>NC_052076.1:25962977-27162977 GCF_015852505.1 Tachyglossus aculeatus
CTTATCTCCATATCTGTCATTTATTTATTTCTATTCATATCTGTCTCTCCCTCTAGGCTGTAAGCTCATTGTGGGCATAGATTGTGTCCATTTATTGTTCTAGTGTACTCTCCCAAGTGTTTAGTACAGCTCTCTGCTCCCAGTAAGCGCCCAACAAATACGACCGAATGAATAAATGAATGAAAGGTGTGGGGGAGACTCTCCTCCCCATCCCTGCCCCAGACCCTGAGCTCTTCCCCCCGTCCGCTGCAGGTCCGCCCGGGGGTCCCAGAGAGCCGGGCGGAGAGGACGACCCCCTGCGACGGACGGGCCAGCTGTTCGGGGGTCTGGCCCGCGACGCTCGGCGACGGTACCCCCGCTATCTGAGCGACATCACCGACGCGTTCAGCCCCCAGGTCCTGGCCACGGTCATCTTCATCTACTTCGCCGCCCTCTCTCCCACCATCACCTTCGGGGGTCTCTTGGGTCAGTGTCACCCCCTCCCCCGGCCTCACCCCGACTTCTCCCCAGAGGCCTCTGGGGCTCTGCCAGAGCCGTCCACCTTACCACTTCCCCCAACGTCGGCCTCTTATAGTCCGATCTGGTCGACCTCCGCCTTCTCCCCTGACCTCTGACCCCACTCTCCCCCGATCTCCCTCTCCTCCTGCTCTCTGACCCCACTCTCCTCTGCATCCCAAGCCCCCTCCCAGTCCCACCCCAGTCACCTACCGGTCAGCTGCCCCCGCTGACCAGTCCCCCCCCGGGCCCCTCGGTTCCCCAGGGGACAAGACGCGGAACCAGATTGGAGTGTCGGAGCTGCTCATCTCCACGGCGGTGCAGGGCATCTTGTTTGCCCTGCTAGGGGCCCAGCCCCTCCTCGTAATTGGCTTCTCGGGGCCACTGCTGGTCTTCGAAGAGGCCTTCTACTCGGTAAAACCCCTCCCTCGCCTTCCCCCCGAAACCCCCAGCCCACCCCAGGCCTCCCACCCGCTCTCCCTGCTCAGCCCCTTCGAGAAGCAGCATGGCCTGGGAGTCCAAAGGTCATAGATTCGAACCCCGTCTCCCACTTGTCTGCGGTGTGACCTTGGGCAAGTCGCTTCTCTAGGCCTCAGTGACCTCACCTGTAAAGTGGGGATTAAGACTGTAAGCCCCAAACCAGTATGACATAGTGGATAGAGCCCAGGCCTGGGAGTCGAAAGGTCATGGGTTCAAATCCCAACTCCGCCGCTTGTCTGCCGGGTGACCTTGGGCAAGTCACTTCACCTCTCTGGGCCTCATCTGGAAAATGGGAATTGATACGGTGAGTCCCGTATGGGACGGGGACTGTGCCCAACCCCATTTGCTTGTATCCACCCCAGCGCTTAGTACAGTGCCTGGCACAAAGGAAGCACTTAACAAATACCACAATGATTATGATTTTTAGGTGGAGCAGGGGCAGTGTCCATCCCGGTTTGCTAGTAATACCCCCTGCCAAGCACTGCGAGAAGCAGCGTGGCTCAGCGGAAAGAGCCCGGGCTTTGGAGTCAGAGGTCGTGGGTTCAAATCCCGACTCCGCCAATTGCCAGCTGTGTGACTTTGGGCAAGTCCCTTAACTTCTCTGGGCCTCAGTTACCTCATCTGTAAAATGGGGATTAAGACTGTGAGCCCCCCGTGGGACAACCTGATCACCTTGTCGCCTCCCCAGTGCTTAGAACAGTGCTTTGCACGTAGTAAGCGCTTAATAAATGCTATCGTTATTATTAGTAGTACAGTGCCTAGAGCATAGTAAGTGCTTAACAAGTACCACAATTATTATTATTATTCCCCGTCCCCCTCCTGACTTAACCCCTGCCCCAGCCCCACCCCTCGCACCCCCTGACGGCCAGGTGGTCCCCGTCCCCGCCCCCCACAGTTCTGCGAGGACAACGGGATGGAGTACATAGTGGGCCGCGTGTGGATCGGCGTCTGGCTGGTCCTGCTGGTGATGCTGGTGGTGGCCTTCGAGGGCAGCTTCCTGGTGCGCTACATCTCCCGCTACACCCAGGAGATCTTCTCCTTCCTCATCTCCCTCATCTTCATCTACGAGACCTTCGCCAAACTCAGCCAGGTCCGGGCCGGCTCGGGATGGAGGGGCTCGTGGGGCCGGTCGGGCCGCAGAGAGTGCTGGATTCAGTCGTTCAATCGTATTTATCGAGGTCTTACCGTGTGCAGAGTGCTGTACTAAGTGCTCAGTAGGAGAAGCAGCGCGGCTCGGTGGAAAGAGCCCGGGCTTTGGAGTCAGAAGTCATGGGTTCAAATCCCGGCTCCGCCACTTGTCAGCTGTGTGACGTTGGGCAAGTCACTTAACTTCTCTGGGCCTCAGTTACCTCGACTGTCAAATGGGGCTTAAGACTGTGAGCCCCCTGTGGGACAATCTGATCACCTTGTAACCTCCCCAGCACTCAGAACGGTGCTTTGCACATAGTAAGCGCTTAATAAATGCCATCATCAATATTATTATTATTATAAAGCATGGGTGTGGGAGACAGAAAGTCATAGGTTCTAATTCTGACTCCGCCACTCATCTGCTGTGTGGCCTTGGGCAAGTCACTTCACTTCTCTGTGCTTCATCTACCTCATCTGTAAAAATGGGGATTGAGACTGAGAGCCCCAGGTGGGAAAGGGATTGTGTCCAACCTGATTTGCTTGTATCCACCCCACCACTTAGTACAGTGCCTGGCCCCTAGTAAGCGCTTAGCAATACCATAATTATTGGTATTATTATTAATAATAAACAGATACATTTCCTGCCCACCATGAGCTCACAGTCTAGAGATGAGCTCAGTCTAGAGTGTGGATATCTGGATATCTCGGTTAGCGTGGGTGAAGAGGGTGAGTGGGCGTGACTGCGTGTTTAGGGATGTGGGACTGAGTGTTATAGCTTAGGAGCACATGTTAGTGTGAATGTGGGTCTATGTGGCTGCATGTTATACCTGTAGGACCATGTCGATATGAACATGGGTCTGTGGGACTGTGTGCCCATGTATTAAGGCTGTATGATTGTGTATCTTTGTGTGATTATCAATCAATCAATCAATCGTATTTATTGAGCGCTTACTATGTGCAGAGTACTGTACTAAGCGCTTGGGAAGTACAAATTGGCAACATATAGAGACAGTCCCTACCTAACAGTGGGCTCACAGTCTAAAAGGGGGAGACAGAGAACAAAACCAAACACACTAACGAAATAAAATAAATAGAATAGATATGTACAAGTAAAATAAATAAATAAATAAATAAATAGAGTAATAAATATGTACAAACATATATGCATATATACAGGTGCTGTGGGGAAGGGAAGGAGGTAAGATGGGGGGATGGAGAGGGGGACGAGGGGAGAGGAAGGAAGGGACACGATTATGTGATCGTGTACCTGTGTACACTATTTTGCATCTGGTTACGAGTATAATAATAATAATGATGGCATTTGTTAAGTGCTTATTATGTGCAAAGCACTGTTCTAAGTGCTGGGGAGGTTACAAGGTGATCAGGTTGTTCCACGTGGGGCTCACAGTCTTAATCCCTATTTTACAGATGAAAGAACTGAGGCTCAGAGAAGTTAAGTGACTTGCCCAAGGTCACACAGCAGAACTGTGGCAGAGCCGGGATTTGAACCCATGACCTCTGACTCCTAAGCCCAGGCTCTTTCCACTGAGCCACGCTGCTTCTCTTAGACACATTCCCTGAGTATTCCCTGAGTATGTGATCGGACGTCCGAGTGCGATTGTATAGCTGTGTATGTGAGGGTGTGTCTTTGTGTGCAGTTGAGTAGGTATGTATGTGAGGGTTTGCCTGTAGGTGCAATTGTGAAGATGGGAATGTGAGGGTGGGTTTGTGTGTGACCTTGGGCAAGTCACTTCACTTCTCTCTGCCTCAGTGACCTCATCTGTAAAATGGGGATTGAGACTGGGAGCCCCACGTGGGACAGGGACCGTGTCCAACCCGATTTTCTTGTGTCCACCCCAGTGCTTAGTATATTGCCTGGCACATAGTAAGCACTTGACAGATATCACAATTATTATTATTACTATCATTGTTGTGTGCCTGTGTGTGTGTGAATATGTAGCTGAGCGTATGCGGATGTGCCCGAGTGTGTGATTGTGCAGCTGGGTGTGTGAGGCTGTGATTGTGTGCCTGGGTGTTTGATTGTGTCGCTGGGTGCATGAGGATGTGCCCAGATGTGTGATTGTGTAAGTGGGAATGTGGGGATGTTCCTGAGTGTGAGATTGTGTAGCTGGGTGCGTGAGGATGTGCCAGTGTGTGTGATAATAATAATAATAGTGATGATGGCATTTGTTATTATTTATTTATTTATTTAATGGCATTTATTAAGTGCTTACTATATGCAAAGCACTGTTCTAAGCGCTGATTGTGCAGCTGGATATGTGAGGGTGTGACTGTGGGCCTGGGTGTGTGATTGTGCAGCTGGGCACGCGATGGTGTGATGGTGTATTCATTCATTCATTCATTCAATCGTATTTATTGAGCTCTTACTGCGTGCAGAGCACTGTACTAAGCGCTTGGGAAGTCCAAGTCGGCAACGTCTAGAGACGGTCCCTACCCAACAATGGGCTCACAGTCTAGAAGGGGGAGACGGACAACAAAACGAAACATCTGGACAGGTATCAAGTCGACAGAACAAATAGAATTAAAGCTAGATGCACACCAGTAACAAAATAAATAGAATAGTAAATATGTACAAGCGCTTAGTACAGTGCTCTGCACACCGTAACCACTCAATAAATACGATTAAATGAATGAATGAATCAATCAATCAATCGTATTTATTGAGCACTTACTGTGTGCAGATCACTCTACTAAGTGCTTGGGAAGTACAAGTTGGCAACATATAGAGACAGTCCCTACCCAACAGTGGGCTCACAGTCTAGAAGGGGGAGACAGAGAACAAAACAAAACATATTAACAAAATAAAATAAATAAAATAGATATGTACAAGTAAAATAGAGTAATAAATCTGTACAAACATATATACATATACGTATGGAGAAGCAGCGTGGCTCGGTGGAAAGAGCCCCGGCTTTGGAGTCAGAGGTCATGGGTTCAAATCCCGGCTCCGCCAATTATCATCATCATCATCAACTGTATTTATTGAGCGCTTACTATGTGCAGAGCACTGTACTAAGCGCTTGGGAAGTACAAATTGGCAACATATAGAGACAGTCCCTACCCAACAGTGGGCTCACAGTCTAAAAGGGGGAGACAGAGAACAGAACCAAACATACTAACAAAATAAAATAGAACAGATATGTACAAGTAAAATAAATAAATAAATAAATAGCCAATTGTCAGCTGGGTGACTTTGGGCAAGTCACTTCACTTCTCTGGGCCTCGGTTCCCTCATCTGGAAAATGGGGATGAAGACTGTGAGCCCCCCGTGGGACAACCTGATCACCTTGTAACCTCCCCAGCGCTTAGAACAGTGCTTTGCACACAGTAAGCGCTTAATAAATGCCGTCATTATTATTATTATTATACATATGTATATGTACATATATACATATATGTTGCCAACTTGTACTTCCCGAGCGCTTAGTACAGTGCTCTGCACACAGTAAGTGCTCAATAAATACGATTGATTGATTGATATATATACATATATACTGTGGGGAGGGGAAGGAGGTAGGACAGGGGGATGGGGAGGAGGAGAGGAAAAAGGAGGGGTGTATGAGTGGGGGTCACGGGAGTGACCAGGTCCTTGCCCCCTCCCCTCCAGATCTTCCAGGACCACCCGCTGAAGCGATTCTACAACTACAACGTCACCTGGACGCCCCAGCCCAGCGTGGCCCTCCCCAACACGGCCTTGTTGTCCCTGGTGCTCATGGCGGGGACCTTCGTCATCGCCATCCTCCTGCGCAAGTTCAAGAACAGCTCCTACTTCCCGGGCAAGGTCCGCCCCCGGCCTCCTCCCCAACGCCCTGCCCTTCCACCCCAGAGGTCACCGGGTTTGGAGATGGTGGGGGCAGAGGGGGTCCGCAGAGGTCGACCGGAGGGTCTCTGGGGAGCTTGGGGCCAGTTATGGGGCTGCTTTCTGACAACCTCTGTGTCCCCCAGTTGCGCAGGGTCATTGGTGACTTTGGGGTCCCCATCTCCATCTTCCTTATGGTCCTGGTGGACAGCTTCATCCAAGACACCTACACTCAGGTGAGACCCCCCTCCGGCCTCAGCCTCCCGGTGCCTCCCCCGGCCTAAAACCACCACGCTTACCCCGGACACCCAGCTGGACCTTGGGCAAGTCGCTTCATTTCTCTAGGCCTCAGTTACCTCATCGGTAAAAAAAAAGGGGATTAAGACTGTGAGGCCCACGTGGGATAGGGGTTGGGTCCAACCCGATGGGCTGGATCTAGAGAAGCAGCGTGGCTCAGTGGAAAAGAGCGTGGGCTTTGGAGCCAGAAGTCAGGGGTTCGAATCCCACATGTCTGCTGTGTGACCTTGGGCAAGGCGCGTAACTTCTCGGAGCCTCAGTTCCCTCATCTGGAAAATGGGGATTAAGACTGTGAGCCCCACGTGGGACAACCTGATCACCTTGTCTCCCCCCCAGCGCTTAGAACAGTGCTTTGCACATAGTAAGCGCTTAACAAATGCCATCATTATTATTATTATTGTCAGCTGTGTGACTTTGGGCAAATCACTTCACTTCTCTGGGCCTCAGTTCCCTCATCTGTAAAATGGGGATTAAGACTGTGAGCCCCACGTGGGACAACGTGATCACCTTGTATCCCCCCCAGTGCTTAGAACAGTGCTTTGCACATAGTAAGCGCTTAACAAATGCCATTATTATTGTCAGCTGTGTGACTTTGGGCAAGTCACTTCACTTCTCTGGGCCTCAGTTCCCTCATCTGTAAAATGGGGGCTAAGACTGTGAGCCCCCCATGGGACAACCTCATCACCTTGGAACCTCCCCAGAGCTTAGAACAGTGCTTTGCACATAGTAAGTGCTTAATAAATGTTATCATTATTATTATCCCCCCTGGTGCTTAGCACTTAACAAATAAGAAGAAGAACAATCATTATGGTACTTAGAACAGTGCTCAGTGCTTAGAACAGTGCTTTGCACATAGTAAGTGCTTAAGAAATGCCATTATTATTATTATTATTATTATTATTACTTCCCAGCTCCGCCACATGTCTGCTGTGTGAACTTGGGCAAGTCACTTAACTTCTCTGAACCTCAGTTCCCTCATCTGTAAAATGGGGATTAAGACTGTGAGCCCTACGTGGGACAACCTGATCACCTTGTATCCCCCCAGAGCTTAGAACAGTGATTTGCACATGGTAAGCGCTTAACAAATGCCATCATTTTTATTATTATTATTACTTGTTAAGGGTTAAGTGATGATGATGATGATAATGATGGCATTTATTAACCGCTTACTATGTGCAAAGCACTGTTCTAAGTGCTGGGGAGGTTCCAAGGTGATCAGGTTGTCCCACATGGGGTTCACAGTCTTAATCCCCATTTTACAGATGAGGGAACTGAGGCACAGAGAAGTTAAGTGACTTGCCCAGAGTCACACAGCTGACAAGTGGCAGACGCCAGGATTTGAACCCATGACCTCTGACTCCAAAGCCCGGGCTCTTTCCACTGAGCCACGGTGCCAAGCACTGCTCTAAGCGCTGGGGGAGATGCAAGTTAATCGGGTTGGACCCAGTCCGTGTTCCCCTACGGGGCTCACACTCTTCATCCCCATTTTCCAGTTGAGGTAATTGAGGCCCAGAAAAGTGAGGTCCAAAGTCACACAGCAGACACGTGATGGAGCCGGGTTTAAGTAATCAGAAAACCTATAAAAATCTTAAATAATTCAAGACGGGGCAAGTCACCACATAATTGCTTGATGAAACAAATCTTACAAAGTCAGTGAGCAAAGATCAGCAGCATAAAAATAAAGGAAATATGCAAAACTGAAAAACCGTGACAAAATCATTAGGTTTACATTATACAGTTAATTACAGCAAAAAAGTACATTTTTGCGGCTGCTTTTTCAGTACAACTTCAATTTTAAATTACGGCACTGGAAACCACAACAACAAAAAAATCCTATTTTTTAAATGGCATTTGTTAAGCGCTTACTATGTGCAAAGCAGTGTTCTAAGCTCTGGGGAGGTTCCAAGGTGATCAGGTTGTCCCACATGGGGTTCACAGTCTTAATCCCCATTTTACAGATGAGGGAACTGAGGCACAGAGAAGTTAAGTGACTTGCCCAGAGTCACACAGCTGACAAGTGGCAGAGCCAGGATTTGAACCCATGACCTCTGACTCCAAAGCCCGGGCTCTTTCCACTGAGCCACGGTGCCAAGCACTGTTCTAAGCGCTGGGGTATCAGGTTGTCCCACAGGGGAGCTCACAGTCTTCATCCCCATTTTACTGATGAGGTAACTGAGGCACAGAGAAGCGAAGTGACTTGCCCAAAGTCACACCGTTGACACTTGGTGGAGTGGGGATTTGAACCCGTGACTCCAAAGCCTGGTGGACAGGTGAGAAGCAGCGTGGCTCAGTGGAAGGAGCCCGGGCTTTGGAGTCAGAGGTCATGGGTTCAAATCCCGGCTCCACCAACTGTCAGCTGGGTGACTTTGGGGAGGTCACTTCACTTCTCTGTGCCTCAGTTACCTCATCTGTAAAATGGGGATTAAGACTGTGAGCCCCCCCGGGACAACCTGATCACCTTGTAACCTCCCCAGCGCTTAGAACAGTGCATTGCACATAGTAAGACTGTGAGCCCACTGTTAGGTAGGGACCGTCTCTATATGTTGCCAACTTGTACTTCCCAAGTGCTTAGTACAGTGCTCTGCACACAGTAAGCCCTCAATAAATACGATTGAATGAATGAATGAATAAGCGCTTAATAAATGCCATTATTATTATTATTAAAGCCCGGGCTCTTTCCACTGTGCCACGCTGCTCCTCCCTTTAACCCCAGATCCTTCTGTCTTCCAAGCCCGTGCTCTATCCACTAAGCCATGCTGCTTCCATGATTATCATTATTACTATTATTATTATTATCCTCCCTGCTGGTCCCCTCCCTCCCCTGGCTGCCGTTCCACCTCAGGGTCCCCCAGTTCCAGGCCCACCCCCACCCTGGGACCCCCAACCCTTCCCATCTCCAGGCTCTGGGCCTCCTCCGGCTTCCAGCTCCTACTCCCAACTCGGGACTGGTCATCCCACCCTTCCGGCCTCAGCTCCTCACCGGCCCCCCATTCCCCCTTCTAGACTGTGAGCCCGCTGTTGGGTAGGGACCGTCTCTATATGTTGCCAACTTCCCAAGCGCTTAGTACAGTGCTCTGCACACAGTAAGTGCTCAATAAATGCGATTGATTGATGGATTCCCGGCGTCTCCCCAGAAACTGAAGGTGCCCAGGGGCCTGACAGTGTCCAACATCACAGCCCGAGGCTGGTTCATCCACCCGCTGGGCCTGCGCCGAAAGTTCCCTTACTGGATGATGTTTGCTTCCGTCCTGCCGGCCCTGCTGGTCTTCATCCTCATCTTCCTCGAGTCCCAGATCACCACGTACGGCCCGGGAACGGGGCGGAGGTCGGGGGTCGGGTGGCTGGCCGGGTCGAGGGTCGGCGGGCGCCGGCGGAGGGTGGGAGGCCCTGCGGGTCGGTGACCACAAGCCCGCCCGCCTGCCCACCGCCAGGCTGATCGTCAGCAAGCCGGAGAGGAAGCTGGTGAAAGGGTCCGGCTTCCACCTGGACCTGCTGCTGATCGTGGGCATGGGCGGAGTGGGCGCGCTCTTCGGGATGCCCTGGCTCAGCGCCACCACCGTCCGCACCATCACCCACGCCAACGCCCTCACCGTCATGGCCAAGATGACCTCGCCCGGGGACAAGGCCCGGGTTCAGGAGGTCAAAGAGCAACGGATCAGCGGGCTCCTGGTCTCCCTGCTCATAGGTAAGCGGGCCCGTGGACAATGGCTCAATGGAAAAGAGCCCTGGCTTTGGAGTCAGAGGTCACGGGTTCCAATCCCGGCTCCGCCAGTTGTCAGCTGTATGACTTTGGGCAATAATAATAAATAATAACAACAATAATAATAAATAAATAATAAATAAATGATAATAAATAAATAATAATAAATGATGACATTTATGAAGTGCTTATTATGTGCAAAGCACCATTCTAAGCGCTGGGGAGGTTACGAGGTGATCAGGTTGTCCCACAGGGGGCTCACGGTCTTCATCCCCATTTTACAGACGAGGTAACTGAGGCCCAGAGAAGTGAAGTGACTTGCCCAAAGTCACCCAGCTGACAATCGGTGGAGCCGGCATTTGAACCCATGACCTCTGACTCCAAAGCCTGGGCTCTTTCCACTGAGCCACGGGGCAGGTCACTTCGCTTCTCTGGGCCTCAGTTCCCTCATCTGGAAAATGGGGATTAAGACTGTGAGCCCCGCCATGGGACAACCCGATCACCTTGGAGCCTCCCCAGTGCTTAGAACAGTGCTTTGCATATAGTAAGCGCTTAATAAATGCCATTATTATTATTATTAATGGGGGATGTGCGGCCCGGGCCTACAAATCTCTGCCCCTCTTCTCCTCCCTGCCTCATCATGATTCTCCAAATTACTCCCATCAATCAATCGTATTTATTGAGCACTTACTGTGTGCAGAGCACTGTACTAAGCGCTTACTTACTCCCATGCCACAACCCCGCCACCCCCCAGGCTCTCCCATTTTGTGCCATACCCCCTCACCCTCCAGCCACATCCCCCCAGCCTCGTCTACTACCAACCCCCTCCCTCTCCCTGCTCCACCGGTCCCCAGGCCTCTCCATCCTCATGGAGCCCATCCTGAAGCGGATCCCGCTGGCCGTGCTCTTTGGGATCTTCCTGTACATGGGCGTCACCTCGCTCAGCGGCATCCAGCTCTTCGATCGCATCCTCCTGCTGCTGAAACCCGCCAAGTACCACCCTGACGTGCCCTACGTGAAGCGGGTAATGTGGGAAGGAGGAAATTGGGGGCTGGGGCTTGATCTGGCGGCTTGGGAAAGCAGGGAGAAGCGGTGTGGTCAGTGAGAAGCAGTGGGGTCTAGTAGGTAGCGCGGGGGCCTGGACGTCAGGACAGGGGTTCTAATCCCGGTTCCACCATTTGGTTGCCGGGTGACCTCAGGCAAGTCACTTCACTTCAATTACCTCATCTGTACAATGGGGATTCATTCATTCACTCAATCGTATTTATTGAGCACTTACTGTGTGCTGAGCATTCATTCATTCATTCAATCGTATTTATTGTGTGCAGAGCACTGTACTAAGCGCTTGGAAAGTACAATCGGCAACAGAGACAATCCCTTCCCAACAGCGGGCTCACAGGGGGGTATGAAGACCGTGAGCCCAATGTGGGCAGGGACTGTGTCCAACCCTACTTGCTTGTATCCATGCGGGTGCTTAGTACAGTGCCAGGCACATGATAATAATAATAATAATAATAATGATATTTGTTAAGCGCTTACTATTTGCCAAGTGCTGTTCTAAGCGCTGGTAATGTATGCAAGGTAATTAAGTTGTCCCACGTAGTAAGCGCTTAACAAATACCACAGTTAGTTATCATTATTATTTTGGGGGACAAGGGGAGTACCTGGGGGTAGGGCCAGGGCGGAGCTGAGGTGCGGCAGATCTGGGGAGAAGGATTCATTCATTTATTCATTCAATAGTATTTATTGAGCACAAACTGTGTGCAGAGCACTGTACTAAGCGCTTGGGAAGTTCAAGAGAAGCAGTGTGCCTCAGTGGAAAGAGCACAGGCTTGGGAGCCTGAGGTCATGAGTTCTAATCCCAGCTCTGCCAATTGTCAGCTGTGTGCCTTTGGGCAAGTCACTTGACTTCTCTGGGCCTTAATTACCTCATCTGTAAAATGGGGATTAAGACTGTGAGGCCCCCAGTGGGACAACCTGATCACCTTGTAACCTCCCCAGCGCTTAGAACAGTGCTTTGCACACAGTAAGCATGTAATAAATGCCATTAGTATTATTATTATTACAAATCGGCAACATATAGAGACGATCCCTACCCAACAACGGGCTCACAGTCTAGATGGGGGGAGACAGACAGCAAAAGAAAACAAGTACACAGGTGTCAATACTATCAGAATAAATAGAATTATAGCTGTATATACACCATTAATAAAATAAATATAGTAAATATGTACAAATAAATAGAGTAATAAATATGGGTGGGTGGTGGAGTTTCATTATGGTAAACGCTTAACAGATATTCTTCTTCTTCCCTTCAAGGCCCTACTGAGAGCTCACCTCCTCCAGGAGGCCTTCCCAGACTGAGCCCCCTCCTTCCTCTCCCCCTCCTCCCCCCTCCATCCCCTCCACCTTACCTCCTACCCCTCCCCACAGCACCTGTATATATGCATATATGTTTGTATGTATTTATTACTCTATTTTATTTGTACATATTTACTCTATTTTATTGTGTTAATATGTTTTGTTTTGTTCTCTGTCTCCCCCTTCTAGACTGTGAGCCCACTGTTGGGTAGGGACCGTCTCTAGATGTTGCCAACTTGGACTTCCCAAGCTCTTAGTCCAATGCTCTGCACACAGTAAGCGCTCAATAAATACGATTGAATGAATGAATGAATTAATTAATTATTATTAATCTCATTCTCTGCCCGCAGGTGAAGACCTGGCGCATGCACATGTTCACGGGCATCCAGGTGGTGTGCCTGGTTCTGCTGTGGGTGGTCAAATCCACGCCCGCGTCCCTGGCACTGCCCTTCATCCTCATCCTCACGGTGCCCCTTCGCCGCTTCCTGCTGCCCTTCATCTTCCGCGAATTAGAGCTCCAATGTGTGAGTCCAGGCCCGGTCGGGCCCCTGCCCAGCCCTGCCCATTCCAGTAGAGAAGCAGCGTGGCTCAGTGGCAAGAGCCCTGGCTGGGAGTCAGAGGTCATGGGTTCTAATCCCGACTCTGCCACTTAATAATAATAATAATAATAATGGCATTTATTAAGCGCTTACTATGTGCAAAGCACTGCTCTAAGCGCTGGGGAGGTTACAAGGTGATCAGGTTGTCCCTTGGGGGGGCTCACAGTCTTAATCCCCACTTTACAGATGAGGTAACTGAGGCCCAGAGAAGTGAAGTGACTTGCCCAAAGTCACCCAGATGACAATTGGCAGAGCCGGGGTTTGAACCTGTGACCTCTGACTCCAAAGCCTGGGCACTTTCCACTGAGCCACGCCACTTGTCAGCCGTGTGATTTTGGGCAAGTCACTTCACTTCTCTGGGCCTCAGTTCCCTGATCTGTAAAATGGGGATGAATAATAATAATACTTATGGCATTTGTTAAGCACTTAACAGTGCCAAGCACTGTTCTAAGCACTGGGGAGGATACAAGGTGATCAGGTTGTCCCACGTGGGACTCATAGTCTTAATCCCCATTTTACAGTTGAGGGAAGACTGTGAGCCCCCCGTGGGACAACACTGATTATCTTGTATCCACCCCCCCCAGGGTTTAGAACAGTGCTTTGCACATAGTAAGCACTTAACAAATGTTATTATTATTATTATTATTATTATTATTATTATTATTATTCTCTGGGCCTCAGTTCCCTCATCTGTAAAATGGGGATGGAGCCTGTGAGCCCCACGTGGGACAACCTTGATTACGTTGTATACCCCCCCCCCCAGCGCTTAGAACAGTGCTTGGCACATAGTAAGCGCTTAACAAATACCATCCTTATTATCATTATTATTATTATTCTCTGTGCCTCAGTTCCCTCACCTGTAAAATGGGGATTAAGACTGGGAGCCCCACGTGGGACAACCTTGACTACCTTGTACTTCCCCAGCGCTTAGCACAGTGCTTGGCATATAGTAAGCGCTTAACAAATACCATTATTATTAGTATTACCCCTGACCGCCCGAACAGGCCCCGCCCATCCAGCCCCCGCCCACCTTGCCTCTGACAGCCCAGACAGGCCCTGTAGCAGCGTGGCTCAGTGGAAAGAGCCCGGGCTTGGGAGCCCGAGGTCATGGGTTCTAATCCCGACTCCGCCGCTTGTCACCTGTGTGACTTTGGGCAAGTCACTTAACTTCTCTGGGCCTCAGTGACCTCGTCTGTAAAATGGGGATGAAGACTGTGAGCCCCCCGGGGGACAAGCTGATAATAATAATAATAATAATGGCATTTATTGATGATGATGATGATATTTGTTAAGCGCTTACTATGTGCAAAGCACTGTTCTAAGCGCTGGGGAGGTAACTAGACAATCAGGTTGTCCCAAGGGGGGGCTCAGTTTTAATCCCCATTTTACAGATGAGGTTACTGAGGCCCAGAGAAATTAAGTATCTTGCCCAAAGTCACACAGCTGACCGTTGGCAGAGTCAGGATTTGAACCCATGACCTCTGACTCCAAAGCCCGGGCGCTTTCCTCTGAGCCACACTGCTCAGTGCAAACCACTGAGCACTGCAAACCACTGAGCAGCCATGCTGCTCACTGCTTTATTAAGCGCTTACTATGTGCAAAGCACTGTTCTGGGCGCTGGGGTGGTTACAAGGTGATCAGGATGTCCCACGGGGAGCTCACAGTCTTCATCCCCATTTTCCAGATGAGGTAACTGAGGCCCAGAGAAGTGAAGTGACTTGCCCAAAGTCACACAGCTGACAACTGGTGGAGCCGGAATTTGAACCCATGACCGCTGACTCCAAAGCCCGTGCTCTTTCCACTGGCACACACTGCTTCTCACCTTGTATCTCCCCCAGCGCTTAGAACAGTGCTTGGCACATAGTAAGTGCTTAACAAATGCCATCATCATTATTATTATTATTCATCCCCATTTTCCAGATGAGGGAACTGAGGCCCAGAGAAGTGAAGTCACTTGCCCAAAGTCACATGGCTGACAAGTGGCATGGCTCAGTGGAAAGGTCCCAGGCTATGGAGTCAGAGGTCATGGGTTCAAACCCCGGCTCCGCCAATTGTCAGCTGGGTGACTTTGGGCAAGTCACTTCACTTCTCTGGGCCTCAGTTACCTAAACTGTGAGCCTGGGCAAGTCACTTCACTTCTCTGTGCCTCAGTTACCTCAACTGTAAAGTGGGGATTAAGACTGTGAGCCCCCCATGGGACAACCTCACCACCTTGTAACCTCCCCAGCGCTTAGAACAGTGCTTTGCACAGAGTAAACGCTTAATAAATGTCATTATTATTATTATTAAGTGGTGGAGCCCCCCGTGGGACAACCTGCTCACCTTGTAACCTCCCCAGCGCTTAGAACAGTGCTTTGCACATAGTAAGCGCTTAATAAATGTCATTATTATTATTATTAAGTGGTGGAGCCCCCTGTGGGACACCCTGCTCACCTTGTAACCTCCCCGGCGCTTAGAACAGTGCTTTGCACAGAGTAAGTGCTTAATAAATGCCATTATTATTATTATTATTATTATTATTATTATTATCAAATACCAACAGTAGCATTATTATTATTACCCCTGATCGCCCGGACAGGCCCTGCCCCTGACTGCCCATTCCGGCCCTGCCCAGTCTAACCTTGCCAGGCCCGACAGGTCCCTCCCTCCCGGCCAGGGCCCACCCTGGGAATCCCGGTGGGCATCCAGCAGCGTGGCTCAGTGGAAAGAGCCTGGGCTTTGGAGTCAGAGGGCATGGGTTCAAATCCCGGCTCCGCCAACTGTCAGCTGTGTAACTTTGGGCAAGTCACCATCATCATCATCACTTCACTTCTCTGGGCCTCAGTTACCTCATCTGGAAAATGGGGATGAAGACTGGGAGCCCCCAGTGGGACAACCTGATCGCTTTGTAACCTCCCCAGCGCTTAGAACAGTGCTTTGCACATAGTAAGCGCTTAACAAATGCCATCATTATTATTATTATCCAGCGGGCTGGGGGGCACCAGGGTCCCTCTCCCTGCCCGCTGATGCCCCTTTCTGTGCCCACAGCTGGATGCGGACGACGCGGATGTGGTGTTGGACGAGGAAGATGGGAGGGATGAATACGACGAGGTGCAGATGCCCGTTTGAGCGGGTGGGCGAGGTGGGACCCGGTGGGGGCGAACTGATGCCCACCTCCCACCCGCGGGGCCACCTACACCAGCCTGGGGAAGGAATGAGACCATCGGGGGCGAACAAAAAGAGTGTTTGGCTTTGTTAGTTGTGTATTGGGGATAGGCCCAAGGGTGGGTGGGGGGCGGGTGGGGGGGCCAGGGGTTAGCAGGGTGTCTCCCTCTCACACTCACACTCACACTCATCCTCCCGCCTCCCTCGGCCCTGGGTGGGGGGCGGGAATTTCAGATTCCAAACCGACTCAGGATAGACCCCCGCCCCATCTAATAATAATAATAATGATGATGATAGCATTTAAGAGAAGCAGCGTGGCTCAGTGGAAAGGGCCCGGGCTTTGGAGTCAGTGATCGTGGGTTCAAATCCCGGCTCCGCCCCTTGTCAGCTGGGTGACCTTGGGGAAGTCACTTCACTTCTCTGGGCCTCAGCGACCTCATCTGGAAAATGGGGGTTGACTGTGAGCCCCCCGTGGGACAGCCTGATCACCTTGAACAGTGCTTTGCACATGGTAAGCGCTTAATAAATTCCATCATTATTATTATTTATTAGGCGCTTACTATGTGCAAAGCACTGTTCCAAGCGCTGGGGAAGGTTACAAGGTGATCAGGTTGTCCCACCTTGGGCTCACAGTCCTCATCCCCATTTTACAGACGAGGTAACTGAGGCATAGAGAAGTGGAGTGATTTGCCCAAAGTCACCCAGCTGACAAGTGGTGGAGCCGGGATTTGAACCCATGACCTCCGACTCCAAAGCCCGGGCTCTTTCACTGAGGCACGCTGCTCCAGCAGCCCCCTGCTCCCACTGTGACCTCAGCCCTCAAGGGTTCATTCCTCCACCCGACCCCCAAGGCAGTCGGGGCTTCGAGGGGTGGGTAGGGGGCTTTCCCTTCCCCCCCTTCTGAATGGGACCCCCTTGGGCCGGGGGCAACTCAGCCATGTGTAAATAATGGGTGGGAGGGTAAACCCGGGCAACAGGACCACCCCCTGTCCCCCTCCCCCGGCTTCTGGGGGTGGGAGATTTGTAATTTATTGAAGGAGTCTTAAAAAAGATTTCAGCTCACACCTTGGCTTCAAACCACTGCACCCCCACCCCGGGACTCTTCCCTGCCCCCCCGCATTCCTTCCAACTCAGAGGAGGGAGGGGTGAACGGGGTCTCTTAGGGAAATCTATTTTTTAAAAAAACAAAAATACATAAAGAGTTGGAGGGAGAAGAGGGAAATGGGAGGGCAGGGATTGGGGAGAATCGAGAGAAGGCATTCATTCATTCATTCATTCAATCGTATTTATTTCGCGCTTATTGGGTACAGAACACCGGACTAAGCGCTTGGGAGATGGCAGTACAACAATAAGCAGACACATTCCTTCCCCACACGAGCTTGTAGTCTAGAGGGGGAGACAGACATAAATATAAATAAATTACCGGTATGTACATAAGTGCTGTGGGGCTGGGAGGTGGGGGGGGGGGGTAGATAAATAATAATAATATGGTATTTTTTTAGCGCTTACTATGTGCCAAGCACTGTAAGTCAGGGCCACGCAGAAGGGAGTGGCAGGAGAGGAAAGGAGGGTTTAGTCTGGGAAGGCCTCTTGGAGGGGATGGGCCTTCAATTGGGCTTTGAAGCAGGCAGAGGGTCATTGTCGGATTTGAGAAGGGAGGATATTCCAGGCCAGAAGTGGGATGTGGGCTCGGGGTCCGCAGGGAGATGGACGAGATGGAGGCACGGTCAGAAGTTTGGCATTAGAAGAGTAAAATCTGCAGGCTGGGATGTAGGAGGAAAGTAGCGAGATCATCATCATCATCATCATCAATCGTATTTATTGAGTGCTTACTATGTGCAGAGCACTGTACTAAGCGCTTGGGAAGTACAAATTGGCAACATATAGAGACGAGGTAAGAGGGGGCAAGGGGATTGAGTGCTTTGAAGCCAATGGTGAGGAGTTTCCATTTGACGCAGAGGCGGATGGACAGCCAAGGAGGGGAGATAATAATAATAATGATGATGGTATTAAGCACTTACTATGTGCCAAGCACTGTTCTAAGTGCTGAGGGAGGTACAAGATATAAGATCAGGCTTAATTTGTGCCAGGGCTCCAAACTTCCCAGTTCAGTGGTTCCAGGATTGGGCTGGAGGTACAAGATATAAGATCAGGCTTAATTTGTGCCAGGGCTCCAACCTTCCCAGGTCAGTGGTTCCAGGATTGGGCTGGTCAGTTCCCAACCCTGGCACCCCTGGGTGGGGAGGTTTATTTCCGAAGGCAAAGCGGAATTGACACTCGATTTGTCAGCAGATTGTGCTAACAAGGGGTGTCCTCTTCTGGAGGCTCTGCACCCCCCCCCCCCACACCAGACAGAGCTCTTACCTATTTCAAATCTAAAACTCAACCCTTGTTCAGACCCATTAGTTCTCTCATTGCAAATTAAGCAGCGAGGGGGGCAAGGACCCCCTTCCTTGTCTCCCCCGCCCCCCCATCCACGCTTTTCACTTTGCCCTAACTAAAAACAGAGAAAAGAGACTTGAACAAACAGCCCGCTCTTCCTGCTGTGTCTGCTTGTGAATATATTTTGCCAATAAAACTGTTTGTAACCAAAGCTTACACATTCATTCAATCATATTTATTGAGCGCTTACCGTGTGCAGAGCACTGTACTAAGCACTTGGGAAAGTACGATAAAGCACATGAACAACTTCTTGCCCCTCCCACCTCGTCGGTTCCTGTCCCCCCACCACCACCAAGCTTGGCTCTTCCCTCTCAACCCATCTGGGGTCTGAATTGCCCCCTCTTTGCCTCATAGGAGGAGGGGAAGGAGGAGGAAGAGTATTAAGCTTTTCCTTTGTCCACATCACTATGCGAAGCAGGAGGAGTGGGGACGTGTACATTCATTTATTCAGTTGTATTTATTGAGTGCTTACTGTGTGCAAAGCACTGTAGTAAGCGCTTCGGAGAGTATAATACAACCAACAGATGCATAGGTAGTAATGTTTAAATTGGAACAGAGACCCTGTCCCTCAAGAGACTCACAACAAATATAATAATAATAATAATGACGGTATTAAGCGCTTACTATCATCATCATCATCAATCGTATTTATTGAGCGCTTACTATGTGCAGAGCACTGTACTAAGCGCTTGGGAAGTACAAATTGGCAACATCTAGAGACAGTCCCTACCCAACAGTGGGCTCACAGTCTAAAAGGGGGAGACAGAGAACAAAACCAAACATACTAACAAAATAAAATAAATAGAATAGATATGTACAAATAAAATAAATAAATAAATAAATAGAGTTAAAAATATGTACAAACATATATACATATATATGCGCAAAGCACTGTTCTAAGCGCTGGGGGGATACAAGGTAATCAGATTGTCCCACATGGGGCTCACAGTCTTAATCCCCATTTTACAGATGAGAGAACTGTGGCACAGGGAAGTCAAGTGACTTGCCCAAAGTCACCCAGCTGACAAGTGGTGGAGTCGGGATTAGAACCCATGACCTCTGACTCCAGGTGGGGGGAGAGGGCTGGAGACAGACACAGCGGGACCGATGAAACACTAAAACATTAAAACAGCAAAGGGGCAAGGACAAGATTTACAATACACAAAATGAAAACCAAAATCAGTAGGGAGCTAGAGGAGCAGAATTTCAGGCACCTTGGGATACAGAGTCATCATCATGGCATTTATTAAGCGCTTACTTTGTGCAAAGCACTGTTCTAAGCGCTGGGGAGGTTACAAGGTGATCGGGTTGTCCCACGTGGGGCTCACAGTCTTGCTCCCACCAGCAAGTCTGTGGGCACACGGGGCAAGTCAATCAATCATCAATCGTATTTACTGAGCGCTTACTGGGTGCAGAGCACTGTACTAAGCGCTTGGGAAGTACAAGTTGGCAACAGATAGAGACGGTCCCTACCCAACAGTGGGCTCACAGTCTAGAAGGGGGAGAGGTCGACTTTGAGAGAGACACAGTGGAGGCCTTTTAAGGAGGTCAGTGTTAGAGAAGTGGTGTGGGAGGGCTGGTTTGGAGTGGGAGGGTAGCGGGGTTAGGAAAGAGGGAGTAGTAATAAATACCGATGTTATTTTTATTGGTTCTCCTTGCGTAATAATAATAATAATGAGAAGCAGCGGGGCCTAGCGGAAAGAGCCCGGGCTTGGGAGTCCAGAAGGACCTAGGTTCTAATCCCAGCTCCGCCACTTGTCTGCTGTGTGACCTGGGGCAAGTTGCTTCACTTCTCTGGGCCTCAGTTTCCTCATCTGTAAAATGGGGATTAAGACCATGAGCCCCGTGTGGGACACGGTCTGCGTCCAAACCGATTATCTTGTATCCACCCCAGCATTTAAGAGAGTTCCTGGCACGTAGTAACCGCTTCACAAATACCCAATGTGGCTTAGCGGATAGAGCCCAGGCCTGGGAGTGAGAAGGTCGTGGGTTCTAATCCCAACCCCACTGCTTGTCTGCTGGGTGACCTTGGGCAAGTCACTTTGCTTCTCCGGGCCTCAGTCACCTCATCTGTAAAAGGGGGATTAAGAGTGTGAACCCCATGTGGGACAGGGACTGTGTCCAACCCAGGGCTTAGAACAGTGGTTGCCGCCTAGGAAGCTCTTAGCAAGTACCGTATTATTATTATTTTTAAGGTATTTGTTAAGCGCTTACTATGTGCCAGGCACTGCACTAAGCCCTGGTGTAGCTACGAGGTTGGACACTCAGTCCCTGTCCCACAAAGGGCTCCTTAAATGCTTACTATGTGCCAGGCACTGTACTAAATGCTGGGATAGATACCAGTTGATCAGGTTGGACACTCAGTCCCTGTCCCACATAGGGCTCCCAGCCTTAATCCCCATTTTACAGATGAGATCACTGAGGCCCAGAGAAGTGAAGTGATTTGCCCAAGGCCACTCAGCAGACAAGAGGTGGAGCCAGGATTGGAACCTAGGTCCTTCTGACTCCCAAACCGTTCTCTATCCACTAGGACTCACTGCTTCTTCTTATTATTATTACACTGTAACAAAAGCAGGGACTACAACTCCAACATTTATCGTAATCAATCAATCAGTCAATTGATCAATAGTATTAATTGACTATTTACGCAGTGCAGAGAACCATTTGAGACACAACAGATTTAGGAATTAGACTATTAGACTGTGAGCCCCATGTGGAACAGAACTCTGACCAACCTAATAATAATAATAATAATAATAATGGTATTTGTTAAGCACTTTCTACGTACAAAGCACTATTCTAAGTGCTGGGGAATACAAGGTGATCAGGTTGTCCCATGTGGGGCTTGCAATCTTATCCCCCATTTTCCAGATGAGGTAACTGAGGCCCAGAGAAGTTAAGTGACTTGCCCAAAGTCACACGGCTGACAAGTGGCGGCGCCGGAATTAGAACCCATGACCTCTGACTCCCAAGCCCTTGCTTTTTCCACTGAGCCATGCTGCTTCACCTATCATTCCCTAATCATCTTGTAACTGTCTTGTGTCCTTGACACACAATAATAATAATAATGGCATTTGTTAAGTGCTTACTATGTGCCAAGCACTGTTCTAAGTGCTGGGGAGATACAAGGGAATCAAGTTGTCCCACATGGGGCTCCCAGTCTTAATCCCCATTTTCCAGATGAGGAAACTGAGGCCCAGAGAAGTTAAGTGATTTGCCCAAAGTCACACAGCTGACAAGTGGCGAAGCCAGGAATAGAACCTATGACCTCCGACTCCCAAGCCCGGGCTCTTTCCTCTGAGCCACGTTGCTTCTCTAATAAATACAAAAATACTAATCATGCTAATAAAAATAATAGGAACCATGATCACTGACCCCAAAGAACTGACAGTCTTAGAACAGTGCTGTACTGATTGTCCCACATAGGGCTAAGTCTTAATCCCCATTTTACAGATGACGGAACTGAGGCCCTGACTAGTGAGGCGACTTGCCCCAAATCACACAGCTGACAAGTGGCGGAGCCGGGATTTGAACCCATGACCTCGGACTCCCAAGCCCGGGCTCTTTCCGCTGAGCCACGCTGCTTCTCAATGCGATTGAATGCACGAATGAATGGATCAGAATCAATCAATCAATCAATCAATCGTATTTATTGAGCGCTTACTATGTGCAGAGCACTGTACTAAGCGCTTGGGAAGTACAAATTGGCAACACATAGAGACAGTCCCTACCCAACAGTGGGCTCACAGCCTAAAAGGGGGAGACAGAGAACAGAACCAAACATACCAACAAAATAAAATAAATAGGATAGAAATGTACAAGTAAAATAAATAAATAAATAAATAGAGTAATAAATATGTATAGAGTATAGAGTATAAATAATAAATCAGAAGGTCCGGATGGATCAGTCAGGAGCCTGAGGGGAGAGCAAACTGGGATGAAATGTCCTTGGGACCAATCAATCAATCATATTTATTGAGCGCTTACTATGTGCAGAGCACTGTACTAAGCGCTTGGGAAGTACAAATTGGGATGCCTGATTTAGGGGCTGCCTGACTGGAGTTCTTGCTCCTGGAGAAGCAGCGTGGCATAGCGAACAGAGGCCTGGCCTGGGGGTCAGAAGGTCACGGGTTCTAATCCCCCCTCCGCCACTGGTCCGCTGTGTGGCCTTGGGCTAGTCGCCTCACTTCTCTGGGCCTCAGTTCCCCCATCTGGAAAATGGACATTTAGACTGCGAGTCCCACGTGGGACGGGGACAAATGCCGTTATTATTCTCCCGGGGCTCCCAGACCATTCATTCAAATCGTATTTATCGAGCGGTTACTAAGCGCTTGGGAGAGGTCACTCCAACAACAAACAGACCCATTCCCTGCCCCAAATGAGTCCACACCCTCCCCATCTTGATCCCGTGCTAAGTCACCCTGATCCCAGCCAGGGCACCAGTCACGAGGGCCTCCTGCCGCCTCGTCGATCCATAATAATAATAATTGTGGTATTTGTTAAGCGCTTACTGTGTGCCAGGCACTGTACTAAGCACTTAGAACAGTGCCCCAGCTCTTAGAACAGTGCTTTGCACATAGTAAGCGCTTAATAAATGCCATTATTATTATTATTATACAAGCAAATGGGGTTGGACGCAGTCCCTGTCCCGCATGGGGCTCCCAGTCCTCATCTCCATTTTTGACATGAGGTAACTGAGGCCCAGAGAATAATAATAACAATAATGGCATTTATTAAGCGCTTACTATGTGCAAAGCCCCGTCCTAAGCGCTGGGGAGGTTACAAGGTGATCAGGTTGTCCCACGGCGGGGGCGGGGGGGGCTCACAGTCTTCATCCCCATTTTCCAGATGAGGGAACTGAGGCCCAGAGAAGTGAAGTTACTTGCCCAAAGTCACACAGCTGACAATTGGCGGAGCGGGGATTTGAACCCATGACCTCTGACTCCAAAGCCCAGGCTCTTTTCCACTGTGTGCCAGGCACTGTACTAAGCGCTTAGAACAGTGCCCCAGCTCTTAGAACAGTGCTTTGCACATAGTAAGCGCTTAATAAATGCCATTATTATTATTATTATACAAGCAAATGGGGTTGGACGCAGTCCCTGTCCCGCATGGGGCTCCCAGTCCTCATCTCCATTTCTGACATGAGGTAACTGAGGCCCAGAGAATAATAATAATAACGGCATTTATTAAGCGCTTACTATGTGCAAAGCCCCATCTTAAGCGCTGGGGAAGTTACAAGGTGATCAGGTTGTTCTACGGGGGGGGCTCACAGTCTTCATCCCCATTTTCCAGATGAGGGAACCGAGGCCCAGAGAAGTGAAGTTACTTGCCCAAAGTCACACAGCTGACAATTGGCGGAGCCGGGATTTGAACCCATGACCTCCGACTCCAAAGCCCGGGCTCTTTCCACTGAGCCATGCTGTTCTACTACTATCAATCTTATTTATTGAGCACTTACTGTGTGCAGAGTACTGTACTAAGCATTTGGGAGAATACAACAGACTTGATAGTTTTCCACCGAGCCACGGGTGAGGTGACTTGCTCAAGGCCACCCAGCAGATGAGTGGCGGAGCCGGGATTAGAACCCGTGACCTTCCCAGGCCCGGGCTTTAGCCACTAAGCCAGGCTGCTTCTCTAAGAGCCTTGGTGATTCCCCTGGACACGGACATTGCCGATGGAGGCCGGGCCCGGCACCTCTCTCCCTGGGCCTCGGTTTCACGGTATTTGAGTGTCCACTTTGGGTCAGGGCACCATACTGAGCGCTTGGGATATTCAAAACAAAGAGGTAACGCATATCCTGCCCACAGGGATCTGCTACTCTAACTGGGGAGACAGGCAGATGAATAATCAAAATAAATAACTGAATAAACACGTGCGCAAAAATCCGTTAGAGTGTAAACCAGTGAAAGGGGAGGGAGGAGCCAGAGGCAGGCACTGTGGCTTGGGTGCCATAATAATAATGACAACAAGTACGGTACTTGTTAGGAGCTTACTACATGCCAAACATGGTTCTAAACATTGGGGTAGATAATCACAATGGTATTGATTAAGCACTTACTATGTGCCAGGCACTCTTCTAAGCGCCGGGGATAGCTACAAGTTAATCAGGTTGGACACCATCCCTGTCTCACCAGGGGCTCACAGTCTTAATCTCCATTTTCCAATCAATCAATCAATCAATTGTATTTATTGAGCGCTTACTGTGTGCAGAGCACTGTACTAAGCACCTGGGTAGCACAAGTTGGCAACATAAAAAGACGGTCCCTACCCAGCAGTGGGCTCACAGTCTAGAAGGGGGAGACAGAGAACAAAACAAAACATATTAACAAAATAAAATAAATAGAATAAATATGTACAAATAAAATAGAGTAATAAATTCATTCATTCAGTCAGTCGTATTGATTGAGGTAACTGAGGCCCAGAGAAGTGAAATGACCTGCCCAAGGTCACACAGCAGACAAGTGCTTGGCTCAGTGGAAAGAGCCCGGGCTTGGGAGTCAGAGGTCATGGGTTCTAATCCCGGCTCTTCCACTTGTCAGCTGTGTGGCTTTGGGCAAGTCACTTAACTTCTCTGGGCCTCGGTTCCCTCATCTGTAAAATGGGGGATTAAGACTGTGAGTCCCACGTGGGACAACCTGATCACCTTGTATCCTCCTCAGCGCTTAGAACAGTGCTCTGCACATAGTAAGCGCTTAACAAATGCCATCATCATTATGAAGTGGTGGAGCCGGGATTACAACCTAGGTCCTTCCGACTCCTAGGCCTGTGCTCTCTCCACTAAGACACATTATAATTGTAGTATCAGTTAAGAGCTTTTTTTCTGGTATTTATTAAGTGCTTACTATGTGCCAGGCACTGTATTAAGTGCGGTGGTAACAATAATAATAATGATGGTATTTGTTAAATGCTTACTATGTGCCAGGCACTGTACTAAGCACTAGGGTGGATACAAGTAAACAGGGTTGGATACAGTCCCAGCCCCGCACGGGGCTCACTGTCGTTAATCCCCATTTTCCAGATGAGGTAATTTGGGCACAGAGAAGGGAAATGATTTGCCCAAGGCCACACAGCAGACAAGTGGAGGAGCTAGGATTAGAACCCATGACCTTCTAATTCTCAGGCCTCCGCTCTCTCCATTATGCCATGCTTCTTCCTCCATGCTGTGATAGTTACAAAAATCTACCCCTTCCGTGGGGCTCCCAGTTTAAGTATCTAAGTAGCTTATATCCAGTGCTTAGATGGTGCTTGGCACATAGTAAGTGCTTAACAACTACCATCATTATTGTTATTGTTATCGTTATTATTATTATTATTATTATTATTATTATTATTATTCCGCCATGCTGCGGTAGAAACAAAAATCTACCCTTCCCGTGGGGCTTCCAGTTTAAGTATCTAAGTAGCTTATATCCAGTGCTTAGAACAGTGCTTGGCACATAGTAAGTGCTTAACAAGCAGCGTGGCTCAGTGGAAAGAGCCCGGGCTTTGGAACCAGAGGTCATGGGTTCGAGTCCCGGCTCTGCCACATGTCTGCTGTATGACCTTGGGCAAGTCACTTAACTTCTCTGAGCCTCAGTTTCCTCATCTGTAAAACAGGGATTAAGACTGTGAGCCCCACGTGGGACAACCTGATCACCTTGTATCCCCCCAGTGCTTAGAACAGTGCTTTGCACATAGTAAGCGCTTAACAAATGCCATCATTATTATTATTAACAAGTGCCATCATTATTCATTCATTCATTCATTCAATCATATTTATTGAGCGCTTACTGTGTGTAGAGTACTGTACTAAGCACTTGGGAAGTACAAGTTGGCAGCATATAGAGACGGTCCCTACCCAACAGTGGGCTCGCAGTCTAGAAGGGGGAGACAGAGAACAAAACAAAACAAATTAACAAAATAAAATAAATAGAATAAATATGTACAAATAAGAGTAATATTATTACCCCAGCTCTTAGTACAGTGCCTGGCACATAGTAAGCACTCAGCAAATACCATTAAAAAAAAAAAAGAGTAGGAGGGAGAACAGGTATTGAATCCTCCCTTGGCAATCGAGAGAACTGAGGCCCAGAGAAGTGAAGTGAGTTGCCCAAGGTCACACAGCAGCCTGGTGGCTGAGACTAGAACCCAGGTCCTTTTGACACCCAGGCCCGGGCTCTAGCCAGTAGGCCATCCTGCTTCTCACCATTCAGGACCGGTGCAGGATGCAGGCCCTGCCCTTGGGGAGCTGAAACTCTAGGAAGCAGGATTCCCTTAATCAATCAGTCGTATTTATTGAGCGTTTACTGTGTGCAGAGCACTGTACTAAGCGCTTAAGCTTAAGCGGGGCATACATGCCACCATACACACAGAGTGTACATGCCTAAGACCAAAGGGAAACACACACACACACACACACCCCACACACTCTTTTAGCAGAGTGGGCCAGGGGCCTGGGCATCAGGAGGCCTGGGTTATTTTTCCAACCCAATTAGTAGAGAAGCAGCATGGCTCAGCGGAAAGAGCCCGGGCTTGGGAGTCAGAGGTCGTGGGTTCAAATCCCGGCTCCGCCGATTGTCAGCCGGCTGACTTGGAGCAAGTCGCTTCACTTCTCCGGGCCTCAGTTCCCTCATCTGGAATATGGGGATGAAGACTGGGAGCCCCACATGGGACAACCTATAATAATAACGGCATTTAAGCACTTACTATGTGCAAAGCACTGTTCTAAGCACTGGGGAGGTGACAAGGTGATCAGGTTGTCCCACGGGGGGCTCACAGTCTTAATCCCCATTTTCCAGATGAGGTAACTGAGGCCAGGGACTGTCTCTATATGTTGCCAACTTGTACTTCCCAAGCGCTTAGTACAGTGCTCTGCACACAGTAAGCGCTCAATAAATATGATTGATGATGATGATAATGAAGTGACTCGCCCAAAGTCACACAGTTGACAGTTGGCAGAGCTGGAATTCGAACCCCTGACCTCTGACTCCAAAGCCCGGGCTCTTTCCACTGAGCCATGCTGCTTCTCTAAACCTGATGACCTTGTATCTACCCCAGCACTTGGAACAGTGCTGGGCACATAGTAAGCGCTTAACAGATACCAACATTATTATTATCATTATTACCGTGCCTGCCACATAGTAAGCGCTTCACAAATGCCATCATCATTATTACTATGGTAAGCACTTGGCAAATAGCATGATTAATATTATTAATATTATCTAAACGAGGTGCCCAGATTGTCACAGGCTCCATATACGGAGAGCACAGCCACCCAAAACATGCCCACACAATAGCCACACTGGACACACAGCGCAAAATACAAAGCATTCTCTCAGGATGCACACCCACACACAGACACACACACACAGTGGCTGCACTGCCTACACACCACACACAGAATAATAATTGTGGCATTTGTGAAGCGTTTACCATGAGCCAGGCACTGTTCTAAGCGCTGGAGTGGTTACGAGAGAGTCGAGTTGGACAATCACTGAGGATGCATGCTCACACACACACATTTGCAGGGTACACAGGGTGTGTATATGTGCTTCCCCTCCCCCAGGACCCCCCCAAAAAAGCCACCCACACCAAGATGTGCACGCTCTCCACCACACATACAGACGCACATGCAAGCACCCCCTCCCTGGTTTCACACTCGTTGGATTGTATTTTCTGTGGCAGTCGGATTTTCCACGACAGTCGCCCTAATGCCCTCTTGTACTTTCCAAGCGCTTAGTCCAGTGCTCTGCCCACCGTAGGCGCTCAATCAGGGTGGCTCAATGGAAAGAGCCCGGGCTTTGGAGTCAGAGGTCATGGGTTCAAATCCCGGCTCCGCCAAGTGTCAGCTGTGTGACTCTGGAGTGTCTGTCTCCCCCTTCTAGACTGTGAGCCCGTTATCGGGTAGGGACCGTCTCTCTATGATAATAATGATGGCATTTATTAAGTGCTTACTATGTGCAAAGCACTGTTCTAAGCGCTGGGGAGTTTACAAGGTGATGAGGTTGTCCCACGGGGGGGGCTCACGGTCCTAATCCCCATTTTACAGATGAGGGAACTGAGGCCCAGAGAAGCGAAGTGGCTTGCCCAAAGTCACACAGATGACAGGCGGCAGGGCCGGGATTTGACCCGATGACCTCTGACTCCAAAGCCCGGGCTCTTTCCCCTGAGCCACGCAGCTCTATGTTGCCGACTTGGACTTCCCAAGCGCTTAGTGCAGTGCTCCGCACACAGTAAGCGCTCGATAGATATGATTGAACGAATGAAGTCACTTCACTTCTCTGGGCCGCAGTGACCTGATCTGGAAAATGGGGATGAAGACCCCACCCCACCCCGCACTTGGGACAACCCGATCTCCTTGTAACCTCCCCAGCGCTTGGCACATAGTAAGCGCTTAATAAATGCCATCGTTATTATTATTCTTATTGAATGAACGAGTGAGTGGGAGGTGCCCCCCACCCCGGTCCTTATCCACCCCAACCCACCCCACCTCGCACTTGGGACAACCCCAGCTCTTGGCACATAGTAAGCGCTTAATAAATGCCGTCGTTATTATTATTATTATCGAATGAACGAGTGAGTGGGAGGTGCACCCCACCCCGCACTTGGGACAACCCGATCTCCGTGTAACCTCCCCAGCGCTTGGCACATAGTAAGCGCTTAATAAATGCCGTCGTTATTATTATTATTACCGAATGAACGAGTGAGTGGGAGGTGCCCCCCACCCCGGTCCTTAGCCACCCCAATTCGGGGCCGGGCAACCCCGGGCTCGGTGGGCACAGGCCGCTCGGGGCCTCTGGGCACTTGGCAGCCGCAAGGCCCGGGATTTGGGGCCGGGGGGTGCTCGGTGCCCACGCAGCGTAGTGGGCGTGGGAAGATGGCGCTGGGCAGAGGGGGTGCCCACGGCGGCGGGGGGCCGGTCCTTGGGGGGGCACCGCCCCGCTAGTTTTGCCAAGCGGCCGGGCGGGCCCGGATTGGCTGGACGCCCCGTGACGCCTCCGCCGACAAAGGTGGAGTTGGGAGAAATTCGATTAAAGGCAGAGAAAAATTCACGGGATGGGGGGGCCGTCGGAGAGAGAGAGAGAGAGAGAGACACACACAAAGTCAACTCCTCTTCTCTCCCCTTCTCCACCGCAGCCGAAGCCGCCGGAGGTCTTTTTGAGGGGGCGGTGGGAGGGGGCTCCCGGCCTCTTCCGAGGCCTACTCCCCGCCGGCCCTTTATTTTTCTTATTTTTTGGTGGGGAGGGGGCCCCATCCCCGGTGCCAAATGTCCCCCCTCGTCCCCCCCCCACCCCGGGAGGGGAAAGCTTCGCAGAATCTCCCCCCAAACCACTGCCCGGGCAGAAAAAGAGGGGAAGGGGCGGGCCAGCGGGGAATAAAATGAACATCGACTTCTTCCTCTCCCCGCTTTGTCGTCGGTGGCAAATGTAAACGGAGGGCAGCCTCCCCCTTCCCACCTCTTGTGTGTCTCCCCATTCCCACCTCTTCTGTCTCCCCCTTCCCACCTCTTGTGTGTCTCCCCCCACCCCCTTTTCTCTGTCTTTTCCCCCCTTCCCACCTTGTCTTCCCCTCCCCACCCCTTCTCCCACCCCCCACTCCTCTTTTTGGGCCAGAGTGTTTGAAAGGCCAGGAGCAATAAAAAAAAGGGGGGGAAAAAAGTCCAACACTCAGACACACGAAGCCGGCCTCCGAAAAGGAGCGGGGGGCCGAGAGAGGGTGGCCGAGGGGTGGGCGGGTGGAGGGTCCCCCGCGCCCCCGCCTCGGGCCGGCGGATGGAGGCCGGCGATGGAGGCGGATCGGCGGGGCCCGGATCCGGGACCGGCGCCCCCTCCTCCTCCTCCTCTTCCTCCTCCTCCTCCTCCTCCTTCTGCTCCTCTCTTGGCCGCCTTTCAGTCGGGGGTCGGCGGGCTCCGCTGCAGGTGAGTCGGGGGCGAGGGAGGGGGGACAAAAAGGGCCCGAGCGGGTGTGTGCGGTGCGTGTGTGTGTGTGTGTGTGTCGGGGGGTGGGGGGTTTGGGGAGGAGGGTTGGAAGTGCGGCCCCGGGGGGCGTGGAGGGGGGTCTGGGGTCTGCGCCGCGTGGCTGCGGCGCGTCGCTGGGCTGTGCCGCGCCGGGAGGAGCGGGAGGAGCGGAGCGGGCGGGCGGGCGGAGCGGAGGAGCGGGAGGAGCAGGCGGGCGGAGCGGGAGGAGCGGGCGGGCGGGCGGAGCGCGGCGCATGTGGTCCTCGCCATTAGCCGTCGCTCCCCTTCGCCATCTCGGCCTTTTGTCTCCGCTTCCTCGCCGGCGGCGGCCGCTCCGGCTCCCGGTAAGGAGGCCCCCCCTCCCACCACCACCACCACCACCACCACCACCAGGCCCACTTCGAAGCGGGAGAACTGAGGACGCCCCCCGCGCCCCCCGTTTTCGGATAGAGCGGGGTTTTTATTTTTTTTCCCCCCCTTTTTTTGGGGGGGGGCCTCCCCGCTTTGGGGCGGGGGGCGCGGGGCTTTGTGCCGTGGCCCGGAGGGAGGGAGGGAGGGACGGGGCTGCGGCTAGGCCCGGATCCGCCGCCGCCGCCGCCATCATTCCGGGAGGAGCGGCCCTCCGTTCTCCAGCCGCCCCGGCAACCGGAGCCCCCGGTTGCCTAGGAGGGGACCGGCCGGCCCCCGGTCCGTCGCCCGCGTCCCCCGGGGGTCGGTGCGGCGGGCGCGGTGCGGGCCCCAGGCGGCGGCGGCGGCGGCTGCGCGGCGTCCGGAGGGAGGGAAGGAGAGAAGGAGGGAGGGAGGGAGGGAAAGAAGGAAGAAAGAAAGGGGAGGGGGCGGAGACTGGCCCGCGTGCGCCCCCTGGGCCCGACCCCCCCCCCCCCCCACCTCGTGCCAGGGCCCCCGGCCGGTGGGCACAGCCCGGAGGGCACGATGGGGCGCCCCCCGCCCCCCTTCCCTTGGGCTGGTTCTGGGGGAGCTCACCGCCCCCCCTCCCGGTGCCAGGGCCCCCGGCCGGTGGGCACAGCAAGGGGGGGGGCCCCCTTTACCGCTGGCTGGGTTTGGGGGGCACTGCCCGCCCGCCCCCGGGCGGTGGGCGCAGCCAGGAAGGGAGGATGGGGCGGGGGCACCAACGCGCGCCCCCCCCCCTTTCCGCGGGCTGGGTCTGGGGGCGCTCACCGCCCCCTGCCCACCCCTCAGGGTGAGAGCCGCCCCCACCGGTGCCAGGGCTCCCGGGCGGTGGGCACAGCAAGGAGGGGGGCACACGAACGAGCCCCCCCACCGCGGTGCCAGGGCTCCCGGTGGGTGGGCGCAGCAAGGAGGAGGGGGGCACGAACGCGCCCCCCCTCCCCTTTCCGCGAGCTGGGCCCTGCCCACTCCTCATGGCGAGAGCCGCCCCCCCCCCCCCCCCGTGCCAGGCCCCCCGGGCGGTGGGCGCAGCAAGGAGGAGGGGGACACGAACGCGCCCCCCCCCTTTTTCGCGGGCCGGATCTGGGCCCCCGCCTTCGGTGCCAGGGCCCCCGGGCGGTGGGCATTGCCAGGAAGGGAGGATGGGGCGGGGGCACGAACGCGCCCCCCCCCCCCTTCTTTTTTCCGCGGGCTGGATCTGGGGGCACTGCCCACACCCCCCAGGGTGAGAGCCGCCTCCGTGCCAGGGCCCCCGGCCGGTGGGCACGGCCAGGAAGGGAGGATGGGGCGGGGGCCCCAACGCGCCCCCTCCCCCGGCCTTCTCCGCGGGCTGGATGTGGGGGCACTGACCGCCCCCGCCTGCCCGCCCGCCCGCCCCCGCAGGGTGAGATTGGCAGAGCCGCCGCGCACGGAAGAAGGACCGGCCCGAGCTGGACAGCTGGACGATGAACGGTGAAGCCGACTGCCCCACCGACCTGGACATGGCAACCCCCAAAGGCCAAGGTGAGGCCGCCCTCCGTGCCCCCAGGCCCGGCCCGGCCCGGCGCCGAGGGGGGAGGTGGGCACCAAGCCCCGCCCCACCCCACGTGGCCGCCCACCCCCGCCTTCCATCTGGAGCCTCTCCGTTCAGCCTGGTGGCCTATTAAAAACTCTGCCCCCATCGTGGCAGGGGGGGCAAGATCTGCCCTCCCTCCTTCCCCACCTCCCCCCAAAAATTACTTCTCCCCCCTTGCTCCGCTAGCCACGCCGTAGACCCCGGTCAGGGGCTTGGCGTTCGTTCCTTAATAATAATGGCATTTGTTAAGCGCCTGCTACGCACCGGTGATCGGGTTGGCCCACGTGGGACTCGTAGTCTGCATCCCCCTTTTCCAGATGAGGGAAGTGAGGCCCGGAGAAGTGGAGTGACTTGCCCAGAGGCCCACGACCCCTGACTCTCCAGCCCGGGCTCTTTCCCCTCAGCCAAGCTGCTCCTCTGAGATACCTCTGTATTCCCTGAGGCCCAGACCCTGCACCTCCTCACAAACACACACACACACACACACACACACACACACAAAATGTGCTTTTGTGCCCCCCCCCCCCCGGTCTTCAGGGTACCCATAGACAGTTGGTGTGTGCGCATGTGGCATTGTGAGTGTGCGTGGGCATTATTAAACTGATTGTGTGGGTTCAGTGTGTCTGTGTGCATATATGTGTGTGTGCGCACACACGAGCGTTTATGTGTTTGGGTGAGTGCCCTGTGACTTAACCCTGCCCCCCCCCCAGTCGTCTGGCCTGACCCGGCCCGAGAGCCGATCAGAAACCATGTGATCCGCCGTCCGGCCCGGACGGGACCCGACAGCTGCGCCCATGCGTGGCTCTTCTGCCCATTTGGCTGCCCGGGCCGTGCTAGCTGTCGCCGGGCAGAGCGGGGCAGGGCAGGGCAGAGCCTCCCGCTCCCAGGTCGGTCCGGCGGGACAACGTGGGCGGGGAGAGCACGTGGCTCCGGGTAGGCCCCGGGGCCCGAGCCCGGCCTGAATGCCGCCTTCCCAGCCCTGCGCTGCCCTGGAATCTGGCCGGAGTTTGTGCTAACCACTTCCCCCACTTCCCCCTCCCCCACCCGGCCTCACCGCTCCCTCGGGAAGGGCGGGGGCGGTCTCTTCCAGGCAGGTCGGGGGAGGGTCCTGAATCCGGCCGTGTTCGAGCCCCCCCCCCCCCGCCTGCTGCCCACATCTCCCCCACCGTCCCGGGCAGCTGGCACTCGGAGCCCCAGTGTCCCGTGCCCCCCAGGCTGGGCAGGCAGGTGCTGAGCCCATCCTCCTCTCCCCAGACTGCTGGTCCCAGGAGGACATGCTGACCTTGCTGGAGTGCATGAAGAGCAACCTGCCCTCCAACGACAGCTCCAAGTTCAAGACCACCGAGTCCCACCTGGACTGGGAGAAAGTGGCTTTCAAAGACTTCTCTGGAGACATGTGCAAGCTGAAGTGGGTGGAGATCTCCAATGAGGTAACCGGCTGCTCCCCGGGACCCTCCCGCCGGGTGGCCTCCCGGGGCCCCGTCCGTGCCGTGTGCCGGTGTGAGTCCACATGTGTGTTTTTGTGTCCCTTGTAGGCGTGAGTGGGCGTACGGGGACGAGAGGTGTTGTGTGTGTGTGTGCGCTCCCCCCCTTCCTCCCCCCGTTGTTTGTGGCTAGGGGCTCTGCAGGCTCACGTGTGTCTTTGTGGGCACGCGCCCCTAGCCCCTCCATGTGCCTCTGAACGGGTCCCTTTTCCTGTCAGCTCTCCTTGGATTCCCTGACCTGGGGTGGGGGTGGGGGATGGCCGAGGCGAGGGGCTTGCAGGGAGAGTCCTCTGGTCCCGAGGACCGTGGTTTCTGACCAGCCCAGCCTGAGGAACCTTCCCCTTCTGAGGGCCGGTGGGACTGGGAGCCCGAGCTGCCGGGGCCGGCGGGGAGTCTCCTCCCCAGCTCCCCAACCCTCACCCCCGCCCCCGTCCCTCCTCCCCCCCTCAGGTGAGGAAATTCCGTACCCTGACGGAACTGATCCTGGATGCTCAAGAACACGTGAAGAATCCATACAAGGGCAAGAAGCTGAAGGTCAGTGGTGTGTGTTTGTGGGGAGGGGGCAGGGGTGGGCAGCGGTGGGGGCCCGGAGCGGACGGTTTAGGAGCCGACCGTGACCTTACCCGTTGTGGACGGTCTCCCTCAGAAACACCCGGATTTCCCGAAGAAGCCCCTCACCCCTTACTTCCGCTTCTTCATGGAGAAGCGTGCCAAGTACGCCAAGCTGCACCCTGAGATGAGCAACTTGGACCTCACCAAGATCCTGTCCAAGAAATACAAGGAGCTGCCGGAGAAGAAGAAGGTGGGGGCGGGGAGCCCTGGGGCAGCTGGTCTGTGCCCCCACCCCTCTTGTGTATTGTCGTTCCCCTCCTTCCCCCGCCCCAGCTGCGTCCCAGCCGGTCCCGCAGAGACGGCGGATTGCCCGTGAACACCGGGCACGCCTACCCGCCGGGCGCGGGCAGACGGCCCAGACAGGCCGAGGGTGGCTCTGCTCCGGCTTTAACTTTGCCCACGGGCTGGTGCCGGCGTGGAGTTGAGTCCGGAGCTGAGAGAAACGGTTGACCCGCACACAACCCACCGAGCCACCGGGCCTATCCCGCGGTCCTTAGCTGCCAGCCCCTAGCCATCCCACTCGCCCACCTTCCTCTCATACATCTCCTCTCTAAACCGCGCCCGCAGCAGGGGGCTTGGGGTTGGGGAGAGAGCGAGAGCGAGAGATAAGAGAGATGCAGGGAGGGGGGAACTGGGCGGCCATTTGGAAGGAGGGGGTGCAGGGGAGGCGGGATATTGGGGGAAGGGAGAAGGAGAGTGGACACACCCAAGGTCCAGTTGTCCTGATCTAAGCATGGGGTTGGCAGGAAGAAGCAGAGCCCCAGCCGCCCCACCTTCCCCCTCCCCCCGCCATACTGGGTAGTTCTGGTGGTTTCTCTGAGGCAGGGGGAGTCCCCCCTGGGACTTTACTCCTGTCCCTCCGGCGGCCCCTCAAGCCGTCCCTCCTCCTGTCCCAGTGTCATCGTGTCTCTGGGTGGGAGAAAGGGGTGGGGTCTCCGAGGGGGCCGTGGGACAAACTCGTGTTTCCCTGCCGCAGATGAAATACATCCAGGACTTCCAGAGGGAGAAACAGGATTTTGAACGGAACCTGGCCCGCTTCAGGTAGGGAGGGAAGCGGGGGGCGGGCGGGAGAGGCCGAGTCCCCGGCGGAGGCTTCCTCGGATCGGGTGCGTCCGTGGTGGGGGACGGTGGGGATCCCCCGTGGCCCCCGCTGACCGGCCCCGCCCCGCAGGGAGGACCATCCCGACCTGATCCAGAACGCCAAGAAGTCGGACGTGCCCGAGAAGCCCAAGACGCCCCAGCAGCTGTGGTACAACCACGAGAAGAAGGTGTACCTCAAAGTGCGGCCGGACGTGAGTGTCCGACGGGGCAGGCCCCGGGGTGGGGGGCGGCCGAGGAGAGGAGCGGAACGGCCGGCGGGGGAGGGAGGGACGGCCATGCTCGGTGTGGTGGGGAGCAGGAGAGGAGCCCCCGGGGCTGGCTGCATGGACAGGGCCAGTGGTGCCTGCGTGAGGGGGGGGCGTGGGTGGGTGCACGCTAGTCCCCCCGACCCCCCACCCCCCTCCCGTGGGGACACCGCCGTGTCCCCCGTGGCCTGCCCCCGTGGCCCCCCTGGGCCTGACGGCGTTTGGTTTTTAGGCCACCACGAAGGAAGTGAAGGACTCCCTAGGCAAGCAGTGGTCTCAGCTCTCGGACAAAAAGAGGCTGAAATGGATCCATAAGGCTCTGGAACAGCGCAAAGAGTATGAGGTCAGGCTGCCGCTGGGCCCCCGGGCCCGCTTCCCCCCGTCCCTCCCCTTCCCGGCCCCCGCTGTCCCGACAGGAGTAGCTAAGGAACCCTCCCAGGCAGATCAGATGCCCCCGAGCATAGGGCAGGTGCCCCCGAGCGGAGGCACGGGGCTCCCACCGTGGCATGGCCGGGGGACGGGTTGGGGGGGGTGGCCGGCCCGCCCCCTGCCCAGCTCCTCTCCTCCTCCTCCCTCCCCCTCCCCGCCACCCCTGCCGGCCCGGCGCCGCGGCTGACACTTCGGGGCTAACGGTGCCTCCCGGCTGGCTGTCTGCAGGAGGTCATGCGGGATTACATCCAGAAGCACCCCGAGATGAACATCAGCGAGGAGGGCATCACCAAGTCCACCCTCACCAAGGCCGAGCGGCAGCTGAAGGACAAGTTCGACGGGCGACCCACCAAGCCCCCCCCGTAAGGGCCGCGGGACCCCGGGCGGGAAGGGGAGGCGGGGTGACGGCGGGGCGCGCCCCGGGGGGCCAGAGGTGACGGTCCTCCCGCCCCCCCAGGAACAGCTACTCTCTGTACTGCGCCGAGCTCATGGCCAACATGAAGGACGTGCCCAGTACGGAGCGGATGGTCCTCTGCAGTCAGCAGTGGAAACTGCTGTCCCAGAACGAGAAGGATGCCTATCACAAGAAGTGTGACCAGGTGAGACTGGCAGGAGGGCGCGGACAACCCCTTCCCCTCCACCCAATCGGGACTGGGTGTGGGGGTGCTGTCTCTGGGGAAGCGGGAGGGGTGGGGGCCCTCCAAACAGCCCGGCCCAGCGGATAGAGCCCGGGCCAGGGAATCAGGAGGTCACGGGGGCTCCGCCACTTGCCTGTTGCGTGACCTTGGGCAAGTCGCTTCACCTCTGTGGGCCTCGGTTTCCCCCTCTGGAAAATGGAATCGAGACTGAGAGCCCCACGTGGGACAGGGACTGTGTCCAACCCGGTTTCTTTGTATCCACCCTGGCGCTTAGTACAGTGCCTGGCCCATAGCATGTGCTTAACAAATACCGCAATTGCTAATTATTACCGTCCTTACGCCCTCATCAGTCTCCTGCTTCCTGAGAAAGATATCCCCCCAACCCCAACGTCCTCCCTCACTCTCTCTTGGCCACTCAGTAGTAGTCATTGCACCAACAATTGTGGCATTTGGTAAGTGCTTCGGCTGCGCCAGGCACTGTACTAAGCACTGGGGCGGGTAAGCAAGTCAGGCACAGTCCATGTCTCTTACGGGACTCCTAATTTTAAGGCAATGGAGAGCAGGTTTTGGATCTATTTTACAGATCAGGAAACGGGGGTCCAAAGAAGTCGGGTGATTTGCCCGAGGGTCCATGTGCTTTGCACATAGTAAGCGCTTAACAAATACCGTTTAAAAAAGGGGTGGGGGGGGGCGGGCAGAGCCGGATTGAGAACTCAGTTCCACCGACTCCCAAGCCTGAGCTCTTTCCCTTAGGGCACACTGCTTCTCTACTACCGGGCGGTCGGGCACTTTTCCGGATACAAAGCACTGTACTTAGCACTTGGGAGAGTAAAATAGTTCGTAGGGACATTCCCCTTGCCCTCATGGGGTTTACAGTTGAGCCCCCACCTGGGGTCAGGCACCCAGCTGAGTGGGGGAGGTGGGAGGTTGAGGGGGAAGTCGGGGGTCCTGGAGACACTGAGGGGGGGGTGCCCCTGACTGAATCGCCTCCTCTCCCTCCGCCAGAAAAAGAAAGATTACGAAATCGAGCTCCTACGTTTTCTGGAGGTGAGCGGTGGTGAAGGGGTGGTGACGGGGATTGCAGGGGGGGAATCCCTCCTCCCCAGGTGTACCATCTGGCTGGCCAGCAAGGAGGGGGGCTGGCCAGAGCCAGCAGGGAAGAAGCTTGGGGAGGGGGCACAGCGGGACTAGTCAGGGGGGAGGAAAGGGGGCATGCGGCTCCATCTCATGCCCCCTCCAACCCCCCCAGAGCCTTCCGGAGGAGGAGCAGCAGCGAGTGCTGGGCGAAGAGAAGATGCTGAGCATCAACAAGAAGCCCACCGGCAGCCCAGCCGCCAAGAAGCCATCTCCCGACGGGGGGAAGGTGGGTGCCGTTACCCCCTTCCCCGGGTCTCCTGACGAGAAGCAGCGTGGCCTAGCGGGTAGAGCCCAGGCCTGGGAGACGGAGGGACCCGGCTTCTAATCCCGGCCCCGCCACTTGCCTGCTGCGTGACCTCGGGCGGGTCACTTCACTTTTCCGTGCCTCGGTTCCCTCACCCGAAACAGGAGGGTTAAGACTGTGAGCCCCTCGTGGGACACGGACTGTGTCCGATCGGATTACTTTGTATCAACCCCAGTTCTTAGAACAGTGCCTGCCACGTACTAAGCGCTTGACAGATGCCATTGACAAGAATTAAAAAGGAAGCCCAGCCCACGCCCCAGTGACGCACCTGAGCTTGGGGGGGAGGGGAGAGAGGCGGACGAGTGGCCGAGTGTCGTCTCTGCCTGACAGGGGGGCTCGGAGAAGCCCAAGCGGCCGGTGTCCGCCATGTTCATCTTCTCTGAGGAGAAGCGGCGGCAGCTGCAGGAGGAGCGGCCCGAGCTATCGGAGAGCGAGCTCACCCGCCTGCTTGCCCGCATGTGGAACGACCTGTCTGAGAAGAAGAAGGTCGGGGAAACCCCCCACCCCCACCCTCCCCACCCCCCAAGCCCAGGCAAGGGGAGGGTGGGTCGCCTCCTCAGTCACTCAGTCGCATCTACTGAGCGCTTACCGTGTGCCGAGCACTGCACTAAGCGCTTGGGACGATACAGAAGGACGATATCCCAGACACATTCCCTGCCCACAACGAGCTTACAGTCTCACAGGGGAGACGGACATTGATACAAATACGTGACCGTTACGGAGCCGAGCGTTGCGGGGTCTGGGGCCTGGAGGGGGGATGAATAAAGGGAGCAGGCCAGGGCGATGCAGAAGGGAGCGGGAGAAGAAGAAAGGGGGGCTTAGGGCAGCCCTCTCGGCTCTGAAGGCGGGGACAGTCATCGTCGGTCGGATCCGTGGAGGGAGGGTGTTCCGGGCCAGAGGCAGGACGTGGTTGAGAGGTCGGCGGCCAGATAGATGAGATGGAGGCGCGGTGAGAAGGTTACCGTTAGAGGAGCCAAGTGTGTGGGCTGGGTTGGAGGAGAGTAGCGAGGTGAGGTAGGAGGGGGCGAGGGGATTCAGGGCTCTAAAATCGATGGTGAGGAGTTGGTTTGATGAGGACGTGGGTGGGCAACCACTGGAGGCGGTCCCCGCCGCCCCAGGTCTTCCCACTCGACCGCCCCCCTCCAGCTCAGCCGTCACTGGTTAACACGGCAGTGGGGGAGGCCGGGGTTTGCTCCGAGGGGCCCCCGACAGGGCGTTGGGGCCAAAATGGGTTTCGGGGGGCAGGGCGGCTGGTCTCCGGGGAAGAGCCAGGGCACCGACGCCTCTCCCCCGCTACAGGCCAAGTATAAGGCGCGGGAAGCGGCTCTGAAGGCCCAGTCGGAGCGGAAGCCCAGGGCGGAGCGGGAGGAGCGCGGGAAGCTGCCCGAGTCCCCCAAGACGGCCGAGGAGATCTGGCAGCAGAGCGTCATTGGGGACTACCTGGCTCGCTTCAAGGTGGGCCTGCGCCGGGGGTTGAGGGGAGGGGCCGGGACCTGAGCGGGCGGCGGCCCGCATCCGCCCCGGCTGACTTTGGTGGCAGCGGAGGTGGGGGAGGGTCCTGGGCCCATCCAGGCTCTCCCTTTTAGCCAGGGAGTCCAGGCCTGGGATTCAGAAGGTCATGGGTTCTGAGAGAAGCAGCGTGGCTCAGTGGAAAGAGCCCGGGCTTTGGAATCAGAGGTCACGGGTTCTAATTCTGGCTCCGCCACATGTCTGCTGTGTGACCTTGGGTTCTCTGAGCCTCAGGTCACCTGTAAAATGGGGATTGACTGAGCTCCACATGGGACAACCTGATCACGTATCCCCCCCCAGCGCTTAGAGCAGTGCTTTGCACATAGTAAGCACTTAACAAATGCCATTATTATTATTACCCAGTTCCGCCGCTGGTCCACTCTGTGGCCTTGGGCAAGTCACTTCACTTCTCTGGGCCTCGGTGACCTCACCTGTAAAATGGGGATTGAGACTGAGTCCCACATGGGACCGGGACTGTGTCCAACCCAATTTGCTTGCATCCACCCCAGCGCTCAGTACAGTGCCTGGCACATAGTAAGCGCTTAACAAATACCACAGTTGTGATTAGCGAAGCGGTGGCGGGGCCTTGGACCGATCCAAGCTTGCTCTAGGGGGGATGTCCCGGACCAGCCCAAGTTCATTCCTGGGTGTGCGAGGGGGAGGGTGTCTCCGGCCAAGTGAAGGTCACCATTAGGAGGTGGGGGGTTTGGGGTTCAGTCTGGCGTGGGTTCCTCGCTCGAGACAAGGGCTATTGGCACTGACCATCCTCCTTCCCCCTTCCAGAATGACAGGGTGAAGGCCCTGAAGGCTATGGAGGTCACCTGGAACAGCATGGAGAAGAAGGAGAAGCTCATGTGGATCAAGAAAGCGGCCGAGGACCAGAAGAGATACGAGGTGCGGAGCTTGGGGCGGGGACAGGCGTTCGGGCTCATCCAGGGAGGTCGGGCACCCGGACTCCTGCGTCCGAGGCCAGGCCACACCGGTGACCCTCGGTGTCGGGGGAGGAGTAAGGGGGCTCCGGTGTGAGCCCTCTCTATGTCCTCCATCTCTCCGCAGCGGGAGCTGAGCGAGATGCGGGCCCCCCCGGCCTCCACCAATTCTTCCAAAAAGATGAGATTCCAGGGAGAACCCAAGAAGCCCCCCATGTGAGTGTCTGCCGCTGGGGAGGGAGGGAGAGGGGAGGAGAAGGGGGCTCCGCGGGGAGGGGAGCGGGGCTCGCCTTGGAGCTGGAGGATAGAGCCTGGCCCTGGGAGTCAGAAGGTCATGGGTTCCAATCTCGGCTCTGCCCCTTGTCTCGCTGCGTGACCTTGGGCAAGTTACTACACTTGTCTGTCCCTCAGTAACCTCATCTGGAAAATAGGGATGGAGACTGTGTGCTCCACAGGGGACGGGGATCGGGTCCAACTCGATTTGCCAGCGTTTAGTACAGAGGCTGGCACACAGGAAGCACTTAACGAATACCATTAATCAATCAATCAATCGTATTGAGCGCTTACTGTGTGCAGAGCAGTGTACTAAGCGCTTGGGAAGTACAAGTTGGCAACATATAGAGACTGGCCCTACCCAACAGTGGGCTCACAGTCTAAAAGGGGGAGACAGAGAACAAAACGAAACATACTAACAAAATAAAATAAATAGAATAGATATGTACAATTAAAATAGAATAATAAATATGTACATACATATATACAGGTGCTGTGGGGAAGGGAAGGAGGTAAGATGGGGGGATGGAGAGGGGGAGAGGAAGGAAGGGGCTCAGTCTGGGAAGGCCTCGTGGAGGAGGTGAGCTCTCAGTAGGGCCTTGAAGGGAGGAAGAGACCATTACTACTACTACTATTAGTATTGCGGTATTTGTTAAGCGCTTCTTTTGGGCCAAGCAAGCGCTGTACTAAGTGCTGAGGTGGATACAAGCAAATCTGGACACAGTCCCCGTTCCTCGTGGGGCTCACAGTCTCCATCCCCATATTCCAGATGAGGTATCTGAGGCCCAGAGAAGTCGTTGGAGGGTGGGGGCAAGGCGGGTCGGGGGTCGTGGTCTGAGCATCCCGGCTCGCCCGCAGGAACGGCTACCAGAAGTTCTCCCAGGAGCTGCTGTCCAACGGGGAGCTGAACCACCTGCCGCTCAAGGAGCGCATGGTGGAGATCGGAAGCCGTTGGCAACGCATTTCCCAGGGCCAGAAGGAGCATTACAAGAAGCTGGCCGAGGAGCAGCAGAAGCAGTACAAAGTCCACCTGGACGTGTGGGTCAAGGTCAGCTCTCGGCCCTGGGCACCCCGGGCGGCTCTGGCCCCGGCTATGGGGGGAGGCATTCGGTGTGTCAGTCAGCCGTGTTTATCCAGCGCTTCCTGTGTGCGGAGAACCGTACTGAGTGATTGGGAGAGGGTGATAGAACAGATGCATTGACTGCCCACAACGAGCTCACAGTTTAGAGGAGACGGACGTTAATAGAAATGAAGAAATTACAGATATCATCATCATCATCAATCGTATTTACTGAGCGCTTACTATGTGCAGAGCACTGGACTAAGCGCCTGGGAAGTACAAATTGGCAACATATAGAGACAGTCCCTACCCAACAGTGGGCTCGCAGTCTAAAAGGGGGAGACAGAGGACAAAACCAAACATACTAACAAAATAAATAGAATAGATATGTACAAATGAAATAAATAAATAGAGTAGTCAGTCGGTCCATCATTGAGTGCTGCTGTGTGAAGAGCACTTTACCGAGCATTTGGGAAAGTACAGTATAACAGATGCATTCACTGCCCACAACGAATTTAAGGCCTAGAAGGGGAGCCAGACATTAATAGAAATAAATGACAGAAGTGCGGTGGAGCGAGGGTGGGGGAAATGAACAAAGGGAGCAAGACAGTGTGACACGAAAGTGGGTGGGAGAAGAGGAAAGGAGGGGTTTAGTCTGGGAAGGCCTCTGGGAGGAGGTGGGCCTTCAATAGGCTTTGAAGGGGGAGGAGAGTCATTGTCTGGCGGATTTGAGGCGTTCCAGGACGTGGGTGAGATAGAGGAGATCCAGGTAGACGGAGAAAGTTGGCGTTAGAGGAGCCCAAGTGAGACTCCCCCCACCTCCAACGCCGATCTCCCCTTGTCTCGTCTCCCCTAGAGCCTGTCTCCCCCGGAGCGAGCGGCGTACAAAGAATTCATCTCCAACGTGAGTCTGGGGGAAAGCAGGGCTGGCGGGGCGGCGAGTGGGGGTGTGTACGTGTGTCGTGTGTATCTGTGCCTGGTTCAAAGCTACCGCTCTCCCCCCCCCCCCCCCTCCAGAAACGCAAGAGCGTGACCAAGCTGCGGGGGCCCAACCCCAAGTCAAAGCCCACCATGCAGTCCAAGTCGGTGAGTGGTGGGTGGGGGGAGAGGGGCAGAGGTCTCTGGTTGCGGGGGCAAGGTCCTGGGGCTGTGAAGCAGCACGGCCTAGGGGAAAGAGCCCGCCCTGGCAGTGTGGTGACCTGGGTTCGAATCCCAGCTCTGCCACAGGCCTGCTGGGTGACCTGGCAAGTAAGCCACTTCACTTCCTCATCTTTAAAGAGAAGCAGCAGTGTGGCTCAGTGGAAAGAGCCCAGGCTTGGTAGTCATCATCATCATCATCAGTTGTATTTATTGAGCGCTTACTGTGTGCAGAGCACTGTACTAAGCGCTTGGGAAGTACAAGTTGGCGACGTATAGAGACAGTCCCTACCCAACAGTGGGCTCACAGTCTAAAAGAGGATGGAGGACATGGGTTCAAATTCCGGCTCTGCCGCTTGTCAGCTGTGTGACTTTAGGCAAGTCACTTCTCTGGGCCTCAGTTACCTCATCTGTAAAATGGGGGTGAAGACTGTGAGCCCCACATGGGACAACCTGATCACCTTGTACCCTCCCCAGCGCTTAGAACAGTGCTCTGCACATAGTAAGCGCTTAACAAATACCAAAATTATTATTATTTAAAAGTGAGGAGTTCAAAACCTGGTCTCCCTCTCCCTTAGGCCGCGAGCCCTGTCTGGGACGGGGACCCTGCCTGACCCGATTACATCTCGTGTCCGCCCACCCCGGCGCTTAACGCAGGGCCGCGGGCGCGGCTTCAGCTTCCCAGAGCGCAAATAACGTTCTTTTTATCCGGCGGCCCCAGGAGTCCGAGGAAGACGAGGACGACGACGACGAGGACGACGATGAAGACGAAGAGGACGACGAGGAGAACGGAGACTCGTCGGAGGACGGGGGCGATTCCTCCGAGTCCAGCAGCGAGGAGGACAGCGAGGACGGCGATGAGGTGGGGAGGCGGGCGTCCCCGGGGGGAGGGCGGGGGCGGGATGGGGGGCGGTCTCCCCGCTCACCTTGGGCCGGTCCCATCCCACCCCCCGCCAGAACGACGATGACGACGACGACGATGATGACGACGATGACGACGAAGACGAGGAGGATGAGGAGGACGAGTCCGAGGGCAGCAGCAGCTCCTCCTCCTCCTCAGGCGATTCCTCTGACTCGGACTCCAACTGAGCTTCCCCCCCCACCCCCGTCCCCATCCCGCCCCCCGTCCCCTCCTCCAACCCCCCGCCCCCCCAAAGGGCTCAGAGGGGTTCCCGCCACCCCCTTCCCCCCGGCCCCCCATCCCCATTTTTTTCTGAAAACATACACATGTCGGGGTCCAGGCCTGGGACTCTGCCCTGACTCGATGGCTGTCAGACTGAACCGGACCCCCTCCCCTCCCCCCGGACTGCAGATTTCGCTGTGCTGACAGCCCCCTCCCCCCTCCACGGAGGCCGGAGGGGCCCGGAGCTGAACAGCCCCCCCGCCCCCCAACGATGGAGGCTCCTGTCCGGATCATTTTCCAAACAGGGGCTGCCCCTACTCAGGAGCCAGAGAGAAGGGGTCGGAGGGGAGGGAGGAGCGTCTTGGGGTTCAAAATGGGGTGGGGGGGGGTCTTTAAGCGGGTTTGGGGATTGCGTCCCCCCCACCCCCCCAGGAAGGAGCCCCGGCTGCAGCAGTGTTTTTATATATGTGTATATAATTTTTTTTTTAAGCTGGGAGCTGGCAATGCCACATTTCCTACCGACTCGCCTGCTGTCTGTTCTGTCATTTTTTTTAACCTGTCTCGATGCGTGTGGAAGCGTGTGGGCGTGCCTGTGGCCTGTACATAGCGTGTGCGTGTGTGTGGGAGCGGGCCCCCCCCCCCTCCCCAAGAGCCCTTGGGGGGGGGGGGGTCTCCAGTTGTCACACAGAGACATGGGGGAGCAGACAGACCATGGGGCAGCCTCTCCCCTCTGTCACGGAGGGCGTCCCCCCAAAACCAGCCCTAGTTAAAAACTGACAGTCCTGCCCCGCTCCGCATGCTGGGATGGCAGGGGAGGGGGAAGGGTCTTCACTTCTGGGGGGTGGGGGTGGGCAAACCCCCCTGAATCCCATTTCATCCCCACCAGCAGACTTGGAATTTCACTTGAGCCAAAAAAGAAAAAAAAAAAAAAAAGGCTTTGGGGTGGGGGGGATTCTGCAGATTCAACGTTGGTTCCCCCCACCCCCCCTTTGCCCCCTCCCCTGATCCCCGTCTCAATCCAGGTCCTGACCCACCTCAGTTTGTTTCTGTGAATTTCATTTTGTTGGACTAAATTTTTTTTTTTTTTACAACGGTGTCGATTAATTTATTTATCCCCCCCCCCCCCCCCCCCCCCGGTCCCATCCCTCTCCCCAAATGGAAGCCTCTTGGGAAAGCTGTGACTGGGTGGGGCGGGAGGGAAGGGGAATTGGGCACCCACAGAGTTGGGATCTGTGGGAGACCCCGGGCCCCAAAGGAATCTGATTTGTGACCCCTTCTTCCAGGCCGGGCCCTAGACAATCTGCCAAACTCCATGGGTGGGTGGGTGGGTGGCATATGGGAGGGGGGCACAACTGTCCACCCACCCCCTGCATGGCTGCAGCCCCCTCCCACCCTCGGGAGCAAGGGTGGGTCTGTCTCTCCGTCTCTGTCTGTCTCTGACTCCCCATCTCTCTCCCGTTTCCTTCCCCCCCGCCCTGCTCGGCCTCCTCTCCTGCAGGAAATCTCGCCTCCTTTCCGCTCAATGTGCCCTGCGCTGTTGTATTTTAGTGGAACGTGTTTTAGTAAAAAAGCGAAAATGAAAAAAAAACAAACCGGGGGTTTTTTGGTTTTGTTTAAAAAGAAATATATATATATATATATATATATGAAAATGAAAAAATTCTTACAGTCCAGACAGGGGTTGTATGTGTTGGACGGGTGGGGGAAGATAGCGCTGTAAGAGGGTCACAAAAGTGCATTTTGGCACTGAGGTGGGGGTGGGTGGGACCCCCCCCCCATTTTTTCCTAATATTTCAGTATTTTGTAGATTTCAACAACAACCACAACTTGCATTTGTATCACCGGGGGTGGGCGGGAGGGGGTTATTGAAGAGGAGCTGGCTACCAGGCTGTTGGCAGGATTTTTTTTTTTATATAATAAAGTGAAAACGAAGGTTTTTGCCTTGTGTCCCGTGGTCACTGTGGGCAGGGATGGCTAGGAGTCCAGCCTGGCATGGGGAAATGCCTTCTCCAAAGGTCAGGGGGTAAGCAGTGTGTCTCAGTGGAAAGAGCCCGGGCTTTGGAGTCAGAGGTCATGGGTTCCAATCCCGGCTCCGCCACTTGTCAGCTGGGTGACCCTGGGCAAGTCACTTCACTTCTCTGGGCCTCAGTTACCTCATCTGGAAAATGGGGATTAAGACCGTGAGCCCCCTGACAACCTGATCACCTTGGAACCTCCCCTAGTGAGCGCTTAATAAATAATAAATAAATAAATAAAGCAGCGCTTAGAACAGTGCTCAGCGCTTAGAACGGTGCTTTGCACATAGTAAGCGCTTAATAAATACCCTCATTATTATTAATAAATGCCATCATTATTATTGTCACCCTGGGGCAGGAGGAGAGGCAGGGCTCGGGGAGACTCCAGGCCAAGTTCCAGTTGGGGGATTCTGGGTAAACCACGTCTCTGGGCCTCAGTTTCCTCGTCGGTAAAGTGCGAAGCCCGGATTTACTGCCTTAAAAACGCCATTATATTTTTCATCATCATCATCATCATCATAATGATGGTATTAAGCACTTACTATGGGTCGGGCACTGTTCTAAGCACTGGGGTAGAAACAAGACAATTGGGTTGGACACAGTCCCTGTCTCGCAGAGGGCTCGCAGAATGAAACCCCATTTTCCAGATGAGGGAACTGAGGCCCAGGGAGGCAGCGTGGCTCAATGGAAAGAGCACGGGCTTTGGGAGTCAGAGGTCATGGGTTCAAATCCCGGCTCTGCCAAGTGTCAGCAGTGTGACCTTGGGCAAGTCACTTAACTTCTCTGTGCCTCAGTTACCTTATCTGGAAAATGAGGATGAAGTCTGTGAGCCCCACGCGGGACAACCTGATTGCCTTGTATCTACCCCAGCACTTAGAACAGTGCTTTGCACATACTAAACGGTTAGAAAAGCAGCGTGGCTCAGTGGAAAGAGCCCGGGCATTGGAGTCAGAGGTCATGGGTTCGAATCCCAGCTCCACCACATGTCTGTTGTGTGAGCTTGGGCAAGTCACTTAACGTCTCTGAGCTTCAGTTACCTCATCTGTAAAATGGGGATTAATAATAATAATGATGGCATTTATTAAGCGCTTACTATGTGCAAAGCACTGATTAAGACTGTGAGCCCCACGTGGGACAACTTAATCACCTTGTATCCCCCCCAGCACTTAGAACAGTGCTTTGCACATAGTAAGCGCTTAACAAATGCCATTATATATCATCATCATCAATTGTATTTATTGAGCGCTTACTGTGTGCAGAGCACTGTACTAAGTGCTTGGGAAGTACAAGTTGGCAACATATAGAGACAGTCCCTACCCAACAGTGGGCTCACAGTCTAAAAGGGGGAGACTGTGAGCCTATATATATATATATATATAATATATATATAATATATATACAATATATATAATATATATACAATATATATAATATGTATATAATATATATAATATATATATATATTTTAACGAAGGCCTTCATTATTATTATTAAAGTGACTTTTGCCCAAGGTCACACAGCAGACAAGTGGCAGAGCCAGGAGGGGAACCCATGACCTTCTGACTCCTAGGCCTGGGCGCTACCCACTAGGGTAGAATCATTAATAATAATAATGGCATTTATTAAGCGCTTACTATGTGCAAAGCACTGTTCTAAGCACTGGGGAGCTTACAAGGTGATCAGGTTGTCCCACTGGGGGCTCACAGTCATAATCCCCATTTTACAGATGAGGGAACAGGCACAGAGAAGTTGAGTGACTTGCCCAAAGTCACACAGCTGATAATTGGCAGTGTCGGGATTTGAACCCATGACCTCTGACTCCAAAGCCCATGCTCTTTCCACTGAGCCACGCTGCTTCTCGCTGCTTAATTATCATTAAGAATAATGATTCTTAAGTGTTCTTCCCCCCGAGTTTCCCCTTCTACTAGGGCTGCCCTCTCTTTCTGAAGATCACCCCTCCCCATGAAAATAGCAGTCTCTCCCTGACTAAACCGGTTCTTGCTTTTTATTTTTTTAATGGTATTTGTTAGGTGCTTACTATGTTCCAGGCCCTGCCCTAAGCGCTAGTGTAGATACAAAGGCAAGCAGGTTGGACACGATCCCCGTCCCACTTGGGGCTCACCGTCTCAATCCCCATTTTCCAGATGAGGCCACTGAGGCCCAGCGAAATGACTCGCCCAAGGTCACGCATGAGGCAAGGGGCCGAGCCGGGATTAGAACCCAGCTCCTTCTGAATCCCAGGCCTGCCCTGGTCTAGCCCCAAGAGCCCGGGCTTGGGAGTCTGGGGTCGTGGGTTCTAATCTCAGCTCTGCCACTTGTCAGCTGTGTGACGTTGGGCAAGTCGCTTCACTTCTCTGGGCCTCAGTTCCCTCATCTGTAAAATGGGGATTAAAAGTGTGAGCCCCACGTGGGACAACCCGATTATATTGTACCCCATTGGTGCTTAGAAACGTGCTTGGCACATAGTAAGCACAGAAAAAATGCCATCAAGCAGTGTGGCTCAATGGAAAGAGCCTGGGCTTGGGAGTCAGAGGTCATGGATTCAAATCTCAACTCTGCCAACTGTCAGCTGTGTGACTTTGGGCAAGTCATTTAACTTCTCTGTGCCTGTTACCTCAGGTGTAAAACAGTGCTTGGCACATAGTAGGTGCTTAACAAATATCAAAATTATTATTAAAATAATTAAAATAGGGATTAAAACTGTGAGTCCCTCGTGGGACAACCTGATCACCTGGTAACCTCCCCAGCGCTTAGAACAGTGCTTTGCACATAGTAAGCGCTTAACAAATACCATTATTATTATTATTATTAGAAGCAGCGTGGCTCAATAGAAAGAGACGGGCTTTGGAGTCAGAGGTCATGGGTTCAAATCCCAGCTTTGCCGATTGTCAGCTGTGTGCCTGGGGCAAGTCACTTAGTTTCTCTGGCCTCAGTTCCCTCCTCTGTAATAATAATGGCATTTGTTAAGCGCTTACTATGTGCAAAGCACTGTTCTAAACACTGGGAGGGATACAGTGTGATCAGATTGTCCCACGGGGGCCTCACGGTCTTAATCCCCATTTTACAGATGAGATAACTGAGGCTCAGAGAGGTTAAGTGACTTGCCCAAGGTCACCCAGCAGACATGTGGTGGAGTCGGCATTCGAACCCGCGACCTCTGACTCCAAAGCCCGGGCTCTTCCCACTGAGCCACGCTGCTTCTCTGTAAAATGGGGATGAAGACTGTGAGCCCCACGTGGGACAACCTGATCACCTTGTATCCTCCCCAGCGCTTAGAACAGTGCTTTGCACATAGTAAGCGCTTAACAAATGCCATTATCACCTTGTATCCTCCCCAGCGCTTAGAACAGTGCTTTGCACATAGTAAGCGCTTAACAAATGCCACTATTATTATTATTATTATTATTCTTGTGCTGGGCAAGTCGCTTCACTTCTCTGGGCCTCAGTTCTCTCATCTGTAAAATGGGGATTAAAAGTGTGAGCCCCACGTGGGACAACCCGATTACCTTGTACCCCGTGCTTGGCACATAGTAAGCACATAAAAAAAATGCCATCAAGCAGCGTGGCTCAATTGGAAAGAACCTGGTCTTGGGTTCAATATTATTATTGGGCTGAGGAGGCCGCAGATTCGTTCGTTCGTTCAGTTGTACTTATTGAGCGCTTACGGTGTGCAGGGCGCTGGACATATGCTGCCGACTTGTACTTCCCAAGCGCTTAGTCCAGCGCTCTGCACACCTTAAGCACTCAATAAATACGATTGAATGAAGGATGATGATGATGGTATTTGTTAAGCACTTACTATGTGCAAAGCACTGTTCTAAGCTCTGGGGGTGATACAAGGTGATCAAGTTGTCCCACGTGGGGCTCACAGTCTTCATCCCCATTTTACAGATAAGGGAACTAAGGCTCTGAGAAGTTAAGTGACTTGCCCAAGGTCACACAGCAGACATGTGGCGGAGCTGGATTCGAACCCATGACCTCCGACTCCAAAGCCAATGTTCTTGCCACTGAGCCACGCTGCTTCTCAGCAGGAATGGGCTAAGCGCTTGGAAAGTGGTGCGAGATGCGGGTGCAGGGCTGTGCACCCTGTAGGTGCTCAATGAATAATAATAATATTATTATGAATGGCATTTATTAAAGCGCTTACTTTGTGCCAAGCACTGTTATAATAATAATAATAATAATAATAAAAATACTGGTATTTGTTAAGCGCTTACTATGTGCCAAGCACAGTTCTAAGCGCTGGGGAGGATACACAGTGATCAGGTTGTCCCACGGGGGGTCTCAGTCTTCATCCCCATTTTATTCATTCCTTCATTCAATCGTATTTATTGAGCCCTTACAGTGTGCAGAGCACTGTACTAAGCGCTTGGGAAGTCTAAGTTGGCAACATCTAGAGACGGTCCCTACCCAACAATGGGCTCACAGTCTAGAAGGGGGAGACAGACAACAAAACAAAACATAATAATAATGATGGCATTTATTAAGCGCTTACTATGTGCAAAGCACTATTCTAAGTGCTGGGGAGGATACAAGGTGATCAGCTTGGCTCACAGTAATAATCCCCATTTTACAGATGAGGGAACTGAGGCACAGGGAAGTGAAGTGACTCGCCCAAAGTCACACAGCTGACAATTAGCAGAGCCGGATTTGAACCCTTGACCTCTGACTCCAAAATCCGTGCTCTTTCCACTGAGCCAAGCTGCTTCGCTTACTGTGTGCAAAGCACTGTTCTAAATAAAAAACAATGGCATTTATTAAGCGCTTACTATGTGCAAAGCACTGTACTAAGCGCTGGGGAGGTTAGAAGGTGATCAGGTTGTCCCACAGGGGGCTCAGTCTTCATCCCCATTTTACAGATGAGACCCGCAGCCTTCCCAGACTGAGCCCCCGCCTTCCCTCCTTCCCCTCCCCACAGCACCTGGATTTATGACTCTATTTATTTTATTTGTACATGTTTATTCTATTTATTTTATTTTGTTGATATGTTTTGTTTTGTTGTCTGTCTCCCCCTTCTAGACTGTGAGCCCGCTGTTGGGTAGGGACCGTCTCTAGATAATGATAATAATAATAATTGGCATTTGTTAAGTGCTTACTATGTGCAAAGCACTGTGGGGGATACAGGGTGATCAGGTTGTCCCACGTGGGACTCACAGTCTTAATCCCCATTTTACAGATGAGGGAACTGAGGCCCAAAGAAGTTAAGTGACTTGCCCAAGATCACACAGCAGGCATGTGGCGGAGTCGGGATTCGAACCCATGACCTCTGACTCCAAAGCCCGTACTCTTTTCACTGAGTCACGCTGCTTCTCTAGATGTTGCCTGTATATATGTTTGTACATATTTATTACTCTATTTATTTATTTAACTTGTACATATCTATTCTATTTTATTTTGTTAGTATGTTTGGTTTTGTTCTCTGTCTCCCCCTTTTAGACTGTGAGCCCACTGTTGGGTAGGGACTGTCTCTAGATGTTGCCAACTTGGACTTCCCAAGCGCTTAGTACGGTGCTCTGCACACAGTAAGTGCTCAATAAATACGATTGATTGATAATAATAATAATACTAATGGCATTTGTTAAGCGCTTACTATGTGCAAAGCGCTGGGGGGATACAATGGGATCAAGTTGTCCCACGTGGGGCTCACAGTCTTAATCCTCATTTTACAGATGAGGGAACTGAGGCTCAGAGAAGCGAAGTGACTTGCCCAAGGTCACACGGCGGACATGTGGCGAAGCCGGGATTCGAACCCACGACCTCTGACTCCAAAGCCCGGGCTCTTTCCTCTGAGCCACGCTATGGCCTGGAGCTTGTACTTCCCAAGCGCTTAGTCCAGTGCTCTGCACACAGTAAGCGCTCAATAAATACGATTGATTGATTGATTGATGGATTGATGTTGCCAACTTGGGCTTCCCAAGCGCTTAGTCCAGTGCTTTCTGCACCCAGTAAGCGCTCAATAAATACGATTGAATGAATGAATTGAACAAAACAAAACAAAACGTACGATTGAATGAAGGAACGACTCCCAGGCCCGGCCTCTTTCCACGGACTGAGGACGGGGCAGGGCGGAAGGAGACACGTGCTGGGGGAAGCCTTCCCCCACTGAACCCCTTCCTTCCTCTCCCCCTCGTCCCCCTCTCCATCCCCCCATCTTACCTCCTTCCCTTCCCCACAGCACCTGTATATACGTTTGTACATATTTATTACTCTATTTATTATTTATTTTACTTGTACATATCTATTCTATTTCATTTTGTTAGCATGTTTGGTTTTGTTCTCCGTCTCCCCCTTTTAGACTGTGAGCCCGCTGTTGGGTAGGGACTGTCTCTCTATGTTGACAACTTGGACTTCCCAAGCGCTTAGTCCAGTGCTCCGCACACAGTAAGCGCTCAATAAATACGATTGAATGATTGATTGATTGATTGATTCATTCATTCAATCGTATTTATTGAGCCCTTACTGTGTGCTCCTTCTAGACTGTCTCCCCCTTCTAGACTGTGAGCCCACTGTTGGGTAGGGACCGTCTCTCTATGTTGCCAACTTGAACTTCCCAAGCGCTTAGTCCAGTGCTCTGCACACAGTAAGCGCTCAATAAATACGATTTAATGATTGATTGATTCATTCATTCCTTCGTATTTATTGAGCCCTTACTGTGTGCTCCTTCTAGACTGTCTCCCCCTTCTAGACTGTGAGCCCACTGTTGGGTAGGGACCGTCTCTATATGATGCCAACTTGTACTTCCCAAGCGCTTAGTCCAGTGCTCTGCACACAGTAATCGCTCAATAAATACGATTTAATGATTGATTGACTCATTCATTCATTCCTTCGTATTTATTGAGCCCTTACTGTGTGCTCCTTCTAGACTGTCCCCCCCTTCTAGACTGTGAGCCCACTGTTGGGTAGGGACCGTCTCTCTATGTTGCCAACTTGAACTTCCCAAGCGCTTAGTCCAGTGCTCTGCACACAGTAAGCGCTCAATAAATACGATTGAATGAATGAATGAATGAATTTTCTAGACTGTGAACCCGCTGTTGGGTAGGGACCGTCTATGTTTCCAACTTGGACTTCCCAAGCGCTTAGTCCAGTGCTCTGCACACAGTAAGCGCTCAATAAATACGATTGATTGATAGAATGAGTTTTCTAGACTGTGAACCCGCTGTTGGGTAGGGACCGTCTCTATATGTTGCCAACTTGGGCTTCCCAAGCGCTTAGTCCAGTGCTCTGCACACAGTAAGCACTCAATAAATACGATTGAATTCATTCATTCAATTCAATCAACTGACAATTCAATTGAATGAATTGACTGAGTGCTTACTGCGTGCAGAGCACTGTACTAAGCGCTTGGGAGCCTGCAATAGAACAATAGGGACCGTCTCTATATGTTGCCAACCTGGACGTCCCAAGCGCTTAGTCCAGTGCTCCACACACAGTAAGCGCTCAATAAATACGATTGAATGAATGAATGAATTTCTTAGACTGTGAGCCCGCTGTTGGGTAGGGACTGTCTCTAGATGTTGCCGACTTGGACTTCCTAAGCGCTTAGTACAGTGCTCTGCACACAGTAAGCGCTCAATAGATACGATTGAATGAATTTTCTAGACTATGAGCTCGCTGTTGGGTAGGGACCGTCTCTCTATGTTGCCAACTTGGGCTTCCCAAGCGCTTAGTCCAGTGCTCCGCACACAGTAAGCGCTCAATAAATACGATTGAATGAATGAATGAATTTTCTAGACTCTGAGCCCGCTGTTGGGTAGGGACCGTCTCCCTATTACTTCCCAAGCGCTTAGTACAGTGCCCTGCACACAGTAAGCGCTCAATAAATACGATTGATTGATGGAAAGGGAAAGGGGGCCGGCGGGGAGACGGTTTCCCCCCGCGCTGGGCGGGGCTGCGGACCGCGAGGGGAACCGCCGCCTCCCCCGGCCCGCCCGCCCGGATTGCAACAATGTAGCCGCCCCTTTGAAGCGGGGCCTTCCCATTGGTCGGCCCGCGCGGGCGCCGCCCTCCTATTGGCTGCGGCGCGCCCGCCGGCCACGCCCTCCTCGGGGCGCCGCCCTCCTATTGGCTGGGGCGAGGGCGCCGCCCTCCTATTGGCTGGGGCGCGCCCGCTGGCCCCGCCCCCACGTCCTGCGGCGGCGTCGGCGGCCCGGCCCGCCCCTGGTGGCCGGTGCTGCGGGGCCCAGCGGTGGGCACGGTGGGCACCGGGGAGGGGGGGGGCACCGCTCGCCCCGACTAGCAGCGTCTCCGCCGGCCGCGCGCCCCGCGCGCTCCCGGTGCCAGGGGGAGGGGAGGGGGCGCCGCCGCTTCCGGTCCCGCTCCCGCCCGGTGGGGGGGGGGGGGAGAGAGGGAGGGGGAGGAGCCCGGTCCCTCCCCTCCCCTCCCCTCCCCTCCCCCAGCCCCCGCCCCCCGGGGCCGCCAGGTGGGACATGGACAGCGGGAGCCCGACCAGACGCCCCCGGCCCGGGCTCTGAGAGAGACGCCCCCGGGCCCGGAGGTCCCTCCCGGGCGGGGTAAGTGAGGCCGTGAGTCAGTGAGGGAGGGAGCGAGCGCGGGGCACCGGGAGGGGAGGGGAGGGGAGGGAGAGGGGAGGGGGCGGGGCCTCCCCCGGGACCCGCGCTGGGCGGGGCCGTTGTCCGCCCCCTCCATCCCCCCCCCTCCCCTCCCCGCCCCCGAGACCCCCGGCCCTGCGCAAGGCCTTTGTTCCCGAAGGAGGTTCCCCATTGCGGTTGGAACCATGGAGACGGAGGGGCGACCCCGCGGCCCCAGACCCCCTGTTCTGGCCTCAGAACGCCAGCCCCACACCCCCTGCGCCAGCCCCACACCCCCTGATCCAGCCCCACACACTCTGACCCAGCCCCAGACCCTCTGATCCAGCCCCCGCCCCCCTGATCGTCCAGCCCCAGACCCCCTGATCCAGCCCCAGATCCCTCAATCCAGCCTCAGACCCCTGCTCCAGCTTCAGACCCCCTGCTCCAGCCCCAAACTCCCTGCTTCAGCCCCAGACCCCTTAATCCAGCCTCAGACCCCTGCTCCAGCCTCAGAACTCCAGCCCCAGACCCCCTGCTCCAGCCTCAGACCTCCAGCCCCAGACCCCCAGCTCCAGCCCCAGACCCCTTAATCCAGCCCCAAACCCCCTGCCCCAGCCCCAGACCTCTTAATCCAGCCTCAGACCCCTGCTGCAGCCTCAGAACTCCAGCCCCAGACCCCTTGATCCAGCCTCAGACCCCCAGCTCCAGCCCCAGACCCCTTAATCCAGCCCCAAACCCCCTGCTCCAGCCCCAGACCTCTTCATCCAGCCTCAGACCCCTGCTGCAGCCTCAGAACTCCAGCCCCAGACCCCCTGCTCCAGCCCCAGCCCCCCAGCCCCCTTGATCCAGCCTCAGACCCCTGCTGCAGCCTCAGAACTCCAGCCCCAGCCCCCTTGATCCAGCCTCAGACCCCTGCTCCAGCTCCAGCCCCAGAACTCCAGCCTCAGCCCCCCAGCCCAGCCCTCCAGTTCCAGCCCCCCAACAGGAGCCCCAGCCCCCCAGCTTCAGCCCCAGGTCCCCAGCACCAGAGCCCCACCTCTACTCCAGATTCCCCAACTCCACTTCCAGCTCTACTCCCCTCCCCGAACCCCCAGCTCCACCTCCAGGCCCCCAGCTCCAGACCTCCAGCTTCCCCACCACCCCCAGATCCCAGCTCCACCCCCAGATTCCCAGCACCACCCCCAGACCCTCAATTCCAACCCCCCAGCCTTCCTCCCTTCCATTCTGTCCTTCTCGGGGGCCCGGCTTTGGCCTAGTTGATGCTCCACACGAGGAAGGCCGAGGGGAAGGGATCCTCCCCATCCTCCCTTCACTCCCTGTCCGCCCCGGGGGCCTGGGCAACGTCCACCCATCCGTCCACCCGGGAAGGGAAGCTCCCCTCCTCTGTGCCTTCTCTTCCACGCCCCCCTCGTTTCCCGCAGCAGGAACAGGACAGGGATTTGGGGTGTGGGGTTTTCTCAGCTGCCCTAAAGGGGAGTCGCTTGGGATCGGAGGATGTGGGAAAAGCCGTGTTTGGCTATTATGCTGTCCTTTGCCCACCCAGTACCCCCTAAACCCTTCTCATTGATGCATTTATTCATTCCATCGTATTTATTGAGTGCTTCCTGTGTGCAGGGCACCGTACTGAGCGCTTGGGAGAGTACAACAGAACGAAAAACAGATTCCCTGCCCACAGTGAACGTGCAATCTAGAGGGGACCAGAGGAACCATCACCTGGTTCCATGTGGGCCTGTCATCAATCAGTCGTATTTTCTGAGCATTCACTGTGAGCAGGGCACTGTACTAAGCGCTCGGGAGGCACCCTGCCCGGTGAGGAGGGGGTTGGGGATGGAGGCGCCGCGAAGCTGACGTTTCTCCCCGGGCCCAGGGGTCTCACGCGGTTGACCTGGTCTCCGACCTTTCAGTCCTTGAGAGCGAAAGGGGCAGCGGTGGTGTCTCCTACACGCTTTCCCGAGCGAGCGCTCAGTATGGTGCGGTGTGCCGCGGTGCCGCTGCCTGACTGACTGACCTGTGTGCGCAGTGGCCTCGCCCCCGACCGTGCTATGAACAGTCCCAGCGTCCGCTTCTCCTCGAGGGTTTGCAAATGAAAATGGAGGAAATGTCTTTGTCTGGCCTGGATAACAGCAAGCTGGAGGTGACCGTGTGGGAGCCCCTGTTTCTGGGCCCTGCCCCGCTGGGGGGCTGGGATGGCGGGGGGGGGGGCACTCTGAGGGGCTCACTGGCAGCGGGGGGCGAGGGGATGGGGGAGCTGCTTGGCATGGCGGGGTGCCCTCGCCCCATAACCCACCCCCACCCTCGGCCCCCCAAGGCCTTCGCTCACGAGATCTTCACGGACCTGGTGGAAGATGCCTGCCTGGGGCTCTGCTTCGAGGTTCACCGGGCGGTCAAGTGCGGCTACTTCTTCCTGGACGACACGGACCCCGACAGCACGAAGGACTTTGGTGAGACTGGGCCGAGGGGCCGCAGAGGGCCGCCGCCTCCTGCACCGGGGCCTGGGTTTCGCCTCTCCTCCTGGAGGCCCTGGACCCGTCCCTTCCCTCGCCCTTTCCCCATAATAATAATAAAAATGATGATGGCGTTTATTAAGCGCTTACTATGTGCAAAGCACTGTTCTAAGCGCTGGGGAGGTTCCAAGGGGATCAGGTTGTCCCACGGGGGGCTCCCAGTCTTAATCCCCATTTTACAGATGAGGTAACTGAGGCCCAGAGAAGTTAAGTGACTTGCCCAAGGACACACAGCAGACATGTGGCGGAGCTGGGATTTGAACCCCTGACCTCTGACTCCAAAGCCCGGGCTCTTTCCACTGAGCCACGCTGCTTCTCCATCAATCAATCAATCAATCGTATTTATTGAGCGCTTACTGTGTGCAGAGCACTGGACTAAGCGCTTGAGAAGTCCAAGTTGGCAACATATAGAGACGGTCCCTACCCAACAGTGGGCTCACAGTCTAAAAGGGGGAGACAGAGAACAAAACCAAACATACTAACAAAATGAAATAAATAGAATAGATATGTACAGGTAAAATAAATAGAGTAATAAATATGTACAAACATATATACATATATACAGGTGCTGTGGGGAAGGGAAGGAGGTAAGATGGGGGGATGGAGAGGGGGACGAGGGGGAGGGGGATCAATCAATCAATCAATCGTATTTATTGAGCACTTACTGTGTGCAGAGCACTGTACTAAGCGCTTGGGAAGTACAAGTTGGCAACATATAGTGACGGTCCCTACCCAACAGTGGGCTCACAGTCTAGAAGACCTTCTCCCGACGCCCTCCCCCACGGTCTCTACTGGGAGCCCTTGGACGAGGCCAGGCTTGGGTCAGCCTCCCGGCCCCCCCATCCCCAGTGTCTTCTAGGAGTCGGGCATCTTGCTGCCTGACAAGCCTCGACCTCTTAATAATAATAATCAATCAATCAGTCGTATTTATTGAGTGCCTACTATATGCAGAGCACTGGACTAAGCGCTTGGGAAGTCCAAGTTGGCAACATAGAGACAGTCCCTACCCAACAGTGGGCTCACAGTCTAAAAGGACTAAATAGTAATAATGGCACTACTACTACTACTACTACTAATAATAATAATAATAGTAATAGTAATAATGGCGTTTATTAAGCTTAGTACAGTCTGTGTACTGTAATGGCTGTGCTTAGTACAGTGCTCTGCACACAGTAAGCGCTCAGTAAATATGATTGAATGAATGAATTAAGCGCTTACTATGTGGCAAGCACTGTTCTAAGCGCTGGGGAGGTTACAAGGTGATCAGGTTGTCCCACGGGGGGCTCACAGTCTTCATCCCCATATTCATTCATTCATTCAGTTGTATTTATTGAGCGCTTCCTGTGTGCAGAGCACTGTACTAAGCGCTTGGGAAGTCCAAGTCGGCAACATCTAGAGACGGTCCCTACCCAACGGCGGGCTCACAGGCTAGAAGGGGGAGAGTACAACAGAACGAGAAACAGCAACGACCGTGCAGTCTAGAGGGGACCAGAGGAACCGTCACCTTCCAGTCTCATTTTCCAGAGAGGCCCAGAGAAGTGAAGCGACTCGCCCAGAGTCACCCAGCCGACACCTGGCGGAGCCGGGCTTTGAACCCACGACCTCCGACTCCAAAGCCCGGGCTCTTTCCGCTGAGCCACGCCGCTTCTCCGAGACCTCTTCGGCCGGGGCGGCGGGAGAGGAGCCGGCCCTTCCCGGCCGACCCCTGGGTCCGGGAGGACGGGGCCCGGGACTGAACTGAGCTCCTCCCTTTTCCCCTGCAGAAATTGTGGACCAGCCCGGGGTGGACATCTTTGGGCAGGTGTACAACCAGTGGAAGAACAAGGAGTGCGTCTGCCCCAACTGCAGCCGCAGCATCGCGGCTTCCCGCTTCGCCCCGCACCTGGAGAAATGCCTGGGAATGGGCCGCAACAGCAGTCGCATTGCCAACCGTCGGTACGCCCGGGCCCCCACCCCGTCAGCCGCCCCCCTTTGCCCGCTTTTCCATCAATCAATCAATCAATCGTATTTATTGAGCGCTTACAGTGTGCAGAGCACCGTGCTAAGCGCTTGGGAAGTCCAAGTTGGCAACATATAGTGGTCCCACCCGGGGGCTCACAGTTTTAATCCCCATTTTACCCGGTGAGGCCCAGAGAAGTGAAGTGCAGCGTGGCTCAGTGGAAAGAGCCTGGGCTTTGGGATCGGAGGTCATGGGTTCGAATCCCGGCTCCACGACAGGTCTGCCGTGTGACCGTGGGCAAGTCACCTAACTTCTCTGAGCCTCAGTTCCCTCATCTGTAACATGGGGATGGACTGTGAGCCCCACGTGGGACAACCTGATCACGTTATATCCCTCCCAGCGCTTAGAACAGTGCTTTGCACATAGTAAGCGCTTAACAAATGCCATCATTATTAGTATTATTATATAGAGACGGTCCCTACCCAACAGTGGGCTCAGTCAGTCGGTCAGTTGTATTTATAGAGCGCGCTTACTGTGTGCAGAGCACCATAACAGTCTTTTAGACTGTGAGCCCACTGTTGGGAAGGGACCGTCTCTATAGGTTGCCAACTTGGACTTCCCAAGCGCTTAGTACAGTGCTCTGCACACAGTAAGCGCTCGATAAATACGATTGATTGATTAATATTGGTACGTGTTAAGCGCTTACCATGTGCCAAGCACTGTTCTAAGCGCTGGGGGAGATACAAGGTAATCAGATTGTCCCACGGGGGACTCCCAGTCTTCACCCCCATTTTACAGATGAGGGAACTGAGGCCCAGGGAAGTGAAGTGACTCGCCTAAAGTCACACAGCCGATAAGTGGCGGAGTCGGGATTCGAACCCATGACCTCTGACTCCTAAGCCCGTGCTCTTGCCACTAAGCCATGTGGCTTCCCTACTAAGCGCTTGGGGGAATACAGCATAATGACGTATTTTGTGTATTTATTACTCTATTTTACTTGCACATATTCTATTTGTTTTATTTTGTTAATAATATGTTTTGTTTTGTTCTCTGTCTCCCCTTTCTAGACTGTGAGCCCACTGTTGGGAAGGGACTGTCTCTTTAGGTTGCCAACGTGGACTTCCCAAGCGCTTAGTACAGTGCTCTGCACACAGTAAGCGCTCAATAAATTCGATCGAATGAATGAATAACGACAGACGGGCACTTTCCCGGCCCACAACGAGCTTACAGTGTACAGTGGTATCTATTGAGCGCTCCCTGTGTGCTTCATTCATTCAATCGTATTTATTGAGCGCTTACTGCATGCAGAGCACTGGACTAAGTGCTTGGAAGAGTACAGCGCAATAGACAGTAATAATAATAATAATAATGATGGCATTTAATAATAATAATGATAACATTTATTAAGCACTTACTATGTGCAGAGCACTGGACTAAGTGCTTGGAAGAGTACAAAGCAATAGACAGTAATAATAATAATGATGGCATTTAATAATAATAATGATAGCATTTATTAAGCACTTACTATGTGCAAAGCACTGTTCTAAGCGCTGGGCAGGTTACAAGGTGATCAGGTTGTCCCACGGGGGGCTCACAGCCTTCATCCCCATTTTACAGATGAGGGAACTGAGGCCCAGAGAAGTGACGTGACTTGCCCAAAGTCGCACAGCTGACAGTTGGCGGAGCCGGGATTTGAACCCATGACCTCTGACTCCAAAGCCCGGGCTCTTTCCACCGAGCCATGCTGCTTCTCCTAGTAAGCATTTATTAAGCGTTTACTATGTGCAAAGCACAGTAGAGTCAGGCCCTGCCCACAGGGAGCTGCCAGTCTAGATGGCAAGACTGACATTAATAGAATTTACAGATGGGTCTGTAGCGAGCGCTTAGTACAGTGCTTTGTACACAGTAAGCGCTTAGTAGATACGACTAATAGTAATAAATGCCTGGGGTCCTGGGCTCGGCACTCCGGTGTTCCATGACCCCCGACTCCTGGGCTCGGCATTCCCGGGCTCCTGGGTTGTGAGAAGCAGCGTGGCTCAGTGGAAAGAGCCCGGGCTTTGGAGTCAGAGGTCACGGGTTCAAATCCCAGCTCCGCCAATTGCCAGCTGTATGACTTTGGGCAAGTCACTTCACTTCTCTGGGCCTCAGTTACCTCGTCTGTAAAATGGGGATGAAGGCTGTGAGCCCCATGTGGGACAACCTGATCACCTTGTAACCTCCCCAGTGCTTAGAACAGTGCCTTGCACATAGTAAGCGCTTAATAAATGCCATCATTATTATTATTATTATTCTCTCTTGGCTGGAGAAGCGGCGTGGCTTAGCGAATAGAGCCCGGGCCTTGGAGTCAGAAGGACCTGGGTTCTAATCCCGGCTCTATAATAATCATAATCATAATGATGGCATTTGTTAAGCGCTTACTATGTGCAAAGCACTGTTCTAAGCCCTGGGGGGATACAAGGTGATCACGTCGTCCCACGTGGGGCTCACAGTCTTAATCCCCATTTTGCAGATGAGGGAACCGAGGCCCAGAGAAGTGAAGTGACTTGCCCAAAGTCACACGGCGGACAGTTGGCGGAGCTGGGATTCGAACCCATGACCTCTGACTCCAAAGCCCGGGATCTTTCCACTGAGCCACGCTGCTTCTCTGAGCATGTGGCTCTGCCACATGTCTCCTGTGTGACCTTGGGCAAGTCACTTCACTTCTCTGGGCCTCGGTTCCCTCATCTGTAGAATGGGGATTGAGACTGCGAGCCCGTTGTGAGCGGGGATTGTCTCTGTTTGTTGCCGAATTCGGCTTCCCAAGCGCTTAGTACAGTGCCCTGCACACAATTAGTGCTCAATAAATACGATTGAATGGATGACAGGGACTGGGTCCAACCCGATTTGCTTGTATCCACCCCAGCGCTCAGTACACTGTGAGCTCCCCCGTAGGACAACTTGAGCACCTTGTAACCTCAGTGCTTAGAACAGTGCTTTGCACATAGTAAGCGCTTAATAAATGACATCATTATCCAGCGCTTAGAACAGTGCTTTGTACATAGTAAACCTTTAAGTAAATGACATCATTATCCAGCGCTTAGAACAGTGCTTTGCACATAGTAAGCGCTTAAATAAATGACATCATTGTCCAGCGCTTAGAACAGTGCTTTGCACATAGTAAGCGCTTAATAAATGACATTATCCAGCACTTCGAGCAGTGCTTTGCACATAGTAAGCGCTTAAATGACATCATTATCCAGCGCTTAGAACAGTGCTTTGCACATAGTAAGCGCTTAAATAAATGACATCATTATCCAGCGCTTAGAACAGTGCTTTGCACATAGTAAGCGCTTAAATAAATGACATCATTATCCAGCGCTTAGACCAGTGCTGTGCACATAGTAAGCGCTTAAATAAATGACATCATTATCCAGCGCTTAGAACAGTGCTTTGCACATAGTAAGCGCTTAAATAAATGACATCATTATCCAGCGCTTAGAACAGTGCTTTGCACATAGTAAGCGCTTAAATAAATGACATCATTATCCAGCGCTTAGAACAGTGCTTTGCACATAGTAAGCGCTTAAATAAATGACATCATTATCCAGCGCTTAGAACAGTGCTTTGCACATAGTAAGCGCTTAATAAATGACATTATCCAGTGCTTAGAACAGTGCTTTGCACATAGTAAGCGCTTAATAAATGCCATCATTATCCAGCGCTTAGAACAGTGCTTTGCACATAGTAAGCGCTTAATAAATGACATTATCCAGCACTTCGAACAGTGCTTTGCACATAGTAAGCGCTTAAATAAATGACATCATTATCCAGAGCTTAGAACAGTGCTTTGCACATAGTAAGCGCTTAATAAATGACATCATTATCCAGCGCTTAGAACAGTGCTTTGCACATAGTAAGCGCTTAATAAATGACATCATTATCCAGCGCTTAGAACAGTGCTTTGCACATAGTAAGCGCTTAAATAAATGACAGCGTTATCCAGCGCTTAGAACAGTGCTTTGCACATAGTAAGCGCTTAATAAATGACATCATTATCCAGCACTTAGAACAGTGCTTTGTACATAGTAAGCGCTTAAATAAATGACATCATTATCCAGCGCTTAGAACAGTGCTTTGCACATAGTAAGCGCTTAATAAATGACATCATTATCCAGCGCTTAGAACAGTGCTTTGCACATAGTAAGCGCTTAAATAAATGACATCATTATCCAGCGCTTAGACCAGTGCTGTGCACATAGTAAGCGCTTAAATAAATGACATCATTATCCAGCGCTTAGAACAGTGCTTTGCACATAGTAAGCGCTTAAATAAATGACATCATTATCCAGCGCTTAGAACAGTGCTTTGCACATAGTAAGCGCTTAAATAAATGACATCATTATCCAGCGCTTAGAACAGTGCTTTGCACATAGTAAGCGCTTAATAAATGCCATCATTATCCAGCGCTTAGAACAGTGCTTTGCACATAGTAAGCGCTTAATAAATGACATTATCCAGCACTTCGAACAGTGCTTTGCACATAGTAAGCGCTTAACTAAATGACATCATTATCCAGCACTTAGAACAGTGCTTTGCACATAGTAAGCGCTTAATAAATGCCATCATTATCCAGCGCTTAGAACAGTGCTTTGCACATAGTAAGCGCTTAATAAATGACATCGTTATCCAGCGCTTAGAACAGTGCTTTGCACATAGTAAGCGCTTAAATAAATGACATCATTATCCAGTGCTTAGAACAGTGCTTTGCACATAGTAAGTGCTTAATAAATGACATTATCCAGCACTTCGAACAGTGCTTTGCACATAGTAAGCGATTAAATAAATGACATCATTATCCAGCGCTTAGAACAGTGCTTTGCACATAGCGCTTAAATGACATCATTATCCAGCACTTAGAACAGTGCTTTGCACATAGTAAGCGCTTAATAAATGACATTATCCAGCACTTCGAACAGTGCTTTGCACATAGTAAGCGCTTAGTAAATGACATCATTATCCAGCGCTTAGAACAGTGCTTTGCACATAGTAAGCGCTTAATAAATGACATCATTATCCAGCGCTTAGAACAGTGCTTTGCACATAGTAAGCGCTTAATAAATGACATCATTATCCAGTGCTTAGAACAGTGCTTTGCACATAGTAAACGCTTAATAAATGACATCATTATCCAGCGCTTAGAACAGTGCTTTGCACATAGTAAGCGCTTAATAAATGACATCATTATCCAGCACTTAGAACAGTGCTTTGCACATAGTAAGCGCTTAATAAATGGCATTATCCAGCGCTTAGAACAGTGCTTTGCACATAGTAAGCGCTTAATAAATGACATCATTATCCAGCGCTTAGAACAGTGCTTTGCACATAGTAAGCGCTTAATAAATGACATTATCTAGCGCTTAGACCAGTGCTTTGCACATAGTAAGCGCTTAAATAAATGACATCATTATCCAGCGCTTAGAACAGTGCTCTGCACATAGTAAATGCTTAATAAATGACATTATCCAGCGCTTAGAACAGAGCTTTGCACATAGTAAGCGCTTAATATATGACATCATTATCCAGCGCTTAGAACAGTGCTTTGCACATAGTAAGCGCTTAAATAAATGACATCATTGTCCAGCGCTTAGACCAGTGCTTTGCACATAGTAAGCGCTTAAATAAATGACATCATAATCCAGCGCTTAGAACAGTGCTTTGCACATAGTAAGCGTTTAAATAAATGACAACATTATCCAGCGCTTAGAACAGTGCTTTGCACATAGTAAGCGCTTAATAAATGCCATTATTATTATTACAGTGCCTAGCACGTGGTAAAAGTGTGCAGCAAACACCAAAATGATTATTAAATTGTTATTCACTGGGCCTCAGGAAAATGGGGCTGAAGACCGTGAGCCCTATGTGGGACAGGGCCGATTACCTCGTATCATCAATCGTTTTTATTGAGCGCTTACTATGTGCAGAGCACTGTACTAAGCGCTTGATAATAATAATAATAATGGCATTTATTAGTGCTTACTATGTGCAAAGCAGTGTTCTAAGCGCTGGGGAGGTTGTAAGGTGATCAGGTTGTCCCACGTGGGGCTCACAATCTTAATCCCCATTTTACTGATGAGGTTACTGAGGCCCAGAGAACTGAAGTGAGTTGCCCAAAGTCACACAGCTGACAATTGGCGGAGCCGGAATTTGAACCCATGACCTCTGACTCCAAAGCCTCTTTCCACTGAGCCTGGCTGCTTCTCTAGATGCCCCGTATCTGCCCCAACGCTTAGTATAGTGTCTGGCGCGTTGTAAGGGCATCCCAAATCCCGCGACTATTGTTATCACAGCCGCGCTGCACCGCCCAGCTCCAGAGTATTCATTCATTCAGTCGTATTTATTGAGGCAGCGGGGCTCAGCGGAAAGAGCCCGGGCTTTGGAGTCAGAGGTCGTGGGTTCGAATCCCGACTCCACCACGTGACTGCTGGTGTGACCTTGGGCAAGTCCCTTAACTTCTCTGAGCCTCAGTGACCTCATCTGTACAATGGGGATTAAGATTGGGAGCCCCCCGTGGGGCAGCTTGAGCAGCGCGACTCGGTGGGAAGAGCCGGGGCTTTGGAGTCGGAGGTCACGGGTTCAAATCCCGGCTCCGCCAACGGTCAGCTGTGGGACTTTGGGCGAGTCACTTCACTTCTCCGTGCCTGAGTTCCCTGATCTGTAAAATGGGGATTAAAACTGGGAGGCCGCCCTTGGGACAACCTGATCGCCTTGTAACCTCCCCAGCGCTTAGAACAGTGCTTTGCACATAGTAAGCGCTTAACAAATACCATCATCATCATCACCTTGTATCCACCCCAGCGCTTAGAAAGGTGCTCTGCGCATAGTAAGCGCTTAACAAATCATCATCATCATCAATCGTATTTATTGAGCGCTTACTATGTGCAGAGCACTGTACTAAGCGCTTGGAAAGTACAAATTGGGAAGCGCTTGGGAAGTACAAACAAATGCCATCGTCATTATTATTATTGTTATTATTACTGTGTGCAGAGGACTTTTTAGACTGTGAGCCCGCTGTTGGGTAGGGGCTGTCTCTATATGTTGCCAATTTGTACTTCCCAAGCGCTTAGTACAGTGCTCTGCACATAGTAAGCGCTCAATAAATACGATTGATGATGATGACTGTACTAAGCGCTTGGGAAGTACAAGTTGGGGAAGTACAAGTTGGAGTAGTAAGTTGGAGCTGCTTAGGAGAAGCAGCGTGGCTCATTGGAAAGAGCACGGGCTTTGGAGTCAGAGGTCATGGGTTCGAATCCCAACTCGGCCACATGTCTGCTGTGTGACCTTGGGCAAGTCACTTCACTTCTCTGAGCCTCAGTTCCCTCATCTGTAAAATGGGGATTAAGACTGTGAGCCCCACGTGGGACAACTTGCTCACCTTGTATCCCCCCCCAGCGCTTAGAACAGTGCTCTGCACATAGTAAGCGCTTAACAAATGCCATCATTATTATTATTATTATTATTATTATTATTATTATTATTAATGGTATCTGTGCCCGGTTTCCCCCCGCCCCGGCAGGATCGCCAGCAGTAACAACATGAACAAGTCCGAGAGCGACCAAGAGGACAACGACGACATCAACGATAACGACTGGTCGTACGGTTCGGAGAAGAAAGGTGGCCGCTCGGGGGGAGAGGGGCTGGAAATGGGGCAAACCAGGGGGTGGGGGTAGTATTTATTGGGCGCTTACTGGGCGCAAAGCACCGGACTGAGCTCTTGGAAGAGGACACATTTGAGCATCCTTCCTCACAAGGGAGCATCACCTCCTATAATCTTAGATTTGGCGTTGGAGTGCCAGCCTGAGCCTAAACTCTCCTTCAATCAATCAATCAATCAATCGTATTTATTGAGCACTTACTGTGTGCAGAGCACTGTACTAAGCGCTTGGGAAGTCCAAGTTGGCAACATCAAGAGACGGTCCCTACCCAACAGTGAGCTCACTGTCTCGAAGGGGGAGACAGAACAAAACCAAACATACTAACAAAATAAAATAAATAGAATAGATATAATAATAATAATAATAATGGCATTTATTAAGCGCTTACTATGTGCAAAGCACTGTTCTATGTAGAAGTAAAATAGAGTAATAAATACGTACATCCATATATACAGGTGCTGTGGGGAAGGGAAGGAGGTAAGATGAGGGGTTGGAGAGGGGGACGAGGGGGAGAGGAAGGAAGGGGCTCAGTGTGGGAATCAATCAATCAATCGTATTTATTGAGCGCTTACTGTGTGCAGAGCACTGGACTAAGCGCTTGGGAAGTACAAGTTGGCAACATCTAGAGACAGTCCCTACCCAACAGTGGGCTCACAGTCTAAAAGGGGGAGACAGAGAACAAAACCAAACATACTAACAAGATAAATAGAATAGATATGTACAAGGAAAATAAATAGAGTAATAAATGCGTACATACATATATACAGGTGCTGTGGGGAAGGGAAGGAGGTAAGATGAGGGGGATGGAGAGGGGGACGAGGGGGAGAGGAAGGAAGGGGCTCTGTGGGAATCAATCAGTCAATCGTATTTATTGAGCGCTTACTGTGTGCAGAGCACTGTACTAAGCGCTTGGGAAGTACAAGTTGGCAACATATAGAGACAGTCCCTACCCAATAGTGGGCTCACAGGAAGGCCTCCTGGAGGAGGTGAGCTCTTAGTAGGGCCTTGAAGGGAGGAAGAGAGCTAGCTTGGCGGATGGGCAGAGGGAGGGCATTCCGGGCCCCGGGGATGACGGGCCTTTCCTTCTCTTTCTGCTCCGTTCCCCCCTTCTCCCCACCACAGCCAAGAAGAGAAAATCGGACAAGGTGAGCGGGCTCCTGGGGGCGCGGGAAAGGCCGGGAGAGGGGCTGGGGGGGGGTCCGGTCAGTGCCCTCGGCGGAATTTATGGAATTTGTGGAGTCCCTCCCCACAAAAGCCCCCGTCTCTCTCATTCCAGAACCCGAACTCGCCTCGCCGTTCCAAGTCTCTCAAACACAAAAACGGTGAGTGGTTTTGGGGGGGAAAGTTTGGTCCCGCGGGGGTGAGGCCAGAGCCCTTCCCGCGGGCCCTGGACCGAGCTCCCGGCCCGATGCCCCCCGTGCTGACCACCCCCCTCAATTCTCGTCTTCTCTTAGGGGAGCTCAGCAGCAACTCTGACCCCTTCAAGGTGAGCAGGGGACTCGTCCCCCGGGCTGGGGTCCCGTGGAGAGGGCAGGGGCCCTGGGACGGACGCTGTCTGCTTCTCATTCATTCATTCAGTCATTCATTCATTCATTCAATCAATCAATCGTATTTATTGAGCGCTTACCGTGTGCAGAGCACTGGACTAAGCGCTTGGGAAGTACAAATTGGCAACATAGAGAGACAGTCCCTACCCAGCAGTGGGCTCACAGTCTAAAAGGGGGAGACAAAACCAAACGTACTAACAAAATAAAAGAAATAGAATAGATAGGTACAAGTAAAATAAATAAATAAATAGAGTAATAAATATGTACAAACATATATACAGGTGCTGTGGGGAAAGGAAGGAGGTAAGATGGGGGGATGGAGAAGGGGACGAGGTGGGGAGGAAGGAAGGGGCTCAGTCTGGGAAGGCCTCAGTCATTCATTCATTCAATCGTATTTATTGAGCGCTTACTGTGTGCAGAGCACTGTACTAAGCGCTTGGGAAATACAAGTTGGCAACATATAGAGACAGTCTGTACCCAACAGTGGGCTCACAGCCTAGTCTCGCCTGCTGGGCGGGACCTCCAAATGGGCGGGAGCCAGCCAAGAGAAAGCAGCATGGCGTCGTGGTGGATACAGCACGGGCCTGGGAATCGGGTCCTGGGTTCTAATTCCGCCTCAACCGCTTGACTGCTGTGGGAGCTTGGGGGAGTCACTTCACTTCTCTGGGCCTCAGTTACCTCCTCTGGAAAATGGGGATTCAGTCGTATTTATTGAACGCTTACTGTGCGCAGAGCACTGGACTAAGCGCTTGGAAAGTACAAGTTGGCAACAGATAGAGACGGTCCCTACCCAACAGCGGGCTCACAGTCTAGAAAATTCATTCATTCATTCAATCGTATTTATTGAGCGCTTACTGTGTGCAGAGCACTGGACTAAGCGCTTGGGAAGTACAAGTTGGCAACATATAGAAACGGTCCCTACCCAACAGCGGGCTCACAGTCTAGAAAATTCATTCATTCATTCATTCAATCGTATGTATTGAGCGCTAACTGTGTGCAGAGCACTGGACTAAGCGCTTTGGAAGTACAAGTTAGCAACACGTAGAGATGGTCCCTACCCAACAGCGGGCTCACAGTTTAGAAAATTCATTCATTCATTCAATCGTATTTATTGAGTGCTTAATGTGTGTGGAGCACTGTACTAAGCGCTTGGGAAGTACAAGTTGGCAACATATAGAGACGGTCCCTACCCAACAGCGAGCTCACAGTTTAGAAAATTCATTCATTCATTCATTCATTCATTCAATCGTATTTATTGAGTGCTTACTGTGTGCAGAGCACTGTACTAAGCGCTTGGTAAGTACAAGTTGGTAACAGAGACGGTCCCTACCCAACAGCAGACTCACAGTTTAGAACATTCATTCATTCATTCAATCGTATTTATTGAGCGCTTACTGTGTGCAGAGCACTGGACTAAGCACTTGGGAAGTACAAGTTGGCAACATCTAGGGACGGTCCCTACCCAACAGCGGGCTCACAGTCTAGAAGGGGAGACAGACAACAAAACCAAACATATTAACAAAATAAAATAAATAGAATAAATATGTACAAATAAAATAGAGTAATAAATATGTACAAACATATATACACACACACATACACACACACACACACACACACATATATATGTATGTATATATATATATATATATATATATATATGAAGACTGAAGACTGTGAGCTCCATGTGGGACAGGGACTGTGCCCAACCAGATTTGCTCGTATGCACCGCAGTGCTTAGTAGACTGTGAGCCCACTGTTGGGTAGGGACCGTCTCTATATGTTGCCAACTTGTACTTCCCAAGCGCTTAGTACAGTGCTCTGCACACAGTAAGCGCTCAATAAATACGATTGATTGATTGATAGAGTGCCTGGCACACAGTAAGTGCTTGCTTAACAAATATCATAATTATTATTAAAGAGCCACTTAGGGCCACCTCTTATGTCCTCTGGGGGGGTGTTCCCTCGGTTGCCGCCCCCTCCCTTCCCAAATCTCTTCTCTCCTACCGCACCCAAGACCCTCTTTTCCTCCTCTCTGCCACCGCGACTTTCTCTCCCCCCGCTCCCCCTCACCGTGACCCCCTCTCCTCCCTCCTGCTCCCCACCGCTGAGAAGCAGCGTGGCTCAGTGGAAAGAGCCCGGGCTTTGGAGTCCGAGGTCCTGGGTTCCAATCCCGGCCCCGCCACTTGTCAGCTGTGTGACCTTGGGCGAGGCACTTCACTTCTCTGTGCCTCAGTTGCCTCATCTGTAGAAAAAAATGGGGATTAGGACTGGGAGCCCCGTGTGGGACAACCTGATCACCCTGTATGCCCCCCCAGCGCTTAGAACAGTGCTTTGCACATAGTAAGCGCTTAATAAATGCTATCATCATCATCATCATCACCACCGAAACCCCGTCCTGTGCCCCTCCCCGCCCACCGAGACCCCGTGTTCTGCCCTGCAGTACAGCAGCTCGGCCGGGATCAACTACGAGTCTCTGGGCCCCGAGGAGCTACGCTCTCTGCTTACCACTGTGAGCCTCCGGGACCGGGGGTGGGTGGGTGGGAGGGAGGGGAGGCGATACAGAGATGTGCTTGCACGTGTGTGCGCAGACAAGCAGCGTGGCTCAGTGGAAAGAGCCCGGGCTCTGGAGTCAGGGGTCATGGGTTCAAATCCCGGCTCCGCCACCTGTCAGCTGTGTGACTTCATCTTCATCAATCGTATTTGTTGAGCGCTTACTATGTGCAGAGCACTGTACTAAGCGCTTGGGAAGTACAAGTTGGCAACATATAGAGACAGTCCCTACCCAACAGTGGGCTCACAGTCTAAAAGACTGTGGCAAGTCACTTCACTTCTCCATCTGGAAAATGGGGATGAAGGCTGTGAGCCCCACCGTGGGACAACCCGATCGCCTTGTAACCGCCCCAGCGCTTAGAACGGTGCTTTGCACATAGTAAGCGCTTGTTAAGTGCTGTCATCATCATTATTATTATTATTATAGAGAAGCAGCGTGGCTCAGTGGAAAGAGCCCGGGCTTTGGAGCCAGACGTCATGGGTTCGAATCCTGGCCCCCGCCACAAGTCTGCTGTGTGACCTTGGGCAAGTCGCTTAACTTCTCCGAGCCTCAGTTCCCTCATCTGTAAAAATGGGGATTAAGACTGTGAGCCCCACGTGGGATGACTTGATCACACTGTATCCCCCCCGGCGCTTAGAACGGTGCTTTGCACATAGTAAGCGCTTAACAAATGCCATCATTATTATTATTATTATTATTATTATTATTATTATTATTATCAGTAGGCGTGTAGGCGCATGCTGGGGGGAGGGAAGGGTCGCCCCCCTCCAGCCCCTCCTCACCTGCGCGTCCCTCCGGCAGCAATGCGGGGTGATCTCCGAACACACTAAGAAGATGTGCACAAGGTAAGGTGGGCCGGGGCGGGGGGCACTGCACGTTGTGGGGGGAGGGAGGGCGAGGCCGGGACCGTCAGGCACCCCCCCGTCCCCGTCCCCCAGCTCTGAAGGTCCCCCGCTTTCTCCCTCCCCCCACCCCGCCGGGGCAGGTCCCTGCGTTGCCCCCAGCATACGGACGAGCAGCGGCGGGCAGTCAGAGTCTACCAACTGGGCTCCTCCGCGTAAGTGGCCCCGGGGCCGGGCGAGGGTATCTGGGGCCGGGCGGAGGAGGGGGGGGGCCGCCCGGTTCCCCGCTGACCCGGGGCCCGTGCCCTCCTCCCCCCCCGACCCCCGGGCATCGTCCGCAGCTCGCTGCCCGAGGTGGAAGGCTCGGCGGAGAACAGCTTCGACGGGGCCGAGGGCCAGGCCCTGATGAGCCGGCTGCAGTGGGACGGGCCCGCGGACCTCTCCCCGCCGGACTCTGCCTCCTCCAAGACCAGTGAGAAGTGGGGTGAGGGTGGGAGGGGGCCCCGCGCCCCTTGGCTCGGGGAGGGAGGGGGCCGGGGAGCGGCGGCCGGGAGGTGGCCCACCGGCCCTGCCCCTCGGCCCCCTCCCCAGGCACCAACAATTCCGAGTCGCGCAAGAGCAAGAAGAAGAAGCCGCCGCTGAGCCTGGCGGGCCCGGCCCCGGGCCTCGGCTCCAGCAAAAAGAAGAAGCCCAAGCCGCCCGCGCCCCCGGCGCCCCCCACGCCCGGCATCTACGACGACGTCAACTGAGCTGCGGCATCTCCCGGGGCACCCCCGCGGTGCCCCCCGAGCCGGGGGGAGGCCCCGCCACCGGGCAGCGGCGCCCGAGGAGACGGAGGCCGGTCGCGGCGCCCGCAAGGACCCGCGGGGCCGGCCGGGAAGCCCCGTTTGGGGGGCGGCCCCGGCCGGAGGCTCCGTGGGTGGACGTGGGGGCCGGCGAGCCGGCGGTAGAGCGGCTCCGGTCACCCCCCACCCGCTCCGGTCCCCTCTCCCCCGGCCCCGAGGGAAGCCGGGGGTCTTCGGGCCCTGCCCGCGGCAGGCTGCCGGACGGAAGGGCCGGGCCAGTGCTCCTTGCCCCTCAGGCCGGGCTGGTGCCAAGGTGGAGAGGGGCTGGGGGGCACCCTAGCTGGCATGGTGCTTCTTCGGTTTTTTTTTTTTTTACCTCATCCCCCTCCTGGGGCGAGGGCTCCCTCTCGCTCCCAGGGTGGCTCCGGCTCCCCGGACCCCCGCCCCGCCGGCTGGCCATTGCTCTGGCTGTTCTTACATTATTTATTATTCTGGTGTGGCGGCCGGGGGCCCCGGGCTGGGCGGCCTGGGCCAGCGGGGGACTGAACCAGGTGGCCTCGGCTTCCTCTGCCCTGCTGGGTGGGGGTGGGGGGCCGGGGTGGGCTCCCTCCTGTCTGCACGGGGCCCGAGCCGGGCAAAGGGGCGGCCGGACTGTGCCCCACCTTTCCCAGAGTCCCCAACGGGGGTTGTACTCGAAAGGACTGGCTCCTGGGGAGGGAGAGGAGGCCTTGTGGATGCCCGCTCAGGCCACAAAACTTGCTTTTAACCTCCGACCGTGGCTGGGGAAAGGGTGGGGGTCAATCCCTTATTTCCCATGTCCCGGTCCCGCTGCTTCCGGTCCAAAAGGCCACTTGGGAGCCCAGCGTCCCTCCCCCCCTCAAGGCTTCGGGATCAGAAAGTGGAAGGGCTTAGAGCTGGTTTGCTCACCTTGACCCTTGGGCTTCCCGAGGCTGGGGGCCGGCAGAGCCCCCCCTCCACAAGCTGCTCCCAGCCCCCCACCCCCAGCTAGGTGTGCTGTTTCACCTTGTCCTATCGTGACATGTCTGAGCCAAGGGGGGCTGTGTGTCATGTTTTCAAGGGTCACCTAGCCCCGGGTGTGGGGGGTGGCAGGATGCATGCCGGGACTGGGGGCGGGCGATAGGCACGACGGGGCCGTGGGGTCTGGAAACTTTTTATTTTTGCGTATGTAATCCATCCCGTACAGGTAGCTAACTTTGTAAACGCTGTGTTATGTCCCTCCCTCCCACCCCAATAAACGCATCTCCCGATTGGTAGCCTGCGGGTCTGAGTTTGGCGGGCGCTTCTCAAAGGCTGATGGCCAGGGGCTCGGCCCGACTCCTCCCCAACCCCCCAAGATATTGTGGAGGGGCCCCAAGTCCTGCCAGCCCCAGCCTCACCTTGGAAGAAAACGTCGCTCTCTCGTCTTCACGAACGCGGTATAAAAACGGGGAGGGGATCGTCGCAAGTGCTCTAGAAAAGTTGAGGAGCTTTGGTGCCGCTCCGGGACTTGGGGAGGGGGGCTTCCCGCCCCCCATTTAGGGTCCTGGGACTTGATGTCGCCATTGCCAAAAGGAGAGAGTCGGTGCGGGCGCTCCGGAACCTGAAGCGTGCGAAGCCGAGGGGAAGGGGCAGCGGCGGCGGCGGGGACCCCCTCCCCGAGTCCGTCCGCCGGCCCGGGGCCTCCCTCACCGCCCGTACATGCCGAACACCAGGAAGCTGAAGAAGACGGTGATGCCCACCAGGGAGACGGTGGCGGGCGCGGTGAAGAGCTGGCGGTAGTTGATGCGGAAGTACCAGATGACGCCCAGCATGACCACGAACGCGGGCACCATGAGGTTGCCCAGGCCGAGGGCGGAGAGGCCGGAGGCGGCGGGCTGGGGCGCCGGGCCCGGGGGCGCCCCGGGGTCCGGGGGGGCCGGAGCGGGGCCGCGCTGGCAGTGGATGACGCAGTTGTCGGTGACGTGGAGGGACCGCAGGGTGCGGGCCGGGTCCTGCAGCAGCCGGCCGCGGTAGATGAGCTTCACCCGCTGCTCTTGGCCGGGGAAGTACTTGCTTGGGCCGCACGGAGGGAGGGAGAGAGTGGGCGTCAAGGCCGGGCCCGGGGCGGACCCGCTCATCTGCTATCTACTTCCCCCGTGCCCGGCCCGGAGGAGACGCTTCACAGTACCACCCTTTTAATTATAATCCTCCCCAGCCGGTGGGGAGACGCTCCCGACGTGCGATGGGGGGGACCGACGGCCCCAAATGGGGCCCCTTTCTGCCCCCCGGGATTTTGCCGCCTTACCCATCCTGCGGAAGGCCGGCATCCCCTCTGGACTGTACGTATTTACTATTCTATTTATTTTATTTTATTAATATGTGTTGTCTTGTTGTCTGTCTCCCCCTTCTAGACTGTGAGCCCGCTGTTGGGTACGGTCCCGTCTCTATATGTTACCAACTTGGACTTCCCAAGCGCTTAGTCCAGTGCTCTGCACAAAGTAAGCGCTTGTTAAATACGATATGTATAAATGTTTGTACATATTTATTACTCTATTTTACTTGTACCTATCTATTCTATTTATTTTATTTTGTTAGTATGTTTGGTTTTGTTCTCTGTCTCCCCCTTCTAGACTGTGAGCCCACTGTTGGGTAGGGACTGTCTCTATATGTTGCCAGCTTGTACTTCCCAAGCGCTTAGTCCAGTGCTCTGCACAGAGTAAGCGCTTGATAAATACGATATGTATAAATGTTTGTACATATTTATTACTCTATTTTACTTGTACCTATCTATTCTATTTATTTTATTTTGTTAGTATGTTTGGTTTTGTTGTCTGTCTCCCCCTTCTAGACTGTGAGCCCGCTGTTGGGTAGGGTCCCATCTCTAGATGTTACCAACTTGTACTTCCCAAGCGCTTAGTCCAGTGCTCTGCACAGAGTAAGCGCTCGATAAATACGATATGTATAAATGTTTGTACGTATTTATTACTCTATTTTACTTGTACCTATCTATTCTATTTATTTTGTTAGTATGTTTGGTTTTGTTCTCTGTCTCCCCCTTCTAGACTGTGAGCCCGCTGTTGGGTACGGTCCCGTCTCTATATGTTGCCAGCTTGTACTTCCCAAGCGCTTAGTCCAGTGCTCTGCACAGAGTAAGCGCTCGATAAATACGATATGTATAAATGTTTGTACGTATTTATTACTCTATTTTACTTGTACCTATCTATTCTATTTATTTTATTTTGTTAGTATGTTTGGTTTTGTTCTCTGTCTCCCCCTCCTAGACTGTGAGCCCGCTGTTGGGTACGGTCCCGTCTCTATATGTTACCAACTTGTACTTCCCAAGCGCTTAGTCCAGTGCTCTGCACAGAGTAAGCGCTCGATAAATACGATATGTATAAATGTTTGTACATATTTATTACTCTATTCATTTTACTTGTACCTATCTATTCTATTTATTTTATTTTGTTAGTATGTTTGGTTTTGTTCTCTGTCTCCCCCTTCTAGACTGTGAGCCCACTGTTGGGTAGGGACTGTCTCTATATGTTGCCAGCTTGTACTTCCCAAGCGCTTAGTCCAGTGCTCTGCACACAGTAAGCGCTCAATAAATACGACTGATTGATTGATTGAATGAATGAATGAATAAACACGACAATGAATGAATGAATAAGCTCGTCGTGGGCGGGGAACGTGTCTGTTGATTGTCGCACTGTGTTCTCCCACGTGCTTAATACAGTGCTCTGCATACAGTGAGTGCTCAAAAAATATGACCGAGCGATTGAGTCCCCATGCTCTCCATTCATTCAATCGTTTTTATTGAGCGCTTACTGTGTGCAGAGCACTGGACTAAGCGCTTGAGAAGTCCAAGTTTGCAGCATATAGAGACAGTCCTTACCCAACAGCGGGCTCACTCTCTAGAAGGGGGAGACAGACAACAAAACAAAACATAAACCAAAGAAAATAAATATGTACAGGTAAAATAGAGTAATAAATATAATAATAGTAATAATGATGATGGCATTTGTTAAGTGCTTACTGTGTGCAAAGCACTGTTCTAAGCGCTGGGGGGGATACAATGGGATCAAGTAGTCCCACGTGGGGCTCCCAGTCTTAATCATTTTACAGATGAGGTCACTGAGGCTCAGAGAAGTTAAGCGCCTTGCCCAAGGTCACACAGCAGCCGTGTGGCGGAGCTGGGATTCGAACCCATGACCTCTGACTCCAAAGCCCGGGCTCTTTCCACCGAGCCACGCTGCTTCTCTAAATACGTACAAACGTATATACAGGCGCTGTGGGGAGGGGCTCTACGGCGACGGTCGGAGCCCAAGGCGCCGAGGGTTGGGCCCGGGGTGCCGCCCCCTCCGCCCCGGTTACCTCTTGAGGGTCCCCACGGTGTCCTCGGGGTGGGCCAGGGCCAGCTCCTCCGTGTCGTTCAGGAACTTGAGGCGCACACTGATGAGGCTCGGGCTGGTCCCGCCGGGGCCGGGGGCCGGGGGCCCGGGGCCGCCCTCCTCCTCCTCCGGGACCCGTGGGGGCAGCCCCCGGATATCCAGAAGGGGGTCCGGGCCGGACTCGGCCCCGCCGCCGGCCCCGGGCTCCCCGGGGGGCTCGGGCTCCCCGCCCTCTCCCTCGGCCTTCTCCTCGCCGCGGGCGGGCGACCCCGGGGGCTCGGCCGGCTGGGGGGCCACGGAGCCGCCCACGAGGTGGTCCACCCGGAGGCCCGCGGCGTCCCCGGCCGCCACGATGGTGCCCAGCAGCTGGCCGCTGCCGTCGGCCACGTAGGTGGACAGCCAGGCCAACACCAGCGCCAGGGCCAGCACCGCCACGCCCACGACCACCGTCACCTCGTTGCCCACCCCCTCGATGAAGGTGGCGTCGGGGGGCTCCATGGCTTGGCCGGGCTGCGGGCCGGTGGTCAGCGGCCTGCAGGGACGAAGGGCAGCCGGTCAGTTAGTCGCGTTTAGTGAACGCTTACCGCGCGCCGAGCACCGCACCGAGCGCGTGGGAGAGTACGGTACACATTCCCTGCCCGCGGCGAGCTTACGGTCGGCACCCACTGATCCTTCCTGGGACCCTTTTGGTTTCCCGGCTAGTGGGATGGGAGACTGGGGATGTCCTGAAGCCCCGGGAAGCCCCCCGACCAGCGCGGAGGGGTGGAAAGGCTCAACAGTCCACTTCAAGTCCAGTCCCGTCCCACCGGAGCAGGGGGGGGGTCCTGGGGGTCAGTGAAGTTCACTCATCATCGTCATCATCATCATCAATCGTATTTACTGAGCGCTTACTATGTGCAAAGCACTGTACTAAGCGCTTGGGAAGTACAAATTGGCAACATAGAGAGACAGTCCCTACCCAACGGCGGGCTCACAGTCTAAAAGGGGGAGGCTACTGAGACCCCTCACCGAGGGGGGATTGAGGCTGGGGCCTCAGCCCCACCATCCGGGGTCATTCATTCATTCATATTTATTCATTCATTCAATCGTATTTATTGAGCGCTTGCTGTGTGCAGAGCACTGTACTAAGCGCTTGGGAAGTACAAGTTGGCAACGTATAGAGACGGTCCCTACCCAACAGTGGAGTCGCCGCTCGGGCCCGAGAGGCGTTGGGAAGCCCCCCACGGGGGAGCGAGTAGCCCTTGGTCCTGAGGCCTGGTGACGCTTCAGACCCCCCGCCCCAAACCGGGGGAGGTTTGGCTGGTCAAAGACACCCCCGCCACGGTCCTTGGCACCTCCACCCCTCTGTGTGTGCCGCTGCGTGACCCTGGACAAGTCACTTCACTTCTCCGTGCATCTGTAAAATGGGGACTAGCACTGTGAACCCACATGGGACAACGTGATTACCCTGTATCTCCCCCAGCGCTTAGAAAAGTGCTTGGCACACAGTAAGCGCTTAACAAATACTGCAATTATAATTACAATTTGGGACAGCGACTACGTCCAACCCAATTTGCTGGTATTCCCTCCACTATAATAATAATAATAATAATAATTACGGCATTTATTAAGCGCTTACTATGTGCAAAGCACTGTTCTGAGCACTGGGGAGGTTACAAGGTGATCAGGTTGTCCCACGTGGGGCTCACAGTCTCAATCCCCATTTTACAGATGAGGTAACTGAGGCACAGAGAAGTGAAGTGACTTGCCCAAAGTCACACAGCTGACAACTGGCGGAGCCGGGGTTTGAACCCATGACCTCTGACTCCAAAGCCCGGGCTCTTCTCCACTGAGCCACGCTGCTTCTCCACTCCCACACTAGCACTTAGTACAGTGCCTGGCACGTGGTAAGTGCTCAACAAATACCTCAGTTATTATTATTATTACTATGAGAAGCAGCATGGCTCAGTGGAAAGAGCCCGGGCTTGGGAGTCAACGGTCATGGGTTCTAATCTCGGCTCTGCCAATCGTCAGCTGTGTGACTTTAGGCAAGTCACTTTACTTCTCTGGGCCTCAGTGACCTCACCTGTAAAATGGGGATGAAGACTGTGAGCCCCACGTGGGACAACCTGATCACCTTGTATCCTCCCCAGCGCTTAGAACAGTGCATTGCACATAGAAAGTGCTTAACAAATGCCATTATTATTATTATTATTATTCTCCCTCCTGCGCTTGCGTGTGACTTTGGGTAACTTCTCTGTGCCTCAGTTCCCCCCTTTGTAAAATGGGGATGAAGACTGAGAGCCCCATGTGGGACAACCTGATCTCCCCCAGTGCTTAGAACAGTGCTTGGCACAGAGTAAGCGCTTAACAAATACCATTATTATTATTATTATGGTAGGGACCATCTCTATATGTTGGCGACTTGTACTTCCCAAGCGCTTAGTCATTCATTCATTCATCATTCATTCATTCAATCGTATTTATTGAGCGCTTACTGTGCGCAGAGCACTGGACTGGACTGTACTAGTCCAGTGCTCTGCACACAGTGAGTGCTCAATAAATCACTTTGTATCCCCCCCAGCGCTTACAACAGTGCTTTGCACATAATGCTTAACAAATGTCATTATTATTATTATTATCATTAAATACCATTGAATGAATTAGTAAAGTGGGCTCTCACCTGCTCCCGGCCCCACCACGGCCCCCAGGACGACCCCGGGGTGAGAGAGAAATAATAATAATAATAATAATGGCATTTATTAAGCTCTTACAATGTGCAAAGCACTGTTCTAAGCACTGGGGAGGTGGAAGGTGATCAGGTTGTCCCACGGGGGGCTCACAGTCTTAATCCTCATTTTACAGATAAGGGAACTGAGGCCCAGAGAAGTTAGGTGACTTGCCCAATGTCACACAGTAGACAAGTGGTGGGGCCGGGACCTCTGACTCCTAAACCCACCCTCTTTCCCCTAAACCACACTGCTTCCAGGTTGCCCCACATGGGGCTCACACTGTTAATCCCCATTTTCCAGATGAGGTCACTGAGGCCTGGAGAAGTGAGGTGACTTGCCCCAAGTCACACAGCAGACAAGTGGCGGGGCCGGATTAGAAGCAGCGTGGCTCAGTGGAAAGAGCGCGGGCTTTGGAGTCAGAGGTCATGGGTTCAAATCCCGACTCCACCAATTGTCAGCTGTGTGACTTTGGGCAAGTCACTTAACTTCTCTATGTCTCAGTTCTCTCATCTGTAAAATGGGGATTAAGACTGTGAGCCCCACATGGGACAACCTGATTACCTTGTATCCCCCCAGCGCTTAGAACAGTGCTTTGCACATAATAAGCGCTTAACAAATACCATAAAAAAAAAAAAACCATGACCTCAGACTTCTAAACCCGTCCTCTTTCCCCTAAGCCACACTGCTTCCAGGTTGTCCCACATGGGGCTCATGCTGTTAATCCCCATTTTCCAGATGAGGTCACTAAGGCCCGGAGAAGTGAGGTGACTTGCCCCAAGTCACACAGCAGACAAGTGGCAGGGCTGGGATTAGAACCCACGACCTCTGACTCCTAAACCCGTCCTCTTTCCCCTAAGCCACACTGCTTCCAGGTTGTCCCACATGGGGCTCGCACTGTTAATCCCCGTTTTCCAGATGAGGTCACTGAGGCCTGGAGAAGTGAGGTGACTTGCCCCAAATCACACAGCTAAGTAGGGGGGCTGGAATTAGAACCCATGACCTCTGACACCTAAACCCGTCCTTTTTCCCCTAAACCACACTGCTTCCAGGTTGTCCCACATGGGCTCACACTGTTGATCTCCATTTTCCAGATGAGGTCACTGAGGCCCGGAGAAGTGAAATGACTTGCCCCAAGTCACACAGCTAAGTGGTGGGGCCGGGATTAGAACCCACGACCTCTGACTCCTATACCCGTCCTCTTTCCCCTAAACCACACTGCTTCCAGGTTGTCCCACATGGGGCTCACACTGTTAATCCCCATTTTCCAGATGAGGTCACTGAGGCCCGGAGAAGTGAAGTGACTTGCCCCAAGCAGACAAGTGGCAGGGCTGGGATTAGAACCCACGACCTCTGACTCCTAAACCCATCCTTTTCCCCCTAAACCACACTGCTTCCAGGTTGCCCCACATGGGGCTCACGCTGTTAATCCCCATTTTCCAGATGAGGTCACTGAGACCTGGAAAAGTGAAATGACTTGCCCCAAGTCACACAGCTAAGTGGTGGGGCCGTGATTAGAACCCATGACCTCTGACTCTTAAACCCGTCGTCTTCCCCCTAAGCCACACTGCTTCCAGGTTGTCCCACGTGGGGCTCACGCTGTTAATCCCCATTTTCCAGATGAGGTCACTGAGGCCCGGAGAAGTGAAGTGACTTGCCCCAAGCAGACAAGTGGCAGGGCTGGGATTAGAACCCACGACCTCTGACTCCTAAACCCGTCCTTTTCCCCCTAAACCACACTGCTTCCAGGTTGCCCCACATGGGGCTCACGCTGTTAATCCCCATTTTCCAGATGAGGTCACTGAGGCCTGGAAAAGTGAAATGACTTGCCCCAAGTCACACAGCTAAGTGGTGGGGCCGGGATTAGAACCCATGACCTCTGACTCTTAAACCCGTCGTCTTCCCCCTAAGCCACACTGCTTCCAGGTTGTCCCACGTGGGGCTCACGCTGTTAATCCCCATTTTCCAGATGAGGTCACTGAGGCCCGGAGAAGTGAAGTGACTTGCCCCAAGCAGACAAGTGGCAGGGCTGGGATTAGAACCCACGACCTCTGACTCCTAAACCCGTCCTTTTCCCCCTAAACCACACTGCTTCCAGGTTGCCCCACATGGGGCTCACGCTGTTAATCCCCATTTTCCAGATGAGGTCACTGAGGCCTGGAAAAGTGAAATGACTTGCCCCAAGTCACACAGCTAAGTGGTGGGGCCGGGATTAGAACCCATGACCTCTGACTCTTAAACCCGTCGTCTTCCCCCTAAGCCACACTGCTTCCAGGTTGTCCCACGTGGGGCTCACGCTGTTAATCCCCATTTTCCAGATGAGGTCACTGAGGCCTGGAAAAGTGAGGTGACTTGCCCCAAGTGACAGGGCTGACCCATGACCTCCGACTCCTAAACCCGTGGTCTTTCCCCTAGGCCACTGCTTCCAGGTTGTCCCACATGGGGCTCCCACTGTTAATCCCCATTTTCCAGATGGGGTCACTGAGGCCCGGAGAAGTGAGGTGACTGGCCCTTGGTGACAGGGATGACCTATGACCTCTGCCTCCCAAGTTGGGGGGGGGGGCCTCTCCCGCCTCAGGCCGGGGGGAGGTTGGCCAACCAACGCGCGGAGGGTCACGGGAAATATGGGGGGGGGGGGGAGGATGCGGTCGCGGGGGATCATGGGAAAATACGGGGACCAGGAAGCGGTGGCCGGCGATGAGGGGAGGGGAAGGGAGGGCAGGGCGGGGCGAGGGGAGGGGAGGGGAGGGTCGTCGGCCGCCCCCGCCTCGGTGGCTCGCGCCCCTCACCTGCCGCCGCCGCCGCCGCCTCTACGCCTCCATCGCCACAGGCCCCCGCGCAGGACCCGCTGACGTCATCACGTCCGGGCCCCCGCTGACGCCATCACGCCGGGCCCCGCGTGTTGCCCCGACAGGAGGGCCGGCGCGCCGTGATGACGTCACCCCACACAGCCCCCACTCTGGGGTGACGTCACCGCTCCGGAAGGGGCGGGGCCTGGCCTGGGGCCGCGTTCCTCACAGCCGGCCGCATTTCACTCAGTCACTCACTTACCATTCATTCATTCATTCATTCATTCATTCATTCATTCATTCATTCATTCATTCATTCATTCATTCATTCATTCATTCATTCATTCATTCATTCATTCATTCATTCTCTCCCTCGTCCTGTTGTGATCCGGTTTGTCTGATATCCATTTTGTTTTCCCATCCCTTCCTCCCATCCCTTTGTACACCCTTCTTCATGGAAGAAGAATGCCTGCCAAAACTTCCCGCCACAAAAACCTGCCTAACAAAGGCCTCCCCCACCCTGACCTGCCTGACAAAAGCCATCCCTGTTGTCCACTAGTGGACTTGACATGACTGACTCCATTTTGTGCAGGCTGAGAGAACAACTCCTTTACCTCCTTCCCTTCCCCACAGCTCCAGGATATATGGATATAATAATAATAATAATAATGATGGCATTTAGCCCACTGTTGGGTAGGGACCGTCTCTATATGTTGCCAATTTGTACTTCCCAAGCGCTTAGTACAGTGCTCTGCACATGGTAAGCGCTCAATAAATACGATTGATGATGATTTATTAAGCGCTTACCATGTGCACAGCACTGTTCTAAGCGCTGGGGGGATGCAAGGTGATCAAGTTGTCCCACGTGGGCCTCACAGTCTCAATCCCCATTTTACAGATGAGGGAACTGAGGCTCGGAGAAGTTAAGTCACTTGCCCAAGGTCAGACAGCAGACGTGGTGGAGTTGGGATTCGAACCCATGACCTCTGACTCCAAAGCCTGTGCTCTTTTCCACCGAGCCACGCTGCTTCTCTATATATGTTTGTACATATTTATTACTCTATTTATCTTACTTGTACATATCTATTCTATTTTATTTTGTTAGTATGTTTGGTTTTGTTCTCTGTCTCCCCCTTCTAGACTGTGAGCCCGCTGTTGGGTAGGGACCGTCTCTCTGTGTTGCCGACTTGTACTTCCCAAGCGCTTAGTACAGTGCTCTGCACACAGTAAGTGCTCAATAAATACAATTGATTGATTGATTGATTGAGCCCACTGTTGGGTAGGGACTGTCTCTGTATGTTGCCAACTTGGACTTCCCAAGCGCTTAGTACAGTGCTCTGCACACAGTAAGCGTTCAATAAATACGATTGATTGATTGATTCATTCATTCATTCAATCGTATTTATTGAGCACTGACTGTGTGCAGAGCACTGTACTATACACTTGGGAAGTACAAGTTGGCAACATATATAGAGACGGTGCCTACCCAACAGTGGGCTCACAGTCTAGAAGGGGGAGGCAGAGAACAAAACAAAACATATTAACAAAATAAAATAAATAGAATATGTACAAGTAAAATAAATAGAGTAATAAATCCGTACAAGCATATATACATATATGCAGGTGCTGTGGGGAAGGGAAGGAGGTAAGGCGGGGGGGAGGGGGAAGAGGGGGAGAGGAAGGAGGGGGCTCAGTCACTCATTCAATCAATCAATCGTATTTATTGAGCGCTTACTATATGCAGAGCACTGGACTAAGCGCTTGGGAAGTCCAAGTTGGCAACATATAGAGATGGTCCCTACTGCCCGCCACCCCACAGAGGGGAGGAAAGCCCGGGTCCCAGAGGGCGCCCAGGGAGAACCAGCGACTTCTGAGAAGCAGCGTGGCTCAGTGGAAAGAGCCCGGGCTTTGGAGTCAGAGGTCATGGGTTCAAATCCTGCCTTCGCCAATTGTCAGCTGTGTGACTTTGGGCAACTCATTTAACTTCTCTGTGCCTCAGTTACCTCATCTGTAAAATGGGGATTAAGACTGTGAGCCCCACATGGGACAACCTGATTACCTTGTATCCCCCCAGTGCTTAGAACAGTGCTTGGCACATAGTAAGCACTTAATAAATACTATTATTATTATTATTCAGCATGCTGCACCGTGCTGGCACGGTCGCCACACTAAGTGGGTGTTCAATCAACGCACCTAGTAGCAGATGGAAGTGGGGAAAAGCACCAGGACCTGAGGGGGATGGGGGACCAGTGCGGGGAGATCTGCCCCAAGCCATCCCCCACCGTCTTTTTCTTTTTTTAGTGGAAAGAGCCCGGGCTTTGGAGTCAGAGATCAGGGGTTCAAATCCCGGCTCCGCCAACTGTCAGCTGTGTGACTGTGGGTGAGTCACTTCACTTCTCTGGGCCTCAATTCCCTCGTCTGTAAAATGGGGATTAAGACTGTGAGCCCACCGTGGGACAACCTGATCACCTTCTCCCCAGCGCTTAGAACAGTGCTTTGCACATAGTAAGCGCTTAATAAATACCATTATTATTATTATTATTTTTCCCCATCCTCCCCTTCCTCCACAAGGAGTACAGTGCCATCCTGGTTGCCCTCTCCCGGTGGGGCTGAGCGCGAGTGGGGAGAAGATGATGATGATGATGGCATTTATTAAGCGCTTACAATGTGCAAAGCACTGTTCTAAGCGCTGGGGAGGTTACAAGGTGATCAGGCTGTCCCACGGGGGGCTCACAGTCTTCCCCCTCGTCCCCCTCTCCATCCCCCCTGTCTTACCTCCTTCCCTTCCCCACAGCACCTGTAAATATGTATATATGTTTGTACATATTTATTACACTATTTATTTTACTTGTACATATCTATTCTATTTTATTTTGTTAATATGTTTTGTTCTCTGTCTCCCCCTTCTAGACTGTGAGCCCACTGTTGGGTAGGGACCGTCTCTAATATGTCACCAACTTGTCCTTCCCAGGCGCTTAGTGCAGTGCTCTGCACACAGTAAGCGCTCAATAAATACGATTGAATGAATGAACGAGTTTTCTAGACTGTGAGCCCGCTTAATAAATGCCATCATTATTGAGCCCACTGTTGGGTAGGGACCGTCTCTAATATGTCGCCAACTTGTCCTTCCCAAGCGCTTAGTGCGGTGCTCTGCACACAGTAAGCGCTCAATTAATACGATCGATTGATTGAAACCCAGGGAGAGTGGGGTGGGGGGCACCGGAGAGGGGGCGGAGGATGACAAACACTAGTGGAGCAGAGGGATTTGGGGAATAGGGGGCTTCTTTATTCAGATTCAGGAGCCTGGATCCCGCCTTTTGAGGGATTTGGGGAATAGGGGGCTGCTTTATTCAGATTCAGCAGCCTGGATCCCGCCCTTTGAGGGGTTTGGGGAGTAGGGGGCTGCTTTATTCAGATTCAGCAGCCTGATCCCGTCCTTTGGGGGGTCACCAGTTAACCCCAACGGGGCAGGGGACTCTGTGCATTCGCTCCCCCGCCCCTCGGGCCTGTGCCTTGCCAGCGTTCGCCAGTCCATTGGCAGCGGGTGGAGGGAGCGGGGTGGGCAGGAGGGCCCAGTCGAGACCCCACACAGGGCCACCCATGGGGTCCGCCGCCGGCCAGTGCGGCCCAGGCCACGACCCCCCATCGAACCCTGGGCAGCTCATTCTCCCTCCCATGCCCGTCCCGGGAGGCAGAGTCGGCTTTCCGGGGCCGCACGCGGAGTCACGTGCCCTCTTCGCTAGGGGCTTCGGCCGCAGAGAAGAAGTCATCGGGCAAAGCCTCCAGCAGCCCGTCCAGCTCATCTAATAATAATAATAACAATAATGGCATTTGTTCAGCGCTTACTATGCGCACAACACTGTTCTAAGCGCTGGGGAGGGCACAAGGTGATCAGGTTGTCCCACGGGGGGCTCACCGTCTTCCTCCCCGTTTTACAGATGAGGGAACTGGGGCTCAGAGAAGTGAAGTGACTTGCCCAAGGTCACACAGCAGACATGTGGCGGAGCCGGGGTTCGAACCCATGACCTCGGACTCCAAAGCCCGGGCTCTTTCCACTGAGCCACGCTGCTTCTCATCCGTGCCGGGGAGGAAGGCAGAGGGAGGGGGGAGTCGGCGTCTCGGCCCCCCAGGGCAGTGCCCAACTGCAGCGGGTTCTGCCACTGACCCCACTGGCCTCACCCCCACCCAAGCCTTCTCCTCCCTGCAGCGAGCCGGAGGGAGGAGAGAGCTCCTCTCTGGGACTCAGGGCCACCCTATAATAATAATAATAATAATAATAATAATAATAATGATAATGGCATTTATTAAGCGCTTACCATGTGCAAAGCACTGTTCTAAGCGCTGGGGAGGTTACAAGGTAGTCAGGTTGTCCCACGGGGGGCTCACAATCTTAATCCCCACTTGACAGACGAGGTAACTGAGGCCCAGAGAAGTGAAGCGACTCGCCCAAAGTCACCCAGCTGACAAGTGGCGGAGTCGGCATTTGAACCCATGACCTCTGACTCCAAAGCCCGGGCTCTTCTCACTGAGCCACGCTGCTTCTCAATAGTATTTAGCAAATAACGGTATTTGTTAAGCGCTTACCACTGCTCTCAGTGCTGGGGTAATAATAATAATAATAACAATGGCACTTATTAAGCGCTTACCATGTGCAAAGCACTGTTCTAAGCGCTGGAGAGATTACAGAGTGATCAGATTGTCCCACATGGGGCTCACAGTCTTCTTCCCCATTTTACAGATGAGGGAACTGAGGCCTAGAGAAGTGAAGCGACTTGCCCAAAGTCACCCAGCTGACAAGTGGCGGAGTCGGCATTTGAACCCATGACCTCTGACTCCAAAGCCCGGGCTCTCCCCACTGAGCCACGCTGCTTCTCAATCGTAGTGAGCAAATAACAGCATTTGTTAAGCGCTTACCACTGCTCTCAGTGCTGGGGTAGATACAAGGGAATCGGGTCTGAGCCCCCATTTTCCAGGTGAGGTAACTGAGGCCCAGAGAAGTGAAGTGGCTTGCCCAAGGTCGCACAGCGGACCAGTGGCGGAGCTGGGATCAGAACTCAGGTCCTCTGACTCTCAAGCCAATGCTCTTTCCACTACGCCACACTGCTTTTCTTGTGGTAATAAGTGCTTTGCACGTAGTAAGCGTTTAACAAATACCATCATTATTATTATTATTATTATTATTATTATTAATAATGATGGTACTTGTTCTAAGAACTAGAACTAGAGACAGTCTGTCTCCCCCTTCTAGACTGTGAGCCCACTGTTGGGTAGGGACCGTCTCTGTATGTTGCCAACTTGGACTTCCCAAGCGCTTAGTCCAGTGCTCTGCACACAGTAAGCGCTCAATAAATACGACTGATTGAATGAATGAACTACGGTAGATATGAGTTAATCAGGCTGGGCACAGTCCCTGTCCCCTACAGGGCTTAATCCCCAGTAAGCAGCGTGGCTTAATGGAAAGAGCCCGGGCTTGAGAGTCAGGGGTCATGGGTTCTAATCCCGGCTCCTCCACTTGTCGGCTGGGTGACTTTGGGCAAGTCACTTTTCTCTGTGCCTCAGTTACCTCATCTGTCAAATGGGGAATAAGACTGTGAGACCCCCGTGGGACAACCTGATCACCTTGTAACCTCCCCAGGGCTTAGAACAGTGCTTTGCACATGGTAAGCCCCTAATAAATGCCATCATTATTATTATTATTATTATAGGGTGGCCCTGAGTCCCAGAGGGGAGCTCTTGCTTGACCTTGGGCAAGCCACTTAACTCCTCTATGCCTCAGTTCCCTCAGCTGTAAAATGGGGATGAAGCCTGTGAGCCTCACGTGGGACAAGCTGATTACCCTGCATCTGCCCCAGTGCTTAGAACATGAGAAGCAGCGTGGCTCAGTGGAAAGAGTGTGGGCTTGGGAGTCAGAGGTCACGGATTCGAATCCCCCATGCCTGCTGTGTGACCTTGGGCAAGTCACTTCACTTCTCTGTACCTCAGTTCCCTCATCTGTAAAATGGGGATTAAGACTGTGAGCCCCATGTGGGACAACCTCATCTCCTTGTGTTCCCCCCAGCGCTTAGAACAGTGCTTTGCACATAGTCAGCGCTTAACAAATACCAACATTATTAATATTATTATTATTATAAGCAGCATGGCTCAGTGGAAAGAGTACGGGCTTTGGAGTCAGAGGTCGTGGGTTCAAATCCCGGCTCCACCAATTGTCAGCTGTGTGACTTTGGGCAAGTCACTTCACTTCTCTGGGCCTCAGTTCCCCCATCTGTAAAATGGGGATTAAAACTGTGAGCCCCCCGTGGGACAACCTGATCACCTTGTAACCTCTCCAGCGCTTAGAACAGTGCTTTGCACATAGTAAGTGCTTAATAAATGCCATCATTATTATTATTATTATTATAAGTCACTTAACTTCTCTGTGCCTCAGTTACCTCATCTGTAAAATGGGGATTAAGACTGTGAGCGCCCCGTGGGACAACCTGATCACCTTGTAACCTCCCCCGCGCTTAGAACAGGGCTTAGCACGTAGTAAGCGCTTAATAAATGTCATCATTATTATTACTATTATTACTATTACTATTATTACATTATTATTATTATTCTCCCCCTTTTAGACTGTGAGCCCACTGTTGGGTAGGGACTGTCTCTATATGTTGCCAATTTGTACTTCCCAAGCGCTTAGTACAGTGCCCTGCACATAGTAAGCGCTCAATAAATACGATTGATGATGATGATGATGATTACTATAACAGCGCTTGGCACACAGTAAGCGCTTAACAAGCATCGTAATTATTCTTATTATTTTCCATCATCATCATCATCAATCGTATTTATTGAGCGCTTACTGTGTGCAGAGCACTGTACTAAGCGCTCGGGAAGTACAAGTTGGCAAGATGAGGGAACCGAGGCCCAGAGACGTGAAGTCACTTGCTCAGAGTCACAGAGCAGACTCGTGGCCGAGCCAGCATTAGAACTCGGGTCCTTCTAAGTCCCAGGCCCCGGCTCTATCCACTAAACCTCGCTGCCTTTAATCTAATCAATCAATCAATCGTATTTATTGAGCGCTTACTGTGTGCAGAGCGCTGTACTAAGCGCTTGCCTTTGACGGGTCAAGGAAAGCTGGAGTCCCACCGATTTACAACACGAACTGGTCCCCAGCCCGTCCTCCGGCTGCCCGGGCAGGGCCACGGAGGGATCGGCTCCAGCTCCGATCCCTACGGGAAGCGGGAAGTGGGAGGAAATTCCCTGCTCGGTCCCAAGGTGGCAAGGCCTGGAGGGGCACGGAGGGGGAGGAAGGCGAGAGCCATCGCCCATCCTACCTGCTTCAGGGAGGTTCTGTGGGGGCCACGGCCCGGTCCTTGGGGGGTCCGGCCCCGATTGTTCAATCCGCTCCCTGGGCCAGGGGCTCCGCTGGGGACCCGGCTGTTCCTGGCGGGAGGGGAAGGTCAGAAGCAGTCAATCAATCAATCAATCAATCGTATTTATTGAGCGCTTACTGTGTGCAGAGCACCGTACTAATCAATCAATCAATCGTATTTATTGAGCGCTTACTGTGTGCAGAGCACTGGACTAAGCGCTTGGGAAGTCCAAGTTGGCAACATCTAGAGACAGTCCCTACCCAACAGTGGGCTCACAGTCTAGAAGGGGGAGACAGAGAACAAAACCAAACATACTAACAAAATAAAATAAATAGAATAGATATGTACAAGTAAAATAAATAGAGTAATAAATATGTACAAACATATATACAGGTATATACTAAGCGCTTGGGAAGTCCAAGTTGGCAACATACAGAGACAGTCCCTACCCAACAGTGGGCTCACAGTCTAGAAAGGGGAGACAGAGAACAAAACCAAACAAAATAAAAGATGTGGTGAGGAGAAACTGGGCCGATATGGCTCCCCCCGTCTTACCTCCTTCCCTTCCCCACAGCGCCTGTATGTGTATATGTTTGTACATATTTATTACTCTATTTTACTTGTACATATCTATTCTATTTATTTTATTTTGTTAATATGCTTGGTTCTGTTCTCTGTCTCCCCCTTCTAGACTGTGAGCCCACTGTTGGGTAGAGACTGTCTCTATATGTTGCCAACTTGTCCTTCCCAAGCGCTTAGTACAGTGCTCTGCACACAGTAAGTGCTCGATAAATATGATTGATTGATTGAGCCCGCTGTTGGGTAGGGTCCCGTCTCTATATGTTACCAACTTGTACTTCCCAAGCGCTTAGTACAGTGCTCTGCACACAGTAAGCACTTAAATACGATTGATTGATTGATTGATAAATAGAGTAATAAATATGTACAAACATATATACATATATACACGTGCTGTGGGGAAGGCAAGGAGTTAAGCTAGTTCTCTTCCTCCCTTCAAGGCCCTGCTGAGAGCTCACCTCCTCCAGGAGGCCTTCCCAGACTGAGCCCCTTCCTTCCTCTCCCCCTCGTCCCCCTCTCCATCCCCCCGTCTTACCTCCTTCCCTTCCCCACAGCACCTGTATATATGTATATATGTTTGTACAGATTTATTACTCTTTTTATTTATTTATTTTACTTGTCCATATCTATTCTATTTATTTTATTTTGTTAGTATGTTTGGTTTTGTTCTCTGTCTCCCCCTTTTAGACTGTGAGCCCACTGTTGGGTAGGGACTGTCTCTATATGTTGCCAACTTGTACTTCCCAAGTGCTTAGTACAGTGCTCTGCACACAGTAAGCACTCAATAAATACGATTGATGATGATGATGATGACTGGGGTAGCCGTATCGGCCCAGTTTCTCCTCACCACATCTTTCCAGTCCAACCCTTCCTCTCCAACCTAATGGCCACCTCGCTGGGCCCAGCTCTTATCCTACCCCACATCTTCATCATCATCAATCGTATTTACTGAGCGCTTACTGTGTGCAGAGCACTGTACTAAGCGCTTGGGAAGTACAAGTTGGCAACATACAGAGACCGTCCCTACCCAATAGTGGGCTCACAGTATAAAAGGGGTAGACAGAGAATGAAACCAAACATACTAACCAAATAAAATAGAATAGATATGTACAGGTAAAATAAATAAATAAATTGAGTAATAAATCTGTACAAACATATATACATATATACAGGTGCTGTGGGGAAGGGAAGGAGGTAAGATGACTCTTCGCTGACCTCCCTGCCTCTCTCCAGTCATCATCATCATCATCAATCGTATTTATTGAGCGCTTACTATGTGCAGAGCACTGTACTAAGCGCTTGGGAAGTACAAATTGGCAACATATAGAGACAGTCCCTACCCAACAGTGGGCTCACAGTCTAAAAGGGGGACATGGGGCACCCGGCTCTGAAAAGGCCACGGGGAGCTTGGGAGGCCTGGGGGCCTGGAAAGGGAGAGAATAATAATAATAATAATAATAATAATACTAGTGGCATGTACAAGTAAAATAAATAAATAAATAAATAAATAGAGTAATAAATATGTACAAGCATATATACATATATACAGGTGCTGTGGGGAAGGGAGGGAGGTAAGATGACTCTTTGCTGACCTCCCTGCCTCTCTCCAGTCCATACTGCAAGAGTGGGCACGGGGCACCCGGCTCTGAAAAGGCCACGGGGAGCTTGGGAGGCCTGGGGGCCTGGAAAGGGAGAGAATAATAATAATAATAATAATAATAATAATAATAATAATAATGGTGGCATGTACAAGTAAAATAAATAAATAGAGTAATAACTATGTACAAGCATATATACATATATACAGGTGCTATGGGGAAGGGAAGGAGGTAAGATGACTCTTTGCTGACCTCCCTGCCTCTCTCCAGTCCATACTGCAAGAGTGGGCACGGGGCACCCGGCTCTGAAAAAGCCACGGGGAGCTTGGGAGGCCTGGGGGCCTGGAAAGGGAGAGAATAATAATAATAATAATAATAATAATAATAATAATAATAATAATGGTGGCATGTACAAGTAAAATAAATAAATAAATAGAGTAATAAATATGTACAAGCATATATACATATATACAGGTGCTGTGGGGAAGGGAAGGAGGTAAGATGACTCTTTGCTGACCTCCCTGCCTCTCTCCAGTCCATACTGCAAGAGTGGGCACGGGGTACCCGGCTCTGAAGAGGCCACGGGGAGCTTGGGAGGCCTGGGGGCCTGGAAAGGGAGAGAATAATAATAATAATAATAATGGTGGCATGTACAACTAAAATAAATAAATAGAGTAATAAATATGTACAAGCATATATACATATATACAGGTGCTGTGGGGAAGGGAAGGAGGTAAGATGACTCTTTGCTGACCTCCCTGCCTCTCTCCAGTCCATACTGCAAGAGTGGGCACGGGGCACCCGGCTCTGAAAAAGCCACGGGGAGCTTGGGAGGCCTGGGGGCCTGGAAAGGGAGAGAATAATAATAATAATAATAATAATAATAACAATGGTGGCATGTATTAAGCACTTACTATGTGATATTGGGGCTGAACAGGTGCGGTAGCCCTCAGCCTGGGCTTTAGGACCACCGCCCCCAAACCCAGGCCCAGAAGTCGGGCAGTTCCATCTGGAGTTCACATTTTCCAAGCCAGCCGGAGAAGCTTTGTGTCAGCTGCACTTGGGGACAGCACTATTCCCAGCTATTGGGGCAGGGACACCCTTCCGGTTCCATGTGGAAAATTCTGGGCCGTGGGAGCCCCGAGCATTGGGTCTGGAAGAACTGCTAGCATACTCCTGTTAACTGTGAATATGTTGTATTGCAAAAGGAAAAACAGAGCCACTGATTCCTGGAAAGCTTCTTTTTCTATACATTGACCTAAACTAAGGAATAATTGATTACTATTCTATTTTGTTAATATGTTTTGTTGCCTGTCTCCCCCTTCTAGACTGTGGGCCTGCTGTTGGGTAGGGACCGTCTCTATGTTGCCAACTTTTACTTTCCAAGCGCTTAGTACAGTGCTCTGCACACAGTAAGCGCTCAATAAGTACGATTGAAGGAAAACCGTAGCCAGAGGTGGCAACGGGCCAGGAGGTCCCCTCGGCCTGCTCCTCTCTGCAGTCAGTCTACCGCCCCGTGACTGGTTTCTCCCTCCGGTAGCTAGAGTTAGCTATGATAGTAATTAATAATTGGGATATGTGTCAAGAGCTTATTATGTGCAGAGCACTGTACTAAGCCCTTGGGAGTTAAAGTTGCGTAAGTAGACACAATCCCTGCCTGCCTTGTTTTGTTGTCCGCCTCCCCCTTCTAGACTGTGAGCCCGTTGTTGGGTATGGACTGTCTCTATATGTTGCCAACTTGGACTTCCCAAGCGCTTAGTCCAGCGCTCTGCACACAGTAAGCGCTCAATAAATACGACTGAATGAATGAATGTGCAAAGCCCTGTTCTAAGTGCTGGGGAGGTTACATCATCATCATCATCAATCGTATTTACTGAGCGCTTACTGTGTGCAGAGCACTGGACTAAGCGCTTGGGAAGTACAAGTTGGCAACATATAGAGAAGCAGCGTGGCTCGGTGGAAAGAGCCCGGGCTTTGGAGTCAGAGGTCATGGGTTCGAATCCCCGGCTCCTCCACATGTCTGCTGTGTGACCTTGGGCAAGTCACTTAACTTCTCCTCAGTTACCTCATCTGTAAAATGGGGATTAAGACTGTGAGCCCCACGTGGGACAACCTGATCACTCTGTACCCCCCCAGCGCTTAGAACAGTGCTTTGCACATAGTAAGCGCTTAACAAATGCCAACATTATTATCATTATATAGAGACAGTCCCTACCCAACAGTGGGCTCACAGTCTAGAAGGGGGAGACAGAGAACAAAACCAAACATATTAACAAAATAAAATAAATAGAATAGATAGGTACAGGTAAAATAAATCAATAAATCAGGTTGCCCCACGGGGGGCTCACAGCCTTCATCCCCGTTTTACAGATGAGGTCACTGAGGCCCAGAGAAGTGAAACCAAGCAATCGTATTTATCGAGCGCTTACTGTGTGCGGAGCGCTTGGGAAGTACAAGTTGGCGACATATAGAGAATGAAATGACTTGCCCAAGGTCATACAGCTGACAATCGGCGGAGCCCTGAGGCTGGGTAGGGGGAGGTCTGACCCAGGATGGCGGGCAGGGGGCTTACCTGAGGGAGGGGCCCCGCCCCAGGCTCCAGGCTGAAGATCCGGACCAGGTTGCTGGGGGTCACGTTGAGGTAGTGATTGCGGTGGGAGGGGGAGAACACGCCAATCTAGGGGGGGCAGGAGGCAACTCGCTCAAGGCCGGCCCGGATCCCCCCCCAATCAATCAATCAATCGTATTTATTGAGCGCTTACTGTGTGCAGTACCTCGCTCTCGCCTGCCCCGCCATCGACCCCCGGCCCACGTCCTCCCCCGGGCCTGGAATGCCCTCCCTCTGCCCATCCGCCAAGCTAGCTCTCTTCCTCCCTTCAAGGCCCTGCTGAGAGCTCACCTCCTCCAGGAGGCCTTCCCAGACTGAGCCCCTTCTTTCCTCTCCCCTCGTCCCCCTCTCCATCCCCCCGTCTTACCTCCTTCCCTTCCCCACAGCACCTGTATATATGTATATATGGTTGTACATATTTATTACTCTATTTATTTATTTATTTATTTATTTTACTTGTACATTTCTATCCTACTTATTTTATTTTGTTGGTGTGTTTGGTTCTGTTCTCTGTCTCCCCCTTTTAGACTGTGAGCCCACTGTTGGGTAGGGACTGTCTCTATGTGATGCCAATTTGTACTTCCCAAGCGCTTAGTACAGTGCTCTGCACATAGTAAGCGCTCAATAAATACGATTGATTGATTGATTGATTGCAGAGCACTGGACTAAGCGCTTGGGAAGTCCAAGTTGGCAACATATCATCATCATCAATCGTATTGATTGAGCGCTTACTGTGTGCAGAGCACTGGACTAAGCGCTTGGGAAGTACAAGTTGGCATCATATAGAGACGGTCCCTACCCACCAGTGGGCTCACAGTCTAAAAGGGGGAGACGGAGAACAAAACCAAACATAGTAACTCCTGGGCGGCGATGGGGCCCAGCCGGGTCAAACCCCGGACACTGCCCTCCCCCCCACCGAGGACTGGGACTGTGGGAGGCAGCTGGTCGCCCACCCTCCCTCTTCCGTCCACTACAGTCCACTGTCCCGCCTCCTCGCCCCACTATCTGCCCGCCATCCTCCCTCCCTTCACCACCGTCCGCCCTCCCTCCGCATCCTCCCACCCCACTACCCTGGCACCAGAGAAGCAGCGTGGCTCAGTGGAAAGAGCCCGGGCTTTGGAGTCAGTGGTCAGGGGTTCAAATCCCGGCTCCGCCACTTGTCAGCTGGGTGACTTTGGGCAAGTCACTGAATTTCTCTGGGCCTCAGTTACCTCATCTGGAAAATGGGGGTTGACTGTGAGGCCCCGCATGGGACAACTTAATCACCTTGTAGCCTCCCCAGCACTTAGAACAGTGCTTATGTTGCCAACTTGTACTTCCCATACAGTGCTCTGCACACAGTAAGCACTCAATACGATTGATTGATTGATTGATTGCTTTGCACATAGTAAGCACTTAACAAATGCCATTATTATTATTATTACCCGCCCCTTGTTAATTAATAAATAATAATAATTATGGTATTTGTTAAGCGCTATGTGCCACGCTCTCTTCTAAGCACTGGGGTAGATACAGGTTAATCAGGTTAGACAACCCCTGCCCCACGTGGGGCTCACACTCTCTTAATCTTCATCTCTCTTAGGGAAGCAGCGTGGCTCAGTGGAAAGAGCCCGGGCTTTGGAGCCAGAGGCCAGGGGTTCAAATCCCGGCTCCGCCAACTGTCAGCTGTGTGACTTTGGGCAAGTCACTTCACTTCTCTGGGCCTCAGTTACCTCACCTGTAAAATGGGGATTAAGACTGTGAGCCCCCCTTGGGACAACCTGATTACCTCGTATCCCCCCAGCGCTTAGAACGGTGCTTTGCACATAGTAAGCGCTTAATACCATCATTATTATCATTATTATTATTATTATCATTATTATTAATCCCCATTTTAGCAGAGAGAACTGAGTCCCAGAGAAGTGAAGCCCAGGGACACGTGGTAGAGCGACTTTTAGACTTTTAGACCCCCGCTTTTAGACTGTGAGCCCACTGTTGGGTAGGGACTGTCTCTATATGTTGCCAACTTGGACTTCCCAAGCGCTTAGTACAGTGCTCTGCACACAGTGACTTTTAGACTTTTAGACCCCCCCCCTTTTAGACTGTGAGCCCACCGTTGGGTAGGGACCGTCTCTATATGTTGCCACCTTGGACTTCCCAAGCGCTTAGTACAGTGCTCTGCACACAGTGACTTTTAGACCTCCCCTTTTAGACTGTGAGCCCACTGTTGGGTAGGGACTGTCTCTATATGTTGCCAACTTGGACTTCCCAAGCGCTTAGTACAGTGCTCTGCACACAGTGACTTTTAGACTTTTAGACCCCCCCTTTTAAACTGTGAGCCCACTGTTGGGTAGGGACTGTCTCTCTATGTTGCCAACTTGTACTTCCCAAGCGCTTAGTACAGTGCTCTGCACACAGTGACTTTTAGACCCCCCCTTTTAGACTGTGAGCCCACCGCTGGGTAGGGACCGTCTCTATACGTTGCCAACTTGTACTTCCCAAGCGCTTAGTACAGTGCTCTGCACACAGTGACTTTTAGACGTTTAGACCCCCCCCCTCGTTTTAGACTGTGAGCCCGCCGTTGGGTAGGGACCGTCTCTATATGCTGCCAACTTGGACTTCCCAAGCGCTTAGTCCAGTGCTCTGCACACAGTAAGCGCTCAATACATACGATCGATTGATTGATTGATTGACCCAGGTCGTTCCAACTCCCAGGCCCGGGCTGTACCCGTCCGTCCGCCCGCCCGCCCGCCGTCCCGCGGCTCCTGACCTGCCTGAGCAGCAGCACGGCTCCGGCCTTGAGCTGGGTGTCCCGCTCCTCCAGCAGCAGGCGATGCACGGTCCCCTGCATTTCCCCTGCGCACAGCGGCCCCGTGGGTCCCTCCCGCCCCGCCGCGACCCCCCCCCTCCACCTCTCCCCCGCCCCCCACGCGCGTCGCCTCACCCGTGGGGTCCCTAAACACGGCCCCGGCATCTCCACTGCAGCGGGTGAGGGATTTGACCATCACGGCCATCCTGGGCACCTTGTTCCTGGGGAGCTGCTTCAGGGCCGCCTAGAGAGGGACGGGGAGGAGGTTGGCGGGCGCCCACCCCGACCCCCGGCCCGCCTCCGCCATCCCCCTGCAACCCGGGAGCGGGGTCTGACCTCATCCCGTCTCCCGGGAGGCGGGGGTGACCTGACGGGGGGTCCCCGCCCACGGCCCGGCCCGGCGGCTGTACCTTGCGCAGGACCATGACGATGCTGAAGGCCCGAAGGAAGCAGGCCGGATCTCCGTCGTCCAACCCCAGCTCAGCTTTCATGGCCTGCCAGGGACCATGGCCAAAGTCCTCTCCCGGGGCATTCTGGGAACTGGGGATGTCCTAGACGCCCCCGGAGAGGGGAGGCCGCCTTGCGTCAGGGAGGGGTCACTCCTGCTTGGAATCCCCCCCACGGGTGGTGGTGGTGTGGGAGGGGTGTGTAATAACGATGGCATTTGTTAAGCGCTTACTATTCATTCATTCAATCGCATTTATTGAGCGCTTACTACGTGCAGAGCACTGTTCTACGTGCTGGGGGCGGATACGAGGTGATCGGGTGGTCCCCCGTGGGACTCACAGTCTTCAGCCCCATTTTACAGATGAGGTACCTGAGGCTCGGAGAAGTTAAGTGACTTGCCCAGGGTCACACAGTAGACATGCGGCGGAGCTGGGATTAGAGCCCATGACCTCTGGCTCCCAAGCCCGTGCTCTTCCCACTGAGCCACGCTGCTTCTGTGTGTCGATACATATGTATTTGTGTATATATGTGTGTGTGTGTGTGTGTGTGTGTGTGTATACACACACACACACACACATATAAACAATATATACGTGTCTATATGGATATATACATTCCCCCTATATAAGGAGGGATATATTCCCCCTTTTAGAATGTGAGCCCACTGTTGGGTAGGGACTGTCTCTATATGTTGCCAACTGGGACTTCCCAAGCGCTTAGTACAGTGCTCTGCACACAGTAAGAGCTCAATAAATACAACTGATTGGGGTTGTTGGCTGAGCTCCCACGGGGGCCGATCTCGGGGTTGCAAGGGCGGGCGGAGTTTCTTTAGACTGTGAGCCCACTGTTGGGTCGGGACTGTCTCTAGATGTTGCCAACTTGGACTTCCCAAGCGCTTAGTACAGTGCTCTGTGCACAGTAAGCGCTCAATAAATATGATTGATTGATTGATTGATTTACCTCAGTTCTCAGCTTGGCCAGGGCCCCGTGGGCCGGGACGTGGGGGCTCTGCACCGCAATCTCTTCCAGGTTTCTCCCAGCGCGCTGCGGGAGACAAAGGAAGAGAGAGCCAAGCAGATGCAGCGGCTGCTGCTGTATAATAATCACAATATTGGTCGGATTTGTTAAGCGCTTACCATGGGCCCGGCACTGTACTAAGCGCTGGGGTGGATAAGCGCTGTCCCTCGTGACTTTTCCTCATCTCCTCATCTCCTCTTCATCATCACGCAAATACTGCGTGGCTCAGTGGAAAGAGCCCGGGCTTTGGAGTCAGAGGTCATGGGTTCAAATCCCGGCTCTGCCAACTGTCAGCTGTGTGACTTTGGGCAAGTCACTTCACTTCTCTGGGCCTCAGTTACCTCATTTGTAAAATGAGGATTAAGACCGTGAGCCCCCCATGGGACAACCTGATCACCTTGTAACCTCCCCAGCGCTTAGAACAGTGCTTTGCACATAGTAAGCACTTAATAAATGCCATTATTATAGAGAAGCAGCGTGGCTCGGTGGAAAGAGCACAGGCTTGGGAGTCAGAGGTCATGGGTTCTAATCCCACCTCCCCCACATGTCTGCTGTGTGACCTTGGGCAAGTCACGGGCTTTGGAGTCAGAGGTCAGGGGTTCAAATCCCGGCTCTGCCACTTGTCAGCTGTGTGACTTTGGGCATGTCACTTCACTTCTCTGGGCCTCAGTTCCCTCATCTGGAAAATGGGGATGAAGACTGTGAGCCCCATGTGGGACAACCTGATTACCTTGTATCTACCCCAGCGCTTAGAACAGTGCTTGGCACATAGTAAGCGCTTAACAAATACCAACATTATAATAATAATAATAATAATAATAATAATGGTGACATTTATTAAGCACTTACTATGTGCAAACCACTGTTCTAAGCGCTGGGGAGGTTACAAGGTAATCAGGTTGTCCCCTGTGGGGCTCACGGTCTTCATCCCTATTTTACAGATGAGGTAACCGAGGCCCAGAGAAGTTAAGTGACTTGCCCAAAGTCACACAGCTGACAATTGGCAGAGCCGGGATTTGAACCCATGACCTCTGCCTCCAAAGCCCGGGCTCTTTCCCATTGAGCCACGCTGCTTCTCTGCTTATATTATTATTATATTATTATAATACTGTTATATTGTAATAAGAATAATAATAATGGTATTTGTTAAGTGCTTACCATGTGCCAAGCACTGTTCTAAGCACTGGGGGAGATACAAGGTAATCGGGTTGTCCCAGGTGGGGCATCCCCATTTGACAGATGAGGTCACTGAGGCCCAGAGAAGTGAAGTGACCTGCCCAAAGTCACCCAGCTGACAAGTGGCGGAGCCCGGATCGTACGTATCTATTTGTAGATATCTGTAATTGATTGTTTTATCTATTTGTATTAATGTCCGTCTCTCCCTCTAGACCGTGAGCTCGTTGTTGGGTAGGGACCGTCTCTATATGTTGCCAACTTGGACTTCCCAAGCGCTTAGTACAGTGCTCCGCACACAGTAAGCGCTCAATAAATACGATTGAATGAATGGATGAATGAACCCACGACCTCTGACTCCCAAGCCCGGGCTCTTTCCACTGAGCCACTGTACTCTCCCAAGCACTTAGTACAGTGCTTTGCACACAGTAAGCGCTCAGTAAATACGATCGAATGAATGTAATTTTATTTATTTGTATTGACGTCTGTCTCCCTCCCTTTAAGATTGTGAGTTCGCTGGGGCAGGGAACATCACTGCTTATTGTTGAACTGTACTTTCCCAAGTGTTTAGTACAGAAGCGGCGTGGCTCGGTGGAAAGAGCCCGGGCTTTGGAGTCGGAGGTCATGGGTTCGAATCCCAGCTCCGCCACATGCCTGCTGTGTGACATTGGGCAAGTCGCTTAACTTCTCTGTGCCTCAGTTCCCTCATCTGTAAAATGGAGATTAATAAGACTGTGAGCCCCACGTGGGACAACCTGATCACCTTGTATCCCCCCCAGCGCTTAAAATAGTGCTTTGCACACAGTAAGCGCTTAACAAATGCCATCATTATATTATTATATTATATTACAGTGCTCTTAATAAATACGCACTTAATAAATACTTGTAAATAAATAAATAATAGAAACTTGTACTTCCCAAGTGCTTAGTATAGTGCTCTGCACAAAGCGCTCAATAAATGTGATTGATTGATTGATTGAAATATGAATGAATGAATGAATGGGGCTCACATTCTCAATCCCCATTTTACAGACGAGGTAATGGAGGCCCAGAGAAGTGAAGTGACTTGCCCAAGGTCACACAGCAGACAAGCAGCAGGGCCGGGATTAGAATCCCGGTCCTGCTGACTCTAGTCATAATAATAATAACGTTGGTATTTGTTAAGCGCTTACTACGTGCCAAGCACTTTTCTAAGTGCGGGGGAGGTTACAAGGTGATCAGGTTGTCCCACGGGGGGGCTCACACAATTTTAAGCCCCATTTTCCAGATGAGGGAACTGAGGCCCAGAGAAGTGAAGCGATTTGCCCGAAGCCACACAGCTGACAGTCGGCGGGGCCGGGATTTGAACCTGTGACCCCCGACCCCTTTTAGACTGTGAGCCCACTGTTGGGTAGGGACTGTCTCTATATGTTGCCAACTTGTACTTCCCAAGCGCTTAGTACAGTGCTCTGCACACAGTAAGCGCTCAATAAATACGACTGATGATGATGACTCCAAAGCCCCTGCTCTTTCCACTGAGCCACGCTGCTTCTCTGCCCGCTAGTCACGCACGCCGCTTTACAAGTTCAGCGCCTCGCCTGGGGACATACTGTGTTCAGGATGAGGGGCGGCAAGCACTACTCTATTACTCTATTTATTTATTTATCACTCTATTTATTTATTTATTTTACTTATTACTCTATTTATTTATTTTACTTGTACATATTCTATTTATTTTGTTAATATGTTTTGTCTTGTTGTCTGTCTCCCCCTTCTAGACTGTGAGCCCTCTGTTGGGTAGGGACCGTCTCTAGATGTTGCCAACCTGTACTTCCCAAGTGCTTAGTACAGTGCTCTGCACACAGTAAGCGCTCAATAAATACGACTGGATGAATGAATGAATGAACTACCATCCTGGGCGACTCCTCTGACACTCATGGCTACCAGTCCAGCTTCCTGAGAAACCCAAAAGTAGCCTGGGGTTCGGGGGGGGCATGCCAGCTGGGACCCCGGAAAGCCTGTGTTCCCTGGCGTCGTCAAACTTGGGGGGTCGGGGGGAAAGAGCCCGGGCTTTGGAGTCAGAGGTCATGGGTTCAAATTCCGACTCCGCCACTCGTCAGCTGGGTGACTTTGGGCAAGTCACTTCACTTCTCTGGGCCTCAGTGACCTCATCTGTAAAATGGGGATGAAGACTGTGAGTCCCCCGTGGGACAACCTGATCACCTTGTTAACCTCCCCAGTGCTTAGAACAGTGCTTTGCACATAGTAAGCGCTTAATAAATGCTATGATGATGATGATGATGATGGGTTCAAATCCCGGCTCCGCCACTTGTCAGCTGGGTGACTTTGGGCAAGTCACTTCTAGCCTTCTCTCTGATCTCCCATCCTCGTGTCTCTCTCCACTTCAATCCATACTTCATGCTGCTGCCCGGATTATCTTTGTCCAGAAACGCTCTGGACATATTACTCCCCTCCTCAAAAACCTCCAATGGCTACCGATCAATCTGCGCATCAAGCAGAAACTCCTCCCCCTGGGCTTCCAGGCTGTCCATCCATTCCCTCGCCCCCTCCTACCTCACCTCCCTTCTCTCCTTCTACTGCCCAGCCCGCACCCTCCGCTCCTCCACCACTAATCTCCTCACTGTACCTCGCTCTCGCCTGTCCCGCCATCGACCCCTGGCCCACGTCATCCCCCGGGCCTGGAATGCCCTCCCTCTGCCCATCCGCCAAGCTAGCTCTCTTCCTCCCTTCAAGGCCCTGCTGAGAGCTCACCTCCTCCAGGAGGCCTTCCCAGACTGAGCCCCTTCTTTCCTCTCCCCCTCGTCCCCCTCTCCATCCTCCCGTCTTACCTCCTTCCCTTCCCCACAGCACCTGTATATATGTATATATGGTTGTACATATTTATTACTCTATTTATCTATTTATTTATTTATTTTACTTGTACATTTCTATCCTACTTATTTTATTTTGTTGGTATGTTTGGTTCTGTTCTCTGTCTCCCCCTTTTAGACTGTGAGCCCACTGTTGGGTAGGGACTGTCTCTATGTGATGCCAATTTGTACTTCCCAAGCGCTTAGTACAGTGCTCTGCACATAGTAAGCGCTCAATAAATACGATTGATTGATTGATTGATTGATTCTCTGGGCCTCAGCTACCTCATCTGGAAAATGGGGGTGAATTATAATAATAATAATGGCATTTATTAAGTGCTCACTATGTGCAAAGCACTGTTCTAAGCTCTGGGGGGGATACGAGGTGATCAAGTTGTCCCACGTGGGGCTCAAAGTCTTAATATTTATTTATTTATTATTTAAGTATTTATTACTCTATTTATTAATTTTACTTGTACATATTCTATTTATTTTATTTTGTTAATATGTTTTGTTTTGTTCTCTGTCTCCCCCTTCTAGACTGTGAGCCCACTGTTGGGTAGGGACCGTCTCTATATGTTGCCAGCTTAGACTTCCCAAGCGCTTAGTACAGTGCTCTGCACACAGTAAGCACTCAATAAATACGATTGATTGATTGATTAATCCCCATTTTACAGATGAGGTAACTGAGGCTCAGAGAAGTTTAGTGACTTACCCAAGGTCACACAGCAGGCATGTGGCGGAGCTGGGTTCAAACCCATGACCTCTGACTCCAAAGCCCGGGCTCTTTCCACTGCGCCACGCTGCTTCTCTACATAATAATTTTGGTATTTGTTAAGCGCTTACTACGCGCCAAGCACTGTTCTAAGCGCTGGGGAGGATACAAGGTGATCAGGTTGTCCCATGTGGGGCTCACAATCTTTAATCCCCATTTTACAGATGAGGTAACTGAGGCTCAGAGAAGTGACTTGCCCAAAGTCACACAGCAGGCATGTGGCGGAGTGGGGATTCGAACCCATGCCCTCTGACTCCAAAGCCCGGGTTCTTTCCACTGAGCCACGCTGGTGAAGACTGTGAGCCCCACGTGGGACAACCTGATCACCCTGTATCCCCCCCAGTGCTTAAAACAGTGCTTTGCACATAGTAAGCGCTTAACAAATACCATTATAGAGAAGCAGCGTGGCTCAGTGGAGAAGAGCCCGGGCTTTGAAGTCAGAGGTCATGGGTTCAAACCCCGGCTCCGCCAACTGTCAGCTGTGTGACTTTGGGCAAGTCACTTCACTTCTCTGGGCCTCAGTTTCCTCATCTGTAAAATGGGGACTGAGACTGTGAGCCCCACATGGGACAACCTGATCACCCTGTAACATCCCCAGCGCTTAGAACAGTGCTTTGCACATAGTAACCACTTAATAAATGCAATTATTATTATTATTATTATTATTATTATTATTATTCATTTTTTTTATTTTACCCCAACCCCCAGCACCAGCAGCCGTCAGGAGCCGCCGGGAGAAGGAGGGAAGAGGAGGCCGATCCGCCCAAGCCCCTCCCCGGGTCCTCTCGGGGGTCTTCCCATCACCAGGCCCCTGCTGACCCCTACAACGGGGGCTGGTGAAGCAGCGGGGCGCTGCGGACAGAGCACGGGCCTGGGGTTCATAAGGTCATCATCATCAATCGTATTTATTGAGCGCTTACTGTGTGCAGAGCACTGGACTAAGCGCTTGGGAAGTCCAAGTTGGCAACATATAGAGACGGTCCCTACCCAACAGTGGGCTCACAGTCTAAAAGGGGGAGACAGAGAACAAAACCAAACATACTAACAAAATAAAATAAATAGAATAGATATGGACAAGTAAAATAAATAAATAATTAGGGTAATAAATATGTACAAACATATCATCATCATCAATCGTATTTATTGAGCGCTTACTATGTGCAGAGCACTGTACTAAGCGCTTGGGAAGTACAAATTGGCAACATATAGAGACAGTCCCTACCCAACAGTGGGCTCACAGTCTAAAAGGGGGAGACAGAGAACAAAACCAAACATACTAACAAAATAAAATAAATAGAATAGATATGCACAAATAATATAAATAAAGAAATAGAGTAATAAATATGTACAAACATATATACATATATACAGGTGCTGTGGGGAAGGGAAGGAGGTAAGATGGGGGGGATGGAGAGTGGTATATACATATATACAGGTCATGGGTTCTAATCCCGGCTCCGCCGCTTGCCTACTGGGTGACCTTGGGCGAGTCACTTCACTTCTCTGTGCTTCAGTGACCTCATCTGGAAAATGGGGATCGAGACTTTGAGCCCCACGTGGGACAGGGTCTGTGTCTATCCTGATAATCTTGTATCTACCCCAGCACTGTACTTTCCAAGAGCTTAGTACAGTGCTCTGCACACAGTAAGCGCTCAATAAATACGATTGATTGATTGATCGATAAATATGACTGATTGATTGACTGCTCTGCACACAGTAAGCGCTCAATACGATTGAATGAATGAATGAATGAACAGTGCTTGGCACATAGTAAGCACTTAAATAATAATAATACTGGTATTTGTTAAGTGCTTACTATGTGCAAAGCACTGCTCTAAGCGCTGGGGAGATACAAGGTGATCAGGTTGTCCCACGGGGGGGCTCACAGTCTTAATCCCCATTTTACAGATGAGGGAACTGAAGCAGAGAGAAGTGATTTGCCCAAAGTCACCCAGCTGACAATTGGCGGGGCCGGCATTTGAACCCATGACCTCCGACTCCAAAGCCCGGGCTCTTTCCACTGAGCCATGCTGCTTCTCTGTACTGTTCTGTACTTTCCAAGAGCTTACTACAGTGCTCTGCACACAGTAAGTGCTCAATAAATACGATTGAATGAATGAATGAATGAACAGTGCTTGGCACTGTTAAGTAAGCACTCAAGTATCATTTTCTTGCATTTATGGTTTGCTTGTCTCCACCCCAGCGCTTCGTACAGTGCCCGGCACATTGTAAGGGCTTAATATCGTAATTATTATTAATTATGATGATTATTATTAGAGGGAGCATCTCAGACCGTCCCTGCTTCAAGGCCTCCGCACTGTCCCGGACCCTGGGGGGGTCCACACATCCCCTGGCCCCACTCACCTGCTGAGGGAGGAGCCCGGCAGGGCCGGGGAAGCGGCGGGGCGGCGGCGGGGCCCGGGCCGGGGAGCGGGCCGGCCCCCGGTTGGCAGCGGTGACCAGCTGGACCAGGTGGGTGGTGACCACCGGGGATGGCAGGGCTCCGGGGGCGGCCGGTGGGCAGCGGGAGCCACGCGGGGGGCCGGCGGGCGATGCCGAGGGGCCGGGGTGAGAGGCCGCCACGGCAGGGTGTCCCGAGAGGGCCCGGCGCGGAGTGGAGATGATGGAGCGGGGGCCCCTCGGTCTGGCCCGGGACCCCCCCCGGGGGGCTCGGAGACGGGGCCGCCTGCCCGGGGCCGGGAGCCGCCCGGAAGGGCCGGGCCCCGTGTCCGCTCAGCTGGGGGGCGGGAAGGCCCCCTGGTCCCCCCAAGGCCCGGCCACCGCGGGGAGGGGTCCGGTCCAGGCCGCAAACTCCCGGCGGCTCCACCGTCCGAGCCTTTTTGAGGCTCGACGAGGGCTCCCCGTGGCAGGGCAGGGCCCTCCCGTGCCCTGCGGTCAGCCTGATGCCAGGGTCCCCGTGACGGGCGAAGGATGGGGCCGCCGGGCTTCGAGCCCCGGGACCGCCCGGCCCGGTGGTGGGGAGAGGCCTGAGGGCGGCTGGCCTCCTGGCCGGCCGATCCAGGCCGGGCCCAGACGCGCTGGGGGTCAAAGTTGGGGGGCTCTGAGCCCGGGGGGCGGCCTGCCCGGGGCCGCTCGGTCCACTGGAAATGGCCCGCGGGATGCCCGCCTTCTCGGACAGGGAGCCGGACAGCTGGCTTTCTGCATCCTCCACCGCCAACAGGAAATCCTGCAATCAATCAATCAATTGTATTTATTGAGTGCTTACTGTGTGCAGAGCACTGGACTAAAAGACATTCATTCATTCAATCGTATTTACTGAGCGCTTACTGTGTGCAGAACACCGTACTAAGCACTTGGGAAGTCCAAGTTGGCAACACATAGAGGCGGTCCCTACCCAACGGTGGGCTCACTGTCTAGAATAATAATAATAATAATGATGATATTTATTAAGCGCTTACTCTGTGCAAGGCACTGTTCTAAGCGCTGGGGGGATACAAGGTGACCAGGTTGTCCCACAGGGGGCTCACAGTCTTCATTCCCATTTTACAGATGAGGTAACTGAGGCCCAGAGAAGTGAAGCGGCTTGCCCAAAGTCACACAGCTGACAAGTGGCAGAGCCAGGATTCGAACCCATGGCCTCTGACTCCAAAGTCCGTGCTCTTTCCACTGAGCCACGATGCTAGAACAGCACCCCAAAAGACAGCACCCCAAAAGCCTGGCTCCGGGACGGCGGCCCTCGTGCTCCAGCTCCAGACCACCTCCTCCGGGAAGGATGAATAACTACTGTTTAAACCCTCACTTTGGGCCAAGTGGTGAGAATTCTCATAGTCATCATCATCATCATCATCATCATCAATCGTATTTATTGAGCGCTTACTATGTGCAGAGCACTGTACTAAGCGCTTGGGAAGTACAAATTGGCAACATAGAGAGACAGTCCCTACCCAACAGTGGGCTCACAGTCTAAAAGGGGGAGACAGAGAACAAAACCAAGCATACTAACAAAATAAAATAAATAGAATAGATATGTACAAATAAAATAAATAGAGTAAAAAATATGTACAAACATATATACATATATACAGGTGCTGTGGGGAAGGGAAGGAGGTAAGATGGGGGGGATGGAGAGGGGGATGAGGGGGAGAGGAAGGAAGGGGCTCAGTCTGGGAAGGCCTCCTGGAGGAGGTGAGCTCTCAGCAGGGCCTTGAGCTCTCAGCCAGGCCTTCTCTCATTCAGAATGAGACTTCTAGACTGTGAGCCCGCTGTTGGGTACGGACCGTCTCTATATGTTGCCAACTTGTACTTCCCAAGCGCCTAGTACAGTGCTCTGCCCACAGTAAGTGCTCCATAAATACGATGGATTGGTTGATTGATTTTCCCCGCTCCCAGCCCCACAGCACTTACGTACATACCTGTAATTTCCTTTATTTATTTCAGTGTCTGCCTCCCCGCCTCTAGACGGGAAGCTCTTTGTGGGCAGGGAATGCGCCAGTTATATTATTGTACTGCACTCTCCCAAGCGCTCAGTACAGAGCTCTGCGCACGGTAAGCACTTAATAAAGATGACTGAATCAATGGATTAATGTATGTTTCTCCAAAGGGACTCCAAATGCCCAGGGACCCATAGGCTCAGGGAGAAGAATGACGTGTTGAATGACGCTGTCGAGACCCAAGTGTGAATCCTGCCTCTGCCACTTGCCTGCTGTGTGACCTTGTCACAGAGCACGGGCCTGGGAATCGGAAAGACCTGGGTTCTAATCCTGGCTCCGCCACTCGTCCGCTGGGTGACCCTGAGCAAGTTACTTCACTTCTCTGGGCCTGTTACCTCATATGTATATATGTATACATAAATACACATGTATATATATGTATATATGTTTGTACATATTTATTACTCTATTTATTTATTTTACTTGTACATACATATCTATTCTATTTATTTTATTTTGTTAGTATGTTTGGTTTTGTTCTCTGTCTCCCCCTTTTAGACTGTGAGCCCACTGTTGGGTAGGGACTGTCTCTATATGTTGCCAGCTTGTACTTCCCAAGCACTCAGTACAGTGCTCTGCACACAGTAAGCGCTCAATAAATACTATTGATTGATTAATTGATTGATCTGTAAAATGAGGATTAAGACTGTGAGCCTCACCTGGAACGGGGATTGTGTCCAACCAATTTGCTGGTATCCACTCCAGCGCTTAGTACAGTATGTCCAGTATTATTATCACTACGATTATCACTCCTCCCCTTCTCCATCCCTCCCGGCCTTACCTCCTTCCCTTCCCCACAGCACCTGTATATATGTTTGTACGGATTTATTACTCTATTTATTTATTTTACTTAAACATATCTATTCTATTTATTTTATTTTGTTAATATGTTTGGTTTTGTTCTCTGTCTCCCCCTTCTAGACTGTGAGCCCACTGTTGGGTAGGGACCATCTCTATATGTTGCCAACTTGGACTTCCCAAGCACTTAGTACAGTGCTTTGCACACAGTGAGCGCTCAATAAATACAATTGGTTGACTGATTGATTATTCTCTGTGCCCCAGTTACCTCATCTGTAAAACGGGGCTAAGACTGTGAGCCTTATGTAGGGCAGAGACTGTGTCCAACCTGATTAGCTTGTATTCTACCCCAGCACTTAGTACAGTAAGTTAGCGCTTAACAAATACCATTTAAAAAAAAAAAGTTATTTGACCGCTCTGGACTTCAGATGCCATTCTTTCCCCCTCCCTCAAGAATGCCGGGAAAATCAATCAATCGTATTTATTGAGCGCTTACAGTGTGCAGAGCACTGGACTAAGTGCTTGGGAAGTACAGGTTGGCAACATCTAGAGACGGTCCCTACCCAACAGTGGGCTCACAGTCTAGAAGGGGGAGACAGAGAACAAAACCAAACATATTAACAAAATAAAATAAATAGAATAGATATGTACAAGTAAAATAACTAAATAGAGTAATAAATACGTACAGACACATATACATATATACAGGCGCTGTGGGGAAGGGAAGGAGGTAAGATGGGGGGGATGGAGAGGGGAACGAGGGGGAGAGGAAGGAAGGGGCTCAGCCTGGGAAGGCCTCCTGGAGGAGGTGAGCTCTCAGTAGGGCCTTGAAGGGAGGAAGAGAGCTAGCTTGGCCGATGGGCAGAAGGATTGGGGGCATTCCAGGCCCGGGGGGTGACGTGGGCCGGGGGTCGATGGTGGGACAGGCGAGAACGAGGCACAGTGAGGAGATTAGCGGCAGAGGAGCGGAGGGCTCCGACTGGCTCCGACTCTGGTCAGCCGTGTGACCTTGGGCAAGTCACTCCACTTCTCTGTGCCTCAGTTACCTCATCTGTAAGATTGGGACCTCCACGTGGGACATGGACCGGAGCCAACCTGATTAGCTGGTATGTACTCCAGTGCTTAGTACAGAGCCTGGCACATAGCAAGCATTTAAAAAAAAGCCAAACAAAACAAGCACCCATAAATCGCTTCCCGATTTTCCTGATCCGGATTTCCAAGGCATCAGAAGCACAGCTTCCTTTTCACCCTTCCCAGATCCATGGACTCACCTAGGGCTGCTGGCCTGGGTAGACCCTAGGCCTCACTGTTTACCCGCAAAGGTCCCGGCCTCCCCTCCCTCCTCCACCCACGGATGCCTAATACTTCCTCACCTCATCTTCAAACTCCTCTTCCACGGCAAACAGCTTCCGCAAACTGCAAGTCTGAAAATGCAGCACAGAGGCAAAGGGGTTACAATTTACAAGTACAATCTGTCCTTATCGGCTCTCTTCCCACTTCTAATGACGTCCTCACTGCCAGGTGTATCTCTCGCTAAAGACAAACCCCCTCCTGCTCCCCCCCCAATGCTTTTTTCTGGGAGCAGACGGCAGTGGGAGACTCGAAAAGACCCTTTGACAGCCCCAGAGGCCTGTCTCTCGACCCCTGGTCCAACGCCAGAAACAGTCTTATAATAATAATAATAATAATAATGGCATTTATTAAGCGCTTACTATGTGCAGAGCACTGTTTATAATGGCATTTATTAAGCACTTACTACGTGCAGAGCACTGTTCTAAGCACTGGGGAATTTACAAGGTGATCAGGTTGTCCCACGTGGGGCTCACAGTCTTCATCCCCATTTTACAGATGAGGGAACCAAGGCCCAGAGAAGTTAAGTGGCTTGCCCAAAGTCACACAGCTGATGAGTGGTGGAGCTGGGATTTGAACCCATGACCTCTGACTCCAAAGCCCCTGCTCTTTCCACTGAGCCACGCTGCTTCTCTAGTCTCTGATCCATCTTAGCCGAGATGGGTCGTCTCACAGTTCAATTGATCGTATTTATTGAGCGCTTACTGTGGACAGAGCACTGCACTAAGCGCTTGGGAGAATATAACAGAGTTGGTAGACATGAACATCAAAAAGAGCTTACAGTCAGTCGGTCCATTCTTCATTCAATTGTATTTATTGAGCGCTTACTGTGTGCGGAGTACTGTACTAAGCGCTTGGGAGAGTACATTATAACAATAAACAGACATGTTTCCTGCCCACAACAAGCTTACAGTCTAGACGGGGGAGACGGACATTAATAGAAATGAAGAAATGACGGATATCATCATCAATCGTATTTATTGAGTGCTTACTGTGTGCGGAGTACTGTACTAAGCGCTTGGGAGAGTACATTATAACAATAAACAGACACGTTTCCTGCCCACAACAAGCTTACAGTCTAGACGGGGGAGACGGACATGAATAGAAATGAAGAAATGACGGATATCATCATCAATCGTATTTTTTGAGTGCTTACTGTGTGCGGAGTACTGTACTAAGCGCTTGGGAGAGTACATTATAACAATAAACAGACATGTTTCCTGCCCACAACAAGCTTACAGTCTAGACGGGGGAGACGGACATGAATAGAAATGAAGACATGACGGATATGGACGTAAGCCCGTGGTTGGGGAGGGACCGTCTCCATATGTTGCCGACTTGTACTTCCCAAGCGCTTAGTACAGTGCTCTGCACACAGTAAGCGCTCAATACGTACGATTGAATGAATGAATAAGTGTTGTGGAGCGGCAAGTCAGGGCGCCGCAGAAGGGAGTGGGAGAAGAGGAAAGGAGGGCTTAGTCAGGGAAGGCCTCTTGGAGGAGATGGGCCTTCAATAAGGCTCCAAAGGGGAGAGTCATCATCAGGTATAAGGAGGGAAGGAGCGTTTACTGTGTGCAGAGCACTGTACTAAGCGCTTGGGAGAGTACGATATACCTCTAGAACAGGGAGACAGACACTAATATATACAAATTATAGCAATGTACATAAGTGCTGATCATGGGAAGCAGCGTGGCTCAGTGGAAAGAGCCCGGGCTTGGGAGTCAGAGGTCATGGGTTCTAATCCCGGCTCCGCCACATCATCATCAATCGTATTTATTGAGCGCTTACTATGTGCAGAGCACTGTACTAAGCGCTTGGGAAGTACAAATTGGCAACATATAGAGACAGTCCCTACCCAACAGTGGGCTCACAGTCTAAAAGGGGGAGACAGAGAACAAAACCAAACATACTAACAAAATAAAATAAATAGGATAGATATGTACAAGTAAAATAAATAAATAAATAGAGTAATAAATATGTACAACCATATATACATATATACAGGTGCTGTGGGGAAGGGAAGGAGGTAAGACGGGGGGGATGGAGAGGGGGATGAGGGGGAGAGGAAGGAAGGGACTCAGTCTGGGAAGGCCTCCTGGAGGAGGTGAGCTCTCAGCAGGGCCTTGAAGGGAGGAAGAGAGCTAGCTTGGCGGAGGGGCAGAGGGAGGGCATTCCAGGCCCGGGGGATGATGTGGGCCGGGGGTGGATGGCGGGACAGGCGAGAACGAGGTACGGTGAGGAGATTAGCAGCCACATGTCTGCTTGTGACCTTGGGCGAGTCACTAAACTTCACTGAGCCTCAGTGACCTCATCTGTAAAATGGGGATGACGACTGTGAACCCCACGTGGGACAAACTGAGCACCTTGTATCCCCCCCCAGCGCTTAGAACAGTGCTTTGCACATAGTAAGCGCTTAACAAATGCCATCATTATTATTGCTATTATTATGGGGTGAATATAGGGTGCAAATGCATGCCCCAGGAGCCTCCGCAGCCTCTTGAAGGAGGAGAGTGTGGCTCCAAGCTCCCAGGAGGGAGCTTTATTTTACCTGTACATATCTATTCTATTTATTTTATTTTGTTAGTATGCTTGGTTTTGTTCTCTGTCTCCCCCTTTTATCATCATCAGTCATCAATCGTATTTATTGAGCGCTTACTGTGTGCAGAGCACTGGACTAAGCGCTTGGGAAGTACAAATTGGCAACATTTAGAGACAGTCCCTACCCAACAGTGGGCTCATGCGTAGGGGCTGCCTCTATATGTTGCCAACTTGTACTTCCCAAGCGCTTAGTACAGTGCTCTGCACACAGTAAGTGCTCAATAAATATGATTGATTGATTGATTGCCATCAGCAGGTGGGTGGGGAGGTTGGGGGTTGCACCCCGGCCTTTACCCCCTGGGGCAATTGTCCCGTGGGTCTGTGAGCCTGCCCGATGGGGCCTGGATGGGCAGGGAATTTTGGTCCTCACCAGGGAATAAGAATGGTAATAATGATGGGATTTATTAAGCACTTACTATGTGTCAAGCACTGTTCTACGCACTGGGGTAGATACAAGGTAATCAGGTTGGACACAGTCCCTGTCCCCCATCATCATCATCAATCGTATTTATTGAGCGCTTACTATGTGCAGAGCACTGTACTAAGCGCTTGGGACGTACAAATTGGCAACACATAGAGACAGTCCCTATCCAACAGTGGGCTCACAGTCTAAAAGGGGGAGACAGAGAACAAAACCAAACATACTAACAAAATAAAATAAATAGAATAGATATGTACAAATAAAATAAATAGAGTAATAAATATGTACAAACATATAGACATATATACAGGTGCTGTGGGGAAGGGAAGGAGGTAAGATGGGGCTCAGTCTTCATCCCCATTTTACAGATGAGGGAATTGAGGCCCAGAGGAGTGAAGTGATTTGAACCGGCAGAGACGGGAGGAGGAAGCAGTGTGGCTTAGTGGAAAGAGGCTGGGCTTGGGAGTCAAAGGACATGGGTTCTAATCCCGCTTCCGCCACCTGTCTGCTGTGTGACCTTAGGCAAGTCACTTCACTTCTCTAGGCCTCAGTTCCCTCAGCTGTAAAATGGGGATGAAGACGGTGAGCCCCAGGTGGGACAGGGACTGTGTCCAACCTGATTACCTTGCCTCATCTGTAAAGTGGGGATTAAAGTGTGAGCCCCACACGGGACAACCTGATTGTGGCTCAGTGGAAAGAGCATAGGCTTTGGAGTCAGAGGTCATGGGTTCAAATCCCCACTCCGCCAATTGTCAGCTGTGTGACTTTGGGCGAGTCACTTAGCTTCTCTGTGCCTCAGTTACCTCATCTGTAAAATGGGGATTAAGACTGTGAGCCCCCCATGGGACAACCTGATCACCTTGTAACCTCCCCAGTGCTTAGAACAGTGCCTTGCACATAGTAAGCGCTTAATAAATGCCATTAAAAAAAAAAGTCACTTCATTTCTCTGTGCCTCAGTGACCAAATCTGTAAAATGGGGATTAAGACTGTGAGCCCCTAATGGGACAACCTGATCACCTTGTAGCCTCCCCAGCGCTTAGAACAGTGCTTTGCACATAGTAAGCGCTTAGTAAATGCCATCATTATTATGATTACCCTGTGTCTATCCCAGCACTTAGAGCAGTGCTTGGCACCTAGTAAGCGCTTAACAGATACCATAATAATAATAACCCACGACCTCCATGAGAAGCAGTGTGGCTCAGTGGAAAGAGCCTGGGCTTTGGAGTCCGAGGTCATGGGTTCAAATCCTGGCTCCCCCACTGGTCAGCTGTGTGACTTTGGGCAAGTCACTTCATTTCTCTGGGCCTCAGTTCCCTCATCTGTAAAATGGGGATGAAGACTGTGAGTCCCCCGTGGGACAACCTGATCACCTTGTAACCTCCCCAGCGCTTAGAACAGTGCTTGGCACGTAGTATGCACTTAATAAATGCCATTATTATTATGATTACCCTGTGTCTACCCCAGCACTTAGAACGGTGCTTGGCACCTACTAAGCATTTAGCAGATACCATAATAATAATAACCCACGACCTCCAGGAGAAGCAGTGTGGCTCAGTGGAAAGAGCATGGGCTTTGGAGTCTGAGGTCATGGGTTCAAATCCCGGCTCCACCAATTGTCAGCTGTGTGACTTTGGGCAAGTCACATCATTCATTCATTTCATTCATTCAGCGTGGCTCAGTGGAAAGAGCGCGGGCCTGGGAGTTGGAGGTCATGGGTTCAAATCCCACCTCCCCCACATGTCTGCTGTGTGACCTTGGGCAAGTCACTTCACTTCTCTGTGCCTCAGTTCCCTCATCTGTAAAATGGGGATTAAGACTGTGAGCCCCACATGGGACAACCTCATCTCCTTGTGTTCCCCCCAGCGCTTAGAACAGTGCTTTGCACATAGTAAGCGCTTAACAAATACCAACATTATTATTATTCATGCAGTCGTATTTATTGAGCGCTTACTGTGTGCAGAGCACTGTACTAAGCACTTGGGAAGTACAAGCTGGCACTTCTCTGGGCCTCAGTTTCCTCATCTGAAAAATGGGGATGAAGACTGTGAGCCCCCCGTGGGACAACCTGATCACCTTGTAACCTCCCCCATGCTTAGAATAATCAATCGTATTTATTGAGCGCTTACTGTGTGCAGAGCACTGTACTAAGCGCTATAGAACAGTGCTTGGCACACAGTAAGCGCTTAATAAATGCTATTATTATTATTATTATTTTCCAACTCCTAGGCCCGGGCTCTTTCCACTAGGCCTCCCTGCCGAGCTGTGGGGAGGGGGCCGGTTCTCCGGGGCTTCTGTGGGAGTGGGGGGCTTCAGGGCCTCTTCTAGACTGTGAGCCCACTGTTGGGTAGGGACTGTCTCTATATGTTGCCAACTTGGACTTCCCAAGCGCTTAGTACAGTGCTCTGCACACAGCAAGCGCTCAATAAATATGATTGATTGACTGATTGATAGGGACTTTATATGTTGCCACCTTGGACTTCCCAAGCGCTTAGTACAGTGCTCTGCACACAGTAAGCACTCAATAAATACGATTGATTGGTTGATTGATAGGGACTGTCTCTACATGTTGTCAACTTGGACTTCCCAAGCGCTTAGTACAGTTCTCTGCTCACAGTAAGCGCTCAATACGATTGATTGATTGTACTTCCCAAACGCTTAGTACAGTGCTCTGCACACAGTAAGCACTCAATAATTATGATTGATTGATTGATTGGGACTGTCTCCATATGTTGCCAACTTCTACTTCCCAAGCGCTTAGTACAGTGCTGTGCACACAGTAAGCGCTCAATAAATACGATTGATTGATTGACTGTACTTCCCAAGCGCTTAGTACAGTGCTCTGCACACAGTAAGCGCTCAATAAAAGCGATTGATTGATAGGGACTGTCTCTATATGTTGCCAACTTGGACTTTCCAAGCGCTTAGTACAGTGCTCTGCACACAGTAAGCGCTCAATAAATACGTTTGATTGATTGTACTTCCCAAGCGCTTAGTACAGTGCTCTGCACACAGTAAGCGCTCAATAAAAGCGATTGATTGATAGGGACTGTCTCTATATGTTGCCAACTTGTACTTCCCAAGTGCTTAGTACAGTGCTCTGCACACAGTAAGCGCTCAATAAATACGATTGATTGATTGATAGGGACTGTCTCTATATGTTGCCAACTTGTACTTCCCAAGCGCTTAGTACAGTGCTCTGCACACAGTAAGCGCTCAATAAATACGATTGATTGATTGATTGATTTACCACAGGCCCTGGGGACACCCACCCCCCCAGGGAGGAGGCGTTACCATGGCGACGGGGAAGGGGGGGGCCTTATGAGGCGAGGAGCGTCGTCGCACCGGAAGGGCGGTGCCCCGCACGAGGAGTTGCCATGGCGACCGAGGCACGAGGTGGGGGGAGGGGATGGGGTAAGGGGGCGTGTTACCATGGCGACGGCAGCAGCTGGGCTCCTTCGTCCGCCATAAGCAGGGTCCGCCGCGGGGGCTGCCGGGAGAGGCCGGCCAGAGGCCTGAGGGACCTTGAGTGACCTTAAGGGACCCTGAAGGACCTTAAGTGACCCTGAGGGACCCTAGGGGACCCTGGAGTCCGGTGGCGGAGCCGGATGGGAAGGAGGCCAGGCCGTGTCCGAAGCCCGATTCGAAGTAGCCGCCATTCAGGCTCGGAACCTCCCCCTTAAAGGGTTAGGCCTTTTTAGCCGGAGGACAAGTACCAGCCACCCTCCTTAAAGGGGAGGCTCCGGCAGAGCCGTTGGGCTCCCTACTGCCCCCCGGCGGCCGCCCCACGCAGGTCCGGCGAACCGGAAGGGGAGTCAGTCTGTCAGTCAATCGTATTTATTGGGCGCTTATTATGTGCTGAGCACTGTACTAAGCGCAGCGCGGGCTTTGGAGTCAGAGGTCATGGGTTCAAATCCCGACTCCGCCAGCTGTCAGCTGTGTGACTTTGGGCAAGTCGCTTCACTTCTCTGGGTCTCAGTTCCCTCATCTGGAAAATGGGGATGAAGACTGTGAGCCCCCTGTGGGACAACCTGATCACCTTGTAAGCACCCCAGTGCTTAATAAATGCCATTATTATAATTATTCATTCATTCATTCAATCGTATTTATTTCATTCCTTCATTCAATCAATCGTATTTATTGAGCATTTACTGTGTGCAGAGCACTGTACTAAGCGCCTGGTAAGTACAAGTTGGCAACAAATAGAGACGGTCCCTACCCAACAATCGGCTCACAGTCTAGACGGGGGAGACAGAACAAAACATATTAACAAAATAAAATAAATGGAATAACTACGTACAAATAAAATAGAGTAGTATATATGTATATATGTATTTATGTTTGTACATATTTTTTACTCTATTTATTTATTTTATTTGTCCATATCTATTCTATTTATTTTATTTTGTTAGTATGTTTGGTTTTGTTCTCTGTCTCCCCCTTTTAGACTGTGAGCCCACTGTTGGGTAGGGACTGTCTCTATGTGTTGCCAATTTGTACTTCCCAAGCGCTTAGTACAGTGCTCTGCACATAGTAAGCGCTCAATAAATACGATTGATGATGATGATGATGAGTAATAAGTACGTACAAACATATACATATATACAGGTGCTGTGGGGAGGGGAAGGAGGTAAGGGGGGGGGATGGGTAGGGGGAATTTGTTAAGTGGTTATTAAGTGCCAGGCACTGTACTAAGCGCTTAGGTGGATACGAGCTATTTGGGTTGAACACAGTCCCTGTCCCACCCGGGGTTTACAGTCTCAATCCCCACTGTACAGATGAGGCGACTGAGGCCCAGAGAAATCGAAGTGACTTGCCCAGGGTCACACAGCATCTTCTAGACTGTGAGCCCACTGTTGGGTGGGGACTGTCTCTAGATGTTGCCAACTTGTACTTCCCAAGCGCTCAGTCCAGTGCTCTGCACACAGTAAGCGCTCAATAAATACGATTGATTGATTGATTGATTGATTGAGCGCTGACTGAGCCGTTAGGCTCCCTACTGTGCCCCGGCTGCCGCCCCAGGCAGGTCCAGCGAGCTGGAAGGGGAGTCAGTCAGGCAAGCGTATTTATTGGGCGCTTATTATGTGCTGAGCACTGTACTAAGCGCAGCGCGGCTCCGTGGAAAGAGCCCGGGCTTTGGAGTCAGAGGTCATGGGTTCAAATCCCGGCTCCGCCAATTGTCAGCTGTGTGAATTTGGGCAAGTCACTTCACTTCTCTGGGCCTCAGTTCCCTCATCTGGAAAACGGGGATGAAGACTGTGAGCCCCCTGTGGGACAACCTGATCACCTTGTAAGCTCCCCAGTGCTTAGAACAGTGCTTTGCACACAGTAAGCGCTCAATAAATACGATTGATTGATTTGCACATAGTAAGTGCTTAATAAGTGCCATTATTATAATTATTCATTCATTCATTCCTTCAACCGTATTTCTTTATCTTCTAGACTGTGAGCCCACTGTTGAGTAGGGACTGTCTCTATATGTTGCCAACTTGTACTTCCCAAGCGCTCAGTACAGTGCTCTGCACACAGTAAGCGCTCAATAAATACGATTGATTGATTGATTGATTGATTGATTGAGCGCTGACTGGGCCGTTAGGCTCCCTACTGCCCCCCGGCGGCCGCCCCACGCAGGTCCGGCGAACCGGAAGGAGAGTCAGTCTGTCAGTCAATCGTATTTATTGGGCGCTTATTATGTGCTGACCACTGTACTAAGCGCAGCGCTGCTCAGTGGAAAGAGCCCGGGCTTTGGAGTCAGAGGTCATGGGTTCAAATCCCGACTCCTCCAGTTGTCAGCTGTGTGACTTTAGGCAAGTCACTTCGCTTCTCTGGGCCTCAGTTCCCTCATCTGGAAAATGGGGATTAAGACTGTGAGCCCCCTGTGGGACAACCTGATCACATTGTAAGCTCCCCAGTGCTTAGAACAGTGCTTTGCACATAGTAAGTGCTTAATAAATGCCGTCATCATCATCATTATTATTATTCATTCATTCAATCGTATTTATTGAGCGCTTACTGTGTGCAGAGCACTGTACTAAGCGCTTGGGAAGTCCAAGTTGGCAACATATAGAGTTGGTCCCTACCCAACAGTGGGCTCACAGTCTAGAAGGGGGAGACAGAGAACAAAGCAAAACATATTAACAAAATAAAATAGAGTAAATATGTACAAGTGAAATAGAGTAATAAATCCGTACAAACATATATACAGGTGCTGTGGGGAAGGGAGGGAGGTAAGGCAGGGGGGATGGAGGGAGGAGGAGGGGGAGAGGAAGGAGGGGGCACTTGTCAACTGTGTGACTTTGGGCAAGTCACTTCACTTCTCTGGGCCTCAGTTCCCTCATCTGGAAAATGGGGATTAAGACTGTGAGCCCCCTGTGGGACAACCTGATCACCTTGTAAGCTCCCCAGTGCTTAGAACAGTGCTTTGCACATAGTAAGTGCTTACTAAATGCCATCATCATTATTATTATTCATTCATTCAATCGTATTTATTGAGCGTTTACTGTGTGCAGAGCACTGTACTGAGCGCTTGGGAAGGACAAGTTGGCAACATCTAGAGACCGTCCCTACCCAACAACGGGCTCACAGTCTAGAAGGGGGAGACAGACAACAAAACAAAACATATTAACAAAATAAAATAAATAGAATAGTAACTTCACTTCTCTGAGCCTCCGTGACCTCATCTGGAAAATGGGGATGAAGACTGGGAGCCCCACGTGGGACAACCTGTAACCCCCTCCAATACTTAGAACAGTGCTCTGCACATAGTAAGTGCTTAACAAATGCCATTATTATTATTATTATTATTATTATTATTATTATTAATCCCAGCTCTGCCACTTGTCAGCTGGGTGACTTTGGGCAAATCCACTGAGCCTCAGTAACCTCATCTGTTAAATGGGGATTAAAACTATGAGCCCCACGTGGGACAGCCTGATCACCTTGTATCCTCCCCAGCACTTAGAACAGTGCTCTGCACATAGTAAGCGCTTAACAAATGCCATTATTATTATTATTATTATTTTATCCCAGCTCTGCCACTTGTCAGCTGGGTGACTTTGGGCAAGTCACTTCACTAAACCTCAGTTACCTCATCTAGAAAATGGGGATGAAGACTGTGAGCCCCACGTGGAACAACCTGATCACCTTGTAACCCCCTGCAGTGCTTAGAACAGTGCTCTGCACATAGTAAGCGCTTAACAAATGCCATTATTATTATTATTAATCCCAGCTCTGCCACTTGTCAGCTGGGTGACTCTGGGCAAGTCACTTCACTGAAACTCAGTGACCTCATCTGTTAGATGGGGATTAAGACTGTGATCCCTATGTGGGACAACCTGATCATCTCGTATTCCCCCCCCCCCACAGCATTTAGAACAGTGCTTGGCACATAGTAAGCACTTAGCAAATACCATCATTATTATCATTACAATACAACTTGTACTTCCCAAGTGCTTAGTACAGTACTCTGCACACAGTTAGCGCTCAATAAATACAATTGAATGAATGAATGAATACAATATAACAGACTCATTCCCTGCCCACAATGAACTTACAGTCTGGGTGGGGCAGATGTTAATACAAATAAATACAGCTATAATAATACTAATAATAATGACATTTATTAAGCACTTACTTTTTGCAAAGCACTGTTCTAAGCGCTGGGGAGGTTACAAGGTGATCAGGTTGTCCCACGGGGGGCTCACAGTCTTCATCCCTATTTTTACAGATGAGGTCACTGAGGCCCAGAGAAGTGAAGTGACTTGTCCAAAGTCACACAGCCGACAAGTGGCGGAGCCGGGATTAGAACCCATGACCTCTGACTCCCAAGCCCGTGCTCTTTCCACTGAGCCACGCTGCTTCTCCGAGCAGCGTGTACTTGAGCACAGTGGGGCTGGGAGAGGGGATGTATAAAGGGAATAAGGCAGAAGGGAGTGGGATTAGAGGAAAGGAGGGCTTAGTTAGGGAAGGCCTCTTGGGGGAGAAGGGCCTTCAGTGAGGCTTTGAAGTGGGGGGAGAGTAGTTGTCTGTGGGATAAGCGCTTAGTACAGTGCTCTGCACACAGTAAGCGCTCAATAAATCCGATTGAATGAATATGAGGAGGGAGGGCATTCCAGGACGTGGGCCGGGGGTTGGCAGCGAGATAGGAGAGATGGAGGCACCGTAAGGAGGCTGCCATTAGAGAAGCAAAGTGTGCATCATCATCATCATCATCATCAATCGCATTTATTGAGCGCTTACTATGTGCAGAGCACTGTACTAAGCGCTTGGGAAGTACAAATTGGCAACATATAGAGACAGTCCCTACCCAACAGTGGGCTCACAGTCTAAAAGGGGGAGACAGAGAACAAAACAAAACACACTAACAAAATAAAATAAATAGAATAGATATGTACAAGTAAAATAAACAGAGTAATAAATATGTACAAACATATATACATATTTACAGGTGCTGTGGGGAAGGGAAGGAGGTAAGATGGGGGATGGAGAGGGGGACGAGGGGGAGAGGAAGGAAGGGGCTCAGTCTGGGAGTTGTAGTAGTGCAGGCTGAGTTGTAGTGAGATGAGGTCGAAGGGGGCGAGGGAATTGAGCGATTTAAAGTCAAAGGTGAGAAGTTTCTGTTGGATGCGGAGGTGGATAATAATAATGATAGCATTTATTAAGCGCTTACTATGTGCAAAGCACTGTTCTAAGCACTGGGGAGGTGACAAGGTGATCAGGTTGTCCCACGGGGGGCTCACAGTCTTAGTCCCCATTTTACAGATCCTTCCTCTCCCCCTCGTCCCCCTCTCCATCCCCCCATCTTACCTCCTTCCCTTCCCCACAGCACCTGTATATATGTATATATGTTTGTACATATTTATTACTCTATTTATTTATTTTACTTGTACATATCTATTCTATTTATTTTATTTTGTTAGTATGTTTGGTTTTGTTCTCTGTCTCCCCCTTTTAGACTGTGAGCCCACTGTTGGGTAGGGACTGTCTCTATATGTTGCCAATTTGTACTTCCCAAGCGCTTAGTACAGTGCTGTGCACACAGTAAGCGCTCAATAAATACGATTGATGATGATGATGAAGTGACTTGCCCAAAGTCACCCAGCTGGCAATTGGTGGAGTCGGGGTGGTCAAACACGGGAAGTTCTTGAGGAGTGGGGAAACGGGGCCTGAAAATTTTTGTAGAAAAATGGCCCGGGCAGCAGAGTGAAGTAGACTGTGAGCCCGTTGTTGGGTAGGGACCGTCTCTATATGTTGCCAACTTGTACTTCCCAAGCGCTCAGTACAGTGCTCTGCACACAGTAAGCGCTTAATAAATACGATTGAATGAATGAAAGTATGGACTGGAATGGGGAGAGACAGAGGGCAGGGAAGTTGGCAAGGAGACTGATACAAAAATCAAGGCCGGAGAGGAAAAGTGCTTCAACTAACGTGGCAGTGGTTTGGGTAGAACTTTTAGACTGTGAGCCCACTGTTGGGTAGGGACTGTCTCTATATGTTGCCAATTTGTACTTCCCAAGCGCTTAGTACAGTGCTCTGCACATAATAAGCGCTCAATAAATATGATTGATGATGATGATGATGATGATAGAAAGGAGAGGGCGATTTTAGCAATGTCGTGAAGGTCGACCCAACAGGATTTAGTAATGAATTGAACATGGTTTGTTTGGTTGTCTGTCTCCCCCTTCTAGATTGTGAGACCGTTGTTGGGTAGGGACCGTCTCTAGATGTTGCCGACTTGTACTTCCCAAGCGCTTAGTCCAGTGCTCTGCACACAGTAAGTGCTCAATAAATACCAGGAGGCCTTCCCAGACTGAGCCCCTTCCTTCCTTTCCCCCTCATCCCCCTCTCCATCCCCCCATCTTACCTCCTTCCCTTCCCCACAGCACCTGTATATATGTTTGTACATTTTATTACTTTATTTATTTTTTTATTTATTTTACTTGTACATATCTACTCTATTTCATTTTGTTAGTATGTTTGGTTTTGTTCTCTGTCTCCCCTTTTAGACTGTGAGCCCACTGTTGGGTAGGGACTGTCTCTCTATGTTGCCAACTTGTACTTCCCAAGCGCTTAGTACAGTGCTCTGCACACAGTAAGCGCTCAATAAATACAATTGATTGATTGATTGATTGAATGAATGAATATATTTAATTCTACAGTATAATTAGTAGACGTGATCCCTGCCTTGAGAAGCAGCATGGCCTAGTGGATAGAGCCCAGGCCCAGGAGTCAGAGGACCTGGGTTCTAATCACGCCTCTGCCACTCATCCGCTGTGTCACCTTGGGTGAGTCATTTCACTTCTCTGGGCCTCAGTTACCTCATCTGTAAAATGAGGATTAAGATTGTGAGCCTTAGGTGGGACATGGACTGTGTCCAACCTGATTAGCTTGTATCTGCCCCCCGCGCTTGCCACATAGCAAAGCGGTTAACAATTACAGTAGCACAGTGTCTGGCACATAGTAAGCGGTTAACAAACACCAATAAAAAAAATGAAAGGAGCTTACAATTTAGCGGGAGAGGTAGGTATTAAAGTCTGTGCTTTGCACATAGTAAGCGCTTAATAAATGCCATCATTATTATTATTAAAGTCTATCTGGATAGAAGGGAGTCATAAAGTAGATAAGATGTGTATACGACTGCTTCGGTGAATGGAACTTGGATGATGTAAAAGTGGCATTTGAGGGAATTTGGGGTAGTTATTGGCACATACCTACCAACTCTGTCATAGAGTAATAATAATAATAATAAGCAAATTCATTCATTCATTCATTGAATCGTATTTATTGAGCTCTTACTGTGTGCAGAGCACTGTACTAAGCGCTTGGGAACATATAGAGACGGTCCCTACCCAACAACGGGCTTACATCATCATCAATCATATTTATTGAGCGCTTACTATGTGCAGAGCACTGTACCAAGCGCTTGGGAAATACAAATTGGCAACACGTAGAGACAGTCCCTACCCAACAGTGGGCTCACAGTCTAAAAGGGGGAGACAGAGAACAAAACCAAACGTACCAACAAAACAAAATTAATAGAATAGATATGTACAAGTAAAATAAATAAATAGAGTAATAAATATGTACAAACACATATACATATATAGCTCACAGGCTAGAAGGAGGAGACAGACAACAAAACAAGACATGGAGACAGGTGTCCAAATCGTCAGAACAAATAGAATTAAAGCTAGATGCACATCACGAACAAAATAAATAGTAAATATGCACAAGTAAAATAGAGTAATAAATCTGTACAAATATATATACAGGTGCTGAGGGAAGGGGAAGGAAGTTAGACACAGTCCTGGTTCTGCACAGGGCTCACAATCTTAATCCCTATTTTACAGATGCGGGCACTGAGGCACAGAGAAGTGAAGTGACTTGCCCAAGGTCACACAGCGGACAAGTGGCGGAGGCAGGATTAGAACCCATGACCTTCCGACTCCCAAGTCCGTGCTTTATCCGCTACGCTATGCTGCTTCAATAGGACACTAAACAGACACATTCCCTGCCCATAAGGAGCTCACAGTCTAGAAGGGGAGACAGACATGTGAGTCTATTTGAGGGCGTAGAACTGTACTAAAATTTGGGGAAATACAGTGAAGTGAAAGACTTGGCTTCTGACCTCAGGAGTTTTGGTCGCTGCGATCAGTGAATGACCACAGACCAGAACACAATATGGGCCACCTGCACAAAGGAGGTCTGGACCAGGTTAAAAAGGAAATGGCTAGGGTAAGCATCTTTTGGCAACTATATGGAGAGCACAGAGTGGAGGCAGTAAATATTCAATCATTCGTTGAATAATAATTATTGTGAGCCTATTTGAGGGCATAGAATTGTACTAAAATTTGGGAAAATGCAGTGAAGTGAAAGACTTGGCTTCTGACCTCAGAAGTTTTGGTCGCTGTAGTCAGTGAGTGACCACAGACCAGAACACAATATGGGCCGCCTGCACAAAGGAGGTCTGGACCAGGCTAAAAAGGAAATGGCTAGGGCAAGCATCTTTTGGCAGCTATATGGAGAGCTCAGAGTGGAGGCACTAAATATTCAATCATTCGTTGAATAATAACTATTGTGAGCCTATTTGAGGGCGTAGAACTGTACTAAAATTTGGGGAAATACAGTGAAGTGAAAGACTTGGCTTCTGACCTCAGGAATTTTGGTCACTGTGGTCAGTGAATGACCACAGACCAGAACAAAATATGGGCCACCTGCACAAAGGAGGCCTGGACCAGGCTAAAAGGAAATGGCTCTTTTGGCAGCTATATGGACAGCTCAGAGATTCCACACTGCTCACCTTAGACAAGAAATATGTCTGTTTACTGCTATATTGTACTCTCTCAAGAACCTAGTAGCCCATCTTCTAGACCGTGAGCCCATTGTTGGGTAGGGATTGTCTCTATTTGTTGCTGAATTGTACTTTCCAAGCGCTTAGTACAGTGCTCTCCACATAGTAAGCGCTCAATAAATACAATTGAATGAATGAATGAATGAGAGGGGCAGGCAGGCTGCAGAGTTAAAGGAGCAGAAAGAGATCCACTTTTTTTTGATGGCATTTGTTAAGCGCTTACTATGTGCAGAGCACTGTTCTAAGCGCTGGGGGGGATACATGGGGGTCAAATTGTCCCACGTGGGGCCCACAGTCTTAATCCCCATTTTACAGATGAGGTAACTGAGGCTCGGAGACGTTAAGTGACTTGCCCAAGGTCACCCAGCAGACATGTGGCAGAGCGGGATTCGAACCCATGACCTCTAACTCCAAAGCCCGTGCTCTTTCTACTGAGCCACGCTGCTTCTCTCAAGCACTCGGGTCCTTTGAGCCCACTGTTGGGTAGGGACTATCTCTCTATGTTGCCAACTTGTACCTCCCAAGCGCTTAGTACAGTGCTCTGCACACAGTAAGCGCTCAATAAATACGATTGATTGATTGATTGATTGATTTGAGCCCCTTTTCATTCATTCATTCATTCAATCGTATTTATTGAGCCCTTACTGGGTGCAAAGCGCTGTACTACGCACTTGTGAGAGTACGATAGAACAACGAACAGGCACATTCCCTGCCCACAGCGAGCTCACAATCTAAAGGAAATGCTCGGGTCTGTGGGGCCCGGTTTGAGCAAGGTTCGAGGTACAACCCAAACAGCTGCAGGGATAAAAAATGACTTTATCCCCAAAAGAGCTACAAGTCCCGGGGGCAATGGCCCCCACGGCCCCACAGAGCTGGAACCTAAGAACGCGGACAGTTTCCCCGCTCTTCCCACTCATCTTCAAACAATTATAATGCCATGAGGGCCTAGGGAATGTGTCTGTTTTATTGCTCTATTGCCCTCTCCCAAGTGCTTAGTATAGTGCTTTGCACACAGAAAGAGCTTAATAAATAATAATGAGGGTATTTGTTAAGTGCTTACTATGTGCAAAGCACTGTTCTAAGCGCTGGGGAGGTTACAAGGTGATCAGGTGATCAGCGGTTAGAACAGTGCTTTGCACATAGTAAGCGCTTAATAAATGCTATTATCATTATTATTATTATTATTGTTATTATTATTATTATTATCAGGTTGTCCTATGGGGGGCTCACAGTTTTCATCCCCATTTTGCAGATGAGGGAACTGAGGCCCAGAGAAGTGAAGTGACTTGCCCAAAGTCACACAGCTGGCAGTTTGGCGGAGTCAGGATTCGAACCCATGGCCTCGGACTCCAAAGCCCGGGCTCTTTCCACTGATCCAGGCTGTTTCTCCAGTGCGATGGACTGACTGACCAACTGACTGACTAGCTGTAAGCTCGTTGTGGGCAGGAAATGCCTCTGTTCTACGGTTCTATTGTCCTCTCCCAAGCGCTTAATACAGTGTTCTGCACACAGTAAGCGCTCAATAAATATGATTGAATGAATGAATACAGTGCTCTACACCTAGTAAGCGCTCAATAAATGCGATCGACTGACTGACCAACTGACTAGACTCTAAACTCGTTGTGGGCAGGGAATGGGTCTGTTCTATGGTTCTATTGTCCTCTCCTAAGCGCTTAGGACAATGCTCTGTACCCAGTAAGTGTTCAATAAATAAGATTGAATGAATGAATGAATGAATGAATGAATGAATGAATTTGACAATTCTCTGCCCACAGTAAGTGCTCAATAAATAGAACTGATGGACTTCTAGCCTGTGGGCCCGTTGTTGGGTAGGGACCGCCTCTCTCTCTGGCTGACTTGTCCTTCCCAAGCGCTTAGTCCAGTGCTCTGCACCCAGTAAGCGCTCAATAAATATGATTGAATGAATGAATGAATGAATGCTCTGCCCCCAGCGAGCGCTCAATAAATAGAACTGATGGACTTCTAGCCTGTGAGCCTGTTGTTGGGTAGGGACCGTCTCTCTCTGTGGCAGACTTGTCCTTCCCAAGCGCTTAGCACAGTGCTCTGCACACAGTAAGCGCTAAATAAGTGAATGAATGAATGCTCTGCCCCCAGTGAACGCTCAGTAAATAGGACTGATGGACTTCTAGCCTGTGAGCCCGTTGTTGGGTAGGGACTGCCTCTCTTTGTGGCTGATTTGTCCTTCCCAAGCACTTAGTCCGGTACTCTGCACCCAGGAAGTGCTCAATAAATACGATTGAATGAATGAATGAATGAATTTGAACCCATGACTGATGGACTTCTAGCCATGAGCCCTTTGTTGGGTAGGAACCGCCTCTCTTCGTGGCCGACTTGTCAATCAATCAATCAATCAATCGTATTTATTGAGCGCTTACTGTGTGCAGAGCACTGTACCCAGCCTCTCTCTGTGGCTGACTTGTCCTTCCCAAGCGCTTAGTGCAGTGCTCTGCACGCAGTAAGCGCTCAATAAATACGATGGAATGAATGAATTCTCTGCCCCCAGCGAGCGCTCAATAAATAGAACTAATGGACTTCTAGCCTGTGAGCCCGTTGTTGGGTAGGAACGGCTTCTCTGTTGCCGACTTGTCCTTCCCAAGCGCTTAGTACAGTGCTCTGCAGCCAGTAAGCGCTCAATAAACAGGATTGAATGAATGAATGCTCTGCCCCCAGTGAGTGCTCAATAAGTAGGACTGACGGACTGGCTCAGTGGAAAGAGTCAGAGGTCATGGGTTCGAATCCCAGCTCCGCCACATGTCTGCTGTGTGACCTTGGGCAAGTCACTTCACTTCTCTGGGCCTCAGTTACCTCATCTGTAAAATGGGGATTAAGACTGTGAGCCCCACGTGGGACAACCTGATCGCCTTGTATCCCCCCCAGCGCTTAGAACAGTGCTTTGCACGTAGTAAGCGCTTAACAAATGCCATTATTATTGAAGCAGCGTGGCTCAGTGGAAAGAGCCCGGGCTTTGGAGTCAGTGGTCGTGGGTTCAAATCCCAGCTCTGCCAACTGTCAGCTGTGTGACCTTGGGCAAGTCACTTAACTTCTCTGGGCCTCAGTTACCTCATCTGTAAAATGGGGGTTGACTGTGAGCCCCCCGTGGGACAACCTGATCACCTTGTATCCCCCCAGCGCTTAGAACAGTGCTTTGCACATAGTAAGCGCTTAATAAATGCCATTATTATTATTATTCTAGCCTGCGAGCCCGTTGTTGGGTAGGGACCGCCTCTCTCCGTGGCCGACTTGTCCTTCCCAAGCGCTTAGCGCAGTGCTCTGCACGCAGTAGGCGCTCCATAACTACTCTGGAATGAATGAACGAATGAATGACGACGCCTCAGGGCCCGGCGGAGAGGGGGGCCTGTCCCTTTAAGAAGGCGTCGCCTCAGTCGCTCGAGGCCCCGCCCCCGCGAGGGTGGGGGCGGAGGAGGAGGAGGAAGGAGGGGCGCGCGCGTCTGCGCATGTGCGAGGAGGTGTGCTCTGCGCGCAGTAAGCGCTCAATAAATACGACGGAGTGGATGAATGAGTGAATGCTCTGCCCCCAGCGAGCGCTCAATAAATAGAAGTAATGCACTTCTAGCCTGTGAGCCCGTTGTTGGTTAGGAACCGCCTCTATTTGTTGCCGACTTGTCCTTTCCAAGCGCTTAGTACAGTGCTCTGCACACAGGAAGCGTTCAATAAATACGATTGAATGAATGCTCTGAGGACTGATGGACTTCTAGCCTGTGAGCCCGTTGTTGGTTAGGAAACACCTCTCTGTGTTGCCGACTTGTCCTTCCCAAGCGCTTAGTACAGTGCTCTGCACACAGTAAGCGCTCAATGAATACGATTGATTGATTAGTCCAGTGCTCTGCACCGGTAAGCACTCAATAACTATGATTGAATGAATGAATTTGAACCCATGACTGATGGACTTCTAGCCTGTAAGCCCGTTGTAGGGTAGGGACCGCCTCTATCCGTGGCCGAATTGTCCTTCCCAAGCGCTTAGTCCAGTGCTCTGCACCCAGTAAGCGCTCAATAAATACGATTGAATGAATGAATGCTCTGCCCCCAGTGAGCGCTTAATAAATAGGACTGACGGACTTCTAGCCTGTAAGCCCGTTGTTGGGTAGGGGCCGCCTCTCTCCGTGGCCGACTTGTCCTTCCCAAGCACTTAGTCCAGTGCTCTGCGTGCAGTAAGTGCTCAATAAAGACGATTGAATGAATGAATGAATGCTCTGCCCCCAGTGAGCGCTTAATAAATAGGACCGACAGACTTCTATCCTGTGAGCCCGTTGTTGGGTAGGGACCGCCCCTCTCCGTGGCCGACCTCTCCTTTCCAAGCGCTTAGCGCGGTGCTCTGCACCCAATAGGCGCTCCCGAAATACGCTGGAATGAATGAACGAATGAATGACGACGCCTCACGGCCCGGCGGAGGGGGGGGCTGTCCCTTTAAGAAGCCGTCGCCTTCGCCGCCCCCGGCCCCGCCCCCTCGAGGGTGGGGGCGGAGGAGGAGGAAGGAGGGGTGCGAGCGTGTCTGCGCATGTGCGGGGGAGTGTGCTCTGCGCGCAGTAAGCGCTCAGTAAATACGATGGAATGAATGAATGAATGAATCAGGAACCGGCCCGGCGAAGGGGGGGGGGCCTGTCCCCCTCTCCATCCCCCTCATCTTAGCTCCTTCCCTTCCCCACAGCACCTGCCTATATGTATATATGTTTGTACATATTTATTACTCTATTTATTTTACTTGTACATATCTATTCTATTTATTAAATTTTGTTAGTATGGTTTTGTTCTCCGTCTCCCCCTTTTAGACTGTGAGCCCACTGTTGGGTAGGGACTGTCTCTAGATGTTGCCAACTTGGGACTTCCCAAGCGCTTAGTCCAGTGCTCAGCACGCAGTAAGTGCTCAATAAATACGATTGATTGATTTTATTTTGTTAGTATGGTTTTGTTCTCCGTCTCCCCCTTTTAGACTGTGAGCCCACTGTTGGGTTGGGACCGTCTCTAGATGTTGCCAACTTGGGACTTCCCAAGCGCTTAGTCCAGTGCTCTGCACACAGTAAGCGCTCAATAAATACGATGGATTGATTGATTTTATTTTGTTAGTATGTTTGGTTTTGTTGTCTGTCTTCCCCTTTTAGACTGTGAGCCCACTGTTGGGTAGGGACCGTCTCTATATGTTGCCAACTTGGACTTCCCAAGTGCTTAGTCCAGTGCTCTGCACACAGGAAGCGCTCAATAAATACGATGGATTGATTGTTTTTCTGATGGATTGAATGAATGAATGCTCTGCCCCCAGTGAGCGCTCAATAAATAGGACTGAAGGACTTCTAGTCTGCGAGCCCGTTGTTGGGTAGGGACCGCCTCTCTCCTTGGCCGACTTGTCCTTCCCAAGCGCTTAGTCCAGTGCTCTGCACACAGTAAGCGCTCAGTAAATACGATTGATTGATTGAAGCGCTTAGCGCGGTGCTCTGCGCGCAGTAAGTGCTCCATAAATACTCTGGAATGAATGACCGAATGAATGACGACGCCTCAGGGCCCGGCGGAGGGGGGGGGGGCCTGTCCCCTTAAGAAGGCGTCGCCTCAGTCGCTCGAGGCCCCGCCCCCGCGAGGGTGGGGGCGGAGGAGGAGGAGGAGGAAGGCGGGGCGAGCGCATCTGCGCATGTGCGGGGGGTGTGCTCTCCGCGCAGTAAGCGCTCAATAAATACGATGGAATGAATGAATGAATGCTCTGCCCCCAGCGAGCGCTCAATAAAAAGAAGTAATGGACTTCTAGCCTGTGAGCCCGTTGTTGGTCAGGAACCGCCTCTATTTGTTGCCGACTTGTCCTTCCCAAGCGCTTAGTCCAGTGCTCTGCACACAGGAAGCGCTCAGTAAAAAGAAGCAATGGACTTCTAGCCTGTGAGCCCGTTGTTGGTTAACTACGATCGATTGAATGAATGAATGCTCTGCCCCCAGTGAGCGCTCAATAAATAGGACTGACGGACTTCTAGCCTGTGAGCCCGTTATTGGGTAGGGACCGTCTCTCTCCGTGGTCGCCTTGTCCTTCCCAAGCGCTTAGCGCGGTGCTCTGCAGCCAGTAGGCGCTCCCTAAATACACTGGAATGAGTGAACGAATGAATGAGGACGCCTCACGGAACGGCGGAGGGGGGGGGGGCCTGTCCCTTTAAGAAGCCGTCGCCTCCGCCGCGCCCGGCCCCGCCCCCGCGAGGGTGGGGGCGGAGGAGGAGGAAGGAGGGGCGAGCGCGTCTGCGCATGTGCGGGGGGTGTGCTCTGCGCGCAGTAGGCGCTCAATAAATACGATGGAATGAATGAATGAATGCTCTGCCCCCAGCGAGCGCTCAATAAAAAGAAGTGATGGACTTCTAGCCTGTGAGCCCGTTGTTGGTCAGGAACCGCCTCTATTTGTTGCCGACTTGTCCTTCCCAAGCGCTTAGTCCAGTGCTCTGCACACAGGAAGCGCTCAGTAAAAAGAAGCAATGGACTTCTAGCCTGTGAGCCCGTTGTTGGTTAACTACGATCGATTGAATGAATGAATGCTCTGCCCCCAGTGAGCGCTCAATAAATAGGACTGACGGACTTCTAGCCTGTGAGCCCGTTGTTGGGTAGGGACTGCCTCTCTCCGTGGCCGATTTGTCCTTCCCAAGCGCTTAGTGCAGTGCTCTGCGTGCAGTAAGTGCTCAATAAAGAGGATTGAATGAATGAATGCTCTGCCACCAATGAGCGCTCAATAAATAGGACTGACAGACTTCTAGCCTGTGAGCCCGTTGTTGGGTAGGGACCGCCTCTCTCCGTGGCCGACTTCTCCCTCCCAAGCGCTTAGCGCGGTGCTCTGCCCCCAGTAGGCGCTCCCTAAATACGCTGGAATGAATGAACGAATGAATGACGACGCCTCACGGCCCGGCGGAGGGGAGGGCCTGTCCCTTTAAGAAGGCGTCGCCTCAGTCGCTCGGGGCCCCGCCCCCTCGAGGGTGGGGGCTGAGGAGGAGGAGGAAGGGGGGCGAGCGCGTCTGCGCATGTGCGGGGGGTGTGCTCTGCGCGCAGTAAGCGCTCAATAAATACGATGGAATGAATGAATGAATGCTCTGCCCCCAGCGAGCGCTCAATAAAAAGAAGTGATGGACTTCTAGCCTGTGAGCACGTTGTTGGTCAGGAACCGCCTCTGTTGCCGACTTGTCCTTCCCAAGCGCTTAGTCCAGTGCTCTGCACACAGGAAGCGCTCAGTAAAAAGAAGCAATGGACTTCTAGCCTGTGAGCCCGTTGTTGGTTAACTACGATTGATTGATTGAATGAATGAATGAATGCTCTGCCCCCAGTGAGCGCTCAATAAATAGGACTGACGGACTTCTAGCCTGTGAGCCCGTTGTTGGGTAGGGACCGCCTCTCTCCGTGGCCGATTTGTCCTTCCCAAGCGCTTAGTGCAGTGCTCTGCGTGCAGTAAGTGCTCAATAAAGAGGATTGAATGAATGAATGCTCTGCCACCAATGAGCGCTCAATAAATAGGACTGACAGACTCCTAGCCTGTGAGCCCGTTGTTGGGTAGGGACCGCCTCTCTCCGTGGCCGACTTCTCCCTCCCAAGCGCTTAGCGCGGTGCTCTGCCCCCAGTAGGCGCTCCCTAAATACGCTGGACTGAGTGAACGAATGAATGAGGACGCCTCACGGCCCGGTGGAGGAGGGGAGGCTGTCCCTTTAAGAAGGCGTCGCCTCAGTCGCTCGAGGCCCCGCCCCCTCGAGGGTGGGGGCTGAGGAGGAGGAGGAAGGAGGGGCGAGCGCGTCTGCGCATGTGCGGGGGGTACGACGGAATGAATGAATGAATGCTCTGCCCCCAGCGAGCGCTCAATAAAAAGAAGTGATGGACTTCTAGCCTGTGAGCACGTTGTTGGTCAGGAACCGCCTCTGTTGCCGACTTGTCCTTCCCAAGCGCTTAGTCCAGTGCTCTGCACACAGGAAGCGCTCAATAAAAAGAAGCAATGGACTTCTAGCCTGTGAGCCCGTTGTTGGTTAACTACGATTGATTGAATGAATGAATGCTCTGCCCCCAGTGAGCGCTCAATAAATAGGACTGACGGACTTCTAGCCTGTGAGCCCGTTATTGGGTAGGGACCGTCTCTCTCCGTGGTCGCCTTGTCCTTCCCAAGCGCTTAGCGCGGTGCTCTGCAGCCAGTAGGCGCTCCCTAAATACACTGGAATGAGTGAACGAATGAATGAGGACGCCTCACGGCCCGGCGGAGGGGGGGGGGCCTGTCCCTTTAAGAAGCCGTCGCCCCCGCCGCGCCCGGCCCCGCCCCCGCGAGGGTGGGGGCGGAGGAGGAGGAGGAGGAAGGCGGGGCGAGCGCATCTGCGCATGTGCGGGGGGTGTGCTCTGCGCGCAGTAAGCGCTCAATAAATACGATGGAATGAATGAATGAATGCTCTGCCCCCAGCGAGCGCTCAATAAAAAGTAATGGACTTCTAGCCTGTGAGCCCGTTGTTGGTCAGGAACCGCCTCTATTTGTTGCCGATTTGTCCTTCCCAAGCGCTTAGTCCAGTGCTCTGCACACAGGAAGCGCTCAGTAAAAAGAAGCAATGGACTTCTAGCCTGTGAGCCCGTTGTTGGTTAACTACGATTGATTGAATGAATGAATGCTCTGCCCCCAGTGAGCGCTCAATAAATAGGACTGACAGACTTCTATCCTGTGAGCCCGTTGTTGGGTAGGGACCGCCTCTCTCCGTGGCCGACTTCTCCCTCCCAAGCGCTTAGCGCGGTGCTCTGCCCCCAGTAGGCGCTCCCTAAATACGCTGGAATGAATGAACGAATGAATGACGACGCCTCACGGCCCGGCGGAGGGGAGGGCCTGTCCCTTTAAGAAGGCGTCGCCTCAGTCGCTCGGGGCCCCGCCCCCTCGAGGGTGGGGGCTGAGGAGGAGGAGGAAGGGGGGCGAGCGCGTCTGCGCATGTGCGGGGGGTGTGCTCTGCGCGCAGTAAGCGCTCAATAAATACGACGGAATGAATGAATGAATGCTCTGCCCCCAGCGAGCGCTCAATAAAAAGAAGTAATGGACTTCTAGCCTGTGAGCCCGTTGTTGGTCAGGAACCGCCTCTATTTGTTGCCGACTTGTCCTTCCCAAGCGCTTAGTCCAGTGCTCTGCACACAGGAAGCGCTCAGTAAAAAGAAGCAATGGACTTCTAGCCTGTGAGCCCGTTGTTGGTTAACTACGATTGATTGAATGAATGAATGCTCTGCCCCCAGTGAGCGCTCAATAAATAGGACTGACAGACTTCTAGCCTGTGAGCCCGTTGTTGGGTAGGGACTGCCTCTCTCCGTGGCCGATTTGTCCTTCCCAAGCGCTTAGTGTAGTGCTCTGCGTGCAGTAAGTGCTCAATAAAGAGGATTGAATGAATGAATGCTCTGCCACCAATGAGCGCTCAATAACTAGGACTGACAGACTTCTAGCCTGTGAGCCTGTTGTTGGGTAGGGACCGCCTCTCTCCGTGGCCGACTTCTCCTTCCCAAGCGCTTAGCGCGGTGCTCTGCCCCCAGTAGGCGCTCCTTAAATACGCTGGAATGAGTAAACGAATGAATGAGGACGCCTCACGGCCCGGCGGAGGGAGGGGGGGGGCCTGTCCCTTTAAGAAGGCGTCGCCTCAGTCGCTCGAGGCCCCGCCCCCGCGAGGGTGGGGGCGGAGGAGGAGGAAGGCGGGCGAGCGCATCTGCGCATGTGCGGGGGGTGTGCTCTGCGCGCAGTAAGCGCTCAATAAATACGATGGAATGAATGAATGAATGCCCTGCCCCCAGCGAGCGCTCAATAAATAGAAGTGATGGACTTCTAGCCTGTGAGCACGTTGTTAGGAACCGGCCCGGCGAAGGGGGACTCCTGTCCCCCTCGTCCCCCTTCCCTTCCCCCCAGCACCTGTATATATGTATACATATTTGTACATATTTATTACTCTATTCATTTTACTTGTACGTATCTATTCAATTTTATTTTGTTAGTATGTTTGGTTTTGTTCTCCGTCTCCCCCTTTTAGACTGTGAGCCCACTGTTGGGTAGGGACTGTCTCTAGATGTTGCCAACTTGGACTTCCCAAGCGCTTAGTCCAGTGCTCTGCACACAGGAAGCGCTCAGTAAATACGATTGATTGATTTTATTTTGTTAGTATGTTTGGTTTTGTTCTCTGTCTCCCCCTTTTAGACTGTGAGCCCACTGCTGGGTTGGGACCGTCTCTAGATGTTGCCAACTTGGACTTCCCAAGCGCTTAGTCCAGTGCTCTGCACACAGTAAGCGCTCAATAAATACGACTGATTGATTGATTGATTGATTGAAGCGCTTAGCGCGGTGCTCTGCGCGCAGTAGGCGCTCCCTAAATACGCTGGAATGAGTGAACGAATGAATGACGACGCCTCCCGGCCCGGCGGAGGGAGGGGGGGGGCCTGTCCCTTTAAGAAGGCGTCGCCTCAGTCGCTCTAGGCCCCGCCCCCGAGAGGGTGGGAGAGGAGGAAGGAGGGGCGCGCGTGTCTGCGCATGTGCGGGGGGTGTGCTCTGCGTGCAGTAAGCGCTCAATAAATACGATGGAATGAATGAATGAATGAATCAGGAACCGGCCCGGCGAAGGGGGGGGGGCCTGTCCCCCTCTCCATCCCCCTCATCTTAGCTCCTTCCCTTCCCCACAGCACCTGCCTGTATGTATATATGTTTATACATATTTATTACTCTATTTTATTTGTACATATCTATTCTATTTATTTTATTTTGTTAGTATATTTGGTATTGTTCTCCGTCTCCCCCTTCTAGACTGTGAGCCCACTGTTGGGTAGGGACTGTCTCTAAATGTTGCCAACTTGGACTTCCCAAACGCTTACTCCAGTGCTCTGCACACAGTGAGCGCTCAATAAGTAGGATTGATTGATTGAAGCGCTATGCGCGCAGTAAGCGCTCCGTAAATACGCTGGAATGAACGAACGAATGAATGACGACGCCTCACGGCCCGGCGGAGGGGAGGGGCCTGTCCCTTTAAGAAGCCATCGCCTCCGCCGCGCCCGGCCCCGCCCCCGAGAGGGTGGGGGCGGAAGAGGAGGAGGAGGGGGGGAGGAAGAGGAGGAAGGAGGGGCGGGCAGGCGCGCGCGCGCGTCCGCGCACGCGCGGGGTTGTGGGGTGGGGGGGCGGTTCTATTTTTAGGTCGGTCCCGGGTCACGTGACGGAGTGACGTCTCCGAATGTTGTTGTTGGTGGCGGCGGCGGCGGCGGCGGCGGCGGGAGGAGCGGCGGCGGCGGCGGCGGGCGGGAGGAGCGGGGGAGCCGCCGCCACCACCACCACCACCACCGTCACCACCGTCACCACCGCCGGCAGCACCACCACCGCCGGCAGCACCACCACCAGCACCACCACCAGCAGCAGCATCAGCATGGACCAGCCGCCGAGCAGCAGCAGCAGCAGCAGCAGCAGCCGCCGCCCCCCCCCCCCCCCCCGGCCCGGCCCCCCCCCCCCCCGCCGCCGCCGCCGCCGCCCGCCCACCCGGACCCCGGCCCGCAGCGGGTGAGCCGCCCCTCCGCCGACCCCACCCCACCCTTCCCTTCCCGCGGCCCCTCTTCCCCGGCTCGCCCGCGGGGACCCTCCCTGGTGGGGCTGGGGAATCGGGTTGGACCCCCCCCCAAATCATAATGATAATAAGGATGGCATTTGTTAAGCGCTTACTATGTGCGGAGCACTGTTCGAAGCGCTGGACACCCCTTTGGTGAGCCGGGCGCCCCCCACTAATGATGGCATTTGTTAAGGGCTCGCTGTTCTCAGTCCTCCGCCCTGTCCAGGGGCTCCCTGCTTGTCCCCAGGGTGGGCACACCAGGAGGGTCTCAGTCCTCCGCCCTGCCCAGGGCCGCCCCGCTAGTCCCCAGGGTGGGCACACGAGGAGGGGCTCAGTTCTCCGCCCTGCCCAGGGCCACCCCGCTTGTCTCCAGGGTGGGCACACAAGGAGGGTCTCAGTCCTCCACCCTGTCCAGGGGCTCCCCGCTAGTCCCCAGGGTGGGCACACGAGGAGGGCCTCCGCCCTGTCCAGGGGCGCCCCGCTAGTCCCCAGGGTGGGCACCCCGAGGTGGGCACACGAGGAGGGGCTCAGTCCTCCGCCTTGTCCAAGGGCGCCCCGTTAGTCCCCAAGGTGGGTCCCCGAGATGGGCACACGAGGAGGGCATAGTCCTCCGCCCTGTCCAGGGGCGCCCCGCTAGTTCCCAGGGTGGGCACAAGCGGAGGGTCTCAGTCCTCCGCCCTGCCCAGGGCCGCCCTGTTAGTCCCCAGGGTGGGTCCCCGAGGTGGGCACACGAGGAGGGTCTCAGTCCTCCGCCCTGTCCAAGGGCGCCCCGCTAGTCCCCAAGGTGGGTCCCCGAGTTGGGCACACGAGGAGGGTCTCAGTCCTCCGCCCTGTCCAGGGGCGCCCCGCTAGTCCCCAGGGTGGGTCCCCGAGATGGGCACACGAGTCTCAGTCCTCCGCCCTGTCCAGGGGCTCCCCGTTAGTCCCCAGGGTGGGTCCCTGAGGTGGGCACACGAGTTTCAGTCCTCTGCCCTGCCCAGGGCCTCCCCGTTAGTCCCCAGGGTGGGCACCCCGAGGTGGGCACACGAGGATGGGCTCAGTCCTCCGCCCTGTCCAAGGGCGCCCCGCCAGTCCCTAAGGTGGGTCCCCGAGATGGGCACACGAGTTTCAGTCCTCTGCCCTGCCCAGGGCCTCCCCGTTAGTCCCCAGGGTGGGCACCCCGAGGTGGGCACACGAGGATGGGCTCAGTCCTCCTCCCTGTCCAGGGGCTCCCCGTTAGTCCCCAGGTTGGGTCCCCGAGATGGGCACACGAGTCTCAGTCCTCCAGGGTGGGCACCCCGAGGTGGGCACACGAGGATGGGCTCAGTCCTCCTCCCTGTCCAGGGGCGCCCCGCTAGTCCCCAGGGTGGGTCCCTGAGGTGGGCACACGAGTTTCAGTCCTCCGCCCTGTCCAGGGGCTCCCCGCTAGTCCCCAGGGTGGGTCCCCGAGGTGGGCACACGAGGAGGGTCTCAGTCCTCCGCCCTGTCCTGGGGCGCCCCGCTAGTCCCCAAGGTGGGTCCCCGAGATGGGCACACGAGTCTCAGTCCTCCGCCCTGTCCAGGGGCTCCCCGCTAGTCCCCAGGGTGGGTCCCCGAGGTGGGCACACGAGGAGGGTCTCAGTCCTCCGCCCTGCCCAGGGGCGCCCCGCTAGTCCCCAGGGTGGGCACACGCGGAGGGACTCAGTCCTCCGCCCTGTCCTAGGGGCGCCCCGCTAGTCCCCAAGGTGGGTCCCCGAGATGGGCACACGAGTCTCAGTCCTCCGCCCTGTCCAGGGACTCCCCGCTAGTCCCCAGGGTGGGTCCTCGAGGTGGGCACACGAGGAGGGAGGGCGGCCTTTCGGACCAGCCCGGAGACACGAGGTGCCCAGGGCAGGGCTGGTTTTGTGGGTGCCCACCGGATCATCATCATCAATCGTATTGAGCGCTTACTATGTGCAGAGCACAGTACTAAGCGCTTGGGAGGTACAAATTGGCAACATATAGAGACAGTCCCTACCCAACAGTGGGCTGGACCCCAACGCCCCCCACTCTACCGGTCCCCCGGTCGGCGGAGGGTCCCGGATCGGGAGTTGGGGAGGGGGAGGCCCCGCCGCAGGCGTTGGGTGGGTGAGGACGGGGGTGGGGGGCACGGGTGCCATCCTGGCTGGGCTGGCCGGGGCACTTGGGTTGGCGACCCTTCCTTTGCAGGCCTCGCAGAGGGGTGGCGACCCTGCCCCCCAAAAAAGCTGTTTCCAGAGACCCTAGGTACCCCGTAAAACGCCCCCCTACCCCTTCAGCCTCGTGGGGGGCGAGCAGGAGTCTCCTTTGTGTCTGTCAGATTGTGTGTGTTTTATATGTGTGTGTGTGTGCGTACGTGTGCCCACATCTCTGCCCACAACCCCCAGTGGTGGGGGGCAAGAGAGGAGCCCTTCCCCTCTTCCCCGTGATTTTACTAGGCGCCCCTCCCGGGTTGGAAAAGCTGAGCTGGGAGGTGAGATGGGGGTGTGTGTGTGGGGGGGGTTTGGGGTGGGGGGCACGGTTCCCTCGTTGCTGCAGAGACAAAGATTTGGTCTGGCTGTGACAGCAGGTGGCCCCCAGTGGAGGAGCGCTTCCAAATGGAGAGGGGGGGGGGTCCAAGCACCAGCTGCGCTTTAATAATTAATTCTTCCCACTCACATCCTTTTGAGGCGGGATGTCTGCACCCGGAGAACCGGGAGGCCTTGCGGGGGAAGGGCGGGATGGGAGGGGGGGCGGTGCCTGCTTCCCTCCCTCCCCCCCCCTCTCTGTGTCTCTCCCCCCTCCCCCTGTATCTTTCTGTCTCATGAATGAAAACGCGCCGCAGCCCGTATCGTGGGGCTGATCGTAGCCGACTCCGGCTAATTCAACTTCCACCGCCTCTCCCCCCCATCTCTCCATCTCCCTCTCCCCCCCATCTCTCCATCTCCCTCCCCCCCGGCTCTTGTCGCTCCTGGGGACCTGCCTGGGGAAGGGGCGTCTGCCCCATTCTTTGGGGAGTGGGATTGGGGCATCCATTCTATCTCTTTCTTTCTCCCCCCCCCCCATCTCTCCATCTCCCTCCCCCCCTGCTCTTGTTGCTCCAGGGGACCTGCCTGGGGAAGGGGCGTCTGCCCCATTCTTTGGGGAGTGGGATTGGGCCTTCCATTCTGTCTCTCTCTTTCTTTCTCCCCCCCCCCCAATCTCTCCATCTCCCTCCCCCCCTGCTCTTGTTGCTCCAGGGGACCTGCCTGGGGAAGGGGCGTCTGCCCCATTCTTTGGGGAGTGGGATTGGGGCTTCCATTCTGTCTCTCTCTTTCTTTCTCCCCCCCCATCTCTCCATCTCCCTCCCCCCCTGCTCTTGTTGCTCCAGGGGACCTGCCTGGGGAAGGGGCGTCTGCCCCATTCTTTGGGGAGTGGGATTGGGCCTTCCATTGTGTCTCTTTCTTTCTCCCCCCCCCCAATCTCTCCATCTCCCTCCCCCCCTGCTCTTGTCGCTCCTGGGGACCTGCCTGGGGAAGGGGCGTCTGCCCCATTCTTTGGGGAGTGGGATTGGGGCTTCCATTCTGTCTCTCTCTTTCTTTCTCCCCCCCCATCTCTCCATCTCCCTCCCCCCCTGCTCTTGTCGCTCCTGGGGACCTGCCTGGGGAAGGGACGTCTGCCCCATTCTTTGGGGAGTGGGATTGGGGCTTCCATTCTGTCTCTCTCTTTCTTTCTCCCCCCCCCCCCAATCTCTCCATCTCCCTCCCCCCCTGCTCTTGTTGCTCCTGGGGACCTGCCTGGGGAAGGGGCGTCTGCCCCATTCTTTGGGGAGTGGGATTGGGGCTTCCATTCAGTCTCTCTCTTTCTTTCTCCCCCCATCATCATCATCATCAGTCGTATTTATGTGCAGAGCACTGTACTAAGCGCTTGGGAAGTACAAATTGGCAACATAGAGAGACAGTCCCTACCCAAAAGTGGGCTCACAGTCTAAAAGGGGGAGACAGAGAACAAAACCAAACATACTAATAAAATAAATAGAATAGATATGCACAAATAAAATAAATAAACAAATAAATAGAGTAATAAATATGTACAAACATATACACATCCCCCCATCTCTCCATCTCCCTCCCCCCCTGCTCTTGTTGCTCCTGGGGACCTGCCTGGGGAAGGGGCGTCTGCCCCATTCTTTGGGGAGTGGGATTGGGGCTTCCATTCTGTCTCTCTCTTTCTTTCTCCCCCCCATCATCATCATCATCATCATCGTCATCAATCGTATTTATTGAGCACTTACTATGTGCAGAGCACTGTACTAAGCGCTTGGGAAGTACAAATTGGCAACATAGAGAGACAGCCCCTACCCAACAGTGGGCTCACAGTCTAAAAGAGGGAGACAGAGAACAAAACCAAACATACTAACAGAATAAAATAAATAGAATAGATATGCACAAATAAAATAAATAAATAAATAGAGTAATAAATATGTACAAACATATATACATCCCCCCATCTCTCCATCTCCCTCCCCCCCCTGCTCTTGTTGCTCCTGGGGACCTGCCTGGGGAAGGGGCGTCTGCCCCATTCTTTGGGGGGTGGGATTGGGGCTTCCATTCAGTCTCTCTCTTTCTTTCTCCCCCCCCCCTCCCCTTTTTCTGTCGAAATAGCAGCCGCCTCCATCTGGCCTTTGCAGATGCAGTGACTGCGTTTGAGCAGACAAACAGAAAGCAGCCCCGAAATGAACTTGCCAGCCCGGTGCCCCGGCCGAGGCCTGGCCCTTCTGGGCGCAGGGGGGGGCCACGGCCCAGGTCCCGGGGAGCTTGTGAGCGTGAAGCAGGCCCAGCCTCAGTTTCCCCAGTGGGCGTGCCCTCCCCCCCCCCAGCCCACCGAGCTCTCCGCAGCGGTCCGGCCGGGGGGCCGGCCTTGGCTGAGGGTCGGTGCCCGGCCGCGGGCGGCTGGAGCGGCGGCTGTTTCAGGGGCCCTGCAGCGCCGGATTCGAACCCACCCCTGACCTCCGGGCCTCCGCCGTTCCTGTGGGGCCGCCGCTTAGCGAAACCCTGGACCACCGAAGGGCTGCCAGACGGCTGGTCTGGTCCCCGGCACCTCCACTCGGCTCCAGTAGCTGCCTTACTCAGTTGTGACTGGTTAGGGGGATGCTTTGGGGGTGCGGGGCCCCCAGGCCCCACTCACCTTACCCGCACGCCACCTCCAACCCTCCCCCGGAGGCTTCAGCCGAAGGGCACCGACATGTGCGCTTCTCTCCCCCCCTTTCACCCCTTTCTCTCCCTCCCTCCCTTTCCCTCCCCCCTTTCCCTCCCCCCTTTCCTCCCCCCTTTCCTTCCCCCTTTCCTTCCCCCTTACCCTCCCCCTCCCCCTTTTCTCCCCCCTTCTCTCCCCCTTCGCTCCCCCCTTTCTCTCCCCTTCTCCCCCCCCTTCGCTTCCCCTTTCTCCCCTCCTTCTCCCCTCCTTCTCCACTCCTCCCCCCTTTCGCCGCCTCCCCCTTCTCTCCCCCTTCTCTCCCCCTTTCTTTCCCCCTTCTCTCCTCCTTTCTCTCCTCCTTTCTCTCCCCCCTTTCTCTCCCCCCTTTCTCTCCCCCCTTTCTCTCCCCCTTCTCTCCCTCCCCCCCCTTCTCTCCCCCTTCTCTCCCCTCTTTTCTCTCCCCCCTTTTCTCTCCCCCCTTCGCTCCCCCTTCGCTCCCCCCTTCTCTCCCCCCTTTTCTCTCCCCCCTTTTCTCTCCCCCCTTTTCTCTCCCCCCTTTCTCTCCCCCCTTTCTCCCCCCCCCTTTCTCTCCCCCCTTTCTCTCCCCCCTTTCTCTCCCCCCTTTCTCTCCCCCCTTTCTCTCCCCCCTTTCTCTCCCCCCTTTCTCTCCCCCCTTTCTCTCCCCCCCTTTCTCTCCCCCCTTTCTCTCTCCCCCCTTTCTCTCTCCCCCCTTTCTCTCTCCCCCCTTTCTCTCTCCCCCCTTTCTCTCTCCCCCTTTCTCTCTCCCCCCTTTCTCTCTCCCCCCTTTCTCTCTCCCCCCTTTCTCTCTCCCCCCTTTCTCTCTCCCCCCTTTCTCTCTCCCCCCTTTCTCTCTCCCCCCTTTCTCTCTCCCCCCTTTCTCTCTCCCCCCTTCTCTCTCCCCCCTTTCTCTCTCCCCCCTTTCTCTCTCCCCCCTTTCTCTCTCCCCCCCTTTCTCTCTCCCCCCTTTCTCTCTCCCCCCTTTCTCTCTCCCCCCTTTCTCTCTCCCCCCTTTCTCTCTCCCCCCTTTCTCTCTCCCCCCTTTCTCTCTCCCCCCTTTTTTCTCCCCCCTTTTCTCTCCCTCCTCTCCCCCTCCTCTCCCCCCTTTCTCTCCCCCAACTCTCCCTCCTTTCCCCCCCATCTACCCCGCCTTTTTCTCCCCCCCGTGTCTCCCCCCCCCCCCCCCCACCACTCCCGGGTCAGGCCAGGACTTGTCCCTGGTCCACCTTAGACACTTGACCATGGGTGGTAAAATAATAGTACTAATTATAATTGTGGTATTAAGTGCTTACTATGTGCCAGGCACCATACTAAGCACTGGGGTTAGATACAAGATAATTCGGTAGGAAACAACCCCTGTCCCACTTAGCGCTTCCCAGTCTTGATCTCCATTTAACAACTGAGGTAATTGAGGCACAGAGAAGTGAAGTGACTTGCCCCAGGTCACACAGCAGACTTGTGGCGGAGCCAGAATCAGAACCCAGGTCCTCTTACTCTCAGGCCTGGGCTCTTCCCACTACGCCACGCTGCTTCTCAGTCAATCAATCAGTGGTATTATTGAGCATTGTACTAAGCGCTCGGTAGAGTACAGTACAAGAGAGTTGGTAGACACATTCCTTGCCCACAAGGAGCGTACCGTTAGTATGAAAGGACAGATAGAAAATGACAGGGGAAGGGGCAGAGAGACCGTCAGTCAGTTGTCTTTAATGAGTGCTTACTGTGTGCAGAGCACTGTACTTTGGATTGGGGAGAGCACAGATTAACATTAAAGCAGATTCGCTCCCCGCAGTGAGTTTACAGTCTAGAGGGAGTACATGGACATAAGCTTTATGTGGCTGGGGTGGGGGTGAGAATCAAAGTGCTTCTGGATTACAGCCCCAAGTGCATAGACGAGGCAGAAGAGAAGAAGAGTAGGGTGGGGAAATGAAAGGTTAGTCAGGGAAGGGTTTGAAGGTGGGGAGAGTGGTGGTCTGCTGGGAGGATGTGGGCGAGGGTAAATACCCTGGGCTCAGGGAAGCCTGGTCATTACTAAGCTGGGTACTGCTGGAGGGCAGAGGGGACGGGCACGAGGAGGCTGGCACGCACTGTCAGTGGAGGGGGCCGGAGCTGACCCAGGCCTTTACTAACCACCCTACTGCCCTGCTTCCTCCCCCTATTGCCCCGACCCAGCCAAGAATCTGCACCTCAACACTGTCTTTGTTCCCCTCCAGGGTCAAGGTGGGTCTGGGGTTTCTCTTTCCGCGCCCCCGCCCCACCACCATCCACTCCGGCCGGCCGCTGGCCCTGGACTCCAGCTGGCCCCCTGGACCATGGGTTGGGGGGTGAGGAGAGGCCGCTAGTCTCTCCCCAGAGCCCCCATCTCTTTCCCGGGTTAAGAGCATCCATGGTGAAGCCCGGCCCCTCCTAGAGAGAGCGTGTGGGGGCCGGTGGGGGAAGGGAGCTCCGGGAGGGACCCTGGGATGGGACGTGGGCAGTTGGCAGTGCCCTTGGGGCTGCAGCCTCCGCGGGGGTGGGGGTTCCCCGGTGGTGCCAGGCTTCGCGCCCGGCCTTCAGCCAGCGGAGAATCGTGGGAATCTCTGAACCTGTGTTCCCCAACACCCCAGCGCCCAGCCCACGGGAAAGGGTGTGAGCGAGGCCAGGCGCCAGGCCCGACGTGGGCACGGGCTGTGCCGACTTCCCACGCGGGCCTCTGCCAGAGCCCCGCCAGCCTGACCTGCCGCATTCCTGGGCCCTGCCCCGCACTACCCCCGGGGCTCTCACCGACTTTGTCAGCCGAGGCCCCTGCTTCCCCCCAGTCTTTGAGGCTCCTGACGAATCTTTGAGGTCCCTCTCCCCTCCAATCTTTGAAGTCCCTGCTGTCCCCATCTTTGAGATCCCTGCTTCCCTCCCATCTTTGAGGTCCCAGCTGCCCCCAAAGTCTTTGAGGTCCCTGTCCCCCAGTCTTTGAGGTCCCTGCCCCCCCGCACCCCCGATCAATTCTTGAAGTCCTGGCTTCCTCCTCGCAATCTTCAAGATCCCTGCTCCTCCTGAAATATCCAAGGTTCCTGCTCCTTACAATCTTCAAGATCGCTGCTCACCCCCAGTCTTTTTCTCAGAGCTCTCCGAGGGCCAGGGGGCTAACAGGGAGAGCCCCTCTGGCCCAAAGGAGCTCTCCCCCGCACACCACATGACTCTAAACCGGCCTCTGACCATCAACCCTTCCTCCCAGATGCCCTCCCTCTAGTTTCCCAAACTGCGTCAGGACTGAAAACCTCCCCCCCACGAGGGGGGTTTCCCTGCCCTCCGGCCAGCCCCTGGGGACCCATCCCTTCCCAGGGCCAAGGAGCAGGATGGCTGGAGCCGTGGGGGGGTGGGGGTACCTGAGGGCCGAGACCCACCCTGTGGGCTGTCTGTGCCAGGGGCCCCGAGTGCCCGGAACCTGGTCATTCCAGCTGCCCGCTGCCCCCAGCTAGTAGGGGCCTAAGAGGGCCGCGCGGGCACCAGGCTTGAGATTCATTCATTCCATCGTATTTATCGAGCGCTTACTGTGTGCAGAGCACTGTACTAAGCACTTGGGAAGTACACGTTGGCAACGTATAGAGACGGTCCCTACCCAACAGTGGGCTCACAGTCTAGAAGGGGGAGACGGAGAACAAAACATATTAACAAAATAAAATAAATATGTACAAATAAAATAGAGTAATAAATACGTACAAATATATATACAGGTGCTGTGGGGAGGGGAAGGAGGTAGGGGGGATTCATTCGATCGTATTTATTGAGCGCTTACTGTGTGCAGAGCACTGTACTGAGACGAGCGGTTAGTGGAGAGAGTGCGAGTTATCTCATCTGTTAATCAATCAATCGATCGTATTTATTGAGATGAGACCTTCCATCTGGCCTCTCCCCTCCTCCCCTCACTGCCCTCTTTAGTCTCCTTTCCCCTCTTGTCTTCTGTCTCTGCCCTTCTCCCCCCTTGATCTGGGCCCTGTGTCCCCCCACCCCTGTCCTATAAACTGGATCTTAGAGCCCGGGCTGGGGTGGAGCGGGGCAAGGCCACCAGTGTGTGGTGGGAGGGCTTGGGCTCTGTCCCTGGTCCCCATTTTTTGACAAACATTTTCTGTTTGAATCCCCCCCCACCCACCCAATGGCAGAAGTCACTGCCTGCTGGCCCACCGCCCGGTCATCCTCCGGGAAGCTCCTGTCCAGATCCCTGGACAGTATGGCCCAGGGAGAAGCGGTGTGACCTAATGGCTAGAGCCCGGGCTTGGGAGTCAGAAGGACCTGGGTTTGAATCCCGGCTCCACCACTTGTCAGCTGGGTGACTTTGGGAGAGTCACTTAACTTCTCTGAGCCTCTTCTGTAAAATGGGGATTAAGACTGTGAGCCCCAAGTGGGACAACTTAATCACCTTGTATCCGCCCCCCCAGAGCTTAGAACAGTGCTCTGCACATAGTAAGCGCTTAACAAATGCCATTATTATTTATTTATTTATTATCCTGGCTCTGCCACTTGTCTGCTGCGTGACCTTGGGCCAGTCACTTAAGTTCCCTGTGCCTCGGTTACCTCGTCTGGAAAATGGGGATTGAGACTGTGAGTCCCATGTGGGACAGGGACTGGGTCCAACCTGGTATCAATCCCAGTGCTTAGTACAGTGCCTGGCACATAGTAAGGGCTTAACAGATACCATGAAAAGGGAAAATTCCTCCTGTTTTACATTCACCCGCATCCCAGACAGCTCCCGTCCAGGTCCTCTGCCCGCTCTCTGCCCATGCCCTGGGCAACTTCTGCCTAGCTCGCTCTTGCTCTCTGCCCATCCATCCCCAGGGCAGCTCCTGTCTAGGTCCCTATCCCGGCTCCGCCGTCTGTCTGCTGTGTGACCTTCGGCAAGCCGCTTGCTTCTCTGTGTATCAGTGACCTCGTCTGTAAAATGGGGATTGAGACTTTGAGCCCCACGTAGGACAACCTGATTACCTTGTATCTCCGCCGGCGCTTAGAATAGTGCTTGGCACATAGTAAGCGCTTAACACGTACTATTGATGATGATGATGACGATGATTATTATTAATAAGTGCTCTGAGGCAGCTCCTGCCGGCAATCCTCCAGGGTTGGGGGCATGGGTGGGCACAGCAGTGCCCCTCTCCAGTGCGGCAGGGACAACCTGACAGTGCTGTGCTCTCTCTCCTGCCAGGGTTGCCTCTCTGAGCGCCTGATTCCCTCGTGCCCCAGGATGGCCACGGCAGCCGGGCACTAGAGCCACAGCAGCCGCAGCAGCAGCAGTAGCAGTAATCCCGGGCTCCCGGCCCGTCCTCCCACCCTCCCTCCCTGCCAACGCCGCCACAGCCCGCCCAGCGGGCCCGAGCGCCGCTGCCGCCGGCCCGTGACGCCCACGTGCCCCCGGGGCCTGTGCCGCCATGAACTCCCCCAACGAGGCCGGTAAGAGGTGGGGCTGGGCGAGGGAGGGGAGAAGTCGTGCCCGTCGGGGGTCCCACCCTCGGATGCCTCCGCCGCCCCGGGGCCTGGCAGGAATCCCCCCCCCCGGAGGGGCTCGCGGGGCGGGAATGCCGCCCAGAGAGGCTCGCGGGGGGATGCTTGTGAGGGTGTGGGGGGGCTGCTCCATCGCCACCCCGTCAGTGGACGAGGGTTCTTTTCTGGTGCCCTTCATTCATCCTTTCGTGCCACCTGAGGGACTCAGGAGGGCCTCGTGGATCTGGGGGGCCCGTGGGCTCTGGGTCACACTTTTAGACTGTGAGCCCACTGTTGGGTAGGGACTGTCTCTATATGTTGCCAACTTGGACTTCCCAAGCTCTTAGTGCAGTGCTCTGCACACAGTAAGCGCTCAATAAATACGATTGATGATGATGATGATGCCTGGGGACTCTGGAGCCCGGCTTGGCCAGAGAGAGGGCACTTGGCGTGGGTTCTGTGGCCCGGTGGTGCCCTTGGCTCCGGGCTGAGGGGCTCATGAGGAGGAGCGGGAGCAGCCCCTGCTCCTCTCTCCTCTTGCCCTCTCCTCTCCTCCCATTCCCCCCCGGTTTCTGCCTGGGGTCTTACCCCCCTACTTCCTCCCACCCACCCCCAGACTCCGCCTTTGCTTTCGTGCCCCTACCCTCCTGCTGGTCACCGCCACCCCCGCCAAACCCAGCCCCCCTTCTCTCTTCTTGCTGGGTACCTGGGCAACCTGGATGCCCTATTTTCGAGAGGATCCCCAATCAATCAATCAATCGTATTTATTGAGCGCCTACCGTGTGCAGAGCGCTGTACTAAGCGCTTGGGAAGTACAAGCTGGCAACATATAGAGACAGGCTCTACCCAACAGTGGGCCCACAGTCTAGAAGCGACTAGACTAGACTGTCCCCAGCCTAGATTGGGCTCCAGGGCCCCTGTCCAGCTTGGAGTGGACCCCCCAGCCCTCTGAGAGGAAGGGCAGCTTCAGTGGAGTGAGGGGGTGGTCTGGGCTCAGCTGTGTCTGCCCTTGCTAGAGGGGCTTCATGGGCAACCCGAGGGAAGAAAGAGGAGGAGGAGGAGGCCTGGCCGGGTTCCCACGGGTGCCTCTCCCTCCCCGTCCGGGCTGGGCCCTGCCACGGCGCTGCCCTGACATGCCCGGGAGCTGCCCTCGCCCCCGGGCTGCCCTCCTCCAGGAGCAGGGCCCGGGCTGGGGCTGGGAGTGGACGCTTGGGTCCCTGGTAGGGCCCGGGTAGGTCCGCCCTGCCCCCGGGCCAGCACCCATGGTGGGGGGCGTTTGGACACCCTCGGGGAGGCCACTGAAGCGATAGCCTGTCTCCTGGGCCTCAGGCTTGGCCTCTGTGGGATAGAGAAGCGGTGTGGCTCAGTGCAGTGAGCCCGGGCTTTGGAGTCAGAGGTCATCATCATCATTGATTGATTGATTGATCAATCGTATTTATTGATCAATCGTATTTATTGAGTGCTTACTATGTGCAGAGCACTGTACTAAGCGCTTGGGAAGTACAAATTGGCAACATCTAGAGACAGTCCCTACCCAACAGTGGGCTCACAGTCTAAAAGGGGGAGACAGAGAACAAAACCAAACATACTAACAAAATAAAATAAATAGAATAGATATGTACAAGTAAGATAAATAAATAAATAGAGTAATAAATATGTACAAACATATATACAGGTCATGGGCTCGTATCCCAGCTCCACTAATTGTCAGCTGTGTGACCTTGGGCAAGTCGCTTCTCTGTGCCTCAGGTACCTCATCTGTAAAATGGGGATTGACTGTAAGCCCCACGGGGGACAACCTGATCACCTTGTAACCTCCCCAGCGCTTAGAACAGTGCTTTGCACATAGTAAGCGCTTAATAAATGCCGTTATTATTATTATTATTATATAGGCCCGGGCCTGGAGGCAGCAGCGGCTCTCCCTGGCTGACCCTAGCCGGGAGCCACAGCCTGGACCTCCTGCTGCCATCGGTTTGGCCCCGAACGGATCCCACCCGGGCTTCTCCAGGGCTCCTGGGGGGAGGGTTGGTTCAGGTGGGGGTCCCTTGGGGTCCCGCCTTCCACCAGGAGACCCGTCTAAACTCCCAGGCCTCTTCGATCAATCAATCAATCGTATTTATTGAGCACTTACTGTGTGCAGAGCACTGGACTAAGCACTTGGGAAGTACAAGTTGGCAACATATAGAGACAGTCCCTACCCAGCAGTGGGCTCACAGTCTCAAAGCGGGAGACAGAGAACAAAACCAAACATACTAACAAAATAAAATAAATAGAATAGATATATACAAGTAAAATAAATAAATTAATAGAGTAATAAATATGTACAGACATACACAGGTGCTGTGGGGAAGGGAAGGAGGTAAGATGGGGGGGATGGAGACGGGGACGAGGGGGGAGAGGAAGGAAGGGGCTCAGTCTGGGAAGGCCTCCTGGAGGAGGTGATGTCTGCAGGTTCCCCCTCTGTCCTTACCCTGGGCCATCCCGGGCCCAACCTGGAGCCGAATGGACCTGGGGAGGGAAGCCGGCGGGGGTCCCGGAGCCTGGATGCCGGACTCCTTCTAGGCTGGGAATCCCCCCAACACCAAGCAGCGTGGCTCAGTGGAAAGAGCCCGGGCTTTGGAGTCAGAGGTCATGGGTTTGAATCCCGGCTCCGCCACATGTCTGCTGTGTGACCTTGGGCAAGTCACTTTACTTCTCTGAGCCTCAGTTACCTCATCTGTAACATGGGGATTAAGACTGTGAGCCCCATGTGGGACAACCTGATCACTTTGTATCCCCCCAAGCGCTTAGAACAGTGCTTTGCACATAGTAAGCGCTTAACAAATGCCAACATTATTATTATTATTGCCAATTTGTACTTCCCAAGCGCTTAGTACAGTGCTCTGCACATAGTAAGCGCTCAATAAATATGATTGATGATGATTATTATTATTATCCAGGGTATCCAGGTCCCCAGCAAGGCCCAAGGAAATTGCCCTCCTATGGACCATTGTTTTTTTGGGGAGGGCACTTCTGTCCCTGTACCTCAGGTGTGGATGGGCAGATGGGATGGGGCGGGGGGTCCCTTCCTTCCCTGTATAGGGTTCTTTCCCTAACCCCACCCCCATCCTCTTGGCGTGGCTCAGTGGCAGGAGCCTGGGCTTTGGAGTCAGTGACCTTGGGTTCGAATCCCGACTCCCCCACATGTCTGCTGTGTGACCTTGGGCAAGTCACTTAACTTCTCTGAGCCTCGGTTCCCTCAACTGTAAAATGGGGATTAAGGCTGTGAGCCCCACGTGGGACAACCTGATCACCCTTGTATCCCCCCCAGCACTTAGAACAGTGCTCTGCGCATAGGAAGCGCTTAACAAATGCCCTCATTATTATTATTATTGTTATTACTGGGGGACTCTGCCCCCTCTTCAGGGGGTCATTTTCCTTGGTCGCCAGCCTCCTGGGGCTGCAGTGGCGTGTGGTTTTCTGTTGCCAACTTGTACTTCCCAAGCGCTTAGTTCAGTGCTCTGCACACAGTAAGCGCTCAATAAATACGATTGGTTGATTGATTGCCCCGTTTGGGGGGGCGATGCCGCCCTGCTCCCTGTGCCCCCTCGCCCCCCACTGCTTGGGAGCAGCCCGCAGGGTTGAGGGGCCCAACTGGGTTGAGGGGTTTGGGCCTAGACTGTCTGTCCCCCTCCCATGCGGGGAAGGGGCCTCGGCGAATCCCCGGCGTTGTTGGGCAGGGACCGTCTCTATATGTTGCCAACTTGTACTTCCCAAGCGCTTAGTACAGTATAGAAAGCAGCGTGGCTCATAGAAAGCAGCGTGGCTCAGTGGAAAGAGCCCGGGCTTTGGAGTCAGCGGTCGTGGGTTCCAATCCCGGCTCCGCCGCAAGTCTGCTGTGTGACCTTGGGCAACTCACTCCCAGACTGAGCCCCTTCCTTCCTCTCCCCCTCATCCCCCTCTCCATCCCCCCCATCTTACCTCCTTCCCTTCCCCACAGCACCTGTATATATGTATATATGTTTGTACATATTTATTACTCTATTTATTTATTTTATTTTTGTACATATCTATTCTATTTATTTTATTTTGTTAGTATGTTTGGTTTTGTTCTCTGTCTCCCCCTTTTAGACTGTGAGCCCACTGCTGGGTAGGGACTGTCTCTCTATGTTGCCAATTTGTACTTCCCAAGCGCTTAGTCCAGTGCTCTGCACATAGTAAGCGCTCAATAAAGACGATTGATGATGATGATGATGATGAGTCACTTAACTTCTCTGAGCCTCAGTTCCCTCATCTGTAAAAATGGGGATTAAGACTGTGAGCCCCCCGTGGGACAACTTGATCACACTGTATCCCCCTCCAGAGCTTAGAACAGTGCTTTGCATGTAGTAAGCGCTTAACAAATGCCATCATTATTATTATTATTATTATTATTACAGCGCCCCGCACACAGTAAGTGCTCAATAAATACAATTGAGTGAATGAATGACTCTCCGCCTAGTCGGGGCTCCGAGCCGGCCCCCACCCTGGACTCGGCTCGGCCTCTGGTTGGGAACCGCCGGCTCTGTTCCCTCAGTGCCCACCTCCGCCGTTTCGGGCCCGGGGTGGCCGGAGCCAGCTTTGACCCTGGCCGGCGTGGGGATAGGGGTAACGGAATCAATCAATCAATCAATCGTATTTATTGAGCTCTTACTGTGTGCAGAGCACTGTACTGAGCGCTTGGAAAGTACAAGTTGGCCACACATAGAGACGGTCCCTCCCCAACAGTGGGCTCACAGTCTAGAAGCCGCCCAGGTCTGACCCCACGGACACAGTGGGGTCCTTAGAAGCAGCGTGGCTCGGGGGAAAGAGCCCGGCCTTTGGAGTGAGAGGTCATGGGTTCAAATCCCGGCTCCGCCAATTGTCAGCCGTGTGACTTTGGGCAAGCCGCTTCACTTCTCCGGGCCTCAGTTCCCTCATCTGGAAAATGGGGATTCAGACTGTGAGCCCCACATGGGGCAACCTGATCATCTTGTAACCTCCCTAGCACTTAGAACAGTGCTTTGCACATAGTAAGCGCTTAATGCCATTATTAATATTATTATTTTGCTGTCATCTCCCCCTGCTAGACTGTGAGCCCGTTGTTGGGTAGGGACCGTCTTTATATGTTGCTTATTATTTCTGTTATTTATTAGGGCTTTCAAAACTAGCGCCATCATCATCATCATCAATCGTATTTATTGAGCGCTTACTGTGTGCAGAGCACTGGACTAAGCGCTTGGGAAGTCACTTAGAAAACCCCCGGGCATAGCCCAAGAAAATAATTACTTTTTCCAAGCGCTTAGTCCAGTGCTCTGCACACAGTAAGCACTCTGAGCCCGTTGTTGGGTAGGGACCGTCTTTCTATGTTGCTTATTATTTCTGTTATTTATTAGGGCTTTCAAAACTAGCACCAGTCACTTAGAAAACCCCCGGGCGTAGCCCAAGAAAATAATTACTTTTTCCAAGCGCTTAGTCCAGTGCTCTGCACACAGTAAGCAGTCTGAGCCCGTTGTTGGGTAGGGACCGTCTTCATATGTTGCTTATTATTTATGTTATTTACTAGGGCTTTCAAAACTAGCACCAGTCACTTAGAAAACCCCCGGGCGTAGCCCAAGAAAGTAATCGAGAAGCAGCGTGGCTCAGTGGAAAGAGCCCGGGCTTTGGAGTCGGAGGTCATGGGTTCAAATCCCGGCTCAGCCGATTGTCAGCTGTGTGACTTTGGGCAAGTCACTTAACTTCTCTGGGCCTCAGTTACCTCATCTGTAAAATGGGAATTAAGACTGTGAGCCCCCCCGTGGGGCAACCTGATTACCTTGTAACCTCCCCAGTGCTTAGAACAGTGCTTTGCACATAGTAAGCGCTTAATAAATGCCATCACTAATTACTTTTTCCAAGCGCTTAGTACAGTGCCCTGCACACAGTAAGCGCTCTGAGCCCCAGTTCCCTCATCTTTTAGACTGTGAGCCCACTGTTGGGTAGGGACTGTCTCTGTATGTTGCCAATTTGTACTTCCCAAGCGCTTCGTACAGTGCTCTGCACATAGTAAGCGCTTAATAAATACGATTGATGATGATGATGATCTGTGAAATGGGGATGAAGACTGTGAGCCCCCCCCGTGGGACAACCTGATCACCTTGTATCCCCCCAGCGCTTAGAACGGTGCTTTGCACATAGTAAGCGCTTAACAAATACCGTCGTTATTATTATTATTATTATTATTATTCCCTTCTCCCCGGGGTCACGCCGCCATCTCCCCGCCCCCCGATTCAGGGAGGGCAGAGGAGGGGCAGAGGCAGGGCCGAGAATAGAACAGCGTCCAGTAACCGTGCAACGTCCCGGCGCCTTCCTCTTTCGACTCGCTTCCTCCCGGCCGAGATCTGAGGGGAAGGAAGCCCCCCGCTACACGGCCCCTCCCTTCTGACTCCTGGCCTGGCTGAGACCCTCGTACCGGACCCCCGGGCAGATGGGATGGGGCAGGATCCCTCGGCTGCCCTGTTGGCCCCTGCGGCCCGAGAGAAGACCACCCGACTGCGGTGCGATCTTGGCCCTCCGGGTGCCTGCCCTGGGTAAGCAGTGTGGCCTAGTGGGAATCAATCAATCAGTCAATCAATCATCATCATCAATCGTATTTATTGAGCGCTTACTGTGTGCAGAGCACTGGACTGAGCGCTTGGGAAGTCCAAGTTGGCAACATATAGAGACGGTCCCTACCCAACAGTGGGCTCACACTCCATTCATTCAGTCGTATTTATTGAGCGCTTACTGTGTGCAGAGCACTGGACTGAGCGCTTGGGAAGTCCAAGTTGGCAACATCTAGAGACGGTCCCTACCCAACAGTGGGCTCGCAGTCTAGAAGGGGGAGACAGAGAACAAAACCAAACATACTAATAAAATAAATAAATAAATCGCATTTATTGAGCGCTTACGGTGTGCCGAGCACTGTACTAAGCGCTTGGGAAGCCCAGGTTGGCAACATCTAGAGACGGTCCCTACCCAACAGTGGGCTCACAGTCTAGAAGGGGGAGAAGTGGGAAGAGCCCAGACGTGGGAGTTGGGAGGTCGCGGGCTCTAATCGGGCTCCCTCACTTGTCTTCCCTTCCCCACAGCACCTGTATATATGTTTGTACATATTTATTACTCTATTTATTTATTTATTTATTTTACTTGTACATATCTATTCTATTTGTTTTATTTAGTACTAAGCGCTTAGTACGGTGCTCTGCACACAGTAAGCGCTCAATAAATACAATTGATGATTTTGTTAGTATGTTTGGTTTTGTTCTCTGTCTCCCCCTTCTAGACTGTGAGCCCACTGTTGGGTAGGGACTGTCTCTAGATGTTGCCAATTTGGACTTCCCAAGCGCTTAGTACAGTGCTGTGCACACAGTAAGCGCTCGATAAATACGATTGATTGATTGATTGATTGTCTGCTGGGTGACCTTGGGCAGGTGGCTCAGTGGAAAGAGCCCAGGCTTTGGAGTCGGAGGTCATCGGTTCATTCAATCGTATTTATTGAGCGCTTCCTGTGTGCAGAGCACTGTACTAAGCGCCTGGGAAGTACAAGTTGGCAACATATAGAGACGGTCCCTACCCAACAGTGGGCTCACTTGTCAGCTGTGTGACTTTGGGCAGGTCACTTAACTGCTCTGAGCCTCCGTTACCTCATCTGTAAAATGGGGATTCAGACTGGGAGCCCCACGTGGAACCACCTGATCACCTGGTAAACTCCCCAGCGCTTAGAACGGTGCTTTGCACATAGTAAACGCTTAGTAAATGCCATTATTATTATTATCTCTGGACCTTAGTTGTACCTGTAAAATAGGGAGTGAGACTGTGAGCCCCACGTGGGACAGGGACTGTGTCCAACCCGATTGGCTGGTATCCACCCCAGTGTGTGGTTCAGTGCTTGGCACATAGTAAGCACTTAATAAATACCACAATTATTATTATTATTACTAAGGGCTCAGCGTCTGGCCCCCGGCCCCCGGCCCCTGCCGCTTGAACATTAGATGGCAGGGGTCCCGTCGGCTTGCCTGCTCCAGCCTGGCCCTCTCCTGAGGAGCCGGACCCATGTGTCTGCCTGTTGATATAGCGTACTCGCCCAAGCGCTTAGTACAGTGCTTTGTGCGCAGTAAACACTCAGAAAATGCAATTGAATGAATGAATAAGTAGAGGCCCAAACCCTGGCCCTCAGAGGCCTAGGGGTTCCAGGCCCAGACCATCTCCTCAGTCATCATCATCATCATCAATCGTATTTATTGAGCTCTTACTGTGTGCAGAGCACTGTACTAAGCGCTTGGGGAGTCCAAGTTGGCAACATATAGAGACAGTCCCTACCCAACAGCGGGCTCACAGTCTAAAAGGGGGAGACAGAGAACAAAACCAAACATACTAACAAAATAAAATAAATAGAATGGATATGAACAAGTTAAATAAATAGAGTAATAAATATGTACAAACATATATACATATATACAGGTGCTGTGGGGAAGGGAAGGAGGTAAGATGGGGGGATGGAGAGGGGGACGAGGGGAAGAGGAAGGAAGGGGCTCAGTCTGGGAACCGTAGCCTCCAGGGAAGGGGTCCCTGGGTCCTCTGAGGACTAAGGGTTGGGCTCTGTTGGCTGGAGTGAATAATAATTGTGTTTTTTGTTAAGCGCTTACTATGTGCCAGGCGCTTTTCTAAGCACCGGAGTAGAAACAAGCAAATCGGGGGGGACATAGTCCTTGTCCCACCTCGGGCTCCCGGTCTCAATCCCCATTTTGCCGATGAGGGAACCGAGGCCCAGAGAAATCATCATCATCATCAATCGTATTTATTGAGCGCTTACTGTGTGCAGAGCACTGTACTAAGCGCTTGGGAAGTACAAATTGGCAACATATAGAGACAGTCCCTACCCAGCAGTGGGCTCACAGTCTAAAAGGGGGAGACAAAACCAAAACCTACTAACAAAATAAAAGAAATGAAGCGACTCGCCCAAGGTCGCCCAGCAGACAAGTGGCGGAGCTGGGTTTAGAACCCAGGTCCTTCGAGTCCCAGGCCCGGGCTCTATCCGTATGTATATATGTTTGTACATATTTATTACTCTATTTATTTTACTTGTACATATCTATCCTATTTATTTTATTTTGTTAGTATGTTTGGTTTTGTTCTCTGTCTCCCCCTATAAGACTGTGAGCCCACTGGTGGGTAGGGACTGTCTCTCTATGTTGCCAATTTGTACTTCCCAAGCGCTTAGTACAGTGCTCTGCACATAGTAAGCGCTCAGTAAATACGATTGATGATGATGATCCTGCTTCTGAGTGAATCCTCAGGTTAGGCTAAGGGGGCCCAGGGCCCAACCCGGGCCTAGCCTTGCGGTTGGAGAGGGAGAAGTCGGGACGTGACTGTCCTCTCCCGCTCCCCCATCATACTGGACGGTCCTCGGTCTCCCACCCACCTGGTCCCCTGGTGACCGCTTTCGGCCGCCTGATGCCACAGAAGTGGATCTTTCCCGTTTTTTCCCCGCCCGACTTGGGCCCGGCCCCGACCCGCGCACGAGAAGGCGATGTCAGCCGGCGGAGAGGCCGAGCGGGCAGTGGCAGGCGGACGGATGGACGGGGGGGTCCGAAATAGCAGCTCTGACATCAGCACTGGTGGGGGGAGGAGGCGGGCGACCCAGGAATAGCCCGGCTATTTAAGGCACCGGTGGGGTCAGGGGGAGAGCCAGCCTAGGGCGGGCAGGGGGCGAGGGTACAGTCAGTGGGCACGTGGCATCCTGGCTGGCAGCAGGGGGAGGAGGGGCACCCACTCCAGCCTGGAGCCCGCGGCTGGCCAGGGTTGGACCGGATCTGAGCGGGAACCGGAGGCCGATGCCCGTCTGTGCCCCTGGATGGTCACAGCCCGGGGGATGGGAGGGCAGGATCCAGAGCGGCGACTTTGGGGTCCCTCGCCTCGGGGGATGTCTCTGGGGTGGGAGTGGGGGGCACCAAATGAGGAGTGGGGGGAGGGAATGGACAGCCACTGTGTGCTCCAGGCCCCTTTGTTTGTCATAGTGTTTTGTCTTGAATGCATCTGTTGCCAGTCCCTTCTCCCCCTTTTATATTTTTAGAATGTGAGCCCTCCGGGGGACAGAGGCTGTCCAGTTCCCACCAGTGTCTTCCTTCTCAGCGCTCAGAACAGTGCCCCACACAAAGTAAGCCCATAAAAAACTGCCCACTACTCCCGGCTTGGTGGGTCCCGCCCCTGGCCTGGGCAGAGGCCTCTCCGGAGCAGGAAACCGGTTTGGGGCAGCCGGAGGAGGAGATGCCCAAGCTTCCCGGCGGGCGGCTGGCAGGAGGGAAGGGGTTGCCACCCCCGGGGGGCTCTCGGGGGAAGTCCCCGGGGGAGGAGGAGGAGGGAGGCCCGAGGCTTCCCTGTCTGGGGCCCCTGGGGCCAGGTCTGGGCATGAGCCAGGAGAGCCTGGCAGAGGTGCCCGCAGGGAGGCAGGCCCCAGGGGTTCCCACCCCCAGCCCGGCCCCAGGCTCGGGGGTCCCCTCCCCCTTTCCCCTGCCCCCTCCCCCCAGGCCTAGTCTCTTCCTCTCCCCCTCGTCCCCCTCTCCATCCCCCCCATCTTACCTCCTTCCCTTCCCCACAGCACCTGTATATATGTATATATGTTTGTACATATTTATTACTCTATTTTACTTGTACATATCTATTCTATTTATTTTATTTTGTTAGTATGTTTGGTTTTGTTCTCTGTCTCCCCCTTTTAGACTGTGAGCCCACTGTTGGGTAGGGACCGTCTCTAGATGTTGCCAACTTGGACTTCCCAAGTGCTTAGTCCAGTGCTCTGCACACAGTAAGCGCTCAATAAATACGATTGATGATGATGATGATGTTGCCAACTTGTCCTTCCCAAGCGCTTAGTACAGTGCTCTGCACACAGTAAGCACTCAATAAATACGATTGATTGATTGATTCCTAGAGTAGCAGCGTGCTCGGTGGAAAGAGCCCGGGCTTTGGAGTCAGAGGTCATGGGTTCAAATCCCAGCTCCTCCACTTGTCAGCTGGGTGACTTTGGGCAAGTCACTTCACTTCTCAGTGCCTCAGTTACCTCATCTGGAAAATAGGGATGAAGACTGTGAGCCCCACGTGGGGTGCAACCTGATCACCTTGTAACCTCCCCAGCGCTTAGAACAGTGCTTTGCACATACTAAGCGCTTAACAAATACCATCATTATCATTATTATTGCCCTCCCCCCCTCCCCTGCCCCCTCCCTCCAGGCCTAGTCTCTTCCTAGAGAAGCGGCGTGGCTCAGTGGAAAGAGCCCGGGCTTTGGAGTCAGAGGTCATGGGTTCAAATCCCAGCTCCTCCACTTGTCAGCTGGGTGACTTTGGGCAAGTCATTTCACTTCTCAGTGCCTCAGTTACCTCATCTGGAAAATGGGGGTGAAGACTGTGAGCCCCACGTGGGGGGCAACCTGAGCACCTTGCAAACTCCCCAGCGCTTAGAACAGTGCTTTGCACATAGTAAGCGCTTAATAAATGCCATCATTATCATTGTTATTATTATTTTAACTCCCTGGGCAGACCCGCCTCACCCCCCCCCTTTTTGGGCCCTCAGTGGGCGGGGCCTCAGGTGGGCGGGGCCTCGGTTTGCGCTCGCGGCGATTGGCCGAGGCTGTGGTGGGCGGGGCCTCGGTTGCCTTCGCGGCGATTGGCCGATGCTTCGGTGGGCGGGGCCTCGCTGGGCTGGCGCGGTGGGCGGGGCCTCGGCCGGGCCGGCGGCGATTGGCTGATACTCGGGTGGGCGGGGCCTTCTGTGGGCGGGGCCTCGGCCGCGTTATTAATAATAATGGCATTTGTTAAGCGCTTACTATGTGCAGAGCACTGTTCTAAGCGCTGGGGGGGATACAAGGTGATCAGGTTGTCCCACGTGGGCTCACAGTCTTAATCCCCATTTTACAGATGAGGTAACTGAGGCTCGGAGACGTGATTTGCCCAAGGTCACACAGCAGACATGTGGCAGAGGCGGGATTCGAATCCATGACCTCTGACTCCAAAGCCCGGGCTTTTTCCACTGAGCCATACTGCGTTCGCGGCGATTGGCTGATGCTCGGGTGGGCGGGGCCTCATGTGGGCGGGGCCTCGCTTGCTCTGGCGGCGATTGGCAGAGGCTGCGGTGGGCGGGGCCTCGTCCGGGCTGGCGCGTTGGGCGGGGCCTTTTGTGGGCGGGGCCGCGTTCGCGACGATTGGCTGATGCTCGAGTGGGCGGGGCCCCCTGTGGGCGGGGCCTCGGTTGCTCTGGCGGCGATTGGCCGATGCTCCGGTGGGCGGGGCCTTCTGTGGACGGGGCCTCGGTTGCTCTGGCGGCGATTGGCAGAGGCTGCTTTGGGCGGGGCCTCGTCGGGGCTGGCGCGGTGGGCGGGCCCTCTACCGCGCTGGTGGCGATTGGCTGATGCCCGGGTGGGCGGGGCCTCATGTGGGCGTGGTCTAGGTTTCGCTGGCGGTGACTGGCTGATGCTCGGGTGGGCGGGGCCTCCGGCGGGCTCGGCCTCGGTTGCTCTGGCGGCGATCGGCCAAGGCTTAGGTGGGCGGGGCCTCGCCGGGGCTGGCGCGGTGGGCGGGGCGTCGTCCGCGCCGGCGGCGATTGGCTGACGCTCGGGAGGGCGGGGCCTCCTGCGGGCGGGGCTTCGGCCGCGCTCGCGGCGATTGGCTGACGCTCGGGTGGGCGGGGCCCCCTGCAGGCGCGGCCCCGGTTGCTCTGGCGGCGATCGGCCGAGGCTTCGGTAGGCGGGGCCTCGTCGGCGCCGGCGGCGATTGGCTGACGCTCGGGTGGGCGGGGCCTCGGCCGCGCTCGCGGCGATTGGCTGACGCTCGGGTGGGCGGGGCCTCCTGCGGGCGGGGCTTCGGCCGCGCTCGCGGCGATTGGCTGACGCTCGGGTGGGCGGGGCCCCCTGCGGGCGCGGCCCCGGTTGCTCTGGCGGCGATCGGCCGAGGCTTCGGTGGGCGGGGCCTCGTCGGCGCCGGCGGCGATTGGCTGACGCTCGGGTGGGCGGGGCCTCGGCCGCGCTCGCGGCGATTGGCTGACGCTCGGGTGGGCGGGGCCTCCTGCGGGCGGGGCCTCGGCCGCGCTCGCGGCGATTGGCTGACGCTCGGGTGGGCGGGGCCCCCTGCGGGCGCGGCCCCGGTTGCTCTGGCGGCGATCGGCCGAGGCTTCGGTGGGCGGGGCCTCGTCCGCGCCGGCGGCGATTGGCTGACGCTCGGGTGGGCGGGGCCTCCAATGGGCGGGGCCTCGGGTCCGCCGGCGGCGATTGGCGGAGGCTGCGGTGGGCGGGGCCTCGGTCCGGGGCGCCCCTGAGCATGCTCCGCCTATTTATAGCCGGCCCCCGCCGCCGCTCCTATTTTGGGCCCCGCCAGCCGCCGGGGCACACGGGGCTCCGGGTGCGGGGACCCGGTGCCCGGCATGCTGCTGGTGCCCACCCCCCGCGGGCTGGCAGAGATGCTGAGGACCGTTGGTGAGAGCGAGGCCTGTTTCTGTTCAGATGGACGCAAGCAGCAGCAGCAGCATCCGCAGCAGCAGCAGCAGTCCCTGGAGATCCTGGCCCGCACCGCCCTCCACGCCCTCCCCAGGACAGGTGAGCCCACCGGCTGCCCCGTGCCCACCTGTGAGCCCCATCGTTCACTTACTTAATAATAATCATCATCATAATAATGATAGTAATAATAATGATAGCATTTGTTAAGCCCAATCATTCACTTTACTTAATAATAATCATCATCATAATAATGGTAGTAATAATAATGATAGCATTTGTTAAGCGCTTACTACTCATTCATTCATTCAGTCGTATTTTTCGAGCGCCGACTGTGTGCAGAGCACTGGACCCACCTGTGAGCCCATTCATTCACTTCATAATGATGATGGCATTTGTTAAGCGCTTACTACTCATTCATTCATTCAGTCGTATTTATCGAGCACCTACTGTACGCAGAGCACTGGACCCACCTGTGAGCCCATTCATTCGCTTCATAATAGTGATGACATTTCTTAAAGCGTGCGTTCTACTCATTCATTCATTCAGTCGTATTTATCGAGCGCCGACTGTATGCAGAACACTGGACCCACCTGTGAGCCCATTCATTCACTTCATAATGATGATGGCATTTAAGTGCTTACTATTCATTCATTCAGTCGTATTTATTGAGCGCCGACTGTGTGCAGAGCGCTGGACCCACCTGTGAGCCCATTCATTCACTTCATAATAATGATGGCATTTGTTAAGCGCTTACTACTCATTCATTCATTCAATCGTATTCATCGAGTGCCGACTGTGTGCAGAGCACTGGACCCACCTGTGAGCCCATTCAGTCACTTCATAATGATGATGGCATTTAAGTGCTTACTACTCATTCATTCAGTCGTATTTATTGAGCGCCGACTGTGTGCAGAGCGCTGGACCCACCTGTGAGCCCATTCATTCACTTCATAATAACGATGGCATTTGTTAAGCACTTACTAATCATTCATTCAATCATATTTATTGAGCGCCGACTGTGTGCAGAGCGCTGGACCCTCCTGTGAGCCCTTTCATTCACCTCATAATGATGATGACATTTGTTAAGTGCTTACTATTCATCCATTCAGTCGTATTTATTGAGCACCGACTGTGCGCAGAGCACTGGACCCACCTGTGAGCCCATTCATTCACTTCATAATGATGATGGCATTTGTTAAGCACTTCCTATTCATTCATTCACTCAGTCGTATTTATTGAGCGCCTACTGTGTGCAGAGCACTGGACCCATCTGTGAGCCCATTCATTCACTTCATAATAGTGATGGCATTTGTTAAGCACTTACTATTCATTTATTCATTGAGTCGTATTTATCGAGCGCCGACTGTGTGCAGAGCACTGGACCCATCTGTGAGCCCATTCATTCACTTCATAATAGTGATGGCATTTGTTAAGCACTTACTATTCATTCATTCAGTCAGTCGTATTTATTGAGCGCTTACTGGGTGCAGAGCACTGGACCCACCTGTGAGCCCATTCGTTCACTTCATAAGAATGATGGCATTTGTTAAGCGCTTACTATTCATTCATTCATTCAATCGTATTTATTGAGTGCCGACTGTGTGCAGAGCACTGGACCCACCTGTGAGCCCATTCATTCACTTCATAATAACGATGGCATTTGTTAAGCGCGTACTACTCATTCATTCATTCAATCGTATTTACTGAGCGCTTCCTGTGTGCAGAGCACTGGACCCACCTGTGAGCCCATTCATTCACTTCATAATAGTGATAGCATTTGTTAAGCACTTACTATTCATTCATTCAATCGTATTTATTGAGCGCTTATTAATAATAATGATGGCATTTGTTAAGCACTTACTACTCATTCATTCAATCGTATTTATTGAGCGCCGACTGTGTGCAGAGCACTGGACCCACCTGTGAGCCCATTCATTCACTTCATAATAATCATAATGATGGCATTTCTTAAGCGCTTACTATTCATTCATTAATTCAGTCATTTATTGAGCACCTACTGTGTGCAGAGCACTGGATCCACCTGTGAGCCCATTCATTCACTTCATAATAATAATAATGATGGCATTTGTTAAGCACTTACTATTCATTCAATCGTATTTATTGAGCGCTTACTGTGTGCAGAGCACTGGACCCACCTGTGAGCCCATTCAATCACTTCATAATAATGACGGCATTTGTTAAGCGCTTACTATTCATTCATTGTGTGTGAGTGAGTAAATGTAAATCAAGGAAGTCTGAGTGTATCCTTTTTAGAGTAACTGACAGACCCCTGATATGCGTGCCTCAGTGGAAAGAGCCCGGGCTTGGGAGTCTGAGGTCATGGGTTTTAGTCCCGGCTCCGCCGCTTGTCAGCTGTGTTACTTTGGGCAAGTCACTTAACTTCTCTGGGCCTCAGTTACCTCACCTGTAAAATGGGTATTAAGGTTGTGACCCCACCTGGGACAACCTGATGACCTTGTATTGAGCGCTTACTGTGTGCAGAGCACTGGACCCACCTGTGACCCCATTCATTCACTTCATAATAATAATGATGGCATTTGTTAAGCGCTTACTATTCATTCATTCAATCGTATTTATTGAGCGCCTACTGTGCGCAGAGCACTGGACCCACCTGTGAGCCCATACATTCACTTCATAATAATGATGGCATTTGTTAAGCGCTTACTATTCATTCATTCAGTCAGTCATATTTATTGAGGGCCTACTGTGTGCAGAGCACTGGACCCACCTGTGAGCCCATTCATTCACTTCATAATAATAATAATGATGATGGCATTTGTTAAGCGCTTACTGTTCAGTCATTCAATCGTATTTATTGAGCGCTTACTGTATGCAGAGCACTGGACCCACCTGTGAGCCCATTCATTCACTTCATAATAATAATAATGATGATGGCATTTGTTAAGCGCTTACTGTTCATTCATTCATTCATTCAATCGTATTTACTGAGCGCTTACTGTGTGCAGAGCACTGGACCCACCTGTGAGCCCATTCATTCACTTAATAATAACAATGATGATGGCATTTGTTAAGCACTTACTGTGTGCAGAGCACTGGACTAAGTGCTTGGGAAGTCCAGGTTGGCAACATCTAGAGACGGTCCCTACCCAACAGTGGGCTCATAGTCTAGAAGGGGGAGACAGGCAACAAAACAAAACATATTAACAAAATTCATTCATTCATTCAATCGTATTTATCGAGCGCTTACTGTGTGCAGAGCACTGTACCAAGCGCTTGGGAAGCACAAGTCGGCAACATCTAGAGACGGTCCCTACCCAACAGTGGGCTCACAGTCTAAAAGGGGGAGACAGAGAACACCAAACATACTAACAAAATAAAATAAATAGAATAGATATGTACAAGTAAAATAGAGTAATCTGTACAAACATATATACAGGTGCTGTGGGGAAGGGAAGGAGGAAAGAAGGGGGAGAGTAATAGAGTAATAAATCATCAATCGTATTTATTGAGCACTTACTGTGTGCAGAGCACTGTACTAAGCGCTTGGGAAGTACAAGTTGGCAACATATAGAGACAGTCCCTACCCAACAGTGGGCTCACAGTCTTGTCAAATGCGTACAAACATATATATATATATATGTAAATATATATATATATGTATATGTGTGTGTATGTATATATATACAAATATACGTACAAACAAATGCGTTCAAACATATATATGTATATGTGTGTGTATGTACATATATATGTATGTGTGTGTGTGTATATATATACATATGTATATGTATACATTTACATGTATATATACAAACATATATACAGGTGCTGTGGGGGGGGGAAGGAGGTAAGAGCACTGTTGGATAGGGACCGTCTCTATATGTTGCCAACTTGTACTTCCCAAACGCTTAGTACAGTGCTCTGCACGCAGTAAGCACTCAATAAATACGATTGAATGAATGAATGAGCAGCCAGGTGACCCCTGGGCGGACTCTTCTGCCCACTCTCGTCACCTGATGCCCCTGTGCCCGGAGACCCTGCGGAAGAAGGGGCCACCAGCCCCCTGCTCACGGACCCGAGGGGCCCACACGGACAGGGCAGCCGTGGCCCAGTTGGCACCATGGGGACGGGGAAGGAAGTGGGTCAGTGACTCGACTGCGGCTCGCCCCGGCCCTCGGACTGCGGTCTGGCGAGGGATGGAGCTTTGGCGGGGGGATCCGTGGAGGAGGGACAGAGTCTTCACCCCCACCGTGCCCACCCCGCTCCGGATGGGCGGGTGGGCTGGGGTGGACCCTCTCCAGGAGCGAGCAGGGGCATCGGCGTGGGTCACTGCCGCCCACTGCTCCCCGTGCCCAGGAAACCATTCATTCATTCATTCATTGTTGTATTTATTGAGCACTTACTGTGTGCAGAACACTGTACTAAGCGCTTGGGAAGTACACGTTGGCAAGATCTAGAGACGGTCCCTACCCAACAGTGGGCTCACAGTCGAGAAGGGGGAGAAACCAGGATTGGGCTCGGACATCCTGGCGAGAGGCGAGGTCGTTGGCCGTGGGGCTGCTCCGTCTCTCTCCCTCCCTGGTCCCGAGAGGGGGATGGGGGGTGGCGAGGGCGGGGAAGCGCCCACCGGGCAGAAAAACATCTCTGACCTTTAATAATAATAATAATAATAATAATGGTAGTAGTAATGATAATAATAGTGATAATGGCAGTTGTTAAGCGCTTACTATGTGCCAAGCACTGTTCTAAGCGCTGGGGAGGATACAAGGTAATCGGGTTGTCCCACATGGGCTCGCAGTTTTAATCCCCATTTTACAGATGAGGTAATTGAGGCACAGAGAAGTTGTAATAATAATAATAACAGTAATGGCATTTATTAAGTGCTTACTATGTGCAAAGCACTGTTCTAAGCACTGGGGAGATTACAAGGTGATCAGGTTGTCCCACGGGGGGGCTCACAGTCTTCATCCCCCTTTTCCAGATGAGGTCACTGAGGCCCAGAGAAGTGAAGTGACTTGCCCAAAGTCACGCAGCTGACAGTTGGCGGAGCCGGGATTTGAACCCATGATCTCCGACTCCCAAGCCCGGACTCTTTCCACTGAGCCACGCTGCTTCTCAAGTTGTGACCGGCCCTGAGTCACCCAGCTGTCAAGTGGCGGAGCCAGGATTAGAACCCATGACCCCTGACTCCAAAGCCCGGGCTCTTTCCACTGAGCCGCGCTGCTTTGCCATCTGCTCAGTTAAGGGGGTCCCTTTGGAGTCCCCCCCGCCCCCAGTAGCCTCAGATTGGCAGAGGCGGGGGATGTTGCCAGTTTGTACTTCCCAAGCGCTTAGTACCGTGCTCTGCACATAGTAAGCGCTCAATAAATACAATTGATGATGATTGATGATGGACAGTGGTTACTGCCACCTACTCGACAGGGGCATTTCCAGGCCCCCTCTGTGGCCCTGGGTGGTCCTGAGGGGCCACGGAGGGTGGGAAGAGCATCCACAGCCCCTCCCCGGATGACTGCGAACCCGCTGTTGGGTAGGGACCGTCTCTATATGTTGCCAACCTGTCCTTCCCAAGTGCTTAGCACAGTGCTCCGCACACAGTAAGCGCTCAATAAAGACGATTGATGATTGATTCTCCCTCTCCGGAGCCATCAGGGCGTCCAGGCCGGGCGGGGAGAGGGTTAAGGCGCCCGTCCGGCGCCGCGGCCGTGACGCGGGCTGGGGACGGATATAGGGTGAGCGCTTGGGGCTTTGGACTCTGGTATGTAAACAGATGTTTCAAATAGAAACGCCGTAACCTCCTTGTTTAAAAAGACTCCGGGCAGCCCCCTGCTCCTCCCCCAGCCCGGACGCCCAGCTCAGATCCTGGCAAGGTTTGGAAAAATAATAAGGATGGCATCTGTTAAGCGCTTACTATGTGCAAAGCACTGTTCTAAGCGCTGGGGGGGGGGGGTACAAGGTGATCAAGTTGTCCCACCTGGCGCTCACAGTCTTCGTCCCCATTTTCATCATCAATCGTATTTATTGAGTGCTTACTGTGTGCAGAGCACTGTACTAAGCACTTGGGAAGTACAAGTTGGCAACATCATCATCATCATCATCATCAATCGTATTTATTGAGCGCTTACTGTGTGCAGAGCACTGTACTAAGCGCTTGGGAAGTACAAATTGGCAACGTATAGAGACAGTCCCTACCCAACAGTGGGCTCACAGTCTAGAAGGGGGAGACAGAGAACAAAACCAAACATAGTAACAAAATAAAATAAATAGAATAGATAGGTACAAGTAAAATAAATAAATAAAAAGAGTAACAAATATGTACAAACATATATATAGGTGCAGTGGGGAAGGGAAGGAGGTAGGATGGGGGGGATGGAGAGGGGGACGAGGGGGAGAGGAAGGAAGGGGCTCCTGGAGGAGGTGAGCTCTCAGTAGGGCCCTGAAGGGAAATTTCCAGATGAGGTCACTGAGGCTCAGAGAAGTGAAGGGACTTGTCCAAGGTCACACAGCAGACATGTGGGGGAGCCGGGGTTCGAACCCCTGACCTCTGACTCCAAAGCCCGGGCTCTTTCCACTGAGCCACACTGGAAGAGCAGGCCGGCCACCGAGACCACCTTCATTCGTCCATTCACTCGTATTTATTGAGCGCTTACTGTGTGCAAAGTGCTGTACTAAGCGCTCGGGAGAAAACAGTGCAACAGACACACATGTCCTGCCTATAATGAGCTCACAATGCTACACACACACACACTTCTCTCTCTCTCTCTCTCTCTCTCTCTCTCTCTCTCTCTCTCTCTCTCTCTCTCTCTGTCGGTCATATTTACTGAGCACTTACTATGCACCAGGCACTGTATTAAGCACTGGGGTAGTCACAGGGCTCACAGTCTCAATCCCCATTTTCCAGATAAGGTACCTGAGGCCCAGAGAAGTGACATGGCTTGCCTGAGGTCACACAGCAGACAAGTGGCAGGACAGGGATTATCTCTATATGTTGCCAACTTGTACTTCCCAAGTGCTTAGTACAGTGCTCTGCACACAGTAAGCACTCAATAAATACGATTGAATGAATGAAGTGACAATAATAATATAATAATAATGATGGCATTTATTAAGTGCTTACTATGTGCAAACCCATGACCGTCTGACTCCCAAGCCTGGGCTGTATCCATTAGGCCGTGCTGCTCAGGAGTAAAGTAAAACAATATAACAGACACATTCCCTGCCCACAGTGAGTGTACAGTTATTATTATTATTATTATTATTATGGTACTTATTAAGCGCTTACTGTGTACCGAGCACTGTTCTAAGCACTGGGGTAGATAGAAGTTAATCAGGTTGGCCACAGTCCCTGTCCCACATAGGGCTCACACTCTTCAACAGCGTGGCTCAGTGGAAAGAGTCCGGGCTTTGGAGTCAGAGGTCACGGGTTCAAATCCCCGCTCCGCCACCTGTCAGCTGTGTGACTTTGGGCCAGTCACTTCACTTCTCTGTGCCTCTGTTCCCTCTGCTGTAAAATGGGGATGAAGACTGCGAGCGCCCCGTGGGACAACCTGATCACCCTGTAACCTTCCCAGCGCTTAGAACAGTGCTTTGCACATAGTAAGCGCTTAACAAATGCCATTATTATTATTATCATCATCAATCATATTTATTGAGCGCTTACTGTGTGCAGAGCACTGTACTAAGCGCTTGGGAAGTACAACTTGGCAACATATAGAGACGGTCCCTACCTAACAGTGGGCTCACAGTCTAAAAGGGGGAGACAGAGAACAAAACCAAACATACTAACAAAGTAAAATAAGTAGAATAGATATGTACGAGAAAAATAAATAAATAAATAAATATTATTTAGTAGATTATATTATATAATATATAACCAAACATACTAACAAAATAAAATAAATAGAATAGGCATGCATGAGCAAAATAAATAAATAAATAATTTATTTAAATAAATACATTAATCAAATTATAATTTATTTATTTCAATTATTTAATTAAATAAAATATAATTTTACATTTATTATTATTAATATAAACATTAATTTATTATTAATATAAATATAAATATATTATTTATATTTTTATATTATAATGACATAATGATTTATTTATTTCAATTATTTAATTAAATAAAATGTAATTTTCTAATAAATTAAATCAAGATAAATTAAATAATAAATTATATAATAAATCATGTGATAAATAAATTAAATAATAAAATGAATAAATAAATGAAATCAAGATAAATTAAATAATAAATTATATAATAAATCATGCGATAAATAAATTAAATAATAAAATAAATAAATAAATTAAACCAAATAATAATTTTATATATTGATATATTAACAAAATATTAATTTTATTTTATTTTAATATTATAATATTATGTTATTATAACATTATATTATTATTCATCTCCATTTTCCAGATGAGGTAACCGAGGCCCAGACAAGGGAAGTGGCTTCACCCAAGGTCAAAGAGCAGACAGGTGGCGGGGCCGGGATTCGGACCCAGGTCCTTCAGACGCCCAGGCTCTACCCACTAGGCCATACTGCTACCCCGGTTCTCTGACCTCAGAAGGGGTCATCAGTTTCCCCGGCAGAGCTCAAGACCACCCACTCACTGGGGGCTTCCCTGTCCCGAGCATGGACTTCCCACGCTCCCCCAAACCGCTCACCCCCCCCAAACTGGAGTCGCAGATTCAATCCTATTTATTGAGCACTTACTGTGTGCAGAGCACTGTACTAAGCGCTTGGGAGAGTACAATAGAACAGCAGACACATTCTTGCCCCTGACGAGCTCACGGTCTAGAGGGGGAGACAGACGTTAATATGAGTAAATAAATAGATAAAATAAACCACGGCTATATAGCTATGGAGAAGCAGCGTGGCTCAGTGGAAGGAGCATGGGCTTTGGAGTCAGAGGTCATGGGTTCGAATGCCAGCTCCGCCAGTTGTCAGCTGGGTGACTCTGGGCGAGTCACTTCACTTCTCTAGACTGTGAGCCCACTGTTGGGTAGGGACTGTCTCTATATGTTGCCGACTTGTACTTCCCAAGCACTTAGTACAGTGCTCTGCACACAGTAAGCGCCTAATAAATATGATTGATTCTCTGTGCCTCAGTTACCTCATCTGCAAAATGGGGATTAAGACTGTGAGCCCCCCGTGGGACAACCTGATCACCTTGTAACCTCCCCAGTGCTTAGAACAGTGCTTTGCACATAGTAAGTGCTTAACAAATACCAACATTATTATTATTATTATATAAATCAATCAATCGTATTTATTGAGCGCTTACTGTGTGCAGAGCACTGTACTAAGCGCTTTGGAGATGGGAAGAAGGATGAATGAAGGAGCAAGTAAGAGCGGCGCAGAAGGGAGTGGGAGAAGAGAGGAGGGCTTAGTCTAGGAGAGCTTCTTGGAGGAGATGGGCCTTCAGAAAGGTTTTGAAGTAAGGAAGAGCAATTATCTGTCTGATGTGAGGAGGGAGGGCATTCCAGGCCAGCTCAGTACAGTGCTCCGCACACAGTAAGCGCTCAATAAATACGATTGAATGAATGAATGTGGGCGAGAGGTCAGTGGCAAGTTAGAGGAGATGGAGGTACAGTGAGATGGTTAACATTAGACAGATGATATAATAATAATGATCATCATCATCAATCGTATTTATTGAGCGATTACTGTGTGCAGAGCACTGTACTAAGCGCTTGGGAAGTACAAATTGGCAACATCTAGAGACAGTCCCTACCCAACAGTGGGCTCACAGTCTAAAAGGGGGAGACGGAGAACAAAACCCCAAACATACTAACAAAATAAAATAAATAGAATAGATATGTACAAATAAAATAAATAAATAAATAGAGTAAAAAATATGTACAAATTGATACTGTAATGATATTTGTTAAGCGCTTATTATGTGCCAAGCACTGTTCTAAGCGCTGCGGTGGATACAAGGTAATCAGGTTGCCCCACGTGGGGCTCACGGTCTCCATCCCCGTTTTCCAGATGTGGGAACTGAGGCCCAGGGAAGTGAAGTGACTCACCCAAAGTCACCCAGCTGACAAGTGGTGGAGCCGGGACTTGAACCCACGACCTCTGACTCCCAAACCCGGGCTCTTTCCACTGAGCCACGCTGCTTCTTGGTGACTAGTGACGATGACATTGGTGATGTGTGTTAAGTGCTTACTAGGTGCCAACCACCGCACTAAGCACTGGAGCCCGTTGTTGGGTAGGGACTGTCTCTCTCCGTTGCCGAATTGTACTTTCCAAGCGCTTAGTACAGTGCTGTGCACATAGTAAGCGCTCAAGAAATACGATTGAATGAATGAATGAAATGAAGGTAATCAGGCTAAGTGGGAAGGAGAACCATCCCCATTTTAAAGATGAGGAAACTGAGGCCCAGGGAAGTGACTTGCCCGAGGTCACCCAGCGGCCAAAGGATTGGGCCTGGCCTAGAACTCGGGTCTCCCGGGAGTCAGCGCTTAGAACGGTGCTTGGCACATAGTAAGCGCCTCGTGGCTCAGTGGAAAGAGCCCAGGCTTTGGAGTCAGAGGTCATGGGTTCAAATCCCGGCTCCGCCACTTGTCAGCTGGGTGACTTTGGGCGAGTCACTTCACTTCTCTGTGCCTCAGTTCCCTCATCTGGAAAATGGGGATGGAGACTGTGAGCCCCCTGTGGGACAAGATGATCTCCTTGTAACCTCCCCAGCGCTTAGAACAATGCTTTGCACATAGTAAGCGCTTAATAAATGCCATCATTATTATTAAGAAATACCATCATCATCATCATCCATATGTATACATACATATTTATTACTCTATTTATTTATTTATTTATTTTACTTGTACATTTCTATCCTATTTATTTTATTTTTTTGGTATGTTTGCCTTTGTTCTCTGCCTCCCCCTTTTAGACTCTGAGCCCACTGTTGGGTAGGGACTGTCTCTATGTGTTGCCAATTTGTACTTCCCAAGCGCTTAGTACAGTGCTCTGCACATAGTAAGCGCTCAATAAATACGATTGATTGATTGATTGATTGATCATCCCAGGCTTGGAGCCTTTCCACTGGCCCACCACGCTGTTTCTTCTCTCGGCCTGGTGGTTGGGGATTTGGGGGCTCTGGGGAGGAGCAGGGGCAGCCCCGGGGGGCTTCAAGTTGGAGAAGCAGCGTGGGGTTGTGGACAGAACACGGGTCCGGGAGTTGGAAAGTCACGAGTTTTAATCCCGGCTCCGCCCTGTGTCTGCTATGTGGCCCTGGGCAAGTCACTTCACTTCTCTGGGCCTCAGTGGCCTCATCTGCAAAATGGGGATTAAGATTGTGAGCCCCATATGGGACGGGGATCGTGTCCATCCCGATTTTTTTTTTTTTAATAGCATTTATTAAGCGCTTACTATGTGCAAAGCACTGTTCTAAGCGCTGGGGAGATTACAAGGTGATCAGGTTGTCCCATGGGGGGCTCACAGTCTTAATCCCCATTTTCCAGATGAGGTAACTGAGGCACGGAGAAGTTAAGTGAGTTGCCCAAAGTCACACAGCTAAGTGGCGGAGCTGGGATTTGAACCCATGACCTCTGACTCCAAAGCCCAGGCTCATTCCACTGAGCCACGCTGCTTCTCTGTGAGCCCACTGTGGGGTAGGGACCGTCTCTATATGTTGCCAGCTTGGACTTCCCAAGCGCTTAGTACAGTGCTCTGCACACAGTAAGCGCTCAGTAAATACGATTGAATGAATGATCACCTTGTAACCTCCCCAGCGCTTAGAACAGTGCTTTGCACATAGCGCTTAATAAGTACCATCATCATTATTAACTTCTCTGGGCCTCAGTGACCTCATCTGTAAAATGGAGATGAAGACAGTGAGCCCCACGTGGGACAACCTAATTACCTTGTATCCCCCCCAGTGCTTAGAACAGTGCTTGGCACATAGTAAGCGCCTAACAAAAACCATCATCATTATTATTATTATCCTCCCCAGCACTTAGAACAGTGCTTGGCACATACTAAACTTAGAGAAGCAGCGTGGCTCAGTGGAAAGAGCACGGGCTTCGGAGTCAGAGGTCATGGGTTCGAATCCCAGCTCCGCCACATGTCTGCTGTGGATCCTTGGGCAAGTCACTTAACTTCTCTGAGCCTCAGTTCCCTCATCTGTAAAATGGGGGTTAAGACTGTGAGCCCCCCGTGGGACAACCTGATCACTTTGTATCCCCCAAGCGCTTAGAACAGTGTTTTGCATATAGTAAGCGCTTAACAAATGCCAACGTTATTATTATTAGTAAACGCTTAACACATGCCATCATCATCATCGCTGGGGATGGGTCCCAGACCTGCCCTTCCTTTGCAGGAGTAAATTGGGGTGGGGGGGGGTGGGGGTGAGGCCTTCCCAAACTGAGCCCCCTCTTTCCTCTCCTCCTTCCCCTCCCCACAGCACTTGTATATACGTGTACAGATTTACTACTCTATTTATCTTACTTGTACATATTTTCTATTTATTTTGTTCATGATATGCGTATAGCTGTAATTCTATTTTTTTCTGACGATTTTGATGACACCTGTCTACATGTTTCATTTTGTCATCTGTCTCCCCCTTCTAGACTGTGAGCCCGTTAGGTAGGGGAAGCAGCGTGGCTCAGTGGAAAGAGCCCGGGCTTGGGAATCAGAGGTCATGGGTTCAAATCCCAGCTCCGCCAATCGTCAGCTGTGTGACTTTGGGCAAGTCACTTCACTTCTCTGGGCCTCAGTTCCCTCATCTGGAAAATGGGGATGAAGACTGTGAGCCCCCCGTGGGGCAACTTGATCACCTTGTCATCCCCAGCGCTTTGAACAGTGCTTTGCACATAGTAAGCGCTCGGGAGTCAAAGGTCATGGGCTCTATTCCCAGCCCTGCCACTTGTCAGCTGTGTGACTTTGGGCAAGTCACTCAACTTCTCTGTGCCTCAGTTACCTCATCTGTAAAATGGGGGTGAAGACTGTGAGCCCCCCGTGGGACAACTTGATCACCTTGTCATCCCCAGTGCTTCGAACAGTGCTTTGCACATAGTAAGTGCTTAATAAATGCCATTATTATTATTATTCTCTGTGCCTCAGTTCCCTCATTTGTAAAATGGGGATTAAGATTGTGAGCCCCACGTGGGACCTTGATTACCTTGTATCCCCCCAGAGTTTAGAACAGTGCTTGGCACATAGTAAGCACTTAACAAATACCAGCATTATTATTATAGGGCCCGTCTTTATATGTTGCCGACTTGTACTTCCCAAACGCTCAGTCCAGTGCTCTGCACACAGTAAGCGCACAATAAATGTGATTGAATAATAATAATGATGGTATTTGTTAAGCACTTACTATGTGCAAAGCACTGTTCCAAGCGCTGGGGAGGATACAAGGTGATCAGGTTGTCCCACGTGGGGCTCCCAGTCTTCATCCCCATTTTCCAGATGAGGGAACTGAGGCTCAGAGAAGTGAAGTGACTTGCCCAAGGTCACACATGACCTCTGACTCCCAAGCCTGGGCTCTTTCCACTGAGCCCCAATGCAGCGTTTAGTATGTGCTAGGCAGTGTTCTAAGCATTGAGCACCGTTTTCAGGGGGAGGGCAGAGGCGGTGGGGCAGCAGCCTGGGGGGAGGGGGACACAGTCTTCCAGACTGTGAGCCCGCTGTTGGGTAGGGAACGTCTCTATATGTTGCCATCTTGGACTTCCCAAGCGCTTAGTACAGTGCTCTGCACACAGTAAGTGCTCAATAAATACGATTGAATGAATGAATGACAAGTTTGCAGGAGGCCTTCCCAGACTGAGCCCCTTCCTTCCTCTCACCCTCATCCCCCTCTCCATCCCCCCCGCCTTACCTCCTTCCCCTCCCCACAGCACCTGTATATATGTGTATATGTTTGTACGGATTTATTACTCTATACATATTTATTCTATTTATTTTATTTTGTTAATATGCTTTGTTGTCTGTCTCCCCCTTCCAGACTGTGAGCCCGCTGTTGGGTAGGGACCGTCTCTAGATGTTGCCAACTTGTCCTTCCCAAGCGCTTAGTACAGTGCTCTGCACACAGTAAGCGCTCAATAAATACGATTGATTGATTTATTCTATTTATTTTACTTTGTTAATATGTTTTGTTGTCTGCCTCCCCCTTCTAGACTGTGAGCCTGCTGTTGGGTAGGGACCGTCTCTATACGTTGCCAACTTGTCAATCAATCAGTCAGTCGTATTTATTGAGCGCTTACTGTGTGCAGGGAGAGCACTGTACTAAGCGCTTGGGAAGTCCAAGTTGGCAACATCTAGAGACGGTCCCTACCCAACAGTGGGCTCACAGTCTAGAAGGGGGAGACAGAGAACAAAACCAAACATATTAACAAAATAAAACAAATAGAATAGATATGTACAAGTAAAATAAATAGAGTAATAAATATGTACAAACATTCGCAAGCGCTTAGTACAGTGCTCTGCACACAGTAAGCGCTCAATAAATACGATTGATCGATTTATTCTATTTTACTTTGTCAATATGTTTGGTTTTGTTGTCTGCCTCCCCCTTCTAGACTGTGAGCCCACTGTTGGGTAGGGACCGTCTCTAGATGTTGCCAACTTGGACCTCCCAAGCGCTCAGTACAGTGCTCTGCACACAGTAAGCGCTCAATAAATACGATTGAATGAATGAATGGATGGATGAAAGTGGGCGCTGCCCCTCCCCCTGCTGCTGTTCCTCCCCTCCCGCCGCCCCTCCCCCCGCGCTGTTCCTTCCCCCTCCCCCCGCTGCTGCTCCCTGTTTCCTTGTTTTGCCGTGTGTCTGTCTCCCCCCCTTTTGGGCCGTGAGCCCGATGAGGGCAAGGGATGGGCCCTCTTTATTCAATCAATCAATCGATCCTATTGATTGAGCGCTTACTGTGCGCACAGCACTGTACTAAGCGCTTGGGAAGTCCAAGTTGGCAACATTTAGAGACGGTCCCTACCCAACAGCGGGCTCACAGTCTAGAAGGGGGAGACAGACAACAAAACAAAACATATTAATAAATTAAATAGAATAGATATGAACAAGTAAAATAAATAAATAAATAGAGTAATAAATATGTACAATTTTATCGCCAGATTGGACTTTCCCAGCGCTTAGCCCAGTGCTGTGCACACATTGAGTGTCTGGATGCCCTCCCCCCTGCTGCGGCTCCCGTTTCCTTGTCTGTATTTATTCATTCATTCAATCGTATTCATTAATAATAATGGCATTTATTAAGCGCTTACTATGTGCACAGCACTGTTCTAAGCGCTGGGGAGGTTACAAGATGAACAGGTTGTCCCTCGTGGGGCTCACAGTCTTCATCCCCATTTTACAGATGAGGTCATTGAGGCCCAGAGAAGTGAAGTGACTTGCCCAGAATCACACAGCTGACAATTGGCAGGGCTGGGATTTGAACCCATGACCTCTGACTCCAAAGCCCAGGCTCTTCCCACTGAGCCACGCTGCTTCCCCAGTTGAGCGCTGACTGTGTGCAGAGCACCGTACTAAGCGCTTGGGAAGTCCAAGTCGGCAACATCTAGAGACGGTCCCGACCCAACAGCAGGCTCACAGTCTAGAAGGGGGAGACGGGCAGTAATAATAATGGCATTTATTAAGCACTTACTATGTGCAAAGCACTGTTCTAAGCCCTGGGGAGGTTACAAGGTGATCAGGTTGTCCCACTGGGGGCTCACATTTAATCCCCATTTTCCAGGTGAGGTAACTGAGGCCCAGAGTATGATGGTGACGATGGCATTTATTAAAGCGCTTACTACGTGCAAAGCACTGTTCTAAGCGCTGGGGAGGTTACAAGGTGATCAGGTTGTCCCACTGGGGGATCACATTTAATCCCCATTTTCCAGGTGAGGGAACTGAGGCCCAGAGTATGATGGTGACGATGGCATTTATTAAAGCCCTTACTGTGTGCAAAGCACTGTTCTAAGCGCTGGGGAGGTTACAAGGTGATCAGGTTGTCCCACTGGGGGCTCACATTTAATCCCCATTTTCCAGATGAGGTAACTGAGGCCCAGAGAATGATGATGATGATGATGGCATTTATTAAAGCCCTTACTAGGTGCAAAGCACTGTTCTAAGCGCTGGGGAGGTTACAAGGTGATCAGGTTGTCCCACTGGGGGCTCACATTTAATCCCCATTTTCCAGGTGAGGGAACTGAGGCCCAGAGTATGATGGTGACGATGGCATTTATTAAAGCGCTTACTAGGTGCAAAGCACTGTTCTAAGCGCTGGGGAGGTTACAAGGTGATCAGGTTGTCCCACTGGGGGATCACATTTAATCCCCATTTTCCAGGTGAGGTAACTGAGGCCCAGAGTATGATGGTGATGATGGCATTTATTAAAGCCCTTACTGTGTGCAAAGCACTGTTCTAAGCGCTGGGGAGGTTACAAGGTGATCAGGTTGTCTCAGTGGGGGCTCAGACAACAAAACAAAACATATTAACAAAATAAAATAAACAGAATAGTAAATATGTACAAGTAAAATAGAGTAGTAAATAGGCATTCATTCGTTCAGTCGTATTTATTGAGCGCTGACTGTGTGCAGAGCACTGGACTACGTGCTTGGGAAGTCCAAGTTGGCAACATCTAGAGATGGTCCCTACCCACCAGCGGGCTCCCAGGCTAGAAGGGGGAGGCAGAGAACAAAACCAAACCAAACCTACTAACGAAACATTTATCAGGGCCCCGGCCGTGAGCCCGGTGCGGGCAAGGGATGGTTCCTCTTTAATGCCCGGTTGGGCTCTCCGAGCGCTTGGCCCAGTGCTGGGCCCCCAGGCAGCGACCCAGAAGCGCGATCGAAAGAGTGGCTGTTCCCTCTCCCCCCCGCCCCCCCCGCGCGGCTGTTCCTCCGTCCGCCGCCGCTCCTCCCTCCGCTGCTGCTGCGGCGGCGGCGGCGCTGCTCTCCGTCCCGCCGGCGGCCGGCAGGGGGCGCCCCGGGCGGGGCGCGGCCCGCCCCCACTTCCTGTTTGCATTATTCATTCATCCATCCATTCATTCATTCATTCAATCAATCGTATTTATTGAGCATTGGGCGGGGCCCGGACAGACCCCCTCCCCCTTCTCCCTGTCCCTGTCCCTCTCCCTCCCCCCGCCGCTGCAGAGGCCCGGCCTGTCCCCAGGCCCCCCAACCCCCAGCCCCTAACCGCCTGCTGCTGCTGCTTCTTTCTTCTTCTTCTTTCTTCTTCTTCTTCCTTCTTCTTCCTTCTTCTTCCTTCCTCTTCCTTCTTCTTCCTTCTTCTTCCTCTTCCTCCTCCCTTCCAGACAGCCCCTTCAGCCCCAGGACTGACTGCCCACCCCCTTCTAGCCCCCCTAGGTGCCCCCCACCTCCCTCCACCCCAGGACTGGCTGCCCACCTCCTTCTAGGCCCCCAGGCTGCCCCCCAAGGCCCTCCGCCCCAGGACTGGCTGCCCACCTCCTTCCAGCCCCCCCAGCTGCCCCCCCCCCAGGACTGGCTGCCCCCCCAGCTGCCCCCCCCCCAGGACTGGCTGCCCCCCAGCTGCCCCCTATTGCCCTCCGCCCCAGGATTGGCTAGCCCACCTCCTTCCAACCCCCCTAGCTGCCCCCCACCGCCCTCCACCCCAGGACTGGCTGCTCTCCACCGCCTTCCAGCCCCCCTAGCCGCCCCGCACCACCCTCCGCCCCAGGACTGGCTGCCCCCCCCCTCCGGCCATTTAGCCGCCCCCCCCCCAGCCCGGGAGAGTGCCCCTGCCCCGCTGCCCCTCTGATTTAGCTGCCCACCCCCTTCCAGCCCCCTAATCCCCCCCCATACACACCCCTCCTCCTTCCTGCCCAGCCCCTTCCAGCTCCCCTCCACCTCCATTGCAGTCCAGCCCCCAGCTCTAGACGGCCTACCTCTAAGCCCCCCCAGCTCTCTCCTCCCCACTACTGGCTGCCCCCTCCTCCTGCCACCCTCTCCCCCCCACCCAGCCCGCCCACCCTCTTCCTGCCCCTCCTCATCTAATAATAATAATAATAATAATGTTGGTATTAAGTGCTTACTATGTGCAAAGCACTGTTCTAAGCGCTGGGGAGGTTACAAGGTGATCAAGTTGTCCCACGTGGGGCTCACAGTCTTCATCCCCATTTTCCAGATGAGGTGACTGAGGCCCAGAGAAGTGAAGTGACTTGCCCAAAGTCACACGGCTGACAATGGGCAGAGCCGGGATTTGAGCCCATGACCTCTGACTCCAAAGCCCAGGCTCTTTTCCACTGAGCCACGCTGCTTCTGGCCACCCTCCTCCAACCCGACAACCCCGGACCAGCCAAGCCCCCCAGCTTCCCTTCCTGAGCCCTCATTGCCTGCCCCGGTGCTGGGAAGAGGAGCCCCCCAGCCACTTTGTCCTGGACCAGATTGGCAGAGAAGAAACCGGGATGGGGGCCGGGGCTACGTGAGCCAGAGGGAGGGAGACCCAAAGCTCAACCATTCCTGGGCCAGGCCTGCAGCCCCCGGCTCCTAGCCCTCAGGGTCCAGTTGGGCGAGAGGCGACCCTCATTCTGGGCTCTGGATAGGGCTGAGTGGTATCCAGGGATGATGACGATGATGGTGGTGGTGTTTATTAAGTGCTTACTATGTGTCAAGCGCTGTTCTAAAGAGCGGGGTAGATAGGAGCTCATCAGGTTGTACATATTTATTACTCTATTTTACTTGTACATATCTATCCTATTTATTTTATTTTGTTGGTATGTTTGGTTTTGTTCTCTGTCTCCCCCTTTTAGACTGTGAGCCCACTGTTGGGTAGGGACTGTCTCTATGTGTTGCCAATTTGTACTTCCCAAGCGCTTAGTACAATGCTCTGCACATAGTAAGTGCTCAATAAATACGATTGATGATGATGATGATCAGGTTGGGTACCATCCATGTCATTCATTCATTCATTCATTCAGTCGTATTTATTGAGCGCTTACTGTGTGCAGAGCACTGTACTAAGCGCTTGGGAAGTACAAGTTGGCAACACATAGAGACGGTCCCTACCAGAGCTCACAGCCTTAATCCCCATTTTCCAGATGAGGAAACTGAGGCCCAGAGAAGCGAAGCGACTTGCCCAAGGTCACACAGCGGACGAGTGACGGAGCCGGGACTGGTACCCAAGTGGTTCTGACTCCCGGGCTCTATCCATTAGGCCACGTTGCTTCCCTGGGGGCTTCTGGGCCACATCATTAGAGAAACAGCATGGCTCAGTGGAAGGAGCCCGGGCTTGGGAGCCTGAGGTCATGGGTTCTAATCCCGGCTCCGCCGCTTGTCAGCTGGGTGACTTCGGGCAAGGCACTTCACTTCTCCGGGCCTCAGTTGCCTCACCTGTGAAATGGGGATGAAGACTGTGAGCCCCGCATGGGAAACCTGGTGACCTTGTACCCCCCGCCCCCCCCAGCAATTATTACAGGTTGTCTGTCTCCCCCTTCTAGACTGTGAGCTCGTTGGTGGGTAGGGACCGTCTCTATATGTCCCGACTTGTGCTTAGTACAGTGCTGTGCACACAGTAAGCGCTCAATAAATACGGTTGAATGAATGAATATGTCTTGGGGGGTAGCAGTGAGTGGGGGGATGCCGGGAGGCGGTCTGGCCCCGGGCTGGTTCTCCCCCTCATCCTTTCGCCCACATCATCATCATCAATCGTATTTCTTGAGCGCTTACTATGTGCAGAGCACTGTACTAAGCGCTTGGGAAGTACAAATTGGCAACATATAGAGACAGTCCCTACCCAACAGTGGGCTCACAGTCTAAAAGAGTTCCACATGGAACTGGACGGCCAGGGGTGTGCGTGTGTGTGTGTGTGTGTGTCTGTGTGTGTCTGTGATGCGTCCCCACCCTCCTGACCACATCTGGCCTCAGCCGCAGATGTGGCCTTGGCCACACAGTCGTCAGAGCAGCAGCTCGGGTCAGTCGGGGGGGGGCTGGGGGGGCCACGTGTGCCCACGAGGACTGTGCCCACTGGGGAGAGAGCCTTCCTCCGACTTCTCTCTGGGCCTCCCTGCCCACCAGCCCTCTCCAGACCGGCTTAGGGAGTCATCATCATCATCATCATCAATCGTATTTATTGAGCGCTTATTGTGTGCAGAGCACTGGACTAAGCGCTTGGGAAGTACAAATTGGCAACATACAGAGACAGTCCCTACCCAACAGTGGGCTCACAGTCTAAAAGGGGGAGACAGAGAACAAAACCAAACATACTAACAAAATAAAATAAATAGAAGAGATATGTACAAGTAAAATAGAGTAATAAATATGTATATACATATATACAGGGGCTGTGGGGAAGGGAAGGAGGTAAGATGGGGGGGATGGAGAGGGGGACGAGGGGGAGAGGAAGGAAGGGGCTGAGTGTGGGAAGGCCTCCTGGAGGAGGTGAGCTCTCAGTAGGGCCTTGAAGGGAGGAAGAGAGCCGGCTTGGCGGATGGGCAGAGGGATTGGGGGCATTCCGAGGACGGGGGCCGGGGGTCGATGGCGGGACAGGCGAGAACGAGGCCTAACGGTGAGGAGATTAGCGGCGGTCGGTCGATCGTATTTCTCGAGCTCTTACTATGTGCTGAGTGCTATCCTGCCGGCCTCCTCTGCCCATCTCCCCTGCCCCTGGGGAGCGGCAAACCCCCCCAACACCAGCAAAGGCCCAGCTCTGCGGTGCCCCTGCCCTGCTGCCCCTCTGATTGAGCTTCAGCCCGTGAGCCGAAGCAGCGTGGCTCAATGGAAAGAGCCCGGGCTTTGGAGTCAGAGGTCATGGGTTCAAATCGCGGCCCCACCAATTGTCAGCTGGGTGACTTTGGGCAAGTCACTTCTCTGTGCCTCAGTTCCCTCATCTGTAAAATGTGGATGAAGACTGTGAGCCCCCCGTGGGACAACCTGATCACTTTGTAACCTCCCCAGTGCTTAGAACAGTGCTTTGCACATAGTAGGCGCTTAATAAATGCCATTATTATTATTAAGGGCTCAGGATGCAGCCTGGTTGGTGGGGAGGGGGCTCAGCAGGGAATCCCCCCCTTCTCCCAGGTTCATGCTGTATTGGATAGATTATGTGCCTGGGAATCAGGAGGTCATGAGTTCATTTGATCATTCGTTCATTCAATCTTATTTATTGAGCGCTTACTGTGTGCAGAGCACTGTACTAAGCGCTTGGGATGTCCAAGTTGGCAACATATAGAGACGGTTCCTACCCGACAGTGGGCTCACAGGCTAGAAGGGGGAGACAGAAAACAAAACAAAACATATTAACAAAATAAAATAGAATAGATATGTACAAGTAAAGTAAATAAATAAATAGAGTAATAAATCTGTACAAATACATATATACAGGTGCTGTGGGGAAGGGAAGGAGGTAAGACGGGGGGAATGGAGAGGGGCAGGAGGGGGAGAGGAAGGAGGGGGCTCAGTCTGGGAAGGCCTCCTGGAGAAGGTGAGCTCTCAGTAGGGCCTTGAAGGGAGGAATCAATCAATCATGTTTATTGAGCGCTTACTGTGTGCAGAGCACTGTACTAAGCACTTGGGAAGTCCAAGTTGGCAACATCTAGAGACGGTCCCTACCCAACAGTGGGCTCGCAGTCTAGAAGGGGGAGACAGAGAACAAAACCAAACATACTAACGAAATAAAATAGAGTAAATATGTACAAATAAAATAAATTTATTATTATTATTATATTTCATATATATTATACATTGTTATCTTCCTCTAGACTGTAAACAGTTGTCTGTCTCCCTCTTCTAGACCGTGAGCCAGTTGTCGGGTAGGGACCGACTCTATATGTTGCCAACTTGGACTTCCCAAACGCTTAGTACAGTGCTCTGCACACAGTAAGCGCTCAATAAATACGATTGAATGAAGGAATCAGTAAACTCGTTGTGGGCAGGGAGCGTGCCGCCCAACTCTGTTGAAGGATACTCTCCTAAGTGCTCAATCCAGTGCTCAGCACACAGCGATTGATAACAGGGGATCAAGTAATTGATAGTATTATCATCATCATCATCAGTCGTATTTATTGAGCACTTACTATGTGCAGAGCACTGTACTAAGCGCTTGGGAAGTACAAATTGGCAACATATAGAGACAGTCCCTACCCAACAGTGGGCTCACAGTCTAAAGGGATCGATTCCTGTATCTAGTATCGATTCCCGTGCGCTTAGAACAGTTCTTGGCACATAGTAAGCGCTTAACAGATGCCATTATTATTATTATTAAGCGTCTACCATCTGCAGGGCACCGTACTGGAAGCAGCGTGGCTCAATGGAAAGAGCGCGGGCTTGGAAGTCAGAGGTCATGGGTTCAAATCCCGACTCTGCCAATTGTCACCTGGGTGACCTTGGGCAACTCACTTCACTTCTCTGGGCCTCAGTGACCTCATCTGTAAAATGGGGATGAAGACTGTGAGCCCCACGAGGGACAACCTGATCACCTTGTATCCTCCCCAGCGCTTAGAACAGTGCTTTGCACATAGTAAGTGCTTAACAAATGCCATCATTATTATTATTATTATCATGCCTTCAGGGAGTTTACAAGCTCCGCCACTTCCCAGCTTGGTGACCGAGGGCAAGTCACTTCATCATCATCATCATCATCAATCGTATTTATTGAGCGCTTACTATGTGCAGAGCACTGTACTAAGCGCTTGGGAAGTCCAAGTTGGCAATATAGAGAGACGGTCCCTACCCAACAGTGGGCTCACAGTCTAAAAGGGGGAGACAGAGAACAAAACCAAACATACTAACTAAATAAAATAAATAGAATAGATAGGTACAAGTAAAATAAATAAATAGAGTAATAAATATGTACAAACATATATACAGGTGACTGTATATAAAGTCACTTGCATTTCGGGGGGGTCTCAGTCTCTTCACCACCACCCCCAGACTCTAAACTCATTGTGGGCAGGGAATGGCTATTATAGTTGATTCCCCCAAGCGCTTAGTACAGTGCTCCGCACACGGTAAGCGCTCAGTAAGTACGATTGACTCATGAAGTTTCCTGTTCTCCCTCCCCCTCAGACTGAGGACGGACCCCATGTGGAATGGGGAGACTACAGCCAATCTGATAGTATTGACCCAACTTATCCAACATGTACTTCCCAAGCGCTTAGTACAGTGCTCTGCACACAGTAAGTGCTCAATAAATACGATTGATTGATATTGACCCCTGATCTTAGCCCAGTGCTTGGCATATAGTAAGCACCGAACTTCCCTTAGGCTGTGGTAATATTAATGCCGGTATTCGTTAAGTGCTTACTATGTGCCAGGCACTGTACTGAACCAGCAAGTGGAGTTGGACGCAGTCCCCGTCCCACCTGGGGCGCACAGTCGCAATCCCTGTTTTTACAGGTGAGGTCATTGAGAGAGAGAAGCAGCATGGCTCAGTGGAAAGAGCCCGGGCTTTGGAGTCAGAGGTCATGGGTTCAAATCCTGGCTCTGCCACTTAATAATAATAATAATGGCATTTATTAAGCGGTTACTATGTGCAAGGCACTGTTCTAAACACTGGGGAGGTTACAAGGTGATCAGGTTGTCCCACGGGGGGCTCACAGTCTTAATCCCCATTTTACAGATGAGGTGACTGAGTCACAGAGAAGTGAAGTGACTTCCCCAAAGTCACACAGCAGACACGTGGCGCAGCTGGGATTCGAACCTGTGTCCTCTGACTCCAAAGCCCGGGCTCTTTCCACTGAGCCACACTGCTTCTCTCTGTCAGCTGGGTGACTGTGGGCAAGTCACTTAACTTCTCTGTGCCTCAGTTACCTCATTTGTAAAATGGGGATAATAATAATGGCATTTGTTAAGCGCTTACTATGTGCAAAGCACTGTTCGCAGCGCTGGGGGATATAACATGATCAGGTTGTCCCACGTGGGGCTCACAGTCAATCCCCAAGATGAGGGAACTGAGGCTCAGAGAAGTGAAGTGACTTGCCCAAGGTCACCCAGCTGACAATTGGCGGAGCTGGGATTTGAACCCACGACCTCTGACTCCAAAGCCCGGGCTCTTTCCACCGAGCCACGCTGCTTCTCACCGTGAACCCCCTGCTGGCCTTGTAACCTCCCCAGCGCTTAGAACAGTGCTTTGCACATCTTAAGCGCTTAATAAATGCCGTTATTATTATTATTATTTGCCCGATCGGGAGGGTGAAGGGAAGTTTCCAAGGGGGGGGGAAGGAGGGAGGAGAGGCCTGGCGGCGCTCTGGAGACCAAGCCCGCTCCCCTAGTTTATCCTCTTCCCTCCCCCGCTGCCTCGGTCTCCCCCTCTTTCCTCACTCCGCACAGCTGCTGTTGGGCCCGCTCTATATTTAGCGGGTGTCTGCAGTGTAATTACAATAAAAATGTTGAAAGGAGATAATCCAGGGGAGGAAGCCGGTTCCGTCTCCCCGTTTCCTCCCCTCCCCAACCGGGCCCGCTGAAGCCCCCCACTCCCACCCTGGTCTATGGACCCCTTACCCTACCTGGGGGTGCGGCAGGGCGGCCCCCTCTCTCATCAATCAATCAATCAATCGTATTTATTGAGCGCTTACTGTGTGCAGAGCACCGGACTAAGCGCTTGGGAAGTCCAAGTTGGCAACATCTAGAGACGGCCCCTACCCAACAGCGGGCTCACAGGCTAGAAGGGGGAGACAGACGACAAAACAAAACATCATCATCAGTCCTATTTATTGAGCGCTTATTGTGTGCAGAGCACTGTACTAAGCGCTTGGGAAGTTGGCAACATATAGAGACGGTCCCTACCCAATAGTGGGCTCACAGTCTAAAAACATATTAACAAAATAATCATAATAATTGGCATTTGTTAAGCGCTTACTGTGCGCAAAGCACTGTTCTAAGCGCTGGGGAGGATACAGGGTGATCAGGTTGTCCCACGGGGGGCTCACAGTCTTAATCCCCGTTTTACAGATGAGGGAACTGAGGCCCAGAGAAGTGAAGTAATAATAATAATAATAATAATAATAATTATGGCATTTGTTAAGTGCTTGCTATGTGCAGAGCACTGTTCTAAGCGCTGGGGGGGATACAAGCTGATCAGGTTGTCCTACATGGGGCTCACAGTCTTCATCCCCATTTTCCAGATGAGGCAACTGAGGCCCAGAGAAGTGAAGTAATAATAATAATAATTATGGCATTTGTTAAGTGCTTACTATGTGCAAAGCACTGTTCTAAGCGCTGGGGGGGGATACAAGGTGATCAGGTTGTCCTACATGGGGCTCACAGTCTTCATCCCTGTTTTACAGATGAGGGAACTGAGGCTCAGAGACGTTAAGTAACTTGCCCAAGGTCACCCAGCTGACAAGTGGCAGAGCTGGGATTAGAACCCATGACCTCTGACTCCAAAGCCCCGGCTCTTTCCCACTGAGCCACGCTGCTTCTCTATCTGGAAAATGGGGGTGGAGACTGGGAGCTCCACGCGGGACAGGGACTGTGACCAACCTGATCTTCTTATATTCACCCCGGCGCTTAGTACAGTGCCTGGCACTTACCAAATACCGTAATTATTATTATTATTATTATTACAGTAGAACCAAGTTGGTAGACAGGTTATTTCCCACAAGGAGCTTACAGTCTAGAGAAGCAGCGTGGCTCAGTGGAAAGAGCCCAGGCTTTGGAGTCAGAGGTCAGGGGTTCGAATCCCAGCTCCGCCACATGTCTGCTGTGTGACCTTGGGCAAGTCACTTAACTTCTCTGGGCCTCAGTTACCTCATCTGTAAAATGGGGATTAAGCCTGGGAGCCCCCCGTGGGACAACCTGATCCCCTTGTAACCTCCCCAGCGCTTAGAACAGTGCTTTGCACATAGTAAGCGCTTCATAAATGCCATTATTAGAGGGGGAGAGAGACCATTAATATGGATAAATGAGGGATATAGACGTGAGTGCTGTGGAGCGGAGAGAGGGGGGAATAAAAGGGGCAAATCCAAGTTCAAGGGCGGCACAAAAGGGAAGCAGCACGGTGTAGCAGATAGGACCTAGGCTTGGGAGTCATTTGTTCATTCAATCGTATTTATTGAGCGCTTACCGTGTGCAGAGCACTGTACTAAGCGCTTGGGAAGTGCAAGTCGGCAACAGGTAGAGACGGTCCCTACCCAACAACGGGCTCACAGTCTAGAAGGGGGAGATGGACAACAAAACAAAACGTATTAACAAAACTAAAATAAATCAAACAGTAAATATGTACAAGTAAAATAAATAGAGTAATAAATCTGTCCAAACATCTATACAGGTGCTGTGGGGAGGGGAAGGAGGTAGGGCGGGGGGGATGGGGAGGGGGAGAGGAAGGAAGGGGGTTAGAAGCAGCGTGGCTCAATGGAAAGAGCCCGGGCTTGGGAGTCAGAGGTCATGGGTTCAAATCCCGGCTCCACCCATTGTCAGCTGTGTGTCCTTGGGCAAGTCACTTCACTTCTCTGCGCCTCAGTTCCCTCATCTGTAAAAATGGGGTTGAAGACTGTGAGCCCCACGTGGGGCAACCTGATCACTTTGTATCCCCCTCCAGCACTTAGAACAGTGCTTTGCACATAATAAGCGCTTAACAAATGCCATTATTATTATTATTTAAGTGTGGGAAGGCCTCCTGGAGGAGGTGAGCTCTCAGTAGGGAGTCAGAAAGTCATGGGTTCTAATCCCACCCTGAGCAAGTCATCTTACTTCTCCGGGCCTCAGTTACCACCCTAGTAATAGACTGTGAGCCTGTTGTTGGGTAGGGACCGTCTCTATAGGTTGCCGATTTGTCCTTCTCAAGCGCTTCGTACAGTGCTCTGCACACAGTAAGCGCTCAATAAATACGATTGGTTGACTGATTGATATATACATATCATCATCAATCATATTTATTGAGCGCTTACTGTGTGCAGAGCACTGTACTAAGCGCTTGGGAAGTCCAAGTTGGCAACATATAGAGACGGTCCCTACCCAACAGTGGGCTCACAGTCTAAAAGGGGGAAGGTAGGGGGCTGAGTGTAGCCGGGATTCATTTGTATTTATTGAGCGCTTACTGTGTGCAGAGCACTGTACTAAGCGCTTGGGAAGTCCAAGTTGGCAACCTATAGAGACAGTCCCTACCCAACAGTGGGCTCACAGTCTAAAAGGGGGAAGGTAGGGGGCTGAGTGTAGCCGGGATTCATTCGTATTTGTTGAGCGCTTACTGTGTGCAGAGCACTGTACTAAGCGCTTGGGAAGTCCAAGTTGGCAACATATAGAGACGGTCCCTACCCAACAGTGGGCTCACAGTCTATATACAGGTGCTGTGGGGAGGGGAAGGAGGTGAGGAGGGGGAGAGGAAGGAGGGGGCTCAGACGATGGAGGAGTGGAGGGACAGAGGAAGGGATCATCAGTCGTATTTATTGAGCGCTTACTGTGTGCAATCAATCAATCAATCAATCAATCGTATTTATTGAGCGCTTACTATGTGCAGAGCACTGTACTAAGCACTTGGGAAGTACAAATTGGCATCACATAGAGACAGTCCCTACCCAACAGTGGGCTCACAGTCTAAAAGGGGGAGACAGAGAACAGAACCAAACATACCAACAAAATAAAATAAGTAGGATAGAAATGTACAAGTAAAATAAATAAATAAATAAGTAAATAGAGTGTGCAGGGCACTGTACTAAGCGCTTGGATGGAGAAATGGAGGGACTGATGGGCATCTCGTCCTCCGCAGCGGTGGAGGCGAAGCCGGGGGCCATGCCGGGCGGCCCCGGTGGCCCGGAGCCCCAGGGGTCGGGCCCGGTGGCAGCGGTGACGGCGGCGACGGCGGACCCGGCCCTCCGCGAGCAGCAGCTGCAGCAGGAGCTCCTGGCCCTGAAGCAGCAGCAGCAGCTGCAGAAGCAGCTCCTCTTCGCCGAGTTCCAGAAGCAGCACGACCACCTGACCCGGCAGCACGAAGTCCAGCTCCAGAAGCACCTCAAGGTGGGAGCCCCCCAAGGCCTCCCCCCGACGGCCCCTTTCCCCCACCCCGGGCTCCCCAGAATCAGTCAATCGTATTTATTGAGCGCTTACTGTGTGCAGGGCACTGGACCAAGCGCTCGGGAAGTCCAGGTTGGCAACATCTAGAGACGGTGCCTACCCAACAGTGGGCTCACAGGCTAGAGATGCCCCAGAAGCGGCGTGGCTCAGCGGCGAGAGCCCGGGCTTGGGAGTTTTAGACTGGGAGCCCACTGTTGGGTAGGGACCGTCTCAATACGTTGCCAACTTGGACTTCCCAAGCGCTTAGTACAGTGCTCTGCACACAGTAAGCGCTCAATAAACACGATTGATTGTTGGTATTTAAGCGCTTCCTACTGTTGGGTAGAGACTGTCTCTATTTGTTGCCAACTTGGACTTCCCAAGCGCTTAGTACAGTGCTCTGCACACAGTAAGCGCTCAATAAATACGATTGATTGATTCTAACCCCGGCTGTGTGACTTTTTGGGCAAGTCACTTCGCTTCTCTGGGCCTCAGTGACCTCATCTGGAAAATGGGGATTAAGGCCCTGAGCCCCTTGTGGGACAACCTGATCACTCTGTATCCTTCCCAGCGCTTAGAACAGTGCTTGGCACGTAGTAAGCGCTTAACAAATGCCATCATCATCATTATTATTATTATTATTGTCTGCTGGGTGACCCTGGGCAAGTCACGTCACCTTTCTGGGCCTCAGTGACATCATCTGGAAAATGGGGATTAAGGCCCTGAGCCCCTTTTGGGGCAACCTGATCACCCTGTATCCTTCCCAGCGCTTAGAACAGTGCTTGGCACATAGTAAGTGCTTAACAAATGCCATCATCATCATTATTATTATTATTATTATTATTGTCTGCTGGGTGATGCTGGGCAAGTCGCGTCACCTTTCTGGGCCTCAGTGACCTCTCTGGAAAATGGGTATTAAGACCGTGAGCCCCCCGTGGGACAACCTGATCACCCCGTATCCTCCCCAGCGTTTAGAACAGTGCTTGGCACATAGTAAGCGCTTAACAAATGCCATCATTATTATTATTATTATTGTCTGCTGGGTGACCCTGGGCAAGTCGTGTCACCTTTCTGGGCCTCAGTGACCTCATCTGAAAAATGGGGATTAAGGCTGTGAGCCCCAAATGGGACAACCTGATGACCTTATATCTACCACAGTGCTTAGAACAGTGCTTGGCACATAGTTAGAGATTAACAAATGCCATTATCATTATTATTATTATTATTATTATTATTGTCTGCTGGGTGACCCTGGGCAAGTCACGTCACCTCTCTGGGCCTCAGTCACCTCACCTGGAAAATGGGGATTAAGGCTGTGAGCCCCAAGTGGGACAACCTGATCACCTTGTAATAATAAAAATAATTATGGTAATTGTTAAGCACTTACTATGTGCAAAGCACTGGGGAGGTTACAAAGGTGATCAGGTTGTCCCACGGGGGGCTCACAATCTTAATCCCCATTTTGCAGGTGAGGTAACAGAGGCACAGAGCAGTTAAGTGACTTGCCCTTAACGGTCGTGGGTTCTAATCCCGGCTCCGCCACTTGTCAGCTGAGTGACTTTGGACAAGTCACTTCACTTCTCTGAGCCTCAGTTCCCTCATCTGGAAAATGGGGATGAAGACTGTGAGCCCCCCGTGGGACAACCTGATCACCTTGTCTCCTCCCCAGTGCATAGAACAGGGCTTTGCATCTAGTAAGCGCTTAACAAATGCTATCATTATTATTATTATTATTGTTGCCCAAAGTCACACAGCTGACAATCTACCGCAGCGCTTAGAACAGTGCTTGGCACCTCGGAAGCGCTTAACAGATGCTATCGTTATTATTATTATTATTATTGTTGTTGTCCAAAGTCACACAGCTGACAATCTACCGCAGTGCTTAGAAAAATGCTTGGCACCTAGGAAGCGCTTAACAGATGCTATCATTATTATTATTATTATTATTATTATTATTATTGTTGTCCAAAGTGACACAGCCGACAATCTACCGCAGCGCTTAGAACAGTGCTTGGCACCTAGGAAGCACTTAACAGATGCTATCATTATTATTATTATTATTGTTCAAAGCCGCACAGCAGGCAACCTACCGCAGCGCTTAGAACAGTGCTTGGCACCTAGGAAGTGCTTAACAGACGCTATCATTATTATTATTATCATTGTTCAAAGACACACAACTGACAATCTACCGCAGTGCTTAGAACAGTGCTTGGCACCTCGGAAGCACTTAACAGATGCTTTCATTATTATTATTATTATTGTTCAAAGTCACACAGCTGACAATCTTCTGCAGCGTTTAGAGCAGTGCTTGGCACCTAGAAAGTGCTTAACAGATGCTATCATTATTATTATTATTATTATTGTTCAAAGTCACACAACTGACAATCTACCGCAGTGCTTAGAACAGTGCTTGGCACCTAGGAAGCGCTTAACAGATGCTATCATTATTATTATTATTATTGTTCAAAGTCACACCGCTGACAAGCTACCGCAGTGCTTAGAGCAGTGCTTGGCATCTAGGAAGCGCTCAACAGATGCTATCATTATTATTATTGTTGTCCAAAGTCATACAGCCGACAATCTACCACAGCGGTTAGAACAGTGCTTGGCACCGCGGAAGCGCTTAACAGATGCTATCATTATTATTATTATTATTGTTCAAAGTCACACAGCTGACAATCTACTGCATCGCTTAGAACAGTGCTTGGCACCTCGGAAGCGCTTAGCAGATGCTGTCATCATTATTATTATTATTATTGCTCAAAGTCACACAGCTGACAATCTACTGCAGCGCTTAGAACAGTGCTTGGCACCTTGGAAGCGCTTAACAGATGCTATCATTATTATTATTATTATTGTTCAAAGTCACACAGCTGACAGTCTGTCACAGCGCTTAATCAATCAATTGTATTTATTGAGCGCTAACTGTGTGCAGAGCACTGTACTAAGCGCTTGGGAAGTACAATTTGGCAACATATAGAGACGGTCCCTACCCAACAGTGGTCTCACAGTCTAAAAGGGGGAGACAGGGAACAAAACCAAACATACTAACAAAATAAAATAAACAGAATAGATATGTCCAAGTAAAATAAATAGAGCAGTAAATATGTACAAACATATATAATATATACAGGTGATCAATCAATCGTATTTATTGAGCACTAACTGTGTGCAGAGCACTGTACTAAGCGCTTGGGAAGTACAATTTGGCAACATATACAGTCCCTACCCAACAATAGGAAGCGCTTGACAAGTACCATCAATCAATCAATGTATTTATTGAGCGCTTACTGTGTGCAGAGCACTGGACTAAGCGCTTGGGAAGTCCAAGTTGGCAACATACCATCGTTAGTATTATTCTGTCCCCATCGCGCTTCCTTGTGAGGCCTTCCGGTGGCCTGCAGCCTGTCCTGGCCCTGTGTGCAGAGCACTGTACTAAGCGCTTGGGAAGTACAATTTGGCAACGTATAGAGACAGCCCCTACCCAACAGTAGGAAGCGCTTAACAAATACCATCAGTCAATCAGTTGTATTTATTGAGCGCTTACTGTGTGCAGAGCACTGGACTAAGCGCTTGGGAAGTCCAAGTTGGCAACATACCATCGTTGTTGGTATCATTGTGTCCCCGTCGCGCTCCCTTGTGAGCCCTTCCGGTGGCCTGCAGCCCGTCCTGACCCTCCCGTCGTCGGCCCCCGTTCCTCCGGGTGGGCCCCGTCCCCCGTCCCCCGTCCGTCCCCCGTGCCCTGAGGGCCCGCCCCCCCCCCCCCCTGCCCCCCGTCCCGCCTCCCGCTCCCCAGCAGCAGCAGCAGGAGATGCTGGTGGCCAAGAGGCAGCAGGAACTGGAGCAGCAGCGGCAGAGGGAGCAGCAGCGGCAGGAGGAACTGGACAAGCAGCGTCTCGAGCAGCAGCTCCTCATCCTCCGCAACAAGGAGAAGAGCAAAGAGAGTGAGCGGTGGGGCCCCCCGCCCCGGGACCCCCTCCCGGGCTCCCCATCTCAGGGCTCCCATCCTCCCTCCATCCCACCCCTCATTCATGCATTCATTCAATCGTCTTTATTGAGCGCTTACTGTGTGCAGAGCACTGGACTCAGCGCTTGGGAAGTCAAGCTGGCTCTCTTCCTCCCTTCAAGGCCCTACTGAGAGCTCACCTCCTCCAGGAGGCCTTCCCACACTGAGCCCCTTCCTTCCTCTCCCCCTCTCCATCCCCCCCATCTTACCTCCTTCCCTTCCCCACAGCACCTGTATATATGTATATATGGTTGTACAGATTTATTACTCTATTTTACTTGTACATATCTATTCTATTTATTTTATTTTGTTAGTATGTTTGGTTTTGTTCTCTGTCTCCCCTTTTTAGACTGTGAGCCCACTCTTGGGGAGGGACTGTCTCTATATGTTGCCAACTTGGATTTCCCAAGCGCTTAGTACAGTGCTCTGCACACAGTAAGCGCTCAATAAATACGATTGATTGATTGGACTCAGCGCGTGGGAAGTCCAAGTCGGCAACACATAGAGACGGTCCCTACCCAACAACAACAACAACCCATGTGCAGAGTCCAGTGCTCTGCACACAGTAAATGCTCAATAAATACATTTGAGTGAATGAATATGGGACAGGAACTGTGTCCAACCTGATTAACTTATATTCAATCGTACTTATTGAGCGCTTACTATGTGCAGAGCACTGGACTCAGCGCTAGGGAAGTCCAAGTCGGCAACACATAGAGACAGTGCCTACCCAACAACGACAACAACCCAAGCGCTTAGTCCAGTGCTCTGCACACAGTAAGCGCTCAATAAATACGATTGAATGAATATGGGACAGGGACTGTGTCCAACCTGATTAGCTTATATTCATTCATTCATTCAATTGTATTTATTGAGCGCTTACTGTGTGCAGAGCACTGGGCTAAGCGCTTGGGAAGTCCAAGTCGGCAACATATAGAGACGGTCTCTACCCAACAACGACAACAACCCAAGTGCTTAGTACAGTGCTCTACACACAGTAAGCGCTCAATAAATACGATTGAATGAATGAATATGGGACAGGGACTGTGTCCAACCTGATTAACTTATATTCATTCATTCAATCGTCTTTATTGAGCGCTTACTGTGTGCAGAGCACTGAGCTAAGCGCTTGGGAAGTCCAAATCGGCAACATATAGAGACGGTCCCTAACCAACAACGACAACAACCCAAGTGCTTAGTCCAGTGCTCTGCACACATTAAATGCTCAATAAATACGATTGAGTGAATGAATGTGGGACAGGGACTGTGTCCAACCTGATTAACTTATATTCATTCATTCATTCAATCGTATTTATTGAGCGCTTCCTGTGTGCAGAGCACTGGGCTAAGCGCTTGGGAAGTCCAAGTCGGCGACATCTAGAGACGGTCCCTACCCGACAACAGGCTCACAGTCTAGAACGGGGAGACGGACAACAAAACAAAACGTGGACAGGTGTCAAGTTGTCAGAATAAATGAGCCCCACATGGACAACCTGATCTTGTTGTATCCTCCTCAGCGCTTAGAACAGTGCTTTGCGCATAGTAAGTGCTTAACAAATGCCATTAAAAAAAAGCTAGATGCACATCATTAACAAAATAGAATAGTATGTACGAGTAAAATAGAGTAATAAATCTGTACAAACGTATATAGAGGTGCTGTGGGGAGGGGAAGGAGGTAGGGCCGGGGGGGATGGGGAGGAGGAGAGGAAAAAGGGGGCTCAGTGTGGGAAGGCCTCCTGGAGGAGGTGAGCTCTCAGTAGGGCTTTGAAGGGAGGAAGAGAGCGAGCTTGGCACTCCTCCTCGCCGACCTCCTGGAGGTCGATCCCTCCCGTCTCTGCTGCCCACGGGAGGCGTCCAGGCAGGGCCCGAGGCCCAGGTTGGTCCCAGCTTCCCTCCCTGCGGTTTCCCCGGGGGTCGGGCCGGGGAAGGGGAGGGTCCAGGGGTCGCCCCCCCCGCCCCCCCAGCTCTGTCCCGTCCCCTGCCGCAGGCGCCATCGCCAGCACCGAGGTGAAGCTGAAACTCCAGGAGTTCTTGCTGAGCAAGTCGAAGGAGCCCCCGCCGGGCGGCCTCAACCATTCCCTCCCGCAGCACCCCAAATGCTGGTAGGGACCCCGAGGCGGAGGCAGGGCCTGGGGTGGGGGGGTGGCCGCCGGGAGAGAGGTCGGGCTGATTGGGGGCGGCGGGGGGGGTCCGGTCGGTGGGAGAGATGGTGGGGGAAGAGGAGGCAGGGACCCGGCCCGCCTCCGAGGGCCCTGATCCACCCCGACCCACCTCAGGGGAGCCCACCACGCCTCGTTGGACCAGAGTTCCCCCCCCCAGAGCGGCCCCCCTGGGACCCCCCCTTCCTACAAGCTGCCCCTCCTTGGGCCTTATGATAGCCGGGATGACTTCCCCCTCCGCAAAACAGGTGAGGGAGAGACGGCCGGCCCCCGGGGACGGGCGGCGGGGGACGACGACCCCGGGGTGGGGGCGGCCGGAAGGGGTGGGGGGCCCCCCCGGGTGCCGCTCTTCCTCTGGGAAGAGGGGAGAGGGGCCGGTGGGATCTGAGCCGTGTGTGCCCGGGTCCCGGGCCCGGCCCGCAGCCTCCGAACCGAACCTGAAGGTGCGCTCGCGGCTAAAGCAGAAGGTGGCCGAGCGCAGGAGCAGCCCCCTCCTGCGCAGGAAAGATGGGACCGTCATCAGCGCCTTCAAGAAGAGAGCCATTGAAATCACAGGTGCCCAGTGCGGCCGGGGGTCTGGGAGCGGGGGTCTCCCGTCGCCCCCGGTCGGGAAGCCGGTGGGAAGGCCCCGGAGCCGGTGATGTCACGCCGTGAGCATCGGGCCGGTCCGGGAGCGGGGCGGCGGGGGCCGGGGGGAGGAGGGATGGAGGGCGAGGGGCTGACTCAGGTCTCCCCTGGCCTCCATCCCCTTCCCACCCCCCACACAGTGTCGTCGGTGTGCAACAGTGCTCCGGGCTCCGGCCCCAGCTCCCCCAACAGCTCCAACCACGCCATCGCCGAGAACGGCTTCACGGGCTCCGTCCCCAACATCCCCACCGAGGTAGCGGCCCCCCGGCAGGCCGGGCAACCTTCCCCCCGCTGAGCCCCTGCGCGGGGGGGCCCTTCCCGCCCTCCCCTTCCACAGCCCCCGGTGTGGCTCCTCCCCGGGGCGGCCGGGGGCCCACCTCCCGCCCTCTGCTTTCCTCTTGGCTTCACGGTTAGAGCCCGGGCCCGGGAATCCGTCACTTGCCTGCCGGGTGGCCCGGGGCAAGTCACTCCGGTCCTCTGGGCCTCGGTGACCTCATCCGTAAAAGGAGGATCGAGACTCAAAGCGCCGGACGGGACAGGGCCTGTGTCCAACCCAATTTGCTTGCATCCATCCCGGCACTTAGTACGGTGCCTGGCCCGTTGTAAACGCTTAACAGATACCGCAGTTATCATTATTATTGTTAACTGCCCACCTGCTGCCCTCCCCTTGGTATCTTCCCACCTTTCCTCTGGGGCCAGAGACTGCCTCGCGGCCTTTCGGGAGCCCCCTGCCCTTTCCCCCCAACTCAAGCGGAGCTTCTCACGGCGGGTCCGTCTGTCTGCCTGTCTGTCCGTCAGATGGTCCCCCAGCGCCGGGCCCTCCCTCTAGACGGCTCCTCCAGCCAGTTCAGCCTGTATACGTCCCCCTCCCTGCCCAACATCTCCCTGGGCCTGCAGGCCACCGTCACCAACTCGCACCTTCCCGCCGTGAGTGCACCCTCGGACGACCCCCCCCCCCGCCGCCCCATGGGACGACCCCCGGCTGGGCCCAGGCTCCCCGGGGCGCAGAGGACGGGGAAGCGGGGAGGGGGAGCGTCCCGGGGCGGGCTGCCGGAACCCCTCGCCCACCCTCCCCGCCCCCGGGCCTCCCTCCCGCCGCCCCGACAGGCCTCCCCAAAGCTGACGGCCCAGCAGGAGGCGGAGCGCCAGGCCATCCAGTCCCTGCGACAGGGGGGCGCGCTGACCGGCAAGTTCGTGAGCACCTCGTCCATCCCCGGCTGCCTCTTGGGGGTCGCCCTGGAGGGCGACGCCAACCCCCACGGGCACGCTTCGCTGCTGCAGCACGTCCTCCTCCTGGAACAGGCCCGGCAGCAAAGCACGCTTATCGCCGGTGAGCCCCGGCCCCTGCACCCCCCCATCTCCCTCCCACCCGGGGAGCCCCTTCCGGGGGGCCTCTGACCCCTGGGACCCCTGACCTTTCACCCCCCCAATTCCCGGGAGCTTGCCTGTCCCGGGGATCTTTGACCCCTGACCCCAAGGCGAGCGAGGCTGAGCAAATGGGCCCGGGCAGCCTGGGTTGGTTTCTGGGCTGTGTCCGCGTACCGTTCTATCAGCACTTAGAGCAATCAATCAATCAGTCGTATTTATTGAGCGCTGACTGTGTGCAGAGCACTGTAGTAAGCGCTTGGGAAGTCCAAGTTGGCAACATCAATCATCAATCGTATTTATTGAGTGCTTACTGTGTGCAGAGCACTGGACTGAGCGCTTGGGAAGTCCAAGTTGGCAACATATAGAGACGGTCCCTACCCAGCAGTGGGCTCACAGTCTAGAAGGGGGAGATGGACAACAAAACAAAACATATTAAGATAAATAGAATAGATTTGTACAAGTAAAATGATTGAGTGATAAATATGTACAAACATACATATATACAGGTGCTGTGGGGAAGGGAAGGAGGTAAGAGCAGTGCTTTGCACATAGTAAGAGCTTAATAGATGCCATTATTTTTATTATTATTATTATTACCATCCACTCCTAAGTGCCTAGTACAGCGCTTTGCGCACAGAAGCAGAGAAGCAGCGCGGCTCAGTGGAAAAGAGCCCGGGCTTTGGAGTCAGAGGTCATGGGTTCAAACCCCGGCTCCGCCAATTGTCAGCGGTGTGACTTTGGGCAAGTCACTTCACTTCTCTGGGCCTCAGGTACCTCATCTGTAAAATGGGGCTTGACTGTGAGCCCCCCGTGGGACAATCTGATCACCTTGTAACCTCCCCAGCGCTTAGAACAGTCCTTTGCACCTGGTAAGCGCTTAATAAATGCCATCATTATTATTATTATTATAGATACGATCGATCAAATGAATGGGCTGCCCACCGTCAAGGCCGTGGGAGGTCACTCTCTGTTTGTCCCCTTGGGTCTCCACTCCCCCTTAACCCTCTCGTGCGGCCGAGGGGGCCGGGGGCTCGGGCGGGCCCGAGAGCCTGATTCATTCATTCATTCAATCGCATTTATTGAGCGCTTACTGTGTGCAGAGCACTGGACTAAGCTCTTGGGAATAATGATAATGATAATCATGGCATTTGTTAAGCGCTTACTATGCGCAGAGCCCTGTTCTAAGCGCTGGGGTGGATACAAGGTGATCAAGTTGCCCCACGTGGGGCTCACAATCTTAATCCCCATTTTACAGATGAGGTAACTGGGGCTCAGAGAAGCTAAGTGACTTGCTCAAGGTCACACAGCAGCAGTCATGTGGTGGAGCCAGGATTCGAACCCATGACCTCTGACTCCAAAGCCCGGGCTCTTTCCACTGAGCCACGCTGGGAAGTACAAGTTGGCAACGAGCCCACTGGTGGGTAGGGACCGTCTCTATGTGTTGCCGATTTGTACTTCCCAAGCGCTTAGTCCGGTGCTCTGCACATAGTAAGCGCTCAATGAATACGACTGATGACGATGTAGCGACGGTCCCTAGCCAACCACGGGCTCCCCGCCGCTTCCCCCTCAGTGCCCCTCCACGGTCAGTCTCCGCTGGTGGCGGGCGAGCGGATGGCCACCGGCATGCGGACGGTGGGCCAGCTGCCCCGCCACCGTCCCCTGAGCCGGACCCAGTCGTCGCCGCTGCCCCAGAGCCCCCAGGCCCTGCAGCAGCTGGTCCAGCAGCAACAGCACTTCCTGGAGAAGCAGCAGCTGCAGCTGGGCAAGGTGGGCACCGTGGGGAGGCCGGGGGGCCGGGGGCCGCCGTCCCCAACGCCGCGCTGCCCCCGCCGAGGAGGGGCCGGGGGAGGGTGGCCCCCGTGCCACGCCGGCCCGCAGCCGGGTGACCGGGCCCTCGCCCCGCGCGGGGCCGTGCAGATGATCGCCAAGGCGGGGGACCTGACCCGACAGCCGCTCTCGCACCCCGAGGAGACGGAGGAGGAGCTGACCGAGCAGCAGGAGGCCCTGCTCGGGGACGGGCCGCCGCCGCCGCCGCCGCCGGGACCCCCCGGGGACGGCTCGCCCGAGAGCCAGAGCACCCAGGGGGACCTCGAGGAGGAGGAGGAGGAGGACGACGACGACGAGGAAGACGAGGAAGACGAGGCGGCCGCGGCGGCGGAGGGCGGCGGGGGAGAGGAGGAGGAAGAGGACTGCTGTATCCAGGTGAAGGACCAGGACGGGGAGAGCCGGGCCGAGGAGAGGCCTGAGCTGGAGGAGCCCGCCGGGGGATACAAGCAGGTGATTGCTCCCCCCGCCCCGGCCCCGCCATCATCGTCATCATCATCAATCGTATTTATTGAGTGCTTACTATGTGCAGAGCGCTGGACTAAGCGCTTGGGAAGTACAAATTGGCAACATAGAGAGACAGTCCCTACCCAACAGTGGGCTCACAGTCTAAAAGGGGGCTCACAGTCTAATCTTCACTTCCATGCTCCCGTCTGTCTTTGGGAAGGATCGGGAGACCGGGGAGGGGCAGGAGAAGCGGCTTGGCTTAGTGGGAGTCGGAGAACCTGGGTTCCAATCCCGGCTCCGCCACCCGTCCGCTTTGTGACCTCGGGCGAGCCACTTCGCTTCTCTGGGCTTCTGTTACCTCATCCGTAAAATGGGGATGAAGACTGTGAGCCCCACGTGGGACGGCCTGATGACCCTATATCTGCCCCAGCAGTGCTCGGCAACATAGTAAGCGCTTAACAAAATACCGTAATTAGTCATTATTATTATAGGAGGTTAATTAATTGGTCAGCGTGTGATTGGGTGCCTCAGAGGCTAAATGTCCGCATGTGTCTGCCTGTCAACCTGCCAGTATGTGTGTCTGAGCCTCATTCATTTGGTATTTATTGATCACTTACTGTGGTGAGCAGCGTGGCTCAGTGGAAAGAGCCCGGGCTTCGGAGTCAGAGGTCATCGGTTCAAATCCCGGCTCCACCACTTGTCAGCTGTGTGACTCTGGGCCAGTCACTTCACTTCTCTGGGCCTCAGTTCCCTCATCTGGAAAATGGGGATGAAGACTGTGAGCCCCTTGGGACAAGCTGATCACCTTGTAACCTCCCCAGCGCTTAGAACAGTGCTTGGCACGTAGTAAGTGCTTAATAAATGCCATTATTATTATTATTATTATGTAGGGAGGGAGGGCTTTTCAGGCCAGGGGGATGACGTGGGCTGGGGGTCGACGGCGGGACAGGCGAGAACGAGGCCCGGTGAGGAGATTAGCGGCAGAGGAGCGGAGGGTGCGGGCTGGGCTGGACAAGGAGAGAAGGGAGGTGAGGTAGGAGGGGGTGAGGGGATGGATGGACAGCCTGGAAGCCCAGGGTGAGGAGTTTTTGCTTCAGCGAAAGTTGAAAGGCAACCACTGGAGAATTTTGAGGAGGGGAGTGACATGCCCAGAGCATCTCTGTAGAAAGAACAGTGCCCTGGTTCTTCCCCTCCGTTCCCATCCCCAGGGAGCTACTGCCCTGGCTCTACCCCTTCCACGAAGCTGCTCTCCTGGCTCTGCTTCTCAGCCCCCGCCAGGGAGATAATAATAATAATAATAATAATGGCATTTATTAAGCGCTTACTATGTGCAGAGCACTGTTCTAAGCATTGGGGAGGTTACAAGGCAATCAGGTTGCCTCACGGCGGGCTCACAGTCTTTATCCCCATTTTACAGTTGAGGTGACTGAGGCCCAGAGAAGTTAAGTGGTCACATAGCTGACAAGTGGCGGAGCTGGGATTCGAACCCATGACCTCCGACTCCAAAGCCCGGGTCTTTCCACTGAGCCACGCTGCCCTGACTGTGCCCCTTCAGCCTCGCCCCCAGGGAGGTGCTGCCCCGGTGCCACCCTGTTGGCCCCCCCTGCCGGGTGGGCCTGGGCTGACTATCCCCTCTCAGAGCCCCCCCCAGGGAGGGACTTAGGGGGGCCCCCTGCTCCTCCCCATCTCAGCGTGGCTCAGTGGAAAGAGCCCGGGCTTTGGAGTCAGAGGTCAGGGGTTCAAATCCCGGTTCCGCCAATTGTCAGCTGGGTGACTCTGGGCAAGTCACTTCACTTCTCTGTGCCTCAGTTCCCTCATCTGGAAAATGGGGATTGAGATTGTGAGCCCCACGTGGGACAGCCTGATCACCTGTATCCCCCCAGTGCTTAGAACAGTGCTTAGCGCATAGTAAGCGCTTAACAAATACCATCATCATCATCATCATCATTACTGCAGGAGGAGGGCAAGGTGTAGAGAGGGGTGTGTTACTCTCAGTATTGTGGCTGGTCCCTCTTTTAGACTGTGAGCCCACTGTTGGGTAGGGACCGTCTCTATATGTTGCCAACTTGTACATCCCAAGCGCTTAGTACAGTGCTGTACACACAGTAAGCGCTCAATAAATGCGATTGATTGATTGATCATCATCATTCTCCGACCGCCCCAGGTGTTCGTCGACGTCCAGCCACTGCAGGTGTTCCAGCCTCCGCTCAGCCTGGCGACGGTGCCCCACCCGGCCCTGGGAAGGACCCAGTCCTCGCCCGCCGCCACCGCCGCCAAGACTGCGCCCGACCTGCCCGTCAAGCACCTCTTTACCACAGGTGGGCCTTCCTTCATTCATTCAATCGCATTTATTGGGCGCTTACTGTGTGCCGAGCACTGGGCTAAGCGCTTGGGAAGGACAAGTTGGCAACATCTAGAGACGGTCCCTACCCAACAGCGGGCACCCCCACCCCTGAGAAGCAGCACGGCCTAGTGAGCAGAGCACAGGCTAATTATGGTATTTGTTAAGTGCTTACTATGTGCCACACACTGTACTAAGCGCTGGGGTTGATAATAATAATAATAATAATAATAATGGCATTTATTAAGTGCTTACTATGTGCAAAGCACTGTTCTAAGCGCTGGGGAGGTTATAAGGTGATCAGGTTGTCCCACAGGGGGCTCCCAGTCTTGATCCCCATTTTCCAGATGAGGTAACTGAGGCCCAGAGAAGTTAAGTGACTTGCCCAAAGTCACCCAGCTAACAATTGATGGACGTGGGATTTGAACCCATGACCTCTGACTGCAAAGCCCGGGCTCTTTCCACCGAGCCACGCTGCTTCTCAGTGGTGCAAGCAGATTGGGTTGGACACACAGGGACTGTGTCCCAGGTGGGGCTCAAAGTCTCCATCCCCATTTTACGGATGAGGTCACTGAGGCACAGAGAAGTGACGTGCCCAAAGTCACACACGGCAGACGGGTCGCAGAGCCGAGATTAGAACCCGTGACGCGTCTGCCGGGTGACCTCAGCCCGGGGGTGTGGGGGAGCGGGACAGCGTCGGTTCGTCAATCGGTTGAGTGCTTACTGTAGGCAGGGCACTGTACTAAGCGCTTGGGGGAGCATAATGTAACAACGAACAGACACGTTCCCTGCCCACAAGGAGCTGGCAGTCTAGAGGGAGAGACGGATGAGAGGGTAACAGGGCGCGGGGATGCCCACCCCATCGCTCCTGCCCGCTCCCCTCCCGCCCTCAGGGGTGGTCTATGACACCTTCATGCTGAAGCACCAGTGCATGTGCGGAAACACCCACATCCACCCGGAGCACGCCGGCCGCATCCAGAGCATCTGGTCCCGGCTGCAGGAGACCGGGCTGCTCAGCAAGTGTGAGGTGAGTCCCGCCGCTCCTCGGTCGATCGTCGGATTTATTGAGCGCTTACCGTATGCAGGGCACCGTACTAACCACAGAGCTGTGGGCCCGATTCCTGTCCGCAAGGACCTCACGGTCTAGGGGGGAGACACCCCATTAGTATAAATAAATTACGGGTACGGATGGGAGTGAGGTGGGGGTGAGGGAAGGGGGAATAAAGGGGGCAAATCCAAGTGCAAGGGTGACGCCGAAGGGAGGGGGAGAAGAGGAGGGATGAGGGCCTAGTCGGGGAAAGTCTCTTGGAGGAATTGGGCCTGCAATAAGGCTTTGAAGCGGGGGAATCAATCAATCAATCAATCGTAGTTATTGAGCGCTTACTGTGTGCAGAGCACTGGACTAAGCACTTGGGAAGTCCAAGTTGGCAACATCTAGAGACGGTCCCTACCCAACAGTGGGCTCACAGTCTAAAAGGGGGAGACAGAGAACAAAACCAAACATACTAACAAAATAAAACAAATAGAATAGATATGTACAGGTAAAATAAATAGAGTAATAAATATGTCTATACATATATACAGGTGCTGTGGGGAAGGGAAGGAGGTAAGATGGGGGGATGGAGCCGAGCTTACAGTCTAGAGGGGCAGGTAGGTGTGAATAGAACTAAAGAAGTCACAGATTTATAAGCACTGAGGGGCTGGGATGGGGATCAATCAAATCAATCATATTTATTGAGTGCTTACTGTGTGCAGAGCACTGGACAAAGCGCTTGGGAAGTCCAAGTTGGCAACATCTAGAGACGGTCCCTACCCAACAGTGGGCTCACAGTCTAAAAGGGGGAGACAGAGAACAAAACCAAACATACTAACAAAATAAAATAAATAGAATAGATAGGTACAGGCAAAATAAATAGAGTAGTAAATATGTCTATACATATATACAGGTGCTGTGGGGAAGGGAAGGAGGTAAGATGGGGGATGGAGCCGAGCTTACAGTCTAGAGGGGCAGGTAGGTGTGAATAGAACTAAATAAGTCACAGATTTATAAGCACTGAGGGGCTGGGATGGGGATCAATCAATCCATCAATCGTATTTATTGAGGGCTTACTGTGTGCAGAGCACTGGACTAAGCGCTTGGGAAGTCCAAGTTGGCAACATCTAGAGACGGTCCCTACCCAACAGTGGGCTCACAGTCTAAAAGGGGGAGACAGAGAACAAAACCAAACCTACTAACAAAATAAAATAAATAGAATAGATATGTACAGGTAAAATAAATAAATAAATAGAGTAATAAATATGTATATACATATATACAGGTGCTGTGGGGAAGGGAAGGAGGTAAGATGGGGGGATGGAGCCGAGCTTACAGTCTAGAGGGGCAGGTAGGTGTGAATAGAACTAAAGAAGTCACAGATTTATAAGCACTGAGGGGCTGGGATGGGGATCAATCAATCAATCGTATTTATTGAGCGCTTACTGTGTGCAGAGCACTGGACTAAGCGCTTGGGAAGTGCAAGCTGGCAACATCTAGAGACGGTCCCTACCCAACAGTGGGCTCACAGTCTAAAAGGGGGAGACAGAGAACAAAACCAAACCTACTAACAAAATAAAATAAATAGAATAGATATGTACAGGTTAAATAAATAGAGTAGTAAATATGTATATACATATATGCAGGTGCTGTGGGGAAGGGAAGGAGGTAAGATGGGGGGATGGAGCCGAGCTTACAGTCTAGAGGGGCAGGTAGGTGTGAATAGAACTAAATAAGTCACAGATTTATAAGCACTGAGGGGCTGGGATGGGGATCAATCAATCCATCAATCGTATTTATTGAGCACTTACTGTGTGCAGAGCACTGGACTAAGCTCTTGGGAAGTCCAAGTTGGCAAAATCTAGAGACGGTCCCTACCCAACAGTGGGCTCACAGTCTAAAAAGGGGAGACAGAGAACAAAACCAAACCTACTAACAAAATAAAATAAATAGAATAGATATGTACAGGTTAAATAAATAGAGTAGTAAATATGTATATACATATATACAGGTGCTGTGGGGAAGGGAAGGAGGTAAGATGGGGGAATGGAGCCGAGCTTACAGTCTAGAGGGGCAGGTAGGTGTGAATAGAACTAAAGTCACAGATTTATCAGCACTGAGGGGCTGAGATGGGGATCAATCAATCAATCAATCATATTTATTGAGCGCTTACTGTGTGCAGAGCACTGTACTAAGCGCTTGGGAAGTACAAGTTGGCAACATCTAGAGACAGTCCCTACCCAACAGTGGGCTCACAGTCTAGAAGGGATGAATGACGCAGGAGAGACTCTTAGAGACTTTTAGACTGTGAGCCCACTGTTGGGTAGGGACCGTCTCTATATGTTGCCAACTTGGACTTCCCAAGCGCTTAGTCCAGTGCTCTGCACACCGTAAGCGCTCAATAAATACGATTGATTGATTGAGTGGGAGGAGAGGAAAGGAGGGCTTAGTCAGGGACGGCCTCTTGGAGGAGATGGGCCTTCATCGACCCCCTTCCCCCCCTCCGCCCACCGTCCGGCAGCGGATCCGGGGCCGCAAGGCCACGCTGGACGAGATCCAGACGGTGCATTCGGAGCCGCACACCCTGCTGTACGGGACCAGCCCACTCAACCGGCAGAAGCTCGACAGCAAGAAGCTGCTGGGTCAGGAGGGGCCCGCAGGAGCCGGGGTGGGGGGGGGCGGGGGTGGACCCGGGGCGGGGGGACCAGGGCTCCGACGCTAAGGTCGGGCTGCCCCCCACTCTCTCTGCCCCGGGACCCCCGGTCCGGTCCAGTCCGCCCTTCCAGAGCGGTTTTCTCTTCCGCCCGCAGGCCCCATCAGCCAGAAGATGTACGCCGTGCTGCCCTGCGGGGGCATCGGGGTGAGTGCCAGGCCCATCATCATCATCAATTGTATTGAGCGCTTACTGTGTGCAGAGCACTGTACTAAGCGCGCTTGGGAAGTACAAACTGGCAACATACAGAGACAGTCCCCACCCAACGGTGGGCGCACAGTCTAAAAGGCCCAGCCGTGGGGGGTGGGACGGGGACGCCCGGGTTTGCCGCCCCCCTCCCCTGGACCTCGCCTCCGTCTCCTCCTCTCCCCACCCGGGCCCCATGGATTTGGGGGCCGGCGGGGGGGCGGGGAGGGAGCGAGGGGAGGGGGCTGACGGCCCGCTGGCCCGCAGGTGGACAGTGACACGGTGTGGAACGAGATGCACAGCTCCAGTGCGGTGCGCATGGCGGTGGGCTGCCTGGTGGAACTGGCCTTCAAGGTGGCTGCGGGGGAGCTCAAGGTGAGGGGCTGCTGGGATCGGGAGAGGGCACATTGTACTTTCCAAGCGCTTAGTACAGTGCTGTGCACACAGTAAGCGCTCAATAAATACGACTGAATGAATGAATGAATGAATGAATGGGGGGCTGGGGCGACCGATACAAAATCTTCCTTGCCCCTGCTCTCCCTGCCTATCCTCTCCTTCCTCTCCTGGTCTCTGTTCCCCTCCCCTTTGCTCCCAATCAATCAATCATATTTATTGAGCACTTACTGTGTGCAGAGCACTGTACTAAGCGCTTGGGAAATACAAGTTGGCAACATATAGAGACAGTCTCTACACAACAGTGGGCTCACAGTCTAAGAGACTCTCCCGTCTCCTCTCCTCCCTACCCTTCCGCATGGCACAACTCTCTGCCCCAAGATTCAGGGCCTTGAACCTTAAAAGAAGCAGCATGGCCCAGTGGATGGAGCGGAGAACTGGGAGATAATAATAATAATAATAATAATGATAGCATTTGTTAAGTGCTTACTATGTGCAAAGCACTCTTCTAAGTGCTGGGGGAGATACAAGGTGATCAGGTTGTCCCATGCGGGGGACTCACAGTCTTCATCCCCATTTTACAGATGAGGTCACCGAGGCCCAGAGAAGTGAAGTGACTTGTCCAAAGTCACACAGCTGACAATTGGCGGAAGCGGGATTTGAACCCATGACCCCTGACTCCAAAGCCCCTGGTCTTTCCACTGAGCCACGCTGCTTCTCTAGGTAGAAGGACCTGGGCTCCAATCCCAGCTCCACCACTTGTTGCTGGGTGATCTTGGGCGACTTCTCCGTGCCTCAGTTTCCTCAACTGTAAAATGGAGATTGAGACCGAGTCCAACCCGATTTGCTTATATCCACCCCAACGCTTAATACGGTGCCTGGCACGCAGTAAGCACCGCACGATTCTCAGTCGTATTCTAATCCCGGCTCCACCGCTCGTCTGCTGTGTGGCCTTGGGCAAGTCGCTTAACTTCTCTGTGCCTCAGTTACCTCATCTGGAAAATGGGGATTAAATCTGTGGGCCCCCTGAGGGACAGGGACTGTGTCCAACCTGATTTTTGCTCGTATCCACCCCAGCGCTTAGTACAGTGCCTGGCACATAGTAAGCACTTAGCAAATACCACAGTTTCACGGGTTCTAATCCTGGCTCTGCCACTTGTCTGCTGCGTGACCTTGGGCAAGTCACTTCCCTTCTCTGTGCTTCAGTGACCTCCTCTGTAAAATGGGGATTGAGACTGTGAGCCCCACATGGGAGAAGGGACTGTGTCCAACCCAATTTTCCAACCCAATCCCAGGGCTTAGTACAGCGCCTGGCCTACAGTAAGCGCTTAACAAATACCATAATTGTCATTATTTATTTGTATTTAACAAATACCACAATTAATTATTAGTCTAATAATAGACTGAGCCCCCTCCTTCCTCTCCCCATCCTCCCCACCCTACCTCCTTCCCCTCCCCACAGCACCTGTATATATGTTTACACAGATTTATTGCTCTATTTATTTTACTTGTACATATTTACTGTTCTATTTATTTTATTTTGTCAATATGTTTTGTTGTCTGTCTCCCCCTTCTAGCCTGTGAGCCCACTGTTGGGTAGGGACCATCTCTATGTGTTGCCAACTTGCACTTCCCAAGCGCTTAGTCCAGTGCTCTGCACACAGTAAGCGCTCAATAAATACGATTGACTGAATGAATGAATGAATATTATTATTATTATCGGGCAGCTTCTCTCACCTGGGCAAGGAAAAGGGTGAGGGGCGGCCTATGGTCGTGTGACAGCTCACTTTTCTCTCCTGTATCGGTCCGTCGGCTTCCAGAATGGGTTTGCCATTATCCGCCCCCCAGGACACCATGCAGAGGAATCCACCGCCATGTACGTACTCACCGCCCGCCTTCCTCCTCATCCTCCTCCTCCTGCCCTCTTCCACCTCTGTCCTCCCTGCTTCCTGTCTCTCCCCACTCCAACTCTGCTGCCTGAATCATTTTCCTGAAAAAAAGCGTCCAGTCAGTTGTCCCCTCTCTTCAGAGTCCTCCAGCGGTCGCCCATCCCCTTCCGCATCCGACAGAAAAGCCTTACCGTCGGCTTTAGGCACTGTCAGCTCTCGCCCTCCCACCTCACTCCTACAACCCAGCCCGTACACTCCCCTCCTCTTGATGCCAACTTCCTCACTCTACCTCGATTTTCCACATCCTCCCTCTGACCCGGCACTCCCTCCCCCTTCACAGCTGATGGTCCACCAGTCTCCCCACCTTCAAAACCTTCTCAAAAATCACATCTCCTAAGAGGCCTTCCCCGGCGAAATCCTCATTTCCTCTTCTCGCTCTCCCTGCATCGCCTGTGGACTTGGCACTTTTCCCCACTTCCCCCTTTGGTTGTTGAATCTGTCTCCCCCCTCCAGACCGTAAGCTCCTTGTGGGCAGGGAGCGTGTGTCCTGTCGTACTCTCCCAAGCGCTCAGTACAGTGCCCTGCACACCCTACGTGCTCAAGGAATACCATCGGTCGACTGGGATGAGATCCCTGTTCTCCCTCCCACTTCGACTGGTGGGGCAGATTCTGCGCTCCTCTGATTATCCCGCTCCTTCCCCAGCGCTTAGCACAGTGCTTGGCGCGGCCTGTCTGCCTCCCCCCTGCCAAGCCCCGGATGCCATCTGGGACCCTCCCTCCTGTCCCCGACCCGGTCTTTTAGACCGTGAGCCCACTGTTGGGTAGGGACCGTCTCTAGATGTTGCCATCTTGGACTTCCCAAGCGCTTAGTCCAGTGCTCTGCACACAGTAAGCGCTCAATAAATACGATTTGATTGATTGGGGCCTGGGCTCACCCCGCTTCTCGGCCCCAACAGGGGCTTCTGCTTCTTCAACTCGGTGGCCATCACTGCCAAACTCCTGCAGCAGAAGCTGAGCGTGGGCAAAGTCCTCATCGTCGACTGGGTGAGCGAGCCAGGAAAGCAGCCCCGCCGCCCACTCCGGGCGCCCGGGCCCATCACCCTCCGGGGCCATCTCTCTATGTTGCCAACTTGTACTTCCCAAGCGCTTAGTACAGTGCTCTGCACACAGTAAGCGCTCAATAAACACGATTGATTGATCTCTGCCACCCCCTCTGCCTCAGGCAGGGGCAGTTTGGGCCGACCCGGCAAGTCCCGCGGGGGTCGGGGATGCTGGGGAGATCCTCGGTCCCTCTCTGGTGCCGGATGGGCCCGGCTGACGGGTGGCTCTCCCCACTCCCCTGCCCACCCCCGTGTCCCTCCCCGTCCCCTATTTCCCCTATTTCAGGACAGCCCCTCAGCCCCCCTGGCCGCCCCCACGCTTTGAGTTCCGCTGCCTGCCCCTCTCCTGGGCAGCGGGCACCCGGCGTTGGCTTTGGGGCGCTGCCCACCAGGGCCTGTTGGACCCCAGGGCTCGGGGCGGGTGGGGGGCAGCAGCCTAACCCCTGCTGACCTCCCCTCTCCCCCTCCCGCCCCCCCCACAGGACATCCACCACGGGAATGGGACGCAGCAAGCTTTCTACAGCGACCCCTCCGTGCTCTACATCTCTCTGCATCGCTATGACAACGGGAACTTCTTCCCGGGCAGCGGAGCCCCCGAGGAGGTGTGGGGACCCCCCCCCCCCCCCAAAACCTCTTAGCCGGGTGGCGGAGGGTGGGAGTGGGGCCGTGGAAGCACCGCGGCTGAGTGGATAGAGCTGGGAGCCGGAAGGTCCTGGGTTCTAATCCCGGCTCCGCTGTGTGGCCCTGGGCCAGTCACTTCACTTCTCTGGACCTCAGCCGGAAAATGGGGATCGAGACTGTGAGTCCCACGTGGGACGGGGGACCGTGTCCAACTTAAGTTGTATCTACCCCAGTGCTTAGAACGGTGTTTGGCACGTGGTAAGTGCTTAACAAGTACCGTCATCATCATCATTTTCATTATTATTATTATTCTTCATTCATTCATGCAGAGCACTGTACTAAGCGCTTGGGAAGTACAAGTCAGCAACATCTAGAGACGGTCCCTACCCAACAGCGGGCTCACAGTCTAGAAGGGAGAGACAGACAACAAAACATATTAACAAAATAAAATAAATAGAATAAATATGTACAAATAAAGTAAATAGAGTAATAAGTACATACAAACATACAGGTATATCTACAGGCCTGTTATCATTAATAACAGGCCCTCACCCCAGCTGTGTGGTGGGGTGTATATATATACATATATATGTATATATTACCTGTATATATGTATATATGTTTGTACATATTTATTACCCTATTTATTTATTTATTTTACTTGTACATATCTATTCTATTTATTTTATTTTGTTAGTATGTTTGGTTTTGTTCTCCATCTCCCCCTTTTAGACTGTGAGCCCACTGTTGGGTAGGGACTGTCTCTAGATGTTGCCAACTTGTACTTCCCAAGCGCTCAGTACAGTGCTTTGCACACAGTAAGCGCTCAATAAATACGATTGATTGATTGGTGGGGGTTAGTGCCAAGAACACTCTCCCCCAGATGGCCAGGAGAGGCTGGGTGTCCCCAGAAAGCCCCTGCCAGAATGGGAGATAATAATACTACTACTAATAATAATGGCATTTATTAAGCGCTTAATATGTTCAAGACACTGTTCTAAGCGCTGGGGAGTTTAGAAGGTGATCAGATTGTCCCACGTGAGGCTCACAGTCTTCATCCCCATTTTCCAGATGAGGGAACTGAGGCCCAGAGAAGTGAAGTGACTTGCCCAAAGTCACCCAGCTGACAAGTGGCAGAGCCAGGATTTGAACCCATGACCTCTGACTCCAAAGCCCGGGCTCTTTCCACTGAGCCACGCCGCTTCCCAGAGATAGATAGGCACACGGGGTGGTCACGGAGTGGGAGTGGGGCGCTTAGATGGTGGCGGCCATCTGGGAAGGCTTCCTGGAGGGGGAGGCTGTCAGGGGCCGTTGGGGAGGGAAGGGCCGGGTGGGGGCAGCGAGAGGGCAGAGGCCGGGCCCGCGGTGGGGCAGCGAAAGAGGCTGGGCGGGCACCCGGATGGGCCCGGAGAGGCGTGCCATCCGCCCCGGGGGACCGCGCGGGTGACGCCCCTCTCCCGGTGCCAGGTGGGCGGCGGACCGGGCACGGGCTTCAACGTGAACGTGGCCTGGACGGGCGGTGTGGAGCCCCCCATCGGGGACGTGGAATACCTGACGGCCTTCAGGTGCGGGCGGAGCCGGGCGCCGGCGGGGCGGGCGCCGCGGGAGGCGGGTGGCACCGGGGTGGGAGCCCAGCCGGGCTCCCCGAGCCAGCCTCGCCCTTCCCCCTGGCAGGACAGTGGTGATGCCCATCGCCCACGAGTTCTCCCCGGACGTGGTCCTGGTGTCCGCTGGCTTCGACGCGGTCGAGGGCCACCTGTCCCCGCTGGGCGGCTACTCCGTCACGGCCAGGTGTAAGTGGCAGGGTGGGAGGGTGGGTGGCGGGTGGAGGGACGGGCACCCCGGACGGAGCCCCAGCAGAGCCCGTCTCGCCCGCCCCAGGTTTCGGCCACCTGACCAGACAGCTGATGAAGCTGGCGGGGGGCCGGGTGGTCCTGGCCCTGGAGGGGGGCCACGACCTGACGGCCATCTGCGACGCCTCAGAGGCCTGCGTCTCCGCCCTGCTCAGCGTGGAGGTGAGGGGCGGGGGGCACGGGGAAGGGACGTCGGGCCCCGGAGGGGTCATCGTCATCATCATCATCAATCGTATTTATTGAGCGGTTACTATGTGCAGAGCACTGGACTAAGCGCTTGGGAAGTCCAAGTTGGCAACACATAGAGACGGTCCCTACCCAGCAGTGGGCTCACAGTCTAAAAGGGGGAGACGGAGAACAAAACCAAACATACTAACAAAATAAAATGAATAGAATAGATATGTACAAGTAAAATAGAGTAATAAATATGTACAGACATATATACATATATACAGGTCCTGTGGGGAAGGGAAGGAGGTAAGATGGGGGGGATGGAGAGGGGGGCGAGGGGGAGAGGAAGGAAGGGGCTCAGTCTGGGAAGGCCTCCTGGAGGAGGTGAGCTCTCAGTAGGGCCTTGAAGGGAGGAAGAGAGCGAGCTTGGCGGATGGACAGAGGGAGCAGGGCATTCCAGGCCCGGGGGAGGACGTGGGCCGGGGGTCGATGGCGGGACAGGCGAGAACGAGGTACGGTGAGGAGATCAGTGGCGGAGGAGCGGAGGGTGCGGGCTGCGCTGGACAAGGAGAGAAGGGAGGTGAGGTAGGAGGGGGCCAGGGGATGGACAGACTGGAAGCCCAGGGTGAGGAGTTTCTGCCTGATGCGCAGATTGATTGGGAGCCACTGGAGATTTTTGAGGGTCAGCTCCGGAGGACTCCTCTGCCAGCCCAGTCCAGAGGACGGGGTCTTTGTGGTGGCCGGATTGGACCTAGGGCCGAACACGGGGTGGACTTGGGTCTTCCGGCCTCCCGGCCACAAGTCTGGCCCCTTCTCCGGGGGCTGGCCACCTTCCCCCTCTACCAATCAATCAATCAGTCGTATTTATTGAGCGCTTACTGTGTGCAGAGCACTGGACTAAGCGCTTGGGAAGTCCAAGTTGGCAACATCTAGAGACAGTCCCTACCCACAGTCTAAAAGGGGGAGACAGAGAACAAAACCAACATACTAACAAAATAAAATAAATAGAATAGATGATATGTACAAGTAAAATAGAGTAGTAAATATGTACAAACATATACATATATACAGGTGTTGTGGGGAAGGGAAGGAGGTAAGGCGGGGGGGATGGAGAGGGGGACGAGGGGGAGAGGAAGGGGGGTCTCAGTCTGGGAAGGCCTCCTGGAGGAAGTGAGCTCTCAGTAGGGCCTTGAAGGGAGGAAGAGCTCGTCGTGGGCGGGGAATGTGTCTGTTTATTGTTGTACTGGACTCTCCCAAGCGCTTGGTACAGTGCTCTATACATAGTAAGTGCTCAGTAAATACGATTGAATGAGTGGGGAGCAGGGAGAGGGCAGACAGGAGTCCCCGACTCTCTGGCCTCCCTCACACCGACACTAACTCCTTCCCCACCATGTCCCCATCTCCCTCACGATGTCCCGGGATGCCTCTCCCAAATCCCCTCCATCGTCCCCATTCCCATCCTTCACCTCCCCCGGCCCCAGCTGGAGCCCCTGGATGAAGCCGTGCTGCAGCAGAGGCCCAACGTGAACGCCGTCACCACGCTGGAGAAAGTCATCGAAATCCAGAGTGAGCCGGGGAGGGGGCTCGGGGGGAAAGGAGGCGGTTGAGGGGAGCAGGGAGGGGGCTCAGGGTGCCTGGGTGAGGCCCTCCGTCCATCCCCCATCCCCGTCCTATCCCCCAGGCAAACACTGGAGCTGCGTCCAGCGCAGCGCGGCCGGGCTGGGACGATCACTGCTGGAGGCGCAGGAGGGAGAAGGGGCTGAGGCGGAGACGGTGAGCGCCATGGCGCTGTTATCTGTGGGCGCCGAGCAGGCCGGGCCCGATCTCCTCCCTCGGTGAGTTTCCCCCCTTCCTCCCTCCCCTTCCTCCCTCTTTATAATAATAATTATTGCGGGATGAGTTAAGCGCTTACTAGGTGCCAGGCGCTGTACAAAGCGCAGAGATAGATATGGTGTAGTGCATAGAGCAGAGGCCTGGAGTCAATCAATCGTATTTATTGAGCGCTTACTGTGTGCAGAGCACTGGACTAAGCGCTTGGGAAGTACAAGGTGGCAACATATAGAGACAGTCCCTACCCAGCAGTGGGCTCACAGTCTAAAAGATAATAATAATAATGGCATTTGTTAAGCGCTTACTATGTGCAAAGCACTGTTCTAAGCGCTGGGGGGGATACAAGGTGATCGGGTTGTCCCACGTGGGGCTCACATTTTTAATCCCCATTTTACAGATGAGGTAACTGAGGCTCAGAGAAGTTAAGTGACTTGCCCAAGGTCACACAGCAGGCACGTGGCTGAGCTGGGATACGAACCCATGACCTCTGACTCCCAAGCCTGGGCTCTTTTCACTGAGCCACGCTGCTTAGATGCACTGTAAATTACTGTAAATCGGTAATTTACTGATTAGGTGATTTACTGATTAGATGACTCATCTAAAAAATGAGTCAGAAGGTCATGGGTTCTAATCCCAATAATAATAATGATGGCATTTATTAAGCACTTACTATGTGCCAAGCACTGTTCTGAGCGCTGGAGAGGTTACAAAGTGACCAGGTTGTCCCATGGGGGGCTCACGGTCTTAATCCCCATTTTACAGATGAGGTAACTGAGGCCCAGAGAAGTGAAGTGACTTGCCCAAAGTCACACAGCTGACAATTGGCGGAGCCAGGATTTGAACCCATGACCTCTGACTCATTCATTCATTCAATTGTATTTATTGACTTCAAAGCCTGGGCTCAGTTCAGTCGTATTTATTGACTCCAAAGCCCGGGCTCTTTCCACTGAGCCACGCTGCCCAACTCTGCCACTTGGCTGTTGTGTGACCTGGAGCAAGTCGCTTCACCTCTCTGGGCCTCAGTTACCTCATCTGGAAAATGGGGGTCGAGACCGCGAGCCCCACGTGGGACGGGGACTGCGTCTGACCCGATTAACTCGTATCTACCCCAGCACTTAGAACAGTGCTTAATATTGTAAGTGCTTAACAATATTATTACAAGATAACCAGGTTGGACGCCATCCCTGTCCCACGTGGGGCTCCCATTCTTAATCCCCATTTTCCAGATGAGGTCACTGAGGCCCAGAGAAGTGAAGTGAGTTGCCCAAGGCCTCCCAGCAGAGGAGGGGCAGGGCCGGGATTAGAATCCGGCTCCTTCTGATTCCCAGGCCCGGGCTCTACCCACTAGGCCACGCTGCTTCTACACGCTCCGTGCTTCCCTTTCTCCTCCTCCCTCCCTCCCTCCCTCGTCGGCCAGCCCCGGCGAAGCCCTGACCAGAGGCCCCTGCCCCTCTGCTTGCCCCCCCCCCAGTCCGGCGGAAGAGCCCATGGAGCAGGAGCCCGCGGTGTGACGGACAGACGCCCGCCCAGCCGCCCAGCCGCCCGCTCTGGGGCTCGTCATTGTGATTTTGTTTATTTTTTCTATTAAAAAGAAAAAGTCACACACCCGACAGCGTCTGCCGTGTCCATCTCTCAGCCTCACCCCTCCCACCCCACCGAGCCCCCAGCATCACCCAGTTCATGCTGACCTAGGGAGAGGCACCAGCTATCCCTCCTCTCTCCCCCATCCCTTCTCCCCTCTCCCTCTTTCTTTCCTCTCCCCCTTCTTCCCCTCTTCTCCCGTTTCTCCCTCGCCTCTCGCCCTCTTCCCCTCTTTTTCCCTTTTTGGGCTTTCTCCCTCCCGTCAGACTTCCACGGCCCCATCTCTGGGGAACTGAGCTGGGCCGGGCCGGGCCTGTGGGCCCTCAGGTTAGAAGAGAGGGCAGGACTGAGAGTTCGGTGCCTCGGATTCGGCCACTTTCACGGGGAAATGCCTTAACTTTCTGTGTAGCCCTCCCTGCCTCCCAGCTTCCCTACCTCCACCTCCCATCCTCTGAGCGGAAATCCAGCGGCGCCAGCCCCAACTCCGGGCCCGACGGGGGCTGCCAACGTCACCTTGTGTTCTGTCTCCGCTCTCTCTGCCGCCTGTACTGCCGTTGGTGTCCTCGTCGGCCCCTGCTCATTTCACGCTTCCTCCCCTCCGCCCCGACAGAGCTGGAGGGCCTGGCTGGACGAGGCTGGGGGAGACGGGGAAGTTCCTCCATCAGGAGCAGGGGGACCCAACTGGGGAGTTAGGGCAGGCTTTCCGGGGGTGGGCTCATCCCAATCTTCCCCACGGGCACATCTTGGGACGAGATCGTGGTCCCCAGGAAGGGGACCGTGTGGCCGCAGGCCCTTTCCCGCCAAGCCTGGCACGCCCTGGCAGGCGGATGCCACCCAAGCCCCTGGCACGTACATCCCTACTCCCCTCCCAGCAGTCCAGGGGCCGGTGGGTATCAACGGGGGTCGGTCAAAGCCAACCCTGCTCCCACCCACCCAACCCGCCTCCTCCGGGGGGGCTGCCTGGTTAAGGCAGGGAATGTGTCTATTGTTCTGTTGTCCTCTCCCAAGCGCTCAGTCCAGTGCTCTGCACACAGTAAGCGCTCAATAAACACGTCCGAACGAATGAATGGACCCCAAGGCCCCAGAGCCGGAGACGGGTGCTGGCCGCCACAAGGTCGGGCCTCTCCCCGGCCGTTGGGGTGCCATCTCCCCAGGGAGAGGCGGAGGGGGCAAACAGACTGACCCCCAGAGCAGCGAGGAGGAGCTGGGGGGGTGAGGACCCCACGCCGATATACTTCCCCCCGCTCCAGCTCAAGGTCCCACCAGCCTGTTTACGCGCTTCCTATTCCCACAGGGAGAAGGGGGGGAGCTCGGGCCTCTCCTAGCTGTTGCTTCTCCCCGCTGCTTGTCCGTGTCGCGTGGGCTACGTGTGTCACCGTGCGTGCGAGACCCCCCGAGACCCCTCTCCCGGGTGAGGGGAGGGTCCCAGCCCCCTCCTGGCTCCGTGCGCCACCCTCACCCCACTCACTCACGCTTCCTTGTCTCTTTCTCTGGGTACTGGATTTCAGTGGAGTATTTTGTCATCTGTTAGACTGTTTGTCCTTGCGTAAATAAACTGGATTCTGGCAGTGCCCGCTGTGGGCTGGCATCTCTGTTCCTGGGGGAAGGGGGTCCTAGGGCTGAGGGGTCCCTCCCTATAGGCCAAGGCCTCACCCATCCTTCTGAGTACTTCCCGTCCGCTGGGGTTGTGGGGGGCCTGGTGGAGAGGGCTGGCCCCATGGGGAAGACCTGGATACAATCATGGGGTAACAGAGAAGGTGCAAGGTGTTTATTAAGCGCTTCCTCGGTACCAAACACTGTGCTAAGCACCGGAGCGGATCCGGAGTAATCGGTCCGGACACAGTCCCTGCCCCAGGGTGGGGCTCACAATCTAAGGCTATGGGCGGGGTGGAGGGACAGGATCTCTTCCCCATTTTACAGACGAGGAAACCGGCCCGGAGGTGAGGGGAAGTGGCTTGCCCAAGGACACGCAGCAGCGGGCTGAGGGAGGAGTCGGAGGAAGGAGTGGGGTTTCCGGGTCTCCCTGCCTCTCTTGTAGCCGGGGCGGCCCCACCCCGTCCCCCGGGGGGCCAGGACACAGTTCCCAGGGCTGCCGCCACCACAGTGGGAGGGAGGGAGGGTAGACAGAGGACCCCGAGATTGATGAAGGCAGGGGGGCGGGGGCCGGGGAGAGGGCTCGGGCCGTAAGCGGAGTGCCCGGCGGCCCACTGGGAAGAGGTGGTTTTGTTCTCTGTCTCCCCCTTTTAGGCTGTGAGCCCACTGTTGGGTAGGGACTGTATATGTTGCCAACTTGGACTTCCCAAGCGCTTAGTCCAGTGCTCTGCACACCGTAAGCGCTCAATAAATACGATTGATTGATTGATTGATTGGCGGCGCTGGGGGCTCCGGGACTCCCGGCCTGGGCGCGTGGAAGAGGAAGCGAGGCCTCGGGGGACGAGGTCGGCGCGGTCCCGGCGCCCGGCGGCGAGAGGACCGGCCGCAGGGGAGAGGGGTGGCCCGCCGGGGAGCGACTCACCGGGCGTGCGGGGGAGCGGCCCCCCTGGGGCTGAGGCTGTGGACCAGCCAGGGCACCAGGGCCAGCACCACGCAGGGCCCCAGCATGGCCTTCAGGAAGTTGAGGACGTAGAAGAGGGTGAGCTGGTGGGGCCGGCCCAGCGCGCCCAGCGCCCGCAGCAGGCCCAGGGCCAGGAGCAGGCAGACCGCCCGCTGGCCGGCCCCCAGCCGCGTCCGGCGCAGCCGGGTGTAGCAGGGCGAATGCAGGGCCACCCCCAGCCCCAGGGCCGTGCCCGCGTCCCGGCCCAGCGAGGCGAACGGCCTCGTGTCCAGGTGTAGCCAGTCCGGCCGCTCGCACCACTTGGAGGCCAGCTGGATCGACCTGGTGGGGACGGGGAACGAGGGGTCAGTGGGGCCCCCCCCGTGCCCCTACCTCCTTCCCCTCCCCACAGCACCTGTATCTATAATTGTATATACAGTACATGTATACTGTATGAATGAATGTATACTGTATGAATTAGCACAGTGCTAAGCGCTTAGTACAGTGCTCTGCACACAGTGAGCGCTCAATAAATACGATTGATGATGATGATGATGATAATTGTACAGATTTGGGGGGTGCGGGACATAGTTACGACTGAGGGCCTTCCAAGGACCTTCCCAACCCCACAACTGCTCGGGGGGGGGGGGGAATTGTCCCCCCCCCTTTTAGACTGTGAGCCCACTGTTGGGTAGGGACTGTCTCTATGTGATGCCAATTTGTACTTCCCAAGCGCTTAGTACAGTGCTCTGCACATAGTAAGCGCTCAATAAATACGATTGATTGATTGATTGATTGATTACTCTCTTTTACTGGTACGTATTTACTATTCTATTTATTTTGTTCATGATGTGCGCAGAGCTTTAATTATTTTTATGGCATTTATTAAGTGCTTACTCATCATCATCATCATCAATCGTATTTATTGAGCGCTTACTATGTGCAGAGCACTGTACTAAGCGCTTGGGAAGTACAAATTGGCAACACACAGAGACAGTCCCTACCCAACAGTGGGCTCACAGTCTAAAAGTGCAAAGCACTGTTCTAAGCACTGGGGAGGTTACGCGGTGATCAGGTTGTCCCACAGGGGGGCTCACAGTCTTAATCCCCATTTTCCAGATGAGGTAATTGAGGCCCAGAGAAGTGACGTCACTTGCCCAAAGACACACAGCTGACAAGTGGCGGCGCCGGGATTAGAACCCGTGACCTCTGACTCCAAAGCCCGGGCTCTTTCCATTGAGCCACGCTGCTTCTGCTTCTATCTGTTCTGATGACTTTGACACCCGTCTCCATGTTTTGTTTCGTCGTCTGTCTCCCCCTTCTAGCCTGTGAGCCCCTTGTTGGTTAGGAACCGCCTCTATTTGTTGCCGACGTCCTTCCCAAGCGCTTAGTCCAGTGCTCTGCACACAGTAAGCGCTCAATAAATACGACTGAATGAATGAATGGGGCCAGGGGCCGCCTGGGTGGGGTGGGGTGGCCAGGGTGATGCTGCCGTGGGACCTTGGGCAAGTCACGTCGCTTCTCTGGGCCTCAGTTACCTCATCCGTCAGAAATGGGGATGAAGACTGAGCCCCACGTGGGACAGGGACCGTGTCCAACCCGATTTGCTTGTATCCACCCTGGCGCTTAGTCCAGTGCCTGGCACATAGCGCTTGATGAATACCATAGTTAATATCATCATCATCATCATCATCATCAATCGTATTTATTGAGCGCTTACTATGTGCAGAGCACTGTACTAAGCGCTTGGGAAGTACAAATTGGCAACATATAGAGACAGTCCCTACCCAACAGTGGGCTCACAGTCTAAAAGGGGGAGATAATGTTGGAGATAAAAGGGAGAAATAATGTTGGTGTTTGTTAAGCACTTACTAAGTGCCAAGCACTGGGGTAGATACAAGGTATTCAGGTTGTCCCACGTGGGGCTCACAGTCTTCGTCCCCATTTTACAGATGAGGGAACTGAGGCCCAGAGAAGTTAAGTGACTTGCCCAAGGTCACACACTTGACAAGTGTGTCTTCTAGACTCCTAGACTGTGAGCCCACCGTTGGGTAGGGACCGTCTCTCTATGTTGCCAGCTCGTACTTCCCAAGCGCTTGGTACAGTGCTCTGCGCACAGTAAGCGCTCAATAAATACGATTGATTGATTGATTGACAAGTGGCAGAGCCGGGATTAGAACCCATGACCTCTGGCTCCCCAGCCCGTGCTCTTTCCACTGAGCCACGCTGCTTCTCTAATAGTACTTACTAAGTGCCAAGCACTCTTCTAAGCGCTGGGGTAGATACAAGTTAATCAGATTGGACACGGTCCCTGTCCCACCCGGGGCTCACAGTCTTCCTCCCCATTTTACGGCTGAGACCCAGAGGAGGGAAATGACTTGCCCAAGGTCACACAGCAGACAAGTGGCAGAGCCGGGATTAGAACCCAGGTCCTCCCGACTCCTAGGCCCGGGCTCTAGCCAGCCAGAAGCAGCCTGGCTCAGTGGGAAGAGCCCGGGCTTTGGAGTCAGAGGTCATGGGTTCAAATCCCGGCTCCGCCAACTGTCAGCTGGGTGACTTTGGGCGAGTCACGTAACTTCCCTGGGCCTCAGTGACCTCATCTGGAAAATGGGGATGAAGACTGTGAGCGCCCCCCCGTGGGACCGCCTGATGACCTTGTAACCTCCCCGGTGCTTAGAACAGTGCTTTTCATATAGTAGCGTGGCTCAGTGGAAAGAGCCCGGGCTTTGGAGTCAGAGGTCATGGGTTCAAATCCCGGCTCCGCCAACTGTCAGCTGTGTGACTTTGGGCGAGCCACGTAACTTCTCTGGGCCTCAGTGACCTCATCTGGAAAATGGGGATAAAGACTGTGAGCCCCTGCCGTGGGACCACCTGATGACCTTGTAACCTCCCCGGCGCTTAGAACAGTGCTTTGCATATAGTAGCGTGGCTCAGTGGAAAGAGCCCGGGCTTTGGAGTCAGAGGTCATGGGTTCGAATCCCGGCTCTGCCACATGTCTGCTGTGTGACCTTGGGCAAGTCACTTAACTTCTCTGAGCCTCAGTTACCTCATCTGTAAAATGAGGATTAAGACTGTGAGCCCCACGTGGGACAACTTGATCCCACTGTATCCCCCCCGGGGCTTAGAACAGTGCTTTGCACATAGTAAGCGCTTAACAAATGCCACCATTATTTATATAGTAAGCGCCTAGTAAATGCCATTATTCTTATTAAGCCAGGCTGCTTCTCACCCCAAGGGTCACCCTGAGGGCCGGGCTCACCTGCCGGAGCCCAAGGGGCTTGCGGGAAGGCAAGATGGAGATGGGGAGGCCCCTGCCCGACCCCCAGAGCGTGTCAGGATGGCGGGGGGGGAGTCCAGGGAGGGGATGTTTTAGACTGTGAGCCCACTGTTGGGTAGGGACTGTCTCTATATGTTGCCACCTTGGACTTCCCAAGCGCTTAGTCCAGTGCTCTGCACACGGTAAGCGCTCAATAAATACGATTGATGGATTGATTGATTGTGAGCCCACCGTTGGGTAGGGACTGTCTCTATATGTTGCCACCTTGGACTTCCCAAGCACTTAGTCCAGTGCTCTGCACACAGTAAGCGCTCAATAAATACGATTGATTGATTGATTGATTGTGAGCATACCGTTGGGTAGGGACTGTCTCTATATGTTGCCGACTTGGACTTCCCAAGCGCTTAGTCCAGTGCTCTGCACACAGTAAGCGCTCAATAAATACGATTGATCGATTGATTGATTGATTGTGAGCCCACTGTTGGGTAGGGACTGTCTCTATATGTTGCCGACTTGGACTTCCCAAGTGCTTAGTCCAGTGCTCTGCGCACAGTAAGCGCTCAATAAATACGATGGATTGATTGATTGATGCAGGGGGCCGACACGGGGAAGGGGCTCACCACGCCAGGTCGAAGCCGAGGGTGACGAGGGTCCAGTAGATGAGGCTGGCTCCCAGCAGCAGCGCCAGGGCTACCAGCCCATAGAAGCTGAGCTCCTTCTCCACGGGCACCCGGGGGGCCAGCAGCCAGCCCAAGGCGGCTCCTGCGGGGGGACGCCGTCCTCAGGGAGGGGGCCGCCGGGGGTCCGGCACCCGGTGCGGGGGGTGGGGGGGACGCCTCCTCCCCGGGGCTCACCGCGCTCCCCGCACTCACCGGCCAGGAGGCCGCCCAGGACCTGGTGTGGGAAGTGTGCCAAGATGAAGACCCGGGACAAGCCGATGGCCGACAGGAAGAGGCCGTAGGCCACGGCAGGCACCAGCTGGACCCAGCGGCTGTGGAGATGGAAGAGTGGGAGACGGGGAGGGGTCCCCCCACCCGTCCACCGGGCCCTCCCCTCCCACCCCGCACTCACCTCCGAGTGCGCCGGGCCACCAGGCCCGACGCCGCGGTCATCACCGGCCACAGGGCCGCCCCCGTGATCATGCAGTGGCCGGACGGGCTCCCTGTCGGGACACAGAGAGGTCATGGGACGGGGTGCGGGGGCGCGTGCTTGGGGGTGGCGGCCCTCCCACCGGCGCCCGCCAAGCCGGGAGGGACCAAGGAGGAGCTGGAGGCAGGAGATATAATCATAATAATGATCATAATAATATCGATATTTGCCTAAAGTCACTGACAATTGGCGGAGCCGGGATTTGAACCCATGACCTCTGACTCCAAAGCCCGGGCTCTTTCCACTGAGCCACGCTGCTTCTTGTTAATCAATCATCATCAGTCAATCATATTTATTGAGCGCTTACTATGTGCAGAGCACTGTACTAAGCGCTTGGGAAGCACAAATTGGCAACAATTGTTAAGCGCTTACTATGTGCCAGGCACTGTTTGAAGCGCTAGGGTAGACACAGGATAATTGGGTTGGGCACAGTCCCTGTCCTACGTGGGGCTCGCGGTGGAAAGAGCATGGGCTTGGGAGCCAGAGGTCATGGGTTCAAATCCCAGCTTGGCGGCTGGGTGACTTTGGGCAAGTCGCTTCACTTCTCTGTGCCTCAGTTCCCTCCTCTGTAAAATGGGGATTAAGACTGTGAGCCACCCGTGGGACAACCTGATCACTTTGTATCCTCCCCAGCGCTTAGAACAGTGCTTTGCACATAGCAAGCGCTTAACAAGAAGCAGCGTGGCTCAGTGGAAGGAGCGCGGGCTTTGGAGTCAGAGTTCATGGGTTCAAATCCCGGCTCTGCCAATTGTCAGCTGTGTGACTTTGGGCAAGTCACTTAACTTCTCTGGGCCTCAGTTACCTCAGCTGTAAAATGGGGATGAAGACTGTGAGCCCTCTGTGGGACAACCTGATCACCTTGTAACCTCCCCAGTGCTTAGAACAGTGCTTTGCACATAGTAAGTGCTTAATAAATGCCATTAAAAAAAGTACCAAAATTATTGTCATTATCATTATTATTAATCCCCATTTTACAAATGAGGTCACTGAGGCCCAGAGAATCAATCAATCAATCGTATTTATTGAGCGCTTACTGGGTGCAGAGCACTGGACTCTGCTTGGTAAGTCCAAGTTGGCAACATCTAGAGACGGTCCCTACCCAACAGTGGGCTCACAGTCTTGAAGGGGGAGACAGAGAACAAAACCAAACATATTAACAAACTAAAATAAAGTGACTGGCACAGCAGAGAGGCGGCAGAGCCTGGACTAGAATAATAATAATAATAATAATGATGATGGCATTTATTAATGGCCTTCCTTCCTCTCCCCCTCATCCCCCTCCCCATCCCCCCCATCTTACCTCCTTCCCTTCCCCACAGCACCTGTATATATGTCTATATGTTGGTACATATTTATTACTCTATTTATTTATTTATTTTACCTGTACATATCTATTCTATTTATTTTATTTTGTTAGTATGTTTGGTTTTGTTCTCTGTCTCCCCCTTCTAGACTGTGAGCCCACTGTTGGTTGGGTAGGGACTGTCTCTAGATGTTGCCAACTTGGGCTTCCCAAGCGCTCAGTCCAGTGCTCTGCACACAGTAAGCGCTCAATAAATACGATTGATTGATTGATTGATTATCAAGCGCTTACTATGTGCAAAGCACTGTTCTAAGCGCTGGGGAGGTTACAAGGTGATGAGGTTGAGGTGTTCAGGTGTTCTAAGCGCTAGGCCGCTTCTCCAGGGGACTCGGCCGGCAGGTCCCTGGGCCCGTGGACGGAACTCGGGGCCCTTTATCCCCCCGCCCGGGGGCCGCCCGCACTGTCCCGCCTCCCGCCCGCGGAGGACACTCACCGGGCCCCGTCTCGCAGGACACGGGGAACTGGTGCACCTGGATGGGGGCCTGGCTATAATAGCCGGACTCATGAACCCACCAGAAAGGTCGCTCTCCAAACAGGAACCTGGGGGGGCGGGAGGGGAAACGGAGCATTCATCCATTCTTTCATTCAATCATACTTATTGAGCATTTAGTTTGTGCGGAGCACTGCACTAAGCCCTTGGGAGCGTACAATATAACAGTAAACGAGCAAAAACTCCTCATTCTCGGCTTCAAGGCTGCCCATCCCCTCGCCCCCTCCTACCTCACCTCCCTTCTCTCCTTCTCCAGCCCACCCCACACCCTCCACTCCTCTGCCACTAACCTCCTCACTGTGCCTCGTTCTCGCCCATCCCACCATCGACCCCCAGCCCACGTCCTCCCCCTGGCCCGGAATGCCCCCAATCCCTCTGCCCATCCGCCAAGCTCGCTCTCTCCCTCCCTTCAAAGCCCTTCTGAGAGCTCACCTCCTCCAGGAGGCCTTCCCACACTCAGCCCCCTTTTTCCTCTCCTCCTCCCCGGCCCTACCTCCTTCCCCTCCCCACAGCACCTGCATATATGTATATATGTTTGTACAGATTTATTACTCTATTTATTTTATTTGTACAGATTCATTCAATCGTATTGAGCGCTTACTGTGTGCAAAGCACTGTACTAAGCACCTGGGAAGTACAAGATTTATTCTATTTATTTTATTTTGTTAACATGTTTTGTTGTCTGTCTCCCCCTTCCAGGCTGTGAGCCCGCTGCTGGGTAGGGACCGCCACTATATGTTTCCAACTTGTACTTCCCAAGCGCTTAGTACAGTGCTCTGCACACAGTAAGCACTCAATAAATATGACTGACTGAATGAATGAATGTACAATAAATGGACACATTCCCTGCCCGTGATTTGCTAATAATAATACGAATTGTGGTATTTGTTATACGCTTACTATGTGCCAGGTACTGTACTAAGCGCTGGGGTGGATACAAGCTAGTGATTTGCTAATAATAATGCGAATTGTGGTATTTGTTATATGGTTACTATGTGCCAGATACTGTACTAAGCGCTGGGGTGGATACAAGCTAATCAGGTTGGACACAGCCCAGGTCCCACGTGGGGCTCACAGTCTTAATCCCCATTTTCCAGATGAGGGAACTGAGGCACAGAGAAGTGAAGTGACTCGCCCAAGGTCACACAGCAGACAAGTGGTGAAGCTGTGGTTAGAAAAGGTCCTTCTGACTCACAGGCCCATGCTCTATCATCATCATCATCATCATCAATCGTATTTATTGAGCGCTTCCTGTGTGCACAGCACTGTACTAAGCGCTTGGGAAGTACTAGTTGGCAACATATAGAGACAGTCCCTACCCAACAGTGGGCTCACAGTCTAAAAGGGGGAGACAGAGAACAAAACCAAACATACTAACAAAATAAAATAAATAGAATAGATATGTACAAGTAAAATAAATAGAGTAATAAATATGTACAAACATATATACATATATACAGGTGCTGTGGGGAAGGGAAGGAGGTAAGATGGGGGGATGGAGAGGGGGACGAGGGGGAGAGGAAGGAAGGGGCTCAGTCTGGGAAGGCCTCCTGGAGGAGGTGAGCTCTCAGTAGGGCCTTGAAGGGAGGAAGAGAGCTAGCTTGGCGGATGGGCAGAGGGATTGGGGGCATTCCAGGCCCGGGGGATGATGTGGGCCGGGGGTCGATGGCGGGACAGGCGAGAATGAGGCACGGTGAGGAGATTAGCGGCGGAGGAGCGGAGGGTGTGGGCTGCGCTGGACAAGGAGAGAAGGGAGGGGAGGTAGGAGGGGGCGAGGCGATGGATGGACAGCCTTGAAGCCCAGGGTGAGGAGTTTCTGCCTGATGCGCAGATTGATTGGTAGCCATTGGAGATTTTTTGAGGAGGGGACTAACATGACCAGAGCGTTTCTGGACAATCCGGGCAGCAGCATGAAGTATGGATTGAAGTCGGGAGAGACACGAGGATGGGAGATCAGAGAGAAGGCTGATGCAGTAGTCCAGACGGGATAGGATGAGAGCTTGAACGAGCAGGGTAGTGGTTTGGATGGAGAGGAAAAGGCGGATCTTGGCAATGTTGCGGAGCTGAGACCGGCAGATTTTGGTGACGGCTTGGATGTGAGGGGTGAATAAGAGTAAGGGTAAGAAGGGGCCCACCAACACCCTGACTCACCACCACTGACCCAGCATGGACTTCCCACATCCCTGACTCTCCCCCAGTGACCCAGCAAGGCCCACCCAACACCCCTCACTCACCACCAGTGACCCAGCACGGACCATCAGACCCCCCTGAGACGCACCTCTCCAACCTTGACTCTCCCGCCTGTTAACCAGCGTGGACCAATCCAACAACTCTGATTCCCTCTTCCTCCCTGACTCCCTCCTGTCCATCCCTGACCATCCCACACCTCTGTCTCTCCCCCAGTGACCCAGCACGGACCAGTCCACCTGTGATTCTCCCCTTTCCATCACCGACTCTCTCCCAGTGACTCAGCCCAGACCATCCACCTCCCCATCCCTGCGTCTCCCCCCTCCATCCTTGACTCTCCCAGTGCCCCAGCCCAGACCATCCCACACTCCTGACTCTCCTCTCTCCATGCCTGATTATCCCCCGCTGACCCAACCCAGACCATCCAACATCCCCGATTCTCCCCTCTCCATCCCTGAATCTCCCCCGCTGACCCAGCCCAGACCATCCAACACCCCTGGCTCTCCCCGCAATGACTCAGTCCAGACCACCCCACACCTCTGACTCTCCCCTCTCCACCTCTAACTGTCATTCATTCATTCAATCATATTAATTGAGCGCTTACTGTGTGCAGAGCACTGTACTAAGCACTTGGAAAGTACAACTGAGCAATAAAGGGTAACAATCTCCACCCACACTGGGCTTATAGTCTAGAAGGTGGGAGGGTTAGCCCTTGACTCTCCCCCAGTGACCCAGCCCAGACCATCCCACACCCCTGACTCTTCCCTCTCCATCCCTGACCCTTCCCCAATGACCCGGCCTGGACCATCCAACATTCCCGACTCTCTCCTCTCCATCCTTGACCCTTTTCCATTGACCCAGCCTGGACCATCCAACATCCCTGCCTCTCTCCTCTCCATCCCTGACCCTTCCCCAATGACCCAGCCTGGACCATCCAACATTCCCGCCTCTCCCCTCTCCATCCCTGACCACCCCCACTGGTGACCGAGCCTGGACCACACTCCCCCAGCCCCCCGGCCAGTCCAGTGCTCTGCACACTCAATAAATACAGAGAAGCAGCGTGGCTCCGTGGAAAGAGCCCGGGCTTTGGAGTCGGAGGGCATGGGTTCAAATCCCGGCTCCGCCAACTGTCAGCTGTGTGACTTTGGGCGAGTCACTTAACTTCTCTGGGCCTCAGTTCCCGTATCTGGAGAATGGGTATGAAGACTGGGAGCCCCACGTGGGACAACCTGATCACCACGTCACCTCCCCAGAGCTTAGAACAGTGCTTTGCACTTAGCAAGCGCTTAATAAATGCCATCATTATTATTAAATTCATTCATTCAATCGTATTTATTGAGCACTTACTGTGCGCAGAGCACTGTAATAAGCACTTAGGAAGTACAAGTTGGCAACATATAGAGACGGTCCCTACCCCACAACGGGCTCAGAGTCTAGAAGGGGGAGATGGACAACAAAACAGAACATGTGGATAGGTGTCAAGTTGTCAGAACAAAAAGAATTAAAGCCAAATGCACATCATTAACAAAATAAATAGATTAGTAAATATGTACAAGTGAAATAAATAGAGTAGTAAATCTGTACAAACATATATACAGGTGCTGAGGGGAGGGGAAGGAGGCAGAGCACAGCGTGGCTCAGTGGAAAGAGCCTGGGCTTGAGAGTCAGAGGTCATGGGTTCAAATCCCGGTTCTGCCAATTGTCAGCTGTGTGACTTTGGGCAAGTCACTTTACTTCTCTGGGCCTCAGTTCCCTCATCTGTAAAATGGGGATTAGGGCTGTGAGCCCCATGTGGAACAACCTGATCACCTCGTATCCCCTCAGTGCTTAGAACAGTGCTTTGCACATAGTAAGCACTTAATAAATGCCATCATTATTATTATTATTAGGGCGGGGGAATGGGGAGGAGGAATGACTATCCACTGAATGATGATGATGATGATGAAGAGAAGATGAGATGAGAAGAGATGATGATCAGAGAAACAGCGCGGCTCAGTGGAAAGAGCATGCGCTTTGGAGTCAGAGGTCATGGGTTCAAATCCCAGCTCCGCCAATTGTCAGCTGTGTGACTTTGGGCAAGTCACTTAACTTCTCTGGGCCTCAGTTCCCTCATCTGTGAGCCCCACGTGGGACAACCTGATCACCTTATAACCTCCCCAGGGCTTAGAACAGTGCTTTGCACATAGTAGGCGCTTATTAAATGCCATTATTATTACTATTATCAGGTTGTCCCACAGGGGGTCTCAATCTTAATCCCCATTTCACAGATGAGGTAACTGAGGCACAGGTAAATTAAGTGACTTGCTTAAAGTCACACAGCTGACAGTTGATGATGATGATGATGGTATTTGTTTAAGTGCTTACTATGTGCAAAGCACTGTTCTAAGCGCTGAGGAGGTTACAAGGTGATCAGAGAAGCAGCGTGGCTCAATGGAAAAGAGCACAGGCTTTGAAGTCAGAGGTCACGGGTTCAAATCCCGGCTCTGCCAATTGTCAGCTGTGTGACTTTGGCCAAGTCAAGTCACTTCACTTCTCTGGGCCTCAGTTACCTCATCTGTAAAATGGGGATTAAGACTGTGAGCCCCCCGTGGGACAACCTGATCACCTTGTAACCTCCCCAGCGCTTAGAACAGTGCTTTGCACATAGTAAGTGCTTAATAAATGCCATCATTATTACTGTTATTATTATTATCAGGTTGTCCCATTGGGGGGCTCACGGTCTTAAACCCCATTTTACGGATGAGTTAACTGAGGCACAGATAAATTAAGTGGAGATAAGTTAAGTCAGGAGGACTTCCCAGACTGAGCCCCTTCCTTCCTCTCCCCCTCATCCCCCTCTCTATCCCCCCATCTTACCTCCTTCCCTTCCCCACAGCACCTGTATATATGCGTATATGTTTGTACATATTTATTACTCTTTATTTATCTTACTTGTACATATCTATTCAATTTATTTTATTTTGTTGGTATGTTTGGTTTTGTTCTCTGTCTCCCCCTTCTAGACTGTGAGCCCGTTGTTGGGTAGGGACTGTCTCTACGTGTTGCCGCCTTGTACTTCCCAAGCGCTTAGTCCAGTGCTCTGCACACAGTAAGTGCTCAATAAATACGATTGATTGATTGACTGATTAAGTGACTTGCCTAAGTCACACAGCTGACAGTTGGCGGGGCCGGCATTTGAACCCATGACCTCTGACCATGACCTTAGGCGCTTAGTCCAGTGCTCTGCACACAGTAAGCGCTGAATAAATACGATTGAATGAAGGAATGAATGAATGACTCCAAAGCCCGGGCTCTTTCCACGGGGCCACGCTGCTTCTCTGAATGAACTACGACTGAATGAATGGCTGGATGGATGAGTCCTTTAGACTGTGAGCCCACTGTTGGGTAGGGCCTGTCTCTCTATGCTGCCAACTTGGACTTCCCAAGCGCTTAGTACAGTGCTCTGCACACAGTGAGCGCTCAATACATACGATTGATTGACGGATGAGGGAGTCTGAGCCCCCTTTTCCGGGGTTCTCACCACTTGAAGATGAGGTTGAGCCACTCGGAGAGGAGAGCCATCCAGAGCAGGGCCAGCCCGACGCGCCGCTCGGCGTAGTAGACGGCGGGGAAGTAGACGAGGAAGGCGCACTTGGGGTCGCCCAGGTAGGTGACCCACAGCCACGTGCCCTCCAGCCAGGGCAGCCCGTTCTGCAGGGCTTCGGCCAGGGCGATGCCCGCGCCGTGGGCCGTCTCCATGGCAACGGCGGAGGACCAGGGGACCGCAGCCGCCTGACTCAGCCCTTCCCGCCCCTGGCCTCGCGCGCCGCTCTGGCCACGCCCCCTCGCCGCGACGCAGCCAATCCCCGGCCACGCCCCCCCCCCCGAGTCGAGACACGCCCCCTTTCCGCGCGCACGCGCGGCTAACCCCCTCCTCCGCCCCCCTCCCCAGCTACGGGGCGACGCGGGGGACAAACCGCTCGCCGAGGCGTTTCCGCTGCGGCCCACGTGTCTGGCTTTGCGGCGCGCGGCGTTCGTTCATTCATTCATTCACCCACTCAATATAGTGAGCGCCTGCAGGGTGGAAAGCAATCAATCAGTCAACCAATCAATCAATCGTATTTATTGCTGCCAATATTTTACTTGTACATTTCTATCCTATTTATTTTATTTTGTTGGGATGTTTGGTTCTGTTCTCTGTCTCCCCCTTTTAGACTGTGAGCCCACTGTTGGGTAGGGACTGTCTCTATGTGTTGCCAATTTGTACTTCCCAAGCGCTTAGTACAGTGCTCTGCACATAGTAAGCGCTCAATAAATACGATTGATTGATTGATTGATTGATTATTGAGCGCTTACTGTGTGCAGAGCACTGGACCTTCCTTCCTCTCCCCCTCGTCCCCCTCTCCATCCCCCCCCATCTTACCTCCTTCCCTTCCCCACAGCACCTGTATATATGTTTGTACATATTTTTTACTCTATTTTATTTGTACATATCTATTCTATTTATTTTATTTTGTTAGTATGTTTGGTTTTGTTCTCTGTCTCCCCCGTTTAGACTGTGAGCCCACTGTTGGGTAGGGACTGTCTCTATATGTTGCCAATTTGTACTTCCCAAGCGCTTAGTACAGTGCTCTGCACATAGTAAGCGCTCAATAAATACGATTGATGATGATGATGATGGACTAAGCGCTTGGGAAGTCCAAGTTGGCAACATATACAGTTCCTACCCAACAGCGGGCTCACAGTCTGAAAGGGGGAGACAGAGAACAAAACCAAACATACTAACCAAATAAAATAAATAGAATAGATATGTACAAGTTAAATAAATAAATAAATAGAGTAATAAATATGTACAAACATATACATATATACAGGTGCTGTGGCGAAGGAAAGGAGGTAAGATGGGGGGATGGAGGGGGGGGCGAGGGGGAGAGGAGGGAAGGGGCTCAGTCTGGGAAGGCCTCCTCTGGGAAACACTGTACTAAGCGCTTGGGAGAGGGCAATAGGACGGCAAACGGACACATTCCCTGCCCACAACGAGCTCAAGGTCTAGACGGGGAGACAGAGGTTAATGTAAATAAATAAACTGCAGATCTATGCAGATCTCCCCCTTCTAGACTGTGAGCCCACTGTTGGGTAGGGACCGTCTCTATATGTTACCTGTATACATGTTTGTACATATTTATTACTCTATATATTTTACTTGTACATATCTATTCTATTTATTTTATTGTGTCAATATGTTTGGTTTTGCTCTCTGTCTCCCCCTTCTAGACTGTGAGCCCACTGTTGGGTAGGGACTGTCTCTAGATGTTGCCTACTTGGACTTCCCAAGCGCTTAGTCCAGTGCTCTGCACACAGTAAGCGCTCAATAAATACGATTGATTGATTGATTGATGTTGCCAACTTGTACTTCCCAAGCGCTTGGTACAGTGCTCTGCCCACAGTAAGTGCTCAATAAATACGACTGACTGATCTATACCCATGTGCCAAGCCCTACTGAGAGCTCACCTCCTCCAAGAGGCCTTCCCAAACTGAGCCCCCTTTTCCCTCCCCATCCCCCCCGCCCTATCTCCTTCCCCTCCCCACAGCACCTGTATATATGTTTGTACAGATTTATTACTCTATTGATTTTACTTGTACATATTTACTCTTCGAGAAGCAGTGTGGCTCAGTGTGAGCCCACTGTTGGGTAGGGACCGTCTCTATATGTTGCCAACTTGTACTTCCCAAGCTCTTAGTACAGTGCCCTGCCCACAGTAAGTGCTCAATAAATACGATTGAATGAATGAATGGAAAAGAGCCCGGGCTTTGGAGTCAGAGGTCATGGGTTCAAATCCCGGCTCCGCCGCTTGTCAGCTGTGTGACTTGGGGCAAGTCACTTCACTTCTCTGGGCCCCAGTTACCTCATCTGTAAAATGGGGATGAAGACGGTGAGCCCCACGTGGGACAACCGGATCAACTTGTATTTCCCCCCCCCAGCGCTTAGAACAGTGATTTGCACATAGTAAGCGCTTTATAATTGCTATCATTATTATTATGTGCCAAGCTAGCTCTCTTCCTCCCTTCAAAGCCCTACTGAGAGCTCACCTCCTCCAAGAGGCCTTCCCAGACTAAGCCTCCTTCCCCTCCCCAAAGCACCTGTATATATTTTTGTACAGATTTATTACTCTATTTTACTTGTACATATTTACTCTTCTATTTATTTTGCTAATGATGTGCATAGAGCTTTAATTCTATTTGTTCTGATGATTTTGACACCTATCTACATGTCTTGTTTTGTTGTCTGTCTCCCCCTTCTAGACTGTGAGCCCGTTGTTGGGTAGGGACCGTCTCTATATGTTCCCGACTCGGACTTCCCAAGCGCTTAGTACAGTGCTCTGCATACAGTAAGCGCTCAATAAATATGACTGATGATGATTGATGAATAAATATGATTGAATGAATGAATGGAGTACTTACTGTGTGCAGAGCACTATACTAAACGCTTGGGAGAGTATAATATGACAATAAACAGCTACATTCCCTGCCCACAATAAGCTTACAGTCGGCGGTGGTGGGGGGGGGGGGAGGCAGACATCAATACAAATAAATAAATTACAGATATGAACAGAAGTCATAAGAACATAGAGAAGCAGCGTGGCTAAATAGAAAAAGAATGAGCTGTGGAGTCAGAGGTCATGGGTTCAAATTCTGGCTCCATCAGTTGTCACCTGTGTGACCTTGGGCAAGTCACAACTTCTCTGTGCCTCAGTTACCTCATCTGTAAAATGGGGATGAAGACTGTGAGCCCCCGGGGGGACAACCTGATCATCTTGTAACCTCCCCAGCGCTTAGAACAGTGCTGTGCACATAGTAAGCACTTAATAAATGCCATTATTATTATTATTATTATTAAGTCCTGCGGGGCTGGGACGGCAGAGGGAAGAACAAAGGGAGCAAGTCAGGGCGAAACCAAAGGGAATGGGAGAAGAGGAAAGGCGGGGGTTAATCAGGGAAGGCCTCCTGGAGGAGATGGACCCTCAATGATGCCCTGAAGATGAGGAGAGTAACTGTCTGTCGGATTTGAGGAGGGAGGGCTTTTCATTCATTCATTCAATCAATCGTATTTATTGAGCGCTTACTGTGTGCAGAGCACTGTACTAAGCTCTTGGGAAGTCCAAGTCGGCAACATATAGAGACGGTCCCTACCCAACAACGGGCTCACAGTCTACAAGGGGGAGGCAGACAACAAAACAAAACAAGTAGACAGGTGTCAATACCATCAAAATAGATAAATAGAATTATAGATTCATTCATTCATTCAATCGTATTTATTGAGTGCTTACTGTGTGCAGAGCACTGTACTAAGCGCTTGGGAAGTACAAGTTGGCAACATATAGAGATGGTCCCTACCCAACAACGGGATCACTATATACAATCAATCAATCAATCCTATTTATTGAGCGCTTACTGTGTGCAGAGCACTGTACTAAGCGCTTGGGAAGTCCAAATTGGCACCATCTAAAGACAGTCCCTACCCAACAGTGGGCTCACACTCTAAAAGGGGGAGACAGAGAACAAAACCAAACATACTAAGAAAATAAAATAAATAGAATAGATATGTACAAGTAAAATAAATAAATAAATAAATAGAGTAATAAATATGTATAAACATATAGACATATATACAGGCCAGAGGTAGTAATTATTGTTATTACTAGGCACATGAAGAAGTAACGCAGAAGCCCAAGATGACTTCTCTGTGTCCACCACCAAGTCCCACTCCAGCGAGTCAGCACCGACCCTCTTAGTACAGTGCTCTGCACATAGTAAGCGCTCAATAAATACGATTGATGACCCTCTTTACGCCTCACATTTTTATTTTCAGTGTTTAACCTCTAGACTGCAAGCTCGTTGTGGGCAGAGAATGTGTCTGCTTATGGTTGCATTGTTCTCTCCCAAGCACTTAGTACAGTGAAGCAGCCAGAGAAGTACAGAGAGAAGCAGCGTGGCACAGTGGAAAGAGCTCGGACTTTGGAGTCAGAGGTCATGGGTTCAAATCCCGGCTCCGAAGTGGCTTTGGGCAAGTCACTTCACTTCTCTGGGCCTCAGTTCCCCCATCTGTAAATGGGGATTAAGACTGTGAGCCCCCCATGGGACAACCTGATCACCTTGTAACCTCCCCAGCGCTTAGTACAGTGCTTTGCACATAGTAAGCACTTAATAAATGCCATCATTATTATTATTATTACAGTGCTCTGCACACAGTAGGCGCTCAATAAATAGGATTGAATAAATGAATGAACCGCCCCTCACCTCAGACACGCGGCTCAGAAGTGGTGAGGGGAACACAAGGGCTGAGGAGAAAGGGCGGGAGGGGTCAGAGGTCACATCCGGCTTCCCAAACTTCTGCAAAATCAATCAATCAATCGTATTTATTGAGCGCTTACTGTGTGCAGAGCACTGTACTAAGCGCTTGGGAAATACAAGTTGGCAACATATAGAGACAGTCCCTACCCAACAGTGGGCTCACAGTCTAAAAATGTTCCTTGTGATGTCACTGTTACGAATGTAGCTTCACCTGAGCCTCCCATGTTGTATCATACTCTCCTAGGCGCTTAGTACAGTGCTCTGCACACAGTAAGCGCTCAGTAAATACGACTGAATGAATGAAAGGTGTTTTACATAGGTCCAAGACACCAGGCCTGCCAACCTCACGTTTGCTGTCGATTGTGTGCAGAGAAGCAGCGTGGCTCAGTGGAAAGAGCCCGGGCTTGGGAGTCAGAGGTCATGGGTTCGAATCCCGATCCGCCACTTATCTGCTGTGTGATCTTGGGCAATTCAGGTAACTTCTCTGTGCCTCAGTTCCCTCATCTGTAAAACGGGGATTAAGATTGTGGAGACTGTGAGTTGTGTGTAGGACAGGAACTGTGTCCCACCTGATTTGCTTGTATGGACCTCAGCATTTAGTACAGTGCCAGATCCTTAGTAGGCGCTTAACAAACATCCCAGTTATTATTTTCTGGGCCTCAGTTCCCTCATCTGTAAAACGGGGATGGAGACTGTGAGCCCCATGTGGGACAGGAACTGTGTCCCACCTGATTAGCTTATATGGACCTCAGCATCTAGTACAGTGCCAGCTACCTAGTAAGCGCTTGCTCTGCACACAGTAAGCTCTCAATAAATACGACTGAATGAACAAACACCCCACTTATTATTCTCTGTGCCTCAGTTCCCTCATCTGTAGAACGGGGATGGAGACTGTGAGCCCCATGTGGGACAGGAACTGTGTCCCACCTGATTCGCTTGTATGCACCCCAGCGCTTAGTACAGTGCCGGCTACTTAGTAAGCGCTTGCTCTGCCCACAGTAAGCTCTGAATAAATACGACTGAATGAACAAACACCCCAGTTATTATTCTCTGGGCCTCAGTTCCCTCATCTGTGAAACGGGGATGGAGGCTGTGAGCCCTGTGTAGGACAGTAACTGTGTCCCACCTGATTAGCTTATATGGACCTCAGCGTTTAGTACAGTGCTGGCTACTTAGTAAGCACTTGCTCTGCACACAGTAAGCTCTCCATAAATATGACTGAATGAACAAATACCCCAGTTATTGTTCTCTGTGCCTCAGTTCCCTCATCTGTGAAATGGGGATGGAGGCTGTGAGCCCTGTGTAGGACAGGAACTGTCCCCCACCTGATTTGCTTGTATACACCCAGCGCTTAGTAATAATAATGGCATCTATTAAGCGCTTACTATAGTACAGTGCCGGCTACTTAGTAAGCACTTGCTCTGCACACAGTAAGCTCTCAATAAATAGACTGATTGAACAAACGCCCCAACTATTATTTTCTGTGCCTCAGTTCCCTCATCTGTAAAACGGGGATGGAGGCTGTGAACCCCATGTGGGACAGGACCTGTGTCCCACCTGATTCGCTTGTATGCACCCAGCGCTTAGTACAGTGCCAGCTACTTAGTAAGCGCTTGCTCTGCACACAGTAAGCTCGGAATAAATACAACTGAAGGAACAAACACCCCAGTTATTATTCTCTGGGCCTCAGTTCCCTCATCTGTGGAACGGGGATGGAGACTGTGAGCCCCATGTGGGACAGGAACTGTGTCCCACCTGATTCACTTGTATGGACCTCAGCGTTTAGTACAGTGCCGGCTACTTAGTAAGCACTTGCTCTGCACACAGTAAGCTCTGAATAAATACGACAGAATGAACAGACACCCCAGTTATTATTCTCTGGGCCTCAGTTCCCTCATCCGTGGAACGGAGATGGAGACTGCGAGCCCCATGTGGGACAGGAACTGTGTCCCACCTGATTTGCTTGTATGGACCACGGCGTTTAGTACAGTGCTGGCTACTTAGTAAGCACTTACTCTGCACACAGTAAGCTCTGAATAAATTCGACTGAATGAACACTCCAATTATTATTCTCTGGGCTTCAGTTCCCTCATCTGTGGAATGGGGATGGAGACTGCAAGCCCCATGTGGGACAGGAACTGTGTCCCACCTGATTCGCTTATATGGACCTCAGCGTTTAGTACAGTGCCGGCTACTTAGTGAGCGCTTGCTCTGCACACAGTAAGCTCTCAATAAATACGACAATGAACAGACACCCCAGTTATTATTCTCTGGGCCTCAGTTCCCTCATCTGTGGAACGGGGATGGAGGCTGTGAGCCCCATGTGGGACAGGAACTGTGTCCCACCTGATTCATTTGTATGGACCTCAGTGTTTAGTACAGTGCCAGCTACTTAGTAAGCGCTTGCTCTGCACACAGTAAGCTCTGAATAAATACGACTGAATGAACAAACACCCCAGTTATTAGTCTCTGGGCCTCAGTTCCCTCATCTGTGGAACGGCGATGGAGACTGCGAGCCCCATGGGGGACAGGAACTGTGTCCCCCCTAATTCGCTTGTATGCACCCCAGCGCTTAGTACAGTGCCGGGTCCTTAGTAAGCGCCTAACAAACACCCCAGTTATTATTCTCTGGGCCTCAGTTCCCTCATCTGTGGAACGGCATTGGAGGCTGCGAGCCCCATGTGGGACAGGAACTGTGTCCCCCCTGATTCGCTTGTATGCACCCCAGCGCTTAGTACAGTGCCGGCTACTTAGTAAGCGCTTGCTCTTCACACAATAAGCTCTCAATAAATACGAATGAACACCCCAGTTATCATTCTCTGGGCCTCAGTTCCCTCATCTGTGGAACGGCGATGGAGGCTGTGAGCCCCATGGGGGACAGGAACTGTGTCCCCCCTGACTCGCTTGGATGCACCCCAGCGCTTAGTACAGTGCCGGGTCCTTAGTAAGCGCCTAACAAACACCCCAGTTATTATTCTCTGGGCCTCAGTTCCCTCATCTGTGGAACGGGGATGGAGACTGCAAGCCTCATGTGGGACAAGAACTGTGTCCCACCTGATTCGCTTGTACGGACCTCAGCGTTTAGTACAGTGCCGGGTCCTTAGTAAGCGCCTAACAATCACCCCAGTTATTATTCTCTGGGCCTCAGTTCCCTCATCTGTGGAACGGGGATGGAGACTGCGAGCCCCTTGTGGGACAGGAACTGTGTCCCCCCGATTCGCTTGTATGCACCCCAGCGCTTAGTACAGTGCCGGCTACTTAGTAAGCGCTTGCTCTTACTCAGTTCCCTCATCTGTGGAACGGGGATGGAGACTGTGTGTCCCACCTGATTCGCTTGTATGCACCCCAGCGCTTAGTACAGTGCCGGCTACTTAGTAAGCGCTTGCTCTTCACACAATAAGCTCTCAATAAATACGACTGAATGAACACCCCAGTTATCATTCTCTGGGCCTCAGTTCCCTCATCTGTGGAACGGCGACGGAGGCTGCGAGCCCCATGGGGGACAGGAACTGTGTCCCCCCTGACTCGCTTGTATGGACCTCAGCGTTTAGTACAGCGCCGGCTACTTAGTAAGCGCTTGCCACCCCCCCTAATTAGGATGATGACGACGAAGACGATCCGCTTATTACGGCCTCCCTCAGTCGCCTCAGGCGCGAGGCGCGCGAGGAGCGCGAGGCGGCCCCGCCCCGCCCCCTCCGCGCGCGCGCGCGCGCGCGCGCGATGACGCGATGACGTCATGACGCCCGCCCGTGCGTGGCGGCGCGCTGAGGGGGCCGGCCCGGCCGCCGCTCTCCCAAGATGGCGGCTCCTCCGGGCGAGTACTTCAGCGTCGGGAGCCAGGTGTCGTGCCGGACGTGCCAGGAGCAGCGGCTGCAGGGGGAGGTGGTGGCCTTCGACTACCAGTCCAAGATGCTGGCGCTCAGTATCCTTCCCCCCGATGCCAAGGGGCGACCGGAGGGGTGGGATGGATGGGGGCGGGTGGGGGTCGGGCGGCCCGGGCCTAGGGGCAACCGGCGGACGCGCTGCCGCGGGGGGGCGCCCCAGCCGGCGCATGCGCCCTGCCCACCTTGCCCTTCCCCTCAGGGCTGAGGGGGATGGGCAGGGGTCCTGAGGGGGGGAACGGGGACGGCTGCGACGCCCCCTTTTTGAGGTGGGGTCCCTATCACCACCCCCAACTTGGGGGAAAAGACCACTTCATCATAATAATAAAATAATAATGACACTTATTAAGCGCTTTCTAAGCGCCAAGCACTGTTCTAAGCGCTGAGGCGGTTACAAGGTTGCCCCACGTGCGGCTCACAGGCTTCACCCCCGTTTTACAGATGAGGGGACTGAGGCGCAGAGAAGTGAAGTAATAAGAGTGGGGCACTTATTAAGCGCTCACTGCTCTAAGCGCTGGGGAGGTTACAGGGCGATCAGGTTGCCCCACGTGCGGCTCACAGGCTTCACCCCCGTTTTACAGATGAGGGAACTGAGGCACAGAGAATCAATCAATCGTATTTACGGAGAAGTGAAGTAATAATAATGGATCTTATTAAGCGCTTACTATCCGAGTGAAGTAATAATAATAATAATAATAGCACTTTTATTAAGCACTTACTGTTCTAAGCGTTGGGGAGGTTACAGGGTGATCAGGTTGCCCCACGTGCGGCTCACAGGCTTCACCCCCGTTTTACAGATGAGGGAACTGAGGCGCAGAGAAGTGAAGTAATAATAATGGATCTTATTAAGCGCTTACTATCCGAGTGAAGTAATAATGATAATAATAATGGCACTTATTAAGCGCTTACTGCTCTAAGCGCCAGGGAGGTTACAGGGTGATCAGGTTGCCCCACGTGCGGCTCACAGTCTTCATCCTCGTTTTACAGATGAGGGAACTGAGGCAAGAGAAGTGAAGTAATCATAATGGATCTTATTAAGCGCTTACTATCCGAGTGAAGTAATAATAATAATAATAATGGCACTTATTAAACGCTTACTATTTTAAGCGCCGGGGAGGTTACAGGGTGATCAGGTTGCCCCACGTGCGGCTCACAGGCTTCACCCCCGTTTTACAGATGAGGGAACTGAGGCGCAGAGAAGTGAAGTAATAATAGTAATAATAGTGGGGCACTTATTAAGCGCTCACTGCTCTAAGCGCTTGGGAGGTTACAGGGTGATCAGGTTGCCCCACGTGCGGCTCACAGGCTTCACCCCCATTTTACAGATGAGGGAACTGAGGCGCAGAGAAGTGAAGTAATAATAGTGGGGCACTTATTAAGCGCCTACTGTTCTAAGTGCTGGGGAGGTTACAGGGTGATCAGGTTGCCCCACGTGCGGCTCACAGGCTTCACCCCCGTTTTACAGATGAGGGAACTGAGGCGCAGAGAAGTGAAGTAATAATAATGGATCTTATTAAGCGCTTACTATCCGAGTGAAGTAATAATGATAATAATAATGGCACTTATTAAGCGCTTACTGCTCTAAGCGCCAGGGAGGTTACAGGGTGATCAGGTTGCCCCACGTGCGGCTCACAGGCTTCATCCCCGTTTTGCAGATGAGGGAACTGAGGCGCAGAGAAGTGAAGTAATAATAGTAGTAATAGTGTGGCACTTTTTAAGCGCTTACCATTCTAAGCGCTGGGGAGGTTACAGGGCGATCAGGTTGCCCCACGTGCGGCTCACAGGCTTCACCCCCGTTTTACAGATGAGGGAACTGAGGCACAGAGAAGCGAAGTAATAATAATGATAATGGCACTTATTAAGCGCTTACTGTTCTAAGCACTGGGGAGGTTACAAGGTGATCAGGTTGCCCCACGTGCGGCTCTCAGTCTTCATCCTCGTTTTGCAGATGAGGGAACTGAGGAGCAGAGAAGGGAAGTAATAATAATGGATCTTATTAAGCGCTTACTGTCCGAGTGAAGTAATAATGAAAATAATAATGGGGCACTTATTAAGCGCTTACTGTTCTAAGCAATGGGGAGGTTACAGGGTGATCAGGTTGCCCCACGTGCGGCTCACAGGCTTCACCCCCTTTTTGCAGATGAGGGAACTGAGGCACAGAGAATCAATCAATCGTATTTACAGAGAAGTGAAGTAATAATAATGGATCTTATTAAGCGCTTACTATCCGAGTGAAGTAATAATAATAATAATAATAATGGCACTTATTAAGCGCTTACTGTTCTAAGCAATGGGGAGGTTACAGGGTGATCAGGTTGCCCCACGTGCGACTCACAGGCTTCACCCCCGTTTTACAGATGAGGGAACTGAGGCGCAGAGAAGTGAAGTAATAATAGTAATAATAGTGGGGCACTTATTAAGCGCCTACCATTCTAAGCGCTGGGGAGGTTACAGGGTGATCAGGTTGCCCCACGTGCGGCTCACAGGCTTCACCCCCGTTTTGCAGATGAGGGAACTGAGGCCCAGAGAAGTGAAGTAATAATAATGGATCTTATGAAGCGCTTACTATCCGAGTGAAGTAATAATAATAATGGCACTTATTAAGCGCTTACTGTTCTAAGCAATGGGGAGGTTACAGGGTGATCAGGTTGCCCCATGTGCGGCTCACAGTCTTCACCCCCGTTTTACAGATGAGGGAACTGAGGCCCAGAGAAGTGAAGTAATAATAGTGGGGCACTTATTAAGCGCCTACTGTTCTAAGCGCTGGGGAGGTTACAGGGTGATCAGGTTGCCCCACGTGCGGCTCACAGGCTTCATCCCCGTTTTGCAGATGAGGGAACTGAGGCCCAGAGAAGTGAAGTAATCATAATGGATCTTATTAAGCGCTTACTATCCGAGTGAAGTAATAATAATAATAATAATGGCACTTATTAAGCGCTTACTGTTCTAAGCGCTGGGGAGGTTGCAAGGTGATCAGGTTGCCCCACGTGGGGCTCACAGTCTTCATCCTCGTTTTACAGATGAGGGAACTGAGGCGCAGAGAAGTGAAGTAATAATAGTGGGGCACTTATTAAGCGCCTACTGTTCTAAGCGCTGGGGAGGTTACAGGGTGATCAGGTTGCCCCACGTGCGGCTCACAGGCTTCACCCCCGTTTTACAGATGAGGGAACTGAAGCGCAGAGAAGTGAAGTAATAATAGTAATAATAGTGGGGCACTTATTAAGCGCCTACCATTCTAAGCGCTGGGGAGGTTACAGGGTGATCAGGTTGCCCCACGTGCGGCTCACAGGCTTCACCCCCGTTTTGCAGATGAGGGAACTGAGGCCCAGAGAAGTGAAGTAATAATAATGGATCTTATGAAGCGCTTACTGTCCGAGTGAAGTAATAATAATAATGGCACTTATTAAGCGCTTACTGTTCTAAGCAATGGGGAGGTTACAGGGTGATCAGGTTGCCCCATGTGCGGCTCACAGTCTTCACCCCCGTTTTACAGATGAGGGAACTGAGGCCCAGAGAAGTGAAGTAATAATAGTGGGGCACTTATTAAGCGCCTACTGTTCTAAGCGCTGGGGAGGTTACAGGGTGATCAGGTTGCCCCACGTGCGGCTCACAGGCTTCATCCCCGTTTTGCAGATGAGGGAACTGAGGCGCAGAGAAGTGAAGTAATCATAATGGATCTTATTAAGCGCTTACTATCCGAGTGAAGTAACAATAATAATAATAATAATAATGGCACTTATTAAGCGCTTACTGTTCTAAGCGCTGGGGAGGTTGCAAGGTGATCAGGTTGCCCCACGTGGGGCTCACAGTCTTCATCCTCGTTTTACAGATGAGGGAACTGAGGCAAGAGAAGTGAAGTAATCATAATGGATCTTATTAAGTGCTTACTATCCGAGTGAAGTAATAATAATAATAATAATGGCACTTATTAAACGCTTACTGTTTTAAGCGCCGGGGAGGTTACAGGGTGATCAGGTTGCCCCACGTGCGTCCCACAGGCTTCACCCCCGTTTTACAGATGAGGGAACTGAGGCGCAGAGAAGTGAAGTAATAATAGTAATAATAGTGTGGCACTTTTTAAGCGCCTACCGTTCTAAGCGCTGGGGAGGTTACAGGGTGATCAGGTTGCCCCACGTGCGGCTCACAGGCTTCACCCCCGTTTTACAGATGAGGGAACTGAGGCCCAGAGAAGTGAAGTAATAATAATGGATCTTATTAAGCGCTTACTATCCGAGTGAAGTAATAATAATAATAATAATAATGGCACTTATTAAGCGCTTACTGTTTTAAGCGCCGGGGAGGTTACAGGGTGATCAGGTTGCCCCACGTGGGGCTCACAGGCTTCACCCCCGTTTTGCAGATGAGGGAACTGAGGCGCAGAGAAGTGAAGTAATAATAGTGGGGCACTTATTAAGCGCCTACTGCTCTAAGCGCTGGGGAGGTTACAGGGTGATCAGGTTGCCCCACGTGCGGCTCACAGGCTTCACCCCCGTTTTACAGATGAGGGGACTGAGGCGCAGAGAAGTGAAGTAATAATAGTGGGGCACTTATTAAGTGCCTACTGTTCTAGGCGCTGGGGAGGTTACAGGGTGATCAGGTTACCCCACGTGCGGCTCACAGTCTTCATCCTCGTTTTGCAGATGAGGGAACTGAGGCACAGAGAAGTGAAGTAATAATAATGGATCTTATTAAGCGCTTACTAGCCGAGTGAAGTAATAATAATAATAATAATGGCACTTATTAAGCGCTTACTGTTCTAAGCGCGGGGGAGGTTACAGGGTGATCAGGTTGCCCCACGTGCGGCTCACAGGCTTCACCCCCGTTTTACAGATGAGGGAACTGAGGCGCAGAGAAGTGAAGTAATAATAGTAATAATAGTGGGGCACTTATTAAGCGCTCACTGCTCTAAGCGCTGGGGAGGTTACAGGGTGATCAGGTTGCCCCACGTGCGGCTCACAGGCTTCATCCTCGTTTTGCAGATGAGGGAACTGAGGCACAGAGAAGTGAAGTAATAATAATGGATCTTATTAAGCGCTTACTATCTGAGTGAAGTAATAATAATAATAATAATGGCACTTATTAAGCGCTTACTGTTCTAAGCACCGGGGAGGTTACAGGGTGATCAGGGTGCCCCACGTGCGGCTCCCGGTCTTCATCCCCGTTTTACAGATGAGGAAACTGAGGCGCAGAGAAGGGAAGTAATAATAGTAATAATAATGGGGCACTTCTTAAGCGCTTACTGCTCTAAGCGCTGGGGAGGTTACAGGGTGATCAGGTTGCCCCACGTGCGGCTCCCAGTCTTCATCCTCGTTTTGCAGATGAGGGAACTGAATCACAGAGAAGTGAAGTAATCATAATGGATCTTATTAAGCGCTTACTATCCGAGTGAAGTAATAATGATAATAATAATGGCACTTATTAAGCGCTTACTGTTCTAAGTGCTGGGGAGGTTACAGGGTGATCAGGTTGCCCCACGTGTGGTTCCCAGTCTTCACCCCCGTTTTACAGATGAGGGAACTGAGGCGCAGAGAAGTGAAGTAATAATAGTAATAATAGTGGGACACTTATTAAGCGCTTACTGTTCTAAGCGCCGGGGAGGTTACAGGGTGATCAGGTTGCCCCACGTGGGGCTCACAGGCTTCACCCCCATTTTACAGATGAGGGAACTGAGGCGCAGAGAAGTGAAGTAATAATAATGGATCTTATTAAGTGCTTACTATCCGAGTGAAGTAATAATGATAATAATAATGGCACTTATTAAGCGCTTACTGTTCTAAGCGCTGGGGAGGTTACAGGGTGATCAGGTTGCCCCACGTGCGGCTCACAGTCTTCACACCCGTTTTACAAATGAGGGAACTGAGGCGCAGAGAAGTGAAGTAATAATAGTGGGGCACTTATTAAGCGCTTACTGTTTTAAGCGCCAGGGAGGTTACAGGGTGATCAGGTTGCCCCACGTGCGGCTCACAGTCTTCATCCCCGTTTTGCAGATGAGGGAACTGAGGCGCAGAGAAGTGAAGTAATCATAATGGATCTTATTAAGCGCTTACTATCCGAGTGAAGTAATAATAATAATAATAATAATAATGGCACTTATTAAGCGCTTACTGTTGTAAGCGCTGGGGAGGTTACAGGGTGATCAGGTTGCCCCACGTGCGGCTCACAGTCTTCACCCCCGTTTTACAGATGAGGGAACTGAGGCACAGAGAATCAATCGTATTTACAGAGAAGTGAAGTAATAATAATGGATCTTATTAAGCGCTTACTATCCGAGTGAAGTAATAATAATAATAATAATAGCACTTTTATTAAGCACTTACTGTTCTAAGCGCAGGGGAGGTTACAAAATGATCAGGTTGCCCCACGTGCGGCTCACAGACCTCATCCCCATCTTACAGATGAGGGAACGGAGGCACAGAGAATCAATCAATCGTATTTACAGAGAAGTGAAGTAATAATAATGGATCTTATTAAGCGCTTACTATCCGAGTGAAGTAATAATAATAATAATAGCATTTATTAAGCACTTACTGTTCTAAGCGCTGGGGAGGTTACAGGGTGATCAGGTTGCCCAACGTGCGGCTCACAGTGTTCATCCTCATTTTGCAGATGATGGAACTGAGGCGCAGAGAAGTGAAGTAATAATAATAATAATGGGGCACTTATTAAGTGCTCACTGTTCTAAGCGCTGGGGAGGTTACAGGGTGATCAGGTTGCCCCACGTGCGGCTCGCAGTCTTCACCCCCGTTCTACAGATGAGGGAACTGAGGCGCAGAGAAGTGAAGTAATAATAATGGATCTTATTAAGCGCTTACTATCCGAGTGAAGTAATAATAATAATAATAATAGCACTTTTATTAAGCACTTACTGTTCTAAGCGCAGGGGAGGTTACAAAATGATCAGGTTGCCCCACGTGTGGCTCACAGACCTCATCCCCGTCTTACAGATGAGGGAACTGAGGCACAGAGAATCAATCAATCGTATTTACAGAGAAGTGAAGTAATAATAATGGATCTTATTAAGCGCTTACTATCCGAGTGAAGTAATGATAATAATAATGGCACTTATTAAGCACTTACTGTTCTAAGCGCTGGGGAGGTTACAAAATGATCAGGTTGCCCCTCGTGCGGCTCACAGACCTCATCCCCATCTTACAGATGAGGGAACTGAGGCACAGAGAATCAATCAATCGTATTTACGGAGAAGTGAAGTAATAATAATGGATCTTATTAAGCGCTTACTATCCGAGTGAAGTAATGATAATAATAATGGCACTTATTAAGCACTTACTGTTCTAAGCGCTGGGGAGGTTACAAAATGATCAGGTTGCCCCACGTGTGGCTCACAGTCTTCATCCCCGTCTTACAGATGAGGCAACTGAGGTGCAGAGAAGTGAAGTAATAGTAATAATAATGGGGCACTTATTAAGCGCTTACTGTTCTAAGCGCTGGGGAGGTTACAGGGTGAACAGTTTGCCCCACGTGCGGCTCACAGACTTCATCCTCGTTTTGCAGATGAGGGAACCGAGGCACAGAGAAGTGAAGTAATCATAATGGGTCTTATTAAGCGCTTACTGTCCGAGTGAAGTAATAATAATAATGGCACTTATTAAGCGCTTACTGTTCCAAGGGCTGGGGAGGTTACAAGGTGATCAGGTTGCCCCACGTGCGGCTCACAGTCTTCATCCCCGTCTTACAGATGAGGGAACTGAGGCATAGAGAAGTGAAGTAATAATAGTAATAATGGCACTTATTAAGCGCTTACTGTTCTAAGCATTGGGGACGTTATAAGGTGATCAGGGTGCCCCACGTGGGGCCCACAGTCTTCATCCCCGTTTTACGGATGAGGGAACTGAGGCACAGAGAAGTGAAGTAATAATAGTAATAATAATGGGACACCTATTAAGCACTCACTGTTCTAAGCGCTGGGGAGGTTACAGGGTGAACAGGTTGCCCCACGTGCGGCTCACAGTCTTCATCCCTGTTTTACAGATGAGGGAACCAAGGCGCAGAGAAGTTAAGTAATAATAATAATGACTTTTATTAAGCGCTTACTATGCGCCAAGCACTGTTCTAAGTGCAGGGGAGGTTACAAGGTGATCAGGTTGCCCCACGTGGGGCTCACAGTCTTCATCCCTGTTTTACAGATGAGGGAACCGAGGTGCAGAGAAGTTAAGTAATAATAATAATGACTTTTATTAAGCACTTACTATGCACAAAGCACTGTTCTAAGCGCAGGGGAGGTTACAAGGTGATCAGGTTGCCCCACGTGGGGCTCACAGTCTTCATCCCCGTTTTACAGATGGGGGAACTGAGGCACAGAGAAGTGAAGTAATAATAATAATAATGGGGCACTTATTAAGCGCTTACTGTACTAATCTCTGGGGAGGTTACAAGGTGATCAGGTTGCCCCACGTGGGGCTTACAGTCTTCATCCCCGTCTTACAGATGGGGGAACTGAGGCACAGAGAAGTGAAGTAATAATAATAATAATGGGGCACTTATTAAGCACTTACTGTTCTAATCGCTGGGGAGGTTACAAGGTGATCAGGTTGCCCCACGTGGGGCTCACAGTCTTCATCCCTGTCTTACAGATGAGGGAACTGAGGCACAGAGAAGTGAAGTAATAATAATAATAATAATGGGGCACTTATTAAGCGCTTAGTGTTCTAAGCGCTGGGGAGGTTACAAGGTGATCAGGTTGCCCCACGTGGGGCTCACAGTCTTCATCCCCGTTTTACAGTTGATGAAACTGAGGTACAGAGAAGTGAAGTAATAATAGTAATAATAATGGCACTTATTAAGCACTTACTGTTCTAAGTGCTGGGGAGGTTACAAGGTGATCAGGTTGCCCCACGTGGGGCTCACAGTCCTCATCCCCATTTTACAGATGAGGGAACTGAGGCACAGAGAAGTGAAGTAGTTATAATAATAATGGGTTAAGTGCTTACTGTTCTAAACGCTTGGGAGGTTACAAGGTGATAAGGTTGCCCCACGTGGGGCCCACAGTCTTCATCCCCGTTTTACAGATGAGGGAACCGAGGCGCAGAGGAGTGAAGTAATAATAATAATGGCTTTTATTAAGCGCTTACTATGCGCAAAGCACTGTTCTAAGCATGGGGGAGGGTACAAGGTGATCAGGTTGCCCCACGTGGGGCTCACAGTCTTCATCCCCATTTTACAGATGAGGGAACTGAGGCACAGAGAAGTGAAGTAATAATAATAATAATGGCACTTATTAAGCGCTTACTGTTCTAAGCGCTGGGGAGGTTACAAGGTGATCAGGTTGCCCCACGTGCGGCTCACAGTTTTCATTCCTGTTTTACTGATGAGGGAACTGAGGCACAGAGAAGTGAAGTAATAATAGTAATAATACTGGCACTTATTAAGCGCTTACTGTTCTAAGCGCTGGGGAGGTTACAAGGTGATCTGGGTGCCCCACGTGCGGCTCACAGTCTTCGTCCTCGTTTTGCAGATGAGGGAACTGAGGCACAGAGAAGGGAAGTAATAGTAATAATAATGGCACTTATGAAGCGCTTACTGTTCTAAGCGCTGGGGAGGTTACAAGGTGATCAGGTTGCCCCACCTGCGGCTCACAGTCTTCATCCTTGCTTTACAGATGAGGGAACTGAGGCACAGAGAAGTGAAGTAATAATAATAATAATAATGGCACTTATTAAGCGCTTACTGTTCTAAGCTCTGGGGAGGTTACAAGGTGATCAGGTTGCCCCACGTGGGGCTCACAGTCTTCATCCCCGTTTTACAGATGAGGGAACTGAGGCACAGAGAAGTGAAGTAATAATAATAATGGCTCTTATTAAGCGCTTACTATGTGTAAAGCACTATTCTAAGCCTTGGGGAGGTTACAAGGTGATTAGGTTGCCCCACGTGGGGCTCACAGTCTTCATCCCCGTTTTACAGATGAGGTAACTGAGGCACAGAGAAGTGAAGTGACTTGCCCAGAGTGAGCTGACAAGTGGCGGAGCCGGGATTTGAACCCATGACCTCTGACTCCAAAGCCCGTGCCCTTTTCCACTGTGCCACGCTGCTTCTCTAGACTGTGAGCCCGTTGTTGGGTAGGGACCGTCTCTATATGTTGCTGACGTGTACTTCCCAAGCGCTTAGTACAGTGGGGCTCTCAGTCTTCATCCCCGTTTTACAGATGAAGGAACTGAGGCACAGAGAAGTGAAGTAATAATAATAATGGCTTTTATGAAGCGCTTACTATGAGCAAAGCACTGTTCTAAGCGCTGGGGAGGTTACAAGGTGATCAGGTTGCCGCACGTGGGGCTCACAGTCTTCATCCCTGTTTTACAGATGAGGGAACTGAGGCACAGAGAAGTGAAGTAATAATAATTGCTTTTATTAAGTGCTTACTATGCGCAAAGCACTTTTCTAAGCGCTGGGGAGGTTATAAGGTGATCAGGTTGTCCCATGTGGGGCTCACAGTCTTCATCCCCGTTTTACAGATGAGGTCACTGAGGCCCAGAGAATAATAATAATAATAATAATGGCATTTATTAAGTGAATACTATGCGCAAAGCACTGTTCTAAGTGCTGGGGAGGTTACAAGGTGATCAGGTCCCACGTGGGGTGCTCAGTCTTCATCCCCATTTTACAGATGAGGTCACTGAGGCCCAGAGAAGAATAATAAAATGGCATTTATTAAGCGCTTACTATGCGCAAATCACTTTTCTAAGCACTGGGGAGGTTACAAGGTGATCAGGTTGTCCCACGTGGGGCTCACAGTCTTCATCCCCGTTTTACAGATGAGGTAACGGAGGCACAGGGAAGTGAAGTGACTTGCCCAAAGTCACACAGCTGACAATTGGCAGAGCCGGGATTTGAACCCATGACCTCTGACTCCAAAGCCCGTGCCCTTTTCCACTGAGCCACCCTGCTTCTGTAGACTGTGAGCCCGTTGTTGGGTAGGGACCGTCTCTATATGTTGCCGACGTGTACTTCCCAAGCGCTTAGTACAGTGGGGCTCACAGTCTTCATCCCCATTTTACAGATGAGGGAACTGAGGCCCAGAGAAGTGAAGTGACTCGCCCAGAGTCACGCAGCTGACAAATGGCGGAGCCGGGATTTGAATCCACGACCTCTGACTCCGAAGCCTGTGCTCTTTAATAAGGAATAATGGCATTTATTAAGCACTTACCATGTGCAAAGCCCTGTTCTAAGCACTGGGGAGGTTAGAGAGGCAGCGTGGCTCAAAATGGAAAGAGCACGTGCTTTGGAGTCATAGATCATGGGTTCAAATTCCTGCTCTGCCTCTTGTCAGCTGTGTGACTTTGGGCAAGTCACTTCTCTGGGCCTCAGCTCCCTCATCTGTAAAATGGGGATGAAGACTGTGAGCTCCACATGGGACAACCTGATCACCTTGTATCCCCCCCAGCGCTTAGAACAGTGCTTTGCACACAGTAAGCGCTTAACAAATGCCGTCATTATTATTTTTATTACAAGGTGATCAGGTTGTCCCACGGGGGGCTCACAGTCTTCATTCCCATTTTCCAGATGAGGGAATGAGGCCCAGAGAAGTGACTTGCCCAAAATCAATCAGTCAATCAATCAGTCGTATTTATTGAGCGCTTTCTATGTGCAGAGCACTGTACTAAGCGCTTGGGAAGTACAAATTGGCAACATACAGAGACAGTCCCTACCCAACAGTGGGCTCACAGTCTAAAAGGGGGAGATGGAGAACAAAACCAAACATACTAACAAAATAAAATAAATAGAATAGATAGGTACAAGTAAAATAAATAAATAAATAGAGTAATAAATATGTACAAACATATACACATATATACAGGTGCTGTGGGGAAGGGAAGGTGGTAAGATGTGGGGGATGGAGAGGGGGACGAGGGGGAGAGGAAGGAAGGGGCTCTGGGAAGGCCTCTTGGAGGAGGTGGGCTCTCAGCAGGGCCTTGAAGGGAGGAAGAGAATAATAATGATGATGGCATTTGTTAAGCGCTTACTATGTGCAAAGCACTGTTCTAAGCGGAGGAAAAGCGAGGGGCAGACGTGGCTCAGTGGAAAGAGCCCGGGCTTTGGAGTCAGAGGTCATGGGTTCAAATCCCGGCTCTGCCACTTAATAATAATAACAATGGCATTTATTAAGCGGTTACTATGTGCAAGGCACTGTTCTAAGCACTGGGGAGGTCACAAAGTGATCAGGTTGTCCCACGGGGGGCTCACAGTCTTCATCCCCATTTTACGGATGAGGGAACTGAGGCCCAGAGAAGTGAAGTGACCTGCCCAATGTCACACAGCAGACATGTGGCGCAGCTGGGATTCGAACCCGTGTCCTCTGACTCCAAAGCCCGGGCTCTTTCCACTGAGCCACGCCGCTTCTCTGGGTTGGATTTGTTTTGGGGGGTGGGTGGGTAGAGTGGTTTCCCCTCCCGCAGCCCCCCAACTTTGCTGAGCATGTGGACGAGAGAGGGGACCTACCCACCTGTTCTTGGGGAGGGTCACCACCCGGGAAACAGCGGTGGGACTGATAATAATCCTAATAATCCTGCTGTCTGTTAATAACAGATAATCATGCTATCTAATAATAATTACAATGGTATTAAGTGCTTACTATGTGCCAAGCACTGCTCTAAGCGCTGGCGGGGGCGGGGGGCACACAAGACTGTGAGCCCGTTGTTGGGTGGGGACTGTCTCTGTCGCCGAATTGTACTTTCCAAGCACTTAGTCCAGTGCCCTGCATCATCATCATCATCAATCGTATTTATTGAGCGCTTACTGTGTGCAGAGCACTGTAGTAAGCGCTTGGGAAGTCCAAGTTGGCAGCATATAGAGACAGTCCCTACCCAACAGCGGGCTCACAGTCTAAAAGGGGGAGACCGAGAACAAAACCAAACATACTAACAAAATAAAATAAACAGAATAGATATGTACAAGTAAAATAAATAGAGTAATAAATATGTACAAACATATATATGTATATGCAGGTGCACACAGTAAGCGCTCAATAAATAGGAATGAATGAATACAAGGTAATCAGGTTGTCCCCCGTGGGGCTCGCAGTCTTCATCCCCGTTTTACAGATGAGGGAACTGAGGCCCAGTGAAGTGACTCACCCAAAGCCACACAGCTGACGAGTGACGGAGCTGGGATTAGAACCCGTGATCTCTGACTCCCAAGCCCGGGCTCTTTCCACTGAGCCACACTGCTTCTCATCTGTTAAGCGCTTACTAGGCGCTAGGCACCGTACTGAACGCTCGGGTGAATACACTCAGGTTGGACGACAGTCCCTGTTCCATGTGGGGCGCGTCGTCGTAATCCCCATTTTACAGATGAGATAACCGAGGCACGATGAAGTGAAGCGACTTGCCCCAGGCCCCACAGCGGACGAGTGGCAGAGCCGGGATTAGAACCCAGGTCATTTTAACTCCCTTGTCGGGATTGGGGGGGGGGGGGGGGGGCAGGTAGTACCTGCGGTGTTGCGTTGGGATTTGAGGTTTCGATGCCTTTTCCAAGGGAATCTTCAGACCCGCGGGGAACCCCGGGATGGCCTTCTGGTTTTCCAGATGTGTTGCTATGGGTAACCACCTGTTGCTCTTCTCCCTGGAGAAGGCCAGAGTGGGATTTGGGAGATTCACCTCCCAACAGAGGCGTTGTCTCTTTCCAAAATACGTGCTCTGTCTCGGCTCAATGGGGCCGGCCTAGCCAGAATTCCCCTTCTCCTGGTCTCCGTCTGTTAGAAGACGGACTTCCGCTTCCACTGCCAGGTGGTTAGCTGCGGGTCGGAAGTGGGAATAAATCCCAATAAGATCTCCGAATTTTCTTGTCCATTTGGGGCCAGCGGACCAAAACTCCGCTGGTATCCAGAGGATGCTGAGCGTTGGATTACTTAAATGAGGAGTGGGATGATAATAATAATTATTATGGTATTTGTTAATTGCTTACTATGTGCGAGGCACTGTACTAAGCGCCAGGGTGGATCCCAGCAAATCGGGTTGAATGCAGTCCCTGCCCCACGCGGGGCTCATAGTCGCAATTCCCATTTTGCAGAGGAGATAGCTGAGGCCTGGTGAAGTGACTTGCCCAAGGTCACATGGCAGATAAGTGGCAGGTGCAGGATTAGAACCTGTGGCCTGATTCCCAGGCCTGTGCTCTATCCATTATGCCATCATTGTTGGGGTGGCCATCTCCAAGCCCTTCGCTCTCTTTAAATGATTATAAATGACATATTTATAATAATGTCTGTCTCCCCCCCCCAGATTGTGAACTCATTATGGGCCCGGCACGTGTCTGCTAATTCTGTTGTATTTATTGAGCACTTACTGTGTGCAGAGCACTGTACTAAGCGCTTGGAAAGTACAGTTCGGCAACAGAGATAATCCCTCCGAACAATGGGCTCACAGTCTAGAATAATGATGGTATTTGTCAAGCGCTTACTCGGTGCCATGCACTGTTCTAAGTGCTGGGGTAGATGCAAGGTAATTCATTCATTCAGTCGTATTTATTGGGCGCTTACTTTGTGTAGAGCACTATACTAAGCGCTAGAGAAGCAGCGTGGCTCATTGGAAAGAGCTTTGGAGTCAGAGGTCATGGGTTCAAATCCTGGCTCCGCCAATTGTCAGCTGTGTGACTTTGGGCGAGTCACTTCACTTCTCTGGGCCTCAGTTACCTCATCTGTAAAATGGGGATTAAGACTGTGAGCCCCAAGTGGGACAACCTGATCACCTTGTATCCTCCCCAGCGCTTAGAACGGTGCTTTGCACATAGTAAGCGCTTAACAAATGCCATCATTATTATTATTATTATTACAGATGGGCAACATATAGAGATGGTCCCTACCCAACAATGGGTCCATTCCCCAAAGTCACACAGCTGACAAATGGCGGAATCCACGACCTCTGACTCCAAAGCCCGGGCTCTTTAATAATGAATAACGGCATTTAGTTGGGTCTAGAAGTCCCGTCTAGGTAATCAAGTTGACCCATGTGGGGCTCACAGTCTCAGCCCCCGTTTTCCAGACGAGGTAACCGAGGCCCGGGGAAGTGAAGTGACTTGGCCAAGGTCACACAGCATCCTTTGTGTTCTCTCCCAAACACTTAGTACAGTGCTCCGCGCCTCGTGAGCCCGCAGGAAGTCCCGCTGATCGGCTGATTCCTTAACTGGGCCTTCCCCTCCAGAGTGTTCCTCTTCCAGTGGGAAACCCAACCACGCAGACATCATGCTTATAAACCTACAGTATGTTTCAGAAGTGGAAATAATTAACGACCGCACAGAAACCCCGCCCCCCCTAGCTTCACTCAACGTTAGCAAGGTAAGGAGCCGGTTGTGGCTGGCCAAAACGGTCGGGGGGTAAGTCTCCTCGGTGGGGAGGGCCGAGGGGGGCAGGGCTGGTCCCGAAGGGGTGAAGGTGCCCGCGTAATCCACGGGCAGCGGAAAACGTGGCGTCATCATCATCATCAATCGTATTTATTGAGCGCTTACTATGTGCAGAGCACTGTACTAAGCGCTTGGGAAGTACAAATTGGCAACATGTAGAGACGGTCCCTACCCAACAGTGGGCTCACAGTCTAAAAGTGGCAGGGACTGGCTCCCTTCTTTGCAGGCTTTCCTGCTTTCAGGTGGTCTCCCGGATCAGGGGGGTGGTCTTCGTGGATGTTGGTACTCATTCAGCGCCGGGGTAGGTGCTGATAATGGTGTTATTTAATCATAGCAATAATAATGGTATTAAGTGCTTACTATGTGCCAAGCGCTGTTCTAAGCACTGGGGTAGGTACGAGGCAGCCAGGTTGTCCCGCGTGGGGCTCTCAGTCTTGATCCCCGTTTTAAAAATGAGGTAACTGAGGCCCAGAGAAGTTAAGTGACTCGCCCAGAGTCACACAGCTGCCAAGTGGCGGAGCCGGGAGTAGAACCCACGACCTCTGACTCCCAATAATAATGATAATAATAATAATGATGGCATTTATTAAGCGCTTACTATGTGCAAAGCACTGTTGTAAGCGCTGGGAAGGTTACAGAGTGATCAGGTTGTCCCACAGGGGCTCACAGTCTTAATCCCCATTTTACAGATGAGGTAACTGAGGCCCAGAGAAGTTAAGTGACTCACCCAAAGTCACACAGCTGACAATTGGCGGAGCCGGAATTGGAACCCATGACCTCTGACTCCAAAGCCCGGGCTCTTTCCACTAAGCCACACTGCTTCTCTTTAGCCACGCGGCTTCTCTTTGTTCTCTTTATTTGTTAGGCGCTTACTTTGTGCCAGGCACTGGACTAAGCGCTGGGGTGGGCACAAGCAAATCAGGTTGGACACAGTCCCTTGTTCCTTGTGGGGCTCACAGGGGTCTTTATCCCCATTTTAAAAATGAGGTAACTGAGGCCCAGAGAAGTTAAGTGACTCGCCCAGAGTCACACAGCTGCCAAGTGGCGGAGCCGGGAGTAGAACCCACGACCTCTGACTCCCAACAATAATAATAATAATGATGGCATTTATTAAGCGCATACTATGTGCAAAGCACTGTTCTAAGTGCTGGGTAGGTTACAGAGTGATCAGGTTGTCCCACAGGAGGCTCACAGTCTTAATCCCCATTTTACAGATGAGGTAACTGAGGCCCAGAGAAGTTAAGTGACTCGCCCAAAGTCACACAACTGCCAAGTGGCGGAGCCGGGAGTAGAACCCACGACCTCTGACTCCCAATAATAATAATAATGATAATAATAATAATAGTGATGGCATTTATTAAGCGCTTTCTATGTGCAAAGCACTGTTCTAAGCGCTGGGAAGGTTACAAAGTGATCAGGTTGTCCCACAGGGGGCTCACAGTCTTAATCCCCATTTTACAGATGAGGGAACTGAGGCCCAGAGAAGTGAAGTGACTCGCCCAAAGTCACACAGCTGACAATTGGCGGAGCCGGGATTTGAACCCATGACCTCTGACTCCAAAGCCCGGGCTCTTTCCACTAAGCCAAACTGCTTCTCTTTAGCCACGCTGCTTCTCTTTGTTCTCTTTATTAGGCGCTTACTTTGTGCCAGGCATTGGACTAAGCACTGGGGTGGGCACAAGCAAATCGGGTTGGACACAGTCCCTTGTCCCTTGTGGGGCTCACAGTCTTAATCCCCGTTTTACAGGTGAAGTCACTGAGGCCCAGAGAAGTGAAGTGACTCACCCACGGTCACACAGCAGATAACTGGCATAGCCGGGATTAGAACCCTTGACCTTCTGATTCCCAGGGCCGGGCTCTATAATAATAATAATAATAATAATGATGATATTTATTAAGTGCTTACTATGTGCACTGTTCCAAGTGCTGGGGGGATACAAGGTGATCAGATTGTCCCACGTGGGGCTCACAGTCTTAATCCCCCATTTTACAGGTGAAGTCACTGAGGCCCAGAGAAGTGAAGTGACTCACCCACGGTCACACAGCAGACAAGTGGCATAGCCGGGATTAGAACCCATGACCTTCTGATTCCCAGGCCCGGGCTCTATAATAATAATAATAATGATGATGATGATGGCATTTATTAAGTGCTTACCATGTGCACTGTCCTAAGTGCTGGGGGGATACAAGGTGATCAGATTGTCCCACGGGGGGCTCACAGTCTTAATCCCCCATTTTACAGATGAGGTAACTGAGGCCCAGAGAAGTGAAGTGACTTGCCCAAAGCCACACAGCCGACAAGTGAGGAGCCGGGATTTGAACCCATGACCTCTGACTCCAAAGCCCGGGCTCTTTCCACTGAGCCACGCTGCTTCTCACTTCTCCACTATGCCCTGCTGGACTTAGATCGGGGCCCAATCCCCATCCCACCAGGGAGAACAGGGATTTTTTTATCCCCATTTAACAGATGAAAACCCGAGGCCTGGAAGGGTGAAATCCACTGTTGGGTAGGGACTGTCTCTATACGTTGCCAATTTGTACTTCCCAAGCGCTTAGTACGGTGCTCTGCACGTAGTAAGCGCTCAATAAATACGATTGATGATGATGAAATGACTCTACCAAGGCCACCCAGCAGGTTGGTGGCAGATGTGGGAGGGAGACCCAGGATCTCCCGGGCCCTTCCCGCTAGGCCAGACTGTCTGCCGGCTGGAAGCATTACCCCCCAAATAGGTTAGAGAGGCCAGATCTTTGTGCCTTCCTCATCGGGGAAGGGGATGGGGCTCAGCTAAGCGTCTACTTGGGAGCCCTCGCCAGGGAGTCGAGAGCCACACCTAGGCCAGAGTGAGGTAGGTGAGAAGATTGTGAGTCTGTGAGTGTGTGCGTGCGTGTTATTTGATTGAAGAAGCCGTGCTGTTCGTGAGTTTGTTCAGCCTGAGCCCGTGGTAATAATGATGGCATTTATTAAGCGCTTACTACGTGCAAAGCACCGTTCTAAGCGCTGGGAGGTTACAGGGTAATCAGGTTGTCCCACGTGGGGCTCACAGTCTTCATCCCCATTTAACAGACGAGGTACCTGAGGCACAGAGAAGTGAAGTGACTTGCCCAAAGTCACACAGCTGACAATTGGCAGAGCCGGGATTTTGAACCCATGACCTTTGACTCCAGAGCCCGGGCTCTTTTCCATTGAGCCACGCTGAGCACTTAGCAGTACTGTGTTTCACACGCAGGACGTGCTCAATAAATTCATTCATTCAATCGTATTGAGCGCTTACTGTGCGCAGAGCACTGGACTAAGCGCTCGGGAAGTACAAGTTGGCAACATATAGAGATGGTCCCTACCCAACAGTGGGCTCACATACATTTGTACATATTTATTACTCTATTTATTTATTTATTTATTCACCTATTCATTATTTATTTATTTATTTATTTTACTTGTACATATCTATTCTATTTATTTTATTTTGTTAGTATGTTTGGTTTTGTTCTCTGTCTCCCCCTCTTAGACTGTGAGCCCACTGTTGGGTAGGGACTGTCTCTAGATGTTGCCAACTTGGACTTCCCAAGCGCTTAGTCCAGTGCTCTGCACACAGTAAGCGCTCAATAAATACGATTGATTTGATTGATTGATTAGAAGGGGGAGACAGACAACAAAACAAAACGTGTGGACAGGTGTCAAGTCGTCAGAACAACTAGAATTAAAGCTAGATGCACATAAGTATGACTGAATGAGTAAGAAGCTCTTGTGCAGCTGAGTCTGCTTAGTACAGTGCCTTTGCACACAATCAGTGCTCAAATACAGTTGAATCATCATCATCATCATCAATCGTATTTATTGAGCGCTTACTATGTGCAGAGCACTGGACTAAGCGCTTGGGAAGTACAAATTGGCAACATATAGAGGCAGTCCCTACCCAACAGTGGGCTCACAGTCTAAAGGTTGAATGAGTGTGACCTCCCCTTCTAGACTGTGAGCCCGCTGTTGGGTAGGGACCGTCTCTCTATGTTGCCAACTTGTACTTCCCAAGCGCTTAGTCCAGTGCTCTGCACACAGTAAGCGCTCAATAAATACGATTGAATGAATGAATGGCCCATCCGCCAAGCTAGCTCTCTTCCTCCCTTCAAGGCCCTACTGAGAGCTCACCTCTTCCAGGAGTCCTTCCCAGACTGAGCCCCTTCCTTCCTCTCCCCTTCGTCCCCCTCTCCATCCCCCCATCTTACCTCCTTCCCTTCCCCACAGCACCTGTATATATGTATATATGTTTGTGCATATTTATTACTCTATTTATTTATTTATGTATTTATTTTACTTGTACATATCTATTCTGTTTATTTTATTTTGTTAGTATGTTTGGTTTTGTTCTCTGTCTCCCCCTTTTAGACTGTGAGCCCACTGTTGGGTAGGGACTGTCTCTATATGTTGCCAACTTGTACTTCCCAAGCGCTTAGTACAGTGCTGTGCACACAGTAAGCGCTCAAAAAATACAAAAAAAAAAAAAATACAAAAAAAAAAAAAATGAGTGAATGAATGAATGCAGGCACAGACCCTTCCTCTGGTTTCACCAAGAGCCTCTGCTCCGCCCTCCCAGGAAGGGCTTGTTGGCCGACAGTCCGGCCCAGTCCGCCCAGGGGGGTCAAGTGGGCTACTGTCAGCTTTTTTGAAGCCACGGTGGCCGGGGTCTCTCACTCCCCCAGAGCCTCGTGGGGGACAGTCTGCCCGTCCCCCTCGGGGGACACGGCTGGCCCTCGGCCTGGCCACGCTTAACCCCCGGGACAGACGATGGGAGGGCGAGGGGAGGAGGAGGAAGAGGAGAAGGGGGTGGGGGTGGAGGCGGGGGCCGCCTCCCCAGAGCCGGATCAAGGAGAACCCTTCTGATGGTGAGGGAGCAGTATCCTGGCCTCACTTCCTGTGAGGAAGCTTTATTATTATTATTATTATTATTATTATTATTATTATTATTATATATTATTGGGTTGTCCCCCTGTGGGACAACCTGATCGCCTTGTGACCTCCTGCAGCGCTTGGAACGGTGCTTTGCACATAGTAAGCGCTTAGCAAATGCCATCATCATCATCATAACATGTACATATCTATTCTATTTATTTTATTTTGTTAGTATGTTTGGTTTTTTGTTTTTTTTTCCTCTGTCTCCCCCTTTTAGACTGTGAGCCCAGTGTTGGGTAGGGACTGTCTCTATACGTTGCCAATTTGTACTTCCCAAGCGCTTAGTACAGTGCTCTGCACATAGTAAGCGCTCAATAAATATGATTGATTGATTGATTATTATTATTATTATCATCATCATCATCATTTTATTATTATCATTATTTTATTATTATTATCATTATTATTATAATCATCATCATCATTATTTGTATTATGACCACTATTTGTTCAGCATTCCCCATGTGCCCAGCACTGTAATAGATGCACTAATAATAATGGTGATATTTGTTAAGCGCCTACTATGTGCCGGGCATTGTCCTAAGCGCTGGACTGGATACAAGCAAGTCGGATTGGACGCAGTCCCTGTCCCTCCTGGGGCTCACTGTCTCAGTCCCCATTTTAATAATAATAATAACGATGGTATTTGTTAAGCGCCTACTCTGCGTGAGACACTGTTCGAAGCGCTGTGGGGGGGATACAAGATGATCATTTTGTCCCTCCTGGGGCTCACAGTCTCAGTCCCCATTTTAATAATAATAATAACGATGGTATTTGTTAAGCGCCTACTCTGTGCGAAGCACTGTTCGAAGCGCTGGTGGGGGGGGATACAAGATGATCATTTTGTCCCACGTGGGGTTCACAGTCTTAATCCCCATTTAACAGATGAGGTACCTGAGGCACAGAGCAGCGAAGTGGCTTGCCCAAGGCCACGCAGCTGACAAGTGGCAGAGCGGGATTTGAACCCGTGACCTCTGACTCCCAAGCCCAGGCTCTTTCCACTGAGCCATGCTGCTTCGTGAGGGGACTGAGGCACAGAGAAGTGAAGTGGTTTGCCCAAGGGCACCCAGCAGGCTAGTGGCGGAGCCGGGATTAGAACCCATGACCTTCTCACTCCTGGGCCCATCCTCTATGCCATCATCATCATCATCAGTCGTATTGAGCGCTTACTGTGTGCAGAGCACTGTACTAAGCGCTTGGGAGGTTACAAGGTGATCAGGTTGTCCCACGGGGGGCTTACAGTCTTAATCCCTTCAAAGCCCTACTGAGAGCTCAGTACGAAAAAAAAATATCCAAGCCGTCTTCAAGTGGCGCTTCTTTCATACGCTTCAGCTGGGAGGATGCTGTCTCTCTCCCCACTTCATTCATCCATTCATTCAGTCGTATTTCTTGAGCGCTTACTGTGTGCAGAGCACTGGACTAAGCGCTTGGGAAGTCCAAGTTGGCAACATATAGAGACGGTCCCTACCCAACAATCAGTCAATCGTATTTATTGAGCGCTTACTGTGTGCACAGCACTGTACTGAGCGCTTGGGAAGTCCAAGTTGGCAACATATAGAGACGGTCCCTGCCCCACAGCGGGCTCACAGTCTAGAAGGGGATAATGATGGCATTTGTTGAGCGCTTACTATGTGCAGGGCACTGTTCTAAGTGCTGGGGAGGTTACAAGGTGATCGGGTTGTCCCACGGGGGGCTCACAGTCTGCATCCCCATTTTACAGATGAGGGAACTGAGGCACGGAGAAGTTAGGTGATTTGTTCGAAGTCACCCCACTTATCAGCCGCCCCAGATGCCTCGAGTCCCTAGAGCCTAATCCATCATTCCCACTTCTGACCCGTCAGAGCCTGGTTGGAGGCGACCAACCCACTCCTCGTTCGGTTTGGCTCTAGTATATATGTATATGTATATATAGTTGTACATATTTATTACTCTTTATTTTACTTGTACATATCTATCCTATTTATTTTATTTTGTCGGTATGTTTGGTTTCGTTCTCTGTCTCCCCCTTTTAGACTGTGAGCCCACTGTTGGGTAGGGCCCGTCTCTATGTGTTGCCAATTTGTACTTCCCAAGCGCTTAGTACAGTGCTCTGCACATAGTAAGCACTCAATAAATATGATTGATGATGATGATGATGATTGATTCCGGAAGGGCTTCATAGGTGGGGAGAGTAGCGATCTGATGGTCGTGACGGGGGAGAGACTTTTGGGCAGGAGGGAGGGCGTGAGCAAGGGTTCGGCAGCGGGACAGCTGAGGATGAGGCAGAGCGAGGAGACGGACGTGAGGAATGGAGAGTGCGAGCTGGGGTCCAGTGGGAGAAGGGCGTGGGATAGGTACCATCATCATCATCATCATCAATCGTATTTATTGAGCACTGTACGAAGCGCTTGGGAAGTACAAATTGGCAACATCTAGAGACAGTCCCTACCCAACAGTGGGCTCACAGTCTAAAAGGGGGAGACGGAGAACAAAGCCAAACATACTAACAAAATAAAATAAACAGAATAGATATGTACAAGTAAAATAAATAGAGTAATAAATATGTACGAACATATATACATATATATATATACCAGGGAGAGGGCCGTTTCTGGTTACGGTGGAGAGGAACGGGCAGCCGACGGAGCTTTTCGAGAATCGTATGAGAAGCATCGTGGTCTAGAAGCAGCGTGGCTCAGTGGAAATCAATCAATCAGTTGTATTTATTGAGCGCTTACTGTGTGCAGAGCACTGTAGTAAGCGCTTGGGAAGTACCAGTTGGCAACATCTAGAGACAGTCCCTACCCAACAGTGGGCTCACAGTCTAAAAGGGGGAGACGGAGAACAAAGCCAAACATACTAACAAAATAAAATAAATAGAATAGATATGTACAAGTAAAATAAATAAAGAGTAATAATATATACAAACATATATACATATATATATACCAGGGAAAGGGCCGTTTCTGGTTACGGTGGAGAGGAACGGGCAGCCGACGGAGCTTTTCGAGAATCGTATGAGGAGCATCGTGGTCTAGAAGCAGCGTGGCTCAGTGGAAATCAATCAATCAATCGTATTTATTGAGCGCTTACTGTGTGCAGAGCACTGTAGTAAGCGCTTGGGAAGTACAAGTTGGCAACATCTAGAGACAGTCCCTACCCAACAGTGGGCTCATAGTCTAAAAGGGGGAGACAGAGAACAAAGCCAAACATACTAACAAAATAAAATAAATAGAATAGATATGTACAAGTAAAATAAATAAATAGAGTAATAAATATGTACAAACATATATACATATATATATACCAGGGAAAGGGCAGTTTCTGGTTACGGTGGAGAGGAACGGGCAGCCGACGGAGCTTTTCAAGAATCATATGAGAAGCATCACGGTCTAGAAGCAGCGTAGCTCAGTGGAAATCAATCAGTCAATCAATCAATCAGGGGGAGACAGAGAACAAAACCAAACATACTAACAAAACAAAATAAAATAAATAGAGTAATAAGTCTGTACAAACATATATACAGGTGCTGTGGGGAAGGGAAGGCGGTAAGATGGGGTTGATGGAGAGGGGGACGAGGGGGAGAGGAAGGATTGAAGGATTGGATTGAATTGGATTGAAGGATTGAAGGAAGGATTGAATTCATTCAATCAATCAATCGTATTGAGCGCTTACCGTGTGCAGAGCACTGTACTAAGCGCTTGGGAAGTCCAAGTTGGCAACATACAGAGACAGTCCCTACCCAACAGTGGGCTCACAGTCTAAAAGGGGGAGACAGAGAACAAAACCAAACATACTAACAAAATAAAGTAAATAGAATAGATATGTACAGGTAAAATAAATAAATAGAGTAATAAAAATGCACAAACATATATACATATATATGGGTGCTGCGGGGAAGGGAAGGAGGTAAGATGAGGGGGATGGAGAGGGGGACGAGGGGGAGAAAGAGTCCGGGCTTTGGAGTCAGAGGTCATGGGTTCAAATCCCGGCTCCCCCACTTGTCAGCTGTGTGACTTTGGGCAAGTCACTTCACTTCTCTGCGCCTCAGTTCCCTCATCTGGAAAATGGGGGTTAAGACTGTGAGCCCGCCGTGGGACAACCTGATCACCTTGTAACCTCCCCAGCGCTTAGAACAGTGCTTTACACATAGTAAGCGCTTAACAAATACCATCATTATTATTATTATTATTAGTGATAAGAGCATGGGCTTGAGAGGCAGAGGTCATGGGTTCTAATCCTGCCTCCCCCACATGTCTGCTGTTTGACCTTGGGCAAGTCACTTCACTTCTCTGAGCCTCAGTTACCTCATCTGTAAAACGGGGATTAAGACTGTGAGCCCCCCGTGGGGCAACTTGATCACCTTGTACCCTCCCCAGTGCTTACAACAGTTCTTCGCACATAGTAAGCGCTTAACAAATGCCATCATTATTATTATTATTATTATTATTATTATTATTATTTGGGTTCTAACCCTGGCTCTGCTACTTGTCTGCCGAGTGCTTTGGACAACTCCACTTCTCGGGGCCTCAGTTCCCTCACCTGTAAAATGGGGATTAAGAAGGTGAGCCTCATGTGAGCCTCTAGACTGTGAGCCCATTGTTGGGTAGGGACCATCTCTATATGTTGCCAACTTGGACTTCCCAAGTGCTCAGTACAGTGCTCTGCACACAGTAAGCGCTCAATAAATACGAATGAATGAATGAATGGGACTGCGTCCAACCTGATTAGCTTTTGCCTACCCTGGTGCTTAGAACTGTGTTTGGCGTATAATAAGCCAAATGAATTCCATAATTATTATTGTTATGTGTTGCGCGCTGACCGTGTGCAGAACCCTATACGCCTGGGAGTCAGAAGGTCAAGGGTTCTAATCCCGGCACTGCCACTTGTCTGCTGTGTGACCTTGGACAAGTCACTTCACTTCTCTGGGCCACAGTCACCTCATCTGTGAAATGGGGATTAAGACTGTGAGCCCCAGGCGGGACAGGGACTGTGCCCAACCTGATTTGCTTGTGTTCCCCTCCAGCGTTTAGTACAGTGGCAGGGTGGCTTAGAGGCCAAAGCATGATGATGATGGTATTTGTTAAGCACCTACTATGTGCAAAGCACTGTTCTAAGCGCCGGGGAGGTTACAAGGTGATCAGGTTGTCCCACGCGGGGCTCACAGTTTTAATCCCCATTTTAAAGATGAGGGAACTGAGGCACAGAGAAGTGAAGTGACTTGCCCAAAGTCACCCAGCTGACAGTTGGCGGAGCCGGGATTTGAACCCACGACCTCTGACTCCAAAGCCCGGGCTCTTTCCACTGAGCCACGCTGCTTCTAAAAGCATGGGCTTGGGAGTCAGAGAACGTGGGTTCTAATCCCGGCCACTTGTCTGCTGTGTGACCTTAGGTGAGTCGCTTCAGTTCTCTGTGCCTCAGTTCCCTCATCTGTAAAATGGGGATTAAGACTGTGAGCTCCATGTGGGACAAACTGATTACCCTGTATCCACCCCAGTGCTTAGAACAGTGCTCTTGGCCCATAGTAAGCACTTAACAAATGCATTCATTCTCTATTTATTCTCTATTACTCTATTTATTTATTTATTACTCTATTTATTTATTACTCTATTTATTTATTACTCTATTTTACTTGTACATATCTATTCTATTTATTTTATTTTGTTAATATGTTTTGTTCTTGTCTTCCCCTTCTAGACTGTGAGCCCACTGTTGGATAGGGACCGTTTCTACATGTTGCCAACTTGGACTTCCCAAGTGCTTAGTACAGTGCTCTGCACACAGTAAGTGCTCAATAAATACGATTGATTGATTGATTCATTCAATCGTACTTATTGAGCGCTTACTGTGTGCAGAGCACTGTACTAAGCGCTCAGGAAGTGCAAATACAACAATTAACAGTTACTCTTGGAAGAGAACAATGTAACAAGAACAAGCCCACATCGACCTTAAAATCAAAAGCGAGGTGCAGAATGACTTTTTAGAAAAATATTCCAGGAAGTAGAGCCTGGAGAGGTCGGAGGTAGTCGAGCCGGGCCGTGGCAGGACTTGGACCTATATAATAATAATAATAATAATAATAATAATGATGGCATTTGTTAAGCGCTTACTATGTGCAAAGCACTGTTCTAAGCGCTGGGGGGGATACAGTGTGATCAAGTTGTCCCACGGGGGGCTCACAGTCTTAATCCCCATTTTGACAGATGAGGGAACGGAGGCTCAGAGAAGTGAAGTGACTTGCCCAAGGTCACCCAGCAGCCTCGCGGCGGAGTCGGGATTCGAACCCACGACCTCTGACTCCAAAGCCCGGGCTCTATCCAATGTGGCGACAGACGGATGTGGAGGGTTGAGGGCGGAGCGGGAGAGACAGAGAGGAGTTGTCCCCACTTCCCTCCGACTCTCAGCCGGCCTCAGCCTCGAGCGGCCAAATCGTATCTATTGTGGAGGGACCCCGGCCCTGCGAGGCAGAAGGTCCTGGGTTCTAATCCCGGCTCCGCCACTTGTCTGCTGCGTGACCTTCGGCAAGTCGCTTCTCTGTGCCTCAGTTACCTCACCTGTGAAATGGGGTTTTAGGCTATGTGGAACAGGGACAGTGCCCAACCCGATTAGCTTACATCTACCCCGGCACTTAGTACAGTGCTTGACATGTAGTAAGCATTTAACAAATGCCATCATTAGTCCCCCTCTAGACTGTTAGCTCGTTGTGGGCGGGGAACACGTCTTCTATTTTTTTTTTTTTTGTATTGTGCTCTCCCAAGTGCTTAGGACAGTGCTCTGCACATAGAGAAGCAGCGTGGCTCAGTGGAAAGAGCCCGGGCTTTGGAGTCAGAGGTCATGGGTTCGAATGCCGACTCCACCACATGTCTGCTGTGTGATCTCGGGCAAGTCGCTTAACTTCTCTGGGCCTCAGTTACCTCATCTGTAAAATGGGGGTTAAGACTGTGAGCCCCACATGGGACAACCTGATCACCCTGTATCCTCCCCAGCGCTTAGAGCAGTGCTTTGCACATAGTAAGCGCTTAACAAATGCCAATTATTATTATTATTATTATTATTATTATTATAGCCTCACTAAATACGATTGATTCTGACAGCTGGGGGCTGAGACCCGTTTTAGTGTGAGCTTCCGAAGGGAAGCAGCGGGGCTCAGAGGAAAGAGCCCGGGTTTGGGAGTCAGAGGTCGTGGGTTCTAATCCCAACTCTGCCACATGTCAGCTGTGTGACCTTGGGCGAGTCACTTCACTTCTCTGGGCCTCAGTTACCTCATCTGTAAAATGGGGGTTAAGACTGTGAGCCCCACGTGGGACAACCTGATTACCTTGTATCTCCCCCAGTGCTTACAACAGTGCTTGGCACATAGTGCGTAACAAATCTCATCATCGTTATTATTATTATTGTTGAATGTGAGCCCCATGTGGGACCTGATGATCTTGTATGTATCCCAGTGCTTAGTACAGTGCTTGGCCTATCGTGAGCGCTTAACGAATACCACAATTATTATTTTATTTATTTATTATTTTATTATCCCCTTCCCTCCCCTCCCGACCACCGTGCTCAGCAGGGGATATACCCGCCCCGGAACACACGATGACGATGATGATGGCATTTATTAAGCGCTTACTATGTGCAAAGCACTGTTCTAAGCGCTGGGGAGTTTACAAGGTGATCAGGTTGTCCCACGTGGGGCTCACCGTCTTCATCCCCATTTTACAGATGAGGGAACTGAGGCCCGGAGATGCTGTGACTTGCCCAAAGTCACCCAGCTGACAATTGGCAGAGCCGGGATTTGAACCCATGACGTCTGACTCCAAAGCCCGGACTCTTTTCCACTGAGTCACCCTGCTTCTCTAACACATGGGCGACTCTTTTATTAATAATAATAATGGTACTTGTTAAGGGCTTCCTATGTGCCAAACACTGTTCTAAGCGCTGAGGATGATATAAGTTAATGAGGTTGGGCACGGAACCTGTCCCACGTAGGGCTCACACTTTTATCCCCATTTTTCAGATGAGGGAACTGAGGTCTAGAGAAGTGAAGTGACTTGCCCGGAGTCACCCAGCGGACAAGCGATGAAGTCATCATCGTCAATCGTATTTATTGAGCGTTTACTGTGTGCAGAGCACTGGACTAAGCGCTTGGGAAGTCCAAGTTGGCAACATATAGAGACAGTCCCTATGCAATAGTGGGCTCACAGTCTAAAAATAGTGGGCTCACAGTCTAAAAGTCAGGATTAGAACCCAGGTCCTCTGAATCCCAGACTCGCGCTCCAGCCACGAAGCCACGCCGCTACCTCTAAGCGACTTCTTTTCCACGAGGCTCAGGGGCGTCGAGTCGAGTCGTTGCTCCATGTGGGGTAAACTGATTACCCTGTATCCACCCCAGTGCTTAGAACAGTGCTCTTGGCCCATAGTAAGCACTTAACAAATACATTCATTCTGTGTTTATTCTCTATTACTCTATTTATTTATTACTCTATTACTGTATTTTACTTGTACATATCTATTCTATTTATTTTATTTTGTTAATATGTTCTGTTTTGTTCTCCGTCTCCCCCTTCTAGACTGTGAGCCCACTGTTGGGTAGGGACCGTCTCTAGATGTTGCCAATTTGGACTTCCCAAGCGCTTAGTCCAGTGCGCTGCACATAGTAAGCGCTCAATAAATACGATTGATGATGATGATGATGAAGGGAGGGTGGTGTCCAGGTGGGGTGGGCATTCGGCAGGTGATGTCTTGGGCCGTGGGAGCGGGCACCCCCGAGGCTGGGTTGTTGGGTTGTTGGCGCCGGTGGTTGCTGCCTGTGGGGAGACCCAGGTGGCAAAGTCTGGAGTAAATGCCCGAAAAGCGGGGGGCACACGGTGGGCGTCCCGGCCTTCGCCTTACCCCTGGGCATCCCGCCCCCTGAGAATGGAGTGTCCAATCAGTCGGTCGTATTGAGTGCTTAGAGCACCGTACTAAGCGCTCGGGAGAGGACAATACAACAGTGCGGCCCTGCCCCCAACGAGCTTACAGTCTAGCGGGGGAGGCAGACAGCAAGAGAAGTAATTGACAGAAATGGGCATAAGCGCTGCGGGAAAGGGGGAAATGAATGCAGTGAGAAAATAATAATAATAATAATAATGATGGCATTTATTAAGCGCTTACTATGTGCGAAGCACTGTTCTAAGCACTGGGGGGATACAAGGTGATCAGGTTGTCCCACGGGGGGCTCACAGTCAACCCCCATTTTGCAGATGAGGGGACTGAGGCCCAGAGAAGTTAAGTGACTTGCCCAAGGTCACACAGCTGACAAGTGGCGGAGGTGGGATTTGAACCCACGACCACTGACTCCAAAGCCCGTGCTCTTTCCACTGAGCCACGCTGCTTCTCTTAAAATCAAGGCGATGCAGAAGAGGAAAGGGGGGCTTAGGGTAGGGCAGAGAAGCAGCGTGGCTCAGTGGAAAGAGCCCGGGCTTTGGAGTCTGAGGTCATGGGTTCAAATTCTGGCTCCGACAACTGTCAGCTGTGTGACTTTGGGCAAGTCACTTCTCTGGGTCTCAGTTCCCTCATCTGTAAAATGGGTATTAAAACTGTGAGCCCCCCGTGGGACAACCTGATCACCTTATAACCTCCCCAGTGCTTAGAACAGTGCTTGGCACATAGTAAGCACTTAGCAAATACCATTATTATTATTATTATTCTTGGAGAAGTTGTGCATTCAGTAAGACTTTGAAGGAGGGGGGAGTCATTGTCAGATAAGAGGAGGGAGGGGGTGTCCTCTTGGGAGAGATGGCTGGCCTGTCTTACTGGACGGGGAAGGAAGGATCGGGTGTGACCTTGGGTGCTGTTCATCATCATCAATCGTATTTATTGAGCGCTTAGTGTGTGCAGAGCACTGTACTAAGCGCTTGGGAAGTACAAATTGGCAACGTATAGAGACAGTCCCTACCCAGCAGTGGGCTCACAGTCTCAAAGGGGGAGACAGAGAACAAAACCAAACATACTAACAAAATAAAATAAATAGAATAGATATGTACAAGCAAAATAAATAAATAGAGTAATAAATATGTACAAACATATATACATATATACAGGTGCTGTGGGGAAGGGAAGGAGGTAAGATGGGGAGGATGGAGAGGGGGACGAGGGGGAGAGGAAGGAAGGGGCTCAGTCTGGGAAGGCCTCCTGGAGGAGTTGAGCTGTTGGTGAGGGCTTCCAGGGGGAGGAGGAGGTAGGCAGATTGGAAGGGTGCCTCGGATGTCTTTGGTCGCGGGGCACAGAGCGGAGAAAACCGAAATCCCCAGGGAACTCCCAGGCCTCGATTTAGCCAGCAGGTTGGACCCTGCGGACCGGGTCCCGGGGCCGCCCGCGGGGCCGGGGCCCAGGGGAGCGGAGAGACGCTGGCATGATAGCATTTATTAAGCGCTTACTATGTGCAAAGCACTGTTCCAAGCGCTGGGGGGGTTACAAGGTGATCAGGTTGTCCCACGGGGGGCTCACAGTCTTCATCCCCATTTTCCAGATGAGAGAAGTTAAGTGATTTGCCCAAAGTCACCCAGCTGACAGTTGGCGGAGCCGGGATTTGAACCCATGACCTCTGACTCCAAAGCCCGGGCTTTTTCCACTGAGCCACGCTGCTTCTCATCTCCCCTGCTGTTGGGTAGGGACCGGCTCTATATGTTGCCAACTTGTACTTCCCAAGTGCTTAGTACAGTGCTCTGCACACAGTAAGTGCTCAATAAATACGATTGAATGAATGAATGAATCTCCCACCGTGGCCCAGCCCTCACACTCTGCCCTTTTAGCTCCAGCACGCTCATGCCGCCTCCATCTCGTCTCTCTGTCGGTCATATTTATTGAGGGCTTAATAAGATGGTATTTGTTAGGTGCTTACTATGTGTGAAGCACTGTTCTAAGCGCTGGGGGGCTACAAAGTGATTAGGTCGTCCCACATGGGGCTTACTGTCTTAATATCCCCGTGTTACAGGTGAGGTAACTGAGGCACAGAGAAGTGAAGTGACTTGCCCAAAGTCACCCAGCTGACAAGTGGCGGAGCTGGGATTCGAACCCGCGACCTCTGACTCCAAAGCCCGGGCTCTTTCCACCGAGCCAGGCTGCTTCCCTGCTATCCAGGGAAGTACAGTGCTAGCTAGCTAGCTAGTACGGTGCTCTGCACACAGGAAGCGCTCAATAAGTACGATTGATTGATTGATTGACACTTCCACAATTAGGAGCTGTGGCTGGTAAAAATGACGAGGGCTAATTAGGGCACCTGCCTTGTGCCGTCGTCTCCGTGAAAAACGAGCTTTCCCAAGTTCCCGAGCCCCGTGCTGCCCGGCCGGTGCCCGCGGGCGGGTGGCAAGTGGGCCAGGGCAAGTGACTTAATAATAATAATGATAGCGTTTATTAAGTGCTTACTATGTGCAAAGCACTGTTCTAAGTGCTGGAGAGGTTCCAAGGTGATCACGTCCAACGAGGGGGCTCACAGCCTTCATCCCCATTTTCCAGATGAGGGAACTGAGGCCCAGAGAAGCGAAGTGACTCGCCCAAAGTCACCCAGCTGATAATTGGCAGAGCCGGGATTTGAACCCGTGACCTCCGACTCCAAAGCCCAGGCTCTTCCCACTGAGCCACGCTACTTCTTCTCTGGGCCTCAGTTTCCTCATCTGTGCAATGGGGATTAAGACGTGAGCCCCACGTGGGGCAGGGACTATGTCCATCATCACCATCATCAATCGTATTTATTGAGCGCTTACTATGTGCAGAGCACTGTACTAAGCGCTTGGGAGGTACAAATTGGCAACATCTAGAGACAGTCCCTACCCAACCGTGGGCTCACAGTCTAAAAGGGGGAGACAGAGAACAAAACCAAGCATCCTAACAAAATAAAATAAATAGATATGTACAAGTAGAATAAATAAATAGAGTAATAAATCTGTACAAACATATATCCATATATACAGGTGCTGTGGGGAAGGGAAGGAGGTAAGATGGGGGGATGGAGAGGGGGACGAGGGGGAGAGGAAGGAAGGGGCTCAGTCTGGGTGGTGTCCAACCTGATTAGCTTGTTTCTACCCCAGCGCTTAGTAGAGTGCGTGGCACATAGTAAGCATTTGAGCCCGCTGTTGGGTAGGGACCGTCTCTATATGTTGCTGACTTGGACTTCCCAAGCGCGTAGTACAGTGCTCTGCACGCAGTAAGCGCTCAATAACTGCGATTGAATCAATGAATGAATGTAACAAATACCATTTATAAATGGCTGCCTTCCCCAAGGCCAGCTGCCCGGTCTGGCTCTCAGGGTCCCAACATCCCTGTCCTTGCAATCCCAGCCGGGGAAAGGCACCGGCTCCCCCGGACGATTTATTCATTCATTCAGTCGCATTTATTGAGCACTTACTGTGCGCAGAGCACTGTACTAAACGCTTGGTAAGTACACTCAATCAGTCGTATTAATTTATTTATTTATTTATTATTTATTCAAGGCCCTGCTGAGAGCTCACCTCCTCCAAGAGGCCTTCCCAGACTGAGCCCCTTCCTTCCTCTCCCCCTTGTCCCCCTCTCCATCCCCCCCATCTTACCTCCTTCCCTTCCCCACAGCACCTGTATATATGTATATATGTTTGTACATATTTATTACTCTATTTTACTTGTACATATCTATTCTATTTATTTTATTTTGTTAGTATGTTTGGTTTTGTTCTCTGTCTCCCCCTTTTAGACTGTGAGCCCACTGTTGGGCGGGGACTGTCTCTATATGTTGCCAACTTGGACTTCCCAAGCGCTTAGTCCAGTGCTCTGCACACAGTAAGCGCTCAATATATACGATTGATTGATTGATTGATTGAGCGCTTACTGTGTGCAGAGCACTGGACTAAGCGCTTGGGAACTACAAGTTGGCAACATATAGAGACGGTGCCTACCCAACAGTGGGCTCACAGTCTAAAAGGGGGAGACCGAGAACAAAACCAAACACACTAACAAAATAAAATAAATAGAAGAGATATGTACAAGTAAAATAAATAGAGTAATAAATATGTACAAACATATAGACATATATACAGGGATATATGCTTGGGTTAAAAAAAGGCAGGCCCGCACGGTTCCTTCATCCTTCCCCCGCCCCAGGCTGGGTGTCCGGCCGTGGACCGCAGGGCCTGGACCGGCCAACTTGTCTTCCTTCCTCCTTCCCTCTTCCCTCCTCCTTCCCTCTTCCCTCCTCCTTCCCTCTTCCCTCCTCCTTCCCTCTTAATAATAATAATAATAATAATAATGTTGGCATTTGTTAAGCGCTTACTATGTGCAAAGCACTGTTCTAAGCGCTTGGGGGGATACAAAGTGATCAGGTTGTCCCACGTGGGGCTCACAGTCTTAATCCCCGTTTTACAGATGAGGTAACTGAGGCTCAGAGAAGTTAAGTGACTTGCCCAAGGTCACACAGCAGACATGTGGCGGAGCCGGGATTCAAACCCATGACCTCTGACTCCAAAGCCCGTGCTCTTTCCTCTGAGCCACGCTGCTTCCCTCTTCCCTCCTCCTTCCCTCCTCCTTCCCTCTTCCCTCCTCCTTCCCTCTTAATAATAATAATAATGATGTTGACATTTGTTAAGCGCTTACTATGTGCAAAGCACTGTTCTAAGTGCTTGGGGGGATACAAAGTGATCAGGTTGTCCCACGTGGGGCTCACAGTCTTAATCCCCATTTTACAGATGAGGTAACTGAGGCTCAGAGAAGTGAAGTGACTTGCCCAAGGTCACACAGCAGACATGTGGCGGAGCCGAGATTCGAACCCATGACCTCTGACTCCAAAGCCCGGGCTCTTTCCACTGAGCCATGCTGCTTCCCTCTTCCCCCCTCCTTCCCTCTTCCCTCCTCCTTCCCTCTTCCCTCCTCCTCCTCCCCTCCCTGCAAGTGAAAGGCGTCCACCCTCCCCTTCATCCCTGGCTCATCTGCTACCCGTCTGTGATCCCACGGTTGGGTAGGGACCGTCTCTATATGTTGCCAACTTGGACTTCCCAAGCGCTTAGTACAGTGCTCTGCACACAGTAAGCGCTCAATAAATACGATTGATTGATTGTTTGCCCCTACCCCGATCCTGCCCAGGTCACACCCTGTCCTCTGCCACCTGTCAGATGTCCGACACACACGACTGGTGGCTCACAAGCAGCTTGACCCTAATGGATAGAGCCCAGGCTTGGGAGTCAGAAGGGCTTGGGTTCTAATCCCGGCTCTGTCTGCTGGGTGACCTTGGGCAAGTCACTTCACTTCTCTGAGCCTTTTACCTCATCCGTAAAATGGGGGTTAAGACTGTAAGCCCCACGGGGGACAACCTGATACCTTGTATCTACCCCAGCTCTTAGAATAATAATAATAATAATGGCATTTATTAAGCACTTACTATGTGCAAAGCACTGTTCTAAGCGCTGGGGAGGTTACAAGGTGATCAGGTTGTCCCATGGGGGGCTCACAGTCTTCACCCCCATTTTACAGATGAGGTCACTGAGGCACATAGAAGTTAAGTGACTTGCCCAAAGTCACACAGCTGACAAGTGGGGGAGCCGGGATTCGAACCCATTACCGCTGACTCCAAAACCCATGCTCTTTCCACTGAGCCACACTGCTTCTCCTAAGAACAGTGCTTTGCACACAGTAAGCGCTTAACAAATGCCAGCATCATCATTGTTATTAATCCCGGCTCCACCACATGTCTGCTGGGTGACCCTGGGCAAGTCACTTGGCTTGGCCTCAGTGACCTCATCCATAAAATGGGCTCACAACCTTAATCCCCTGTGTGGGATAGGGACTGCGTCCAACCTGATTAGCTTGTATCTACCCCAGTCCAGCACTTAGAACAATGTCTGGCACATATTAAGCACTTAACAAATACCATAAAAAAAAATCTGCCTTCCATAATAATAATGATAGCATTTATTAAGCGCTTACTATGTGCAAAGCACTGTTCTAAGCGCTAGACGGGCCGGAGCCCTTTTACCTTCTGTCCGGTGGCGACAGTACACGCTAAGCGCTGACTTTGTGCCAAGCACTGTGCTAAGCTGCTGGGAATTCATTCATTCATTCAGTTGTACTTATTGGATTTATTGAGTACTTTGTACACAACGCTGTACGAAGCGCTTGGGAAGGTACAGTACAACAATAAAAAGTGACAAAATGGGCTTACAGTCTAGAGGCAGGGAGACAGAAATCAATACAAATATACCAATCAACTTGTACTTCCCAAGCGCTTAGTACAGTGCTCTGCACACAGTAAGCGCTCAGTAAATGTGATTGAATGAATGAATGAAATAAATAAAATGACAACTATATAAATAAGTGATAATAATGATGGCACTTATTAAGCGCTTACTATGTGCACAGCACTGTTCTAAGCGCTGGGGAGGTTACAAGGTGATCAGGTTGTCCCATGGGGGGCTCACAGTTTTAATCCCCATTTTACAGATGAGGTCACTGAGGCCCAGAGAAGTGAAGTGACTTGCCCAAAGTCACACAGCTGACAACGGGCAGAGCCGGGATTTGAACCCATGGCCTCTGACTCCAAAGCCCGCGCTCTTTCCACTGAGCCACGCGGGGTGGAGAGCAAAGGGAGTGGGAGAGATGAGAAAAAGTGGGGCTTAGTCTGGGAAGGCCTCTTGGAGGAGACGTGCCTTCAATCAATCAATCAATCGTATTTATTGAGCGCTTACTGTGTGCAGAGCACTGGACCAAGCGCTTGGGAAGTACAAGTTGGCAACCTATAGAGACAGTCATCATCGATGGTATTTATTGAGCGCTTACGATGTGCAGAGCACTGTACTAAGCGCTTGGGAAGTACAAATTGGCAACAAATAGGGGAGGGAGAGTCATTTTCTGTCGGATTGGAGGAGGGTGGGCCAGAAGCCGGTCTAGACTGTGAGCCCACTGTTGGGTGGGGACCATCTCTCTATGTTGCCAACCTGTACTTCCCAAGCGCTCAGTAAGCGCTCAATAAATACGATTGAATGAATGAATGAGTGAATGAGTGAATGAATGAGTTAGCGGCGGCAGAGGAGCGGAGTGTATGGGCTGCGATGGAGAAGATTGGAAGCGAGTTGAGGTAGGAGGGGGCAAGGTGATGGACTGCTTGAAAGCCGGTGCTGAGTAGTTTGATGTGGAGGTGGATTGGCAACCACTGGAGTGTTGTGTTTTTTTTTTTTTGGCGGGGTGACATGTAGAATCAATCAATCAATCAATCAATCGTATTTATTGAGCGCCTACTATGTGCAGAGCACTGTACTAAGTGCTTGGGAAGTACAAATTGGCAACACAAAGCAGCATGGCTCAGTGGAAAGAGCCCGGGCTTTGGAGTCGGAGGTCATGGGTTCAAATCCCGGCTCCGCCAACAGCCCGCTGTGTGACTTTGGGCAAGTCACGTCACTTCTCTGGGCCTCAGTTCCCTCATCTGGAAAATGAGGACTACGACTGTTAGCCCCCCGTGGGACAACCTGATCACCTTGTAACCTCCCCAGCGCTCAGAACAGTGCTCTGCCCATAGGAAGCGCTTAATAAATGCCATCATTGTTATTATTGTTATGTAGCAGAGTGAAGTATGGACTGGAGTGGGGAGAGACAGGAGTCTGGGAGGTCAGCAAGGAGGCTGATGCGGTAATCCAGGCGGACTAGGATGAGTCTGAGTGTATTAATGTGGTTAGCAGTTTGGATGGAGGAAAGGGCGGATTTTAGCAAATGATCCAAGATGATCAGATCGGACGCCGTCCCTGTCCCACCCGGGGGCCCACCACCTGAGAGGGTGGGGAGGGAAGGAGGGAGAGCAGAAATCTTATTCCCATTTTCTAGCTAGAGAAAGGCAAAGTGACCTGTCCGAGACCGCCCAGCGGGCACGTGGTTGAGCCGGGATTGGAATTCAGGTCTCCCAAATCCCAGTCAGGTGCCCTTGCCACTGGGCCATGCTGCCTTGATATTAATAATAATAGTAATTATGGTATTTGTTAAGTGCTTACTACGTGCCAGGCATGGTACTAAGTGCTGGGGTGAGTACAACAGCGTGGCTCAGTGGAAAGAGCCCGGGCTTTGGAGTCAGAGGTCGTGGGTTCGAATCCCAGCTCTGCCAATTGTCAGCTGTGTGACCTTGGGCAAGGCACCTAGCTTCTCTGTGCCTCAGTGACCTCATCTGTAAAATCGGGATTAAGACTGTGAGCCCCACACGGGACAATCCGATCACCTTGTATCCTCCCCAGTGCTTAGAACAGTGCTTTGCACATAGTAAGCACTTAACAAATATCATTATTATTATTATTACAAGCAAATCAGGTTGGACACAGTCCCTGCCCCTTACGGGGCTCACAGCCGCAATCCCCATTTTATAGATGAGGAAACTGAAGCACAGGAAAGTGAAGTGACTTGCCAGAGGTAGCAGAGCAAACAACTGGCTGAGGTGGAATTAGAACCCAAGACCTTCTGATACTTTATCCACGATGACATGCTGCTTCCCTGCCTTGGTGGCTCGAGTCTCCCCAGTTCGATTGTCAGCTTGTTGAGGGCAGGGGCCGGGCTCCCTTCCTACAGTAGGTAGTTAGGGGGTGGGGGTGGGTGGGATGTTGCAGTTAGCACTGGGGATGATAACAATAATAATTGTAGTATTTGCTAAGCACTTACTATGTGCCAGGCACAGTACTAAGCGCTGGGGTGGCTACAAGCTAATTGGGTTGGACACAGTCCCTGTCCCACGTGGGACTCAAAGTCTCAATCCCCCTTTTACAGATGAGGGAACTGAGGCCCAGAGAAGTGAAGTGCCTTGCCCAAGGCCCCACAGCAGACAATCAATCAATCGTATTTATTGAGCGCTTACTATGTGCAGAGCACTGTACTAAGCGAGTGGCAGACAAGTGGCGGAGGCAGAATAATAATAATCATAGTATTTGTTAAGCTCAGTTTTAGACTGTGAGCCCACCGTTGGGTAGGGACTGTCTCTATATGTTCCCAACTTGTACTTCCCAAGTGCTTAGTACAGTGCTCTGCACACAGTAAGCGCTCAATAAATACGATTGATTGATTAAGCACTTACTATGTGCAAAGCACTGTTCTAAGCACTGGGGAGGTTACAAGGTGATCAGGTTGTCCCACAGGGGGCTCACAGTTTTAATTCCCATTTTCCAGATGAGGTAACAGGCACAGAGAACTTAAGTGACTTGCCCGAAGTCACACAGCTGACAGTTGGCGGAGCCGGGATTTGAACCCATGACCTCTGACTCCAAAGCCCGGGCTCTTTCCACTGAGCCACGCTGCTTCTCGTCCTTTTTTTTTTTTAACTCTATTTAATTTATTTGTGCATATCTATTCTGTTTTATTTTGTTAGTATGTTTGGTTTTGTTCTCTGTCTCCCCCTTTTAGACTGTGAGCCCACTGTTGGGTAGGGACTGTCTCTATATGTTGCCAATTTGTACTTCCCAAGCGCTTAGTACAGTGCTCTGCACATAGTAAGCGCTCAATAAATACGATTGATGATGATGATGATTCCCAGGCCTGGGCTCTGTCGACTAGAGCCCCGCTGAGGGTGAAGCAGTGGAGGAGGGGCCGCTGTTTGGGGCACGGGTGCGGGGCAGGGGGGTCCCCTGCGGCTGGGCTGTACCACCTGGCCAGTCTTGCGGGCCGGCTGTGATCAGGCCTGCCCTCAGGAGCAGGTCCGGGGCCTTTCCTCAGGCCGTGGGGGTGGCCATGAGCACAGCCTTCTCCCCCCCGGCTACCCCAGGGTCATCCTGGGCCACCAGCCCACCCCCCCCCGGCGGCCCCTCTTCCCCAGAGATGAGCCCGCTTCCCCTTTGGGTACCACGGTTGCCATAGCGACCAGGGCAGCTCTGCTGTCCGCTTCCTGAAACCCCCGGCCGGGCTCAATCAATCAATCAATCAATCAATCGTATTTATTGAGCGCTTACTATGTGCAGAGCACTGTACTAAGCGCTTGGGAAGTACAAATTGGCATCACATAGAGACAGTCCCTACCCAACAGTGGGCTCACAGTCTAAAAGGGGGAGACAGAGAACAGAACCAAGCATACCAACAAAATAAAATAAGTAGGATAGAAATGTACAAGTAAAATAAATAAATAAATAAATAAATAGAGTAATAAATATGTACAACCATATATACATATATACAGGTGCTGTGGGGAAGGGAAGGAGGTAAGACGGGGGGATGGAGAGGGGGACGAGGGGGAGGAAAGGGGCTCCTTTCTGACCGCCCCACCAAGGTTTCTCTGGCTGCGCATGGGCTCTCCTGGACCCTGGGGACCCTGCCCCTCCTCTGCCCTTCGCCCCTTCCCCTCAGTGCTCAGTTTGGGGGGGCCCAGAGTAGCCCACCAAGAGCTGGAAGCGCTGGCGAGTTTGGGGTAGTGTTTTCCCTCTGCTTCTCATCCTCCATCCCCCACCTGCCCAGCTCCAAACAGGTGGGGCCCTAGCTGACTTCTTCCTCCTCCTCCTCCTCCCTCCTCCTCCTTCCTCCTCCCTCTTCATGCCCCACTGCATGTTTGGTTTTGTTCTCTGTCTCCCCTTTTAGACTGTGAGCCCACTGTTGGGTAGGGACCGTCTCTATATATTGCCAATTTGTACTTCCCAAGCGCTCAGTACAGTGCTCTGCACATAGTAAGCGCTCAATAAATACGATTGATGATGATGATGATGAGGATGCTGTGCCCTCCTCCATGGTGTCTGTGCCAAGGCTTAGAGAAGCAGCATGGCCTAGGGGATAGAGCCCGGGCCCGAGAGGCAGAAGGACCTGGGTTCTAATCTTTGCCGTGCGACCCTGGGCAAGTCACTTCACTTCTCAGGTCCTCGGTCCCCTCATCTGCAAAATGGGGATTGAGACCGTGAGCCCCGTGTGGCTATAATTCTATTTATTCTAACGGTTTTGACACCTGTCTACATGCTCTGTTGCCTGCCTCCCCCTTCCAGACTGCGAGCCCGTTGTTGGGTCGGGACCGTCCCTATATGTCGCCGACTTGGACTTCCCAAGCGCTTAGTACAGTGCTCTGCACACAGTAAGCGCTCAATAAATTCAACTGAATGAATGAATGATTTTCTTTTGTTTGTATGTTTGGTTCTGTTCTCTGTCTCCCCCTTTTAGACTGTGAGCCCACTGTTGGGTAGGGACTGTCTCTATGTGTTGCCAATTTGTACTTCCCAAGTGCTTAGTACAGCGCTCTGCACATAGTAAGCGCTCAATAAATACGATTGATTGATTGAATGAACAAGGACCGTGTCCAACCCAATTAGCTTGTAACCATCCCGGCGCTTTGTACAGGGCCTGGCACAAAGTAAACGCTTAACAAATGCCATTATTAAATATTTATATATAGTAAATATATATAGTGTATATATACACACACACACACTGGAGGAAAAAAATGCTCTTCAGGAAAGTCAGGGCCCCTTCCCCAACCTAATCACCGCTGCTCCCTCAGAAGGCAGTAGTCTCTGCCCCTGTGGGGAAAAAGTGTGTCTCTGTCTTGTCTTTCTGTCTCTTTCTTTCTCTCTCTCATCCATGGGGAAGCAGCGTGGCTCAGTGGCAAGAGCCCGGGCTTTGGAGTCCGAGGTCGTGGGTTCAAATCCCGGCTCCGCCACTTGTCAGCTGTGTGACGTTGGGCAAGTCACTTCTCAGTTCCCTCATCTGTAAAATGGGGATGAAGACTGTGAGCCCCTCGTGGGACAACCTGATTACCTTGTACCTACCCCAGCGCTGAGAACAGTGCTTTGCACGTAGTAAGCGCTTAACAGATACCAACGTTATTATTATTATTTTTATTATATGCGCTCTCTCTCCTCCCCACAGCTTGCCAGCAAAGCCCGGACGGAGAAGGAGGAGAAGCTGAGCCAGGCGTATGCAATTAGTGCTGGGGTCTCCCTGGAGGGCCAGCAGCTCTTCCAGACTATTCATAAGACGTAAGTCCGGCAGGAAGGTGGGCCGGGGGAGAGGGAGGGAGTGTTCCCGGGTCCCGGGGGCCCAACTGGCACCCCCTCGGCGCTCCTGGAGTCCGGCAGGGACGGCCACCGGCTTGACCAGACCCTGTTGAGTCCGGGGGAGGCCCTGGAGGCTTCTGGAAGTTGAAGGCCTTGGGTGAGGGGGTGGACGCAGAGTCGGGGGGCCGGGCCGGGCCCACCCTGGGTTGGCGCGGGTGGGAGCCGGGGGCCCCGGGGCGACTTCCTCCGTCCTCCTGTCTCCTAGCATTAAGGACTGTAAATGGCAAGAAAAAAACATCGTAGTCATGGAAGAAGTGATCATCGCTCCTCCTTACCAAGTGGAGAACTGTAAAGGCAAAGAGGGGAGCGCCCTGAGCCACGTACGCAAAATAGTAAGTGGCCGAGTGGGCCCGGGGGTTGGGGGGACGACGACACGGGGTCCGGACCCATCCTCGGCTGGCTCCCCCTTTTCCCCCCGGAGAGGTAATCAATCAATCAATCAATCGTATTTATTGAGCGCTTACTATGTGCAGAGCACTGTACTAAGCGCTTGGGAAGTACAAATTGGCATCACATAGAGACAGTCCCTACCCAACAGTGGGCTCACAGTCTAAAAGGGGGAGACAGAGAACAGAACCAAACATACCAACAAAATAAAATAAGTAGGATAGAAATGTACAAGTAAAATAAATAAATAAATGAATAAATAGAGTAATAAATATGTGCAACCATATATACATATATACATAGGTAAGATGCCGACGGTCCCGGCCCTCCTCCGTCTCCTGGGATGTGGGAGGGAAGAGTGATATATGTTGCCAGTTTGTACTTCCCGAGCGCTTAGTACAGTGCTCTGCACATAGTAAGCGCTCAGTAAATACGATTGATGATGAAGAGGGAGACTGCGAGCCCCACGTGGGACAGGGACTGTGGCCGACTCATTCATTCATTCATTCATATTTATTGAGCGCTTACTTGATTTGCCCGTATCCACCCCAGCGCTTAGTACAGTGCCTGTCGCATAGCAAGTGCTTAACAAATGCCGCAATTATTATTTTTGTCGTTGCTGTTAATTGGAAACAATCGGGACTGCTCTCCTCTCCACGTTCTCTGCTGAAGGGCCACAGGAGAGGCTGGGAAGCCCAGTGGAACTCACCCACCATTAATCCCATCAGCCTGGGGACTGCGTCCAACTTGATTAACCTTCTAGACTGTGAGCCCGCTGTTGGGTAGGGACCGTCTCTATATGTTGCCAACTTGGACTTCCCGAGCGCTTAGTACAGTGCTCTGCATACAGTAAGCGTTCAATCAATCAATCAATCGTATTTATTGAGCGCTTACAGTGTGCAGAGCACTGGACTAAGCGCTTGGGAAGCACAAGATGGCAACATATAGAGACAGTCCTTACCCAACAGCGGGCGATTGAATGAACGAATGAACCTCCCCAGCGCTTAGAACAGTGCTTTGCACATAGTAAGCGCTTAACAAACACCATCATTATTATTAGCCTGTACTACCCCAGCGCCGTCAGGGTAAGCGCTTAACAAATACCATCAACCAGTCACCCGTGCAGTTTGGGCACTGTCTGCTTGCAGGGCACTGTACTAGACCCCTGCCAGAGGGCAATCATCATCAATCGCATTTATTGAGCGCTTACTATGTGCAGAGCACTGTACTAAGCGCTTGGGAAGTACAAGTTGGCAACATCTAGAGACAGTCCCCACCCAACAGTGGGCTCACAGGCTAAAAGGGGGAGACAGAGAACAAAACCAAACATACTAACAAAATAAAATAAATAGAATAGATATGTACAAATAAAATAGAGTAAAAAAAAAAATATGTACAAACATATATACATATATACAGGTGCTGTGGGGAAGGGAAGGAGGTAAGATGTGGGGGTGGAGAGGGGGACGAGGGGGAGAGGAAGGAAGGGGCTCAGTCTGGGAAGGCCTCCTGGAGGAGGTGAGCTCTCAGCAGGGCAATGCAGTTGGCAGGCACGGTGCCTGCCCTCGAGGAGCTGTATATATGTATATATGGTTGTACATATTTATTACTCTATTTATTTATTTATTTATTTATTTATTTTACTTGTACATTTCTATCCTATTTATTTTATTTTGTTGGTATGTTTGGTTCTGTTCTCTGTCTCCCCCTTTTAGACTGTGAGCCCACTGTTGGGTAGGGACCGTCCCTACGTGTTGCCAATTTGTACTTCCCAAGCGCTTAGTACAGTGCTCTGCACATAGTAAGCGCTCAATAAATACGATTGATTGATTGATTGAGGAGCTGACGGTTAGCGGGGTGGGGGAGGGCTGCACCCTCTTTTCCTCTCCCTGCCGTGGCAGACGGCGGGGGCGAAGGGGCAGGTGTGGGGACCCCCACCCTCCGCCCAGCAGCCCCCTTGGGAAGGAGGGGTGGGGACCGTCCACTTCCCAACTCCGGCTCCTCCTCGGTCGGGATGGGCCTGGGTCAAAGCTGGGCCTCACCCTCCTCCTTTCCCTGTGTCCTGTCTCCCCCCCCCCCCCCCCCCCCCCCGCCCTACTTCTCCTTCTCGTGTCCCCTCCCTCCCCCGTTCCCGCCAGGTCGAGAAACATTTTAGAGATGTGGAAAGCCAAAAGGTAATGCAGCGTTCACAAGCACAGCAAACACAGAAGGAAGCGACTCTGTCGTCCTGAGTCCCGCACAACGCACACCGGGCGGGGGTGGGGGGGGGCCGATCCGGCGCCCCGGCCGGCCGCCCGACCCGCCGGGACCCCCGGAACCGCCGGACCCAGAGCCGGGGTTTGGGGGGGGATTGGGGGGGAGGGATGGGGGGGAGGGGAGGGGGGAGGGCGCCTTTGTTTCCTCGTGGCTCTTTAACCCCGAGCCACCGATTCCAGACCCTAGACTTTAAAAATCCCACACGTCCCCCCCCCCCCCAGCCCCAGATGAGAGAATAATTTAAAGACGAATCATTACTTGACTAACAGCCTCGCCTCTCTTGTCCCCACCCGGATTCCTTCCTTCCCCCCGGAACGGTCACTTTGTTCATTTTATTTTTCCACTCCGCCCCTCCCGTTTTTATCAGCGGTTGCCCCTCGCCCTCCGGAGCGAGCCCTGGGGAGGGGAGGGACGCCGTCCTCCCCCCCCGTTCTAAAATAAAAGAAACAATCCGACTGTGAACTTCAGCCGGTGAGGAGCGGAGGGGGCACACTGGCTGGCGCCGGGGGAGGCCCACACTTTTTAAATTCTTTTTTTTTTTTTTTTGTTTTTTTTTTTTTTTTTCCCCCTCCGCCCAGGGCGTGGCTTGAATTAGTTTTATTTTTCTTACCTTTAAATATATATATATGAAAATATATATGAGAAAGCCCCCTCCGTATCTTCTGCTTCTTCCAGGCCCCTGTGCGGGTTCATGGCCAGCATCCCCGCTTCCCGCCCTCCCCCCCCCGCCCCGGCGGAACTGGTGGCCGGTGGAAGAGGGGGCCGCCGGCTCAGAGCCGAGTTGCGGGCAAGAGAGGACCCGGGATGGGGTTGCTGTGGGGGTCTCGCCCGCGGCGGGGGCTCGCCCTCCCTCCCCGTCCCCTTCACGGTACTGGAAGCGACTGCAGGCCGCAGTCACGTCTCCCTGGCAGGCTGGAGAGACAGACCTTTTCTCTTTTTGAGCCCAGGTGACGCCCTCTCCGGGCCCCCCCACACCGACCGGGCGGGCAAGCCTCCACGGCCGCCCCTCGGACACCCCCGCGTCCGCGCTGCCTTCCCCCTGCTCGCCCTCCCACCCCCGGTCTGAGGTCCTTACAAGCCAACGGGCTTGTATTTCAGCAGGCCAAGCAGCGGGCTGGCCACCTTGGCTTTCTCTGCCAAGTGCCAGGCGGGCACCCTGGCGGGGCGAAGCCCCCCCCAGCCCTATCTCCAGATCCCGGGGGGCCGCGGGTAGCAATCGCAGAGCCCGGGGGTCTCCCTGGGGTGAAATCAGCAGGGTGGGCTCTCGCCGTGATCTCCCTTTCCCCTCAATGGGTTCCATCTTGTTTGTGCTCTCTCTCTCTCTCTCTCCCCTCCCACCTCTCCTGCCCCCGCCCAACCTTTGGTTTTTAAAATAATGGATCAAAACGAAATAATTCAAGCCCTGCCTTTAAAAATGAGATTTTTTTTTAAAGTATTGTTTAGCAAACAATAAAACCCGGATTTTTTTTAACCATCAGCCGTCTCCGTGGGTTTACCTGTGCTGGGGCCGGGCAGGGGGGAGGATAATAATAATAATAACGGTTGTTAAGCGCTTACTATGTGCAAAGCACTGTTCTAAGCGCTGGGGGGGGGGGGGATACAGTGTGATCAAGTTGTCCCACGTAGGGCTCACAGTCTTCATCCCCATTGTTACAGATGAGGTAACTGAGGCTCAGAGAAGTTAAGTGACTTGCCCAAGGTCGCCCAGCAGACTTGTGGTGGAGCCGGGATTTGAACTCATGACCTCTGACTCCAAAGCCCGGGCTCTTTCCACCGAGCCACGCTGCTTCTCTCTTACTCTCCTCCTTCCCTTCCCCTTCTTCTAGACTGTGAGCCCACTGTTGGGTAGGGACTGTCTCTATATGTTGCCAACTTGGACTTCCCAAGCGCTTAGTACAGTGCTGTGCACACAGTAAGCGCTCAATAAATACGATTGATTGATTGATTGATGGGCACCTGGATTGCCCATCTGGGTGGAAGCCACGGGTTCTGGGGTCAGAGTGGCCCCCGAGCTGACGGCAAGAGTCGGGACAGAGGGGAGGGGAACGGGTGGGGCAGCATTTCATCAATCAATCAATCAATCAATCGTATTTATTGAGCGCTTACTATGTGCAGAGCACTGTACTAAGCGCTTGGGAAGTACAAATTGGCAACACATAGAGACAGTCCCTACCCAACAGTGGGCTCACAGTCTAAACGGGGGAGACAGAGAACAGAACCAAACATACCAACAAAATAAAATAAATAGGATAGAAATGTACAAGTAAAATAAATAGAGTAATAAATATGTACAACCATATATACATATATACAGGTGCTGTGGGGAAGGGAAGGAGGTAAGATGGGGGGATGGAGAGGGGGACGAGGGAGCTCAATCGTATTTATTGAGCGCTTACTGTGTGCAGAGCACTGTACTAAGCGCATTTCTGTTCTTATCGGTTTTAGTTGAGGTACCAAAAACCCCGGACGCCATCGGGTGAGGCGAGCAGATGGGTCGGGCCAGTGAGAGGCTGGGCAGTTGGCACCCTGGCTTCACCTGGGCAGCTACTTTATACCCTGCCATCGCGGGGCAAGGTGTCTGTTCCCACTTCAGCCCAACTGGAAGCGGGCAGGGCCTCCCTGAGGTGGCCTTTGAGCTGACAGGAAGGGGTTTTTCTCCCAACTCTCCTTGGCTCTAATAATAATAGTTATATTAATTAAGCTTAATAATAATAACGATGGCATTTATGAAGCGCTTACTCCGTGCAAAGCCCTGTTCTAAGCGCTGGGGAGGTTACAAGGCGATCAGGTTGTCCCACGGGGGGGGCTCTCAGTCTTCATCCCCATTTTCCAGATGAGGGAACTGAGGCATAGAGGAAGTGAAGTGACTTGCCCAAAGCTGTGGGGAGGAGAGAGAGTGCATATAATAATAATAATGTTGGTATCTGTTAAGCACTTACTATGTGCAAAGCACTGTTCTCAGCGCTGGGGTAGGTACAAGGTGATCAGGTTGTCCCACGAGGGGCTCACAGTCTTCATCCCCATTTTACAGATGGGGGAACTGAGGCCTAGAGAAGTGACTTGCCCAAAGTCACACAGCTGACAAGTGGGGGAGCTGGGATTTGAACCCGTGACCTCTGACTCCAAAGCCCGGGCTCTTTTCCACTGGGCCACGCTGCTTCTCGCAAGTGGGGATGAAGACTGTGAGCCCCACGTGGGACAACCTGATTACCTTGTATCTACCCCAGTGCTTGGAACAGTGCTTTGCACATAGTAAGTGCTTAACAAATACCAACATTATTATTATTATTATTGCTGTGTGCCACACACTTTCCCTGCCCCACATGGACCTTACAGAGAAGAGGGAGCATAGGGATCGAGAAGCAGCGTGGCCCAGTGGAAAGAGCCCGGGCTTGGGAGTCAGAGGTCATGGGTTTGAATCCCGGCTCCGCCAACTGTCAGTTGTGTGACTTTGGGCAAGTCACTTCACTTCTCTGGGCCTCAGTCACCTCATCTGGAAAATGGGGATGAAGACTGTGAGCCCCCCGTGGGACAACCTGATCACCTTGTAACCTCCCCAGCGCTTAGAACAGTGCCTTGCACGTAGTAAGCGCTTAATAAATGCCATTATTATTATTAGGTATTGAATCCTCATTTTGCCCATGAGGGAACAGGCCCAGAGAAGTGAAGCAGAGCAGCATCGTTTAGTGGATACAGCTCAGGCCTCGGAGTCAAGATCATGGATTGTCATCCCAGCGCTGCCACTTGTCAGCTGTGTGACCTTGGACAAGTCACTTCACTTCTCTGGGCCTCAGTTACCTCATCTGTAAAATGGGGATTAAGGCTGCGAGCCCCATTCGGGACAGGGACTGTGTCCAACCTGACTTCTAGACTGTGAGCCCGCTGTTGGGTAGGGACCGTCTCTAGATGTTGCCAACCTGTACAAGTCGGAAACATAGAGACGGTCCCTACCCAACAGTGGGCTCACAGTCTAGAAGAATGAATGTTTTATTTTTATTTTGTTGGTATGTTTGGTTTTGTTCTCTGTCTCCCCCTTTTAGACTGTGAGCCCACTGCTGGGTAGGGACGGTCTCTATATGTTGCCACCCTGTACTTCCCAAGCGCTTAGTACAGTGCTCTGCACACAGTAAGCGCTCAATAAATACGATTGATTGATTGATTGACTGATTGAATGTTGCTCTGCACACAGTCAGCGCTCAATAAATACGATTGAATGAACGAACGAATGAATGAATGAATGCCACCCCGGCGTGTGGCGTCAGGCGCGCGTCATTTCCGGCCGGAAGGGAGGACGAGGGGGCACCGGAAGTGGGCGCTCAGGCAGGGAGGCCCGACCTTCCCAAGATGGCGGCTGCTGCTGAATGAATGATGATTCATTCATCATTCATATCAAAATACGATTGATGAATGCTGCTCTGCACGCAGTCAGCGCTCAATAAATACGATTGATTGATTGAATGATTGAATGTTGCTCTGCACGCAGTCAGCGCTCAATAAATACGATTGATTGATTGAATGTTGCTTTGCACACAGTCAGCGCTCAATAAATACGACTGAATTTATTTATTTATTTTACTTGTACATATCTATTCTTATTTTGTTAGTATGTTTGGTTTTGTTCTCTGTCTCCCCCTTTTAGACTGTGAGCCCACTGTTGGGTAGGGACTGTCTCTGTATGTTGCCAACTTGGACTTCCCAAGCGCTTAGTCCAGTGCTCTGCACACAGTAAGCGCTCAATAAATACGATTGATGATGATGATGAATGAACGAACAAATGAATGAATTTCTCTCCGGGGCGTGGCGCCGGGCGCGTGTCGTTTCCGGCCGGAAGGGAGGACGCGGGGGCACCGGAAGTGGGAGGCCCGGCCCTTCCCAAGATGGCGGCGGCTGCTGAATGAACGAATGAATGTTGGTCTGCGCACAGTCAGCGCTCAATAAATACGATTGAATGAACGAACGAATGAATGAATCTCCGGAACGTGGGGCCGGGCGCGCGTCGTTTCCGGCCGGAAGGGAGGACGAGGGGGCACCGGAAGTGGGCGCCTCGTCCCCGGAGCGTGGCCGCGGGGGACCTGCCCTTCCCAAGATGGCGGCGGCTGCTGAATGAATGAATGTTGCTCTGCACACAGTCAGCGCTCAATAAATACGATTGATATGAACGAACGAATAAAAGAATGCTTCTCTGGAGCGTGGCGCCGGGCGCGCGTCGCTTCCGGCCGGAAGGGAGGGCGAGGGGGCACCGGATGTGAGCGGCTCGGCCCTTCCCAAGATGGCGGCGGCGGCTGCTGAATGAACGAATGAATGTTGGTCTGCGCACAGTCAGCGCTCAATAAATACGATTGAATGAACGAACGAACGAACGAATGAATCTCCAGAGCGTGGCGCCGGGCGCTCGTCGCTTCCGGCAAGGAGGGCGTGGGGGGCACCGGAAGTGGGCGTGGCGGCCCTTCCCAAGATGGCGGCTGCTGCTGCATGAGCGGATGACTGTTGGTCTGCACACAGTCAGCGTTCAATAAATACATTGCCAAGCTCCGCCCTTTCCTCTCCATCCAAACCGCTACCCTGCTCGTTCATGCTCTCATCCTATCCTGCCTGGACTACTGCATCAGCCTTCTCTCTGATTTCCCATCCTCGTGTCTCTCTCCACTTCAATTCATACTTCATACTGCTGCCCGGATTATCTTTGTCCAGAAACGCTCTGGACATGTTACTCCCCTCCTCAAAAATCTCCAGTGGCTCCCAATCAATCTGCGCACCAGGCAGAAACTCCTCACCCTGGGCTTCACGGCTGTCCATCCCCTGGCCCCCTCCTCCCTCACCTCCCTTCTCTCCTTGTCCAGCCCAGCCCGCACCCTCCGCTCCTCCACCGCTCACCTCCTCACCGTTAGGCCTCGTTCCCGCCTGTCCCGCCATCGACCCCCGGCCCACGTCCTCCCCCGAGCCCGGAATGCCCCCAATCCCTCTGCCCCTCCGCCAAGCTCGCTCTCTTCCTCCCTTCAAGGCCCTACTGAGAGCTCACCTCCTCCAGGAGGCCTTCCCAGACTGAGCCCCTTCCTTCCTCTCCCCCTCGACCCCCTCTCCATCCCCCCATCTTACCACCTTCCCTTCCCCACAGCACCTGTATAGATGTACATATGCTTGTACATATTTTTGACTCTATTTAGTACATATCTATTCTATTTACTTTATTTTGTTAGTATGTTTGGTTTTGTCTCCCCCTTTTAGAGTGTGAGCCCACTGTTAGGTAGGGACTGTCTCTAGATGTTGCCAATTTGTACTTCCCAAGCGCTTAGTACAGTGCTCTGCACATAGTAAGCGCTCAATAAATACGATTGATGATGATGAAGAATGAATGAATGAATCTTCGGAGCGTGGCGCCGGGCGCGCGTCGCTTCCGTCCGGAAGGGATGGCGTGGGGGCACCGGAAGTGGGCGTGGAGGCCCTTCCCAAGATGGCTGTGGTGGCACCGGAAGTGGGCGGCCCGGCCCTTCCCAAGATGGCGGCTGCTGCTGCTGAATGAACGAATGAATGTTGGTCTTCACACAGTCACCGCTCAATAAATACGATTGAATGAACGAACGAATGAATGAATCTCCGGAGCGTGCCGCCGGGCGCGCGTCATTTCCGGCCGGAATGGAGGGTGTGGGGGCACCGGAAGTGGGCGTGGCGGCCCTTCCCAAGATGGCGGCGGCGGCTGCTGAATGAACAAATGAATGTTGGTCTGCACACAGTCAGCGCTCAACAAATACGACTGAATGAACGAATGAATGAATGAATGAATTTCCGGAGCGTGGCGCCGGGCGCGCGTCGTTTCCGGCCGGAAGGGAGGACGCGGGGGTACCGGAAGTGGGCGTGACGGCCCTTTCCAAGATGGCGGCGGCTACGGAATGAACGAATGAATGTTGCTCTGCACACAGTCAGCGCTCAATAAATACGATTGAACGAACGAATGAATGAATGAATTTCCGGAGCGTGGCGCCGGGCGCGCGTCGTTTCCGTCCGGAAGGGAGGGCGCGGGGGCACCGGAAGTGGGCGTGGCGGCCCTTCCCAAGATGGCGGCGGCTGTTGCTGAATGAACGAATGAATGTTGGTCTGCGCACAGTCAGCGCTCAATACATACGACTGAATGAACGAATGAATGAATGAATCTGTGGAGCGTGGTGACGGGCGCGCGTCGCTTCCGGCCGGAAGGGAGGGCGTGGGGCACCGGAAGTGGGCGTGGCGGCCCTTCCCAAGATGGCGGCGGCTGTTGCTGAATGAACGAATGAATGTTGCTCTGCACACAGTCAGCGCTCAATAAATACGACTGAATGAACGAACGAATGAATGAATGAATGTTTGGAGCGTGGCGCCGGGCGCGCGTCGTTTCCGTCCGGAAGGGAGGGCGCGGGGGCACCGGAAGTGGGCGTGGCGGCCCTTCCCAAGATGGCGGCGGCTGTTGCTGAATGAATGTTGGTCTGCGGACAGTCAGCGCTCAACAAATACGACTGAATGAACGAATCTGTGGAGCGTGGCGCCGGGCGCGCGTTGCTTCCGGCCGGAAGGGAGGGCGTGGGGCACCGGAAGTGGGCGGGGCGGCCCTTCCCAAGATGGCGGCGGCTGCTGCTGAATGAATGTTGGTCTGCGGACAGTCAGCGCTCAATAAATACGATTGAATGAACGAACGAATGAATGAATGAATCTCCGGAGCGTGGGGCCGGGCGCGCGTCGTTTCCGGCCGGAAGGGAGGGCGCGGGGGCACCGGAAGTGGGCGGGGCTGCCCTTCCCAAGATGGCGGCGGGCCCGAGCGGCCCGGAATGGCGGCGGCGGCGGCGGCCGCTGCAGCTGCTGACGCAGTTGGGGTCGGTGCTGCTGACGCGCTGCCCGTTCTGGGCCTGCTTCAGCCGCCTCATGCTGTACGCAGAGAGGGCCGAGGCCCGACGGTGAGAGCCCTGCCTGCCCGCAGGGAGGGGCGGGGAGGGGGGGGGGGACCCGACCTGTCAATCAATCAGTCAATCAATCCATAATCGTATTTATTGAGCGCTCACTGTGTGCAGAGCACTGGGCTAAGCGCTTGGGAAGTCCAAGCTGGCAACATATAGAGACGGTCCCTTCCCAACAGCGGGCTCACAGTCTAAAAGGGGGAGACAGAGAACAAAACCAAACATACCAACAAAATAAAAGAAATAGGATATGTACAAGTAAAATAAATAGAGCAATAAATATGTACAATCATATATACATATATGCTGAGAGCTCACCTCCTCCAGGAGGCCTTCCCAGACTGAGCCCCTTCCTTCCTCTCCCCCTCGTCCCCCTCTCCATCCCCCCCTTCTTACCTCCTTCCCTTCCCCACAGCACCTGTATATATGGATATATGCTTGTGCGTACTTTTTTTATTCTATTTATTTATTCTACTTGTACATATCCTATTTATTTTATTTTGTTAGTATGTTTGGTTTTGTTCTCCGTCTCCCCCTTTTAGACTGTGAGCCCACTGTTGGGTAGGGACTGTCTCTAGATGTTGGCAACTTGGACTTCCCAAGCGCTTAGTCCGGTGCTCTGCACACAGTAAGCGCTCAATAAATACGATTGATGATGATGATGATGATACATATATACAGGTGCAGTGGGGAAGGGAAGGAGGTAAGATGGGGGTGGAGAGGGGGAGAGGAAGGATTGAAGGATTGGATTGAATTGGATTGAAGGAAGGATTGAATTCATTCATTCAATCAATCAAGCGTATTTATTGAGCGCTTACTGTGTGCAGAGACTATACTAAGCGCTTGGGACGTCGAAGTTGGCAACATCTAGAGACAGTCCCTACCCAACAGTGGGCTCACAGTCTAAAAGGGGGAGACAGACAACAAAACCAAACATATTAACAAAGTAAAATAAATAGAATAGTAATCAATCAATCATATTGAGCGCTTACTGTGTGCAGAGCACTGTACTAAGCGCTTGGGAAGTACAAGGTGGCAACATCTAGAGACAGTCCCTACCCAATGGTGGGCTCACAGTCTAGAAGGGGGAGACAGAGAACAATACCAAACATACTAACAAAATAAAATAAATAGAATAGATATGTACAAGTAAAATAAATAAATAGAGAAATAAATCTGTACAAACATATATACAGGTGCTGTGGGGAAGGGAAGGCGGTAAGATGGGGTTGATGGAGAGGGGGACGAGGGGGACGAGGGGGAGAGGAAGGATTGAAGGATTGGATTGAATTGGATTGAAGGATTGAAGGAAGGATTGAATTCATTCAATCAATCAATCGTATTTATTGAGCGCTTACTGTGTGCAGAGACTGTACTAAGCGCTTGGGACGTCCAAGTTGGCAACATCTAGAGACGGTCCCTACCCAACGGTGGGCTCACAGTCTAAAAGGGCGAGACAGAGAACAAAACCAAGCATACTAACAAAATAAAATAGAATAGATATGTACAAGTAAAATAAATAGAGTAATAAATGTGTGCAAACATATATACAGGTGCTGTGGGGAAGGGAAGGAGGTAAGACGGGGGGATGGAGAGGGGGATGAGGGGGAGAGGAAGGAAGGGGCTCAGTCTGGGATTCATTCAACCGTATTTATTGAGCGCTTACTGTCTGCAGAGTACTGTCATTCATTCCATCTAGACACAGTCCCCTTCGATGATGATGATGATGGTGATAATGGCATTTGTTAAGCGCTTACTATGTGCAAAGCACTGTTCTAAGCGCCGGGGTTGGGGGGGGGGGGGGGGGGGGGGATACAAGGTGATCAGGTTGTCCCACGTGGGGCTCACAGTCTTCATCCCCATTTGACAGATGAGGGAACTGAGGCTCAGAGAAGTGAAGTGACTTGCCCAAGGTCACACAGCAGGCGTGTGGCGGAGCCGGGATTCGAACCCACCACCTCTGACTCCAAAGCCCGTGCTCTTTCCACTGAGCCACGCTGCTTAGAGTGTGAGCCCACTGTTGGGTAGGGACCGTCTCTATATGTTGCCACCTTGTACTTCCCAAGCGCTTAGGACAGTGCTCTGCACACAGTAAGCGCTCAATAAATAGGAATGACTGATTCAATCTGTAAGCCCACTGTTGGGTAGGGACCGGCTCTATATGTTGCCACCTTGTACTTCCCAAGTGCTTAGGACAGTGCTCTGCACACAGTAAGCGCTCAATAAATACGATTGATTGATTCAATTGTGTTTATTGAGCGCTTACTGTCTGCAGAGCACTGTCCTAAGCGCTTGGGAAGTAGAGAAGCAGCGTGGCCCAGTGGAAAGAGCCCGGGCTTTGGAGTCAGAGGTCATGGGTTCAAACCCTGGCTCCACCAATCGTCAGCTGTGTGACTTTGGGCGAGTCACTTCACTTTTTTTATAGCATGTATTAAGCGCTTACTATTGGCAAAGCCCCATTTTCCAGATGAGGAAACTGAGGCCCAGAGAAGTGAAGTGACTTGCCCAGAGTCACACAGCTGACAGTTGGCAGAGGCGGGATTTGAACCCACGACCTCTGACTCCAAGCCCGGGCTCTTTACACTGAGCCACGCTGCTTCTCATAATAATTTTGGTATTTGTTAAGCGCTTACTATGTGCAAAGCACTGCTCTAAGCGCTGGGGAGGTTCCAAGGTGATCAGGTTGTCCCAAGGGGGGCTCACCGGCTTAATCCTCATCTTACAGATGAGGGAACTGAGGCACAGAGAAGTTACTCTCAGTTGAAGTTCAACTGAGTTAATTCAGTTGAGTTAATTTCAGAGAAGTTGATCTCAGCGGCGTGGCACAGTGGAAAGAGCTCTGGCTTTGGAGTCAGAGGTCACGGGTTCAAATCCCGGCTCTGCCACTTGTCAGCTGGGTGACTTTGGGCAAGTCACTTCACTTCTCTGGGCCTCAGTGACCTCATCTGTAAAATGGGGATTAAAATTGTGAGCCCCACATGGGACAGCCTGATCACCTTGTATCCTCCCCAGCGCTTAGAACAGTGCTTTGCACATAGTAAGCGCTTAACAAATACCAAAATTATTATGAGAAGCAGCGTTGCTCAGTGGAAAGAGCCCGGGCTTTGGAGTCAGAGGTCATGGGTTCAAATCCCGCCTCTGCCAACTGTCAGTTGTGTGACTGGGCAAGTCACTTCAATCAATCAATCAATCAATCGTATTTATTGAGCGCTTACTATGTGCAGAGCACTGTACTAAGCGCTTGGGAAGTACAAATTGGCAACACATAGAGACAGTCCCTACCCAACAGTGGGCTCACAGTCTAAAAGACTTCACTTCTCTGGGCCTCGGTTTCCTCATCTGGAAAATGGGGATTAAGACTGTGAGCCCCCCGTGGCACAACCTGATCACCTTGTAACCTCCCCAGTGCTTAGAACAGTGCTTTGCACATAGTAAGCGCTTAACAAATACCATCATCATTATTATTATTATTATTATTATTACTACTACTACTACTACAAGTTGGCGCCTGTCCCGCCATCGACCCTTGGCCCACGTCCTCCCCGTGGCCTGGAATAATAATAATAATGATGGCATTTATTAAGCGCTTTATTTTATTTTGTTAATGTGTTTTGTTTTGTCATCTGACTCCCCCTTCTAGCCTGTGAACCTGCTGCTGGGTAGGGACCGTCTCTATATGTTGCCAACTTGGACTTCCCAGGCGCTTAGTACAGTGCTCTGCAAACAGTAAGCGCTCAATAAATTCGATTGAATGAATGAAAGTGCTCATTATGTGCAAAGCACTGTTCTAAGTGCTGGGGAGGTTACAAGGTAATCAGGTTGTCCCTCAGGGGGCTAACAGGCTTAATCCCCATTTTACAGATGAGGGAACTGAGGCCCAGAGAAGTGAAGTGACTTGCCCAGAGTCACACAGCTGACAATTGGTGGAGCTGGGGTTTGAACCCATGACCTCTGACTCCAAAGCCCGGGCTCTTTCTACTGAGCCATGCTGCCCTCCCACCGCACATCCTCCAAGCAAGCTCTCTTCCTCCCTTCAAAGCCCTACTGAGAGCTCACCTCCTCCAGGAGGCCTTCCCACGCTGAGCCCCCTCCTTCCTCTCCCCCTCCTCCCCCACTCCACAGCACCTGTATCTATGTTTGTACATATTTATTACTCTATTTATTTTACTTGTACATATTTATCCTGTTTATTTTATTAATATGTTTTGTTTTGTTGTCTGTCTCCGACTGTGAGCCCGCTTTTGAATAGGGACCGTCTCTATATGTTGCCGACTTGGACTTCCCAAGCGCTTAGTACAGTGCTCTGCACACAGTAAGCACTCAATAAATACAATAGAATGAATGAATGAATACATATTACTCTATTTTACTTGTACATACTTACTATTCTATTTATTTTATTTTGTTATTATGTGTTGTCTGTCTCCCCTTTCTAGACTGTGAGCCCGCTGTTGGGTAGGCACCGTCTCTAGATGTTGCCGACTTGGACTTCCCAGGCGCTTACTACAGTGCTCTGTACACAGTAAGCGCCCAATGAATACGATTGAATGAATGAGGATTTATTACTCTATTTTACTTGTACATATTTACTATTCTATTTATTTTATTTTGTTAATATGTTTGGTTTTGTTCTCTGTCTCCCCCTTCTAGACTGTGAGCCCGCTGTTGGGTAGGGACCGTCTCTAGATGTTGCCGACTTGTGCTTTCCAAGCGCTTAGTATAGTGCTGTGCACACAGTAAGCGCTCAAATACGATTAAATGAATGAATAATTATTACTCTATTTTACTTGTACATATTTACTATTCTATTTATTTTATTTTGTTAATATGTTTTGTTTTGTTGTCCGTCTCCCCCTTCTAGACTGTGAGCCCGCTGTTGGGTAGGGACCGTCTCTATATCAATCAATCAATCGTATTTATTGAGCGCTTACTGTGTGCAGAGCACTGGACTAAGCGCTTGGGAAGTACAAGTTGGCAACATATAGAGACAGTCCCTACCCAACAGTGGGCTCACAGTCTAAAAGACCCTAGATGGTGCCAACTTGTACTTCCCAAGGACTTAGTCCAGTGCTCTGCACACAGTAAGCGCTCAATAAATACGATTGAATATAGAGACGGTCCCTACCCAGCAGCGGGCTCACAGTCTAGGAGGGGGAGACGGACAACAAAACAAATTAACAAAATAAAATAAATAGAATAGTAAATAGGTACAAGTGAAACAGAGTAATAAATCCGTACAAACATATGTACATCATCATCATCATCATCAATCGTATTTATTGAGCGCTTACTATGTGCAGAGCACTGTACTAAGCGCTTGGGAAGTACAAATTGGCAACACATAGAGACAGTCCCTACCCAACAGTGGGCTCACAGTCTAAAAGGGGGAGACAGAGAACAAAACCAAACATACCAACAAAATAAAATAAATAGGATAGATATGTACAAGTAAAATAAATAAATAAATAGAGTAATAAATATGTACAACCATATATACATATATACAGGTGCTGTGGGGAAGGGAAGGAGGTAAGATGGGGGGATGGAGAGGGGGACGAGGGGGAGAGGAAGGGGCTCAGTCTGGGAAGGCCTCCTGGAGGAGGTGAGCTCTCAGTAGGGCCTTGAAGGGAGGAAGAGAGCTAGCTTGGCGGATGGGCAGAGGGATTGGGGGCATTCCAGGCCCGGGGGATGACGTGGGCCGGGGGTCGATGGCGGGACAGGCGAGAACGAGGTACGGGGAGGAGATTAGCGGCGGAGGAGCAGAGGGTGCGGGCTGGGCTGGAGAAGGAGAGAAGGGAGGTGAGGGAGGAGGGGGCGAGGTGATGGATGGACAGCCTTGAAGCCCAGGGTGAGGAGTTTCTGCCTGATGCGCAGATTGATTGGTAGCCATTGGAAGTGCTGTGGGGAGGGGAAGGACGTTGGGGAGGGGGAGAGGAAGAAGGGGGCTCAGTGTGGGAAGGCCTCCTGGAGGAGGTGAGCTCTCAGTAGGGCTTTGAAGGGCCCTGACCGTCCTTCCCCCCGCCCCAGAAAGCCGGACATCCCCGTCCCCTATCTGTACTTCGACCTGGGGGCCGCCGTGCTGTGCGCCAGCTTCATGTCCTTCGGGGTCAAGCGCCGCTGGTTCGCACTGGGCACGGCCCTGCAGCTGGCCGTCAGCACCTACGCGGCCCACGTCGGCGGACACGTCCACTACGGAGATTGGCTCAAGGTGAGGGCCCCCTTCCCCCCCCGCGCCCTTTGACCCCGGCCCCCGTCTCCCCCTTCTAGCCTGTGAGCCCGCTGTTGGGTAGGGACTGTCTCTAGACGTTGCCGACTTGGACTTCCCTAACGCTTAGTACAGTGCTCCGCACGCAGTCAGCGCTCAGTAAATACGATTGAATGAATGCCTGGGCTCCCGTCCCAGCACAGCGTGGCCTGATAATAATAACAACGATGGCGTTTATTAAGTGCTTACTATGTGCAAAGCACTGTTCTAAGCGCTGGGGAGGTTACAAGGTGATCAGGTTGTCCCACGGGGGCTCACAGTCTTAATCCCCATTTTACAGATGAGGTAACGGAGGCCCAGGGAAGTTAAGTGACTTGCCCAAAGCCACACAGCTGACAATTGGGGGAGCTGGGATTTGAACCCATGACCTCTGACTCCAAAGCCCGGGCTCTTTCCACTGAGCCGTACTGCTTCTTTATAATAATAATGACCCCCAGCGCTTACAACAGTGCTTTGCACATAGTAAGCGCTTAACAAATGCAATTGTTATTATTATTATTATTATTATTATTATTAGGTTGTCCCACGTGTGATGAGATAACTGCTTCTTTGTATCCATCCCAGCGCTTAGCACAGTACCTGGCACACAGTAAGCGCTTGACAGATACCACAGTTATAATCTGGCCTCTGGCACTAGTCTGCTGTGTGACTTTTAGGCAAGTCACTTGATGATGGTATTTGTTAAGCGTTTACTATGTGCAAAGCACTGTTCTAAGCGCTGGGGTGTTACGAGGTGATCAGGTTGTCCCACTTGGGGCTCACAATCTTAATCCCCATTTTACAGAGGAGGTCACTGAGGCCCAGAGAAGTGAAGTAACTTGACCAAAGCCACACAGCTGACAAGTAGTGGAACCAGGATTAGAACCCATGACCCTCTGACTTTTCATTCATTCATTCATTCATTCAATTGTATTTATTGAGCGCTTACTCTGTGCAGAGCACTGTACTAAGCGCTTGGGAAGTACAAGTTGGCAACATATAGAGACGGTCCCTACCCAACAACGGGCTCCCGGTCTTGAAGACTTCTCCATGCCTCAGTTCCCTCATCTGTGAAATGGGAATTAAGACTGTAAGCCCCATGTGGAACAAGGGACCGTGTTCTACCTGATTATCCCTGTGCCTAGTACAGTGCTTGGCATTCATTCATTCATTCATTCAATCGTATTTATTGAGTGCTTACTGTGTGCAGAGCACTGGACTAAGCACTTGGGAAGTACAAGTTGGCAGTGCTTAACAAATACCACTATTAATTTTATTATTAGAAAGCAAGTGGCTTACACATACTACTGTTCTTACTGATGCCAGGTTTATTATTATTATATAGTGAGCGCCTAATAATAGTAATGATGGCATTTGTTAAGCACTTACTATGTGGCAAAGCACTGTTCTAAGCACTGGGGAGGGTACCAGGTAATCAGATTGTCCCACGTGGGGCTCACGGCCTTCATCCCCATTTTCCAGATGAGGGAACTGAGGCCCAGAGAAGTGAAGCGACTTGCCCAAAGTTGCACAGTAGACAAGTGGCAGCAGCAGCAGAAGCAGCGTGGCTCAGTGGAATGAGCCTGGGCTTTGGAGTCAGAGGTCATGGGTTCAAATCCCGGCTCCACCAGTTGTCAGCTGTGTGACCTTGGGCAAGTCACTTCACTGCCCTGGGCCTCAGTTACCTCATCTGTAAAATGGGGATTAAGACTGTGAGCCCCCCGTGGGACAACGTTATCCCCTTGTAACCTCCCCAGCGCTTAGAACAGTGCTTTGCAATCAATCGTATTCATTGAGCGCTTACTGTGTGCAGAGCACTGTACTAAGCGCTTGGGAAGTACAAGTCGGCAACACATAGAGACAGTCCCTACCCAACAGCGGGCTCAGGCACTTAATAAAAGCCATTATACAAGCGATGGAGCTGGGATTTGAACCCGTGACCTCTGACTCCCAACCCCGGGCTCTTTCCACCGAGCCACGCTGCTTCTCAAATAACAAAACAGCTAACAAGTAGTAGTATTCTCACTAATGTACATGTACATATTATTACTCTATTTTATTTTGTTAGTATGTTTGGTTTTGTTCTCTGTCTCCCCCTTCTAGACTGTGAGCCCACTGTTGGGTAGGGACTGTCTCTATGTGTTGCCAGCTTGTACTTCCCAAGCGCTTAGTCCAGTGCTCCGCACACAGTAAGTGCTCAATAAATACGATTGATTGATAATGCCCGGTGCTAGGGGTGGGGAGGGATCCCCTTTCATTCATTCATTCATTCAGTCGTGTTTATTGAGCGCTTCCTGTGTGCAGAGCACTGTACTAAGCGCTTGGGAAGTCCAAGTTGGCAACATCTAGAGACGGTCCCTGCCCATCCCCTTCCATCCGCCCCGGCCGGGCAGGGTTGGGGTGGAGAGGGATGGGGAGGGCCCTGCTGGGCCTTGTCTGAGGAGGGCAGCGCCCTTAGGTCCGGATGTACTCCCGCACCATCGCGGTGATCGGCGGCTTCCTGGTGTTGGCCGGCGGCGCGGGGGAGCTGTACCGCCAGAAGCCGCGCAGCCGCTCGCTACAGGCCACCGGACAGCTCTTCCTGGGCGTCTACCTCATCTGCGCGGTATGTACTGGCCGCCCCCACGAGGCTCCGGACCCTGGACCTCCGCCTACACCCCCCCATCCCGCCGATTGGCCGAGGCTCCGCCCCCCTCCCCCGCCGATTGGCTGCGGCTCTTCCCACTCCCCCATCCATAGGCTGAGGCCCCGCCCACTCCCCGCGGATTGGCTGCGGCTCCACCCCCGTCCCCCACCGATTGGCTGCGGGCCCTCCCACTCCCATCCGAATGCATGTGGCCCCGCCCACCCCCCCGCCGATTGGCTGCGGCCCGGCCCCCTCCCCCGCCGATTGGCTGCGGCTCCTCCCACTCCTGCATCGATAGGCTGAGGCTCCGCCCACTCCCATCCGACTGGATTAGGGTCCGCCCACTCCCCGCCGATTGGCTGCGGCTCCCAATCCCATCGGACTGGATGTGGCTCCGCCCCCTCCCCGCCGATTGGCTGCGGCTCTTCCCACTCCCCCATCCATAGGCTGAGGCCCCGCCCACTCCCCGCGGATTGGCTGCGGGCCCTCCCACTCCCATCCGAATGCATGTGGCCCCGCCCACCCCCCCGCCGATTGGCTGCGGCCCGGCCCCCTCCCCCGCCGATTGGCTGCGGCTCCTCCCACTCCCGCATCGATAGGATGAGGCTCCGCCCACTCCCATCCGACTGGATTAGGGTCCGCCCACTCCCCCTGAGGCTCCGCCCACTCCCATCCGACTGGATGAGGTTCCGCCCACTCCCCGCCGATTGGCTGCGGCTCCACCCCTTCCCCCACCGATTGGCTGCGGCTCCTCCCACTCCCATCGGACTGGATGTGGCTCCGCCCCCTCCCCGCCGATTGGCTGCGGCTCCACCCCCTCCCCGCCGATTGGCTGTGACACCTCCCACTCCCCCATCGATAGGCTGAGGCTCCGCCCACTCCCATCCGACTGGATTAGGGTCCGCCCACTCCCCGCCGATTGGCTGTGGCTCTTCCCACTCCCATCCGACTGGATGTGGCTCCACCCCCTCCCCGCAGATTTCTAGACTGTGAGCCCACTGTTGGGTAGGGACTGTCTCTATATGTTGCCAACTTGTACTTCCCAAGCGCTTAGTACAGTGCTCTGCACACAGTAAGCGCTCAATAAGTACGACTGATTGGTTGGCTGCGGCTCCTCCCACTCCACTGCCTTTTGGCTGCGGCTCCGCCCACTCCCCCTCCGAATGGCCGTGGCTCTGCCCACTCCACGCCGATTGGCTGTGACTCCGCCCCCTCTCCAGCCAACAGGCTGTAGCTCCGCCCCTTCTCTGCCAACTGGCTGTGACTCTGCCCCATCCCAGCCAATGAGCTGTGACTACGCCCCTTCCCATCCAATTAGCTGTGACTCTACCCCACCCCAGCCAATTAGCTGTGACTCTGCCCCCCCCAGCCAATTAGTGGTGACTCCGCCCCTTCCTCCAGCCAATTAACTGTGACTCCGCCTCCTCCCCAGCCAATCGAGAAGTAGCGTGGCTCAGTGGAAAGAGCCCGGGCTTTGGAGTCAGAGGTCATGGGTTCAAATCCCAACTGCGCCACTTGTCAGCTGTGTGACTTTGGGCAAGTCATTTCCCTTCTCTGTGCCTCAGTTCCCTCATCTGTAAAATGGGGATGAAAACTGTGAGCCCCCCCGTGGGACAACCTGATCACCTTGTAACCTCCCCGGCGCCTAGAACAGTGCTTTGCACATAGTAAGCACTTAATAAATGCCATTATTATTAGTTTGAGAAGCAGCGCGGCTCAGTGGTAAAAACACAGGCTTTGGAGTCAGAGGTCACGGGTTCAAATGCCGGCTCTGCCACTTGTCAGCTGTGTGACTCTGGGCAAGTCGCTTCACTTCTCTGTGCCTCAGTTCCCTCATCTGTAAAATGGGGGTGAAGACTGGGAGCCCCCCGTGGGACAACCTGATCACCTTGTATCTACCCCAGCGCTTAGAACAGTGCTTTGCACATAGTGAGCGCTTAATAAATGCCATCATTATTATTATTATTAATTAGCTGTGACCACCCCTTCCCTGCTAACTAGCTGGGACTCCACCCCCTCCCCCAGCCAGTTAACTGTGACTCTGCCCTTCCCTGCTAACTAGCTGGGACCCCACCCCCTTTCCATTCATTCATTCATTCATTCAATCGTATTTATTGAGCACTTACTGTGTGCAGAGCACTGGACTTTCCTGCCAACTGGTTCCGGCTCCGCCCCTTCCCAGACAATTAGCTGTGACTCCGCCCCCTCCCCAACCAACTAGTTGTGACTCCTCCCCGTTCAGAGCTAATTAGCTGCCCCTTCCCCTGTGACTCCATCCTCCAGTCGGCTAGTTGACCCTGCCCCTTCCCCCAGCCAGCAAGATGTGGCTCTGCCCTCCCCTGTGCCCCTGCCCCCTCTGCCCCCATCATCATCAATCGTATTTATTGAGCGCTTACTGTGTGCAGAGCACTGTACTAAGCGCTTGGGAAGTACATATAGAGACAGTCCCTACCCCGCCGCGGCTCTGCCCCCAGGCCTACTCCCTCCAGCACAGCAAGGAAGACCGACTGGCCTATGTGAACCACATCCCGGGCGGAGAGCTGACCCTGCAGCTGCTGTTCATCCTGTACGGCGTCCTGGCCCTCTCCTTCCTCTCCGGCTACTACGTGGCCGCGGCCGCCCAGGTCCTGGCCGTGCTCCTGCCGCTCGTCATCCTGCTCATCGACGGCAACCTGGGCTACTGGCACGGCTCCCGCCGCGTGGAGTTCTGGAACCAGATGCGGCTCATCGGGCAGAACGTGGGCATCTTCGGGGCCGTGGTCATCCTGGCCACGGACGGCTGACGAGGGCGGGAGCGGCCCCCGGGGGGAAGGGCGGGGGCGGGACGGGGGGCTGGTTTATTTATGCTTTTGGTAAAGTTTTGTTTTTATTGGTTTGTGTTGTCCGTGCCTCGGGGGGTTTCTGCCCCACTGATGTCACCACCTGCGGGTGGAGGTTTCTGTCATTCCTGATGGGCTGGGGGAGTTTCCCTTGGACCTCCTTCCCCCCTCCCCCTGGGAAGGGGGATGGAGTCACCAGTGTGGGACTGGGGAAAATCTCTGGGCCACCTGAGCCGTGAGAAGCAGGATAATAATAATAATTGTAATTATTATGGTATTTGTGCCTGCCCATCCACCCCCCCCCCACAACACCCACCATCTGTCCCCTTCATTCCTCTAATGTCCATAATGATAACTGTGGTACTTAATAAGCACTTACTATGTGCCAGGCACTGTACTAAACACTGGGGAGGATAAAAGCAAATCAGGTTGGACACAGTCACTGTCCCACGCGGGGCTCCCAGTCTCAGTCCCCATTCTCCAGATGAGGGCACGGGGAAGTGAAGTGACTTGCCCAGGGTCACACAGCAGACAAGTGGCAGAGCCAGAATTAGAACTCATGACCCTCCGACTTCCAGGCCCGGCTGTATCCACGTGTTGTGCAGGTTGTGGTGGGGGTGAGAATGTCTGGAAAAGAGTGCATGCATGTGTGTGGGTGGGTGGGTGGGTGGGTGGGATGGGGTGTTTCCACTCAGTACCAGAAGAATTTACGGACCTTGGCTGTGACGCCAGGGACCCCAGGCATCTGTGTTGAAAGGTGTTTGCGGAAATGATGTTGTCAATGGGGGGTGCTGGGGAAGTGGGGGTGTTGACTGTGGCAGGGTTCTTGGGGGGGTGCGGTGTTGGTGAGCTCAGATTCTTTATGGGGAGTTGTGCTAACAGCTCTTAGGTTTCCAGGAAGCCTTGGGGAAGGCCATGCCCGCTTACTCCAGAGCCCACTAGGCTCCAGGAAGGGGAGGGGTGGTGAGGCAGAGGACTCCATCCTTAGCCTGGTGCCCCTGGGGCCAGAGCCTCCCTTGCAGATTTCCTCTGTGTCCCCACTCCCCACCAGGCCCTCCCCGAAGTCCTCTTGACAAATCCACCCTGGCTCCGGTCCCCAACCACCTCCCAACCCGTCTCACAGAGCTGCCGTGATGGGGGTGCGGAGTGGCTTTGGGAATCCCCATCATCACGCAGCCCCTAGTCTTCCAAAAATAAACATTTTATGTAGAGACGCACAGCCTGGATCTGTGTTCTCGCTCCAGCAGGGGAGAGGGGGCCGCGGAGCCTCCCCGGGATCCAGAGGTCATCACATCATCATCATCCCATCTCTTGCCCTGCCTCTAGGCAAGGCTCCCTTCTCGACCGAGGCCCATGAGCGTCTCCTGGGAGCCATCCCAATCCCCCCAAGGCTGCCTTGGGCCCCGGGCCAGGCCCCCCACCCCTGTCTGGTGGGAAGGGCAGCCCCCGGCCCGACCCCAATCCGTCCAGCCGTTGAAGTGGACGGATTTGATGTTTCCTCCGAGATGAAGGTTTCTCGGGGCCTCCCTCCCTCCCTCTCTGCCTTGCCCCTCCACCAGGCCCTGAGACCCTTCTTCCCCCAACCCTGCGGGGCTCAGTGACCCGTCCCCAACCCGATCACCTGGGTCCTTGGGATGGGTGGACCGACTGCTTTTGGAGCCTGGATGTGGGCTGGTTCACGGCCCAGAATATAAGCCGGGGACATAAAGGGGTCCTGTCTTTGAAGAAGGGGAGGGAGGTCATCTCCCGCCCACCCCCGTCCTTTTGCCACCCCCTTCCTCCATCTCCCCCAGGAGTTTCACATCTCTGTGCCCACAGTCTCAAACCTCTCTTGACCCCAAGGTGGGCGCGGGCAGAGGGGATGGTAAAGGGGAGCGAGGCCTTCCGTAGGGCAGCGGGCAGTCGGGGCGGAGGGGTTGGGCGTTGGGAGCACCGTCAGCTGTCCAGGTCGGATGGGGGTTTGCAGAAGGAGTCGGGCAGCCCCTTGGCGTGGTTGACCAGCTCGTATGAGTCCCGCAGGTCGGAGAGGCCGAACCAGAAAAAAATCCACTGCTTGTTGGAGAAGCTGCCGTCGCTGTGCTTGAAGTACCTGAGCCGGGAAGGGTAAGATGGGGGTGCTCCTTCATTCATTCATTCATTCATTCAGTCGTATTTATTGAGTGCTTACTGTGTGCAAGGCACTGTACTAAGCGCTTGGGAAGTCCAAGTTGGCAACATCTAGAGACGGTCCCTACCCAACAGTGGGCTCACAGTCTAGAAGGGGGAGACAGGGAACAAAACATAACATATTAACAAAATAAAATAAATAGAATAGATATGTACAAGTAAAATAAATAAATAGAGTAATAGTAAAATAAATAAATAAACAGAGTAATAGCGAGAAGCAGCGCGGCCTAGCGGCTAGAGCCTGGGCCCGGGAGTCAGAAGGTCATGGGTTCGAATCCCAGCCCCGCCACTTGTCTGCCGGGTGACCTTGGGCCGGTCACTTGTACTTCCCAAGTGCTCTGCACACGGTAAGCGCCCAATAAATACGATTGAATGAATGACCTTCACTTCTCTGGGGCTCAAAGACGGTGAACCCCACATGGGACGGGGGCTGTGTCCAACCCGATTTGCCCGAGTGTCCGGCACGTAGTAAGCGCTTAACAGATACCGTCACGATCGTGGTTATTCTTATTGAATTGGCGTGTAGTGGACGTACCAGGCCATGGTCCACGAGCTGCTGCTCAGCAACTGGCAGGGCCGGACCCCCCGGTCCCCTCCATGGGACTGAGGACTCAAGGGGGACTCCAAAGGTCATCCCCCCTTTTAGACTGTGAGCCCACTGTTGGGTAGGGACTGTCTCTATATGTTGCCAATTTGTACTTCCCAAGCGCTTAGTACAGTGCTCTGCACATAGTAAGCGCTCAAAAAATACGATTGATGATGATGATGATGATGATCTGGGGCGTCCCCCTGATGCCAACCCCCCAGCTGGGTCTTTCCCTCCTTATAGGGATGGAGAGCATTCCTTTAGTCTGACCTCAGTCCCTCACGTGCTAAACCCATTTTCTCCAGTTCTCTCCTTGGTGGAGATGTTTTGTTGTCTGTCTCCCCCTTCTAGATTGTGAGCCTGTTGTCGGGTAGGGACCGTCTCTATATGTTGCCAAATTGGACTTCCCAAGCGCTTAGTACAGTGCTCTGCACACAGTAAGCGCTCAATAAATATGATTGGATGGATGAATGAATGAATGAGATGGAGTCCAGCAGGTAACTCCTGTGGCGTTCCCCCCAGGACAGGCCTGGAGCCCACTAGGGGTGGGCATTCAGTTTATTCATTCATTCAATCGTATTTATTGAGCGCTTACTGTGTGCAGAGCACTGTACTAAGCGCTTGGGAAGTACAAGTTGGCAACATATAGAGACGGTCCCTACCCAACAGTGGGCTCACAGTCTAGAAGAGTGGGCTCACAGTCTAGAAGTTTATCTATTTATTTATTGTTTAATGGTGCTATCTTCTAAGCGCTGGGATAGCTACAAACCAATGAGGTTGGACACAATCTAGGTCCCCCACGGGGCTCACATTCTTAATCCCCATTTTACAGCTGAGGTAACTGAGGTCTGGAGAAGTGAAGTGACTCGCTCACGGTCACACAGCAGACAAGTGGTGGAGTGGGGATTAGAACCCAGGACCTCTTGACTCCCAGCCCCATGGCCTTTTCACTAGGCCGTGCTGCTTTATTTATTGAGAGCTTACTGTGTGCAGAGCACTGTACTAAGCGCTTGGGAGAGCACAATCTCACAGTTATATAGCGCAGAGTGAGGCTGGTCCCCGGGGCAGGGCTGGGGCCCATTGGGATTGGGCAGAGAGGGGCTGGTTGTTTGGTACAGTGGCCTGTACACGTCAAGTGCTCAATGAATAATAATAATAATAATAATAATAATGATGATGGCATTTGTTAAGTGCTTACTATGTGCAAAGCTCTGTTCTAAGCGCTGAGGGGGAGAATACAAGGTGATCAGGTTGTTCCACAGTCTTAATCTTCAAGCAGCATTGCTCAGTGGAAAGAGCGCAGGCTTGGGAGTCAGAGGCCATGGGTTCTAATGCCAGCCCCGCCACTTATGATAATAATAATAATAATAATAATAATTATGGCAGTTATTAAGCGCTTACTATGTGCAAGGCACTGTTCTAAGCGCTGGGGGAATACAAGGTGATCAGGTTGTCCCACAGGGGGCTCACAGTCTTCATCCCCATTTTACAGATGAGGTAACTGAGGCCCAGAGAGGTGAAGTGACTTGCCCAAAGTCACACAGCGGACAAGTGGCGGAGCCAGGATTCGAACCCATGACCACTGACTCGAAAGTCCATGCTCTTTCCACTGAGCCACGCTGTGTGACTTTGGGCAAGTCACTTCACGTCTCTGTGCCTCAGTTCCCTCATCTGGTAAATAGAGGTTAAGACTGTGAGCCCCATGTGGGACAACCTGATTACCTTGTATCAGTGCTTAGAACAGTGCTTGGCACATAGGAAGCGCTTAAGAAATACCAATCAATCAATCAATCGTATTTATTGAGCGCTTACTGTGTGCAGAGCACTGTACTAAGCGCTTGGGAAGTACAAATTGGCAACATATAGAGACGGTCCCTACCCAACAGTGGGCTCACAGTCTAGAAGGGGGAGACAGGAAACAAAACCAAACATATTAACAGAATAAAATAAGTAGAATAGATATGTACAAGTAAAATAAATAGAGTAATGAGTATGTACAAACATATATACATATATACAGGTGCTGTGGGGAAGGGAAGGAGGTAAGGCGGTGGGGATGGAGATGGGGAGGAAGGGGAGAGGAAGGAGGGGGCTCAGTCTGGGAAGGCCTCCTGGAGGAGGTGAGCTCTCAGTAGGGCCTTGAAGGGAGCAAGAGAACTAGCTTGGCTGATGGGCAGAGGGAGGGCATTCCAGGCCAGGGGGATGACGTAGGCCGGGGGTCGAAAATACCAAATTATACCAAAAAATACCAAAATTATTATTATTACAGATGAAGTAACTGAGGCTCAGAGAAGTGAAGCGACTTGCCCAAGGTCACACAGCAGACATGTGGCAGAGCTGGGATTAGATGACCTCCGACTCCGAAGCCCGTGCTCTTTCCACTGAGCCACACTGCTTCTCTATGTGATTGATTGATTGGGGATGGTTGCAATGTGTGCTTGGGATCATCATCATCAATCGTATTTATTGAGCGCTTACTATGTGCAGAGCACTGTACTGGGATCCTGAACCCAGGGGTCTCTTGCCCCCGGGGCTCTCAGAAGTCAGGTCCAGTGGCCCTGGGAGAGGGAAGCAGGAAGGTCTAGTGGATAGAGCACAGGCCTGGACGTCAGAAGGACCTGGGTTCTAATCCTGGCTCCGCCACTTGTCTGCTCTGTGACCTTGGACAAGTCACTTCCCCGTGACTCAGTTCCCTCATCTGTAAAATAGGGATGAAGACCGGGAGCCCCTTGTGGGGCGGGGACTGCGTCCAACCTGATTTTTTAGACTGTGAGCCCACTGTTGGGTAGGGACTGTCTCTATATGTTGCCAATTTGTACTTCCCAAGCGCTTAGTACAGTGCTCTGCACATAGTAAGCGCTCAATAAATGCGATTGATGATGATGATTAGCTTATATCTGCCTCAGTGCTTAGAACAGTGCTTGACATAGTAAGTACTGAATACCCTGATTATTTAGAGAAGCAGTGTGGCTTAGTGGAAAGAACACAGTCGTGGGAGTCAGAAGTTGTGAGTTCTAATCCCGGCTCCGCCACTTATCAGCTGTGTGACTTTGGGCAAGTCACTTCAATTCTCTGGGCCTCAGTGATCTCATCTGGAAAATGGGGATTGAAACTGTGAGCCCCGTAGGGGACAACCTGATTACCTTGTATCTACCCCCAGAGCTTAGAATAGTACTTGGCACATAGTAAGCGCTTAACAAATACATTATTCTTATCAGCTGTGTGACTTTGGGCTAGTCATTTCACTTCTCTGTGCCTCAGTGACCTCCTCTGTAAAATGGGGATGAAGATTGTGAGCCCCACGTGGGACAACTTGATTACCTTGTATCTACCCCCAGTGCTTAGAATAGTGCACAGCACATGGTAAGCGCTTAACAAATACATTATTCTTTTCAGCTGTGTGACTTTGGGCAAGTCACTTCACTTCTCTGTGCTTCAGTGACCTCCTCTGTAAAATGGGGATGAAGACTGTGAGCCCCACGTGGGACAACCTTGTCACCTTGTATCCCCCCAGCGCTTAGAACAGTGCTTTGCACATAGTAAGCGCTTAACAAATACCATCATTATTATTATGATAGACTGTGAGCCCGTTGTTGGGTAGGGACTGTCTCTGTATGTTGCCGACTTGTTCTTCCCAAGCGCTTAGTACGGTGCTCTGCACACCGTAAGCGCTCAATAAATAGGATTGAATGAATTATTGGTAGAGTGGGGGGAGAAGAGGCTGGAGGGAAGTTCCACGTACCAGGGGTTGATGGGGTTGGTGACCTTTGACCTCCAGAAAAGGCGCTCCAAGTCCTGGCGGATGCACTCCCACAACATCTGGCCGGACCCCTGGCCCTGGCGGCTGGAGCTGACCACGAACTTGTCCAGGTAGGGCGTCCCCCCCAGCACCGGCTCCGTGGTGATGATGGCCGCCGCGTTGTAGCTGTGGGGCCGGAGGCAGAGCGGGTGGACCCTCCTTTAAACGCCCTCTCCTTCCTTTCCCGCCACCCCCGGCCATTCGCTCTGTCACCAGTGCTCTTCAGTCTCCACTTGGAGCCCCAAGTGGGACAAGGATTGCGTCCCACCGGATGGACGTGGATCTACCCCGGCGCTTAGTACAGTGCGTGGCACGTAGTAAGTGCTTCACAAATATCATTAAGAAAAAAAATCCCTCAGCCCCCTCTCCTTCCTCTCCTCCCACTCTCGGTCACCAGTGCTCCCCAGTCTCCAAGCTTCATTTGGAGCACTAAGTGGGACAAGGATTGCATCCCACCTGGTGGACTTGGATCTACCCCGGTGCTTAGTACAGTGCGTGGCATGTAGTAAGCACTTCACAAATATCATTAAGAAAAAAGAATCCCTCAGCCCCCTCTCCTTCCTCTCCTCCCGCTCTCAGTCACCAGTGCTCCCCAGTCTCCAAGCTTCATTTGGAGCCCTAAGTGGGACAAGGATTGCGTCCCACCTGATGGACTTGGATCTACCCCGGCGCTTAGTACAGTGTGTGGCACCTAGTAAGCACTTGACAAATATCAATAAGAAAAAAAAATCCCTCAGCCCCCTCTCCTTCCTCTCCTCCCGCTCTCGGTCACCAGTGCTCCCCAGTCTCCAAGCTCCACTTGGAGCCCCAAGTTGGACAAGGATTGCGTCCCACCTGATGGACTTGGATCCACCCCGGTGCTTAGTACAGTGCGTGGCACGTAGTAAGCGCTTCACAAATATAGTTAAGAAAAAAAAATCCCTCAGCCCCCTCTCCTTCCTCTCCTCCCGCTCTCGGTCCCCAGTGCTCCCCAGTCTCCAAGCTTCATTTGGAGCCCTAAGTGGGACAAGGATTGCGCTCCACCTGATGGACTTGGATCTACCCCGGCGCTTAATACAGCACGTGGCACGTAGCAAGTGCTTCACAAATATCATTACGAAGAAAAAATCCCTCAGCTCTCTCTCCTTCCTCTCCTCCCGCTCTCGGTCACCAGTGCTCCCCAGTCTCCAAGCTCCACTTGGAGCCCCAAGTGGGACAAGGATTGCATCCCACCGGATGGACGTGGATCTGCCCCGGCGCTTAGTACATGTGCGTGGCACGTAGTAAGCGCTTCACAAATATCATTAAGAAAAAAGAATCCCTCAGCCCCCTCTCCTTCCTCTCCTCCCGCTCTCAGTCACCAGTGCTACCCAGTCTCCAAGCTCCACTTGGAGCCCCAAGTGGGACAAGGATTGCGTCCCACCTGATGGACTTGGATTTACCCCGGCGTTTAGTACAGTGCGTGGCACGTAGTAAGCGCTTCACAAATTTCATTAAGAAAAAAAAATCCCTCAGCCCCCTCTCCTTCCTCTCCTCCCGCTCTCGGTCACCAGTGCTCCCCAGTCTCCAAGCTCCACTTGGAGCCCCAAGTGGGACAAGGATTGCGTCCCACCGGATGGACGTGGATCTACCCCGGCGCTTAGTACAGTGCGTGGCACGTAGTAAGCGCTTCACAAATATCATTAAGAAAAAAGAATCCCTCAGCCCCCTCTCCTTCCTCTCCTCCCGCTCTCGGTCCCCAGTGCTCCCCAGTCTCCAAGCTCCACTTGGAGCCCCAAGTGGGACAAGGATTGCGTCCCACCTGATGGACTTGGATCTACCCCGGCGCTTAGTACAGTGCGTGGCACGTAGCGCTTCACAAATATCATTAAGAAAAAAAAAACCCTCAGCCCCCTCTCCTTCCTCTCCTCCCGCTCTCGGTCACCAGTGCTCCCCAGTCTCCAAGCTCCACTTGGAGCCCCAAGTTGGACAAGGATTGCATCCCACCTGATGGACTTGGATCTACCCCGGCGCTTAGTACAGCACGTGGCACGTCATGAGTGCTTCACAAATATTAAGAAAAAGAAAATCCCTCAGCCCCCTCTCCTTCCTCTCCTCCCACTCTCGGTCACCAGTGCTCCCCAGTCTCCAAGCTCCACTTGAAGCCCCAAGTGGGACAAGGATTGCGTCCCACCTGATGGACTTGGATCTACCCCGGCGCTTAGTACAGCACGTGGCACGTCATGAGTGCTTCACAAATATTAAGAAAAAGAAAATCCCTCAGCCCCCTCTCCTTCCTCTCTTCCCGCTCCTGGCCATTCTCTCGGTCACCAGTGCTCCCCAGTCTCGACTTGGAGCCCCAAGTGGGACAAGGATTGCATCCCACCTGATGGACTTGGATCTCCTCCTCCAGGAGGCCTTCCCAGACTGAGCCCCTTCCTTCCTCTCCCCCTCGTCCCCCTCTCCATCCCCCCATCTTACCTACTTCCCTTCCCCACAGCACCTGTATATATGTATATATGTTTGTACATATTTATTACTCTATTTATTTTACTTGTACATATCTATTCTATTTTATTTTGTTGGTATGTTTGGTTTTGTTCTCTGTCTCCCCCTTTTAGACTGTGAGCCCACTGTTGGGTAGGGACTGTCTCTATATGTTGCCATCTTGTATTTTCCAAGTGCTTAGTACAGCGCTCTGCACACAGTAAGCACTCAATAAATACGATTGATTGATTGATTGATTGATTGTCTCCCCCTTTTAGACTGTGAGCCCACTGTTGGGTAGGGACTGTCTCTATATGTTGCCAACTTGTACTTCCCAAGCCCTTAGTCCAGTGCTCTGCACACAGTAAGCGCTCAATAAATACGATTGATTGATTGATTGATTGTCTCCCCCTTTTAGACTGTGAGCCCACTATTGGGTAGGGACTGTCTCTATATGTTGCCAACTTGTACTTCCCAAGTGCTTAGTACAGTGCTCTGCACACAGTAAGCACTCAATAAATACGATTGATTGATATTGATTGATCTACCTTAGTACAGTGCGTGGCACATAGTGAGCGCTTCACAAATATCATTAAGAAAATAAAATCCCTCAGCCTGGACTCGGTGTCCGGCCAGGCCGGGGCTGGGGGGACCAAAGTTGGGCCCCCGGCCCCCCACTCACCCCTCGGAGAGGTAGATGGAGCGGAGGCGGGGTCGCAGGGCAGCGGGATAGTCATCCTTGAGCCTCTTCCCGAAGCTTGTGTTGACCAGTTCAATAAGTCGCTTCTCGTCCAGATCCTCCAGCCTCTCCACCCGCAGCATCCGCTCCGCGTTCTTGAACAGCGTCCCGGACCCTGCACCCAGAGAACAGTGCTTGGCACATAGCAAGCGCTTAACGCATTTACTTACTTTATTAATTAATGAATTCATCTACCTGCAAATTTAATTTGCTATTCTATTTATTTTGTTAATGACGTGCATCTAGCTTTATTTCTATTTATTCTGATGACACCTGTCCACGTGTTTCATTTTGTTGTCTGTCTCCCCCTTCTACACTATGAGCCAGTTGGTGGGTAGGGACCGTCTCTAGATGTTGCCAGCTTGTACTTCCCAAGCGCTTAGTACAGTGCTCTGCACACAGTAAGCACTCAGTAAGTACGATTGAATGAATGAATGAACAAATACCATAATAATAATAATGGGGGCCGGGGGTGGAGCAGTTCAGCCCACCACCTACAGCCCCTTCTGCCCCAACCTAATTAATAATAATAATAATAATAATGATAATGATATTTGTTAAGTGCATATTGTGTGCCAAGCACTGTTCTAAGCACTGGAGTAATAATAATAATAATAATGGCATTTGTTAAGCCCACTGTTGGGTAGGGACTGTCTCTATATGTTGCCAACTTGTACTTCCCAAGTGCTTAGTACAGTGCTCTGCACACAGTAAGTGCTCAATAAATACGATTGATTGATGGATTGATTGATTAAGCACTTACTATATCCAAAGCACTATTCATTCATTCATTCAGTCGTATTTATTGAGCACTTACTATTTATAAGATAGCCCCAGATGGGGCCCCCTTTTTCCTCTCCTCCTCCCCATCCCCCTGGCCCTACCTCCTTCCCCTCCCCACAGCACCTGTATATCTGTACAGATTGATTACACTATTTATTTTACTCGTACATATTTACTATTCTATTTAGTTTGTTAATGATGTGCATCTAGCTTTATTTCTATGTATTCCGATGACTTGACACCTGTCCACGTGTTTTGTTTTGTTGCCCGTCTCCCCCTCCTAGGCTGTAAGCCCGTTGTTGGGTAGGGACCGTCTCTCTATGTTGTCGACTTGGACTTCCCAAGCGCTTAGTCCGGTGCTCTGCACACAGTAAGTGCTCAATAAATACGATTGATTGATCTAGCTTTATTTCTATTTATTCTGATGACTTGACACCTGTCCACATGTTTTGTTTTGTCGCCTGTCTCCCCCTCCTAGGCTGTGAGCCCGTTGTTGGGTAGAGACCCTCTCTCTGTGTTGTCGACTTGTACTTCCCAAGCGCTTAGTCCAGTGCTCTGCACACAGTAAGCGCTCAATAAATACGATTGATTGATCTAGCTTTATTTCTATTTATTCTGATGACTTGACACCTGTCCACCTGTTTTGTTTTGTCGCCCGTCTCCCCCTTCTAGGCCGTGAGCCTGTTGTTGGGTAGGGACCGTCTCTCTATGTTGTCGACTTGGATTTCCCAAGCGCTTAGTCCAGTGCTCTGCACACAGTAAGCGCTCAATAAGTACGATTGAATGACTGAATGACGGGCCCGGCACCGGTCCTCACCCTTGTTGCTGAAGAGCTCGGTGAGGAGGGCACCGGCGGCGACGATGACGGCGGAGGCCTCGGCGGGCAGGCGGCTAAGCAAGTCCACGATGACCCGCGTCTGCTGCCGCTCCTTGTGGCCCAGCCACTGGGCATTGGCCACCAAGTCCAGGTCGGCGGGCAGGTTCACGATGCTCAGCGCCTGCCGGGAGGAGGGGGCTCAATCTTGTTGATCCCCTGGAGCCGGGGGCAATCATCATCAAAATGAAAATAGTATTTGTTGGGCCTACAGTCCCTATTTTCCAGATGAGGAAACTGAGGCACAATCAATCCATCAATCAATCATATTTATTAAGCGCTTACTGTGTGCAGAGCACTGTACTAAGTGCTTGGGAAGTACAAGTTGGCAACATAAGAACGATGGCATTACTACGTGCTAAGCGCTGGAGGAGATACAAGGTAATTAGGTTGTCCCACGTGGGGCTCCCAGTCTTCATCCCCATTTTCTAGATGAGGGAACTGAGGCACAGCGAATAGTAATGATGGTATTTGTTAAGGGCTTACTATGTTCTAAGTGCTGGGGTAGATACAAGGTGATTAGGTTAATAATAATAATAATGGCATTTATTAAGCGCTTACTATGTGCAGAGCACTGTTCTAAGCTCTGGGGAATTTACAAGTTGATCAGGTTGTCCCCCATGGGGCTCACAGTGTTAATCCCCATTTTACAGATGAGGTAACTGAGGCCCAGAGAAGTGAAGTGACTGGCCCAAAGTCACACAGCTGACGAGTGGTGGAGCTGGGATTTGAACCCATGACCTCTGACTCCAAAGCCCGGGCTCTTTCCACTGAGCCACGCTGCTTCTCCAAGGTTGTCCCACATGGGGCTCACAGTCTTCATCCCCATTTTCCAGATGAGGGAACTGAGGCACAGAGAATAGTAATGATGGTATTTGTTAAGCGCTTACTATGTGCCAAGCGCTGGGGGAGATACTAGGTCGTCAGGTTGTCCCACATGGGCCTCACAGTCTTCATCCCCATTTTCCAGATGAGGGAACTGAGGCACAGAGAATAATAATGATGGTATTTGTTAAGCGCTTACTATGTGCCAAGCGCTATTCTAAGCACTGGGGTAGTTACAAGGTCATCAGGTTGTCCCACGTGGGGCTCACAGTCTAAATCCCCATTTTACAGATGAGGGAACTGAGGCACAGAGAATAATAATGATGGTATTTGTTAAATGCTTACTATGTGCCAAGCGCTGGGGTAGTTACAAGGTCATCAGGTTGTCCCACGTGGGGCTCACAGTCTAAATCCCCATTTTACAGATGAGGGAACTGAGGAACAGAGAATAATAATGATGGTATTTGTTAAGCGCTTACTATGTGCCAAGCGCTGGGGGAGATACTAGGTCGTCAGGTTGTCCCACATGGGCCTCACAGTCTTCATCCCCATTTTCCAGATGAGGGAACTGAGGCACAGAGAATAATAATGATGGTATTTGTTAAGCGCTTACTATGTGCCAAGCGCTGTTCTAAGCGCTGGAGGAGATACAAGGTAATTAGGTTGTCCCACGTGGGGCTCACAGTCTTCATCCTCATTTTACAAATGAGGGAACTGAGGCACAGAGAAGTTAGGTGACTTGCCCAAGGTCCCACAGCAGGCAAGTTGTGGAGCCGGGATCAGAACCCATGACCTCTGACTCCCAAGCCCGGGAGTCTTTCCACCGAGCCACGCTGCTTCTCTAAATCAGGTTGTACCACGTGGGGCTCCCAGTCTTCATCCCCATTTTCCAGACGAGGGAACTGAGGCCCAGGGAAGTGAAGCGACTTGCCCAGGGTCACCCAGGAGGCCGGGATTAGAACCCAGGACCTCTGACTCCGAGGCCCGGGCTCTTTCCGGTGAGCCCCGCTGGTACCTTTTGGTTGGCATCCCGGAGGCCCCCGGTGGTGTTGAGGAAGATGATCTTGGTGGGCAGCAGGGCCTTGGCCAGGGCGGCCGTGACGTCGAGCGAGTTGAGCAGCACGGCCCGGCGGGCCGCCGTCTCCCCGATGGGGCACAGGATGGGGATGTTGCCCGACTCCAGGCACCACTGGAGCAGGTCCGTCTCCACGGACCCGACACCGCCCAGGCTGCGGGCAGGGGCAGAAAGGAAAAGGCCCATGAGGGCCCGCCTGCCTTGCTCTCTCTTTCTTTTCTGCCTGCCTGCCTGCCTTCCTCCCTGCCTTCCTCCCTGCCTCCCTCCCTCCCTTCCTCCCTCCCTTCCTTCCTCCCTCCCTCCCTTCCTTCCTTCCTTCCTCCCCTTCCTTCCTTGCTTCCTTCCTTCCCTTCCTTCCCTTCCTTCCCTCCCCTTTCCTCCCTTCCTTTCCTCCCTCCCTCCCTCATTTTCTTTTCTTTTCCTTCCTTCCTTCCCTCCCTCCCTCCTTCCCTCCTTCCTTCCTTCCTTCCTTTCCTCCCTCCCTCCCTTCCTTCCTTCCTTCCTTCCTTCCTTCCTTCCTTCCTTCCTCCCTTCCTCCCTCCCTCCCTCCTTTCCTCCCTTCCTTTCCTCCCTCCCTTCCATCCTTCCTTCCTTCCTCCTTTCCTCCCTTCCTTTCCTCCCTCCCTTCCATCCTTCCTTTCCTCCCTCCCTTCCCTCCCTTCCTTTCCTCCCTTCCTTTCCTCCCTTCCTTCCTTCCTTCCTTCCTCCCTTCCTCCCTTCCTTCCCTCCTTCCCTCCCTTCCTTCCTTCCTCCCTCTTTTCCTTCCTCCCTCTTTTCCTCCCTTCCTCCCTCCCTTCCTTCCTTACCTTCCTCCCTCCTGTGTGCAGAGCACTGTACTAAGCACCTTCACCAAATGGATCTGGGTGGGGTAGAGGGGGAGGGTCGAGGGGGGCTCAGTGGTGAGGAGCCAGTGTGGGGGCTGAGGGAGAGCTGGGAGAGTAAGGAGTGGGGGGAAGCTGGGGGCCCCAGGGAAGCTGGTGGGGGACACTGAGGGGCAGCGGTTGGGGGAGACTGAGGGGCAGCTGATGGGGACACTAAGGGGCAGCTGAGGGGGGAGACTGAGGGGCAGCTGATGGGATGGAGGGGCAGTGGGAGGGGCAGACTGAGGGGCAGCTGGTGGGGACAGTGAGGGGCAGCTGAGGGGGGACACTGAGGGGCAGCTGGGGGGACTGAGGGGCAGCTGGTGGGGAAGACTGGGGGAGATTGAGGGACAGTTGGGGGGACTGAAGGGAAGCTGGTGGAGCTAGGGGTACTGAGTGGTAGCTAGTGGAGGGACTGAGGAGAAGCAGGTAGGGGGCTGGGGGCAGTTGGAGGGACTGAGGGACAGCTGGTGGGGGGACCTGAGGGGAAGCTGATGGGGGGCTGGAGGGCAGCTGATGGGGGGACTGAAGGGCAGCTGATGGGGGCACTGAGGGACAGCTGGGGGGACTGAGGGACAGCTGGGGGGACTGAAGGGCAGTGGGTGGGGGGACTGAGCAGCAGCTGGTGTGGGCGAGCCCATTGTTGGGTAGGGATTGTCTCTGTTGGTTGCTAAATTGTACTTTCCAAGTACTGAGTACGGTGCTCTGCACACAGTAAGCGTTAAAAAAAAATTTGAATGAATGAATGTGGGGACTGAGGGGCAGCAAGTGGGGGAGAATGAGGGACAGTTGGTGGGAAAAACTGAGGGGCAGCTGGAGGAATGGAGGGCCAGCGGGGGAGGCTGAGGGGTACCTGGTAGGAACGGATTGAGGGGCAGTTTTATAATGGAATTTAAGTGCTTACTATGTGTCAGGCACTGTTCTAATAATAATAATGGCATTTATTAAGCGCTTACTATGTGCAAAGCACTATTCTAAGCTCTGGGGAGGTTACAGGGTGATCAGGTTGTCCCCGGGGGCACTCACAGTCTTCATCCCCATTTTCCAGATGAGGTCACTGAGGCCCAGAGAAGTGAAGTCACCCAGCTGACAATTGGCAGAGCTGGGATTTGAACCCATGACCTCTGACTCCACAGCCCGTGCTCATTCCACTGAGCCACGCTGCTTCTCTAAGCGCTGGAAGGGCAGGTGGTGGGGGACGAAGGGAGGGACATAGGAGAGCTGAGGGGCAGCTGCTGTTGGGGGGATGACTGAGGGACGGAGGGTTAGAGCAGCTGGTCGGGGACTGAGTGGGGAGGGCCAGCTGGTCTACCGAGAGGATGAAGGGCGACTCTGACCTGGGGTTGGCTTGGGACTCGGCCGCGCCCAGCACAGAACCACCCCCGAAGAAGGGCACGGCGGTGGCAGAGTTGAGGCGCAGGGCGTCCATGAGAGTCTTGCAGCTCTGAGCCAGCAGGGCCTTGGTCTCCCAGAAGGAGAGAGTGTCCGACAGCGCCGTGCGCGTGGGCAGCCCCATCACCACCAGTGGCTTCATGTCCATCCGTTGCAGGAAGGCCAGAGCGAAGGCCACGCTGCCCACCGCCTCCGGGCACTGGAACACCCCCTCATCCACCTGGTAGTGGGAGAGGGGGCCTTCAGGTTGGGGTGGGGATTTCCTCCCCACACCCGCCAGGCCTAGAGTGGCGGGCCTTGGGTTTGCCAGTCCCTCGGCCGGCCCTGCCCCCGAGTCCACCCCTCCTCTGATCCGGTGCTCCTTGCCCTTTGCCCGGCAGAGCACTGTTCCCCCACCCTTCCCTCCCCCTCCTGCCCCTGGGACGTTTTCTCACTCTCTCTTTCTCTTTCTCTCTCTCTCTGTGTCTCTGTGACCTTGGACTCGTGGAGAAAATAGGGCGTCAGGGGGTAGAGCATGGGCTCAGGAAGGATTCTATCATCATCATCATCATCAATCGTATTTATTGAGCGCTTACTATGTGCAGAGCACTGTACTAAGCGCTTGGGAAGTACAAATTGGCAACATATAGAGACAGTCCCTACCCAACAGTGGGCTCACAGTCTATCAGGGCCCGAACCCTGGAAGGACCTTGGGGGACTGGACCAGATGTCCACTACCCAACGCCCCCCGCCTCCCCCCACCACGTTTGTCTGCTGTGTGACCTTGGGCAAGTCTCAGGGACCGTCTCTATATGTTGCCAACTTGTACTTCCCAAGCGCTCAATACAATGCTCTGCACACAGTAAGCGCTCAATAAATACGATTGATTGATTGATTCTCTGGGCCCCAGTTCCCTAATCTGCCAAATGGGGATTAAAACTGGAGCCCCACACGGGACAGGGACTGGGACCAACCTGCTTTAATTCGTAATAATAATAATAATTTTGGTATTTGTTAAGCGCTTACTATATGCAAAACACTGTTCCAAGCACTGGAGAGGATACAAGGATCAGGTTGTCTCATGTGGGGCTCAAAATCTGCCCCCCATTTTACAGATGAGGTAACTGAGGCACAGAGAAGTGAACTGACTTGCTCAAGGTCACACAGCTGACAAGTCCCGGGGTTCCCTGAGGCCAAGTGCAGACCTGCCTGGAGAGAAAGGGATGAATAAGATGACCTCTGACAATATCCTGCAGCCCCCCTAACCTTTATTGAATCCCCTATGTGTTTGTTATAATATTCTTACCCTATGCCTTTACCATATTAAACCCTCTTGTGTATACGTGTGTGTCTTCTAGACTGTAAGCTCGCTGTTGGGTAGGGACCGTCTCTATATGTTGCCAACTTGTACTTCCCAAGCGCTTAGTACAGTGCTCTGCACACAGTAAGCGCTCAATAAATACGATTGAATGAATGAATGAATGAAAGCGGCGGAGCCGGGATTTGAACCCATGACCTCTGATTCCCAAGACCATGCTGTTTCCATTGAGCCACGCTGGTTCTCTACTCCAGTGTTTAGAACAGTGCTTGGCACATAGAAAGCGGTTAACAAGTACCAGAATTATTATTATTCACTCCCACCCGTCTCTTCTCTCTTGTCTTTTGGACACCCTTCTCTCCTCCCAGCCCTTCTCCATCCCTATCCGGGATGCCCCCTCTGCCTACCCTGGGACACTGTCCTGAAGGGACACCAGCCTCCTACAGCCTCAGCCCCACCACCGTCGCCGATGTCCATTAATAATGATAATAATCAATAATAATAATTGTGGTACTTGTTAAGCACTTACTATTTGCCAAATACTGTTGGCAAAGCACTGGGGTAGAGCTAAGTTAATCAGGTTGAACCCAGTCCCTGCTCCACAAGGGGCTCACGCTCTTACTCCCCATTTTCCAGATGAGGTCACTGAGGCCCAGAGAACTGAAATGACCTGTCCAAGGCCACCCAGCGACAGGTGGTGGAAGCAGGATTAGAACCCAGGTCCTTCTGATTCCCAGGCCTGGGCTCTACCCAGAAAGCCACGCTGCTTCCCTGGGCTGCAACCTGGACACCGTTGCCCCCACTCCAACAATAATAATAATAATAATGATGGTATTTGTTAAGCACTTACTATGTGCAAAGCACTGTTCTAAGTGCTGGGGAGATTACAAGATGATCAGGTTGTCCCACGGTGGGCTCACAGTCTTAATCCCCATTTTACAGATGAGGGAATTGAGGCACAAAGAAGTTAAGTGACTTGTCCAAAGTCACAAAGCTGACAGTTGGCGGAGGCGGGATTTGAACCCATGACCTCTGACTCCAAAGCTCTTTCCACTGAGCCACGCTGCTTCTCCAGTGCTTTCTGGGAGCCCCGGGGGGCTTCCACCTCTGTCTGTCCAGCGAGGAGTGGGGGGCAGAGGACGGTTCTCGGCTGCAGGAACGTGGCCCTCCCCGCTTAGGGAAGCAGCATGGCCTAGTGGAAAGAGCACGGACTTGGGAGTCAGAGGTCGTGGGTTCTAATCCCGGCTCCACCACTTGTCAGCTGTGTGACTTTGGGCAAGTCACTTCACTTCTCTGGGCCTCAGTTCCCTCATCTGTAAAATGGGGATTCAGACTGTGAGCCCCATGTGGGACAACCTCATCACCTTGTATCTACCCCAGTTCTTAGAACAGTGCTTGGCACCTAGTAAGCGCTTAACAAATACCATTATTATTATTATTATTCTCTGTGCCTCAGTTCCCTCATCTGTAAAATGGGGAATAAGGTTGTGAGCCCCAAATGGGACAACCGAACTACCTTGTCTCTAACCCGGCGATTAGAACGGTGCTTGGCACATAGTAAGCGCTTAACAAATACCATAATAATAATAATTATTCTCTGTGCCTCGGTTCCCTGTTCTGTAAAATGGGGATTCAGACTGTGAGCCCCGCCGCGGGACAATCTCATCACCTTGTATCCCCTCCAGCGCTTAGAACAGTGCTTGGCACTTAGTAAGCGCTTAACAAATACCACAATTCTTATTGTTATTCTCTGTGCCTCTGTTCCCTCATCTGTAACATGGGGATTCAGAGTGTGAGCCCCCCGCGGGACAACCTCATCACCTTGTATCCCGTCCAGCGCTTCGAACAGTGCTTGGCACTTAGTAAGCGCTTAACAAATACCACAATTCTTATTGTTATTCTCTGTGCTTCGGTTCCCTCATCTGTAAAATGGGGATTCAGAGTGTGAGCCCCCCGCGGGACAACCCGATGACCTTGTATCCTCTCCGGCGCTTAGAACAGTGCTTGGCACTTAGTAAGCGCTTAACAAATACCACAATTCTTATTGTTATTCTCTGCGCTTCGGTTCCCTCATCTGTAAAATGGGGATTCAGACTGTGAGCCCTCCGCGGGACAACCTCATCACCTTGTATACCCTCCAGCACTTAGAACAGTGCTTGGCACTTAGTAAGCGCTTAACAAACACCACAATTCTTATTGTTATTCTCTGTGCCTCGGTTCCCTCATCTGTAAAATAGGGATTCAGAGTGTGAGCCCCCCGCGGAACAACCCGATGACCTTGTATCCCCTCCGGCGCTTAGAACAGTGCTTGGCACTTAGTAAGCGCTTAACAAATACCACAATTCTTATTGTTATTCTCTGTGCTTCGGTTCCCTCATCTGTAAAATGGGGATTCAGAGTGTGAGCACCTCGCGGGACAACTTCATCACCTTGTATCCCCTCCAGCGCTTAGAACAGTGCTTGGCACTTAGTAAGCGCTTAACAAACACCACAATTCTTATTATTATCCTCTGTGCCTCGGTTCCCTCATCTGTAAAAATGAAAATTCAGAGTGTGAGCCCTCCGCGGGACAACCCGATGACCTTGTATCCCCTCCAGCGCTTAGAACAGTGCTTGGCACTTAGTAAGCGCTTAACAAACACCACAATTCTTATTGTTATTCTCTGTGCCTCGGTTCCCTCATCTGTAAAATAGCGATTCAGAGTGTGAGCCCCCCGCGGAACAACCCGATGACCTTGTAACCCCTCCGGCGCTTAGAACAGTGCTTGGCACTTAGTAAGCGCTTAACAAATACCACAATTCTTATTGTTATTCTCTGCGCTTCGGTTCCCTCATCTGTAAAATGGGGATTCAGACTGTGAGCCCCCCGCGGGACAACCTCATCATCTTGTATCCCCTCCAGTGCTTAGAACAGTGCTTGGCACTTAGTAAGCGCTTAACAAATAACACAATTCTTATTGTTATTCTCTGTGCTTCGGTTCCCTCATCTGTAAAATGGGGATTCAGAGTGTAAGCCCCCCGCGGGACAACCTCATCACCTTGTATCCCCTCCAGCGCTTAGAATAGTGCTTGGCACATTGAAAGCGCTTAACCAATACCACAATTCTTATTGTTATTCTCTGCGCCTCGGTTCCCTCATCTGTAAAATGGGGATTCAGAGTGTGAGCCCCCCGCGGGACAACCTCATCACCTTGTATCCCCTCCAGCGCTTAGAACAGTGCTTGGCACTTAGTAGCGCTTAACAAATACCACAATTCTTATTGTTATTCTCTGTGCTTCGGTTCCCTCACCTGTAAAATGGGGATTCAGACTGTGAGCCCCCCGCGGGACAACCTCATCACCTTTTATCCCCTCCAGCGCTTAGAACAGTGCTTGGCACTTAGTAGCGCTTAACAAATACCACAATTCTTATTGTTATTCTCTGTGCTTCGGTTCCCTCATCTGCAAAATGGGGATTCAGAGTGTGAGCCCCCCGCGGGACAACCCGATGACCTTGTGTCCCCTCCGGCGCTTCGAACAGTGCTTGGCACTTAGTAAGCGCTTAACAAACACCACAATTCTTATTGTTATTCTCTGTGCCTCGGTTCCTTCATCTGTAAAATAGGGATTTAGAGTGTGAGCCCCTCGCGGGACAACCCGATGACCTTGTATCCCCTCCAGTGCTTAGAACAGTGCTTGGCACTTAGTAAGCGCTTAACAAATACCACAGTTCTTATTGTTATTCTCTGTGCCTCGGTTCCCCCATCTGTAAAATGGGGATTCAGACTGTGAGCCCCGCCGCGGGACAATCTCATCACCTTGTATCCCCTCCAGCGCTTAGAACAGTGCTTGGCCCTTAGTAGCGCTTAACAAATACCACAATTCTTATTGTTAATCTCTGTGCTTCGGTTCCCTCATCTGCAAAATGGGGATTCAGACTGTGAGCCCCCCGAGGGACAGCCTCATCACCTTGTATCCCCTCCAGCGCTTAGAACAGTGCTTGGCACTTAGTAAGCGCTTAACAAACACCACAATTCTTATTGTTATTCTCTGTGCCTCGGTTCCCTAATCTGTAAAAAAGGGATTTAGAGTGTGAGCCCCCCGCGGAACAACCCGATGACCTTGTATCCCCTCCGGTGCTTAGAACAGTGCTTGGCACTTAGTAAGAGCTTAACAAATACCGCAATTCTCATTGTGATTCTCTGTGCTTCGGTTCCCTCATCTGCAAAATGGGGATTCAGAGTGTGAGCCCCCCGCGGGACCACCCGATGACCTTGTAACCCCTCCGGCGCTCAGAACAGTGCTTGGCACTTAGTAAGCGCTTAACCAATCCCATCCTTCTTTTCCCAGCCACAGCACCAGCCCTCCCCGTCCCCGGGCACCTCGATGATGGCAAAGGGCCTGTCGTGGGCGAGGCGCGTCGTCTGGAAATGCGTGAGCCAGTGTCGGGCCTCGCCCGGGCCTCCCCCGCACTCGTTGAGGAAGGCCTGGATGTCCCGCTGCACCAGGGAGCGGGGACGGGGGTCCCGGGGGTCCCGGGGGTCCTGGGGGTCCCGGGGGTCCCGGGCAGGCACGGCCGGCCTCCCGCGGCCCGTGCTGAGCCTCCCGCGGGCCGGGCCGAGCCCCCGCGCCCCCCGGGCCAGGAGCCGGACGCCCCCGCCGGCCCGGGCCGTCGCCATGGCAACCCCGCCGACCCTCCCCGGCTCCCGCTGCCCCCGCGGGGACCCGCCGCCTCTTAACCGTCCAGGGGGCGGGGCCGGAGGGGACCGCCCCCCGCCGCCCAGCCGCGACCGCCCGGCACCTCACCCCTGTCCAGTCATTCATTCGATCCTATTTATTGAGCGCTTACTCTGTGCACAGCACTGGACTAAGCCCTTGGGAAGTCCAAGTTGGCAACATGTAGAGACGGTCAATCAATCAATCAATCAATCAATCGTACTTATTGAGCGCTGACTCTTTGCACAGCACTGGACTAAGCCCTTGGGAAGTCCAAGTTGGCAACATATAGAGACGGTCAATCAATCAATCAATCAGTCATATTTATTGAGCGCTGACTCTGTGCACAGCTCTGGACTAAGCCCTTGGGAAGTCCAAGTTGGCAACATATAGAGACGGTCAATCAATCAATCAATCGTATTTATTGAGCGCTGACTCTGTGCACAGCACTGGACTAAGCCCTTGGGAAGTCCAAGTTGGCAACGTGTAGAGACGGTCAATCAATCAATCAATCAATCAATCGTATTTATTGAGCGCTGACTCTGTGCACAGCACTGGACTAAGCGCTTGGGAAGTCCAAGTTGGCAACGTGTAGAGACGGTCAATCAATCAATCAATCAATCGTATTTACTGAGCGCTGACTCTGTGCACAGCACTGGACTAAGTGCTTGGGAAGTCCAAGTTGGAAACGTGTAGAGACAGTCAATCAATCAATCAATCAATCGTATTTATTGAGCGCTGACTCTGTGCACAGCACTGGACTAAGCGCTTGGGAAGGCCAAGTTGGCAACGTGTAGAGACGGTCAATCAATCAATCAATCAATCAATCAATCGTATTTATTGAGCGCTGACTCCGTGCACAGTGCTTGGGAAGTCCAAGTTGGCAACATATAGAGACGGTCAATCAATTAATCAATCAATCGTATTTATTGAGCGCTGACTCTGTGCACAGCACTGGACTAAGCGCTTGGGAAGGCCAAGTTGGCAACGTGTAGAGACGGTCAATCAATCAATCAATCAATCAATCGTATTTATTGAGCGCTGACTCCGTGCACAGCGCTTGGGAAGTCCAAGTTGGCAACATATAGAGACGGTCAATCAATCAATCAATCAATCAGTCATATTTATTGAGCGCTGACTCTGTGCACAGCTCTGGACTAAGCCCTTGGGAAGTCCAAGTTGGCAACATATAGAGACGGTCAATCAATCAATCAATCGTATTTATTGAGCGCTGACTCTGTGCACAGCACTGGACTAAGCCCTTGGGAAGTCCAAGTTGGCAACGTGTAGAGACGGTCAATCAATCAATCAATCAATCAATCGTATTTATTGAGCGCTGACTCTGTGCACAGCACTGGACTAAGCGCTTGGGAAGTCCAAGTTGGCAACGTGTAGAGACGGTCAATCAATCAATCAATCAATCGTATTTATTGAGTGCTGCCTCCGTGCACAGCGCTTGGGAAGTCCAAGTTGGCAACATATAGAGACGGTCAATCAATCAATCAATCAATCGTATTTATTGAGCGCTGACTCTGTGCACAGCACTGGACTAAGCGCTTGGGAAGTCCAAGTTGGCAACATGTAGAGACAGTCAATCAATCAATCAATCAATTAATTGTATTTATTGAGCGCTGACTCTGTGCACAGCTCTGGACTAAGCCCTTGGGAAGTCCAAGTTGGCAACGTGTAGAGACGGTCAATCAATCAATCAATCAATCAATCGTATTTATTGAGCGCTGACTCCGTGCACAGCGCTTGGGAAGTCCAAGTTGGCAACATATAGAGACGGTCAATCAATCAATCAATCAATCAATCGTATTTATTGAGCGCTGACTCTGTGCACAGCACTGGACTAAGCCCTTGGGAAGTCCAAGTTGGCAACATGTAGAGACGGTCAATCAATCAATCAATCAATCAATCAATAGTATTTATTGAGCGCTGACTCTGTGCACAGCACTGGACTAAGCCCTTGGGAAGTCCAAGTTGGCAACATGTAGAGACGGTCAATCAATCAATCAATCAATCGTATGTATTGAGCGCTGACTCTGTGCACAGCACTGGACTAAGCCCTTGGGAAGTCCAAGTTGGCCACATGCAGAGACGGTCTATCAATCAATCGTATTTATTGAGCGCTGACTCTGTGCACAGCACTGGACTAAGCGCTTGGGAAGTCCAAGTTGGCAACGTGCAGAGACGGTCAATCAATCAATCAATCAATCGTATTTATTGAGCGCTGACTCCGTGCACAGCGCTTGGGAAGTCCAAGTTGGCAACATATAGAGACGGTCAATCAATCAATCAATCAATCGTATTTATTGAGCGCTTACTGTGTGCACAGCACTGGACTAAGCGCTTGGGAAGTCCAAGTTGGCAACATATAGAGACGGTCAATCAATCAATCAATCAATCGTATTTATTGAGCGCTGACTCTGTGCACAGCACTGGACTAAGCGCTTGGGAAGTCCAAGTTGGCAACGTGTAGAGACGGTCAATCAATCAATCAATCAATCGTATTTATTGAGCGCTGACTCTGTGCACAGCACTGGACTAAGCGCTTGGGAAGTCCAAGTTGGCAACATATAGAGACGGTCAATCAATCAATCAATCGTATTTATTGAGAGCTGACTCTGTGCACAGCACTGGACTAAGCGCTTGGGAAGTCCAAGTTGGCAACATATAGAGACGGTCAATCAATCGATCAATCGTATTTATTGAGCGCTTACTGTGTGCAGAGCACTGGGCTAAGCGCTTGGGAAGTCCAAGTTGGCAACATGTAGAGACGGTCCCTACCCAACAGCGGGCTCACAGTGTAGAAGGGGGAAACAGACAACGAAACAAAACATATTAACAAAATAAAAGAAAGAGAATAACTATGTACAAGTAAAATAAATAGAGTAATGAATATATACAAACATATATACAGGTGCTGTGGGGAGGGGGAGGAGGGGGAGAGAAAGGAGGGGGCTCAGTGTGGGAAGGCCTCCTGGAGGAGGTGAGCTCTCAGTAGGGCTTTGAAGGGAGGAAGAGGGCTGGCTTGGCGGATGTGCTGAGGGAGGGCATTCCGGGCCAGGGCGAATGTCCAGCCCCCCTACCCCTAGTCCGCCTTGGAACGAGCAGGGTGGGGGAAACCCCCGACCCCCAGTCCAGCTCTCCCCCTCATCCCCCCATCCCGTCCAGCCAGGACCGGCCGGGGGTGCACAGGATGGGGAGAGCCCCCCGCTCCCCTCTATTCCCCCCCATCCCGTCCCCCCATCTCCCCATTCCCCCTTCCCTTCCAGCCAGGACTGGCCGGGGCGCACAGGGTGGGGAGAGCCCCCCGCTCCCCTTTATCCCCCCCATCCCTTCCCCCCATCTCCCCATTCCCCCATCCCTTCCAGCCAGGACCGGCCGGGGGAGCACAGGGTGCTCTCCCCCTCCTCCCCCTCCCCATCCCCCCCGCCTTACCTCCTTCCCCTCCCCACAGCACCTGTATATATGTTTGGACAGATTTATTACTCTATTTATTTTATTTGTACATATTTACTATTCTATTTCTTTTATTTTGTTAATATGTTTTGTTTTGTTGTCTGGCTCCCCCTTCTAGACTGTGAGCCCGCTGTTGTGTAGGGGCCATCTCTATATGTTGCCGACTTCTACTTCCCAAGCGCTTAGTGCAGGGCTCTGCACACAGTAGGCGCTCAATAAATACGATTGAATGAATGAATGAATGAATGAGAGCCCCCCGCCCCCATCCCCCCATCCCGTCTAGCCAGGACCGGCCGCGGGCGCACAGGATGAGGAGAACCCCCCTGTCCCCCTCTATCCCCCCTACCCCCCATCCCGTCCAGCCAGGACGGGCCGGGAGCGCACAGGGTGAGGAGAGCCCCCCGCCCCCCCATCCCTCCGTTCCCCTATCCTGTCCAGCCAGGACCGGCCAGGGGCACACAGGGTGGGAAGAGCCCCCCGCCCCCCTCTATCCCCCCCCATCTCCCCATCCTGTCCAGCCAGGACCGGCCGGGGGCGCACAGGGTGGGGAGAGCCCCCTTCCCCCCTCTATCCCCCCTCAATCCCCCCATCCCGTCCCCCCATCCCTTCCAGCCAGGGCCGGCCGGGGACTCACAGGGTAGGGAGAGACCCCCTCTATCCCCCTTCTATCCCCCCATCCCGTCCCCCCATCCCCCTATCCCTTCCAGCCAGGACCGGCCGGGGGCGCACAGGGTGGGGAGAGCCCCCTTCCCCCCTCTATCCCCCCTCAATCCCCCCATCCCGTCCCCCCATCCCGTCCAGCCAGGACCGGCGGGGACCGCACAGGGTGAGGAGAGCCCCCCGGCCCCCTCTATCCCCCCCCGTCCCCCCATCCCGTCCAGCCAGGACCGGCCGGGGGCGCACAGGGTGGGGAGAGCCCCCCGCCCCCTCTATCCCCCCATCCCCCCATCCTGTCCCCCCATCCCGTTCAGCCAGGACCGGCCGGGGGCGCATAGGGTGGGGAGAGCCCCCTACCCCCTTCTATCCCCCCATCTCCCCATCCTGTCCAGCCAAGACCGGCCGGGGGCGCACAGGGTGGGGAGAGCTCCCCGTCCCCCTCTATCCCCCCATCCCCCCATCCCGTCCAGCCAGGGCGGGCCGGGGGCGCACAGGGTGGGGACAGCCCCCTGCCCCCCTCTATCCCCCCGTCCCCCCATCCTGTCCAACCAGGACCGGCCGGGGGCGCACAGGGTGGGGAGAGCCCCCCACCCCCTCTATCCCCCCCATCCCCCCATCCCGTCCCCCCATCCCGCCCAGCCGGGACAGGCCGGGGGCGCACAAGGTGGGGAGAGCCCCCCGGCCCCCTCTATCCCCCCGTCCCGTCCCCCCATCCCGCCCCCCATCCCCCCATCCCGTCCCCCCATTCCGTCCAGCCAGGACGGGCCGGGGGCGCACAGGGTGGGGAGAGCCCCCCGTCCCCCTCTATCCTCCCCATCTCCCCATCCTGTCCAGTCAGGACCGGCCGGGGGCGCATAGGGTGGGGAGAGCCCCCTGTCCCCCTCTATCCCCCCATCCCGTCCCCCCATCCCGTCCAGCCAGGACGGGCCGGGGGCTCACAGGGTGGGGAGAGCTCCCCGCCCCTCTCTATCCCCCCACCCCCTCATCCTGTCCCCCCATCCCTTCCAGCCAGGACGGGCCGGGGACTCACAGGGTGGGGAGAGCCCCCCACCCCCCCTCTATCCCCCCCAACCATCCACCCGCCCCACCGGGGAATGTGCGGCCTGGAAGCCCGATGGGGGTGGGGGGCGGCGGGGACACTTTGATCCCCTGCCAGCGCAGTTCTCGGAACCGTGTCCCGCTCAGCAAACATGCCAAGGCTACTCCCGGGAAGGCCTGGGCTCGCGGCCAGGCCCCGGCGGGGAAACTGAGGCTCGGGAACTCGGTGGGAGGCCGCCTGGGGGGGGGTCTTGCGTTCTGGGGGACTTGGTGGGGGTGTGTGTGCCGGTCTCTCGGGTCGTCCAATCTCGGCTTCCAGGGAGTAGCCTCCATGGTGTGACCTTTGGACGTTTAATAGTCACCCCACCCTCAGCTCCACAGTACTTTTCATTCTTTCATTCATTCAATCGTATTTATTAAGCGCTTACTTTCATTCATTCATTCATTCAATCGTATTTATTGAGCGCTTACTGTGTGCAGAGCACTGGACTAAGCGCTTGGGAAGTCCAAGTCGGCAACATATAGAGACGGTCCCTACCCAACAACGGGCTCACAGTCTAGAAGGGGGAGACGGACAACAAAACAAAACAGGTAGACGGGTGTCAAAATCGTCAGAACAAATAGAATTAAAGCTATATGCACATCATTAACAAAATAAATAAAATGTACAAGTGCCAGTACCAATAACATGTACAAGTAGCAGAACACTGTAATCTGCGCTTGGGAAAGTACACACAAAAATAAAGTGGCAATCCCTGCCCACAGCAAGCTCACCGTCTATATCTTTATATTATATAATAATAATGTTGGCATTTTTTAAGCGCTTACTATGTGCAAAGCACTGTTCTAAGCGCTGGTGGGGTACAAAGTGATCAGGTTTGTCCCACGTGGGGCTCACAGTCTTAATCCCCATTTTACAGATGAGGTAACTGAGGCTCAGAGAAGTTAAGTGACTTGCCCAAGGTCACACTGCAGACATGTGGCGGAGCCGCGATTCGAACCCATGACCTCTGACTCCAAAGCCCGTGCTCTTTCCACTGAGCCACGCTGCTTCTCCGCAGTGTGATTATATGATTTATTCGTATGAATAAATGACTTATTCGTATGAATGTCGGCCTCCCTTTCTAGCCTGGAAGCTAGTCTACTAATTCTATTGTACTCTCCCAAACGCTTAGTAATAATAATAATAATGATGATGATGCTATTTGTTAAGCGCTTACTATGTGCCAAGCACTGTTGGGTACAGTGCTCTGCACAAACTAAGCACTTAATAAATAAGATTGATTGATTGATTGATATTGATTGATGGCAGAGAGACCTCCGAGATTCCTGGAGGTCATGGGATTTTGGGATTTTGGAGGGATGGGGGTGAGAAGAGGGGTTTCCCCAACCAATGACCTCCCCCAAGGCCAGTGCTGGGAAACAAGACTCCTGGGTCCTGGGACAGATCTGGTCTGTCCCTGTAATAATAATAATAATAATAATGGCATTTGTTAAGCGCTTACTGTGTGCAAAGCACTGTTCTAAGCACTGGGGAGGATACAAGGTGATCTGGTTGTCCCACGTAGGGCTCACAGTCTTAATCCCCATTTTACAGTTGAGGTAACTGAGGCGCAGAGAAGTTAAGTGACTTGCCCAAAGTCATACAGCTGACAATTAGGGGAGCCGGAATTTGAACCCATGACCTCTGACTCTCAAGCCCATGCTCTTTCCATTGAGCCACGCTGCTTCTCATAATAGTAATTATAATGATGGTATTTGTTAAGCGCTTACTATGTGCCGAGCACTGTTCTAAGCACTGGGGTAGATACAAGGTCATCAGATTGTCCCACGTGGGGCTCACAGTTTTAATCCCCATTTTACAGATGAGGGAGCTGAGGCCCAGAGAAGTGAAGCCCCGACTTGCCCAAAGTCACACAGCTGACCATTGGCGGAGCTGGAATTTAAACCCATGACCTCTGACTCCAAAGCCCGGGCTCTTTCCATTGAGCCATGCTGCTTGTATATCCCCCCAACGCTTAGAACAGTGCTTTGCACATAGTAAGCGCTTAACAAATACCATCATCATTATTATTATTATAGCTGTAATTATTTATCTGTATTGTTGTCTGTCTCCCCGCCTCTAGAATGTGAGCTCGTTGTGCCCATGGAATGTCACTGTTTATTGTTGTACTGTTCTTTCCCAAGCGCTTAGTACAGTGCTCTGCACACAAAGGGCTTAATAAATATGACTGAATGAATGAAAGTTAATCAGGTTGGACCCCGTCCCAGTCCCATAGTTGGACCGAGACCGTCTGAGTGTCCATTCTGTCTCTTCCATTCAGCCTGGAGCTGCGGAGGGGGCTCTGCTGGCACTGAACAATGGGCACAAGGACTTGGTCCTCTCAGTTTTGCTTTTTTAAATGGTATTTATTAAGCAGTTATGATGTGCCAGACACAGTACTAAGCGCTGGGGTACATTGAGTCTAATCAGGTTGGACACGGTCCCTGTCCCACGTGGGGCTCACGGCCACAATCCCTGTTTTACAGATGTGGTTACTGAGGCATAGAGAAATTCAGTGACTTGGCCCAGCTCACACAGTGGATGAGTGATGGAACTGGGATTAGTATCCAGGTAATAATAATGATGGCATTTATTAAGCGCAAACCACTGTTCTAAGTGCTGGGGAGGTAACAAGGTGAACAAGTTGTCCCAAGGGGGGCTCACAGTCTTAATCCCCATTTTACAGATGAGGTAACTGAGGCACAGAGAAGTGAAGTGACTTGCCCAAAGTCACACAGCTGACAGTTGGTGGAGCCGGGATTTGAACTCATGACCTTTGACTCCCTCCAAGGCCCAGGCTCTTTCCACTAAGCCAAGCTGCTTCTGTACTGTTGATTCCCGGGCCCCTGCTCTATCCACTAGGCCATACTGCTTCTGCCTTCCTCCTCATCCTCCTCCCTGTCTGTCTCATCCTTGCCAGTCTTCTCCCTGCCTCCAAATTTGAATGCAGAGGAGGGAAGAGAGGAATTGCTGGTGAGCCCTCCAATCAATCAATCAGTCAATCAATCAATCGTATTTACTGAGCACTTACTGTGTGCAGGGCACTCACTGTATTAAGTGTTTGGGAGAGTACAACACAGCATTCATTCAATCATATTTATTGGGTGTTTACTGTGTGTAGTGATGGGAAATATCAGGGGGAGGATGGGGTTTGAGTGGGAAGATGAGTTCTGTTTTGGACATATTAAGCTTGAGGTAATGGGAGGACAACCAAATAGAGATGTCTTGAAGCCAAGAGGAAATGTGAGACGGAAGAAAGGGAGAGAGATCAGGGCTGAAGATGGAGATTTGGGCATCACCTGCATGGAGGTGGTAGTTGAAGCCGTGGGAGTGAATGAGTTCTCCAAGAGAGTGGGCGTGATGGAGAATAGAAGGGGACCCAGAACTGAACCTTGAGGGACCCCCACAGTGAAGGGGTAGGAGGCCGAGGAGGAGCCCACGAAGGAGACTAAGTGGCCAGAGAGATAAGAGAAGCAGCGTGGCTCAGTGGAAAGAGTCCAGGCTTGGGAGCCAGAGGTCATGGGTTCTAATCCCGGCTCTGCCACTTAGCTGTGTGACTTTGGGCAAGTCACTTCACTTCTCTGAGCCCCAGTGACCCCATCTGTAAAATGGGGACTAAGACTGTGAGTCCCACGTGGGACAACCTGATCACCTTGTATCCCCTTCCAGCGCTTAGAACAGTGCTTTAAACATAGTAAGCGCTTAACAAATGCCATCATTATTATTATTATAAGAGGAGAACGAGGAGAGGACAGAGTCACTGAAGCCGAGGTAGGATAAGGTTTCCAGGAGAAAAGGGGGTGGGCCACAGTGTCCAAGGCAGCAGAGAGGTCGAGGAGGATTAGGATGGTGCAGAGGCCGTCGGATTTGGCAAGAAGGAGGTCATCGGTGACCTTTGAGAGGGCGGTTTCTGTGGAGTGAAGGGAATGGAAGCCAGTCACTTTACAGTCTAGGGGAGGGAGGGGGGTTTATAGTCTAGAAGGGTGGAGGTCTCGCCCTGCTGTCCCTGGGGGGCTGAGCCTGAGGCCTCCCCCTTTCCCACCTCGCCCCGGGCCCACCGGGAAGGATCATAGGAAAGGCTCAGCAAAAGGGGCTGTGCCCTAGGCTCCAATAGCTGGAGCTGAGAATCAATCATTAACTCTGGCCCCAGAGTGTCCCACTGACCTCTGGTCACTGGACCCACTCCCTCCTTCCACCCTCCTCCCCCTCCCCCAATTCATCAAGGCAGGGCTGCTAGGGGCTGCCTGGGGAGGGGCTAAACTGGGAGGGCACGCTCAGGAGGAAGTGTCGGGGTGGGCCGAGGGGAGACCCTGGTGTCCTTTATGTCTCTGGGTTGTGGCCAGGGTCCAGCGGATGGGTGTACATTGATTGATGTCTGCTGTGTGACCTTAGGCATGTCACTTCAGTTCTCTGAGCCTCAGTTCCCTCATCCGTAAAGTGGGGATGAAGACTGTGAGCCCCCCGTGGGACAATCTGATCATCTTGTATCCCCTCCAGTGCTTAGAACAGTGCTTCGCACATAGTAAGCGCTTAACAAATGCCAGAATTATTATTCAGGCCCCGAGCTCGGACCGCTCTGTGGCCGCCGCTTTGTACTTCCTCTATGAGGCCACCGGGGGGCGCCACGAGCACAGACTTGGAGGAGAGCGGGAGGAAGAGGAGGAGGAGGAGGGAGAGGAGGAGGAGGAGGAGGGGAAGGAGGAGGATGGGGAGGGGAAGGAGGAGGATGGGGAGGAGAAGGACGGAGAGGAGGAGGACGAGAGGGGCTGGACCGCCCCTCAGCGCGGCCACCAGGGGCCAGCGAGACCCCGGCGCCGCGAGCACAGACTTGGAGGAGAGCAGGAAGAGGAGGAGGAAGAGAAGGAGGAGGAAGAAGAGAAGTAGCAGGAAGAGAAGGAGCAGGAGGAGGAGGAGGAAGAGAAGGAGGAGGAGAAAGAGGAGGAGGAAGAGAAGGAGGAGGAAGAAGAGAAGGAGGAGGAAGAAGAGAAGGAGGAGGAAGAGAAGGAGCAGGAGGAGGAGGAGGAAGAGAAGGAGGAGGAGAAAGAGGAGGAGGAGAAAGACGAGGAGGAGGAAGATGAGGAGGAGGAAGAGAAGGAGCAGGAGGAGGAGGAAGAGAAGGAGTAGGAGAAAGAGGAGGAGGAGAAAGAGGAGGAGGATGAAGAGGAGGAGGAGGAAGAGAAGGAGGAGGAGGAAGAGAAGGAGGAGGAAGAGAAGGAGCAGGAGAAGGAAGAAGAGGAGAAGGAGGAGGAGGAAGATGAGGAGGAAGAGGAGGAGGAAGAGAAGGAGGAGGAGGAAGAGAAGGAGCAGGAGGAAGAAGAAGAGGAGGAGGAAGAAGAAGAGGAGGAAGAAGAAGGAGGAAGAGGAAGAGAAGGAGGAGGAGGAGGAGGAAGAGAAGGAGCAGGATGAGGAAGAAGAGGAGGAGGAGGAAGACGAGGAGGAGGAGGAGGAAGAGAAGGAGGAGGAGGAGAAGAGAAGGAGCAGGAGGAAGAAGAAGAGGAGGAGGAAGAAGGAGGAGGAGGAAGAAGAAGAGGAAGAGAAGGATCAGGAGGAGGAGGAAGAGAAGGAGCAGGAGGAGGAAGAAGAGGAGGAGGAAGAAGGAGGAGGAGGAAGAAGGAGGAGGAGGAAGACGAGGAGGAGGAGGAAGAAGAGGAGGAAGAGAAGGAGCAGGAGGAAGAAGAAGAGGAGGAGGAGGAAGAAGGAGGAGGAGGAGGAAGAGAAAGAGCAGGAGGAGGAGGAAGAGAAGGAGCAAGAGGAGGAGAAGGAGGAGGAGGAGGAGGAGGAAGAGAAGGAGAAGGAGGAGGAGAAGGAGGAGGAGAAGGAGGATGAAGAAGAGGAGGGCGCCGGGAGGGGCTGAAGCTCCCCTAGGCGCAGCCACCAGGGGGCAGTGACACCTTGTCGGGTCTGCGGGGGGCGGCGTTGGGGGTGGGGGGGGGGCTGATCTGGCACCTCTGCCCCCCGGCCCCCCCCCCCCCGAAATCCGGGCAACCTCAAGGCTGTTCTGGTAGGGATTATTATTATTGTTATATTAACACCATAATATAATATTAATAATAATAATGATGGCATTTGTTAAGCTCTTACTATGTGCAGAGCACTGTTCTAAGCGCTGGGGGGAATACAAGATGATCAAGTTTTCCCACGTGGGGCTCACAGTCTTAATCCCCATTTTCCAGATGAGGTAACTGAGGCACAGAGAAGTTAAGTGACTTGCCCAAGGTCACCCAGCTGACAAGCGGTGGAGCCAGGATTCGAACCCATGACCTCTGACTCTAAAGCCCGTGCTCTTTCCACTGAGCCACGCTGTTATGTCATTTAAATAACATTCATTAATATAATAATAATAATAATAATAGTGGTATTTGTTAAGTGCTTATTATGTACCAGGCACTGTACTAAGCGCTGGGGTGGATACAAACAAATCGGGTTGGACAGAGTCCCTGTCCCACGTGGGGCTCACAGTCTCAATCCCCATTTTCCAGATGAGGTCACTGAGGCCCAGAGAAGTGAAGTGATTTGCCCAAGGTCACACAGCAGACAAGGGGTACTAATAATAATAATGATGGCATTTATTAAGTGCTTACTATGTGCAAGGCACTGTTCTAAGCGCTGGGGAGGTTACAAGGTGATCAAGTTGTCTCACGGGGGGCTCACAGTCTTCTTAATCCCCATTTTCCAGATGAGGGAACTGAGGCACAGAGAAGTGAAGTGACTTGCCCAAAGTCACACAGCTGTCGGCAGTTGGCAGAGTCGGGATTTAAACCCGTGACCTCTGACTCCAAAGCCCGGGCTCTTTCCACTGAGCCATGCTGCTTCTGAGAGGGCGAGGGGATGGGGGGCGGGGGTCCCCGGATAAAGGGGTCCGGTTTCTCCAGGGGCCACCCCAAGCTCCAGGGACTGTCTGGCACCGTCTGGGGGGTTGAGCAGAGGTCACCCATCCAGAAGCAGCGTGGCTCAGTGGAAAGAGCCCGGCCTTTGGAGTCAGAGGTCATGGGTTCAAATCCCAGCTCCTCCAACTGTCAGCTGTGTGACTTTGGGCAAGTCACTTCACTTCTCCATGCCTCAGTTACCTCAGCTGGAAAATGGGGATTAAGACTGTGAGCCCTTCGTGGGACAATCTGATCACCTTGTAACCTCCCCAGCGCTTAGAACAGTGCTTTGCACATAGTAAGCGCTTAACAAATCCCATTATTATTATCTATACTAGAGAAGCCAAATGGCATAATGACAAGCGCACGGGCTTGGGTGTCAGAGGATGTGGGTTCTAATGCCAGCTCGGCCACTTGTCTGCTGTGTGACCTTGGACAAGTCACTTCTCTTCTCTGGGCCTCAGTGACCTCATCTGGAAAATGGGGATTGAGACTGTGAGTCCCACGTGGGACAACCTGATGACCTTGCCAGTGCTTAGAACAGTGCTTGGCACATAGTAAGTGCTTAATAAATACCATTATTATAATACCTGAAAGCAGCGTGGCTCAGTGGAAAGAGCGTGGGCTTGGGAGTCAGAGGTCATGGGTTCTAATCCCGGCTCTGCCGCTTGTCAGCTGTGTGACTTTGGGCAAGTGACTTCTCTGGGTCTCAGTTACCTCAACTGTAAAATAGGGACTAAGACTGTGAGCCCTACGTGGGACAACCTGATCACCTTGTATCCACCCCAGCGTTTAGAATAGTGCTTTGCACATAGTAAGCGCTTAACAAATGCCATTATTTTCTAGACTGTGAGCCCGTTGTTGGGCTCTATATGTTGCCAACTTGTACTTCCCAAGCGCTTAGTATAGACTTCACTTCTCTGGGCCTCAGTTCCCTCATCTGTAAAATGGGGATGAATCAATCAATCAATCAATCAATTGTATTTATTGAGCGCTTACTGTGTGCAGAGCACTGTGCTAAGCGCTTGGGAAGTTGGCAACATAGAGAGACGGTCCCTACCCAACAGTGGGCTCGCAGTCTAAAAGGGGGAGATAGAGAACAAAACCAAACATACTAAGAAAATAAAATAGAATAGATATGTACAAGTAAAATAAATAAATAAATAGAGTAATAAATATGTACAAACATATATACATCTATACAGGTGCTGTGGGGAAGGGAAGGAGGTAAGATGTGGGGGATGGAGAGGGGGACAAGGGGGATGAAGACTGTGAGCCCCCCGTGGGACAACCTGATCACCTTGTAAACCTCCCCAGCGCTTAGAACAGTGCTTTGCACATAGTAAGTGCTTAATAAATGCCATTATTATTATTATCGGAATAAATGTCCCTCTGTCCCCCAGCCTGTCTCGCCGTTCTCCACCTTGTCTCTCTGCCCCCCACCCTGTCTCTCTGCCTCCCACCTTGTCTCTCTGCCACCACCCTGTCTCTCCGTCCCCTTCCCTGTCTCTCTGCCCCCCATCCTGTCTCTCCACCCCCCATCCTGTCTCTCTGCCCCCCACCCTGTCCCCCCTTCCTCGGAAGCCCCGGGAAATGGGTCCAAACCCGCCTGGCTTCAGCGAGGAGGGGGCGGGCGAGGGGCTCTCTGGCTTGGAGAGCAGAGATCGTGGCTACTGATTCTTTTGTATTGTTCTCTCCCATGGAAAGAACACGGGCCTGGGTGTCAATCAATCAATCAATCAATCGTATTTATTGAGCACTTACTGTGTGCAGAGCACTGTACTAAGCGCTTGGGAAGTCCAAGTTGGCAACATATAGAGACAGTCCCTACCCAACAGTGGGCTCACAGTCTAAAAGGGGGAGACGGAGAACAAAACCAAGCATACTAACAAAATAAAATAAATAGAATAGATATGTACAAGTAAAATAAATAGAGTAATAAATATGTACAAACATATATACATATATACAGGTGCTGTGGGGAAGGGAAGGAGGTAAGATGGGGGGATGGAGAGGGGGACGAGGGGGAGAGGAAGGAAGGGGCTCAGTCTGGGAAGGCCTCCTGGAGGAGGTGAGCTCTCATCATCATCATCATCAATCGTATTTATTGAGCGCTTACTATGTGCAGGGCACTGTACTAAGTGCTTGGGAAGTACAAATTGGCAACATATAGAGACAGTAGGGCCTTGAAGGGAGGAAGAGAGCTAGCTTGGCGGATGGGCAGAGGGAGGGCATTCCTGGCCCGGGGGATGACGTGGGCCGGGGGTCGATGGCGGGTTCATTCATTTATTCAATCGTATTTATTGAGCACTTACTATGTGCAGAGCACTGGACTAAGCGCTTGGGAAGTCCGAGTAGGCAACATCTAGAGACGGTCCCTACCCAACAATGGGCTCACAGTCTAGAAGGGGGAGACGGACAACAAAACAAAACATGTGGACAGGTGTCAGGTCATCAGAATAAATAGAAATAAAGATCTATGCACATCATTAACAAAATAAATAGAATAGTAAATATGTACAAGTAAAATAAATACTTGTACATATTTATTCTATTTGTTTTATTCTGTTAATTTGTTTTGTTCTCTGTCTCCTCCTTCTAGACTGTGAGCCCACTGTTGGGTAGGGACCGTCTCTATATGTTGCCAACTTGTACTTTCCAAGTGTTTAGTACAGTGCTCTGCACACAGTAAGCGCTCAATAAATACAATTGAATGAATGAATGAATAAATAGAGTAATAAATCTGTACAAACATATATACAGGTTCTAATCCCACCTCCACCACTTGTCTGCGGTGTAACCTTGGGCAAGTCACTTCACTTCTCTAGGCCTCAGTTTCCTCATCTGGAAAATGGGGATGAAGACTGCGAGCTCCATGGGGGGAAGGGACTGGGTCCAACCCAATTATCTTGTACCTACCCCTGCGCTTAGTTCAGTGCCTGGCACATAGAAAGCACTTAGCAAATATCACAAGCATTCATTCATTTATTCGTTCAATCGTCTTTATTTGTATTGATGTCTGTCTCCCCCACTCTAGACTGTGAGATCACTGCGGGGAGGGAATGTCACTGTTTATTGTTGTGCTGTACTTTCCCAAGCACTTAGTACAGTGCTCTGCACTCAGTAAGTGCTCAGTAAATAAAATTGAATGAATTTATTGATTGCTGTGTGCACAGCACTGTGCTAAGCACTTTGGAGAGTACAGTTTAACAATAGAAACATTCCCTGCCCACAACAAGTTTATTATTATTATTAATAGAGAAGCAGCTGGCTTAGTGGAACGAGCACAAGCTTTGGAGTCAGAGGTCATGGGTTCAAATCCCAGCTCCGCCCATTGTCAGCTGTGTGACTTTGGGCAAGTCACTTCACTTCTCTGTGCCTCAGTTCCCTGATCTGTAAAATGGGGATTAAGACTGTGAGCCCCCCGTGGGACAACCTGATCACCTTGTAACCTCCCCAGCGCTTAGAACAGTGCTTTGCACATAGTAAGTGTTTAATAAATGCCATTATTATTATTATTATTAATAAGCACTTAGTATAATGCTTTGCACACAGTAAGCACTTAATAAATGTCACTGATGGATTGTAACTGATTGTTTCCAGACTCTGGGGGCCCAGAGATCAGGGGGTGCACAGAAGGAGCAATCCAGGAGCAGGGGTGAGGGCAGGGATATCTGAAAATGACTGCAGCCTGCAAGGCCCCAAGAGCTCGGGCCCAGAGGTCATGTGAACATGCACACATGCATACAGGTCATGTGAACATGCATGCAGTCACCGGATCGTCTCCTACATCTGGGTCTCAGGGTTCAAGTTCCCAGTCCGGGGATGGGAGGCGGTGAGGTTGTGGGGGGATCTCCAGACCTAGACATCGGGACCCTGCGCCCTCACCCCCGATCCCACCTGACTCCAATAGCTCCCTTTCCTGGGCGCTGCAGCAGGAGGGATTGGGGGCAGACCCCCAGAAGGGCTTCCGGAGGTAGAGAAACAGCGTGGCTCAGTAGAAAGAGCACGGGCTTGAGATTCAGAGGTCATGGGGTCAAATCCCGGCTCCGCCAGTTGTCAGCTGTGTGACCTTGGGCAAGTCACTTAACATTTCTGTGCCTCAGTTGCCTCATCTGTAAAATGGGAATGAAGACTGGGGGACAACCTGATCACCTGTATCCCCCAGCGCTTAGAACAGTGCTTTGCACATAGTAAGCGCTTAACAATTATCATCATTGTTATTATCAGCAGATGCTCCTCTCAGGTGGGCCCCGGTCAGCCGGGAGGCAGGGGGATGGCCCAGATGACCCCAGCTGGCTCCGTATGAATTCCGCCTGGCTGCCCACAGCTCTGCCCCCGGTCTGGGGGTGGAAGGGGGCGGATTAGCCGGTTCAGTGGACTCTGGCGTCCATTCCGCCTCGCTCTGCTGGCTGGACTGATGGCCCGGCGGATGGCAGGGCAGATGACCGGGTGGATGGTTGGGAAGGTAATGGGCTGGAGAGGAAAGCGGAGCCGGAGACAGGGAATTTAATGCGTGGCTGCCCCGGGGATGAGGGACAGGGGAGGCAGACCCAGAGATCCCGGTATCCCCCCCCCTCCCCATTTCCTTTCCTTCCCCGCCTCCCCCTTCAGCCTCTCAGGCCTGGGATTGGGAAGGAAGAAAACGAGACCATCCCCAGCCCTTCCCAGAAATACTGGTGGGTTCTAGGCGAGTTAGCTCCCACAATCAATCAATCAGTCATACTTAATAATAATAATAATAATGATGACAGCATTTATTAGGCACTTACTATGTGTAAAGCACTGTTCTAAGTGCTGGGGAGGTTACAAGGAGATCGGGTTGTCCCAAGGGGGGGCTCACAGTCTTAATCCCCATTTTACAGATGAGGGAACGGAGGCGCAGAGAAGTGAAGTGACTTGCCCAGAGTCACACAGCTGACAATTGGCGGAGCCAGGATTTGAACCCTTGTGACTCCAAAGTCCGTGCTCTTTCCACTGAGTCATGCTGCTTCTCTATAATAATATAATAATAATAAAAATAGTGGTATTTGTTAAGCGCTTACTATGTGCCAGGCACTGTTCTAAGTCCCAGGGTAGATACAAGATAATAGATTTGGACACAGTCCTTGTCCTACACAGGGCTCACAATCTTAATCCCCATTTTGCAGGTAAGGGAACTGAGGCATAGAGAAGTTAAGTGACTTGCCCAAGGTCACAAAGCAAAGCACTGTACTAAGAGCTTGGGAGAGGACGACACAACAATATCACAGACACTTCGTCCATCCCCCTGCCTCCAGGCAGGCCTGAGCCTTCCTTTCCCTCCTCCTTTTCTTCCTCTTCCCTCTTCTCCATCTTCTCTTCATTCTTATTATCGGAAGACTTCCTAGTGTCTATCCTCCATCCTTCTGACTGCAAGGGAAGCCCATTTCTCCCAGTGAGGCCCTGGGTGCCACGTCTCTACTGACTGTTCACCCTGAAGCGCCAGGGAGAAACAGGGCCCAGGGTGGAGTGCCCAGCCTGAGGGAAAACTTTAAAGCCCTCCACCAGCTTGTCCACTCCTACCTCACCTTGCTACTCTCGTACTCCAACCCAGCTCGCACACTTCACTCTTCTAATGCCAGCCTTCTCACTGGGCCTCCATCTCACCTAGCTCTCCACCGACACCTCACCCCCATCCTGCCTCTGTCCTGTAACGCCCTGTCCCCTCAAACCCGACAGACAATAACGCTCCCCCCTTCAAAGCCTTATTGAAGGCCTATCTCCTCCAAGAGGCCTTCCCAGACTAAGCTCCCGCCCCCCTGCCCTTTCCTCTTCTCCCACTCCCTTCTGAGTCGCCCAGACTTGCTCCCTTTCGTTCAGCTCTCTTCCTCCCTTCAAGGCCCTGCTGAGAGCTCACCTCCTCCAGGAGGCCTTCCCAGACTGAGCCCCTTCCTTCCTCTCCCCCTCGTCCCCCTCTCCGTCCCCCCCATCTTACCTCCTTCCCTTTCCCACAGCACCTGTATATATGTATATATGTTTGTACATATTTATTACTCTATTTATTTATTTATTTTATTTGTACATATCTATTCTATTTATTTTATTTTGTTAGTATGCTTGGTTTTGTTCTCTGTCTTCCCCTTTTAGACTGTGAGCCCACTGTTGGGTAGGGACTGTCTCTATATGTTGCCAATTTGTACTTCCCAAGCGCTTAGTACAGTGCTCTGCACATAGTAAGCGCTCAATAAATACGATTGATGATGATGATGATGATTCATTCATTCAATCGTATTTATTGAGCACTTACTGTGTGCAGAGCACTGTACTAAGCGCTTGGGAAGTACAAGTTGGCAACATATGTTCTTCCCATCCTCCCGTTCATTCATTCATTCATTCAGTAGTATTTTATTGAGTGCTTACTTTGTGCAAAGTACTGTACTAAGTGCTTGGGAGAGTGCAATACAACATCAGATACATTCCCTGCCCACAACGAGCTCACAGTCTCGAGGGGGAAACAGACACTAAGTGCCAGCCCCATGGCACTTATGTACCTACCTGTAATTTATTAATTTGTATTGATGTCTAATAATAATAACAATGGCATTTATCATCATCATCAATCGTATTTATTGAGCGCTTACTATTTGCAGAGCACTGTACTAAGCGCTTGGGAAGTACAAATTGGCAACATATAGAGACAGTCCCTACCCAACAGTGGGCTCACAGTCTAAAAGCACTTATTTCATTTATAAAGCACTTACTATGTGCAAAGCACCGTTCTAAGCACTGCGGAGGTTACAAGGTGATCAGGTTGTCCCACAGGGAGCTCACAGTCTTCATCCCCATTTTACAGTTGAGGTAACTGAGGCATAGAGAAGTGAAGTGACTTGCCCAAAGTCACACAGCTGACAAGTGGTGGAGCTGGGATTTGAACCCATGACCTCTGACTCCAAAGCCCGGGCTCTTTCCACTGAACCACGCTGCTTCTGTCCCCACCTCCTCCCAGACTGTAAGCTCATTGTGGGCAGGGAATATGTCTGTTTATTGGTGTATTGTCCTCTGCCATTCATTCATTCATTCAATTGTATTTATTGAGCTTGTACTTGTAACTCGTACTTCCCAAGCGCTTAGTACAGTGCTCTGCACACAGTAAGCGCTCAATAAATACGACTGAGTGAATGAATGATAGGTGTCAGCTCCCCTCACCGCTGCTGGCCTTGGGCAACCGGAGAAGACTGTGCCCCTCTAATGCTGGAGGCTGGAGGGCCACAGGTGGGAGGTTGGAAAGGCGGGGAGCAGGGAGAGGGTCGGGGGATGGTGGGGGGGATAAGGTGGGGGGTGAGGGCAGGCATGGAGCAGGTGGGATTCTGTTGGTACAGTGCTCTGCACACAGTAAGCGCTCAATAAATACGATTGATGATGATGGTGGTGGTTGGGGGACCCCGGGTGAAGCCAGTGCAATGGTACTCAGGGCGCTCAGGTACCACTCCAGTTGGCCCTGACTCAGGGTGGAATCATGAAGCTGAGAGAGGCATCTGGAGGTCATCCTATCTATTCCCCTGTCTCTGGGCAGTTTCCCCCACCTCCCCCAACCCATGGACACCTCACAGAGAAACAAGGAGGGCAATGTTAACGGGTCTGGGGGCTTCAGGAGGGGAGGGAATCCATGACAACAGAGGCCTTCTTGACCAGCCACCATTGGGATTGTTGGCCTTCATGGGCCCGGCCTCAGCTCAGCTCCCCCCGCCTCACCCCCCGTGTCCAGGGCCCCCCACCTCCACTCATGTCACCGATTAGATAAGAGTTTCCAGCTCGGCCACTAATGGGCTTTGGGGGCAGGTGGGCGAGATGGGGGTAATGGGTCGGATGGAGGAGCGGCAGAGAGGCCGACTGTTTGCCCAAGATAAGGCAGGGCAGGGGGTGGTGGGGGGAGAAAGGGGGGGACGAGGACGCACCAGATCCTACTCCACTCTGGGGGTCCACATCTCAAACGCCGCTCTTGCCATCCCCCCGGGGAGGGGGGAGTCGGTGAGAAGAGGGAGAGGTGGTCCCTACCTCAGTTCCCTCATTTTCCCTCTGTGGAAGTCATCTTATCCAGCCCTCTGTCTCCATTCGAGGAAGATGGAATATCTAGCTAGGGCGAGGCCTGCCCCTGGGTGTGTGTATGTGCTCATGTCTGGGAGAACGTGTGCATACATCAAACTGGGGGTTTTATTCTGTGCCTGTGTATGCGTGTCGGTGTGTGTCTATGTAGTAATGGTAATTGTGGCATTTCTTAAGTGCTTACTGTGCGCCAGGCACCATGCCAGGGTCTGGTGTAGGTAAAATGATAATAAAAAAAATAATAATGATTGTGGTAGTTCTTAAGCTCTTACTATGTGTTCTAAGCTCTGGAGCAGGTACAAGACAAACAGGTTGCACACAGTCCATGTCCCAAATGGGGTTAACAGTCTTCATCCCCATTTTACAGATGAGGTAACGGAGGCACAGAGAAGTGAAGTGACTTGCCCAAGGTGACACAGCAGGCAAGTGGTGAGTTGGGATTAGAATCCACATCCTGTGACTCCCAAGGCCCCGGGCTCTTGCCACTAGGGTATGCTGCTTTCCCAATACAATCATATCTGGGTTCTAATTCCGGTTTTGCAGGGGGTCTGCTGTGTGATTGTGAACAAGTTCATTCAGTTTATTGAGGGCTTACTTTCATTCGTTCAATCGTATTTATTGAGCGCTTACTGTGTGCAGAGCACTGGACTAAGCGCTTGGGAAGTACAAGTTGGCAACATATAGAGACGGTCCCTACCCAACAACGGGCTCACAGTCTAGAAGGAGGAGACAAACAATGTGCGCAGAACACTGTACTAAGCAGTTGGGAGAGTACAATATAACAAAACACAAGTTACTTCACTTCTCTGTGCCTCAGTTACCTCATCTGTAAAGTGGGGATTAAGACCGTGAGCCCCAAGTGGGACATGGATTGTGTCCAATCTGATTAGCTCGTATCTACCCCAGCGCTTAGAACAGTGTCTGGCACATGGTAAGCGCTTGGCAAAAATCCAGCGTTTAGAACAGTGCTTTGCGCATAGTAAGCACTTAATAAATGCCATTAAAAATACCATTTACTATAAAGTCCCTGTCCTTCAAGGGGCTCACAGTCTAAGGGGGAGGGAGACGAGTTGTATCGTACTCTCCCAAAAGCTTAATACAATGCGCACGCAATAAGCTCTCATTGATGATGATTGATTGATGGAGAAGAGGAATTTTATCCCCATTTTACAGAGGAGGAAACTAAGGTCCAGAGAAGTGAAGTGACTTGCCCAAGGTCATACAGCAGGCCCATGGTGGAGCCAGGATTAGAGCGCAGATCTCCTGAATCCCCATCAGATTGGACACAATCCATGTCCCACTTGGGGTTCACGGTCTTAATCCCCACTTTACAGATGAGGTAACTGAGGCACAGAGAAGTGAAGTAACTTGTTTATTGTTATATTGTACTCTCCCAAGTGCTTAGCACCGTGTTCTGCGCACATTGTTTGTCTCCCCCTTCTAGACTGTGAGCCCGTTGTTGGGTAGGGACCGTCTCTAGATGTTGCCAACTTGTAATTCTCAAACGCTTAGTCCAGTGCTCTAGGCCGCCCTCCTCCTTCTCCTTCTTCTCTTCCTCGTCCTTCTCCTGCTGGCCCTCCTCCTCCTCCTCCTTTTTCTCCCTGCCCCTCATGGTGGGGGTGGGGGTCCCTGCTGGGCCGGAGCCATCCATCACCGGTGGGCATGGCAGGTGGTAATGACTTTGCCGGCGGAGACGGAGGTAACGGATTGCCGCTCTCAAGTAAATAACTGCTACTTCTCCTCACGTCTTCCTTCATCTCCAGCCCCGGCCTCCTCCCCTCCCCTCCCCTCCCTGACTGTTCAGCCCACCCGCCCCCCTCCAGGATACCCAGCCCCTTCAGTGGTTTCAGGAGGCCGCTGGGCCCAAAGACAGAGGGGTGGGGAATAATAATGTTGCCAACTTGTACTTCCCAAGCGCTTAGTACAGTGCTCTGCACACAGTAAGCGCTCAATAAATACGATTAATGATAATGATGATAATAATTAATAATTATGATATTTGCTAAGCGCTTACTATGTGCCAAGGACTGTTCGAAGCCCTGGGGTAGATACAAACTAATCAGGTTGTCCCACGTGGGGCTCACAGGCTTAATCTTCATTTTACAAACGAGGTAACTGAGGCACAGAGAAGTGAAGTGGCTTACCCAAGGTCATACAGCAGACAAGTGGCCGAGTCGGGATTGGAACCCACGTCCTCTGGCTTCCAAGTCCGGGCTCTTGCCACGAAGCCACGCTGCTTCCCTATGGGATGGGAGGAGTGGCTGAGGGGTCTAGTGGGTGGGGGGCAGGCGGAGGGGTTTGGGGGCTTGGAAGGGGCTGGGAACTGATGGGGATGAAGGGGCTGGGGGGCTTGGAGGGGGTTGGCAAATAATAATAATAATAATAATAATAATAATAATAATAATAATGGCATTTGTTAAGCGCTTACTATGTGCAAAGCACTGTTCTAAGCGCTGGGGGGAATGCAAGGTGATCAGGTTGTCCCACGTGGGGCTCACCGTCTTTATCCCCATTTTACAGATGAGGTAACTGAGGCACAGAGAAGTTAAGTGACTTGCCCAAGGTCACACAGCAGACACGTGGAGGAGCTGGGATTCGAACCCACGACCTCTGCCTCCAAAGCCCGAGCTCTTTCCACTGAGCCACTCTGGGGAGAGAGGGGCTGGGGGGCTTGGCGGGGCTGGGAACTGGGGTGGGGAGGGAGGGATTTCTTGACTGTGAGCCCATTGTTGTGTAGGGACTGTCTCTATATGTTACCGAATTGTACTTTCCAAGCGCTTAGTACAGTGCTCTGCACACAGGAAGCGCTCAATAAATACGAATGAATGAATGACTGGGGGGCTTGGAGGGGGCTAGGAACTGGGGGGAGAGGGGGGCTGGGGGGCTTGGAGGGGCTGGGAACTGGGTGAGAGAGGGAGAGGCTGCGGGTCTTGGAGGGCGCTGGAAATTGGGGGGAGAGAGGGGCTGGGGGGCTTGGAGGGGCTGGGAACTGGGTGGAGAGGGAGGGACTGGGGTCTTGAGGGGCTGGGAACTGGGGGAGAGAGGGGTTGGGAGGCTTGGAGGGGCTGGGAACTGAGGGAGAGAGGGGCGGGGGCTTGGAAGGGCTGGGAACCGGTGGGGGGTGGGAGGGGCTGGGGGGCTTGGAGGGGGCTGGGAACAGGGGGAGGGAGGGGCTGGGGGGCTTGGAGGGGCTGGGATCTAGGGAGGGGGAGGGAGGGGCTGGGGGTCAGGCAGGGCGTTGGGGACCATCATCATCATCAATCGTATTTATTGAGCGCTTACTATGTGCAGAGCACTGTACTAAGCGCTTGGGAAGTACAAATTGGCAACATATAGAGACAGTGCCTACCCAACAGTGGGCTCACAGTCTAAAAGGACCAGTGCTGGAGCAGGAGGATGGAGGGTGGGGAGGGGGCTGGGGGCCTGTGGTGAAGGACCTGGGGGCTGGGGACTGTCAGAGACAGTACAGGGCAGAAAGGGCCCTGGAAAGGAGAGAGAAAAAGAGAGAGAGAGAGAGAGAGAGAGAGAGAGAGAGAGAGAGAGAGAGAGAGAGAGAGAGAGAGAGAACGGGGACAACTGAAAGATGGATTGATTGCTCGATCTACCAACTCCGTTTTATTGTACTCTCCTAAGTACTTAGTACAGTGCTCTCGAGGCACACAAGTGCTCAATAAACACCATTGATTATGATGATGATGGGATGGGGGCCAGGATGATATCAGCGTGGCTCAGTGGAAAGAGCATGGGCTTTGGATTTGAACCCGGCTCCACCAACTTCAGCTGTGTGACTTTGGGCAAGTCACTTAACTTATCTGTGCCTCAGTTACCTCATTTGTAAAATGGGGATTAAAACTGTGAGCCCCCCGCGGGACAACCTAATCACCTTGTAACCTCCCCAGCGCTTAGAACAGTGCTTTGCACAGAGTAAATGCTTAACAAATATTATTATTATTATTATTATTATTATTATTATGTACCAATGGTGCTGTAAGCACCTTATGCCTACTAACACTTTTGGATTGTACCCTCCCAAGCATTTAGTACAGTGCTGTGCACACAGTAAGAGCTCAATTCAGTCATTCATTCATTTGTATTTATTGAGCACTTACTGTGTGCACAGCACTGTACAAAGCACTTGGGAGGGTACACTACAACAAACAGGTAAATTCCCTGCCCATAATGAGCTCACAGTCTAGAGGGAGAATAAATAACAAATAAATACCATTGATTGACTGCCATCATTCATTCATTCAATCGTATTTAATGAGTAATTACTGTGTGCAGAGCACTGTACTAAGCGCTTAACATCCTGTTCAGCGGCATCAACATCAGTGGGGCTTTGGAGAAGACATTGCTGCCGTCTATTCACTCCATCCCATCTCCCTCCCTGTCTCCCATACCCAGCTTGCTCCCTGCCCTGATCCCAAGATTCATTCATTCATTCATTCAGTTGTATTTATAAAGCACTTACTGTGTGCAGAGCACTGTACTAAGCGCTTGGGAAAGTACAATACAACAATAAGCAGTGACAATCCCTGTCCTCAGAGTCTAGAGAGGAGGAGACAGACAGCAATACTAATAAACAGACATCAAGATAAATAAAATGACTGATATATAGCTTACAGTCTAGAAGGGGAGACAGACATGAATGCAAATAAATAAAATGATAGCTATGGACATAAGTGCTATGGGGCTGGGAGAGGGGAAGAGCAAAGGAAGCAAGTCAGGGTGACAGAAGGGAGTGGGATATGAGGAAAAGTGGGGCTCAGTCTGGGAAGGCCTCTTGGAGGTGATGTGCCTTTAATTAGGCTTTGAAGGGGGGAGAGTCATTGTCAGATTAGAGGAAGGAGGATATTCATTCATTCATTCATTCAATCATATTTATTGAGCACTTACTGTGTGCAGACCACTGTACTAAGCGCTTGGGAAGTACAAGTTGGCAACGTATAGAGATGGTCCCTACCCAACAATGGGCTCACAGTCTAGAAGGGGGAGACAGACAACAAAACAAAACATATTAATAAAATAAAATAAATAGAATAGTAAATATGTACAAGTAAAATAAATAGAGTAATAAATCTGTACAAACATATATACAGGTGCTGTGGGGAGGGGAAGGAGGTAGGGTGGGGGGGGATGGGGAGGAGGAGAGGAAAAAGGGGGCTCAGTTTGGGAAGGCCTCCTGGAGGAGGTGAGCTCTCAGTAGGGCTTTGAAGGGAGGAAGAGAGCTAGCTTGGCGGATGTGGGGAGGGAGGGCATTCCAGGCCAGGGGGAGGACGTGGGCCGGGGATCGACGGTGGGACGGGCGAGAACTAGGCACGGTGAGGAGGTTAGCGGCAGAAGAGCAGAGGGTGCGGGATGTGATGGACGAGGAGAGAAGGGAGGTGAGGTAGGAGGGGGCGAGGTGATGGACAGCCTTGAAGCCGAGAGTGAGGAATCTTTGCCTGATGCGTAGGTTGATTGGTAGCCACTGGAGATTTTTGAGGAGGGAAGTAACATGCCCAGAGCGTTTCTGCACAAAGATGACCCGGGTAGCAGTGTGAAGTATAGATTGAAGTGGGGAGAGACAGGAGGATGGGATACCGGAGAGGAGGCTGATGCAGTAATCCAGTCAGAATAGGATGAGAGACTGAACCAGCAGATTCCAGACCAGAGGTAGGACGTGGGTCAGGGGTGGGACAGGTGAGATGGAGGCCCAGTGAGAAGGTTGGCGGCACCAGAGGAGCGGAGAGTGCAGGCTGGGTTGTAGAAGGAGAGAAGTGAGGTGAGGTAGGAGGGAGCAAGGTGATTAAGAGTTTTAAAGTCAATGGTGAAGAGTTTTTGCTTGCTACGGAGGTAGATAGGCAACTCTCCCCAACCCCCCATCCCCAACTCACTCCCCAACCTAATGCACTGCACATAGTAAGAGCTCAATAAATATGATTGACTGACTGACCTCGAATTCACTCCCTCCCCCTCTCCCAGCTTACTCCCTGCTCCCCCAGCTCCTTCCCTTCCCAGCTCACTTAATAATAATAATAATAATAATGGTATTTATTAAGCACTTACTATGTGCAAAGCACTGTTCTAAGTGCTGGGGTTATACAAGGTGATCAGTTTGTCCCAAGTGGGGCTCACAGTCTTCATCCCCATTTTTACAGATGAGGGAACTGAGGCACAGAGAAGTTAAATGACTCTCCCAAAGTCACACAGCTGACAATTGGCGGAGCCGGGATTTGAACCCATGACCTCTGACTCCAAAGCCCATGCTCTTTCCACTGAGCCACACTGCTTCTCCCTGCCCACCAGGAGCCCCAAAACCCTAGCTCCTGCCTAGGTCCCTGCCTCCTTGGAACACCCACCTGACCCAGGGAACCCAGGAGTAGGAGAAGCAGCGTGGCTCAGTGGAAAGAGCACGGGTTTTGGAGTCAGAGATCATGAGTTCAAATCCCGTCTCTGCCAACTGTCAGCTGTGTGACTTTGGGCAAGTCACTTAACTTCTCTGTGCCTCACTTACCTCATCTGTAAAATGGGGATTAAGACTGTGAGTCCCCCGTGGGACAACCTGATCACCTTGTAACCTCCCCAGCGCTTACAACAGTGCTTTGCACATAGTAAGCGCTTAATAAATGCCATTTAAAAAAAAAAACCAGGGACCCCAGCCCCAACCTGCACTCCTGTCTCTATGGGACCTGCCCCACTTCCTGCCCCCCAGGAATCCCGGGATGCTCCACTACTGCTAAACTTTTCACTGTGCCTCCATCTCGCCTATCTTGCCACCATCCCCTGGCGCACATCCTGCCTATGGCTTGGAACACTTTCCCTCCTCAAATCCGACAGACAACGACTCCCCCCACTTCAAAGCCTTACTGAAGGACTATCTCCTTTAGATTGTCCTTTAGTCTTTAGATAGTCTTTTAGACTGTGAGCCCACTGTTGGGTAGGGACTGTCTCTATATGTTGCCAACTTGTACTTCCCAAGCGCTTAGTACAGTGCTGTGCACACAGTAAGCGCTCAATAAATATGATTGATTGATTGATTGATCTCCTCCAAGGGGCCTTCCCAGACGAAGCCCTACTTTTCTCATCTCCTACTCCCTTCTGCGTTCCCCTGACTTGCTCCCTTTGCTCTTCCCCTGTCCCAGCCCCACAGCACTTATATCCATATTTGTCATTTTATTTCTTTGTATTCATGTCTGTCTCCCCATCTCCTCTAGACTGTAAGCTCCTTGTGGGCAGGGAATGTGTCTGTTTATTGTTCTATTGCCCTTTCCCAAGGGCTTAGTAATAATAATTCATTCATTCAATCGTATTTATTGAGCGCTTACTGTGTGCAGAGCACTGTACTAAGTGCTTGGGAAGTACAAGTCGGCAACATATAGAGACAGTCCCTACCCAACAGTGGGCTAACAGTCTAGAAGGGGGAGACAGACAACAAAACAAAACATGCAGACAGGTGCATGATAATGATAATAATAATAATAATTATGGTATTTGTTAAGTGCTTACTATGTGCCAAGCACTGTTCTAAGCTCTGGAGTAGATACAAGGTAATCAGGTTGTCCCACGTGGGGCTCACAGTCTTAATCCCCATTTTACAGATGAGGTAACTGAGGCACAGAGAAGTGAAGTGGCTTGTCCAAAGTGACACAGCAGATAAGTGGTGGAGCCGGGATTAGAACCCATGTCCTGATTCACTTGTATTCATCCCAGTGCTTAGTTCAGTGCCTGGCACATAGTAAGCACTTAACAAATACCACGTTAAAAAAAAAGATAATCGGGTAAGACACAGTCCCCATCCAACATAAGTCTCACAGTGTAAGTAGGAGGGAGAACAGATATTAAATCTCCATATTTACAGATAAGGGAACTGAGGTCCAGAGAAGTGAAGTGACTTTTCCAAGGTCACCCAGCAGGCAAGTGGAGGAGGCAGGATTAGAACTCCTCCACTCCTCCACTCCTCTGATCCCTAGACCTTTGCTCTTTCTACTAGTCTTTGCTGCTTTCCCAGGATCCTATTGGAAAACTGTCCAAAAAAGAACTCCACATCTCCCTACTCAAACCCTGTTCTTCTCCTAACTTTTCCATCACTGTAGGCAACAGCACTATCCTCCTTGTCTCACAAACCCATAATCTGATCCTTGACTCATCTCTCATTCATCCCCCCTAGCTCTCTTCCTCCCTTCAAAGCCCTACTGAGAGCTCACCTCCTCCAGGAGGCCTTCCCAGACTCAACCCCATTTTTCCTCTCCTCCCCATCCCCCCACCCTACCTCCTTCCCCTCCCCACAGCACCTGTATATATGTTTGTACATATTCATTACTCTATTTTACTTGGACATATTTACTATTCTATTTATTTTCTTAATGATGTGCATCTAGCTTTATTTCTATTTATTCTGATGGCTTGACACCTGTCCACATGTTTTGTTTTGTTGTCTGTGTCCCCCTTCTAGACTGTGAGCCCATTGTTGGGTAGGGACCGTCTCTATATGTTGCCAATTTGTACTTCCCAAGTGCTTAGTACAGTGCTCTGCACACAGTAAGCGCTCAATAAATACGATTGAATGAATGAATGAATGAATCCTGCGCATTCTATCTGTCACCAAATCCTGTTGATTCTACTTTCATAACATTTCTATAATCTTGTCCTTTCCTCTCCATCCAAACTGCTACCACACTGATCCAAGCTCTTATCCTATCCTGGCTCGACTATTACATCAGCCTCCCTACATCCTGTCTCTCCCCTTTCCAGTCGACACTTCACTCTGCTGCCCAGATCATTTTTCTGAAAAAAACATTCAGTCCATGTTTCTCCAATCCTCAGGAACCTCCGGAGGTTGCCCATCCACCTCTGCATCGAATACAAACTCATCATCACTGGCTTTAAGGCACTCAATCAGTTCTCTTCCTGTCAGTCAATCGTATTTATTGAGTTCTTACTGTGTGCAGAGCACTGTACTAAGCACTTGGGACAGTACAATAGAACAATATAGCAGACATACTCCCTGCCCACAGTGAGCTTACAGTCTAGAGGGGGAGACCGACATTAACAGAAATAAGTAAATGGCAGGTATGGACATAAATGCTGTGAGGCTGGGAGAGGGGCAGAATAAAGGGAGCAAGTCAGGGTGACATGGAAGAGAGAAGAGGAAAGTTGGGCTTACCTCGCTGATCTTCTACTACAACCCAGCTCACACACTTCGCTGACACCAGTGTACTGACTGTCCCTTGATATAGTTTCTCCCACCATCAATCCTATGTCCTGTCCTCCTCCAGGCCTGGAACTCCTTTCCCCTTCATAACCGACATCCCACCTCCTCCCAGCTTCAAAACCCTCCTAATAATAATAATAATAATAATGATGGCATTTGTTAAGTGCTTACTATGTACAGAGCACTGTTCTAAGTGCTGGAGGGGATACAAGGTGATCAGGTTGTCCCATGTGGGGCTCGCAGCCTTAATCCTCATTTTACAGATGAGATAACTGAGGCTCAGAGAAGTTAAGTGACTTGCCCAAGGTCACACAGCAGACATGTGGCGGAGCTGGGATTCGAACCCATGACCTCTGACTCCAAAGCCCATGCTCTTTCCACTGAGCCATGCTGCTCCTAAAATTACATCTCTTCCAAGAGGCCTTCCCTGATTATCCCCTAATTTCCCCTATCCACATCCCCTCAGTGTCACTAAGGCACTTGACTATGTACCCCTTAATTACAGGGGTACACAGCCCCCCTCCCCTTTATTCATCCCCCCTCCCAGTCCCACAGCTCATATGTATAGATCAATCAATCAATCAATCGTATTTATTGAGCGCTTACTATGTGCAGAGCACTGTACTAAGCGCTTGGGAAGTACAAATTGGCATCACATAGACACAGTCCCTACCCAACAGTGGGCTCACAGTCTAAAAGGGGGAGACAGAGAACAGAACCAAACATACCAACAAAATAAAATAAGTAGGATAGAAATGTACAAGTAAAATAAATAAATAAATAGAGTAATAAATATGTACAACCATATATACATATATACAGGTGCTGTGGGGAAGGGAAGGAGGTATAGATCTGTCATTTATTTATTTATTTACATTAATGTCTGTCTATTCCTCCAGACTGTAAGCTCGCTGTGGGTGGGGAATGTGTCTGCTTATTGTTGTGGTTGTAGTCTCCCAAGCCCTTAGTACAGTGCTCTACACACAGTAAGTGCTCAATAAATATGACTGAATGAATGAAGTACTTTACTACTCACCCTCAGCCCCACAGCCCTTATGTACATATCCTTATACTCTACTATTTCCAATTTGGGTAATTTGTTTTAATGTCGGTCTCCCCCTGTAGACTAAACTTGTGGGTATGGATGATGTTTGCCAACTCTACTGTATTGTTCTCTCACAAGAGCTTAGTAGAGTGCTCTGCACATAGTAAGTGCTCAATAAAGTCCACTGATTGATTGACAGGAGGAGAGGGGAGTGGCACAGATTCAGATGGACGTGGAAGTGCTTTTCCCTTCAGTCTTTCCTTCCAAACTGGGCTTTAAATATGGAATTTGTTAAACTCTTACTATGTGCCAGGCACTGTACTAAGCACTGGAACACGCTCCTCCTCCTCCTCCCCTCCCCATCGTCCCCCTTCCCTCCCTCTGCCCTACCCCGTCCCCTCCTCACAGCACTTGTATGTATTTGTACTTATTTATCACTCTTATTTATTTGTACATATTTATTATATTTATTTTTATTAATCAATCAATTAATGATATGTATATTACTATAATTCTATTTACTCGGATGGTATTGACACCTATCTACTTGTTTTATTTTGTTGTCTGTCACTCCCTTCTAGACTGTGAGTCCGTTGTTGGGTAGGGACCATCTCTATATGTTGCTGATTTGTACTTCCCAAGTGCTTCGTCCAGTGCTCTGCACACAGTAAGTGCTCAATAAATATGATTGAATGAATGAATGAATGAATAAATGCCCATTAAAAGAGTTGGACACAGTCGATGTCCCACATGGGGTTCACAGTCTTAATCCCCACTTTTCAGATGAGGGAACTGAGGCACAGAGAAGTTAAGTGACTTGCCCAAGGTCACACAGCTGACAAGTGGCAGAGTTGGGATGAGAACCCAGCTCCTTCTGACTCTCAGGCCCGGGACTCTATCACACTAGGCCACGGTTCATTCATTCATTCATTCATTCAATCGTATTTATTGAGCACTTACTGTGTGCAGAGCACTGTACTAAGGGCTTGGGAAGTCCAAGTTGGCCATTTATAGAGACGGTCCCTACCCAACAACGGGCTCACAGTCTAGAAGGGGGAGACAGGCAACAAAACAAAACATATTAACAAAATAAAATAAATAGAATAGTAAATATGTACATGTAAAATAGAGTAATAAATCTGTACAAACATATATACAGGTGCGGTGGGGAGGGGAAGGAGGTAGGGCGGGGGAGATGGGGAGGGGGAGAGGAAGGAGGGGGCTGAGTGTGGGAAGGCCTCCTGGAGGAGGTGAGCTCTCAGTAGGGCTTTGAAGGGAGGAAGAGAGCTAGCTTGGCAGATGTGTGGAGGGAGGGCATTCCATGGCAGGGGCAGAACGTGGGCCGGGGTCGACGGTGGGACAGGTGAGAACGAGGCACAGTGAGGAGGTTAGCGGCTGAGGAGCGGAGGGTGCGGGTTGGGCTGTAGAAGGAAAGAAGGGAGGTGAGGTGCGGGGTGGGGGAGGTGATGGAGAGCTTTGAAGCCGAGAGTGAAGAGTCTTTGCCTGGTGCGTAGGTTGACTGGTAGCCACTGGAGATTTTTGAGGAGGGCAGTAACATGCCCAGAGCGTTTCTGCACAAAGATGATCCGGGCAGCAGCGTGAAGTATAGACTAAAGTGGGGAGAGACAGGAGGATTGGAGATCAGAGAGGAGGCTGATGCAGTAATCCAGTGGGGATAGGATGAGAGACTGAATCAACAGGGTAGTGGTTTGGATGGAGAGGAAAGGGCGGATCTTGGCGATGTTGCGGAGGTGAGACCGCAACAGGTTCTTCTCTGTAATCTCTGAATGGGCCTGATGAAAGGATGGGAGTCCCTACCAGAAGTGGGGGTATCAAGGCCAGCTGCTGGGAACCAGGACTCTAGACTCCACTGCCCCATCCCTGCCCATCACACTGAAGTCTCCAGGCAGTGTTCTGGGATCCCCTCCCAGAAGGCTGTCTCACTTCATTGTACTAAGTGCTTTGAGATCTCCAAGTGGAAAGAAGGTTTTGTGGAGAGGTATTCACAGGGAAGGCCACAGAGACCACATCCCTACTTGTCTGCCTAACTCCCATCCCCGTTGATTCCCAATGCTCAGAGACCAGAAAAAGTTATCTCTGGAGATGGAAGCATCTCCTGCTGTGGCAGGAGAAGTGTAGACAAGGAATTATGGTAGCTTCCCACCTCCCGAGTGGTGAATTGTAGGTAGGGAATTAGGGTAGCTTTCCTCACTCCAGGGTTGCAAATTGTAGGCAGGGAATTATGGTAGCTTTCCTCACTCCAGGGTGGCAAATTGTAGGCAAGGAATTAAGGTAGCTCTCCTCACTCTAGGGTAGCAAATTGTAGGCAGGGAATTATGGTAGCTTCCCCATCTCCAGAATGGTGAACTGTAGGCGGGAGTTAAGGTAACTTTTCAATCAATCGATCAGTCCTATTTATTGAATGGAGCACTGTACTAAATGCTTGGGAGTGTACAATCTAACAGAGTTGGTAGACAAGTTCCCAGCTAACAACAAGCTTACAGTTTAGAAAGGGAGGCACACTTTAATATAAATAAATAAATTACAGAGGTGTATGTAAGTGCTGTTGGGCTGAGGGAAGACCAAATGAAGAGTGCAAATCTATTTGCAAGGGTGATGCAGAAAGGAGTGGGAGAACAGGAAATGAGGGCTTAGTCAGGGAAGGCCTCTTGGAAGGCATGTGCTTTCAATAAGGCTTTGAAGGTGGGGAGAGTGGTCGTCTGTTGGATATGAAAATGGAGGGTATTCCAGGCCAGAGGCAGGAACGTGGGCGAGTGGTTGACAATGAGATAAATTAGATCGAGGTACAGTGAGTAGGTTGGCATTAGAGGAGCTAAGTTTGCGGGCTGGGTTGCAGTAGGAGAGAAATGAGGTAAGTTAGGAGGGGGCAAGGTGATTGGGTGCTTTAAAGCCAATAGCAAGATATATCTATTTGATGTCCATTCCCTTCCCCCCCTGCTCCAGATTCTGAGTTCTTTGTGGGCAGGGAATGTCTACCAACTTTATTATATTGTACTTTCCCAAATGCTTAGTACGATAATCTGCACACTGTAAGTGCTCAATAAATACGATTGACAGGCTGATTGATGTGGAAGTGATTGGGCAACCATTGGAGGTTCTTGGAGAGTGGGGAAACCTGGCCTGAGTGTTTCTTTAGAAAAACTGATCTGGACAGCAGAATGAAGTATGGGCTGGGGAGGGGAGAGACAGGACTTGGGGACGTCAGCAAGGAAGCTGATAAAATAATTAAGGCGGGATAGAATAAGTGATTCCCCCTCTCAGGATTGCACCTGGAGAGTTTCCAGTACTCTACCAGTCTTGACTATGGGAGGGAGAGTCAAGCAGAGACATACCCTTTCCTAGCTTGGGCAGTGGCTAGTGAGTGGAAGGTAATCTGATACAAGTCAAAACTCCCCTGTTCTGGGCAGCAGCAGCATGGGAGAGAGTCGAGGGAGGAGGATAAAATTTACTACACTGAAGGAGGCAATGGTAAATCACTTCCGGATTTTTATCAAGAAAACTCTGTGGATCCACTACCAGAACAATTGCAGATGGAGGTGGGGCATTCTGGGAGAAAAGTGTCCATGGTGTTGTTATGGGTTGGAGATGACTTGACAGCATAAGACAAGAATAACTGCTTAGATTAGCATGGTAGCAGTTTGGATGGAGAAGAAAAAGGTGGATTTTAGCAATGTTTGTGAAGGTTGAACCTGCAGGATTTGGTGACTGATTGAATCTGTGGGTTGAAAGAGAGAAACGAGTTGAGGGAATGCCAAGTTTATGGGCTTTTAAGGCAGGGTGGTTGGTAGTGCTGTCTACAGTGATGGGAGAATCGCTGGGAGGGCAGGATTTGGGTGGGAAGATGAGTAGATTTGATTTGGACATGTGAAGTTTGATCTGTCAGTGGGACATCCAAGTGGATATATCTGGAGGGCAGGAGGAAATGTGAGACTTCAGAGATGAGAGATCAGGGCTAGAGATACAGATCTGGGAATCATCTGCATAGAAATTGTAGTTGAAACCACAGGAGTGAATGAGTTTTCCAAGGGAGTGGGTGTAGACGGAGAATAGAAGAGGACCCAGAACTGAGCCTTGAAGGAATCCCACATTTAGGGGGTGGGAGGCAGAGGAGGAGCTCTTGAAAGAGACTGAGAAAAAGTGGTCAGAGAGATAGGAGGAGAACCAGGAGAGGACAGTGCCAGTGAAGCCAAGGTTGCATAAGGTTTCCAGGAGAAGGGGGTAGTTGACAGTGTCGAAGGCAGCTGAGAGGCGAAGTATTAGGATGGATTTGGCAAGAAGGAGGTCATCGGTGACCTTTGAGAGAACAGTTTCTGTGGATTGAAGGGGGCAAAAGCCAGATTGGAGGGGCTCAGGGGGAGAATTGAAGGAGAGGAACTTGAAACAGTGGGAGTAGAAAACTCGCTCAAGGAGTTTGAAGAGGAATAGTAGGAGGGAGTTGGGGCGATTACTGGAGGGAGCCATGAGGTCAAGGGAGGATTTTTTTAGGATGGGGAGACATGAGCACGTTTGAAAGCAGTGGGGAAGAAGCCATTGGAGAGTGAACAGATGAAGATGGCGGTAAGGAGGGAAGAAGGGAGGGGCCAACAGCTTTGATAAGGAGTGGAGTCGACAGGGTGGAAGTCGAAAGCCAGGTGAAGGGGCTGGATTTTGAGAGGAGGAAGGAGATCTCCTCTTGAGATACTGCTGGGAAAGAGAGTGACCAAGTAGAATTATGGTAGCTGCTGCCCCTCCAGGGTGGTGAACAGTAGGCAGGGAATTATGGTAGCTAACCCTTCCAGGGTAGCCAAGTGTAGGTAGGGAATTATGGTGGCTTCCTTCCCTCCAGGGTGGCAAACTGTAGGCAGGGAATTATGGTGACTTTCCCTGTACTGGAGTGGGGGTGGTGTTTCTTTTTGGAGGATAGAGGAGCTGGGGAAATGTTTTATCTTCAGATGTGACCCCTCTCATTCCTCTAGGCCCCCACGTTCCAACAATCCATAAAGAATTATTTCCCGGTCGATTCTGGAGGTTTAGGATGATCATTTCTTGGGCAGTAATCAGCAACCTAATTAGATTTCCCTAATGAAGTGGTGGTGATTAATTAACCAATCCCCTGGGCCTCTAATTAGGATAGGGAGTGGTGATGGATGGGGTGGAGGTCGTGACGGAGAGAGTTGGAGTTCAAGTTTACTCCGTCTCTCAGTGCATTCTGGGTCTCAGTGTCATCATTCCCACTGCCATCATGGTGACCGTCACTGCCATCTTCACGATCACTACCGCAATCTTCACCATCATCTTCACCAACATCACCATCATCTTCACCAACATCACCACCGTCATCCTCATCACCCTGATCACCACGCTCGCCACCAAATTTGGTATCACTATTTCCACTCCCCTTTCCACCCTCACCAACTTTGTCCTGCTCTTTCTCATCACCCCGACCATGGGTTCAGTGCCTTCTTGTTGGGTGAAGCAGTAATAATAATAATATTAATGATGGCATTTATTAAGTGCTTTCTATGTGCAAAGCACTGTTCTAAGCACTGGGGGGGATACAAGGTGATCAGATTGTCCCACGGGGGGTTCACAGTCTTCATCCCCATTTTACAGATAAGGTAACTGAGGCACAGATAAGTTAGGTGACTTGCCCAAAGTCACATAGCTGACAATTGGCAGAGCTGGGATTTGAACCCATGACCTCTGACTCCATCATCTCCAGTATCCAGCACCTGACTTTGTTCTTCAGGTGAAAGACAATTCTCCTTCTTCCTCTGTCTCCCTCGACTCTCTCTGGGTCCCAGTCTCTCTCTCTGTCTTTCTGTCTCTGTGACTCTCAGCCTCTGACTCTGTCATCTTAGGCTTGTCTGTCTGGGTCCTGAAGAATCCACGGAGGGTAACTGTTTTCTGCACCAGCCACAGATTCTGCTGGACCAACCTGGTGTTGCTGAACCCCAGAGGTGTGAACTCTGAAACAGCTGTACCCCAAACTGCTATACTCCAGAAAGGCTGTACCCCAGAGCTGCTGAACTCCAGAGTTTCTGAACCCTGAGACTCCTGTACCTTAGAGCTGTGACCTTCAGAACAGCTGAACCCCAGAGGTGTAAACCCCAGAACTGCCATTCCCCAGAGCTGCTCTATTCCAGAGCTTCTGCACCCCAAGGCTGCTGAACCTCGGGGCTGCTGGATCTCAGAGCTGTGAACCTCAGAGCTGCTGAACCCTAGAGGTGTGAACCCCCAAACTGCCATACCCCAGCCTGCTCTATTCCAGAGCTTCTGCACCCCAAGGCTGCTGAACCTCGGAGCCACTGGATATCAGAGCTCTGAACCTCACAGCTGCTGAACCCCAGAGGTGTGAACCCCAAAACTGCCATACCTCAGAGCTGCTGAACTCTGGGACTGCTGCACCCCAAAACCGTGGAACCCCAAAGCTGCTGAACCCCAGGGATGTGAACTCTCAAATGGCTGAACCCCAGAGCTGCTGAACCTCAGAACTGCTATAGCCCAGTGCTGCTGAACCCTGGGACTGTGGAGCCCCAAAGCTGCTGAACCCCAGAGGTGTGAACCCTGGAACGGCTGAACCCCAGTGCTGCAGAACCTCAGGATTGCTGTACCCCAGAGCTACTGAACCCTGGGACTGCTGGAGCTCAGAGCTGTGAACCCCAGAGCTTCTGAACCCCAGAACGGTTGTACCCCATAGCTGCCGAACCATGGGGTCTGTATGTCCGGCTCATGGGACTCAGCTCCATCCCTGGGCCTGGTGCTCTGGCCAATGTGGTAACACAAGGTCCCCGAACCAGAGTTGGATTTTCCACATTATGGGGTTGGACCATTAAAACAACGCATCCACTTGAAATCTCTCTCCCGCTGAAAAAGCCTCAGTACCTAATGCCACCCTGAGAAACGATTAACGTTCAGCTGGTGCTTTGGCCCGGACTCGCTAAAAGTCAGCCTTCAGTTTATTTTTGACGAGTCTTGAGTGCTAGTCTTACTGCAACTATTAAGCAATTTAGTATTGAATTACAGTATTGTAGATCATTACTGATGTCTAGAACTATCTGTGATGCTTGGATCACGTACAACTAGTTTTTTAGGGGATTCTGGGCACAGTACACTTGGGAGGGATGGGGACAATAGCCTACCAATGTGAGAAGATGTGTCTAACACTCTGATGTGATCATATTCCATTTCTGGATTCTAGAGCTATTTTATGGATGACCCCTGCACCTTTGAGTTTAGTTGTGTGAGGTAATGCAGTGAGATTGATCAGTTAAATTCCCTCTGGGGCTGCCTTCCTGGGCCTTTGGCACTTCTGATTTGAAGGGTAAACGCCAAGCGTACTGGGCCATGTGAAGTGACTAATTCTTCCTTTTTTTCTTGGATCGAAGCCTGCATTGTTCATCAGGATAAAAAACTGAGCCCAAGATGAGTACCTTCCAACAATGGAAAAAGCATTCAGATATGGTATGATTGTCATGAACTAGTCAAGGCTAAGGTAAGGGGCCCAGTGAATACTACTTTTCATCCTAAGAACCTACCATGATGTCCAGCTATCTTAAATCCGGCTCATAGGAGTAGTTTGCTTCAATCGGTAGTATTTATTTAGCACTTACTTTGTACAGAGAAGCAACATGGATCAGTGGAAAGAGTCTGGGTTTTGGAGTCAGAGGTCATAGGTTCAAATCCTGGCTCCGCCAATTGTCAGCTGTGTGACTTTGTGCAACTCACTTAATTTCTCTGTGCCTCAGTTGCCTCATCTGTAAAATGGGGATTAAGACTGTGAGTCCCACCTGGGACAACCTGACTTCATTCTATCAAACATTTGTATCTGCTTTCTCTCTTGTCACAACCATTTTGTTCCAAAATACCTTTTAGGCTAGTGTTGCATGCCTAGATGTTATTGGTGACAGAGACCTACTTGGAGCCAAAGTGGCCTTGTGGGTTGAACACGGGAGGTATAGGCAGAAGTGGAAACTGAGCAAAGTTTCTTATCTTATCTTATCTCATTCTTTCTAATTCTTATCTCATTGACCAACTTGTTCTTGATGTGAAAGGTACAAAACCAGATTGGATTATTTCAGGCCACCGGACGCCTTAAACAGATTCTCTGTTAATTTAAGTACCCACCAGGGCCAGAGCTGTTTGCCATGCGATAGTTGTCCCTTGTCTGTCTTAAAGAAAAACTGTAAGCAAGTTAAATGAAGGTGTTCTATCTCTGCCCCATTTTAAAAAACAGACCAAGCTGACTGCAACGGTCGAGGAGTGAAGGAAGACCTGTGGAGTGAGAGAAAATAAAGGGAGGGTGATGGTGGAGGAAAAAAGGAGGCACTTGATAAATATACCTGGTGGTTATCACAGGAGATGGTTATCACTATTGGCTTCAAAGCTCTCCATCACCTTGCCCCTTCTTACCTCACCTCTCTTCTTTCCTTCTACATCCCAGCCTGCAAACTCCACTCCTTTGGTGCTAATCTTCTCAATGTGCCTCTTTTTTGCCTGTCCTGCTGTTGACCCCTGGCCCAAGTCCTACCTCTGGCCTGGAATGCCCTCCCTCCTCAAATCGCCAAACTAGCACACTTCCCCCTTCAAAGCCCTACTGAAAGCTCACCTCCTCCAGGAAGCCTTCCCAGACTGAGCACCCCTTTTCCTCCCCTCCCCTCCCCATCGCCCCAACGTACTCCCTTTTCTCCACCCCCCTCCATGTCTCACAGCACTTGTGCATATATGTACATATTTATAATTATAATTCTATCTGTTTTTATTAATGATGTGTATATATCTATAATTCTATTTATTTATAATAATGCTACTGACACCCATTTACTTGTTTTAATGTCTGTCTCCCCACATCTAGACTGTGAGCCCTTTGTGGGCAGGGGTTGTCTCTGTTGCTGAATTGTACTTCCCAAGCACTTAGTATAGTGCTTTGCACACAGTAAGCACTCAATAAATACAATTGAATGAATAATCTGCTTCGAGGGTGTGAGAAAAATAAGCTACTGAAAAAAAGCTACTGAAGTCACAGGTCACTGGAATGCTGAGAAATTCAGCTTGCACTCTTGCTTCTCCAGAGAATTGTTGAATTTGTGCCCATTAAGAGGAACTAAATGGACTTAAATACGATATTCTCCATACCCATATTGCAAATAGTGTTTTAAGACTCCTTCTGCCTGGAATCGTATGTTTCCTCTTACTTCCGACCTTTCTCCTTGCATTTCAGTGAGGTATAAAAAGTCGGGGTCGCACCTGGAGAGTTCCCAGTCCTCTACCAGTCTCGACTATGGGAGAGAGAGTCAAGCAGAGGCATATCCATTGCATTCCTAGTTTGTGCAGTGGCTAGCGAGTGGCAGACAATCTGCTACAACTCAAAACTCACCCGTGCTGGACAGCAGTGTCATGGGAGAGTGTAGATGGAGGAGGCTCAGGTTTACTGCACGGATGGAGGCAATGGTAAACCACTTCCATAATTTTACCAAGAAAACTCTCTGAATCCACTACCAGAACGATTGCAGATGGAGAGCAGGGCGTTCTGGGGGAGATGTGTCCGTGGTGTCGCTATGGGTCGGAAACAACTTGATGGCATTAGACAACAAGTGCTTAGTACAGTGCTCTGCACACAGTAAGCGCTCAATAAATACGATTGACTGACTGACATTCATTCATTCATGCAATCGTATTTATAGAGTGCTTACTGTGTGCAGAGCACTGTACTAAGAGCTTGGGAAGTACAATTCAGCAATAGAGACAATCCCTGCCCACAACGGGCTCACAGTCTAAAAGGGGGAAGACAGCATCAAAACAAGTAAACAGGCAACAGTAGCATCATTATAAATAAATAGAATTATAGCTATATACCCATCATTAATAAAAAGAAATATAATTATAATTATAAATATGTACATATATGCACAAGTGCTATGGGGCGGGAAGGGAGTGTAGAGCAAAGGGAACAGGTTGGGGTGTTGGGGAGGGGAGGGGGAGCAGAGGAAAAGGAGATTAGTCTGGGAAGTCCTGGAATTGACACAGAGTATAGATTTTATATGACACAGGGCAGAGGACCTATACAGACTCAGGTTGTGGACTCCATGTAGGTGCAGAGTATATAGATCCTATATGATACAGAGGGTGGGACCTTTATAGACACAGGTAATGTGGCTCATTGGAAGGAGCACGGACTTGGGAGTCAGAGGTCATGGGTTCTTATCCCGGCTCCACCACTTGTCTGCTGTGTGACTTTGGGAAAGTCACTTAACTTCTCTGTGCCTCAGCTACCTCATCTGTAAAATGGGATTAAGACTGTGAGCCCCATGTGGGACAACCTGATTGCCTTGGATTCCTCCCAGGGCTTAGAACAGCGCTTGGCCCATAGTAAGCGCCTAACAAATGCCATCATTATTATTGAGAAGCAGCGGGGTTCAGTGGAAAGAGCCCAGGCTTGGGAGTCAGAGGTCATGGGTTCTTATCCCGGCTCCGCCACTTGTCTGCTGTGTGACTTTGGGCAAGTCACTTAACTTCTCTGTGCCTCAGTTACCTCATCTGTAAAATGGGGATTAAGACTGTGAGTCCCGTGTGGGACAACCTGATCACCTTGTGTCCCCCCCAGCACTTGAAACAGTACTTCACACATAGTAAGCATTTAACAAATACCATCATTATTATTATTATTATTATCTCATGAATACCTCAGTTATATCACCATATAGATGCAGGATATAAAATCAGTAGAGGCAGAGGATGCTATATGCCTGGAGATCTGCCTACGATCCCCCTGTATCTAAGTCTCTCTCTCTTCTTCAGGCCCTCCAGTCTGTCAGCCAATTGTATTTATTGAGCACTTACTCTTTGCAGAGCACTGTACTAAGCAGCGTGGCTTAATGGAAAGAGCACGGGATTGGGAGTCAGAGGTCATGAGTTCTAGTCCTGGCTATGCCACTTGTCAGCCATGTGACTTTGGGCAAGTCACTTACCTTCTCTGTGCCTCAGTTCCCTCCTCTGTAAAATGGGGATTAAGACTGTGAGCCCCACGTGGGGCAACCTGATTACCTTATGTCTACCCCAGTGCTTAGAACAGTGCTTGGCACAAAGTAAGTGCTTAAAAAACCCCATCATTATTATTATTACTAAGCGCTTGGGAGAGTACAATAGAACAATATAACGGATACATCCCCTGCTACAAACGAGCTTGCAGTCTAGATGGGGTGACGGACATTAATAGAAATAAATGAATGACAGATATGGAGGTAAGTGCTGTGGGGCGGGGAGAGGGGGATGAATAAAGGGAGCAAGTCAGGGCGATGCAGAAGGGAGTTGAAGAAGAGGAAAAAGAGGGTTTAGTAGGGGTAGGCCTTTGGGAGGAATTGGGCTTTCAGTGAGGCCCATCTCCACCCACCGCTTTCTCCCGCCTCGGGACAGGTGATATTAGCAATTGATGATGGGGAGGGAGGGTGGGGAGGGGGGAGGAGCCGGGACCTGCCCGTTACCCCTTTCCCATTCCCCGCCTCCCTTTCTCCCGGCTGTTCGAGGATATAAACCCGGCCGGGAATGGTCAGAGCAGATCAGATCGAAGCCGTTTTCTCCCACCTGTTTCCTTCCACCGCACGTTAACAGTAAGTATTGGAAGGAGGCGGGGAGAGGGGAAACTGAGGCAGAGGAGGGGCGGGGGAATTCTAGCGCTCGGCCTCTGTCTCCTCCTTCATGGTTGCGGGAGGATTTGAACTCACGACTCAGCCCCGAGGGGTGGGGCGGGACTCTATACACAAATACCTCTACTACTAGTCAGTCGGTCAGTCCTATTTATTGAGTGCTTACTTTGCGCAGAGGGCTGTACTAAGCGCTGGGGAGAGTACATGTTGGGAAGCAGCATGGCATAGTGGATCGAGCACGGACCTGGGAGACAGAAGATCAGGGGTTGTAATCCCGGCTCTGCCACATGTCTGCTGTGTGACCTTGGGCAAGTCACTTCACTTCTCTGGGCCTCAGTTCCCACATCTGTAAAAAAATAGGGATTAAGAGTGTGAGCCCCATGTGGAATAGGGACCGTGTGTAACCTGATTAACTTGTACTATCCCAGCGCTTAGAATAATAAAATGGGAATTAAGACTGTGAGCCCCCCGTGGCACAACCTGATCACCTTGTAACCTCCCCAGAGCTTAGAACAGTGCTTTGCACATAGTAAGCGCTTAATAAATGCCATTATTATTATTGTGAGTGAGGGTGGGTTTCTGTCTGCCCGTCTGGGTGACTTTTGTGTGAGGGTGTGGCTGGTTCTTCAGGTTGCCGACTTGTACTTCCTAGGCGCTTAGTACAGTGCTCTGCACCCAGTAAGCGTTCAGTAAATACGATTGAATGAATGGATGGAAGATATGTTTGTGCGTGGGTTTCTGGGTGGTTGAATGGGGACTTTGATTCGTGAGTTTGTTAGGTGGTGTGTGCTTTTGGGTTGCTAGTAGTAGGTGTGTGAAAGTGTGTCTATTAGCGTTTGTGTGGGGTGAGGGATCTGTCCGGAGCACCCCCTCACCATCCCACCCCAGGCCGGGCAGGGGCTGGAGCTCACTGAAGAATCAGCCTGGTTTAGAGGTAAGAGCCCGGCCTTGGGAATCAGAGGACGTGGGTTCCAATCTCGCTCCGCCACTTGTCTGCTGTGTGACCTGAGGCAAGCCACTTCACTTCTCTGGGCCTCAGTGACCTCATCTGTAAAATGGGGATTGAGACTGTGAGCCCCACGTGGTTGATTACCTTGTCTCTACCCCAGTACTTTGAACAATGCTTGGCACATAGTAAGCGGTTAACAAGCACCATCATCACCATCATTATTAATAACAATATTATTATTTATCAATAATTGTATTTTATTAGCAATAGCAATATTATTTGCATTATTAATAATAGTAGCATTATTATTATTGATAGCAACACTATAATATTAACAATAGTATTATTTATTATTAATAATAGCATCATCATACAAGTTGGCAACATATGGAGACGGTCCCTGCCCAACAGTAGGCTCACAGTCTAGAAGGTTTCGGATGTTAGAAGTTAGAAAACAATACCGCTGCATACAGAGAATATTAATATTTGTCTAGACACATGCTTGCGGCTACACCCATACACTGTCTTTTAAAAGGTATTCAGTTGTTTGCAAATAAAGGTAACTGAGCTAAAGGGAGTCATGGTGATAGACGGGATCATCTCATCTATTTCACCTCCAACCCCTTTTCCACAACCTGCCTCTGGCCTGGAAATCCCTCCCTCTTCATATCCAACAGACCATTGCTCTCCCCACTGTCAAAGCGTTATTTAAAGTTTATCTCCTAGGGGCCTTCCCCTTCATTTCCAACTTGTACTTCCCAAGCGTTTAGTACAGTGCTCTGCACCCAGTAAGCGCTCAATAAATACAATTGATGATCATCATCATTAGCTCTCTTCCTCCCTTCAAAGCCCTACTGAGAGCTCACCTCCTCCAGGAGGCCTTCCCAGACTGAGCCCCCTTTTTCCTCTCCTCCTCCCCATCCCCCCCCGCCCTACCTCCTTCCCCTCCCAACAGCATTTGTCTATATTTGTACAGATTTATTACTCTATTTGTACATATTTACTACTCTATTTTGTTAATGATGTGCCTAGAGCTATTATTCTGACGGTTTTGACACCTGTCTCCCTGTTTTGTTGTCTGTCTCCCCCTTCTAGGCCGTGAGCCCGTTGTTGGGTAGGGACCGTCTCTCTCTGTTGCCGACTTGGACTTCCCAAGCGCTTAGTCCAGTGCTCTGCACACAGTAAGCGCTCAATAAATACGATTGAGTGGATGATGGCTTCTTTCTGCCATCTGTCCCCCCCAGGTCTATCCCTCTGTCCATTCTTTCATTCTTCTGTCCCTCCCCAGGAGCAGCCCCCGAGGATGGGCGCGAGGAAGCCGTGGGCGAGCGCGGGGGCCGTGGGCCTGTGCCTGCTGCTGTGGCTAGCGGCCTTGGCCGATGGCTATCCGGTCAAGCCCTCGCCCCCGCAGGACAACGCGACCCCCGAGGAGTTGGCCCAGTACTTCGCTGCCCTCAGACACTATCTCAACTTGGTCACACGGCAGAGGTGGGTGGGGGGCTGGGTGCGAGGGGGGTGGGCGGGGGGTCAGTGGTGACCCCCTCTCTCCCCGTCCCTTCAATCCCCACTCCCTTCCAGGTACGGAAAGAGGGAGAATCCCGGGGCCCTGGTGTCTGAGCTGCTTTTTGGGGACAGCGGGGACCTCAACAGCCGGTTAAGGTGAGTCACACCCCCCTCCCCATCTTTTCTTCCCCACCCTCTCTCCAATTAATCCCAATTTCCCCACTGCTGTGTGACCTTGGGTCAGTCACTTCACTTCTCTGTGCCTGGGGGTCCTGCTCTCCTTTCTACTTAGACTGGGAGCCCCGTGTGGGACCTGATGATCTTTGATCTACCCCAGCGCTTAATGCAGTGATTGGCACATAGTAACATCTTAACAAATACACAGATACAAATTAGCAAATACAGAGAAGCAGCGTGGCTCAGTGGAAAAAGCCCGGGCTTTGGAGTCAGAGGTCATGGGTTCAAATCCCGGCTCCACCACTCATCAGCTGTGTGACTTTGGGCAAGGCACTTAACTTCTCTGGGCCTCAGTTCCTTCATCTGTAAAATAGGGATGAAGACTGTGAGCCCCACGTGGAACAACCTGATCACCTTGTAAATTCCCCAGCACTTAGAACAGTGCTCTGCGCTTAATAAATGCCATTATTATTATTATTATTATTATTACAAATACCACGATTATGATCGTGTTTTTGTCAGAGTGGGCGTGGAGTAATTACCTTATCTGGAAAATGAGGATTAAGACTGTGAGCCCCATGTGGGGCGGGGACTGTGTTCAATGTGATGAGCTTGTATCTAGCCCAGCGCTTAGAACAGAGCTTGACACATAGTAAGTGCTTAATTATTGTTATTACCTATCAATGGTATTTACTGAGCACACACTGCGTGCAGTATGCAGTGATAGAGAAGCAGCGTGGGTCAGTGGAAAGAGCACAGGCTTGGGAGTCAGAGGTCATGGGTTCAAATACCGGCCCCACCGCTTGTCAGCTGTGTGACTTTGGGAAAATCACTTAACTTCTCTGTGCCTCAGTTACCTCATCTGTAAAATGGGGATTAAGATTGTGAGCCCCACATGGGACAACCTGATCACCTTCTATCCTCCCCAGCTCTTAGAACAGTGCTTTACACATGGTAAGCGCTTAACAAATACCAAAATTATTATTATTATTATTATTATTATTACTAAGCACTTGGGAAAGTACAACACCATAAAGTTGGTAGGACCTCATGGCTGCCCACAAGGAGCTTACAGTAGAGATGGGGAGACAGCATTCAAATACATTGCAGAAAGGGAAAATTGTGAAGTATAAGGATATGAGTGCTTGGCACATAGTAAGTGCTTAACAAATGCCATCATTATTATTATTATGTGGACACAAGTTCTGTGGGCTGGCAGAGGGGTGAATATTAAAGTGCTTAAGGGGTAAGTCCCAAGTGCATAGACAACACAGAAAGGAGGATGAAGAGTTGGGGTGCTGAACCCCCCCGTTTGACCCCTTCTCCACCTCATCATCATCATCAATCGTATTTATTGAGCGCTTACTATGTGCAGAGCACTGTACTAAGCGCTTGGGAAGTACAAATTGGCAACATATAGAGACAGTCCCTATGCTCACAGTCTAAAAGGGGGAGACAGAGAACAAAACCAAACATACTAACAAAATAAAATAAATAGAATAGATATGTACAAGTAAAATAAATAGAGTAATAAATATGTACAAACATATATACATATATACAGGTGCTGTGGGGAAGGGAAGGAGGTAAGATGGGGGGGATGGAGAGGGGGACGAGGGGGAGAGGAAGGAAGGGGCTCAGTCTGGGAAGGCCTCCTGGAGGAGGTGAGCTCTCAGCAGGGCCTTGAGGTCCCATGAGGTCTCACCTCACTCTTGGGGTCCCATGGTCTGGACCCCTTCCCCACCTCCTGGGGTCTCCCAGCCCCTTCTCTTCCATCTCTGGCTGAGAGGAGATGAGGAGGTGGGGAAATGGGGGTTGGGGAAGGGAGCGAGGAGGGGCTTGAAGTGTAACCCCTCTGCATCTCCTCCCAATTCCCCAGGTCTGAAGCCACCTACTCCTGGTGATGGCGGCCCTCCCGTGTTCGGTACTGACGGATGACCCGTGTTTCTGTGGTGATTGGTGCCTCCTCCCCTGGGCTTCTCCTCCTGCTGTGCCCACCTCTTGACCCCTGACCCCAACTCTACTTGGAAGGGCTCCTTGGCTCCGAAGGGAGGGCTGAGGGCACATCTCTCCCTGGTTCGGGCCTGCCCCGACATCCACTGCCATGATGGGATTTTCACGCCATTTGGGCAGGGCTCGTTGCTGGCCTCCTGCCTCCCCAATAAAGCACAACAACTGGTCTGGGTGCTGGGTGTCTCTTCTTTCCTCATCCACTCCCCTGCCATCTTACCCCTCCACCTTCTGAGCCACTGTGCCCTAAACTTGACTCCTTGCCGGACACCCAGGGCCTGGGACATACAAGATGGGGGAGGGGACAGGAGCAGGGAGACTGGGCAGAGGGTGTGGGGGGGGGAAGCAGGGGAGGGGGAGCAGGGGAGTCCCACCCCCAATCTCTGCTTGTTATTCATTCATTCAATCGGGTGTGCAGAGCACTTTACTAAGCTCTTGGGAGAGTACAATAGAACAATAAACAGACACATTCCCTGCTCACAGTGAGCTTACAACTGTCTCCTTTCCAAGTTCTTGGGGGCTTCCTTGCCAGGGAGAGGGTTAAAGCAGTGATGCAGGCAGAGAGAGTTGTCTCTGAGAGATGGGGACACTGAGTCAGAGGATGGTGGTGAGTGGGGGTGCAGGACCTAGTTGGGGGATCAGGTCTGGGGGTGGGCACTGAGACGACAGAGGAGGGGAGGGAGGCTGTGTCTGGCGGGCTGTGAGTCTTCACAGGGGTCTAAGGAAGAAGCAGCATGACCTATTCATTCATTCAATCGTATTTATTGATCGCTTACTGTGTACAGAGCACAGTACTAAGCACTTGGGAGAATCCAACACAACAATGAACACATTCCCTGACCACAACAAGCTCACAATCTAAACGGGTAAGCAAAGATTTAGGGGGTAGAGCATGGCATGGGAGTCAGAAGGACCTGGGTTCTAATTCTGCCTCCGCGACTTTGCTGTGCAACCCTGAGCAAGTCACTTCATTTCTCTGTGCCTCAATTCCCTCATCTGTAAAATGAGGATTAAGACTGTGAGCCCCGTGTCGGGCAGGGACTGTGTCCAACCCGATTAGTTTGTATCACTTCCCAAGCGCTTAGTACAGTGCTCTGCACGCAGTAAGGGCTCAATAAATACGATTGAATGAATGAATGAATATCTACCTCAGCGCTTAGTACAGTGCCTGGCATATAGTGAGTGCTTAACAAATACCACAGTTGTTATTATTAAGGGTTAAGAAGTTTGAGCCCCAGGAGATGGGGGCTCTCCAGGCTCTTGTAGAGTCCACCTCCCTCCTCCCATCTCTGACCACCCAGTGCCAGGCCAGGCTGGCCATGCCCAAGGATTTTGGGCAGTACCCCTTTCCTACCCCGCTTCCTCCCATCCCCACCACTTACCTGCTCTGGCTGGTGCCTGAGATCCCCTGCCAATCACTGACATTGGCCCAGAACCTGGGGCTTATACTCGGGTCACTACCCATGTCAACTTCTGGCTGGCACCACCCCGACATTGGCACCGCCTCTATGCTGGCCATGGAGAGTGTTGCAGTCACAAACATTCCGGGGAAATTTAATAAAGCAACAGTAGGTTTTGAAGCAGTGTGGCAGGTTGGATAGAGCCCGGGAGTCAGAAGGACCTGGTTTCTAATCCCAGCTCTGCCACTGATCAGCTGTGTGACCTTGGGCGAGGTGCTTCATAATAATAATAATAATAATAGCATCTATTAAGTACTTACTGTGTGCAAAGCACTGTTCTAAGCGCTGGGGAGGTTACAAGGTGGTCAGTTTGTCCCACGGGGGGTTCACAGTCTTAATCCCCATTTTACAGATGAGGTAACTGAGGCACAGAGAAGTTAAGTGACTTGCCCAAAGTCACACAGCTGACAATTGGCAGAGCTGAGCTTTACTTCTCTGGGACTCAGTTCCCTCTTTGGGGAAATGGGGATTAAAAGAGGGTGAGCCCCATGTGGGACAGGGACTGTGTCCAAACTGATTTGCTTGTATCTACTATGTGCTTGGCACATAGTAAGTGCTTAACAAATACCATAATTATTATTATTATTATTACCCCAGTACATAGAATAAGGCCCGACACATAGTGCTTAACAAATACCAGTTATTATTATTATTATTATTAGTGGATTGAGCACGGGTCTGGGAATCAGAAGGACCTGGGTTGTAATTCTGGCTTTGCCTCTTGTCTGCTTTGTGACCTTGGCCAAGCCACTTGACTTCTCTGTGCCTTAGTTCCTTCCTCTGTAAAATGGGGATTAAGACTTTGAGCCCAATGTGGGACAGGGACTGTGTCCAGACTGATTTGCTTGTACCTACTCAGTGCTTAGAACAGTGCTTGGCACAGAGTAAGAGCGTAACAAATACCATCATTATTATTATTATTATTACCCCAGCATGTAGAACAAGGCCTGGCACATAGTGCTTAACAAATACCACAGTTATTATTATTATTATTAATGGATTGAGCATGGGACTGGGAGTCAGGAGGACCTGGGTTGTAATTCCAGCTTTGTCAAGTCACTTCACTTCTCTGTGCCTCAGTTTCTTCCTCTGTAAAATGGAGATTAAGACTTTGAGCCCCAGGTGGGACAAAGACTGGGTCCAACCTGATTATCTGGTACCTACCCCAGAATTTGGTACAGTGCCTGGCTCATAGTAGGTGGTTGACAAAGACATTGAAAAAAGCAGCTCATCCTGGCTTGTGGGGAAGCAGGCCTAGTGATGCCCTCGCCAACCAATGCAGAACTGAGCTGGCTCCAATCGGGCCCCATGTGGAGACATAGAGTTGTCACCCGTCGCCCGGGGACGGGTTCCTTCGGGAATCAGCATGGAGAGAGAGAGAGAGCAGAAAGCCTGAGTTTTATACAAAATTTATTCCGCAAGGCGAATTGAATTATTTAATTGTTTAGACGTAATTAATTGAACCTCCCTTTGGGGAGGAATGCGATTAATTAGTAACATTAAAGTTTCTCTAACGGGAGGAATACACTTATACGTTACTTGCACGTGGCAGAACACCTATGTCCCACCCTGGCAGAATTCCCTTACAGTTTGTAGGCGATGGGGCGGCCAGCTCTCTCCCAAGTGCACTTCCCACTCGGGAGGAATCCTCTTGAGTTACACCCCCGTGAGGAAGCCCCTAGCTCCCACCCACGAGTATTTTCCACTTGGGAGGAATCCATTCATGCGTTACACACCCATGGTGAAGCACCTGGCTTCCAGCCCCACGAGCATCCAGTGGGACGGGACACTCCCCCATCCCACAGCTCCTCACTTGGTGCTGGCAGAGTGGGCTTCTCACGTTCTGGACAGAGGTGCCCTGCAGCCGGCTGCTGCAAGTCTCGATCCTCTGCCCAGAGGGTCAGAGGCTGCAGGTATTTATCACCTGTGCTCCTAGGCCATTCCAGCTTCTGGCCTCAGTTTATCCAATCTCTGCCCTTGCCCCTCCTCCATACCTAATTTGATTGGCACGGGGGCAAGGGACACCTTCTGTATTTCTGGCTTGGGCTGTAAATCTAGCAGTTTTGGTTGTGGGGGCGGTATCCCACCCTCACTTCCGAGTTCAGCCTGCTGGGTCAGGGGGTCACGAGATAGCATTTGACCTTGAGACGGCCGGTACCCCAGGGTCACCTTGGGACAAGAGTCCAGGCCCCGGGGGTCCACATGGAAACTGGACCGTGACCCCGCCTCCCCCCAGCCCCCCACATAAAAAACCTGACACACACGGACTATCCCTTCTGTACAGTGCAGGACACAGTCAAGTCAGTGGGAAGAGGAGGAGAAGGGGATGGTCCGGTGTGGTCCTGGCTGGTTGGAGGGTGGGTGGGGATGAATCCAGGAAGTCTTCCTGGAGGAGGGGGCTTTGAGCTGTGCAGAGACAGAGGGGAAGGAGAAGGATGGGGCAGTCCGGGGTGGCCCTGGTGGGTTGGAGAGTGGACGGGGGTGAATCCAGGAAGCCTTCCTGGAGGAGGGGGCTTTGAGCTGGGCAGAGACAGAGGGGAAGTGGGACGATGGGACAGTCAGGGGTGGTCCTGGTGGGTTGAAGAGTGGATACAGGAAGCCTTCTTAGAGGAGGGGGCCTTGAGTTGGGCAGAGCCAGAGGGGAGAGAGGAGGAGGAAGAGAAGGAGGAGGAGGGGGCAGTCAGGAGTGGTCCTGGTGGGTTGGAGAGTGGACAGGGGTGAATCTAGGAAGGCTTCTTGGAAGAGGAGGCCTTGCGCTGGGCAGAACCAGAGAGGAGGGAGGAGAAGGAGAAGAAAGAGGAAGAGGAGAGGGCAGTCAGAGGTGGTTCTGGTGGGTTGGAGAGTGGGGTGGGGGTGAATCCAGGAAGCCTTCCTGAAAGAGGGGGCCTTCAGCTGGGCAGAGTCAGAGGGGAGGGAAGGGGAGGAGGGATGGTGGCTTCAGCTGAAGTTTCTGCCCCAGGCAGGTAGGACATGGAGTTCCAGGGTTGGGAGGAAGGGGCCCGGGGGCTAGGAACAGTTGCTTCCAGGAGTCAGCTGTGCTGGGGAGGGGCAGTGGGGGCAGGTTCAGGAGGTGGGGGCTGGAGAGATGAGGCAGGGGCTGAACTGGTGAAGGCGGGGACTGGGGAGGGAGGGGGTCGAGGAGGGGAGGTGGGGTGGTTAGGGGAGAGGAGGAAGAGCTTCAGCTGTGGCTGGAGTGGAGGTTGGTAAGCTCCTGGTGGGCAGGGATTGTTGTATTGTACTCTTCCAAGAATTTAGTACAGTGCTCTGCACTCAGTAAGCGCTCAATAAATCTGACTGAAGGAACAAAAGAAGTCTTTTCTCCTCTATTGCCTGCTCACTTTGCTCCACTGCCTGGGTTTCCAGGCTAGCCAAGTCAGCTTCTCACTTCTAAGTTAGTTCAGTGTTCGACACATAGTAGATGCTCAGTAAATTGTATCGATTTTCCATCAGAGTGGTAGCTCCCTGAGGCTGGGGATTGGGCCTACTAATTCTAGTGCCCTCTTCCAAGCACACACAGCAGACAAGTGGTGGAGCCGGGATTAGAACCCAGGTCCTTTTGACTCCCAGGCCTGGGGTCTATCCACTATCCAGCGAGATAGATGAGATCAAGGTACAATGAAAAGGTTAGCACTAGAGGAATTAAGTGTGTGGGCTGGGTTGTTGAAGGAGAGTAGCAAGGTTAAGTAGGAAGGGGCAAGGTGATGCTTCTACAGAAGACTCTCTCCTCCTGGCTTCTCTCCCCTCACCCTCTCCCTGAAAGGAAAGGGTAAAAAGAAAGGAGTCATGGATAAGTGAACTGATCAGAGTGGGTTCTCTGGGCAATCAGAAAGCTGGGGAAGGTGATCCTGCCATGTCTCCCTGGGCTTCACGGACTAATAATAACAATTATGGTACTTGTTAAGCACTTACTATGTCCCAAGCACTGTTCTAATCACTGGGGTAGATGTAAGTTAATCAGGTTGGACACAGTCCCTGTCCCATGCGGGGCTCACACTCTTATCCCCATTTTACAGATGAGGTAACTGAGGCCCAGAGATGTGACATAACTTGCTCAAGGTCCCATGGCAGACATGTGACAGAGTTGGGATTAGAACTCACGTCCTCTGCCCATGCTCTTTCCGCTGGGCCACGCGCTGCTTCTCTGATTGAGCCCCTCCAATCTGGCTTCCTTCCCCTCACACTCAGAAACAACCCTCACAGAGGTCACAAATGATCTCCTTGTTGCCAAATCCAATGGCCTCTATTCCATCCTAATCCTCCTCAACCTCTCAGCAGCCTTCGATCCTGTCGACCACCCACTTCTCCTGGAAACTTTATCCAACCTCCGCTTCAGTGACATGGTTCTCCTGGTTCTCCTATCTCTTTGGCTGCTCATTCTCGGTCTCTTTCACAGGCCCCTCCTCTGCCTCCCATCTCCTAACTGCGGGAATCCCCCAAGGTTCAGTTCTCAGTCCCCTTCTATTCTCCATCTACACCCTCTCCCTTGGAAAACTTATTCGCTCCCTCGGCTTCAACTACAACCTCGATTTGGATGATTCCCAAATCTACGTCTCCGGCCCCGTTCTCTCATCTTGGCAGGGTTTAGGTTGGTTGAAGGGTCATCCAGCCCCAGTCTGGGCCAAAATGGAGGCATCATTGACACTGCAATTATGGGTTCTATTCCCGGCTCTGTCATATGTCTGCTGTGTGACCTTGGGCAAGTCACTTCACTTCCTCTGTGCCTCAGTTACCTCATCTATGTAAAGGGGATTGAGATTGTGAGCCCCATGTGGGGCAGGGACTGTGTCCAACTTGATTATCCTGTATCTTCCCCAGCGTTTAGAACAGTACTTGACACATAGTAAGGACTTAACAAATATCATCATCATTATTATTACTAGGTTGGGGGTGCGTAGTGGGATGACTACAAGAAGCAGCATGGTGTAGTGGATAGAGTATGGGCCCGGGAGTTAGAAGGTCATGGGTTCTAATCCCGACTTCACCGCTTGCCACCTGTGTGACTTTGGGCAAGTCACTTAACTTCTCTGAGCCTCATTTACCTCATCTGTAAAATGGGTATTAAGGCTGTAAGCCCCACGTGGCACAACCTAATTACCTTGTATCTACCCCAGTCCTTAGAACAGTGCTTGGCACATAGTAAGCACTTAACAAATACTATTATTATCATTATTATTGTACTTTCCAAGCAGTTAGTACAGTGCTCTGCACACAGTAAGCACTCAATAAATATGACTGACTGACTGAAAGAATATTATTAGAAGCAGCATGGCTCAGTAGAAAGAGCACGGGCTTGGGAATCAGAGGTCATAGGTTCTAATAATAATAATAATGATGGCATTTATTAAGCGCTTACTATGTGCAAAGCACTGTTCTAAGCACTGGGGAGGCGACAAGGTGATCAGGTTGTCCCACGGGGGGCTCACAGTCTTAATCCACATTTTACAGATGAGGTAACTGAGGCACACAGAGAAGTGAAGTGACTTGCCCAAAGTCACACAGCTGACAGTTGGCGGAGCCTGGATTTGAACCCATGACCTCAGACTGCAAAGCCTGTGCTCTTTCCACTGAGCCACGCTGCTTCTCTGCTCCACCACTTGTCTGCTGTGTGACTTTGGGCAAGTCACTTCACTTCTCTGAGCCTCAGTGACCTCATCTGTAAAATGGGGATTAAGACTGTAAACCCCACATAGGACGACCTGGGAAGCAGCGTGGCTCAGTGGAAAGAGCACGGGCTTTGGAATCAGAGGTCAGGGGTTCAAATCCCGGCTCGGCCAATTGTCAGCTGTGTGATTTTGGGCAAGTCACTTAACTTCTCTGTGCCTCAGTTACCTCATCTGTAAAATGGGGATTAAGACTGTGAGCCCCCTGTGGGACAACCTGATTACCTTGTGTCCCCCAGCGCTTAGAACAGTGCTTTGCACATAGTAAGCGCTTAATAAATACCATTATTATTATTATTATTATTATTATCCTTCCCAGCGCTCAGAACAGTGCTTCGCGCATAGTAAGCGCTTAACAAACGCCTTCATCATTATTATTTAGCATTACGACTGTTGCCACCTGGTGGCGCCAAGCGGTACTGCAGGAGCCAACTGTGGAATTCCCAGGTTGACCAGAAGCTAATTAATAATAATAATATTTGGCACAGGGCCGGGAGTGTCCAGCTGGGGAAGTGGAGGGACGGGAGGGTGGGGAGGGGTTGGGACCGGGAACAGAGGGGCGAGGGGGAGGGGGGGCCCGGATGGGGCCTGGAGAGATGGGCCGGAGGGATGGGCCGGAGGTGAAGGAGTGGGGGCCCTGGGCTCAGGGGTGGGGGAGCAGGGGAGGACCTGAGGGGAGGGGGAAGGATTATAAAGGACCCCGGGATGGAAAGCGCCAGGGAGATCGCGTCTGGACGAAGCCGGACTCCGAGGGACCCACTGCAACCGTTCAGGGTTCGGGCCTGGGTGGGGGGCAGCAGCTTCAGGGTGAGGGTCAGGGGATGGGCTCCTGGGTGGGGGACGGTGGTCCTCAGAGGGGTGAGACTGGGGGAGGGTTTCCGCTCCGAAAGGCCTCAGTCCCCATCCATCTGGGGGAATCCTCGCACCTGGAGGCTCCCGCACAGACGGTCAGGGCCCTCAGCGGGCCTAGGGAGCCAGGTGGACAGGGCAGCCCGGTGGGCTGGGGGCGAGGCTGTGTCATCCCCTTTCTCCCTCCCCCCCCAGATGGCTGCCCCTCGTCGCTGGACTTCGCTCCTGGTCCTGGGCTGCTGCGTGGCCTTGCTCTTGCAGGTCCGCGTCCACACGGCCTCTCCGGAGCCCGTCTATCCCGGGGACGATGCCTCCCCAGAACAGCTGGCCCAATACGTGGCAGCCCTGCGCCGGTACATCAACGTCGTCACCCGCCCCAGGTGAGGAGCTCTATCGCTGTATTGTCCTCTTCCAAGAGCTTAGTGCAGTGCTCTGCACATAGTAAGTGCTCAATAAATTTGATGGAATGAATGAAAGGGGCAAAGCCGGGACAGGTAGGACTGAAACATGGTTGTCTCCGGACGACACGGTCTCTTCTGCTGCTCTCTCCAGTGGAAGCCTCTTCTTCTCCCACTCCCCCAGACTCACCGAAAAAGGAGGAGGTGTCGGTTTCCTTCTTGCCCCTCAATTTTGCTTTCGCACTATCCCTCCTCCCCCTTCCCTTTCCTTCCCTTCCTTTGAAGCCCACATTATTCGCCTCTACCACCCCCTCCAGATTCTTGTAGCCATCATCTACCGCCCCCCCACCCCCCCGGCCCCACCTCCAACTTCTTTAACGATTTTGACCCCTTCCTCACCTTCCTTCTCTCATTTTTCATGCCCACTCTGATCCTCGGAGACTTCAACATCCACATGGATATCCCTGATGACTCATCTGCCGCCCGCCTTCTATCTCTCCTCTACGCTGCCAACCTCTTGCTCCACCCCACCTCACCCACTCACCAACTAGGTCATACTCTCGACCTCATCATCTCCTATCGCTGCACCGTGTCCACCCTCACCAACTCTGAAATCCCTCTCTCTGATCATAATCTTCTCACCTGCCTCCTCACTCACACTCCTTTCCCCTGTAAATCCATATTACTCCCTCACAGAGATCTCCGCTGTCTTGACCCCACCCATCTTTCGGAGCGCCTCACACACCACCTCGCCTCCCTCTCCTCTCTACCCAGTCTTGATGATCAGATTACTGCTCTCAACTCTACCTTTTCTGCTCAGCCAGACTCACTTGCTGCCCTTTCCCTTCACCGCTCTCGTACCACTAACCCACAGCCCTGGATCACTGCCACTGTCCACCTTCTTCACTCTTATGCTCGAGCTGCCGAACGCTGCTGGCGAAAGTCTAAACACCATGCCAACCTCGTTCACTTCAAGTTTATCCTTTCCTGCCTTAACTCAGCCCTCTCCTCCGCCAGACAAAACTATTTCTCCTCCCTTATTGACGCCCATGCCCATCACCCCCTCCAGCTCTTCCGTACATTCAACTCCCTTCTCAGGCCCCCGGTTCCTCCCCCTCCTCCTTCCCTCACCCCCAACGATCTGGCCTCCTACTTCATTAACAAAATTAAATCCATCAGGTCCGACCTCCCCAAAGTCACTGCCCCCACTTCTCCAACCCCCCCGCTCTCAACACTCTCTGCTACTCCCCCATCCTTCCCAGCAGTATCCTCAGAGGAGCTCTCCTCCCTGCTCTCAAGTGCTACTCTGGCCACCTGTGCTTCTGACCCCATTCCCTCTCATCTCATGAAATCTCTCGCTCCATCCCTTCTCCCCTCCTTAACTTCCATCTTCAACTGCTCACTCTCCACTAGTTCCTTCCCCTCTGCCTTCAAACATGCCCATGTCTCTCCCATCCTAAAAAAACCCTCTCTTGACCCCACCTCACCTTCTAGTTATCGCCCCATATTCCTCCTACCATTCCTTTCCAAACACCTTGAACGAGTTGTCTACAGGCGCTGCCTCGAATTCCTCAACACCTACTCTCTCCTCGACCCCCTCCAGTCTGGCTTCCGTCCCCAACATTCCACAGAAACTGCCCTCTCAAAGGTCACCAATGACCTCCTGCTTGCCAAATCCAACGGCTCATACTCTATCCTAATCCTCCTCGACCTCTCAGCTGTCTTCGACACTGTGGCCCACCCCCTTCTCCTCAACATGCTATCCGATCTTGGCTTCACAGACTCCGTCCTCTCCTGGTTCTCCTCTTATCTCTCTGGTAGTTCATTCTCAGTCTCTTTTGCAGGCTCCTCCTCCCCCTCCCATCCCCTTACTGTGGGGGTTCCCCAAGGTTCAGTGCTTGGTCCCCTTCTGTTCTCGATCTACACTCACTCCCTTGGTGACCTCATTCGCTCCCACAGCTTCAACTATCATCTCTACGCTGATAACACCCAGATCTACATCTCTGCCCCTGCTCTCTCCCCCTCTCTCCAGGCTCGCATCTCCTCCTGCCTTCAGGACATCTCCACCTGGATGTCTGCCTGCCACCTAAAACTCAACATGTCCAAGACTGAACTCCTTGTCTTCCCTCCCAAACCCTGTCCTCTCCCTGACTTTCCCACCTCTGTTGACGGCACTACCATCCTTCCCGTCTCACAAGCCCGCAACCTTGGTGTCATCCTCGACTCCGCTCTCTCATTCACCCTTCACATCCAAGCCGTCACCAAAACCTGCCAGTCTCAGCTCCGCAACATTGCCAAGATCCGCCCTTTCCTCTCCATCCATACCGCTACCCTGCTCGTTCAAGCGCTCATCCTATCCCGTCTGGACTACTGCATCAGCCTTCTCTCTGATCTCCCATCCTCGTGTCTCTCCCCACTTCAATCCATACTTCATGCTGCTGCCCGGATTGTCTTTGTGCAGAAACGCTCTGGGCATGTTACTCCCCTCCTCAAAAATCTCCAGTGGCTCCCAATCAATCTGCGCATCAGGCAGAAACTCCTCACCCTCGGCTTCAAGGCTGTCCATCCCCTCGCCCCCTCCTACCTCACCTCCCTTCTCTCCTTCTACAGCCCACCCCGCACCCTCCGCTCCTCTGCCGCTAATCTCCTCACCGTGCCTCGTTCTCACCTGTCCTGCCATCGACCCCCGGCCCACGTCATCCCCCGGGCCTGGAATGCCTTCCCTCTGCCCATCCGCCAAGCTAGCTCTCTTCCTCCCTTCAAGGCCCTACTGAGAGCTCACCTCCTCCAGGAGGCCTTCCCAGACTGAGCCCCTTCCTTCCTCTCCCTCTCGTCCCCCTCTCCATCCCCCACATCTTACCTCCTTCCCTTCCCCACAGCACCTGTATATATGTATATGTGTTTGTACATATTTATTACTCTATTTATTTATTTAACTTGTACATATCTATTCTATTTATTTTACTTTGTTAGTATGTTTGGTTTTGTTCTCTGTCTCCCCCCTCTAGACTGTGAGCCCACTGCTGGATAGGGACCGTCTCTATATGTTGCCAACTTGTACTTCCCAAGCGCTTAGTCCAGTGCTCTGCATACAGCAAGCACTCAATAAATATGATTGATTGATTGATTGGGAGAGAGGAATAATAATAATAATAATTAGTGGTATTACCTGGCACATAGTAAACGCTTAACAAATACCTTAATTATTATTATTTGTAAAGCACTTACTGTGTTCCAGGCACTGTACTAAGCACTGGGGTGGATACCAGCAAATCGAGTTGGACATGGGCCCTGTCCCACGTGAGGCTCACAGTCTCAATCCCCATTTGACAGATGAGGGAACTGAGGCACGGAGAAGTGAAGGGATTTGCCCAAGGTCCCACAGCAGACAAGTGAAGCAGTGTGGCTCAGTGGGAAGAGCACGGGCTGTGGAGTCAGAGGTCATGGGTTCAAATCCCGGTTTTGCCAATTGTCAGCTGTGTGACTTTGGGCAAGTCACTTAACTTCTCTGTGCCTCAGTTACCTCATCTGTCAAATGGGGATTAAGACCATGAGCCCCCTGTGGGACAACCTGATCACCTTGTAACCTCCCCGGCGCTTAGAACAGTCCTTTGCACATAGTAAGCGCTTTATAAATGTCATCATCAGTATTATTATTATTATGAAAACACTTGTCCGTTCCTTTTTCCCCTCCCTAACCACCATCTTCAATTGTTTGCTCTCCAGTGGCTTCTTCCCCACTGCTTTCTAACATGTCCATGTTTCCCTTATCCTAAAAAATCCACTCCCTTTTCCCCATAGCTCCCTCCAGTTATCACCCCATCTCCCTCCTCCCATTTCTCTCCAAACTTCTTAAGCAAGTTGTCTACCCCCACTGCCTCAAGTTCCTCTCTTCCAATTCTCTCCTTGACCTCCTCCAACCTGGCTTCCGTCCCCTTCGCTCCACAGACACCGCCCTCTCAAAGGTCGCAAATGATCTCTTTCTCAGTCTCTTTTACAGGTTCTTCTCAGTCTCTTTCAAGGGCTCCTCCTCTGCGTCCCACCCGCTAAATGTGCGAGTCCCTCAGAGTTCAGTTCTGAGTCCCCTTCCATGCCGTCTAGAGGGGGAGACAGACATTAATATAAATAAATAACTTCATGGTTCTGAACATAACTGCAGTGGGGCTGAGGGAGTGCCAAGAGTGCAAGAATAATCTAAATTCAAGGGCTGCACCCTAGAGAATGGGAAGAACAGAAATGAGGGTTTAGTTGGGGAAGGCCTGTTGGAGGTGTATTTTCAATTAGGCTTTGAAGGTGGGGAGACAGATTGTGGATGAGTCGTCAGCGGCGAGATAGATGAGGTGGAGGTACGGTGAGAAGGTTGGCAAAGTGTGTGGGCCGGGTTGAGGTAGAAAATCAGGGAGGTAAGGTGCGGGGCTGGGGCAAGGTTATTGAGCACTTGAAATAATAATAATAATAATAATAATGGCATTTATTAAGCACTTACTACGTGCAAAACACTGTTCTAAATGCTGGGAAAGTTACAAGGTGATCAGGTAGTCCCACGGGGGGCTCACAGTCTTAATCCCCATTTTACAAATGAGGTAACTGAGGCCCAGAGAAGTTAAGTGGCTTGTCCAAAGTCACCCAGCCGACAGTTGCTGGAGCCAGGATTTGAACACATGACCTCTGACTCCAAAGCCCGTGTTCTTTCCACTGAGCCATGCTGCTTCTCTGCTTTAAAGCCGATGTAGGGAGTTTCTGTTTGATACGGAGGTGGATGGGCTACCACTGGAGGTTTTGAGGAGTGGGGAAACGTGGACTGAAAGGTTTTGTAGAGAAACGATCTGGGCAGCAAAGCCAAGTGTGGGCTGAAGTGGGGAGAGACAGGAGGCTGGGAGGTCAGCAAAGAGGCTGATGCAATAATCAAGGCAGGATAGTGCTTGGATTAACCTGGTAGCAGTTTGGATGGAGGGGAAAAGGTAGATTTTAGTGATGTTGTGAAGGTTGAACCGTCAGAACTTGGTGACTGAATATGTGGATTGAATGATTTCTCTCATCAGGGAGTTAAGGTTAATGCCAAAGTTATTCATAATGATAATAATTGTGGTATTTAAGTGCTTACTATGAATCAGGCACTGTACTAAGCGCTGGGGTGGATACAAGCAAATCGGGTTGGACACACTCCCTGTCCCACGTGGGGCTCTCAGTCTCGATCCCCATTTTACAGATGAGGTAACTGAGGCACGGAAAAGTTAAGCAACTTGCCCAAGGTCATCCAGTAGCTTGCGAGTCAGGGAGGATGGCGAACAAGTAAGTGATCCATTTGGTGCCCATGAGGAGCTTCCATTCTAATGGGGAAGACACACAAAAGTATTTTCAAGTAGAGTAATAATAAATAATGGCAGGGACTATGAAATAAACATAGGTACATGCGTGGTTGTATCTCTATTGCCGAATTGTACTGTCCAAACACTTAGTCCACAGTAATCGCTCAATAAATGTGATTGAATTAACAAAGGGAGCAAGTCAGGGTGATGCAGAAGGGAGTGGGAGAAGAAGAAAGGAGGGCTTAGGCAGGGAAGGACTCTCAGAGGAGACGTGCCTGGGTGGTCACTGTGGTAGATGTTTTAAAGAAAGGATGGGCAGGATTTGGCAGTAGTTTGAACGTGAGAGTTGAACGGGAGTGTGGAGTTAAGGCTCATTGAGGTCACCAGCTCCTAGGACAGGGAGAATGGCAATGGTATTGACTGAGATAGAAAAGTCAAGAGGAGGATTAAATTCAAGAAGTAAGGTGAAGAGTTTGGCTTTAGACCTAGAGTGTGTCTGTTTATGGGGATGCAGTGTGTATTTGTGTGCCTATGTCTGTGCACTTGTGTATCTGTTTTTTGGGTGCCTGTGTACTTGAGTGCCTGAGTATCTTTGTCTGTATGTGTTGAATGTGTGTCTGTGTATTGTGTTTGTCTCTGCAACTAGGTGTAAGTCGGGTCGGGTGCTTGCATCTCTATGTACATTTGACTGTCTGGTTGTGTATTTGTGTGTCTATATGGGCATCCATGCATGTGCAGGTGAAGAACAGTTAGAAAGGTTACGGATTATGGCAGAACACAGGACGTTCTGGAGAAAATACATCCATAGAGTCGCTATGAATCGGAAACGACTGGATGGCATTTTGATAATAAATGGCAGTGTGCATCTCTGTGCAAATATCTGGATATGTGCTCGCGTATTTGTATGTCTGTGAGTGAGAGCTCACCATGGGAGTGTGTCGGGGCGGGTCGGTGGGTCAGGGGTCCCGGCTGTGGCCCTGAGCCCCCTGGGCCGGCCCCCCATCACACCCTCTCCCCCCACCGCAGGTATGGAAAACGCTCCCCGGGCCGGAACCTCTATGAGGCCATGGAGGACTTCGACCAGTAGTGGCCGGGCCCGCTGAGTTCACCTGGACAGGTAAATGCTGACCCCAGCCCCTGGCCCCCGGCCCCCAGCCCCCAGCCCTGGCACCCTCCCGACCCTCCCCCCTCCTGTCTCCCCACTTCTAGACTGTTAGCCCATTGTTGGGCAGGGAATAATAATAATAATAATAATAATAATATTTGTTAAGCAGCATGGCTTAGTGGAAAGAGCACGGGCTTGGGCGTCAGTAGTCATGGATTCTAATCCCAGCTCCCCCACTTGTCTGCTGTGTGACCTTGGGCAAGTCACTTCACTTCTCTGTGCCTCAGTTATCTGTAAAATGGGGATTGAGAATGTGAGCCCCACGTGGGACAACCTGATTACCTTCTATCTACCCCAGCGCTTAGGACAGTGCTTGGCACATAGTAAGCACTTAACAAATACCATTACTATCATTATTAAGGGCTTGCTATGTGCCAAGCACTGTTCTAAGCGCTGGGGTAGATACAGCGTAATCAGGTTGTCCCACATGGGGCTCACACTTTTAATCCCCATTTTCCAAATGAGGTCACTGAGGCACAGAGAAGCAAAGTGTCTTGCCCAAGGTCACACAGTTGACAAGTGGCGGAGTCGGGATTAGAACCCACGTCCTCTGACTCCTAAGCCCGGGTTCTTTCCACTAAGCCACGATTGTCTCTTTTTGTTGCTGAATTGTACTTTCCAAGCGCTTAGTACCGTGCTCTGAACACAGTAAGCGCTCGATAAATAGGACTGAATGAATGACCCCCAGCCCCCGGCCCTTGTCCTTCACCAGCGCCCACCGACCCTCGGCCCTCCCTCTCGCCCTTCATCCCTCACCCCTCATCCCTCGACCCTTCCCGTCCCCGCCGCGCCAAACGGAGGGTCGCAGAAAGAATTCCAGCGGCTCCGAGGGACCCAGGCCCCTGACCCCGGGGGTGGGGATGGGAGAGGGGTTCAGGCTGCAGCTGGGGGCCGGGGGGATATGAATCCCTTAGTGAGGAGGGGTCTGTCCGTCCCTCCCACCCATACACTCCACCTTTGGGGTCCCAGCTGGAGGGGGAGGGCCTGAGTCTTGGGGGTCCCAGATGGAGGAGGAAGGCCTGAGCCTTGGGGGTCCCAGCTGGAGGGGGGGGGGTCCCAGCTGGAGGAGGAAGGCCTGAGCCTTGGGGGTCCCAGCTGGAGGGGGAGGGCCTGAGCCTTGGGGGTCCCAGCTGGAGGAGGAGGGGCTGATCCTTGGGGGTCCCAGCTGGAGGGGGAGGGCCTGAGCCTTGGGGGTCCCAGCTGGAGGAGGAGGGACTGATCCTTGGGGGTCCCAGCTGGAGGGGGAGGACCTGAGCCTTGGGGGTCCCAGCTGGAGGAGGAGGGGCTGAGCCTTGGGGGTCCCAGCTGGAGGAGGAGGGGCTGAGCCTTGGGGGTCCCAACTGGAGGGGGAGGGCCTGAGTTTTGTGGAAGTTGGTGAATTCTGAGGGAGGGATGAGGGGCTCCAGAACTGAGAGGGGGGATGAGTGGGAGGGGACAGGCTGGGTTGGGAGGGTGGAATCAAGATGTGATGGGTGGTTTTCGGGGGTCAGAGGGCGCTGGGGGACCCAGATCCCAGGGTGTGGGGTGAGGGAAGGTCGGACATGCAGGTCTCCTGGCCCTCTGGGCTCCTGACTGACTTCTCCTCTCTGCTTCCTCGTCCTGCCTCCTGAGGGTCCCGTGGGCCGCGGCAGAACCCCCCTTCACCACCGCTTCTTGGATGACTCCAAGCAGAGCTGACCCCCGTCCTCCCCCCACCCCTCCACCCCCAAGATAATAAAGTGGAATCAAAGTCATAAGGGTCTAGCTTTTTGTGGAGAATGGGTTGGGGGAGGTGGGTGTGAGCTTGGGAGCCCAGGGAGCATATGGACACAAACCTGGTCAAAGACAATCAATCAATCGATCAATCAAGGGCAGGGAAAGCCTTATCAGACTAGAGAAAGGTCCTTACCCTTTTTCCCAGAGTCCTTATCTTCCCGACCATCTCTGCTGGGGCAGCTGCCCCAATCTGGGTCATCACAATTCCCTACGCCTTGTCCATGTCCCAGACTTCCAGCTCTAGAATGTAAACTTGTTGAGACCAGGGAATGTGTCTGTTATATTATTATATATAGCAGAGAAGCAGCGTGGCTCAGTGGAAAGAGCCCGGGTTTGGGAGTCAGAGGTCATGGGTTCTAATTCTGGCTCCACCATTTGTCAACTGTATGACTTTGGGCAAGTCACTTCAGTTCTCTGTGCCTCAGTTACCTCATCTGTAAAATGGGGATTAAGACTGTGAGCCCCATGTGGGACAACCTGATCACTTGTAACCTCCCCAGCATTTAGAACAGTTCTTTGCACGTAGTAAGTACTTAATAAATGCCATCATTATTATTATTTATTCTCTGTATCTCAGTTACCTCATCTGTAAAATGATTAAGACTGTGAGCCCCATGTGGGACAACTTAATTACCTTGTATCCCCCCCAGTGCTTAGAACAGTGCTTTGCACGTAGTAAGCACTTAACAAATGCCACTATTATTATTATTATTAATGTGCATGTCCTCTCCCATGCACTTAGTACAGTGCTCTGCACACCGTAAGTGCTCAGTAAATATGATTGATTGACTGACTAGCAGAAATACCCCTTCCCCTCTCTCCTCCCCAGTCTCCACCAATTGACTCTCCCCCAGCCCACCCTAACAATAATAACTGTGGTATTTGTTAAGCATTTACTATGCATCAAGCGTTTTACTGAGCTCTGGGGTAGCTACAAGATGATCAGGTCCCACATTAGGATCACAGTGTAAGAAGGAGGGACACCAGATATTGTCATTTTTTTGTAGCTGAGGGAACTGAGGCACAGAGAAGTTAAATGACTTGCCGGAGGTCAAGCAGCAGACAAGGGGCAGGTGGCTGTCTAGAGGGAGGAGCCTTAAGGAGCAAAACCAGAAGTAATAATATCAACTGTGGGATCTATTAAATGGTTATTATGGGCTGAGCACTGGGATAGAGTCAAGATCATTCATTCATTCAGTTGTATTTATTCAATGCTTACTGTGTGCAGAGCACTGTACTAAGCACTTGGGAGAATAAAATGCAACATTAAACAGACACATTCCCTGCCCACATCATTGACCTTACAGTCTAGAGGGCCATCGAACTCCAGTGTCAGCAAACAGCCCAGGCTAGATCAATAGCCAATCAATCAGTAGAAGCATAGCTCAGTGATTAGAGCATGAGCCCAGAAGTCAGAAGGACCTGGGTTCTAATCCCAGTTCCCCCACTTATCTGCAGTATGACCTAGTCACTCAACTTCTCTATGCCTCAGTTCCCTCATCTGTAAAATGGGAACTAAGATTATGAGCCCTATGTGGGACAGGGGCTGTGTCCAACCTGATTAACTTGTATCTACCCTAGTGCTTAGTACAATGCCTGGCACATATAATGTGCTTAATAAATACCATAAAAATGGCACTGATTCAGTGCCTACTCTGGACAAGCAATTCACTGTAATAATAATAATTATGGTATTTGTTAAGTGCTTACTATTTGCTAGGCACCGTACAAAGTGCTGGGGTGGTTCCAAGCATATTGGGTTGAACATAGTCCGTGTCCCATAGGGGGTTCACAGTCTCAATCCTCATTTTACGGATGAAATAATTTAGGCACAGAGAAGTGAAGAGACTTGCCCAAGGTCACACAGCCAAGTGGAAGAGCTGGGATTAGAACCTATCATCATCATCATCATCAATCGTATTTATTGAGCGCTTACTATGTGCAGAGCACTGTACTAAGCGCTTGGGAAGTACAAATTGACAACATATAGAGACAGTCCCTACCCAACAGTGGGCTCACAGTCTAAAAGGGGGAGACAGAAAACAAAACCAAACATACTAACAAAATAAAATAAATAGAATAGATATGTACAAGTAGAATAAATAAATAAATAGAGTAATAAATATGTACAGACATATATACATATATACAGGTGCTGTGGGAAAGGGAAGGAGGTAAGATGGGGGATGGAGAGGGGGACGAGGGGGAGAGGAAGGAAGGGGCTCAGTCTGGGAAGGCCTCCTGGAGGAGGTGAGCTTTCAGTAGGGCCTTGAAGGGAGGAAGAGAGCTAGCTTGGTGGATGGGCAGAGAGAGGGCATTCCAGGCCCGGGGGATGACGTGAGCCGGGGGTCGATGGCGGGACAGGCGAGAACGAGGTACGGCGAGGAGATTAGCGGCGGAGGAGCGGAGAGTGCGGGCTGGGCTGGAGAAGGAGAGAAGGGAGGTGAGGTAGGAGGGGGCGAGGTGATGGACAGCCTTGGAGCCGAGGGTGAGGAGTTTCTGCCTGATGCGCAGATTGATTGGTAGCCACTGGAGATGGCTAGGGAACCTATGACCTTCTAACTCCCTAGCTCATACTCTATCCACTACTCCGTGCTGCTTCCCTGTATAGAGAAGCAGCGTGGCTTAGGGGAAAGAGGCTGGGCTTGGGAGTCAGAGGTCATGGGTTCTAATCCCAGTTCTGCCACTAATCAACTGTGTGAGGTTGAACAAGTCACTTCACTTCTCTGTGCCTCAGTTCCCTCATTTGTAAAATGGAGATGAAGTCTGTGAGCCCCACGTGGGACAACCTGATTACCTTGTATCTTCCTCAGCACTTAAAACAGTGTTTGGCACATAGTAAGTGCTTAACAAATGCCATTATTATTATTATTATTATTATTATTATTATAACTTTGTGAGTTAGTAGACACAATCACTGCCCTCAAGGAGCTTACAGGCTGCTGTGTGTGGAGCATTGTACTAAGCGTTTAGCACAGTGCTCTGCACATAGTTAAGCCCTCAACAGATACCATTGATTAGTTGATTATAGTATGCTCAAGTTGTTTAGATACCAGAAAGGACTTCCCAGTAGCATGGAGTGTTAAACCTAGAACCTGAGGGTGGCTGTGAAACCTCAGAATTGGAAAGGCAAAACTTGCTAGGGTTTCAGATAGTGCCTGGAGGCCGGGGGCTGGACTAGATGACCTCTGGAGGACCCTATGGGCTCCCTGTGGAGTGGTAAGCAAGCACTGAGGGGCCATAGGGACCAAGAGAGGAGGCGTGGACAATCAGGAGAGGCCTTTGGTTACTGAGTTAGCCAGCCATGGAGCAGGGTGGCAATGTCCAGGTTCACCCAAGCAAGCTGAGCGGCCCGATTTAGTTTTGTTCCCTGGTTCTGGGTTGAGCAGCGCTGGGTCCCCTTAATCTCCGAGGCTGATCTCTGTCCTCTCAAGCGGGACAAGGGGGGATGGGTCTCTCAGGACGTTCTGAACCTGAGGACAAGCTCAGGGCTTGTCCTGTCCAAGTCACTATTGCCCTGGGCTCTAGCAGGACCGGCTGTCCTGCTGCACTTGCGTGATGGGGGGTGGAGTGGGGGGCAAGTGGTTCTGAGTTCAAGACCGAGGATCTGACTGAGAAATGCCCAGGCCTCAGTACCCCACCTGTGAGGAGACCACTCCCTTCCTGTCTCCCAGCAAGATCTTCATTGCCCCCCTCTGAGGGAGAGGTAGACTAAGTCCTTTCCCCATTGGGTGGCCTCCCTGGGCCCCTCCCTGCTGGCAGTTCATCCCCAGAGATGACTGGCCTCCACAGTTTGGCCTGGGCAGACTAGGGGGGCAGAGGGTGGGCCCAGGGGAGGGGGGTGGAGCAGGGGATATATTGGGGCCCATCTTGGCAGGCAGATGAGGAGAATCTACCTGGCTGGCTGCAGCTTCCCTTGATTGCTGTCCTGCTGTCTCCTACCCAGCAGTTTGAGTAAGGGAAGGGGAGGGTGCAGGGGAAAGAATTGAGGTGGGGGCCACTCCCACTTCCCCAAGTGCTTTGGCAAAGGACATGGCCGGAGTTGGGGGAGACCTGGTAGGTGGGGGGTGGGAGGACCAGTAGGAATGTGGGCTGGGAAGGTGGGGTTGAAGCTGAGGAAGTCAGGAGAGACATTAAATAATGATGGCATTTGTTAAGCGCTATGTGTGAAGCACTGTTCTAAGCGCTGGTTGGGGGGATACAAGGTGATCAGGTTGTCCCATGTAGGGCTCACAGCTTTAATCCCCATTTTACAGATGAGGTAACTGAGGCCCAGAGAAGTTAAGTGACTTGCCCAATGTCACACAGCTGACAAGTGGCGGAGTAAGGATTAGAACTCATGACCTCTGGCTCCCAAGCCTGTGCTCTTTCCACTGAGCCATGCTGCTTCCCTAAAAGACTCCACCCCAACCCTCCAGCTTCCCAGAACCCCCAGTAAGTGGGGAACTCCCCCACCCCACCCCCGACCAGGGAAGGGGGTCAGGAGGCTGTGTGTGTGTGTTAACATGTGTGACATGATTGTGAATGAGTGGAGAATTCTAGGTAAGTGTAACAGGTAGGTAATAAGGAGAATGATGAGGGCTTTGTGTAAGCAGGCCTAGACTGTGAGCTCCCCTCAAGATTGTGAACTCATTGTAGGTAGGGAATGTGTTTGGTATGTTGTTCAAACGTACTCTCCCAAGTGCTTAGTACAGTGCTCTGCACACAGCAGGTGCTCAATAAATTCGACTGACTGACTGATTGCATGTGTGCAAGCATGTGTGAGCCCACCCTGCAGAACGTCTGCTGATGGTGAGCCCCTGGGGTCCACCTTCCCTGCCCCCCCGCCACCGGTAATTCAATTCATTCAGTAGTATTTATTAAGCCCCTACTCCTACTGTGTGCAGAGCACTGTACTAAGTGCTTGGGAGAGTACAATACAAGAATAAACAGACACATTCCCTGCCCGCAATGAGCTTACAATATAGTGGGGGAGGCAGATATATATATATATATATATATATATATATATATATATATATATATATATATCTGCCTCCCCCACTATATATATAAAATAGATAATGCCAGATATAATTATATATAAGTCCCTCTAGATTGTAAGTTCATTGTGGGCAGGGAATGTGTCTGTTTATTGTTGTATTGTACACTTCCAAGTGCTTAGTATTCGTTCATTCAATCATATTTATTAAGTGCTTACTTTGTACAAAGCACTGTACTAAGAGCTTGGAAGAGTACAACACAACAGTGAAGAGTGACTATCCCTATGCTCAGTAAATAAAATTGAATTGAATGAAAAATCCAGGTGTGTCCAGGCATGTCCTGGCAAATGCGGGCATGGCCAGGCAGGGCTGGAGGAGAGATGCGGTCCCTGGTGTCCGGTCAGGTGTCCCCCATCCAGCTGGATCTCCCTCCAGATGGCTGCCCTTCGCTGGATGCTGCTGGTCTTCCAGGCCTGGCTGCTCCTGGGGCTGGAGGATCCCGTGGGCAGTACCACCATCCTGGCACCCACGTACCCTGGAGACACAGCGTCGCTGCCCGAGATTGCCACCTACCTCGCTGAACTGAAATATTTCCTCAAGCTCATGGACAAAGCTTTGTATGAGGGGGATGGTGCTGAGGGGAGGGGAGGGGGGCAGTTCAGGGGGGCCAGGGCCGATGGTGGCCCACAGGTTTGATGGGGGCACAGGGAGGGAGGCGGGGAAGGATCAGACTTGGTCTTTCTTCTCCCAGCGCCCCTCCTGAAAGCGGGCACCCCGCCTAGGGATTTCTGGTGAACTAGAGGCCCATGCCCTTGTTCAGGTAGGGGAACGATCTCCCCCGCTTCACAGTTGGGGTCTTCCTCCCAGGCTAGAGGGGCAGCAGAGTCCTGAGGGTGCAGACACTGGGGGTCCTCGGGAGGGAAGGAGGGGCAGAAGGGAAAGGCCATCTGGACTCCAGGTTTCCTGAGCCCTCTATTCCTTTTCTCCCTCTCCCTTCCACGTCGCCCTGACCTGCTCCCTTTCTTCATCCCCCCTCCCAGCCCCACAGCACTTATGTCCGTTATCTATCAGTTTTTCATTTCTATTAATGTCTGTCTCCCTCTCTAGATTGTAAGCTCACTGTGGTCAGGGAATGTGTCTGTTACATTGTTCTAGTGTACTCTCCCAAGCGCTTAGTGTGGTGCTGTGCACACACTACACGCTCAATAAATAGGACTGACTGACTGATGGATTGACTGCCTCTCTGAATCTTCTTTCTGCTTTCCTCAGGGAGCCGGCAGCCCGCCGGGGTCCCATAGACCGTGGCATACCGTGATGGCCCTCAAATCTTCCCCACATTCTTCCCCCTGGAGCAGCACCGAAAGTTGCCAAATAACTCAAGAATAAAATGGGGATGGAAATGCATCAGCTTCGTTCTTTCTTGTCGGGCTGGAGGGGCGATTTGGGAAGGAGGGTACCACGAAGAATGGAGTTCTCAGGAACAGCAGGCTTCCAACATCTCATCCCTCATAATTATTATTATTATTATCATTACTATTCTCTGGAAGAGTGGATTTGTTTGATTGGAATAATAGCAGAGAATGCAGCCCTGTGACACTTAAGGTGAACGATAATAATGGTGGTATTTGTTAAGTTTTTTTAGGGTATTGGTTAAGTGCTAACTATGTGCCAGGCACTGTTCTAAGCGCTGGGGTAGATACAAGTTAAACAGGTTGGACACAGTCCGTGTCCCACATGGGGCTCACATTTTTAAATATCATTTTCCAAATGAGATCACTGAGGCCCAGAGAAGTGAAGTGACTTGCCCAAGGTCACATAGCAGCCAAGTGGCAGAGTTGGGATTAGAACCTAGGTCCTCTTGACTCCCAGGCATGTGCTTTATTCACCAGGCTAAGCTGCTTCTCTAATGTTTATTGTGGGCTAAGCACTGTGATAAGCGGTGGAGAATTTCCACTATAAGCAGATCAGACAGAATCCCATCCCATACGGAGCTCCCCATGGATGAACCTTCTAGACTGTGAGCCCACTGTTGGGTAGGGACCATCTCTATAAGTTGCCGATTTATACTTCCCAAGTGCTTAGTATAGTGCTCCGCACACAGTAAGCGCTCAATAAATGTGATTGAATGAATGAATGAATGAACCTCTCCCCTGCCCCAAGCTGTGTCCTGCTCTCCCCCCTGGAAGGGCAACATTGTCACCTGTGGAAGCAAAATCTCCTCTGATGTATTGTGGAACAGTCACAATCCATCAATCGATGGTATTGATTGAGTGCTTAATGTGTGTGGAGTACTGGAATAAGTGCTTGGAAGAGTAATAATAATAATGATGGCATTTGTTAAGTGCTTACTATGTGCAAAGCACTGTTCTAAGCACTGGGGAGGATACAAGGTGATCAGGTTGTCCCACGTGGGGCTCACAGTATTAATCCCCATTTTACAGATGAGGTAACTGAGGCACAGAGAAGCTAAGTGACTTGCCCAAAGTCACACAGCTGTCAAGTGACGGAGTCAGGATTAGAACCCATGACCCATGACCTCTGACTCCCAAACCCGTGTTCTTTCCACTAAGCCACGCTGCTTCTCTTTACAGATGAGGCACTGAGCAACGCTGTTTCTCTATTCATCCATTCACCCATTCATTCAGGCATATTTATTAAGTACTTACTGTGTGCAGAGCACTGTACTAAGCTCTTGGGAGAGTACACTATAACCATAAACAGACACATTCTCTGCCCACAATGAGTTTACAGCCTAGAGGGGCAGGCAAACAAGAATAGTTGTGGGCAGGGAACATGTCTGTTTATTGTTGTTTTGTACTCACCCAAGTGCTTAGTATAGTGCTCTGCACACAATAGATGCTCAATAAATACGATTGAATGAATGAATTAATTAAATTACACATGTGGACATAAGCGCTGTAGGGCTGGGATGGAGGATGAATAAAGGGAGCAAGTCAGGGTGACTCAGGAGGAAGTGGGAGAAGTGGAAAGGGGGGCTTAATCAGGGAAGGCCTCTTGGAGGAGATGTGCCTTCAATAAGGCTTTGAAGTGGGTGAGAAAAATTGTCTTTTGGCTATGAGGAGGGAGGGCATTCTAGGCCAGAGGCAGGACATAGGCAAGGAGTCGGCAGTGAGATAGACAGGATGGAGGTTCAGGAGCAGAATCCCGGCCTGGATGGATGGTGGGGTTTGGGGTAGGGGTGAAGTGCACCCCTAAATAATTAAGTCTAAGTGATGAGGGTGGAGCCTCAAACAGCTTTTAACCACGCCGTTTCGATGGCTTAAAGGGAGAACGTTTATTGACGTGTGGGGAGCCCCTGGAGGAACATGGGGGGAAATCATGAATTCTTTATTTCTTTGTTAGGGTGTGTATGGTTATCTGAATCTGCACCCTTTCACCCTGCCCCCTACATCACTGTGACCACCCCCCCACCATCTGTTTCAGAATTTCAGATGGGCTCTCTTTCTAAAATAGAATTTCAGATGGGCTCTCGTCCCCATTCATTCAAGTCATTCAATCATATTTCTTGAGCACTTACTGTGTGCAGAGCACTGTACTAAGCACTTGGGAGAGTACAATATAACAATAAGCAGTCACATTCCCTGTCCATAGTGAGTTTACAGTCCAGAGGAAAATGGTGGTATTTGTTTAACGCTTGTTATTTGCCAGGCACTGTACTAAGTACTAGGGTGGATACAAAGTAATCAGGTTGGACACAGTCCCTGTCCCACATGGGACTCATAGTCTTGATCCCCATTTTACAGATGAGGTGAATGAGGCTCGGAGAAGCGAAGTTGATTTGCCCATGGTCACACAGCAGACATGGCAGAGCCGGAATTAGAAACCATGTCGTCTCGACTCTCAGGCCCACGCTCTTTCTAGGCCACACTGTTCTCCCCACATCTCTGACCATGGCCCCACTCCTGCTCCCTCTGTCCTGCCTTCCCTGTGCCTCTGATCACAGCTTTGTACACTTTGCCCATTCCTGTCCCTTCTGTCCTGTTCTTTTCGCTTCTCTGACCTTGGCCCCTGTCCTGTCCCCTCTGTCCTGTTCTCTCCGCACCTTTGACCACGATCCCATTCCTATCCCCTCTGGCTTGTTCTCACTGCATCTCTCACTGTGGCTTCTCCCCACCATTTCCTGCCTCTCTGTCCTATTTTCGCATGTCTTTGACCATGGCTTCTCCCCAACATTCCTGCCCCTCTGGCCAAGGCTTTACCACCCCCCCAACCCCATTCCTGTCCCCTTTGCATCCTGTATATCCCATCCTGAGTCTTCTCATCAGTTTCTGCCCCTCCTCACTGACCAGCTCTGGATGAGGACCAGCGAGCGGCGGGTAGACAGGGTAGATCAACTTCCAAGCTACCATTTGAGAGAGAGCCATTTTTTGGCCTTGTCCATCCAGTGAATGGGCAGGAAACTGGACACACACACACACACTGACACACACACACACACACACACACACACACACACACACACACACAGTGCTGGGTGCTGGGGGAGGGTCATAAGGAGGAGTAATCACAGTCCCTGCCCTTGGGAGGGTTGCCAGTCTAATGGGGGAAAGAGTTGAGAGATTTTTCAGGGCCTGGACCTGGGTGTGGCCAATCAGGGAAGGCATCCTGGCGGTGGCAGAAAATTTAGTGGTTTGATTAAGGGGATTGGGGAAGGCATTCTGGGCAGGAGGAATGGCTTGGAAGTGGGGAAGGAAGTGGGAAGGTGACTTGGCTTGACTGGAAATCCAGACAGTGAAGCAAAGTGAGCAGGTAATAGAGTCAGTCAATTGTATTTATTGAGCACTTACTGTGCACAGAGCACTGTACTAAACACTCAGGAAAATACAATACAACAATAAAAATACACATTCCCCACGCACAACAAGCTTTCAGTCTAGGGGAAGAGAAAGGGCCTCATCCTGTTTGGTTCCTTTTATTTCCTCTGGCTCCAGCTTCCAGTTTAAGCAACTTACTTTCTGGCTCTAATAATGATAATTGTGATTTGTTAAGTGCTTACTGCATGTCAAGCATGGCACTGAGTGCTGGGGTAGATAATAATAATGGCATTTATTAAGCACTTACTATGTGCAAAGCACTGTTCTTAGCACTGGGGAGGTTACAAGGTGATCAGGTAGTCCCCCAGGGAGCTCACAGTCTTAATCCCATTTTACAGATGAGGTAACTGAGGCACAGAAAAGTTAAGTGACTTGCCCAAAGTCACACAGCTGACAATTGGCGGAGCCAGGATTTGAACCCATGACCTCTGACTCCAAAGCCCGTGCTCTTTCCACTGAGCCATGCTGCTTCTCTACAGGCTCTGAAGAAAATGAGACTTTGGAAGCATAATCAATCATTGGTAGCAATACTTATGAAGTGCCTAGTACTAAAGTATTTATTGAGTGCCCCTTCGGTGGACTGCACTATACTAAGCCCTTAGGCAGTACAAAAAAGAAAAGGCTATATAAAACACAATCCCTATTCACAAAGAGCTTACTCTCTGGTGAGAGAAGAGAGACATAAAAATATTTACTTCACGTGGAAGGAAATCACTGTCTCAACACAGGTAGACATGCTCCTGGGCTAAAGAGAAAGGTGATGGAGAGCTAACATTAGAGTTGGAAGTATAGGTTATAAAAGACAATCAGGTCACACACAGTCACTGTCCCTCATCAGACTCATAGTCTAAGTGGGAGAGCATGTACAGAATCCCCATTTTTACAGATAATGATAATAATAATAATAATAATAATAATAATGTTGGTATTTGTTAATCGCTTACTGGTTGAGGAAGCTGAGGTCCAGAGAAGTAAAGTGACTTCCTCAAGGTCACTCAGCGGGCATATTGATAATTTATTTATTTACATTAATGTCTATGTCTCCCCTCTAGACTGTAAGCTTGATGTGGGCAGGGAATGTGTCTGTTATATTGTTACATTGTGCTCTCCCAGGCACTTAGTACAATGCTCTGCCCATAGTACAAGCTCAGTAAATATGAATGACTGACTGAAGTGGCAGACCTAGGGTGAGAAGCCGGGTCTTTTTACTCCCAGGTCTGGGATCTTCCCACTAGGGAAGCAGTATGGCATAATGGATAGAGCATGGGTCTTGGGGTCAGAAGGACCTGGATTCTAATCCAGCTCCACCACTTGTCTGCTGTGTGATCTTGGGCAAGACACTTAACTTCTTTGGGCCTCAGTTACCTCACCTTGTAAAATGGGGATTAAGACTATGAGCCATATGTGGGACAGGGTCTGTGCTCAACCCAGTTAACTTACCCTGTGCTTAGTACAATGCCTGGCACATAGAAAGCACTTTACAAATAGCACAGTTATTATTATTATTATTATTATTATTATTATTATTATTATTATTATTATTATTATTATTATTATGCCAAGCTGCTGCTAGCTGTTCTGTGGGCTGGTCCCACCAGCCCATACTCTCCTCCCCCGACTCAAAAATCTCAAGGTGGTTTTTGCAGACGACATGCTCTTCCCTGCCCTGCCCTGGCAGAGAGTTCAGCTGTTCACATCTCCTCTAAGAGGCCTTCCGTTATTGAGCCCTCTTTCTCCCAGCTCGCTCTCCCTTCTGTGTCATCTATGCACTTTTTAAAAATGGTGTTTATTGTTAAAAATAATAATGATGGTACTTGTTAAGCGCTATGTGCTGAGGACTATTCTAACCATTGAGCACTTAAGCGCTTTCTATGTGCTAGGCACTGTTCTAAGCTCTGGGGTAGATACAAGATAATCAGGTGGGAAACAGTCCCTGTCCCACATAGGACTCATAACCTTAATCCCCATTTTCCAGATGAGGTCACTGAGGCCCAGAGAAGTGAAGTACGATTGAATGAATAAATGAATGAATGAAGCGACTTGCCCAAGTTCACATAGCAGATCAATTGGCAGAGCTGGGATTAGAACTCAGGTCCTTCTAACTCCCTGGCCAGTGCTCTATCCGCTAGGCAACACTGCTCTTGCACTTGGATCTTGGAGAAGCAGCATGGTGTGGTGGATAGAGCATGGGCCTGGGAGTTATAAGGTCATGGGTTCTAATCCTGGTTTAGCCACTTGTCTGCTGGGTGACCTTGGGCAAGTCACTTCACTTCTCTGGGCCTCAGTTACTTCATCTGTAAAACGGGGATTGAGGCTGTGGGCTCCAGGTGGGACAGGGACTGTGTCCAACCCGATTTGCTTGTATCCACCCCTGCGCTTAGTGCAGTGCCTGGCACATAGTTAAACGCTTAACAAACACCATCATCATTATTATTATTATTATCTGTGACCTTTAGATATTTGATATTAGCCCCACCCCCTATCCTACAGCACATATAATAATAGTGATGGCATTTATTAAGCGCTTACTATGTGCAAAGCATTGTTCTAAGCGCTGGGGAATTTACAAGGTGACCAGGTTGTCCCACGTGGGGCTCACAGTCTTAATCCCCATTTTACAGAGGAGGTAACTGAGGCCCAGAGAAGTGAAGTGACTTGCCCACAGTCACACAGCTGACAAGTGGCAGAGCCGGAATTTGAACCAATGACCTCTGACTTCAAAGCCCGGGCTCTTTCCGTTGAGCCACGCTGTAGAGCACTGTACTAACTTAGAAGTGGGAGAGGACTTGTCTAGCCTGGAAACCCAGGAAGTGGAGAAACATGAGCAGGCAACGGGAGAGAAGGCCTTTCATTCACTCAGTTGTATTAACTGAACGCTTACCGTTTGCAGAGCACTGTACGAAGCGCTTGGGAGAGTACAGCATGACAATAAACAGACACATTCCCTGCTCATGAAGAGCTTCAGTCTGGAGAAGGGGAGACAGACATCAATACAGATAAATGAAATAGCAGATATGGACATAAGTGCTGTGGGGCTGGGAGAGAGAAGAGCAAAGTGAGCAAGTCAGGGTGATGCCGAAGGGAGTGGGAGATGAGGAAAGGTTGGGCTTAGTATGGGAAGGCCTCTTGGAGGAGATGGGCCTTCAGTAAAGCTTTCAGAGCATTTGTAGAGGCTCCCCTTTGCTGACCCCAGGCTGGGCTAGTGCCTGGTGACCAGGTGACCCGGGGTTTGGGAGGGGACTCGGTCAATTTGTACTTCCCAAGCGCTTAGTACAGTGCTCTGCACATAATAAGCGCTCAATAAATACGATTGATTGATTGATTGATTGATTCCCATCCAGCTCCCCTCCACATTGCCCAATCTGCCCCCAGCCTTTGCTCAGAGGCCTTAAGTCCACCCCCCACCCTGGCCTCTATTGCAACTCCTGTCCCAGGCCACTGCTCCAGACTCCCTCCCCTGCCTTCCCTGACCCGCTGGCCCAGAGCCTAATAAGCTTTCTGTACCCACAGGAGGAAACCACCTGTTCCTGCCCTGGGGCTTTGTCGACCTGCCTCAACCCTGCAGGGGCTTCAAAGGCGTCTGCCGATATCTGCACCCTGTACCAAGTTAGGCAGACTCCCTCTGCCCCCAACACACACTCACACACAAACACACAGGCACAGTTAAATCCTCCTGTCCCACACAGCTTTGGGGCTGACTGTCTGGAAAGGCAAGGGCAGGAAGGGGTCATAGGGAGGGGAGAGGGAAATATCAGTGATGCCCTCCTCCGACCCAGTCTCATCCCCCTGAGCCCTGCTCCTGTGGTCCCCAGCCCTCCCCAGTGGAAGTCAGCCCCCCACATTCTGTCCTTGTTTCCACCCCCTTGTGCCCCCAGGCCTCACCCTTTCCTGTCCCTCCAGCTCACCCTGGGATTCATTCATTTAATCATTCAGTAGTATTTATTGAGTGCTTACTGTGTGCAAAACACCGCACCAAGTGCTTGGTAGAGTGGAATATAACAATATAACAGACACGTACCCTGTCCACAACAAGCTTACAGTCTAGAGGGGGAGACGGACTTGAATAGAAATAAATAAATCTCAGATGTGGATGTAAGTGCACTTGTCTAACCCAGTGTTTAGTACAATGCCTGGCACCTAGTAAGTGCTTAACAAATACCACAATTATAATTATTAGTATTGTTATTATTATTAGTGGAAATATGAGCTTGAGGGTCAGGTGAGCTGTGTTCTATGCGCATCTTCATCACTTGCTTGTTGTGTCATCCTGGGCAAGTGGCTTCACTTAGGACCTGGGTTCTAATCCTGCCTCTGCCACTTGTCTACTATGTGATCCTGGGAAAGTCACTTTACTTCTCTGTGCCTCAGTTCCCTCTTCTGCAAAATGGGGATTAGGGCTGTAAACCTCATATGGGACAGGGGCTGTGCCCAACCCAGTTTGCTGGTATCCCTACCCAGTGCTTCGTATATGCCTGGCACAAAGAAGGCACTTAAATATTATTATTATTATTACCTTCACCCTGCTGGCAGTGTTCCCCATTTTCTTCCCCATCATCAGAGCCCCCAGACAGGATCTGCAGGGGCCGGGACACGGGGGAGCCTTATGGCAAGTCCAGGACCCCAGAGTGAAGGCTGAGCTTGGTCTGTGTTCTGCTTCATCTAGGAAGGCTCCCTGGAGGAGGCATTTGGGACAGGCTTTTGACTCAAATTGGGGGTGAGAGGCAGAGGTGAGTGACGGAGGAGAGGTGGATCTGGATCTGAGGAGGCAGGCTCTCCTAAATCTGGCCTGGTGAGGGGTGGGGCGGGGGAAGAGACCCCAGGAGGCCGAGGGCAGGGCAAGGGGTGGGGCCCAGGAGACAGATGGCTTGAAAAGGGCCCAGCTGGTACAGGGAGGGAACAGGAACCCACTGAGGCAGCCCCCAGAAAGCACAGATACCAGAACTGGGACAAGGTAAGGTTTCCTTTCAGGTGGACAGAGGCCTGCCACCCCAACCATTCCAACTAGGAGGGCCAAGAATTAGTGGGGATGAGGGGAGGGCGTCATTCAGGACTCTGTATGGGCTGTGCATTCATAGACCACCCTGGGAGCAACTGGGAGTTTGCCAGCCCACCTGTATGTGTGCCAGCTTGAGGGGCATACACATGAGTGGATGCGTGTATGTGTGTCTCTAATAGGTGTCAGTGAGTATGAGAGCTTGGGAAGTTGTGTCTCTTTGTGTATTAGTCTGAGGCCCATGGTTGTACATTTCTGTATGTTTATCTCTCTGTGATAGTGAGTGCTTGTGTGTGTGCATGCATGAGAAGGAACATGGCGTAGTGGATAGAACAAAGGACCAGGAGACAGAAGGTGATGGGTTCAAATCCCAGCTCTGCCACTTGTCTGCTGTATGACCTTGGACACGTCACAACTTCTGTCTCTCAGTTACTTCATCTGTAAAATGGGGATTGAGACTATGAGCCTCACATGGGACAGGGACTGTGTTCAACCCGATTTGCTTGTACTAACCCAACGCTTAGTACAGTGCCTTGCACAGAGTAAGCGCTTAACAAATACCATAATTATTATTATGGACATTTGTGTTTGTCTATTTATGAGTGTGCTTTTCATCTGTGCAGATGGGGAAGGGTCCCCAGGGCAGAGACCAGATTCTGTCTGTGGAAGGGGAGGGAGCCGGGGGGCTGGGGGTGACTGGGGACCCGGTCATCCGGGTCCAGTTGGCTCGGGAGACCCCCAAAACCCCTCTGCTGCCATATACACCACAGTCTTCCTCTCCGCTCCCCGCCTGCCCGCAGATGCCCACCTGTGCCCGCCACTGCCACTGGCCTGTGGTCCTGGCCCTGCTTTGCCTGACATTGGGCTGGCTGCAGCAGAGTGCCTGGGTTCAGGGGGCCGACGCCGACATCCCCCGGGACCCGGGCAACCAGGCTCCGTTCGAAGTTTTGAAAAACTATGCCAAGGATTTGGAGGCCTACCTCAAAGCTAAGAAGATCCCCATCCCCACGTAAGGCTTGGGCTGGCTCTGGTGGTTATCTGCCGGGGTAAACGGGGGTCATGGAGGGCTGGTGGGAGGGGTGGTCCCGGGAGGGCCAGAGATATAATAATAATGGCATTTATTAAGCGCTTACTATGTGCAAAGAACTGTTCTAAGTGCTGGGGAGGTTACAAGACGATCAGGTTGTCCCACAGGGGGCTCACAGTCTTCATCCTCATTGTACAGATGAGGGAGCTGAGGCCCAGAGAAGTTAAGTGACTTGCCCAAAGTCACAAAGCTGACCAATTGGCAGAGCTGGGATTCGAACCCATGACTTCTGACTGCAAATCCCGTGCTCTTTCCACTGCGCCACGCTGCTTCTCTTAGGGATCTTCTCTCAGGGATCTGAGAGAGGTGATTGATTGGGGGAAGTGTCTGAAGGTCTCCAAGTGCATGTGTGTGTTTGTTCATTCATTCATTTAGTCATATTTATTGGGCGCTTACTTTGTGCAGAACACTGTACTAAGCACTTGGGAGAGTACAATAGAACAATAAACAGATACGTTCCCTGCCCACAATGAGCTTACAGGCAGCTATGGATTTCAGACCCACCAGGGCACTGTAAGGCTGAGTGCTCGAGGGGAAATCTGGGAGGGGGTGATGCCAGGCTGGGGATGGTGGCTGGTACACTGGTTTCACGGGGACTCCAGGTAGTGTGCCACAACCCCAAGGAACAGTGCATGTGTAGGCATCTGTGTATCCTGTTTGCCCCTGAATGACACACGTGTGCTTCATGGGCCTGGGAAACACTGCCATGTGTGCATGACGTGTGTGTGTGTGTGTGTGTGTGTGTGTGTCTTTCAGCAGCTGTGAAGACCTAAAGGGGTCACCCAGCTGTTTCTCCTTCCACAGGTAGACGCCTTGAGTGAAAGGATGAGAAGCTATCAGGACCATGGGTCCCGAGCCCCTACCGGCTGTGTCCCCTGCTGCTGACTCTTCCTCTCAGTCTTCTTGTCCTGCAGCCCAAGACAGTGGGGGGCTTGAGCAGAGTTCATGCCAGACCCCTCCCTCCACCACTCTCAGCCTCTCTCAGGACCTCCCAGAGAAGAGAGGGAGGCATAGAAGCAACCCCTAACCCCCCGCCCCCCACCCCACCCAGAAGAATAAACTGGATCTCAAGCCATGGACACTCAGCTTCTTAGTGGGGTTCGGGAGGATGTGTGGGGGCTGGGACCACAGGGATTGGGGGGAGGCGGGGGATCCAGCAGAAGCAGTATGTCCTAGTGGATAGAGCCCGGGGCCTGGGAGTTAGAGGAACTGGGTTCTAATCCCTCCCTTGCCTTTTGTCTGCTGTGTGTCCTTGGGGATGTCATTTCATTTCTCTGGGCTTCAGTTCCCTAGTCTGTAAAATTGGGATTAAGACTGTGAGCCCCATGTGGGACAGAGACGGTGTCCAACCTGATTATCTTCTAACCCAGTGCTTAGTGCCCAGTGCCTGGCATGTAGTAAGCACTTAACAAATACCATAAAGAAGAAGTGTGCATAGTGAATAGAGCATGGGCCTGGGAGTAAGAAGGTCATGGGTTCTAATCCTGGCTCCACCACTTGGCTGCTGTGAGATCTTGGTCAAGTCACTTCACTTCCTTGAGCCTCAGTTCCCTCATCTGTAAAATGGGGATTAAGACTGTGAGCCCTACTTGGGACAGGGACTGTGTCCAACCCAATTTACTTGCATTCATCCCAGCACTTAGCACAGTGCCTGGCACATAGTAAGCACTTAACAAATGCAATTATTATTATCATTATTATAAAAGAAAAAAGAAAGAGATGAGACACCTGGAGAGGGATGGTCTTATCGTTTCAGGGATCCGGGTTTGGGGCAGGGTGATTCCCATCCCAGATTCTCTGCCTCATTCCATCAAGACTCAGCCTTGCCTCATCCTGCCTCTTAACAAGAATAATAATAATAATAATAATGACATTTATTAAGTGCTATATGCAAAGCACTGTTCTAAGCACTGGGGAGGATACAAGGTGACCAGGTTGTCCCACGGGGGGCTCACAGTCTTAATCTCCACTTTAGAGATGAGGTAACTGAGGCCCAGAGCCCAGAGTCACACAGCTGGCAATTGGCAGAACTGGGATTTGAATCCATGATCTCTGACTCCCAACCCCGGGGTTCTTTCCACTGAGCCACGGTGCTTCCCTGCCTCTTCCCCATCATGGTTCTCTATGGACATTTTGGGAGAGTGACTCATTCTCACTGTTGGTCTGTCCCTCAAACTTGAGCTCCACACTTTGGCCCGGGCCCCTCTGGGGGGTTTCTCTCAACGTGGGGCCTCTTGCCCAGTTCTGCTTAAGCCCCTTCTCCACCTCTTCTAATAATTGTAGCATTTATTAAGCACTTAATCTGTGCCAAGCATTCATTCATTCATTCAATCGTATTAAGTGCTTACTGTGTGCAGAGCACTGTATTAAGCACTTGGGAAGAACAAATCAGCAACATATAGAGGCAGTCCCTACCCAACAACGGGCTCACAGTCTAGAAGGGCAGAGACAGGCAAAAAATCAAACCAAAACGAAACAAGTGGATTTATTAAGCACTTGATCTGTGCCAAGCATTCATTCATTCATTCAATCATATTAAGTGCTACTGAGTGCAGAGCACTGTATTAAGCGCTTGGGAAGTACAAATCAGCAACATATAGAGGCAGTCCCTAACCAACAATGGGCTCACAGTCTAGAAGGGGAGAGACAGACAAACAAAACAAAACAAAACAAGTGGATAGGTGTCAATACCATCAGAATAAATAGAATTACAGCTATATACATATCATTCATAAAATGAATTTAGTAAATATGTACAAATAAAATATAGTAATAAATATATACAAGTGCTGTGGGGAGGGGAAGGGGTAGAGCAGAGTTGGGGGAGATGGGGAGTGGAGGAGGAGGAGGAGAGGAAAAAAGTGGGGGCTCAGTCAGGGAAGGCATCCTGGAGGAGGTGAGCTTTTAGTAGGGCTTTGAAGGGAGGAAGAGAGCTAGTTGGGCGGATGTGTCGAGGGAGGGCATTCCAGGCCAGAGGAAGGATGTGGGCCAGGGGTTGATGATGGGACAGGCGAGAACGAAGCACAGTGAGGAGGTTAGCAGCAGAGGAGCGAAGCGTGCGGGCTGGGCTGGAGAAGGAGAGAGAGGAAGTGAGTTGGAGGGGGCGAGGTGATGGAGAGCCTTGAAGCTGAGAGTGAGGAGAGTGAGCAGTATTCAAAGTACTGGGGTAGATATAAGATAATCGGGTTGGACACAGTCCCTTGTCCCACACGGGGCTCACAGTCTTCATCCCCATTTTCCAGATGAGGGAACTGAGGCCCAGAGAATAATAATAATAATAATTTTGGTATTTGTTAAGCGCTTACTATGTGCAAAGCACTGTTCTAAGAGCTGTGGAGGATACAAGGTGATCGGCTTGTCCCATGTGGGGCGTCACAATCTTAATCCCCATTTTACAGATGAGGTAACTGAGGCCCAGAGAAGTTAAGTGACTTGCCCAAAATCACACAGCTGACAAGCGGAGGAGCCGGGATTTGAACCCACGACCTCTGAGTCCCAAGCACCGAGCCACACTGCTTCTCTAAGTGAAGGGACTTGCCCATGGTCATACAGCAGACACGTGGTGGAGCTGGGATCAGAACCCACATCCTCTGACTCTCAGGCCTGTGCTCTTTCCACTTCGACCGCACCGCTTCCTGGCTCGGGATCAGCCAGGGCCTGTCTGTCTTGTTCCCTCTGGCCTGCCACTCCCCTTCATACCCGGGCCTTTTGGCAGTGACCATCCCTCCTGCTCTTGGCAGAACGATTCCTCTTTTCACATACGATCTAGATTTGGCCCCTGTCACCTTGAGAAAGAACACAGGCTTGAGAAAGAGCGTGGCTTAGCGGAAAGAGCACAGGCTTGGGAGTCAGAGGTCATGGGTTCTAATCCCAGCTCTGCCACTTGTCAGCTGGGTGACTTTGGGCAAGTCATTTCACTTCTCTGTGCCTCAGTTCTCTCTTCTGTAAAATGGGGATAAAGACTGTGAGCCCCATGTGGAACAATCTGATTACTTTGTATCCCCCCACACCCCAGAGCTTAGAACAGTGCTTGGGACGTAATAAGTGCTTAACAAATACCATTATTATTATTATTATTCATTCATTCAATCGTATTTATTGAGTGCTTACTGTGTGCAGAGCACTGTATTAAGCGCTTGGGAAGTACAAGTTGGCAACATATTATTATTATTTGACACCTGTCACCTTGAGAAACAGTGTGGCTTAGTGGAAAGAGCACAGGCTTGGGAGTCAGAAGATGTGGGTTTTAATCCCACTTGTCTGCTATGTGACTGGGCAAGTCACTTAACTTTTCTGGGCCTCAGTACCTCATCTGTAAAATGGGGATAAGACTGTGATCTCCATGTGGGACAACCTGAATACCTTGTATCTACCCCAGTGCTTAGAACAGTGCTTGGCACATAGGGAGCACTTAACAAATACCGTTATTATTATGATTATTATGTCACATGATTTTATTCTAAACCCTCCGCCCGCCTAGGACTCAGATCTTGCAGCTAAATGCTATGGTCACAGGGCCAAAGAGGTCACAGTTGGGGGCGGGGAGTGTTAGCTGGAAAGGCCCTAGCTCTGGAGTCGAGGGATGGGGAGGGCCTGGGGGTTGCCACGGTGATGTGCTCATCAGCTCTGCTGGATGTGCAAACCCTGGCCAAGAACTTTCAATCAATCAATCCAAGTATTTGTTGAGTGCTTACTGTGTACAGAGCACTGTACTAAGCCCAAGGGAGAGTACAATATAACAGAGTTGGTAGACACGCTCCCTGTCCACAACAAACTTACAGTCTAGAGAGATAGACATTATTATAAATAAATTACAGATCTGTACATAAGTGCTGACCAAATTCAAGTGCAAGGACAATACAGAAGGGAACATGAGAAGAAGAAATGAGGGCTTAGTTAGGGAAGGCCTCTTGGAGGAGGTGTGCCTTCAATAAGGCTTTGAAGGTGGGGAGAGTCATTGTTTATCGGAAATGAGGGGTAGGCATTCTAGGCCAGAGTCAGAATGTGGGCGAGAGGTCACAGAGAGATAGAAAAGATCGAGGTTCAGTTAGGTGGTTGTCAGAGGAGTGAAGTATTCAGGTTGGGTTGTAGTAGGAGAGCATGGAAGTGAGGTGTCTAATTCTGGCTCCACCACTTGGCTCCTGTATGACCTTGAGTGAGTCACTTCACTTCTCAGTGCCTCAGTTATCTCATCTGTAAACTGAAGATTAATACTGTGAGCGCCGTGTGGGACAGGGACTGTGTTCAACCTGATTAGGTTGTATCCACCCCAGCGCTTAGTAAAGTGCTTGGCACATAGTAAGTGCTTAACAATGCCACTATTTTTATTATCATTATTATAGAAGGGAACCCAGAACTGAGCCTTGAAGGACTCCTGCAGTTAGGCCATGGGAGGCAGAGGAGGTTCAAAGGGGTGGCTGGGGGAGGAGGAGGAGTTGAAACCATTATTCAGGGCCAATGACTGGCTCTGGGCCAACCGGGCCTCTGTTACTTTGGGCCCCCCCGCTCCCTCCATGCCAATGCCCCCGTTAGACAAACCTCCACCTTCACTATCTCACCTCTTCCATGGTTCGACCCACATAGAGACACAGAGCTCTGTCTAGGGCTGTAATTTATTCTTGGGGGCCTGGGCGTGGGGTCTGTGATGGGCATGGGGGGGGTCTGAGAGACAGCGGAGGAGGAACCAGGCATTCCCCCTTCCCCTGCCCTCCACATCCATCTTGCCGATTCAAGGGGGATCTGTGACTCGAGGGTCAGACATTGGAAACAACTTCTTGACCTCCCTGGGCATCTTCCAGCCAGGAGAGAGAGCTCCACCGGGCTGGGATGGGGGATATAAGCAGCGTGGCCTAATGGCAAAGAGCACAGACCTAGGGGTTGGAAGCCCTAGGTTCTTATCCCAGTTCTGCCACTTGTCTACTGTGTGACTTTGGGAAAGTCTCTTCATTCCTCTGTGCCTCAGTTCCCTCATCTGTAAAATGAGGATTAAGATTGGGAGCCCGATATGAGGCAGGGACTGTTTCCAACATGATTAGCTTTCCATCTACCCCAGCGCTTAGAACAGTGCTTGACACATAGTAAGCACTTAACAAATACCAACATTATTATTATTATTATTAACAAATACCATCATCATCATTATTATTATCGTTATTAATGAGGCATGTCCCAAAGTCAGGTTCTGGGCCTCAGTTTCCTCTTCTGTAAAATGGGGATAAAATACCTGTTCCCCCTCCCTCTTAATCTGTGAGCCCAGTGTGGAAGAGGGACTGTGTCCAATCTAATTATCTTGAATCTACTACAGTGTCTGGCACATAGTAAGCGCTTAAAAATATCACAATCTTTATTAGTATTATTGTGACTAGATGCTCGACTGTAAAGTCGTTGTGGGCAGGGAACGTTCTGCTAACTTGTCGTGTTGTACTCTCCAAAGAGCTTAGTACACTGCTTTGAACAGAGTAAGCACTTAAATACCATTGATGATGATGATCATCATCACTTAACTTCTCTGTGCCTCGGTGATCTCATCTGTAAAATGGGGATGAAGACTGTGAGCCCTCTGTGAACCAACGGCCCGAAAACATGGCTAAATTCCCTATAATAATGATGATGGCATTTGTTAAGCGTTTACTATGTGCAAAGCACTGTTCTAAGCACTGAGGGGGAAATAAGATGATCAGGTTGTCCCACGTGGGGCTCACAGTCTTCATCCCCATTTTACAGATGAGGTAACTGAGGCTCAGAGAAGTTAAGTGACTTGCCCAAGGTCACACAGCAGACATGTAGCGGGGCCGGGATTAGAACCCATGACCTCTGCCTCCCAAGCCCGTGCTCTTTCCACTGAGCCACACTGCTTCTTTATGCGTCAGGAAGCAGCATGGCCTAGCGGATAGAGCACGGGCCTAGGAGACAGCAGGACCTTGGTTCTAATCCCGGTTTGACCACTTGTCTGCTGTGTACCTTGGGCAAGTCACTTAACTTCCCTGTGCCTCAGTTCCCTCATCTGCAAAATGGGGATTAGTACTGTGAGCCCCATGTGAGACAGGGACTGTGTCCAACCCGATGTGCTTGCATCCAACCCAGTGCTTAGTGAAGTTTCTGGTACATATTAAGTGCTTAACAATACCACATTGTTGTTATTATTATTATCATTATATATTATTATTATTATTCAGGGGCCGCGTTCAGGTTTGCAGGAGCACAGCTTGCCAGCTGGTGGCGCTAGTCCGGTTCACAGCTGCACGATCTCTCCACCAGGTGATACTGGTCCACGGTTACATTCAGGCTATCAACATCTTCTACCATCGAAAATGAGGGCCCCGTCATAATCAATCAATCATTCAATTAATCAATGGTATTTATTGAACGCTTAGCATGTGCAGGGCACTCTACTAAGCGCTTGGGAGAGTAATAATAATAATGGCATTTATTAAGCGCTTACTATGTGCAAAGCACTGTTCTAAGTGCTGAGGAGGTTGCAAGGTGATCAGGTTGTCCCACGGGGGGGGCTCACGGTCTTAATCCCCATTTTACAGATGAGGGAACTGAGGCCCAGAGAAGTGAAGTGACTTGCCCAAAGTCACACAGCTGACAGTTAGCGGAGTTGGGACTTGAACCCATGACCTCTGACTCCAAAGCCCGTGCTCTTTCCACTGAGCCACGCTGGATTAGCAGACACGCTCCCTGCCCCCAAATAATAATAATAATGGCAGTTATTAAGCGCTTACTATGTGCAAAGCACTGTTCTAAGCGCTGGGGAGGTTACAAGGTCATCAGGTTGTCCCCCGGGGGGCTCACAGTCTTCATCCCCATTTTACAGATGAGGTCACTGAGGCACAGAGAAGTTAAGTGACTTGCCCAAAGTCACACAGCTGACAATTAGCAGAGCTGGGATTTGAACCCATGACCTCTGACTCCACAGCCCGTGCTCATTCCACTGAGCCACGCTGCTTCTCTATCTAAGCACAATCTAAGGATGAGAACAACTTGTCTATTGTGTGACCTTGGGCAAGTCACTTCACTTCTCTGTGCCTCAGTTACCTCAACGGTAAAATGGGGATTGAGACTGGGAGCCCCTTGTGGGACAGGGATTGTGTCCAAACAGATTGCGTGTTGGCACCCCAGGGCTTAGTACAGTGCTTGGCACATACTAAATGCCTAACAAATGCCATAATTATTATTATTAACAAGTATTTAACCCCCACTTTACAGATGAGAAAACTGAGGCCCAGAGAAGTTAAGTGATTTGACCAAGGTCACGCAGCAGGCAAGCAGCAGAGCCGAAGTTAAAATCCAGGTCTCCTGACTGGTAATAATAATAATTATAATAATGATGGTATTTATTTAGCACTTACTATGTGCAAAGCACTGTTCTAAGCACTAGGGAGGTTACAAGGTGATCAGGTTGTCCCATGGGGGGCTCACGGTCTTAATCCCCATTTTACAGATGAGGTAACTGAGGGGCAGAGAAGTTAAGTGACTTGCCCAAAGTCATGCAGCTGACAACTGGCGGAGCCAAAATTTGAACCCATGACTTCTGACTCCAAAGCCCATGGCCTCTCCACTGAGCCATGCTGCTTCTCAGGCCAATAACTTGTATTGGCCTTTGGTCAATGGTCTTTTCACTAGGTCTTGCTTCTTCCTCCTCACCTCCTCCAGGAGGCCCTCCATGACAAAACCCTTCCTCTTGGATTAGAACATCCTGATTGATGCATGTGTGGCTAAACGGACCAATGCAGGGCTCACAGTCCCAGTCACACTGTGTAAAAACAAAGACTTTCCCTTGTTGTGTTGCTAATCTTGATGTTTTTGGCATAGTTTTCCCTTTCACCTCCTTGTCTCTTGTTCTTTACAGAGCTTTTGGTCAACAATAGCAGCTCCTTTCTCAATAGCAGTGCACTCTAAATAGTTATGGTAATAATGATAATGTTAGATGTGGTATTTGTTAAGAGCGTACTATGTGCCAAGCACAGTTTTAAGCACTGGGATAGATACAAGATCAATTAGTCAATCACTCGTATTTATTGAGCACTTGCTATGTGCAGAGCAGTGTACAAGTAGCAGAGTTGGTATACATATTCCCTGCCTACAATGAACTTCCAGTCTAGAAGAGGTTAACACCTAAAAAAAGTAATTACTCAATAAATGCGTTTCATTGAGTCATGGATGCTGTATATGTAAGTACTGTGAATGTGAAAATGCATATGAGTGTGTGGGCTGTATGTGATGTGCGTGTGGGGACTGTTTTTGTGTATGTGGGGTGTGTATGTTGGGTATGTGAGGGAGGGTAAGAATGTCCCAGTGAGTGTATGGGATGTGTGTGATGTGCATGTAAGGCTTGTGTTTGTGTATGGTGTGTAGATGGTGTGTGTGTGTCTGTGTGTGTGAATTTTATTTTTGGTTCCCCAAGACTCCCCCTGCACCACTCTTCTGCTTCTTACATTGGGGAGAGATCTGGCCGGCCCCATAAGGAGAAGGAAGAGGAAGAAGAGGAGGAGGAGAAGAAGAAGAGGAGAAGGTGGTGGAAGAGGAGGAGGAAGAGGAGGAGGAGAAGAAGAGGAGGAGGAGGAGAAAGAGGTGGAAGAGGAGGAAGAGGAAGAGTAGGAGAAGAGGAGAAGGAGGTAGAAGAGGAGGAGGAAGAGAAAGGAGGAGGAGGGGAAAGGAGGAGAAGGAAGGAGGTGGAGGAAGAGAAGAGGAGGAGGAAGAGAAAGAGGAGAAAGAAGAAGAGGAGGTGGAAGAGGAGGAGAGAAGGTGGAAAAAAGAGGAGGAGGAGGGCAATCGTGCTGGAGACGGACTTCTGTCTCTGCACATCTTCCCCATCTGCTGCACACACACACACACACAAGCACGCACACGCCCATAGACACACACGAGGAAACTGAGGCAGGTATCAGCGGGAGGGGCTCCGCTCCACTGTGCCCGCTCTTCCTGCAGACTCGGAGGGTGTGTGTCTCTCTCTCTCCCTCTCCCTCTCCCTCTCTCCCTCTCCCTCTCCCTCTCCCTCTCCCTCTCTCCCTCTCTCCCTCTCTCCCCGCCCCGCTCGCCTACGGGGCTCTCCCCCTCGCCCCTTTAAGAGCCCCGTCCGTACTCAGCTCGGAGCGGCGGCCTCCGAGGACCCAGGAGTCCCCAGCTCCCCGCCCCCCGCAGCCGGAGCCGCAGCAGCGCGATTCCTCCCGCAACCGTCACGCCGCCCCTCCGGCCTCGTCTTTTGAAGGATCCTCCGGATTGCGGGGCACGAGGACCCCCCACCTCCACCCGGCCCCCAGCAGCGCGACCCCAGCTTCGGACCCCTCTGGGCACAGGTAGGACCCCCCCCCGTCCATCCCCCCCGGCCTGTCCCTCCCGCCAGCGCGGGGGGCGAGGCCCGAGGGGCCGCGGGAGGGGCAGCGAGGGACCCCGGCGAGGGGGGAGGCCGTCGCCCGGTCCACACCCGCGGCCTCCTTCCCCTGCTGCGTTGCCTCCTCCCGGGATGGCAGACCGACATGTAATTACATAAGGACCGGCCCAGCCGGTGGTGTTGCGGCTGGCACAGCGGGACGCCCCCCATCCCCATCCCCCCAGGGTCCCTGGTTGGAGGGGTGGGCTCCCACCCGGACCCGGGCCCTGGGGCTGCCCCGAGTTAGGGCAGGGTCAGGCTCCCTGGATCTCTGGATGACCTCATTAGGTCGCTTTTCCACCCGCTTTAGAGGTTTCTTTTAATTTCCCACGACACACACAAACGCCCAACTCTCCCTCCCCTCTAGAGTACAAACTCACTGTGGCCAGGGAAAGTATCTGTTTATTATTCTAGTTTACTCTCCCAAGCGCTTAGTACAGGGGTCTGCACACAGTAAGTGCTCAGTAAATACGACTGAATAAATGAGAGTAATGATGGTATTTGTTAAGCGCTTATTATGTGCCAGGCACTGTACCAAGCCATGGAGCAAATTGGGTTGGACACAGTCAATCAATCAATCAATCAATCGTATTTATTGAGCGCTTACTATGTGCAGAGCACTGTACTAAGCGCTTGGGAAGTACAAATTGGCAACATATAGAGACAGTCCCTACCCAACAGTGGGCTCCTGTCCCATGTGAGGTGCACAGTCTTAATCTCCATTTTATAGATGAGGTAACCGAGGCACAGAGAAGTAAATTGATTTGCCCAAGGTCACGCAGTAGACAGGTGGTGGAGGTGGGATTAGAACCCACGACCTTCTGACTCCCAGGACCGTGCTGTATACAAAATGAATGAACCTCAAGGACCTTCTGCCACCCCTTCAGAGGTCTGCCCCACCCCCCGCCCCATTCATCACCCTGTTGAGTATCCGTCCACTCTCCGCCTCCAGTGTCTGCCCATCCCTCCCCCCCACCATCTGTCCCCTCCATTCCTCTAATGTCCATAATAATAATTGAGGTATTTGCTAAGCACTTACTATGTGCCAGACACTGTAATAATAATAATGATGATGATGGCATTTATTAAGCACTTATTATGTGCAAAGCACTGTTCTAAGCACTGGGGAGGTTACAAGGTGATCAGGTTGTCCCACGGGGGGCTCACAGCCTTCTTCCCCATTTTACAGATGAGGTAATTGAGGCCCAGAGAAGTGAAGTGACTTGCCCAAAGTCACACAGCTGACAATTGGCAGAGCGGGACTTGAACCCATGACCTCTGACTCCAAAACCCGTGCACTTTCCACTGAGCCATGCTGCTAAGCGCTGGGTTAGATACAAGCAAATTGGGTTGGATGCAATCCCTGTCCCACATGGGGCTCATAGTCCCAATCTTCATTTTATGGATGAGGTAACAGAGGCACAGAGAAGTGCAGTGATTGGCGCAAAATCACACAGCAGACAAGTGACAGAGCCAGGATTAGAACCCATGGCCTTCTGACTCCCAGAGGAGTGCTCCTGGCCTATCCTCCTCACTCTTCTTCGGCCCACTCTGCCTCCATATGACACATGGACCTCATCTTTCTGAGGACCTTCTTCCCACCAGTCCTGGGAAAGGTTTCCACTGTGCCTTATTGAAGGCCCATCTCCTCCAAGAGGCCTTCCCTAATTAAACCCTCATTTCCTCTTCTCCCACTCCCTTGTGTGTCACCCTTGCACTTGGATTTGTTCCCTTTATTCACCCAACCCTCAGCCTCATAGCACTCATGTCCATATCCTTAATTTATTTATACTAATGGGGTGATTCCACTCTAGACTGTGAGCTCATTGTGGGCAGGGAATGTATCTACCAATACTATTACATTGTACTCTCCCAAGAACTTAGCACAGTGCTCTGCGCACAATAAGAGCTCAATATATGGTTGATTGTAGTGGAGAACGAGTACTTGGATGCAGGCTTGCTTTCCAGACCCCCACAGGGGGACCCCAGATGGAAGTGATGGAGCATTTCTCCCTTCCTGCTACCCCCATTGGAGACTTCTACGTTCAATCCCGAGCTTTCAGAGAGAGTAGAATTCATTCATTCATTCAAATTTATTGAGCACTGTTTGCGGAGCGCTTGGGAGAGTACTATATAACAGACACATTCCTTGCCCAAAGTGAGCTCATAGTCTAGAGTTGAGGGGCCCAAGGAGGAGAAGGTGCCCCCACATCTTCCTACGACTTATTTTTTTTAAATAGTGTTTTTTAAGTGCTTACTATGTGCTCAACACTATTCTAAGAACTGCGATAGATGCAAGTGAATTAGGTTGGACACAGTCCCTGTCCTGCAAAGGGCTCACAATCTAAGTAGGAGGGAGAACAGGAGAACTGAGGCATGGAGAAGTTAAGTGACTTGCCCAAGGTCACACAGCAAGCATTTGGCAGTGCTGGGATTAGAACCCAGGTTCTCTAATAATAATAATGGCATTTATTAAGCGCTTACTATGTGCAAAGCACTGTTCTAAGCACTGGGGAGGTTACAAGGTGATCAGGTTGTCCCACAGGGGGCTCACAGTCTTAATCCCCATTTTACAGTTGAGGTAGCTAAGGCCCAGAGAAGTGAAGTGACTTGCTCAAAGTCACACAGCTGACAATTGGCGGAGCCGGGATTTGAACCCATGAACTCTGACTCCAAAGCCCATGATCTTTCCACTAGACCACGCTACTTCTCCATGGTATTCTTGTTATCCCCAAGGCCTCACTGGTCCTGCCCAAAAGGACCAATGGTCAATCAATCAATTGTATTTATTGAGCACTTACTTTGTGCAGAGCACTGCACTAAGCGCTTGGGAGAGTACAATCGAATTAGTAGTCAGGTTCCCTGCCCCTAAGGAGCTTACAGTCTAGAGGGGGAGGCAGACATTTAGATGAATACATCAAGTATAGAGCCATGTACTAAGCACTTGGGTGAGTCCGATCCAGTTGTTAGACATGATCCTTCTCCTCAAGGAGCTTCCAGTCTCTCTGACAGTGGTGCCCAGGGAAAAGGGCAGAGAAGGAAGAGGGCCAGTCAAGAATGTGGGCAATGTTTCTCTGGCCACCGGAGCCCAGTGCCCTGGTACTGTGCTTGGTTGAACCACTATCACTAAACTTGTTGCAGGCTCAGATCCTTCCTTCCTCTCCCACCTGCTTCTGACTCCTTTGGGGCTGGGGTTGAGGGTGGGGAGGGTCCCAGGGGGCACGGGAAGTGTTAGCAATTGGGCTTCTTAGAGTGCCAGGGGCATCCAGGTGTCCCTCACTGGGCAAGTGTATGCCCTCACTCATTCATTCAATCGTATTTATTGAGCACTTACTGTGTGCAGAGCACTGTACTAAGCGCTTGGGAAGTACAGGGTCCCCTGCCCCACAGCTCCGCCCTACCGCTCTCCCCCACCCCCCCAGGGTCCATGAAAACTTTTTATATGGGATTTGTTCATTCATTCATTCGTATGTACTGAGCGTTTACTGTATGCAGAGCACTGTACTAAGTGCTTGGGAAAGTGCACTGTGGCAGTATACAGACAGATTCCTTGCCCACAATGAGCTTACAGTCTAGAGGGGGAGACAGACATTAATATAAATAAATTACAGTTATGTGCATAAGTACTATAAAGCGCTTACTGTGTTCCAAAGGAACTGTACTCCCCCTTCTAGACTGTAAGCCCGTTGTTGGGTAGGGACTGTCTTTATATGTTGCCAACTTGTACTTCCCAAGCGCTTAGTACAGTGCTATGCACACAGTCTGCATTCAATAAATACGATTAAGTGAATTAATTACTTAATGAATACTAGCCCCTGGGGTCGCTATAATTCCTCTAGATTGTAAACTCGTTGTGGGTGGGGAATGTGACTGTTTATTGTTATAGTATACTCTCCCAAGCGCTTAGTACAGTGCTCTGCATGCAGTAAGTGCTCAAAAAATATGATTGAATGAATGACTACAACTAATCACACATGGGGCTCACAGTCTTCTGTCCATCAAGCAACTGTTGAGTACTTATATGCAGTGCACTGTACTAAGTGCTTGGGAGAGTACAGTATAACAGTTGGAAGACACAGTCCCTGCCCACAATGATCTTACAGTCGACAGAGGGATATGGACATTAATATAAATTAATTACGGATATGTATATAAGTGCTGTGGGGCTGAGGGAGGGTGGTAAATAAAAGGTGCCAAACCAAGTGCAAAGGCGACACAGAAGGGAGTGGGAGAAAAGAAAATGAGTGCTTAAATCAGGAAAGGCCCCCATTTTCCAGATGAGGTAACCAAGGCACAAAAAAGAGAAGCAGTGTGGCTCAGTGGAAAGAGCACAGGCTTTGGAGTCAGAGGTCATGGGTTCAAATCCCAGCTCTGCCAATTGTCAGCTCTATGACTTTGGGCAAGTCACTTAACTTCTCTATGCCTCAGTTACCTTATCTGTAAAATGGGGATTAAGACTGTGAGCCCTGCTTGGGACAACCTGATCACCTTGTACCTCCCCAGCACTTAGAACAGTGCTTTGCACATAGTAAGTGCTTAATAAATGCCCTTATTATTATTATTATTATTATTTAAAAAGTGAAGTGACTTGCCCAAGGTCACACAGCAGATAAGTGGTGGAGCCGGGATTGCACCCAGGCCGTCTGACTCCCAGGACCATGCTCTATCCACTAAGCCATGCTGCTTCCCCTGATACATCCTCTGTGGGTCTCTTGGCACTGCCAGCTTGTGGCTGTTGGGCTCCTCCAGGGGCAGGGATGAACTGAGCCTTGCCAAGAAGGGTGCCCCTGCAGCCAGTGGCAGGACTCAGGGAGAGGGAGGAGGGAAGTGATGGGCACAGGGACCTGGACACCTGAGTTGTGTTTTTAGCTGTCCGTGAGGCTGGATGCTGATTCTTTCCTGGTCCTGGTGGCCCAGTGCCAACCTTGGCACTGAATAGTAGCTGGCTTCACCCCTCCCCCATATTCTAATAGGTCCCGGCCTGGGCAGGGAGAGAGAGGGAAGGAAGAGGCCCCCTGGGGATGGCATCCCAGTTAACCCTGGCTCTCCCCAAGCCTCAGCTGGGGCCTACAGCTGCCCGAGTAGACTTGGCCCTCCTGGGGTCACGAGGAACTGGAGGGGCAGTAGTGGGCAGAGATGATGGGTGGAAAGGAGTCCAGGAGCTGGGGCAGAGGAGGGATGGTGGAATTGGCCCTACCCCACTCCCATCATTAATAATGATGATGGCACTTATTAAGCATTTACTATGTGCAAAGCACTGTTCTAAGCGCTGGGGAGGTTACAAAGTGATCAGGTTGTTCCAGGGGGAGGTTCACAGTCTTCATCCCCATTTTATAGATGAGGTAACAGGCACAAAGAATAATAATAATAATGATGGCATTTATTAAGCACTTATTATGTGCAAAGCACTGTTCTAAGCACTGGGAAAGTTACAAGGTAATCAGGTTGTCCCACCGGGAGCTCACAGTCTTAATCCCCATTTTACAGATGAGGGAACTGAGGCCCAGAGAAGTGAAGTGACTTGCCCCAAATCACACAGCTGACAATTGGCGGAGCTGGGATTTGAACCCATGACCTCTGACTCCAAAACCCGTGCTCTTTTCACAGAGCCACGCTGCTTCTCATTAGGGTACAACTGGCAGGAAGGCTGTGTGTGTCCGGTGTTGGGGGGTTGCCACTGCCAGCTGTTCTAGAGTTCTCCCCATCCCTCACACCCCCACCCGCAATTGCTCCATGATACGCAGGCTCCCTGTTGCCATGGCAACTGGGAATTAGGGTTTTATGTTACCAGCCTGTCCGTCCTAAGGGCTGGGGGCGGGGGCAGTGCCCCTCCCCATCCACTCCCCTACGGCAGCATCCTGGCACCCTCCCACCAGCCCAGGGCACCCTCCACCCCGGGCAGATTGTCTTAACCCCTTGAGTGCCATGGGGCTGAAGGTGACAGATCAGGCCGAATGTCCCGGATGTGAGCCATACTACACCAATCCTTGCTCCCCTCGCTGCTGGGGATTGGAAGGCCTTTTCCCTCGCTGCTGGGGACTTCATGCCCTCCTCTCTCGCTGCTGGGGGCTCCAAGCCCTCGGTTCTGTGGGCATTGGGCTCTCTAGGACGAATCCAACACGGCCCGTTGCCCTCTGGGTCCCCTGAACCAGATTCATTCATTCATTCAATCGTATTTATTGAGCACTTACTGTGTGCAGAGCACTGTACTAAGCACTTGGGAAGTACAATTTGGCAACATATAGAGACGATCCCTACCCAACAGTGGGCTCACAGTCTAGAAGGGGGACACAGAGAACAAAACAAAACATATTAACAGAATAAAATAAACAGAATAAATATGTACAAGTAAAATAAATAAATAGAGTAATAAATACGTACAAACATATATACATATATACAGGTGCTGTGGGGAGGGGAAGGAGGTAAGGCGGGGGGGATGGAGACGGGGAGGAGGGGGAAAGGAAGGAGTGGGCTCAGTCTGGGAAGGCCAGATAGGGGGATTTAGGCTTCCAGAAGCCCTGGCCAAAGCCAGAGGGACCTAGGATGTTTCTGGGTCTCCACTTGAACCCTCCCCATGCCAACCCGGCTTCTGCCTCCCCTCCCTCTTCCTTCTGTCTTCGGTGGAGCGACCGACAGACAGATCAGAGGTCTAGGATTCACTATCGGCTTGGCCACTTGTCAGCCGTGTGACTTCGGGCAAGACATTTAACTTCTCTGTGCCTCCGTTACCTCATCTGTAAAATGGGGATTAAGACTGCGAGCCCTACGTGGGACAACCTGATGATCTTGTATCTCCCCCAGCGCTTAGAATAGTGCTTAGCACATAGTAAGCGCTTAACAAATAAGCAATACCATGCATTATTAGTATTGCTATTTATTACTACAGGGTTCATCCAGTCCTTTCCCAGGGGTTGGGGCCCATCCCAGGGTCTTACTTCCCTTCCTTTCTGCCCCTCCCGTCCCCAGCCCATTCCCACGCCCATCTGAACACCCTCTTTCTCTCCAGGAGTGGCCATCAGCCAATTCCAGCCTCACCGCCGCCATGCCCGTGGCTGCAGCCAACTCCGAGTCTGGTAAGCACGGCGATGATGACGGGCCGGGGCGGGGGCGAGGGTGTCCAGGGCACCTCCCAGCTCGGCCTCCGACCAGGCGAGAGGGCATCAGCAGATCAGCGGCTGTGCCCCTCGGTCGCCATGGAAACCGAGCGTTCGCTGCGGAGTGAGACATGAGAGAGATGCTCGCGTCTCTTCGCTTCCTAGAAATCAGCCGGATGACCCTCCAACGGTTGCCCGCGGTCCCCTCCCCACACCCCGGCATCCCCTGCCCCCCAAGCAACGGTCCTTCTCTAAACCACTCCGGCCCGTTTTTTTTAGTGTAATTTGTTATAATAATAATAATAATAGTGTTGGTATTGGTTAGGCGCTTACTATGTGCCAAGCACTGTTCTCAGCTCTGGGATAGATACAAGGTCATCAGGCTGTCCCACGTAGGGCTCACAGTCTTGATCCCCATTTTACAGATGAGGTAACTGAGGCACAGAGAAGTGAAGTAAATCACACAGCTGACAAGTGGCGGAGTGAGATTAGAACCCAGGACCTCTGACTCCCAAGCCCGGGCTCGTTCCACTGAACCACGGTTATTCTCTATGTGCCAGGCGCTGTACTAAGCACAAACTAATCCGGTTGGACGCAGACTATGTCCCACATGGGGCTCGCAGTCTTCATCCCCATTTTACAGATGAGAGACTGAGGCCCAGAAAAGTGAAGTGATTTGACCAAGGTCACGCAGTAAACAAGGGGCGGAATCGGGATTGGAACCCAGATCCTGCCTCTGGCTGCGAGAGGTTGCTAGGCCGGGGGTCCGGGGTTGGAGGAGGAGGAGGGGTCTCCAGGGGTCTCTTCGAATTGTTGGGCAGGAGTCCCAGACCGGTTCGGCTCTCGGTTAGCTCGGAGCCACGGGGGAGAGGGGAGGGAGGAGCGCTTAGTACAGTGCTCTGCACACAGTAAGCACTCTACGATTGAATGAATGAGGGCGCGGTCATTGGTCTCGCGAACGCAGATGAACACAAGCAGACAGACAGACGGTTAGGCAACCCGCCGTCATTCATGCATTCAGTAGTATTTATTGAGCGCTTACGGGGTGCAGAGTACTGTACAAAGCGCTTGGGAAAGTACAATGCAGCAATAAAGTGACAATCACTTCCCACAATGTGCTCAGAGTCTGGGGTGGGGGTGGGGGAGACAGACAGCAATACAAGTAAACAGGTATCTATATAAATAGAATTATAGATATATACATATATACATAAGCGCTGTGGGGCGGGGAGGGGGGAAGAGCAAAAGGAACGAGTCAGGTGATGCGAAATTCATTCCTACATTCATTCAATCGTATGTATTGAGCGCTTACTGTGTACAGAGCACTGTACTAAGCGCTTGGGGAATGCAGCAATAAAGAGTGACATTCCCTGCCCACAACGGGCTCACAGTGGGGGTGGGAGAGTGCGGGGGTGGGGAGACAGACATCAATATAAGTAAATAAAAACGATAGATCTAGACATAAGTGCTGTGGGGTGGGGGGGGGGGGAAGAGCAAAGGGAGAGAGTCAGGGCGACGCAGAAGGGAGTGGGAGAGGAGGAAAAGTGGCGGGGGGCGAGGAGATGATCATCCCCGCCCCCCTTTCCCAGACTCGGGTGGTCCTGGCTCTTTGCAAGCCCTCTCGGCCCTGCAGTTGCCCGACTCCCCCCCCCCCCCCCCCCGCATCCGGATGCCCTCCCTGGCCACCCCAGCCCCACCCCCACCGTTCCTGAACCGGTTTCCCCCAGCCCGGAGCCTCCAGGGAGAGGGGGAGAGTAGGGGGCGGGGGGCGGTGTCGCAGAGGAGGTGATCTTGCCAGTGAGGTCTCTTTAAATGTCTCCCGTCCCTGCCTTAATAGGCGGCTGTGTGTACCCTCGCCTGCTGCCATGGCAACTGTGCGATTCCCGCCGGGAGCCCAGCCCTCGGGGCGGCCTGGGCACTGCGTCGATGCCCTGCTCTCGGTGCCCGCCCCACCCGTCTGGGCCCGCGCCCCCTCACCCCGGGTGTCTCCGGGCCCCCTCCGGCCCGCCCAGTCCACTAATAATAATGATAATAATAATAGTGTTTATTAAACGTTTACTATGTGCCAGACACTGTACTAAGCGCTGGGATGGTTACAAGCAAATTGGGTTGGGCACAGACCCTGTCCAACATGGGGCTCACAGTCTTGATCCCCATTTTACAGATGAGGTCACGGAGGCCCAGAGAAGTTAGGTGACTTGCCCAAGGTCACATAGCAGACAAGTGGCAGAGTCAGGATTAGAACCCATGACCTTCTGACTCCCTGTGCTCCATCCATTATGCCACGCGGCTTCTCAATGATGGTATTCGTTAAGTGCTTACTCTGTGCCGAACACTGTTCTAAGCGCTGGGATAGATTCAAGATAATCGAGTTGGACACAGTCTCTGTTCCCTATGGGGCTCACAGTCTTACAGAGTTTACAGATGAGGTAACAGATTTTACAGATGAGGTAACTGAGGCACGGAGAAATGAAGTGATTTGTCCAAGGTCACAGCAGTGGCGTAATGGAGATTAGAACCCAGGTCCTTCTGACTCCCAGTGCCGTGCTCTACCCACTGGGCCATCTTGCTCCCTGCTTAACTAATGCTGCTGGGAGGTGAGGCCCAGGATGGTGGGGTGGGGGGGGCGTCAGAAACTGGGTAGGCGATGCAGGGGGTTGGGGGGAGGGAGAAGTAGCATGGCCTGAGTGGGAACCTGTTACCCAGGTTGATTGCCCCAGTGCCAAACTAATCAATCAATCAATCATATTTATTGAGCGCTTACTGTGTGCAGAGCACTGTTCTAAGCGCTTGGGAAGTACAAATTGGCAACATATAGAGACGGTCCCTACGCAACAGTGGGCTCACAGTCTAGAAGGGGGAGACAGAGAACAAAACATATTAACAAAATAAAATAATTAGAATAGATATGTACAAGTAAAATAAATAAATAAATAGAGTAATAAACTAAGGGTACGAGGTGCCAGTCCCCCACCATCCCCTTCCTTGGGTTAACCCAAGTAGCATCTGCTCCGTGTGTGGTGTCCCTTATGGACCTGTTCTTCACTCCTCCCCTCTTTTTTATGATATTTTTTAAGTGCTATCTATGTGTCAGACACTGTAGTAAATGTTGAGGTAAATACTAGCTGATCAAGTTGGACACAGTCCATAGTCCACGTGGGACTTACCGTCTTAATCCCCATATCTACAGATGAGGAAATTGAAGCAAAGGGAAGTTAAGTTAAACAGACACGTGGTGGAAGCAGGATTAAAACCCAGATCCTCTGACTCCCAAACTGGTGAACTTTCCACTAGGCTACGCTGCTTCTCAGACCCTTTCAGCCCTCCCTCCTTAGCCACCTCCCACTGCCCCATCCACAGCCACCTCCCTCCCTTTTTAATAATAATAATAATAATAACAATAATAATAATATTATTGGTATTTGTTAAGCACTTACTAATGGTACTGCTTAAGCACTGGGGTGGGTACAAGCACGTCGGGTTGGATACAGTCCCCGTCCCACGTGGGGCTCACAGTCGCGACCCCGATTTTACAGATGAGGTCACTGAGGCACAGAGAAGTGAAGTGATTTGCCCAACGTCACATAGAAGACAAGTGATGGAGTCGGGATTAGAACCCGTGACCTTCTGACCCTCAGGCCCGTGCTCTATCAACTACCTTCAGGCACATCCCCGCATCCCCTCCCATTTATTTATTTATATTAATGTCTCTCCCTCTCCCTCCCCCCCCCCCGCCCCCCACTGCAAGCTCATTGTGGGCAGGGAATGTATCTGTTCATTGTTGTACTCTCCCAAGGGCTTAGTAAAAGTGCGCTGCACACAGTAGGCGCTCAATAAATACGACTGAAAGAAAGAATCCTTCCTTCCTCAGCCACCACCCCCTTCCCTCTTCAGCCACACCCAACCATCCTCTCCTACCCCTCTTCAGGTCCTTCCCCCATCCCAATCAATCAATCACCCCCCTTGTCCTCCCTAACCATCCTTCCCTTTCCCTTCCAGCCACCTCCCCCCTTCACCTTATCAGTAATAACAATGATGACATTTAATAATCACTTATTATGTGCAAACCACTGTTCCAAGCGCTGGGGCGGTTACAAGGAGATCAGGTTGACCCACGGGGGGGCTCACAGTCTTAATCCCCATTTTACCGGTGCGGTAACTGAGGCACAGAGGAGTGCCTTGCCTAAAGTCACACAATTGACAATTAGCAGAGCCGGGATTTGAACCCTTGACCCCTGACTCCAAAGCCCGGGCTCTTTCCACTGAGCCACGCTGCTTCAAGCCCCCTTCCCTTCCTCAGCTCCTTCCCCCCCATCTTTCCACTCAGATTTCCCCGTCCCCCCGACACCCTCCTTCCCTTTCCCAGACACCTCCCCCCTCCCTCCCCTTGCACCCTATCCTCTTCCCAGCCCCCTCCCCTGTCTCCAGTCCCCCTCCCATTGGCCTCCAGCCCCCTTCCCCATCATCATCATCAATCGTATTTATTGAGCGCTTACTATGTGCAGAGCACTGTACTAAGCGCTTGGGAAGTACAAATTGGCAACATATAGAGACAGTCCCTACCCAACAGTGGGCTCACATCGCCCAACCCCTCTGCCAGTCCGTGCCCATCTTGACTGCTGTCAATCAGGGCAGCGTCTGGGTCGGCCGAACCCTGCCATTGGCTGACTCGAGGCTAGAAACTGGGATGGGGGTGGTGGCAATAGGGGTGGGGGGTCCTGACGGCTCCTCCGCCGCCGCCGCCCCCCTTCCCGCCTCCTGGCAGACCCTGCGGAGGCGTTGGGAAGTCGGGGGGTCTGCCCAGCAGCCATGGCGGGAGCCGCGGGGAGCTGCCAGTCCTTCGAGGGACTCTCTCTCGGCTCCTCCGAGGAAGACGAGCTTCGGAGGGAAGGTAGAGGGATGGGCGGGATGGGCAGTGGGGAGGGGGTCAGCGTGAGCAGCCTGGTGCCCTCTGGTAGGGAAGGGGGTTTAGGGCTCTCCTAGTGCCTCAGCTCGCTATGGACAGGGAACGTGTCGGCTAATTCGGGTGTAGTGGACCCTCCCAAGCGCTTAGTGCAGTGCTCTGCACATAGCCTCAGTAAATAACACTGATTGATTGACTGCTGATCCCTCCCAACCTCATTGCTAGGGGCCTGGGGTCAGCGGGTTGGGGTGGAGAGAGGGGGACTTGGGAGCAGGGCGGGGCCGGACTGGATGGACGTCACCTGTTCTAACCCCAGCCCTGCCCCAGCCCTTGCCTAGCCCATCCCCAGCTCCGGCCCCAGGCCCGACCCCAACCCCAAACCCAATCCAGTCCTGCCCCGGCCCTAGCCTAGCCCATCCCCAGCCCCAGATCCAGCCAGCCCCGGCCCCAGACTCAAGTCCAGCACCCAGCAATTTCCCGGAGACTGAGATCGCCTGTCCCTTTCTCTGAGAGAGAGAGAGAGAGAGAGAGAGAGAGAGAGAGAGAGAGAACGAGAGGGAGTGTATTGGGGAAGAGTGGTGGAGAGGGCTCCGGGAAAGGATGGGGGTCTTGTTTTGACTCCCCCTCGCCCGGCTCCAGCAGTGGGTTTGGAGGAAAACAAAACAGGGATAACCTGGTGCAGATGTGTAGATGGGAGAGAGAGAGGGGGGGAGAGAGAGAGAGGAAGAGAGAGAGAGAGAAGAGAGAGAGAGAGTGTGAGTGTGTGTGTGTGTTGTGGGGACTCAGCTAATTCTACTACTTCCCTGGACCGGTGGAGGACGCCACCAGGATTTCTGAGCTGGGGTTTAGAACTGGGTGTGGCCGTTCGGTCCAACCGGTTGAAGGTCAGGAAAGAGCGTGGTATGAGGTCTGGGGGCAGGGGACATGTCTGTCTCCCCCTTCTTGACTGTGAGTTCGTTGTTGGGTAGGGACCGTCTCTGTATGTTGCCGACTTGGACTTCTCAAGGGCTTAGTACAGTGCTCTGCACACAGTAAGCGCCCAATAAATACGATTGAATGAATGAATGAATGAGAGAGGCAAGGGGGCAGATTCCCTCCCTTCCTCCACGCTCCACCCTAGGAAGCTGAGAGAAGCTGCCGTTCAGGAAGGAGGGGGTGATAATAATAATAATAATAATAATAGTATTTGTTAAGCGCTTACTATGTACCAAGCACTTTTCTAAGCGCTGGGGTAAATGCAAGATAATCAGGTTGTCCCACATGGGGCTCACAGTCTCCATCCCCATTTTACAGATGAGGGAACTGAGGAACAGAGAAGTTAAGTGACTTTCCCAAAGTCACACAGCTGCAAGTGCTTAGTACAGTGCTCTGCACACAGTAGGCACTCAATAAATACGATTGAATGAATGATAAGTGGCGGGGTGGGATTAGAACCCACGTCCTCTGACTCCCAAGCCCGAGTTTTTACCACTAAGCCACGCTGCTTCTGGGGATAGGAAAGAGGGTGCCAAAGGGATATTACTGCATCCATGGGAGGATGGGCACAGCCCCCAACAGTATTCCACGTGTCTAAATCGTACCTATGTATTCTTGGCAGCGGTTAGTACAGTGCTCTGCACTTAGTAAATGCTTAATAAATACCGTTACTACTACCATTGCTTCGACTGTTTCCAGAGCCAGGCTGGGTGACTTTTCCTGCTACAGTCCTGCTATGGGGCTGGGCTTCTGGAATTAGATGGAAAAAGGGAAAAAGGGCTGGGGGACCTGCACACCCCCATGGGGGATTTGGAGAGGCTGGGTGGATGGCGGGGCTGGAGAAGGGGAGGGTGGGGGCTGGATGAACTCAGGGAGCAGGGGAAAGGGTGCAGCCAGGACTCACGCCTTTTTCTGGCTACCTTGGGCCTCAGACTGTAAACTCATTGTAGGGCATGTGTCTGTTTATCGTTCTATTGTAATAATAATAATAATAATGGCATTAAGCGCTTACTATGTGCAAAGCACTGTTCTAAGCGCTGGGGAGGTTACAAGGTGATCAGTTTGTTCCATGTTTGGCTCACAGTCTTAATCCCCATTTTACAGATGAGGGAACTGAGGCACAGAGAAGTTAAGTGACTTACCCAAAGTCACACAGCTGAAAATTGGCAGAGCCGGGATTCAAATCCATGACCTCTAACTCCAAAACCCGTGCTCTTTCCACTGAGCCACGCTGCTTCTCTATTATACTCCCCCAAGTGCTTAGTACAGTGTTGTGTACACAGTAAGCACTCATTAAATACAACTGAATGAATGAACCCAACACCAGAGAGGGGAAAAAATGTTACCTCAACTCCGCCCCCACCCAGAGTCTCCCTCCACCCGCCCCCCCAGCTTAAGCAGACACTAGTGGGCATCGGAGTGGGTAATGACACTCTCTGCCAGTTACCAGCGCTTAGAACAGTGCTTTGCACATAGTAAGCACTTAATAAATGCCACCATCATTATTATTATTATTACTGGATCCTCTTCCCCAAAATGTCTCACCCAACTTCCTCCACAGGGCGCTGATAGGGCGGCAATTCTCTGTGCCAGTTAGGCAGGAGCTGATCCCCATCCTCTACCTCTAGACTGTAAGCTTGTTAGGGGCAGGGAATGAGCTTATTGTTCCATCATGCTCTGCCAAGTGCTTAGTACAGTGTTCTGCATACAGTAGGCGCTCAGTAAATACGATCAAGTGAATTGAATGACTGAATACCTCTCCCAACTCTTGTGGGAAGAAACAGATAGGAGGTTGGGGAATGAATAGGGGGAGTGGGTTCTGATGGGGGTGGAGGAGGGGAGGACCCGGGGATGTTGGGGGCAGCATGACAACTCTCCCCCCGAACTTCCAGGCCCTTCCTGGCGAGACTCGGGCATCCAGGCCCCGCCATCTCCCCTAGGCCTCCCAGAACCACCCAGGAGCAGTGGTGAAAAGTGGAACCTCATCCTCCTCCCTCTGAGGCGAGCCACGGGGTTCTCATGGTACTGAGCCACCTCGTGTGGGTTGCACCAGGGCAAGAGCATGTCCATGCCCACTCCCCGGGGCAGGGGAGGTCCAATGGCAGTCAGGGTTAGGGGTCCAGGTAACAGCAGGGGTCCCCGCCTCTGGTCTTGTGTCAATTCCGGGCCCATCTCTCTCTCTGCCCCGGCCAGGCCCATGGTTTTGATGGTCTAATGTCTCTTATCCCCTACCTGTAACTCCTCTGTCCCCCGTCCGTTACCCCACATTGCCTGCTTATGATGACCCCATCCCCCATCTGTTACCCCCACATCACCCGCCTCTAACCTCTCTGTTTCCCTTCTGTAACCCCGTGACCCCAACTGTAACTCCTCCGTCCCCCGTCTATAACATCCATCCCCCGTCTGTAACCCACCTTCCCGACCTGTCATCTCCGGTCTGTAACGGCCCTGCCCCGTGTCTGTCCTGCTCCCCTGTCCCCGTCTGGAACCCCTGGCTCCCGTGCCTCGCCCTTCTTCCCTCCTCCTCCTCTTCTGCCCTACCCCGCAGCGATGCAGCAGGTCCTGGACAACTTGGGCTGTCTGCCCCACTCCACTGGGGCTGCTGAGCTGGACCTCATCTTCCTCAGGGGCATCATGGAAAGTCCAATAGTAAGATCCCTGGCGAAGGTACAGTCGTCTTGGGAGGTGGTTCGGCTCAGGGCTGGGTCTGGGGAAGGGTGGAGGAAGGGTGTGTGTGTGTGTGTGTGTGTGTGTGTGTGTGTGTGTGTGTGTGTGTGTGTGTGTGTGTGTGTGTGTGTGTGTGTGTGTGTGTGTGTGTGTGTGTGTGTGTGTGTGTCACCATCCCTGCCTAAGGCCAACCTGGGGAGTTGGGCCTGCTGGAGCCTCTGGGGTGCCAACTAATAATAGTAATAATGATGGCATTTATTAAGCACTGTTCTAAGTGCTGAGGACGTTACAAGGTGATCAGGTTGTCCCACAGGGGGCTGACAGTCTTAATGCCCATTTTACAGATGAAGTAACTGAGGCACAGAAGAGTTAAGTGACTTGCCCAAAGTCACACAGCTGGCAAGTGGAGGAGAAGGGATTTGAACCCATGACCTCTGACTCCAAAGCCCGTGCTTTTTCCACTGAGCCATGCTGCTTCTCAAGTGGTGCCTGTCTGCCAGTCTGGAGCCCCTGGGGGTGGCGGGGTGGGGGGGAGAGAGAAAGAGAGAGAGAGAGAGTGAGAGTGTGTGTGTGTTTTTGTGTGTGTGTTTTTGTGTGTGTGTGTGTGTGTGTGTGTGTTTTGTGAGAGGGGAGGGGGTAGAGGGCATCCCAAGCTGGTCCTGAGCTGAACCTCGTGGCTGGGCCAGGCTCCCCAGGGAGGGGTCGGGCACTCTGCCCCCCGTCCTCCACCCTTACTGCCCCCTCACCCCCCAACCCCTCCTCAGGCCCATGAGCGGTTGGAGGAGACCAAGCTGGAAGCCGTGCGGGGAGACAACATAGAGCTGGTGAGGGACATCCTGGGGGACCTGGCCCAGCTGGCACCCCACAGCTCCACCGCTGCCGAGCTCGTGCTCCTCCTGCAGGAGCCCCACTTCCAGGTGAGGTGCGGGCTCTGGTAGGTGGGCTGGAAGGGCCAGGGTCTGGGAGACAGTCGGGGGCGGGAATCCTAAGTGGGATGGAAAGAGAGAGGAGGTAGGAAGTGGTGGGCAGGAGCGGGCTGGGGGCAGGGAGCAGCCAGGCTCCGGCCCCTGGCCCACCACCCTTGGACCCTCTGCAGTCCCTCCTGGAGACCCACGACTCAGTTGCGTCGAAGAGCTATGAGACGCCACCACCCAGCCCTGGTTTGGATGCCACGTTGAATGCCCAGCCTGTGCCCCCAGACGCCGTGCGCATGGTGGGGGTCCGCAAGGCAGCGGGCGAGCATCTGGTGAGGGTGCCGGGAGGGGAGGGGGCAGGGGGGAGGCCGGGGCAAGGTTGGGGAGGGGGCCGAGGGTGGGCCTGGTGGGGAGCAAACAGAGCTAGAGGCCCGGCTTCCATGTGGGACTCAGACTACTACTATTATTATTATTATTATTATTACTACTACTACTACTACTACTACTACTACTACTACTACTATTACTACTACTACTTGTGGTATTTGTTAAGTGCTTACTATGTGTCAGGCACTGTACTAAGTGCTGAGGTGGCTACAAGCAAATCCGGTTGAACACAGTTGCTGTCCCACATGGGGCTCACTGTTTCAATCCCCACTTTACAGATGAGGTAACTGAGGCCCAGGGAAGTGAAGCGACTCTCCCAAGTTTCATTCATTCATTCAATCATATTTATTGAGTGCTTACTTTGTGCAGAGCATTGTACTAAGCGCTTGGGACGTACAATTCAGCAACAGAGACAATACCCTGCCCACAACGGGCTCACACTCTAGAAGGGGGGAAGCAGACAGGTGGCAGAACCCATGACCTACCACTTCTACTACTAACTGTGGTATTTGCTGAGCTCTTACTGTGTGCCAGGCACTCTGTACTAAGCACTGGGGTAGATGCAAGATAATCTTGTTGGACACAGTCCCTGTCCCACATAGGGCTCACAGTCTTAACCTACTACAGCTACTACTACTACTAATAATGATGGCATTTATGAAGCACTTACTATGTGCAAAGCACTGTTCTAAGCGCTGGGGAGGTTACAAGGTGATCAGGTTGTCCCACTTGGGGCTCACAGTCTTCATCCCCATTTTACAGATGAGGTAACTGAGGCACAGAGAAGTTAAGTGACTTGCCCAAAGTCTCACAGTTGACAATTGGCGGAGCCGGTATTTGAACCCATGACCCCTGACTCCAAAGCCCGGGCTCTTTCTACTGCCCCATGCTTCTTCTCTGCTACTAAACCTAACAATAATAATAATGCTTGTGGTATTTTGAAGAGCTTACTACTACTACTAATAATAATGATGGTATTTGTTAAGCCCTTACAAACAGTGTCAAGCACTGTTCATTCATTCATTCATTCAATCGTATTTATTGAGCACTTACTGTGTGCAGAGCACTGGACTAAGCGCTTGGGAAGTACAAGTTGGCAACATATAGAGACGGTCCCTACCCAGCAACGGGCTCACAGTCTAGAAGTGGGAGACAGACAACAAAACAAAACACTGTTTTAAGCACTGGGGTAGATGCAAGCTAATCAGGTTGGACAGGGTCCCTGTCCCACTTGGAGCTCACAGTCTTAATCCCTGTTTTACAGATAAGATAACTGAGAAACAGAGAAGTGAAGTAACTTCCCCGCGGTCACACAACAGGTAAGTGGTGGAGCCGGAATTAGAACCCAGCTCCGTCTGACTCCCAAGCCCAGGCTCTATCCACTAGGCCATGCTGCTTCTCATATGTGCCAAGCACTGTGCTAGGCTCTGGGGTAGATGCAGCACAATTCATCTATTCATTCAATCGTATTTATTGAGTGCTTACTGTGTGCAGAGCACTGGACTAAGCACTTGGGAAGTACAAGTTGGCAACATATAGAGACCGTCCCTACCCGACAGCGGGCTCACAGTCTAGAAGGGGGAAACAGACGACAAAACAAAACATGTGGACAGGTGTCAAGTCGTCAGAACACACACGTATGCACAATGGGTGGTATGGGGAGATGGCATTAGGTCCAAGGTTTAGGAGGAAGGGAGAGAGCCCACCCCCCCTCCCTGCTCATCCTGCCTCCCTCCCGCCCGCTTATCCCATTCATTCATTCAATTGTATTTATTGAGCGCTTACGTGTGTGCAGAGCACTGTACTAAGTGCTTGGGAAGGACAAGTTGGCAACATATAGAGACCGCCCCTACCCAACAACTGGCTCACAGTCTAGAAGGCGGAGACAGAGAACAAAACCAAACATGTCGACAGGTGTCAAGTCGTCAGAACACACACGTATGCACAATGGGTGGCATGGGGAGATGGCATTAGGGCCAAGGTTTAGGAGGAAGAGAGAGAGCCCACCCTCCCTCCCTGCCCATCCTGCCTCTCCCACCTGCTTATCCCATTCATTCATTCATTCATTCATTCATTCATTCATTCAGTTGTATTTATTGAGCGCTTACTGTATGCAGAGCACTGTACTAAGCGCTTGGGAAGTCCAAGTTGGCAACATATAGAGACGGTCCCTACCCAACAGCGGGCTCACAGTCTAGAAGGGGGAGACAGACAACAAAACAAAACATATTAACAAAATTAAATAAATAGAATAAATATATACAAATAAAATAGAGTAAAATATGTACAAACATATACATAGATACAGTATATATATATATATATATCCCACACCCCTCCCTGCTCAGCTCAGCCCACTCCCTGCTCATCCTGCCCGCGGCCCCGCCCCCAGTTTTTGCCGCTCTAATAACCAGTGAATCCAGACCAATCGAGGTGGCCCACCACCCTCTGCTCCCCTCCCACTCTGCATCATCCCTACTCAGCCCATCCTCCGTGCCCTGCCTCTCCCACCCCCGAGCAAAGGGGGGCTGCTGAGCGGTGACCGGGGACTCCCTCTCCCGAAGGTGGGTGCCACCAGGGGACCCTGGAGACCGGTGCCCCAACCTCAGGGAAGCAGCATGGCCTAGTGAGTAGAACATGGGCCTGGGATTCAGGAGGACCTGGGTTCTAATCCCGACTCCACCACTCATCTGCTGTGTGACCTTGGGTAAGTCTCTTCACTTCTCTGTCCCTCAGTTCCCTCATCTGTAAAATGGGGATTAAGACTGCGAACCCCATGTGGGACTGTTCTGGGTCCAACTTGATGTTGTATCTACCCCAGCTCTTAGAACAGTGCCTGGCACATAGTAAGCACTCAACAAATACCACAATTATAATTTTGATTAGATTCCGTTGCATCTACCGCAAGCCTAGCATAGTGCTTGGCACATATGAGAAGCATTCATTCATTCATTCAATCATATTTATAGAGCGCTTACTGTGTGCAGAGCACTATACTAAGCTCTTGGTAAGTACAAGTTGACAACATATAGAGACGGTCCCTACCCAACAGCGGGCTCACAGTCTAGAAGGGGGAGACAGACAACTAAACAAGACATATTAACAAAATAAGGTAAATAGAATAAATATGTACAAATAAAATAAATAGAGTAATAAATACGTACAAACATGCAGGTGCTGTGGGAGGTCGGGTGGAATAGCAATAATAATAATATTCATTCATTCATTCAATTAATTCAATTGTATTTATTACTGATGACATTTATTAAGCGCTATGTGCAAAGCACTGTTCTAAGCGGTGGATTTATTGCACTCTTACTGAGTGCAGAGCACTGTACTAAGCTCTGGGTTGGGGAGGTAGGAGGTCATGGGTTCTAATCTGGGCTCCGCCGCTTGCCTGCTGTGTGGCTTTGGGTAAGTCACTTCGCTTTCTTTGCCTCAGTTCCCTCATCCGTAAAATGGGGATTGAGATGGTGAGCCCCACGTGGGATTAGGGACTGTGTCCAACCCAATTTGCTTGTATCCAGGCCAGCGCTCAGAACAGTGCCTGGCATAACAGCGTTTAACAAACACCGTAATTATTCTTACCCCTGACTGCCAACAGGGAGTGACGTTCCGCGTGGAGGGCGGAGAACTGGTGATCGCTCGCATCCTGCACGGGGGCATGGTGGACCAGCAGGGGCTGCTACATGTGGGTGATGTCATCAAGGAAGTGAACGGGCAGGAGGTGGGCAGTGACCCCCGGGGGCTGCAGGAGCTGCTCCGCAGTGCTAGTGGCAGCGTCGTCCTCAAGATCCTGCCCAGCTATCAGGAGCCCCACCTGCCCCGCCAGGTAAGTGCCATGCTCCCCTGGCCCCAAGGGGCACCCTCTCCCACTGCCTGAGGGCCTGGGCACTGGCATCCTGCCGGTTAATAATAATAATAATAATGGCATTTGTTAAGCGCTTACTATGTGCAAAGCACTGTTCTAAGCGCTGGGAGGGAATACAAGGTGATCAGGTTGTCCCACGTGGGGCTCACAGTCTTAATCCCCATTTTACAGATGAGTTAACTGGGGCTCAGAGAAGTTAAGTGACTTGCCCAAGGTCACACAGCAGACATGTGGCGGAGCCAGGATTCGAACCCATGACCTCTGACTCCAAAGCCCATGCTCTTTCCACTGAGCCAGGCTGCTTCCCCAACTAGCAGTTGAGGTCTGCTAGTCCTCCTCAGGCCACAGTTGCGGGGACTCAGGAAGGGTAGGGGTACGTGTATGATCATTTATTTATATTAAAAGCATATAGACACAGTCTTCTAGACTGTGAGCTCCCTGTTGGGTAGGGACCGTCTCTATATATTGCCAACTTGTACTTCCCAAGCGTTTAGTACAGTGCTGTGCACACAGTAAGCGCTCAATAAATATGATTGAATGAAAAGCAGCATGGCCTAGCGGCAAGAACATGGGCTTGGGAGTCAGAGGACATGGGTTCTAACCCCGGTTCTGCCACTTGTCTGCTGTGTGACCCAAGTCACTTAACTTCTCTGTGCCTCATTTTCCTCATCTGTAAAATGGGGATTAAGACTGTGAGCCCCACTTAGAATAACCTGATTACCTTGTATTACCTTATGCTCAGCACTTCAAACAGTGCTTGGCACATGATAAGCGCTTAACAAATACCATCATTATTCTATTAATGTCTGTCTCCCCCCTCTAGACTGTAGGCTCGTTGTGGACAGGGAATGTGTCTGTTTATTGTTGTATTGTGTTCTCCCAAGAGCTTAGTACAGTGCTCTGCACTCGGTAAGGGCTCAATAAATATGACTGACAATGAATAACGTCATTTATGAGAACACATGGGGGACGTGAGTCTGGGTTTACAGTAGCATGTTTGTGTGCATGATGCACACATGTGAACTGGATGTGTGCACCCAGGGTAGTGGAGAGTGGTTGCATGTGCATGTCCTCTCCACTTCCCTCCGGGTGCTGAGTGGCCAATTAGAGAATAGGGAGGTTGACGTCAGAGGGAAGAGGGGGGAATGGGAAAGGGAAAGAGAGTTGGGAAAGGGAATGGAGAGTGGGAGGGGGGCAGGCATGGTAACCCAGGAAGACCCCCGCCCCTCCCTCCGACACCACAGAGGCCCCCTAGGGAGGATGGTGGGGCAGTCTTCCCAGCGGGCAAAAGGAAGCTCGGGGTGGAGGGAGACAGCCCAGATCCTGCCCCCCACCAGGCTGTCCTTTGTCTGGGCACTGAAAGGAGCCTGGCACGGCAGCGGGTGGCAGGAGTGGCACGGCTGGAGCCCTACCCCCAGCCCTTTTAAAGGGGCAAGCAGCCTCTGGAGGTGTGTGTGTGTGTTTATGTGTTTCTGTGAGTATGTGCGAGTGTAAGTATGTGTCTGTGTATTCGCGGGTGTGTCCAGGCAGGCAGTCAATCGTATTTATCGAGCGCTTACTGTAATAATAATAATAACAATAATAATAATAATGGCATTTATTAAGTACTTATTATGTGCAAAGCACTGTTCTAAGAGCTGAGGAGATTACAAGGTGATCAAGTTGTCCCACGGGGGGCTCACAGTCTTAATCCCCATTTTACAGATGAGGTAACGGAGGCCCAGAGAAGTTAAGTGACTTCCCCAAAGTCGCACAGCCGGCAATTGGCGGAGCCGGGATTTGAACCCATGACCTCTGACTCCAAAGCCCGTGCTCTTTCCACCGAGCCACGCTGTTGCTACTGTGTGCAGAGCACTGTACTAAGCGCTTGGGAGACTACAACAGTGCGACGCCAACCCCTCGAGTGTTGGTATACCATCTTTCCCTGGTCTTCCTGAGGTGCCCCTCCTCCCGAGATGCCCCCTTCTCCCTGCCCACCCCACGGCCACGGCCCTCTCCCCCCCTCCGCACCCCCGCAGGTGTTTGTGAAATGCCACTTTGACTACGACCCCACCCGGGACACCCTGATCCCCTGCAAGGAGGCGGGGCTGGGCTTCACCGCTGGAGACCTGCTACAGATCGTCAATCAGGACGACCCCAACTGGTGGCAGGTGGGCACCCTTGCCCCACGGGCACGGAACCCCCGCGCCCCCTGCACCTCACTCGCTCTGATGCCATGCGGGCACGAAGGGGCTCGGTGGGCATGGGGGAGAAAGCGGTAGAGGCTGGAGGGGGGCGGTCCCCAGCAGGCGGTGCCAAGCTCACCGAGGCAGCGGTTGTTGCAGGCTTGCCACGTGCAGGGGGGGCAGCGCGGGGCTGGTGCCCAGCCAGCTGTTGGAGGAGAAGAGGAAAGCCTTTGTCAAGCGGGACATGGAAGTTACGCCCACGTCAGGTAAGAGGCTGGGGTCCGCCCTAACCAGCGCCCCTGCCAACCACCTTGGGCACCTTGGCCTCACTCCTCCCGTTGCTCCTTGCCAGGGACCTTGTGTGGCAGCATCTCGGGCAAGAAGAAGAAGCGGATGATGTATCTCACCACCAAGAACGCGGGTAGGTGCCACAAGGCCTGGGCACTGCCCGCTCCTTCCCTCGTCACTGTAAATTCCCAGTATGCCCACCTCGCCTCCCTGTGTGTCTCAGACATGACCCGCCTAATATGACAATGATGATAATAACTAAAGTGGCATTTGCTAAACGTTTAGTATATGCCAAGCACTGTACTGAATGCTGGGACACCTGTCCTGTCCCAGTCCCTGTCCTACATGGGGCTCACAGAGCAGTGGGGAAGGAAGGCTGATATCGAACTCCTGTTTTACAGATGAGAAACTGAGGTACTCAGAAGTTAAGTGACTTGCCCAAGGTCATGCATCGGGCAAATAGCAGATCTGGGATTCGAACCCAGGACCCCTGACTCCTAGGCCCTCACTATTTCCGCTAGGCCACGCTGCACCCGTTCCTGGTCGCTGCCCCCCGCCCCCCAGGACACGACCCGGTGGGCACCTTCCCAATTCCCCGTTCCCTTGTGCTGTTCCGCCGGCCCCGAGCCAGACTGAGGGGCAATGCTTGCCATGTTCCCCCCAGAGTTTGATCGCCATGAGCTTTTGATCTACGAGGAGGTGGCCCGGATGCCCCCGTTTCGCCGGAAAACCCTGGTTCTGATCGGGGCCCAGGGCGTGGGCCGGCGCAGTCTCAAGAACAAGCTGATCATGTGGGACCAGGCACGCTATGGCACCACCGTGCCCTGTAAGCCGGGCATCTCGGGACGGGCATGGGGGAGAGGGGTTCTGCGCGGGGGGGGGGGGGGGGGGGGGAGGGAGATGAGAGAGAGGGCTCAGTGGAAAGAGCCCGGGCTTTGGAGTCAGAGGTCATGGGTTCAAATCCCGGCTCCACCAATTGTCAGCAGTGTGACTTTGGGCAAGTCACAACTTCTCTGTGCCTCTGTTCCCTCATCTGTAAAATGGGGATGAAGACTGTAAGCCCCCCCGTGGGACAACCTGATCATCTTGTAACCTCCCCAGCTCTTAGAACAGTGCTTTGCACGTAGTAAGCGCTTAATAAACGCTATTATTATTATTACTATTAAAGAGAGAGCGTTGTGGAAGACCTGTTTGCTGGTGTGTGATTCTGGCGCCCCCTGGTGGCAACAAGGAATTTCTGTGCCCTGACTAGGAGCAGGCTACCGGGAGAACTAATCATAATCATAACCATAATAATAATTATGATATTTAATAACAATAATGGCATTTATTAAGAGCTTACTATGTGCAAAGCACTATTCTAAGCGCTGGGTATTTGTTAAGCGCTTACTATGTGCCAGGCACTGTATTAAGCACTGGGGTGGATACAAGCAAATTGGGTTGGACACAATCCCTTCCCCATGTGGGGCTCACAGTCTCAATCCTCATTTTACAGATGAGGTAACTAAGGCCCAGAGAAATGAAGTGACTTACCTAAGGTCACAAAGAGTGGCGGAGCCGGGATTATTCATTCAATCATTTATTGAGCGCTTATTGTGTGCAGAGCATTGTAATAAGTGCTTGGAAAGTACAATTCGGTAACAGATAGAGACAATCCCTACTCAACAACGGGATTAGAACCCATGACCTTCTGAATCCCAGGCCCGTGGATACGCTACACCATAATATCTGTTAATCACTTACTGTGTACCAAACACTGGGGTAGATACAAGTTAATTGTGTCGGACACAGTCCCTGTCCTCCATGAGACTCACAGAGAAGTATGAATGAGATCAGGTATGTAACCCTCCCTCTGTAGATGAGGAAATGGAGGGACAGAGAAGTGAAGTGACTTGCCCAAGGTCACGCAGCAGGCAAATAGCAGAGCCAAGATTAGAACCCAGGTCCTCTGACTTCTAGATCTTAGGTCATTCCACTAGGCCACGTGGCTTTCCTGGGGATACACGGGTGGGGTGGGGGTGGTGGGGAGTTGGGGGGTGCAGGGAGAGGAATTCCAAGGAGAAGGGGGGCAGAACAAGTGAGGACTACAACCTGTCTCTGTAAGTGAGGGGAGAGATAGAGAGAGAGACGGAGAGAGATGGTGGAACTGGACTTAGGGCTGACTTTCTAAATAATAATAATAATTAGTAGTAGTATTGTATTTGTTAAGCATTTACTATCTGCCAAGCACTGTACTAAGCGCTGGAGTAGATACAAGATAATCAGCTCCCACATGGTGCTCTAATGATAATAATAATAATAACAATAATAATAATGATATTTGTTAAGAACTTCCTATGTGCCAAGCACTGGAGTAAGCGCTGGAGTAGATGGAGTTCCCAGTCTAAGTAGGAGGGCGAACAGGGACAGAATCCTCACTGCAGATGAGGGAACTGAGGCACAGAGACGTGAAATGACCTGCCCAAGTTCCCACAGCAGAGAAGTGGCAGAGCAGAGATTAGAACCCAGGTTCTCTGGCTCCCAGGGCTGTGCTCTTTCCACTAGGCTACACTGCTTCTTTTTCTTTTTCTACCCATTCAGGTGTGGGTTCCTGCACTTTCCTGCATCTTGTGTGGCCTTGGCTGTAAATTGTTTGGGTCTGAGGACATGGGGGCCTAAGTGCCCAGTCAACAGCTCACGTGTGGGCCCTCCTGCCACCTCATCTTACCCATATGTGCCCTCTTCCCCACCATCCCTGCTTGTGTGTGCCCTCCTTCCACCCTACCCTGCTTGTCTGTGCCCTCCTTCTGTCTGATCCTGCACGTGTGTGCCCTCCTCTCTACCTGACCCTGTAAATGGATGCCCTCCTCTCTACATCCAACTTGTGTGTGCCCTCCTCCCCACTCTATCCACTCCATGCATGTCTCTGCTTGGGCACTGGTGCCCTATCTGGTCCCGGGGTGTGCCTGAGGCCCTCCATCTGTGCCCGTGCCCATGTCCAGGGCCCAGTTCATAACCTGCTGTCCTGTCCTGCAGACACCTCACGGAAGCCCAAGGACTTGGAGAAGGAGGGCCAGGGCTACAGCTTTGTGTTGCGAGCAGAGATGGAGGCTGACATCAAGGCTGGTCGTTACCTGGAGCATGGGGAATACGAGGGCAACCTGTACGGGACCCGCATCGACTCCATCCGCCGTGTGGTGGCAGCGGGCAAGATGTGCATTCTCGATGTCTACCCTCAGGTGTGGTCGGTTGTGCCCATGCCCTGCCCCATCCCAACACTTCCTTGCCCGCAGCCCTTGCCCTGTCCACCCAATTCAATCCCTCCGGGGCCGAATCCCAGCCCTCCCCTCCCCCATCTTTAACCCCTCCTTAGCTAGACCCAACCCCAGGCCCGTCCCCACCTCCGCCCCTGCATGGTTAGTCCCCGTCCCTCTCCCTCTCCTGACCCCAGCCCTTTCCACTCATCCCCCACCCCTCTCCAGACCCAGTCTCAGTCCTGTTTGCAACTCTAGCCCTCACCCCCACTCTCCATACCTTCCGGACCCAGCCCCAACTCAAACTCACCTCTAGAGGGGAGGAGACAGACATTAATATAATAATGATGGTATTAAGCACTTACTGTGTGCCAAGCACTGTTATAAGCGCTGGAGTAGATACAAGGTAATTAGATTGTTGTCCTATGTGGAGCTCATGGTCTTAATCTCCATTTTACAGATGAGGTAACTGAGGCCAGAGAAGTTAAGTGGCTTGCCCAAGGTCACACAGCAGACGAGTGGTGGAGCCGGGATTAGAACCCACATCCTCTGACTCCCATGTGCTCTTTTCATTAAGCCACTCTGCTTCATGCTGTTACCCCTGCTCTGTGCCTCACCCCAGCCCTCCCTACCTCAAAACGACCCGCTCCTGGTCCCAGGAAGGCTGGACCATAATGTGTCCCATTTCCCTCCATCTAGAGATGGGTCCACGCTCCCAGCCTCCCCCGACATCCAGAGTTCCAGAAGTCCCCTTGGCCCCCACCTCCAGCCCATGGTGTCCCATCCCCATTCCTCTGTCAGCTCCCCTTCTCATCCCTGGTCCAAGTGGCAGTTGGATCCACTAGAGGCAGAGGGGCTGGTTCCTCGGGGAAGCCGGTCCAGGTCGTATCCTCCAGGTGGTCCCCAGCAGGTCTGACCCTCCCCGCCCTCCCACTCCCGGCCCCATGCAGGCAGTGAAGGTACTGAGGACGGCGGAATTCGTGCCCTATGTGGTGTTCATCGGGGCTCCGGACCCGGAGACTCTGCGAGCCATGAACCGGGCAGCTCTGGACAGCGGCGTCACAACCAAACAGCTCACGGTGAGGGTGGGCCTGGGGGGTCCTGTACCTTGCCAGACAGGGGCGGGGGGCTCCCAGCCGAGGAGGGGGCATTGCTGACATTCAGTCAGTCAATCATATTTACTATAGAAGCAGCATGGCTCAGTGGAAAGAGCACGGGCTTTGAAGTCAGAGGTCATGGGTTCAAATCCCGGCTCCACCGCTTGTCAGCTGTGTGACTTTGGGCAAGCCACTTAACTTCTCTATGCCTCAGTTATCTCACATGTAAAAAGGGGATTAAGGCTGTGAGCCCCACGTGGGACAATCTGGTCACCTTGTAACCTCCCCAGCGCTTAGAACAGTGCTTTGCCCATAGTAAGTGCTTAACAATTGCCATTATTATTATTATTATTTATCGAGCACTTACTGTGTGCAGAGCATGCCACTTGTCTGCTGTGTGACCTTAGGCAAGTCACTTACTTTCTCTGTGCCTCAGTTCCTCATCTGAAAGTGGGGATTAAGACTGTGAGCCCTATGTGGGAAACCTGATTACCTGATATCTATCCCAGTGCTTAAAACAGTGCTTGGCACATAGAAAGCGCTTAACAAAGACCATAATTATTATTATTATTACTAAGCGCTTGGAAGAGGACAGTACAACAATAAACAGATGAATTCCTTACCTACAACAAGCTTTCCCAAATGGACCAGCGGGGCCTGGAGTAGGGAAGGGAGGGAGGCCCAGAGGTCACTAATGACTGGGCCCATGGTCTCTGGCAGGAGGCGGATCTGAAGCGGACGGTGGAAGAGAGTGAGCGCATCCAGAGAGGCTACGGGCACTACTTCGACCTGTGCCTGGTCAATGACAACCTGGACCGGACCTTCCGCGACCTTCAGGGAGCGATGGAGAAGCTGCGGTCCGAACCCCAGTGGGTGCCTGTTTCTTGGGTCTACTGAGACCCTCCGCAGGCCTGGCTCTGCCTGCCGATTCCCGAAACCCTCCAGATCCGGTGCTGGGCACGGTCTCTAGGCCCCCTGCCATTTCGGGTCCCATCCTGGGCTCCCTCCCTGGTGACCAGACATTTTGAGGGGTGCCGGCCCTGAGGAAGCAAGCCCTGTTGGGGGGGTGGGCATTTGTGGGGTTCTGTGCCCGGGTGCTGTCCATCTCTTTCCCATCTCACCACCCCTCAACCACCAGCATGTTGTGCCCAGGGGCTGCCCACTCTGTCCACCAGATGTTCTGGCTTCTACCTGTACCTGACACAAGCTGACTTGAGGAGCCAGCTTGGGGGAAGAGGGGACTACCCTTTCCAAGGACCATCTCTTCCCCTTGGAACCAGGATGGGCACAGAGAGGGTGATCTTCCCTCCAAGACCATTCCCACATGCCCAGCCCTAAGCATCACGTGGTGTCCATTCCTTGCCCTAGACATGGGGGAAGAGTGTCCATCTTGTGTCATGCCTGAGGCAGGGGGAACCAGAAACTTGAGAAGCCAATCCCTGAGCATTCCAGGGGTAGCGGACTTTCCGGGTCCTCTCCCTCCAGCCCCGTCCCCATCTCAATCCTCAGCTGTTCACTGCCAAGCCTCTCTGTGGGGTATAAAGGGAAACTCAGGCTGGCCCTGCCCTGTCCCCGTGGCCCCTCCCTGTTCCCCTAAGTCCTTTGAATGAGGATGGCAGAGCCGGAGTGTTGAGGGTGGGGGTGATGGGGCACAGGTATTAACCATCTTGACCAGGGTCAGGGTTCAGGCAGCAGGAGAGGTTTCTGCCCAGATCCCTGTAGGTCAGGACCCAACAATGATGAGCCCAGTGAGGTCAGGAGACGTGGGCAAAGGAGAGAGACCTCGGGACCACCTCCTCAGGGCATGGCTTACCCAAAGGGCATGGAGGTCCACCACCTTACCCTGTCTGGCACTTGGCAGAGTTCCAGGCACTGATGCCATGTAGAGGTGCTAAGCTGCTAGCACAAGCTCACAAGGACTCGGGCACTTCCAAGGAGGTAGGGTTGGGGGTTTGGAGGTGGGTTCAGAAAGGGCTGGAAGATAATTTTCAGGGGTCTCTGATTCTGAAATCTCAGAGACCTTGGCCTGCTGAGCCCCTAACCTCACACTGCCAACTCAAACCATTCCCAAAGGGTAGGCTTGGGGAAGAGCTTGGTTTCAAAAGAACATGTCATTTTGGGTTTTGAAATGTCAGAGGTCAATTCAATCCATCCCCCCAGGCTGCAGTACCCCTCACTCCAGAAATATGGGGTTGGGGCGGGGGGTGCCTGCCTCTCACAGGACAAAGCTATAGGTGGTCAACTTCTCCCTGTGGACAGGGCCTCCCACTCCCATGGTCCTTCCAGCACTTCCTGTTGCTGAAGTTGTTGGTCATATCTCTCAGGAGGTGCAGTAATAATAATAATAATAATGGCATATATAAAGTGCTTACTATGTGCAAAGCACTGTTCTAAGCACTGGGGAGGATACAAGGTGATCAGGTTGTCCCACGGGGGGCTCACAATCTTAATCCCCATTTTACAGATGAGTTAACTGAGGCCCAGAGAAGTTAAGTGACTTGCCCAAAGTCACAAAGCTGACAAGTGGTGGAGCCGGGATTTGAACCCCTGACCTCTGACTCCAAAGCCTGTGCTCTTTCCACTGAGCCACGCTGCTTCTTATAAGGTAGAGTGCCCTGAAGGCCCCAAGTGGGCTCTCTCAGGGCTCTTGATAGGCGGGGGAAGACTGGGAGCCCCAGAAGGCTAGGGGCTGGACAGAGAAACCAAGACAGTCCATCCCAGGAGAGAGGGAATAAATGTAACCATTGTTACAAGTAGTTTAAATAGATTTATCATATTGTAAAAATCAGCTCTTCACTGAGTACAGAATAAGGGTGAATTGTGGGTGCAGATGAGCTGGAATGAGCCCCATATTGCTTTCTCTCCTCTCCTGGACCAGTTGACCTGACTCTCATTCTGACCACCTCTGTCACTGTATATGTTATGGTTCTGCCTGAAATCTTCATTTCCCTTTAGATGGTGTGTCTAAAAATGGTTTCCCAGGTTTGTTGTAACTAGCTTCACCCCCTCCTGATCCTTCTTCCAGCCCTCTCCCTCACCATAGCTTCCCTATGGAAAAGAGTGGGAGAGGACGAGTTTTCCCAGATTTCTTACTCCTTATTTTCTGATGGACTTGTCCACATCATGCTCACTGACCCATTCCCCAGGTTGATCCACTGTGGGGCACTGGTTTCTGATCTGGAAAGTCCAATCAAGAATGAGATTTCAAGCACCCGACAAGCTGCCCCTTGACTCCCCCCACCCCTTGCCCCACCTTGGGGGGAAATCAGTGCCCTTTCCTCCCCCTTCTGCTCACTCAAGGGTCACTCGCTCAGTACAGTGCTGTGCCCAGAATAGGGGCTCAGTCAATACCACTGAGATTGATTGATTGACTGATAGGAGGAGGCATGCTGGGGTGGACACTCTTGGAGGGTCTTCTGTCTGGCCCCAGAGGTGGATCTCTAATACTTAAATCAGTCATGGGGACCCCTGATGTTGGGGGTCGGCCTGGGGGCTAGGATCCCCTCCCCTTCCCCATACTTTTCTACAGCTCCCAGAGTCATCCTTATGAACTTTGCTCCAGTCCCTGAATCTCCACCACCCTAAAATTTCCCCTAAAGCTGGAGATCCCCCCTAAGCAAGAAACTAAAAACTTGGGGTCGAGAATGGGAGAGACAGCAAGTGCTCAAGTGGACCCCGTGGGCAATACCAGTGGGAAAGAGGGCAGTAGGTGCTTGGAATTGTTGAGGTGGGTGGCATTTCTGAACCACTGACCCTCCCCACCTCCTCAAACAGGACCTGGGTCAGGGTGCCAGCTTTCTCCCCTGCCCCAGGCCCCTGCCCCCAGCCCTTCACCTCTAGCCAACTTCCTTGTCTGCCTGGGGATCCAGTCTCACTTGCCCGGTGTCCAGGGGAGGCCCCAGATGGGTCTGGGCCACCCCTGCATGCTCCATGCGTGTGTGTGCATCTGTATCACGTGTGTCCCGTGTGACACTGCCCCTGCTGCCTTCAGTTTTAGAGTTTTGTACCAAATGTTTGATATTCATAGGACTCCTCTCTCCGGGCCCCTCTCCCCCTGGACCTAGACCCTATCCCAATCCCACCGGCAGGGACAACCCCATTCAGCCTCTTTCTGCTCTTTAATTAAATTTCCAGACTAAAGGTGGAGTGTGTGCTGTGTCCTGGAGGACTAGGGTTTGAGTGGGAGGAGGGAACCAAAGGGATTAGGGCCCAAGAGGGTGGGTACTGGGGTGGGGGAGACGTAGGAGGAAGTCGAGACGGGGGGCACAAGTGCTAGGGGAGCAGAAGGCGCGATGGAGGAGAGGACTATAATAATTACGGTACTTGGTAAGAGCTTGCTATGTGCCAAGCACCGCTCTAAGCACTGGGGTAGATCCAAGGTCATCAGGTTGTGCCACATGGGGCTCACAGTCTTAATCCCCATTTTACAGATGAGGTAACTGAGGCCCAGAGAAGTTAAGTGACTTGCCCAAGGTCACATAGCAGACATGTGGTGGAGCTGGAACTAGAAGCCAGGTTCTTCTGACTCCCAGCCCAGCACTCTAGCCACAAAGGCTTAGGGTTGGGATCCTGGGTCTGTAGGATAGTTATGTATGGGTTTGCTTGTGTGAGTGCATTTCTGATCGTGCATGTAGCAGTAATAGTAGTAGTTGTAGCAGCAGCAGCAGCGGCAGTAATAGTAGTAGTAGTAGTAGTAGTAGTAGTAGTAGTAGTAGTAGTAGTAGTAGTAGTAGTAGTAATAGTATTTATTTAGCACTTACTGCATGCAGAACACTGTACTAAGCATTGGGACAGAATACCCAGGAGAGAGTTAAACATGGTTTGTGTCCTTTGCAGAGGTCACAATCTAAAAGTGGGAAGAAGGGAGCGGAAGCACACATATCAAGAATGGTGAAACATTAAAGCACAACATAGACAAATACACAAAATAAAAACAAAATCAGTAGGATGTTGTGACTAGAGGATGTGTAAGGTGCGGTGTGAATGTGTGTGTGTGTGTGTGTGTGCGCGCGCATGTTGGAGTGTTGTTCCTGTTTGTGTCCTTGTGTTTTTGTTTTTTAATGATTTTTTAAAGTGCTTACTATGTGCCTAGCACTGTGCTAAGTGCTGGGGTAGATGCAAACTAACCAGGTTGGACATAGTCTATGTCCCACATGGGGCTCACAGTCTTAATTACCATTTTACAGATGAGGTAACAGAGGCATAGAGAAGGAGAAGCTAAATGAGATGCCCAAAGTTATGCAGCAGACAGGTGGCAGAGCTGGGATTAGAAACAGTTCCGTCTGACTTGCAAGCTGGTGCTTCATCCTCTAGGCCACACTGTTTCTCATGGTAATAATAGCAACAAAACAATAATAATAATAACAGTAATAACAGATTCATGCTGTTTCCATGTAATATGACAATTGAGGTACTTGTTAAGCATTTCAATGTGCCAAGCACTAAACTAGTCCTGGGGTAGATACAGTATTGGAAGATCAGAAACTCTCTGACCATACAGGGCTCACAAGCTAAGGGAGAGAGAAATCAGACATTTAATCCCTATTTTACAGGTAAGAACACTGAAGCACAGAGGACTTTTTTAAGGTGGCAGAGCCAGGACTAGAATCCAGGTGTCTGACTCCTAGGCCCAGTCTTTTCCCAATAGAAAAGACTATGTATGTCTATGCTCTGAGGTCATCCAATTACATGTAGCTGGGTGTACCTTTGTTACTGGATATTTTTATGCCTCTGGGTGTGCTCCTATGTCTGTGTCTGTGTGTGTCCCTAGGGATATGTATATTCCTCAGGTACATCTGAATATGTATATGAGGGGAAGGAGGGAAAATCCATCTGGACGTATCTCTCAGTGTGAGTGTGTGTACAGAGATATGTGTGCATCTGGTTACATGTCAGCGTGGGTGAGTGTGTGTATGTGGGTATGTGTGTGTACCCAACTCTGGCAAGTGTGTTGTTCAGTGTACCTTCCTCTCTCTGCGTATGTGCTTCTGCATACTTGTGTCTGAGGGTGTGGATGTGTGTGTGTGTGTGTGTGATGATAATAATGATGGTATTTGTTAAGTGTTTACTATGTGCAAAACACTGTTCTAAGCGCTGGATGATGATGATGGTATTTCTTAAGCGCTTAACTATGTGTCAAGCGCTATTTTAAGTGTTGGGGTAGATCATGGTAAGCACTTAACAAGGACCATCTCATCATCATCATACAAGCTAATGAAATTGGACACAGTCCCTCTCCCACATGGGCCTCGCAGTCTTCATCCTAATTTTCCGGATAAGTGAAGTGACTTGCCCAAAGTCACCCAGCTGTCAAGTGGCGGAGCCGGGATTAGAACCCAGTAGGAGAGAGAGAGAGAGAGAGAGAGAGAGAGAGAGAGAGAGAGAGAGAGAGAGAGAGAGAAACTCCGCCCAATTCCCCCCCCCCCCATCCCCTCCCCGTCCCTGGACCTGCCTCTTCCCGCTGTGCCCGCTGCTCCCTGCCTGTGCCCTCCGCCCTTGCCACCCACCCGGTTCCCCTTCCGTGCCCTCCTCCCGTGCCCCTGGCCCGGACTCGCCATGTGGCTCTGGCTGATGTCCGGCCTCCTTCTTCTCCTCGTGGCCGTGGGGCTGCTCTCCGCCGTCCTGCTGGGGAGCCGGGGTGGCCCCTTCTCCGAAGACCCCGGCCCCAAGCCCCCTCCCCGCCCCCTGGTCACTGACCAGGCGCTCCGGGACCGGGTCCTGAAGGACGGTGAGAACGGGAGACGGGCTGGGACAGGGAAGGGTGGGGGGGTCCCTCTGGGAGCACGAATGTGTGTGTGTGTGTGTGAACTTTGCCCCACTGCATTCCCTTCAACGAGCCTCGCGTGGCACTGGGGGCATGACGAAGGGGTGGAGCAAAGGGAGCAGTGTGGCCTAATAGATAGCAGTAATAATAATGGTATTTATTAACCATTACTATGTGCAAAGCACTGTTCTAAGCGCTGAGGAGGTTGCAAGGTGATCAGGTTGTCCCATGTGGGGCTCACAGTCTTCATCCCCATTTTGCAGATGAGGGAACTGAGGCCCAGAGAAGTTAAGTGACTTGCCCAAAGTCACACAGGTGACAACTGGCAGAGCGGGGATTTCATTCATTCATTCATTCAATCGTCTTTATTGAGCGCTTACTGTGTGCAGAGCACTGTACTAAGCGCTTGGGAAGCACAATTTGGCAACATATGGAGACGGTCCTTACCCAACAGTGGGCTCACAGTCTGGAAGGGGGAGACAGAGAACAAAACAAAACATATTAACAAAATAAAATAAATAGAATAAATATGTACTAATAAAATAAATAAATAAATAGAATAATAAATACATACAAACATATATACATACATACAGGTGTTGTGGGGAGGGGAAGGAGGTAAAGCGTGGGGAGGGAGGGGGGTGGAGGGGGAGAGGAAGGAGGGGGCTCTGTCTGGGAAGGCCTCCTGGAGGAGGTGAGCTCTCAGTAGGGCCTTGAAGGGAGGAAGAGAGCCAGCTTGGCAGATGTGCGGAGGGAGGGCATTCCAGGCCGGGGGACGCCGTGAGCCGGGGGTCAACAGCGGGACAGAGACCGGCCTCTGACCTCTGACTTCAAAGCCCGTGCTTTTTCCACTGAACCACACTGCTTCTCTAGTACCCCGGAGCACTAGCGGAGAGAGGATATCCCGAAGTCAGAAGGACCTGGGTTTTAATCTCTGCTCCTCCACTTGTCTGCTGGGTGACCTTGGGCAAGTTGCTTAACTTCTTTGGACCTCAGTTACCTCATCTGTGAAATGGAACTGGGAGTCCGGTGTAGATCAGGAACTGTGTCCAAACTGATTATCTTGTATCTATCTATCCCCAGCATTTACAGCACTGCCTGGCACATAGTAAGCGCTTAACAAAAGCACACAAAAAAAACCTGACTCCATTTGTTTGCTGTTTGACCTTGGGCAAGTTACTTATTTTATCTGTACCTGTTATTTCATCTGTAAAATGGGAATTAAGTCCTTGAGCTCCACGTGGGATACGGACTGTGTCCAATCTAATTAGCTTGTATCTACTTTTATCTACCCCAGTCTGGCACGTAGTAAGCGCTTAACAAGTGCCATTAAAAAAACAACAACAGGGGGTCCCGGACAAAAGGGCCTCCCTCCTCAGCCCTGCATATCCAAACCCCATCACCCGGACAAGGTGCCATGGGCTCTGGGGGTATGGGCTAGGGGCGGAGAGGTGGGGCGAGGAGACCCAGGAGTCCTGGCTCCGAGCCCCCCTCCCCACACCTGTCTGATGAGCGAGGGGGAGGAGAGGCAGGGGGTGGGGCGGGTCTGGTCTGTGCCCACGGGCTAGCGGGGACCACTTCCCACTTCTCCAGGCTTTGCCCCAGAGAAGGTGCCCGCGGCGCTGGACGCGGTGGTCATCGGCAGTGGCATCGGGGGCCTGGCGGCGGCGGCCATCCTGGCCAAGAGTGGACAGAAGGTGCTGGTTCTGGAGCAGCACGAGCGGGCGGGCGGCTGTACGCACACCTTCCAGGAGCGGGCCTTCCACTTCGACGTCGGTGAGAGGGGCGGGCCGGGGCGGGCCGGGGGCGCGGGGCTGGGACAGGGCCCGCCAAACGGAGAGAGGGGCAGCTCCCCTCCTCCCTCCCTTTCCCTCCCTTTCTTCCTCCTTCCCTCTCTCCCCCCTCCTTTCCTCTCTTCCCCCTCCTTTCCTCTCTTCCCCCTCCCTCACTCTCCCCCCTCCTTTCCTCTCTTCCCCCTCCCTCACTCTCCCCCTTTCTCTTCCTCCCCTCTCCCTTTCTCCCTCTTTCCCTCTCTCCCTCCCTTCTCCCTTCCCCTCCCCTTCTCCCCCTTCCCTCTCTCTCTCCCTTCCTCTCCCTTTCTCCCTCCTTCCCTTTCTCCCACTCCTTCCTCCTCCCCTTCTCCCTCCTTCCCTCTCTCCCCTTCTTCCCCCTCCCTTTTTCCCTCCTTCCCTCTCTCTCCCTCCCCTCCTTCCCTCTCTCCCCCTTTCCCGCCTCCTCTCTTTCCCTCCCTCCTTTCCTCTCTCCCTCCCTCCCTCCCACTCTTTGTTCCCCCTTCTCTCCCTCCCCTCTCCATTCCTCCATTTCCCCTCTCCTTTTCTCCCCTTCTCCCTCCGCCCTTACTCCCTCCCCTTCTCTTCCTTCCCTTCCCTCCGACCCCTCTCCCTTTCTCACTCCTCCTCTCTCCCCACTTCCTCCCCTTCTCTTCCTTCCCCTCCCTCTGACCCCTCTCTCTTTCTCACTCCTCCTCTCTTCCTCCTCCCTACCGCCCCTCTCCCCCTTCCTCTCTCCCTTTCTCCCTCCCCCCACCTCCCTTCTCCCTTCTTCCCCTTTCTTCCTCCCCTTCTCTCTCCCTCCCCTCTCCCTTTCTCCTTCCTTTCCTCCTTCCCTCCTTCCTCATCCCCCTCCCTCGAGGCTCTCATTCCTTCTGCTCCTGCCCCTCGGTCCATTGCAATCCAGTTGCGGAAGGGATGCAGACCTCAGAGGGTGTCTCCTCATCCCCTCTCCAGAGGGCATCCTCAACAGTAGCTGGGTTGGCAAGTTGGAGTGAGAGTGGGAGTGTCCTACTGTAACCCTATTGTGGGCAGGGAATATGTCTGTTTTATTGTTACAGTGTACTCTCCCAAGAACTTAGTATAGTGCTCTGTATACAGTAAATGTTCAGTAAATACAGTTGACTGACTGATGCCCAATGCCCTCTCCCACGGGCATCTCCAGGCATCCACTACCTGGGCCAGCTGCACCCTGGAAGCCTGTTGCGGGTGGCACTGGACCAGCTGACCGATGGCCAAGTGGAGTGGGTCCGGCTGCCAAACCCCTACGACATAGTGACGGTGGAAGGCAAGGAGTACCAGCTGCGGGCGGGCAAGAGGGAGTTCTCTCGGACCCTGGAATGCCAATTTCCAGGGGAGGAAGTGGCCATCAGCGAATTCATGAGACTCATGAAGGTGGGGACCCGGCCCAGACCCCAACCCGGGGACACCCCCTCCCCCGAGAAAGGACGCTGAAGGACCAGAGTTGGTGCCATGCTCCAGTCTCTTATCCTTTCCCTGAGACCACATATCACTCCAGAGATGGGCACCATCAAAGTGCCCCTTCCATGCCCTCCCCCACTTCCCTTGGGCAGGAGCTTGGCCTAATGGATATAACCTGGGCCTGGTTCTAATCCCCTCTCTGCCAATTGTCTGCTGTATGACCTTGGGCAAATTACTTCACTTCTCTGTGCCTGTTACCTCATCTGTAAAATAGAGATTGAGACTGGGAGCCCCACGTGGGACAGGGACTGTGTCTAACCTTATTTGCTTGTATCCACCCCAGTGCTTAGTACAATGCCTGGCACATAGTAAGTGCTTAACAAATACCACTATTATTATTAAGGACCTGGGTTCTAATCCTACCTCCACCACTTGTCTGCTGTCACATAACTTCTCTGGGCCTCAGTTTTCTCATCTGTAAAATGGGGATTAGGAGTATGAGCTCCATGTGGGACAGGGACTGTGTCTAACCTGATAATCATGTATCTATCCCAGTGCTTGCCACATAGTAGGAGCTTAACAAATACTATTATTATTACTATTATGTGGGACTTGGAGTATGTCCAACCTGGTTAGCTTGTATCTACCCCAGTGCTTTGTACAGTGCCTGGCACATAGTAAGTGTTTGAAGAATACCATAAACAACAACAGGAGAAGCCAGCTGCTCCAGTCAAACAGGGCAGAGAGGGTAGTTGTACTGCCCCAGAGTGATCCTGGAGGTGCCAACACGATTCATATTGGGGGCACTGGGCCAAAGCCATCTGGGCCATTTCCTCCACAGCTGTCAGTGACCCGGGTGCCCCTCCTGGCTATGCTGAAGATGGTGCCCTTGTGGCTGGCATCCGCCTTGATCCGCTCGGGTATCCTGCACTGGCTCTCACCTGTCTTCCGCCTGGCAGTGTCGGGGCACAGCGCGGTAGTGAATGGGCTAACAGACAACCGGCATCTGCGTGTTGTGCTGAGCTACCTCTTCTATGGTGAGATAATGGGGGTGGTGTCCCGGGAGCATTTTTGGGAGCCCCGGATGAGCCAGGGTTGGGGTCTGGAAAGGGTACTGCTGCCGATGACTGATTGATATCCTGCTTCTGCCACTTGTCTGCTGTGTGACTTTGGTCAAGTCACTTAACTTCTCTGTGCCTCAGTGACCTCATCTGTAAAATGGGGATTAAAACTGTGAGCCCCATGTGGGACAACCTGATGACCTTGTATGTCCCCCAGCGCTCCCCCTCGTCCCCCTCTCCATCCCCCCATCTTACCTCCTTCCCTTCCCCACAGCACCTGTATATATGTATATATGTTTGTACATATTTATTACTCTATTTATTTTACTTGTACATATCTATTCTATTTATTTTATTTTGTTAGTATGTTTGGTTTTGTTCTCTGTCTCCCCCTTTTAGACTGTGAACCCACTGTTGTGTAGGGACTGTCTCTATATGTTGCCAACTTGTACTTCCCAAGCGCTTAGTCCAGTGCTCTGCACACAGTAAGCGCTCAATAAATACGATTGACTGATTGATTAGAACAGTGCTTAGCACGTAGTAAGCGCTTAACAATTGTCATCATTATTATTTATTGCTACCCCCACCAGGCGTGCCGCCCTGCGATTCCAGCTTTCTCATCAATGCCTTGATGATCCACCACTACAAGCGGGGCGCGTGGTATCCGCGGGGCGGCGCTAGCGAGATTGCTTTCCACATGGTGCCCATCATCCGGGCAGCGGGGGGCGCTGTGCTGGTGAGGGCACCCGTGGTACGCATCTTGCTCTCAGAGGATGGCCGGAGCCGAGGTGGGTACCCCTGGGAAGGTGGAGTGGGGGGTCCGAGGTCAGGATGATTAATGGAAGGGTGGCCTAGTGGATAGAGCACAGGTCTGGACCTGGGTTCTAATCTCCTCTCTGCCACTTGTCTGCTGTGTGACCTTGGACAAGTCACCTGACTTCTCTGTGCCTCAGTTACCTCATCTTCAAAATGGGAATTAAGATGGTGAGCCCCATGTAGGGCTATGTCCAACTTGGTATCTACCTCCACATTTAGAACAGTGCATGGCGTGTAGTAAGTGTGTAATACATACCATTAAGAAAAAGAGGCTCTGTCCTCACTGGTGCCCACCCTGTACCCCCCAACCAGGTGTGGCAGTGAGGCGGGCGGGCCGGGATGAGGTGGAGATCGAGGCCCCAGTAGTCATCTCGGATGCGGGCATCTTCAACACATACCAGCACCTGCTGCCTCCCAAGGCCCGGAGCCATCCAGGTGAGGGAGCAGGGGGCGCGTGAGGGGTGGGCTCTGGCAGGGAGCAATGAACATATTCCACCCCCTCCAGCCCCCACTAGCACCAGTTAAGCCCATAATGGGCTTCATTCAGTCAGTCATCCCTGAAGGGTGAGCTCGTAGTGGGCAAGTCACCGTCACTGGGGGACGAAGGGAGGAAGCAGCAGCAGGAGGGAGTTAGGTCAGATTCAGTGAGGACTTCTCCCTGGATGGACTGAGTGGATCCTGGTAGCAGAAGAAAGTTATCCGTCGGGCTGGGCTGGATCTGAAGGAGCCAGCTTGGACGCAAGGGAGGGACAGGATGACCTCTGATTCTCACTCCCTCTGTCCCCTGGACCAGGCGGACCCCAGGCCTGGCCCCAGGGCCTGATCCTGGGAATGCATCTGTTATATTGTACTCTCCCGAGTGCTTATTACAGTGCTCAGCACACAGTAAGCACTCAATAAATACTGAGTGACTGACTCTCCGCTTCCCTCAGGCATCCGGGCTCAGCTGTCTCTGGTCCGCCCTGGGATGGGGTCCTTCCTGGTGTTTGTGGGCCTGCGAGGGGATAGTGCCCAGCTGGGGCTGCCCTCCACCAACCACTGGATCTACCTAGATGGCAATCTCGACTCAGCGTGAGCAGCACTGCCCGGGTCTTGGGCACACCCTTCCTCCAGCTGGAGGGAGGAGGGGAACCTAAGGATGGGATGGAACCTTGGCCTGGGTTGAGGGGAGAAGCAGCAGGGCCTAGTGAAAAGAGTACAGACCTGAGGGTCGGAGGACCTGGATTCTAATTCCGGCTCCGCCATTTGTTCGCTGTGTGACCTTGGGCAAGTTGCTGAACTTCTCTGTCCCTCTCACTTGCAAAATGGGTGTTCAGTATTTGTTCTCCCTCCTAGTTAGACTACAAGACCTTGTGGGAACATGAAAACCTTGTATTCAACCTCAGCACTTAGTACAGTACGTGGCACACAGTAAGAGCTTATCAAAAACTATTATTATTATTATTTTAACTCTGGGTTGTACCAGAGGAGGTTGACACCTGCCAGACTGCTGGACTGAGCCCACTGTGGAGAGGGCCGTAGGTCAGGGGGAGCAGAGATGGGCAGAGGGGGAGACCTTGTTTCCGTGTCAGAAGTGGACCTGGAGCAGATGGCTAATCGTGGTATTTTAATTGTGGTATTTTTTGAGTGCTTACTATGTGCCAGGCACTGTAATAATAACAATAATAATAATGGCATTTGTCAAGAGCTTACTAGGTTTCAGGCACTGTACTAAGTGCTGGGGCGGGTACAGGCAAATGGGGTTGGGCACAGCTCCTGTCCCACCTGGGGCTCACAGTTTCAATCCCCATTTTACAGAAGAGGTAACTGAGGCACAAAGAAGTGAAGTGACTTGCCCAAAGTCACACAGCAGACCCACAGATCCAGGCTCTATCCACTAAGCCATGCTGCTTTTCGTGTAGTTGGAGAACTGGGTAAGGGGCTACCCAGTTGTGGTGGAGGAAAGGATCTGTCCGAACAAGACTGGAGGGAGGACCCGGAGGAGGGTGAGACCCTCCTCAGACCAACCCCTCTTGGCCTCCCAGGATGCAGCGCTTTGCCTCGCTGAGCAGGGATGAAGTGGCAGCCAATATCCCCATGATGTTCATCACTTTCCCTTCTGCCAAAGACCCCACCTACCAGCTCACGCACCCGGGTGAGGACCCCTGGAGGTGAGGGAAGGATGGATTGTCTCCCCCTTTTAGACTGTGAGCCCACTGTTGGGTAGGGACTGTCTCTATATGTTGCCAATTTGTGCTTCCCAAGCGCTTACTACAGTGCTCTGCACATAGTAAGCGCTCAATAAATACGATTGATGATGATGATGATGATGATTGTCTTGTGGGGGGGTCCCAGGTGAGGACCCCGGGTGGGGGGGATGGGAGGGGGTGGCCCTGGGCTCCCTCTGGGGGCAAGAGGGGAGGGGAGGGAAGAGATTGGCAGACCTAGCCACACCCGTGGTCATAGAAGGTGCCAGTGGCTAGAGGGCCAGGGGGCTGAGGCAGGTCACTGTGACTGGCATGATGACTGGTGCTTCCGTGCCTGGCACCTGGGGAGACTGGCAGAACCCAGGACAGGGTACCAATGGCCTGCCCTCCACCCCCACTAGGCCGTTCCTGCATGACCCTACTGACCATGGCCCGCTATGAGTGGTTTGAGGACTGGGCTGATGCCCGCCCTGGGCACCGTGGCCCCGACTACCAGAGCCTCAAGATGGGCATCGCTCAGCGCCTGCTGGATCTGGCCCTGGAGAAGTTTCCCCAGCTCCGGGACCAGGTGAGGCTTAGGGGGATGTGGGGAAGACCCACCTGAAGACGATCCAGGGGTCGGAGAGCACCCTCTTTGCCCCCGCCCATGAGTGACCAAGGTCACTTCTAGAGGACTCAGGACCCAATCCAGGGGAGGGAGAGCCCACAACTCTGGCCTGGCCACCACCCATTAAAGGGGATGGAGAGGCGGGGAAGGAGGGAGCTGTGGGCTGGTTGACCGGACAAAGGGAGATGACTGGGCTGGTGAAGGGAAAGCCAGGAGCAATTTAGTTGTTCATTTATTTATAATAATAATAATCATGATACAGGTTATTATTATTATTATTAATCGTATTTATTGAGCGCTTACTGTGTGCAAAGCACTATACCAAGCGGTTGGGAGCATACAATATAACATCAAACACATTCCCTTCCCACAACGAGCTCTACAGTCTAGAGGGGGAGAGATTTCTCCAGGAAGAAGTTTGCAAACAAGGTCTAACAAGCAAAACCCACACTCGGGTTGACGTGCAAACAAGCTGTGAAGTATGGGAAGTTACAATTCCCCAGCCAGTGCCGTGAAAGGGAAGATCCCGGGATTACCAGACCCGTTTTTATTTTTATTTTTTAACCGGGGAGGGGAAGAGGAGGAGGAAGATGGAAAGGAGGATGGAAGTGGAAAGAGCACGGGCTTTGGAGTCAGAGGTCATAGGTTCAAATCTCGACTCTGCCAACTGTCAGCTGTGTGACTTTGGGAAAGTCGCTTAACTTCTCTGTGCCTTAATTATCTCATCGGTAAAATGGGGATTAAGACTGTGAGCCCCCCGTGGGACAATTTGATCACCTTGTAACCTCCCCAGATTTAGAACAGTGCTTTGCACATAGCGCTTAATAAATGTCATTGTTATTATTATTATTAAGCTTTTAGACTGTGAGCCCACTGTTGGGTAGGGACTGTCTCTATGTGTTGCTAACTTGTACTTCCCAAGCGCTTAGTACAGTGCTCCGCACACAGTAAGCGCTCAATAAATACGATTGATTGATTGATTGATTAAGCTCTGACCCACAGTCGTTAAATCGGGACCGGTTGGACCTCCATCAGTCGTTTCCTCTGGGCTCTTAATAATAATAATATTAATAATAATAATAATATTTATAAAGAGGTTACTACGTGCCAAACACTGTTCTAAGCGCTGGGGTAGATACAAGGCAATCTGGTTCATTCATTCATTCAATCGTATTTATTGAGCGCTTACTGGGTGCAGAGCACTGGACTAAGAGCTTGGGAAGTACAAGTCGGCAACATATAGAGACGATCCCTACCCAACAACGGGCTCACAGTCTAGAAGGGGGAGACAGACAACAAAACAAAACATGTAGACGGGTGTCAAACCTGTCGGAATAAATAGAATTATATGGTTATCCCACTTCGATGTACAACACTCCACCCCACCACCACCAGAAACAGGGGCTGCAAGTTGTGGTTTAGTGGCAAGAACCCAGGCTTGGGAGTCAGAGGTCATGGGTTCTAATCCCGGCTCCGCCACTTGTCAGCTGTGTGACTTTGGGCAAATCACTTCACCTCTTTGTACCTCAGTTCCCTCATCTGCAAAATGGGGATTGAGACTGTGAGCCCCACGTGGGACAACCTGATTAACTTGTATCTACCCCAGTGCTTAGAACCGTTCTTGGCACATAGTAAGCGCTTAATAAATACGATTATTATTATTATTATTATTATTTTTAGTGACCGTCCCCCGACCCCCGCTGTCAGCGGGCAGGGAAGCATGCTCGCCTACTTCTCCTCCCCACCCGCCGTTGCAGGCAAGAAGCCAGGGCCGCATGTAGGGGCGGGGGGTGAAGAAGACTCTTCCCGCCGGCCGAGGGACCCCCGGCCGACCGTCCTCGGGAGCTGGAAGTTGCATTCATTCATTCATTCAATCGTACTTATTGAGCGCTTACGGTGTGCAGAGCACTGTACTAAGCGCAGTGCAGGTTGCACTGCTGCAGCCGTTGCAGCCATGCAGGCCAAGTGTTTCCGAGGGGAGGCCGAGGGGTCCTTACTAAATGTCAAGCACTGTTCTAAGTGCTGAGGTAGATACAACTTAATCAGGTTGGACACAGTCGCTGTCCCAGCTGGGACGCTCTTAATCCCCATTTTACAGATGAGGTAACCGAGGGTCAGAGAAGTTAAATAAATTGAGAAGCAGTGTGGCTCAGTAGAAAGAGCACAGGCTTGGGAGTCAGAGGTCATGCGTTCCAATCCCGGCTCCTCCGCTTGTCGGCTGTGTGATTTTGGGCAAGTCACTTAACCTCTCTGGGCCTCAGTTACCTCATCTGTAAAATGGGGATTAAGACTGTGAGCCCCACGTGGGAGAACCTGATCACCTTGTATCCCCCCAGCGCTGCGCACATAGTAAGCGCTTAACAAATACCCTCATTATTAATATTATTATTACGAGTTAATCAGGTTGTACACGGTCCCTGTCCCACAAAGGGCTCAGCCTTAATCCCCATTTTACAGACGAGATAATTGAGGCACAGAAAAGTCATGCGTTGCCCAAAGTCATACAGCAGACAAGAGGCAGAGTAGGGATTAGGACCCAAGTCCTTTGGATTTCCAGGCCTTTGCTCTATCCGTTAATCAGGCTGCTTCTCTTAGGTCTCGGAAAGATTGTTGCGAGGGTCGGGGAGGGGCCCGCCGAGCCCTATCTCCCCCGAGGACAGGGAAAGAGGAAATGGGCTTAATTTGCAGCAGGAAGAATGGCAGTTAGGCAACTAGAAACAATCAATTGTATTTATTGAGCACTTACTGTGTACATATTACTGCAATTAGCACTCGGGAGAGTACAATATAACAATAAACAGACTCATTCCCTGCCCACAACGAGCTTACAGTCTAGAGGGGTAGACAGACATTAATATAAATAAATAAATTTCAGATAAGTACATAAACGTGTGAGGGGCTGAAGGTAAAGGGTGCAGAAGGGAGTGGGGGAAGAGGAAAGGATGGCTTTTCCGGCTGGGGTTATGGGGGAGGTGGGGAAGGATGGAATATTCTGGAGGGCCCCGTGAATGAGGAGTATGACCCCCTTCTGCGGCTGGACAGGTGGAGATGGTGGAGGCGGCCACCCCGTTGACCAACCAGCATTATTTGGCTGCCTACCGCGGGGCGATGTATGGGGCGGAGCACAACTTGGCCCGCTTCGACCTCCCAGCCATGGCCTCCCTGAGGGCGCAGACCCCCGTGCCCGGACTCTTCCTCACCGGCAAGTTGGGCACCTCTGCCAGTACCTCTCCCTCCTCTTTACCTCTCGGGGACAGGTGTTGGGGTGGGCAACTTCGGGTAATTTGGCGAAAAGGGCTTGGGGCAAGGCAGTGGATGAGGGAAGAGAAGCAGTGTGTTGTAATGGAGAGCGCACGGGCCTGGGGTCAGAAGGTCAAGGGTTCAAATCCCGACTCTGCCACTTGTCTGTTGCCTGACCGTGGGCAAGTCCCTTCACTTCCCTGGGCCTCAGTTCCCTCATCTGTCAAATGGGGATTAAGACTGTGAGCCCCAAGTGGGACAAGGATTGCATCCAACCTGATTACCTTGTCTCTACCCCAGCGTTTAGAACAGTGCTTGGCACATAGTAAGCGCTTAACAAATGCTGTTAATATTGTTATTATTATGAGGGAAGGAAGACCGGGGCATCTGAATTTGGGTGAGGGAGGGTGGGCCAGGCAGGGAGGAGGAGTTGGGGGTGGGACATCGGAAGAAGGAGGGAGGGTCAGGTGGGAAGGTAGGGGGGCCAGAAGGGGCACCCATGGTGAGGCCGCATGTGCGCTGCTGTTTGTAGGGCAGGACGTGTTCAGCAGCGGGCTGGCAGGGGCCTTGCAGGGGGCACTGCTCTGCTCCTCCACAGTGCTCCGACGCCTGCTCCACCTGGACCTGTTGCTCCTCAAGAAGAAGATCAAGAGGCGGCACAGGGCAAGGATGTGACCTCCGACCTCCACAGCTGCCCCGCTCCCGAGAGAGGCCCCAGGACAGGCCCAGCCCTCCACCCAGCTCCACCCACAGCTCCTCCAAAAACCTTCCCCAGTGCTCCCCAGGGGCAGATGCCTCCCTGAGCCCACCCCGTCTGCCCAAACCCAGGGCAACGAGGCCAGCAAGTTGGTGGGTAATAAAGCAGAGAGCTGCCTGCCGGGCCCTGTTGTCCTTCACTGTCCTGCATGGCTCCCCGAAAGGGTTAGCTTCTCAGGCCTGCGGGGAGTCCCTTGATGCCCCACCCCAGAGCTCTACATGGCAGAAGGCCCGGGCAGACACAGGTCACTGGACTGGGAGAGGGGGATGAGGGCGGACCTGGGTCACTGTACCCGTAGAGATAAAACATAGATAAGTCCAGGTCACTGTAACAGGACGGGCCTGCTCGGCCCAGCCCAGAGAGGGTGGGGCCAGGACTCTCCCTGTTTAAAGTTCTCCCTGGGTTAGTGACCCAGGACCCGTTCCTGGCAGGGCAACCATGCCCCACAGTGTGCCAGTGTGCTAGGGACAAGACCTCTTACCATCCTCCCATCCCTGTTCTAGCTGCCCCTCTTCTCAGTCTTCCTTCCTCCTTCTCTCCCCCACCCTGTACCTGTCCAACTCCCTACACTTCTGTCCTCTTTCTGGCCATACCTCTTTTGGCAACGGGCACAGCCAGGCAGAAGTTGAAGAGGGGACAGGCAGAGATTGGAGTGGAGATTGACATAGAATGGGGTGGTGATGGAGGTGGAAATTGGCAGAGTTTGGAGCAGAGATTGGGATGGAGGTGGGCAGAGATTGAGGTGGACACTGAGGCGGAGATTGGCAGACATTGGAGCAGAGATTGGCAGAGGTCGGGGTGGAGACTGGGGTAGAAATTGGAGGGAGATTGATAGAGGTTGGGGTGGGATTTGGGCTGGAAATTGGAGGAGTTTGGAGCAGAGATGGGGTTAGACAGGATGCCTGCAGGATTGGCATCCTTAGAGCACTGTGTCGGAATGCAGCCACTGCCCACAGTTAGGGAACACGGGAGAGGGGTGGGGGCCCGAGGCTTCCAGCATGGAAGGATGGGTTCAAGATTCTATGCTGTGCATCTGTCTCATCTGCCCACACCTGGGAGTAGGCAGGCAGCTGTTCCATGGGAATTGTGTACACACTGGGCTTCTGGATCGCCTGTAGGGGGAAAAGAAACTGTCATAGGCGCTGCCCAACCTCCCTGGCTGTGCTGCCTGCCCAGCTCTCTCGGGAGGGAAACCACCCCAACAGACAGACAAGTGGTGAGACCACCTGGGGAAGGGCCAGGGCCCGAATGATGGATGCCCCCCTAGCCTGGCACTAGCTGGCAGGGAGAGGGAGGGTCAGTCCCGAGGGCAGCAGATGAAGAGACACTTACGTCACTGTAGCTGGGTGGGAGCTCAGGCCATTGTGGTTGCTGCTCAGCCTGGGGGGGTACGGGAGGCACGGAGTACATGGCGGCAGTGGGCATGGAAGGAACGGTGGGAATGGGCACCTCCAGCTCCTCCTGGATATCTTGATCCCTCCCACACTTGCCACACAGCAGCTTGAAGCACAAGTACAGGAGGATCACGGCCCCTGCGAAGGCAGCGATGAAGATCCTGGAAGAAAGTAGTGGTCGAGGTTGTCTCCGGCAATCCTTGCCAACCTTAATGTCAACCTGGCAACCCTGTGACAGCCCTCCTCCTCCCCCACCTCCTCTTCCCCCCCGTCCCCAGGGGTTGCCATGACCACTGGTTGACCCACAGTCCCTTCTCTACCTCTTTCACCCATCCCGGCCTCTCCCCACACCCCCAAGACCCACTTGCCCGACTCACAGTGTCATGTGGAGGCCATATTCTCTTCTTTTACAGCAGCCGTAGACACAGATTTCATATCCAGATGGGCAGATACTGGGGAGAGATTTGGACAGTGAGCCCTGCCCCTTTCCCTAGGCTCCTCGGAAGGACATGAGTTGCCCACTGATTCTCCCAAGTGGTACCAGCTGATGGGGAGTACGGGGAGGAGCTGCAAGTTCTATTGTTCGACAGTGGGAGGGACTGAAGCTAGACCACAGGAAAGACACCCTGGCTTTAGTAATTATTATTATTATTATTGTGCTTTTTAAGCACTTATTAGGTGCCAAGCACTGTTCTAAGCACTGGCATAGATACAAGTTAATCAGGTTGGACATAGTCCTGTCCCACATGGGGGTCACCCTCTTAATCCTTATTTCACAGATAACTGAGGCCCAGGGAAGTTAAATGACTTGCTTAAGGTCACACAGCAGACATATGGTGGAGCCAGGATTAGAACCCAGGTCCTTCTGACTCCCAGGCCCTTGCTGTATCTACTAAACGTCACCGCTTCTTTCCTGATGACTGAGGGAAATTGGGTCTTTCCTGTAGCGGTAGAGTCAGTGTGATGGAAATTCCTCTTTTCTGCAATTTATTATAGTGTTTGCCTCCCCTTCTAGACTCCTTGTGGGTAGGGATCCTGTTTAGTGGGCACTCAGTATATCCTATTCATGAATGTTTTTTTACGGTATTTGTTAAGTGCTTACTCTGGGCCGGGCACTGTTCTAAGTGGCGGGGAAGATGCAAGGTAATCAGGTTGGACACAGTCCATATCCCATATGGGCTTAAAGCTTTAATCCCCATTTTACAGATGAGGTAACTGAGGCACAGAGAAGTTAAGTGACTTTCCCAACATCACACAGCAGACAAGTGGAGAAATCGGGATTAGAACCCAGGCCCGGGCCTGTGCTCTCTCTACTAGGCAGCACAGCTTCTGGATTGATTGAGATGGGATATCAATTCGTCATCTGGCTCAGAGGCAGAGGAATGACCAGTATGACCCATCAAGGTCCCAAAAACCTCCCCTGTCCAAGAACCCACAAGGTGCCATACCTCCAGAAGGGGTAATTAGCAGCAACCTGGAATGAAAAGAGTCAGAGGTCAGGCAGGGGAATAGGAGGGACCCAGGGCTGAGATGAGAAGGTGGGTGAGGGATGCAAAATTGTGGTGGGATGTCACTGCTTACTGGGAGGTCTCTACCTGGATCCAGGCATTCAACTTGCCCCAACCCCAAACCTGGAACCATAATTCAGACCCAGGAGTCCTAGCCATCCCAGCCTCCCTCCTATAGCTGCTTCATCTCCTCCACCCTCTGATGAACCTCCTCACTGTACCTCGTACTCGCCTGTCCCACCGTTGACCCCCGGCCCACGTCCTCCCCCGGCCTGGAATGCCCTCCCTCCGCACATCCGCCAAGCTAACTCTCTTCCTCCCTTCAAAGCCCTACTGAAAGCTCACCTCCTCCAGGAGGCCTTCCCAGACTGACCCCCCCTTTTCCCTCTCCTCCTCACCATCCCCCCGCCCTACCTCCTTCCCCTCCCCACAGCACCTGTATATATGTTTGTACAGATTGATTACTCTATTTTACTTGTACATATTTACTATTGTATTTATTTTGTTAATGATGTGCATCCAGCTTTATTTATATTTATTCTGACGACCTGACACCTGTCCACACGTTTTGTTTTGTTGTCTGTCTCCCCCTTCTAGACTGTGAGCCCGTTGTTGGGTAGGGACCGTCTCGATATGTTGCCAACATGTACTTCCCAAGCGTTTAGTTCAGTGCTCTGCACACAGTAAGTGCTCAATAAATACGATTGAATGAATGAACATCAATCAGTGCTATTTATTGAGCACCTACTGGGTCCAGAACCCTGTACCAATCACTGGAAGGAATTCAATAGAATTAGTAGAGACATTCCCTGCCCTCAGGGGCCATAAATCTAGTAGGGGAGACAGACAGACACTGAAATACATTCCAGAAACATTAGAGTGCAAAGATTTATACTTCATTCAATCGTATTTATTGAGCACTTACTGTGTGCAGAGCACTGTATTAAGCACTTGGAAAGTACAACTGCAATAGGGAAAAGAGAGTCCCAAGTGTTCAGGTCAGGTGGAATGCTGAAGTGGCCGTTGGAGAGGAGATAGGGTGAGGAGAGACTAAGCAAGGAAGGCCTCCTGGAGGAGATGTCCTATCAAATGATGGGGAGATCATTGATGCGAAAAGGAGAGAGTTCCAGGCAGGAGGAAAGGATGAGAGAAGAGGTATGGGGTGGGAGTGATGAGAATGAGGCACAGAGAGTAGGGATTTAGGGGTAGAACAGTGCTTTGCACATAGTAAGCGCTTAATAAATGCCATTATTATTATTATAATAACCCTGCTGAAGTTGCGAGTTCGAGTCCCTCCTCAGCCTCCAGCCTCCTCCGTAGCCCTTCCCCGGGGCCAAGATGGAAAGTACAAGGAAAACTGTAGCCCTAGTTTGGTAACAATTTAGTGCTGCAGGGAGTGGGAGCTCCTCTGGCACATCATCATCATCATCATCAGTCGTATTTATTGAGCGCTTACTATGTGCAGAGCACTGTACTAAGCGCTTGGGAAGTACAAATTGGCAACATATAAAGACAGTCCCTACCCACATCAGATCTGCCAGAGGACTATAGGACACAGGTGTCCGAGAAAGGGGGAGGGGAGGGGTCCCCACCCTCCTTCCCACCCCCTCTCCAAACCTCTAACCTGGTGGAAGCCGTTCAAGAGGCAGAGGAGATGGATTGACCAGTGGCTCAGTATCCTTCGATCTCGCATCCTCCGTCCAGGGCAAGGAGCAGGACTCGTCGGATCCTCCTCGCGTGTGACTCCGGGAACGGGAGCGGGGCTTGTGGGTGAGGAGGAACCGGCTGCGGACACGGCCGGGGATGGACCGGGGGAGGGCTCGGCCGGTGAATTCCGAGTGACCTCGCCTCGCCCGCCACCTCCCGGGCGCTGACCGGAGCCGGGCGTGCTGCCCCCTGGTGGGGAACTGGAGAAGCAGCCGGAGGGGATCCCCGCACCTGGCCGGTTGAGGATCGAAGTCCTCTCACCTGGAGAGAGGGGACGGGCGCCTTCTGGGCGGGGCTGAGAATTTGCGCGGCTCAATGGAAAGAGCACTTGCTTGGAAGTCACAGGATCTGGGTTATAATCCTGGCTCTGCCCCTTGCCTGTTGTGTGACTTTGGGTAAGTCACTTTACTTATAATAATAATGATTATGGCATTTGTTAGGCACTTACTATGTGCCCTGCGCTGTTCTAAGCGCTGGGGTAGATACAAGGCAATGAGGTTGGACACGGTCCCTATCCCACCTGGGGCTCATCATCATCATCATCAATTGTATTTATTGAGTGTTTACTATGTGCAGAGCACTGTACTAAGCGCTTGGGAAGTACAAATTGGCAACATATAGAGACAGTTCCTACCCAACAGTGGGCTCACAGTCTAAAAGGGGGAGACAGAGAACAAAACCAAACATACTAACAAAATAAAATAAATAGAATAGATAGGTACAAGTAAAGTAAATAAATAAATAGAGTAATAAATATGTACAAACATATATAAATATATACAGGCTCACAGTTGAGGCTCACAGTCTCAATCATGGCCTAGTGGCAATGCACGGGATTGGAAGAGGACGGAAGTTCTAATTCTGACTCTGTTACTTGTCTGCTGTGTGACCTCGGGCAAGCTGCCTCACTTCTCTGTGCCTCATCTGTAAAATGGGGATTAAGACTGTGAGCTCCATGTGGGCCAACTTGATTACCCTCTATTCACCCCAGCGCTTAGAACAGTGCTTGGCACATAGTAAGCACTTAACAAATACCATAATAATAATAATATTATTATAGATGAGGTAATTGCATCACAGAGAAGTTAAGCGACTTGCCTAAAGTCGCACAGCAGACAGATAGCAAAATCGGGATTAGAACCCATGACCTCTGACTCCTAAACCTGTGCTCTCACCACTAGGCCATGCATTTCTCTGTGCCTCAGTTACCTCAGCTGTAAAATAATAATCCTAATTGCAGTATTTGTTGAGCGCTTACTATGTGTTAAGAGCTGGGGAAGATGTGTGACATCTTGAGAAGCAGTGTGGCTCAGTGGAAAACAGCATGGGCTTTGGAGTCAGAGAGCATGGGTTCAAATCCCGGCTCCACCACTTGTCAGCTGTGTGACTCTGGGCAAGTCACTTAATTTCTCTGGGCCACAGTTACCTCATCTGTAAAATGGGGATTAAGACTGTGAGCCCCCCGTGGGACAACCTGATCACCTTGTAACATTCCCAGCGCTTAGAACAGTGCTTTCCACATAGTAAGCGCTTAATAAATGCCATCATTATTAAGATGCAAGTTAATCAGGTTGGCCCCAGGCCCCCCCCACCACCTGGTGCTCACAGTCTTATCCCCATTTTACAGATGAGGGAATTTAGGGCCATGTAGGACAGGGAATGTGTCCAAACTGATTACCTTATATCTACCCCAGAGCTTAGTACAGTGTTTGGCACAGAAAAAGCACTTCATAAATACCGTTAAACAAAACTTCATGTATCTTGGGGCAAACAGGAACCGAGGAGACGGGAGGGGGGTGTCCAACAGCAGGCCTGCATTTGCTTCTCTTGGCCAATAGGTGACAATGTTGTTCCTCGGGTGGTGCAATATTATTATTATTATTATTATTAATAATGATAATAATAATATCCGTGCCCCCTCCGGGGCGAGGACATTTGACAGAGCCCTCAAACAGTCACTGGTACTTTCTGCGCATTTACTGTGTGCAGGGCACTGTACTAAGTTCTTGGGAGAGTACAAGAGAAGCAGCATTGACTAGTGGAAAGAGCACGGGCCTGTGAGTCAGAGGAACTGGGTTCTAATTCCAACTTGGCCAATTAATTGCCTGCTGTGTGACCTTGGGTGAGTCACTTCTCTGGGCTTCAGTTTTCTCATCTATAAAACGGGGATTCAATACCTGTTCCCTCTCCTACTATTTTTTCTGGTATGGTATTTGTTAAAGTACTTACTATGTGCCAGGCACTGTAATAAACTCCAGGGTAGATACAGGCTTAATCATGTTGGACACAGTCCTTGTCCCACATGAGGCTCAAAGTCTTACTCCCCATTTCACAGAAGAGGGAAATGAGGAAAAGAGAAGTTAAGTGACTTGCCCAAGGTTACATAGCAGACAAGTGAAGGAGCTGGGGTTAGAACTCAGGAGAAGCAGCGTGGCTCAGTGGAAAGAGCCCGGACTTTGGAGTCAGAGGTCATGGGTTCGAATCCCTGATCCACCAGTTGTCAGCTGTGTGACTTTGGGCAAGTCACTTCACTTCTCTGGGCCTCAGTTCCCTCATCTGCAAAATGGGGATGAAGACTGTGAGCCCCCCGTGGGACAACCTGATCACCTTGTAACCTCCCCAGCGCTTAGAACAGTGCTTTGCACATAGTACGCACTTAATAAATGCCATTAAAAAAACCTCAGGCACTTCTGATGTACTCTAACCACTAGGCCATGCTGCTTCTCTTGTACTTAGATTGTGAGCTCCACATGGTTACCGATTTGTACTTCCCAAGCACTTAGTACAGTGCTCTGCACACAGTGAGCACTCAATAAATGCGATTGAATGAATGAATGACAGGGATTTTGTCTGACCCCATTAATTTGTATCTACCCCAACAATACTTATAGTGCTGGACACATAGTAAGTACTTGTGGGCAGGGAATGTGTCTGTTTTTTTTCCGTGTTTTACTCTTCCAATTGCTTAGTACAGTGCCCTGCACACAGTAAGTGCTCAATAAATACAATTGACTAATTGATTATCACATACTATAATTATTTTTTATTATTATTATTACAATATAATGGAATTTGTAGACACGATTCCTGCCCTCCATGGGTTTCCAGTCTAGTGGAGGAGTTTGCAGTCTACATGAGCCACGGGCCAGTGCTCCCGGAATCAACAATCAATCAATCTGTCTCCCATCTCCTTAGCTCCTTTCAGGGTCAGGGCAGAACTCTGGGGGACCCTGAGCGGCATGGTGGTGAGTTATCCAGCACTTAGAACAGTGCTTGCCATGTAGTAAGCACTTAAGTACCATTATTATTATTATTATTATTGTTCATTCATTCATTCAATCATATTTATTGAGCGCTTACTGTGTGCAGAGCACTGTACTAAGCTCTTGAGAAGTACAAGTTGGCAACATATAGAGACGGTCCCTACCCAACAATGGGCTCACAGTCTAGAAGGTGGGCTCACAGTCTAGAAGAATTGTTATAGACAAGCAGCATAGCTCAATGGAAAGAGCATGGGCTTTGGAGTCAGAGGTCATGGGTTCAAATCCCAGCTCCGCCACTTGTCAGCTGTGTGACTTTGGGCAAGTCACTTCACTTCTCTGGGCCTCAGTTCCCTCATCTGTAAAATGGGGATTAAGACTGTGAGCCCCCTTGGGATAACCTGATCACCTTGTAACCTCCCCAGCACTTAGAACAGTTCTTGGCACATAGTAAGCACTTAATAAATGCCATTGTTATTATTACAGTAATCACTTAACAGTACTTGTGGGCAGGGTATGTCGCTGTTTATTGTTGTATAAGCGCTTAGTACAGTGCTCTGCACATAGTAAGCGCTCAATAAATATGATTGATGATTAGCCCATAGTGGACAGAGCCTGGGCCTTAGAGAGGGAAGGTCATGGGTTCTAACCCAGCTCTGCCACATGTCTGCTGTGTGACCTTGGGCAAGTCACTTCTCTGTGCCTCAGTTCCCTCGTCTGGAAATTGGGGATTGAGTCTGTGAGCCCCATGTGGGACAGGGACTGTGAACAACCTGATTTGCTTGTGCCTACCCCAGTGCTTAGTACAGTGCTTGGCACATAGTAAGTGTTTAACAAATACCGCAATTACTATTATTATTATGTCAGCACCCCAACCCCCAACACACACACACCCACACCCCTCCCCCCCCCGCAACTGTCCCCGAGCATCCTCCTTCCCTTACTTTCCCCCCTTCCACCCCTTCTCCTCCAGGTCCATTGTAGCCAGGAACTGGGGGGTCGTGGGGTGAGGGCGATGGACTTGGCCACCAGCCCTGTGTCCCCCCACCCCTTTTCCCTAGGCCTTCCCTTTCCCACCCGCCCTGAGTGGGGCACAAGGCTGGACAGCAAAGAGGAAAGCCCCACGATGCATTCCTTGTCCTGCTGGCCGCATTCCGCCTTTCGGAGCATTTTTGTCCCATTGAGTCACGCTACTGAGAGGCCGCTCAGCCGCCCACGGGACTCTGCCTCCAGCCGAGCTGCACTTCGGCAGTCTGCTTTGGGGCCTAGGCTTTGAGGCTCCGGGCCGGGGGCTTTTGGGGAGGGGGTCAGGGGCTGGATAGCCTCCAGGGCTAATGTCCGCCTCTCTTCTCCTGCTCCTTTCCTCTCCTCTCTCCCCACAATTCTCTTTCTTTCTGCCCTTCCCCCTATTCTCTCCCCTCCACTCTCTCGGCCACCCGCCACCCCTGTGGTTTACCCCTCCTCTTCCCTCCTCCAGCTTCGGACCCTCCCCTTTTGGAGGGGGTGGGGAGGAGAGATGAGGATTCAGGGACTTCAGACACCCAGACAAGCGGAGAATGTATGGAAGAGACGGAGACGACAGGAGAGATATTGAAAGAGAGGGAAGAAGAGGGGTCTGGGGAAGGGGAGGGGGTAAGAAGGCCTGCTGTTCTCAGGGCCGGAGTGGGGAGTTAGGGTGGGATTCTGGTTCTGGGGCAGGGAAAGAGTTGTGAGTATTCCCGAGATACGGAAGCCCAGAGACGTACTATATGCCAGGTACTGTTCCAAGTGCTGGGGTAGATACAAGCTAATCACGTTGGACACAGTCTATGTCCCATAATAATCATAATAGCATTTATTAAGGGCTTACTATGTGCAAAGCACTTTTCTAAGCGCTGGGGGGACACAAGGTGATCAGGTTGTCCCACGTGGGGCTCACAGTCTTCATCCCCATTTTCCAGATAAGGTAACTGAGGCACAGAGAAGTTAAGTGACTTGCCCAAAGTCACACAGCTGACAAGTGGTGGAGCCGGGATTTGAACCCACGACCTCTGACTCCAATCCCTTGCTCTTTCCACTGAGCCACGCTGCTTCTCACAAGGGGCTCACAGTCTTAATCCCCATTTTACAGGTGAGGTAACTGAGTCACAGAGAACTGAAGGAACTTGCCCAAGGTCACACAATAGACAAGTGGCAGAGCTGGGATTGGAACCCAGGTCCTTCTGACTCCCAGGCTCGAGCTCTGCTATGCCACGTTTCTTCTCTTTTCTCCAAATCCTATCTCTTTGCCCCACTACTCCGAAGTTCCTCTTCCCTTTCCTGTGACTGTTTACCTGCCACGTAATAATAATAATAATAATAATAATGTCATTTATTAAGCGCTTACTATGTGCAAAACACTGTTCTAAGCGCTGGGGAGGTTACAAGGTGATCAGGTTGTCCCACGGGGGGCTCACAGTCTTAATCCCCATTTTACAGATGAGGTAACTGAGGCAGAGAGAAGTTAAGTGACTTGCCCAAAGTCACACAGGTGACAATTGGCAGAGCTGGGATTTGCCACATGGGGTTCACAGTCTCAATCCCCATTTTCCCCTCTCATGTCAGGGACCCCATCCCCTGCTCCCCATTTCTGGGTCAGCTCCTCATTCATTCATTCATTCAATTGTATTTATTGAGTGCTTACTAAGTGCAGAGCACCGTATTAATCTCTTGGAAAAGCACAATACAGCAATAAAGAGAGACAATCCCTGCCCACAACGAGCTCATAGTCTAGACGGGGTGGGGGGGAGACAGACATCAATACAAGTCAACAGACATCTTCCCTGTCTCCCCCTTTTAGGCTGTGAGCCCACTGTTGGGTAGGGACTGTCTCTATATGTTGCCAACTTGTACTTCCCAAGCGCTTGGTACAGTGCTCTGCACACAGTAAGCGCTCAATAAATACGATTGATTGATTGATTCCCCAAACCTTAGTTTGGGAAACAGCTGCACGGCCTTCGCCACCCGCCAGAGGGCCCCCTTCCTTTCCCGAGGCTAATCTACAGACAGTAATAAAAATAATTGTAATATTTGCTAAGCACTTACAATGTGCCAAGCACTGTACTAAGGGCTGGGACAGCTACAAGTGAATCATTCATTCAATCGTATTTATTGAGCGCTTACTCTGTGCAGAAGACTGTACTGAGCGCTTGGGAAGTACAAATCGGTAACATATAGAGATGGTCCCTACCCAACAACGGGCTCACAGTCTAGAAGAATAATGATGGCATTTGCTAAGCGCTTACTATGTGCCAAGCACTGTTCTAAGCGCTGGGGTGGATACGAGGTAATCAGGTTGTCCCACGTGGGGCTCACAGTCTTCATCCCCATTTTACAGATGAGTAACTGAGGCACAGAGAAGTTAAGTGAATCCAGTCGGGCTCAGTCCCTACCCCACACGGAGCTCACAGTCTAAGTAGGCGGGTTAACAGGTACTGAATCCCCATTTTACAGATCAGGAAAAGAAGATCCTTAGAAGTCAAATGATTTGTCCGAGTGACACAGCAGACAATTGGCAGAGCAGGGATTAGAACAAAGGACCACTGACTTCCAGTCCTGTTCAGCATAGCCTGGGAATGGAAGTCAGAAGGTCATGGGTTCTAATCCCGGCTCCAACAGTTGTCTGCTGTGTGATCTTGGGCAAGTCACTTCACTTCTCTGTGCCTCAATTCACTCATCTGAAAAATGGGGATTGAGACTGTGAATGCTATGTGGGACAGGGACTGTGTCCAACCTGATTTGTTTGTATCCATCCCCAGCTCTTAGTACAGTGCCTAGCACACAGTAAGCACTTAAAAATACCAGAATTATTATTATTACCAGGCCATGCTGTTTCTTAGAGGTAAGTGGGGCCCTGGGTTTTTGTGGAGGTCAAGTCCCCTCCTTCCATCCCCTGAAGCAGATTCCTTGGGTAGGCTAATTAATTGATCAATCAATGGTATTTATTGAGCACTTACTGTGTTTGGAGTATTGTACTAAGAACAATACAGAGTACAATATAACCCAGTTTTGTTTTTCATTTTTTTAAATGGTATTTGTTAGGCACTTACAATGTGTCAGGCACTGTACTAAGCAGTGGCGTAGATACAACCTCATCAGGTTGAACACAGTCCCTGTCCCACGTGGAGCTCACAGTCTTAATCCCCACTTTACAGATGAGGTAGCGTGGCTCAGAGGAAAGAGCACGGGCTTGGGAGTCAGAGGTCATGGGTTCAAATCCCGGCTCCACCACTCGTCAGCTGTGTGACTTTGGGCAAGTCACTTAACTTCTCTGCACCTCAGTTACCTCATCTGTAAAATGGGGAGTAAGACTGTGAGCCCACGTGGGACAACCACATCACCCTGTATCCTCCCCAGCACTTAGAACAGTGCTTTGCACATAGTAAGTGCTTGACAAATGCTATTATTATTATTATTATTAGGTAAACCGAGACACAGAGAAGTGAAGTCATTTGCCCCAAGTCACACAGCAGAAAAGTGGCGGGGTTGGGATTAGAGCCCAGGTCCTTCTGGCTCCCAGGACGGTAGAAACGTTCTTTGAAGGAGTTTACAGTCGAAAGGGGGAGAAAAATTAAAACAAATAAATCACGGTTATGTACATAAGTGCTGTGGGTTGAAGGTAGGGTGAATATCGAGTGCTAATGTACCAAAACCCCTCCTGCCCCGCCCCAATCACCAACCCTCAGTCTGTAACACTGATGATTAAATCTTCAATCAATCGGGTCTCCTCTCCTCAATGAGGAGGAAAGGGGGGCAGGAGAGAGGGGGTCCAAGGGAAAGAGGGAGGCACGGACCATGCCCACTCCACCCAGGGCTCTCTGAAAGTTCAAGTCTGCCAGGCTGGCATCCTGGCACCGGTTGGCCTCAACAGAGGGGACTCAATCACTCAATCAATCAATGGTAGTTATTGAGCCCAGAGGCAGCCCTGCTATCACGATTCAACTGCCCCCCCACCCCAAGTAAATCCCGGGATCTGCCGTGGCTGAGGAGATCTCCCCAGATCGCCCTTCCTCCCTCCCGGGTTTCCCTTTCCCAAATGGGGGTGGGCGGATGAAGGAGTGGGTGGTCTCTGCTCCGGCCAAGAACGCCAGGCCCACTGGTCCGGGCTACACCGCCGGGTGGGGGATGGGAGGGGAGCACAGATTCCTGGAGGGTGAGGTCAGCGGGAGGGTGGCGTGGGGGGCTGGAGTTGGTAGAGGAGCGCCTCTTCCAACTCTGTTCGTAGCGCTGTGCGCACAGTCAATGCTCGATAAGTACTATTGATTGATTGATAGAACGAGGTTGGGAGGCCCAAAGAAAGGCTTGGAGAAGATGTACTCTGTGGTTGGAGGGGAAGGGGAGGGAAGGAGTCGGGAGGAGCCGACCTAAAGGGATCCGCTGTGTCCACCCACACCCTCCATTCCGAGCAGGGTCTCTCCTTTCAAATCCCCAGTGGCTGAGAGGATGGAGAATCTGGGCATGATATTTGCAGACCCACTGATCCTGCCCCCTTCCACCTCTTCCCCTTTCTGCCCACTCTTCCCACCCGTTCCTGCCTCTCCTCCGGTTTCTTTCACCCCATTCCTGCCTCCTCCTCCCCAGCTCCTGCCCCCTCCATCCAGGCTCCTTCTCCACCCCTGATTCCTGTCTCCTGTTACCCCCATATCTTCCCCACTTCTCCCCATGCCCCCTCTGGTTTTTAATAATAAGTATGGTATTTGTTAAGCACTTACTATGTGCTAGGAACTGTACTAAGCGCTGAGGTGGATACAAGCAAATCAGGTTGGATACAGTCCCCGTCCCACTTGGGGTCACAGTCTCAAATCCCCATTTTACAGATGAGGTAACTGAGGCCCATAGAAGTGAAGTAACTTGCCCAAGTGGCAGAGCTAGGATTAGAACCCATGACCTTCTGACACTCAGGCCCATTCTCTGTCCAATGCACCATGCTGTTTCTCTGGGACCCACACCTCTCTCCCCCACCAGATAAAACTGTGAGCCCCATGTAGGACATGTACAGCATCCAACCTGATTTTCTTATATCTACTCCAGGGCTTAGTACAGTGCCTGCCACGTCGTAAGCACTTAACAAATACCACAGTTATTATTATTGTTTTTCTCCCACCTCCCATAAGGGATCCCTTAGCTCTCTCTGCTGGATTGGGGTGGCAGTCATGCTCTGGTTGCGCCCCTGCCCTGATACTCTCCCCTGTTCTACAGCCATCAGTGGCCAAAGTGGGACCCCCTCCCCCCAGGATTCATTCATTCAATCGTATTTAATAGTAATGATTGTATTTGTTAAGCGCTTACTATGTGCAAAGCACTGTTCTAAGCACTGAAATTTGTTGAGTGCCTACTGTGTGCAGAGCATTGTACTTAAACACTTGGAAAGTACAATACAGCAATAGAGAGACAACCCCCCAAGAGCTTGGGTGTTGCCACGGGAGGGCCACCTGCTGAACTGAGGCCCACAGTGGGCAGGGCAGAGGTTGAGGGACTCTTGAAGGCCCCCTCTCCAAAACCTGCTGGAAAATGCAGGTCCTTCAGGTTACAGAAGCAGCATGTCCTAGTGGATAGAGCCCAAACCTGGGATTTGGGAGGACCTGGGTTCTAATTCCGGTTCTGCCACTTGTCTGCTGTGTTACCTTCAGAGAAGCAGCATGGCTCAGTGGAAAGAACCCGGGCTCTGGAGTCAGAGGTCATGGGTTCAAATCCCCGCTCTGCCAATTGTCAGCTGTGTGACTTTGGGCAAGTCACTTGACTTCTCTGGGCCTCAGTTACCTCATCTGTAAAATGGGGATGAAGACTGTGAGCCCCCCGTGGGACAACCTGATCACCTTGTATCCCCCCAGCGCTTAGAACAGTGCTTTGCACAGAGTAAGCGCTTAATAAATGCTATTAAAAAAAGTCATTTCACTTCTCTGTGTCTCCGTTACCTCAGGTATAAAATGGGGTTTAAGACTGTGATCCTTATGTAGGACAGAAATTGTGTCCAACCTGATCAACTTGTATTTACCCCAGCGCTTAATACAGTGCCTTACACTCAGTAAGCGTTTAACAAACTTTAATACAGTGCCTCGCACATAGTAAGCGCTTAACAAATACCATTACTATCGCGAAAAAAATGCCCTTCTTGCGTTCCCAGATTCTTCCTGCAATGGGCCTAAATGGACTGTAGGGGGAGAAGAGATCTGAGTTATCCTTAATCTATCCTTAATCTGCTGACCCCATAGTCGCCCTCTCCCCTCATTGACCCCACCTCCCTCTTTGGGGTTAGGGTCCCAGGATGACTGGGGGAAGGTGGGAGGGAGAAAAGGAATTGGGGAGGGGGGGAGAAGGAAGCGTGGACCAGTGGAAAGAGCATGGGCTTTGGAGTCAGAGGTCATGGGTTCAAATCCCGGCCCCACCAATTGCCAGCTGTGTGACTTTGGGCAAGTCACTTAACTTCTCTGTGCCTCAGTTACCTCATCTGTAAAATGGGGATTAAGACTGTGAGCCCCCGAGGGACAACCTGATCACTTTGTAACCTCCCCAGCGCTTAGAACAGTGCTTTGCACATAGTAAGTGCTTAATAAATGCCATCATTATTATTCTTAAGGAAGGGGGAAGGGGTTGCAATGAGAATTTGGACTCCTGTTTTCAACGTCCAGTTCTGTTTTGCAGAGAACGACTCAGCCCTTCCTCACCCTGCTGCCCCGTGGCTGGAGGATAAATCGACCGCTCTTCTGAGTGCTAGCTGGAACCAGGGCATCAGGTTCCAGCGATGCAGAGAACCAGCATGGCCTAGTGTATAGAGCACATGCCTGGGAGTCAGAAGGACCTGTGTTCTAATGTCGGGTCTGCCACATATCTGCTATGTGATCTTGGGCAAGTCACTTAACCTCTCTGTGCCTCAGTGACCTCATCTGTAAAATAGAGATTAAGACCATGTCTTACCTGATTATCTTGTATCTAACCCAGCTATTTGTACAGTGCCTGGCACATAGTGAGTGCTTAACAAATACCATTAAAAATGGTGCTCAATAAGAGCTATCATTATTATAGCCCTTGATTAATAATAATAGTAATTATTATTATTATGGTACTTGTTAAGCACTGACTATATGTCAAGCACTGTTCTAGGAGCTGCTATAGATACAAGTTAATCAGGTTGGACTCAGTCTCTGCCCCACATGGGGCTCACACTTTTAATCCCCATTTTACAGATGAGGGAACTGAGGCCCAGAGAAGTTGAGCAACTTGCCCAAGGTCACACAGGAAACATGTGGCAGAGCTGGGATTAGAACACAGAACCTGAAGTGACCACTCTGCCAGGCTGGACAAGATATATAGCCCTGGAGTGCCAGATCCTCATCCTGGAGCCAGGCTGGGCCTGCTTTAGGCAGGGAAGGGCAGGAAGGGGGAAAACCAGCTAGCAATTAGCGGGCACTGCACTGCTTGGTTAAACAGTGGGTTGGTGTAACTGCAGGGATGCAAACTCGGAGGAGAACCAGCCCTAAGGATACAGGGAGCATTTGGGGGTCTTTGTCTCCCTAACATTAGCGGGTCCTCCCATACAGACACCTCTCTCTGAAGTCCAATGAAGGAACCGTTTCCTTTTTTTATTAATATTAATATCTGCCCCCCTCACTCTAGACTGGTAAGCTTGTTCATTCATTTAATCATATTTATTGAGTGCTTATTGAGTACTAGAAGAGTACAATACAGCAATAAACAGTTACAGTCCCTGCCCACAGCAAGCTTACAGAATAGACCTGGGGAGACGGACATTAATATAATAAATAAATTATAGATATGGAAATATATGCCGTGGGGCTGGAAGGGAGGATAAACAAAGGGAGCAACTCAGGGTGACACAGAGGAACGGGGGGCTTAGGGAAGGCCTCTTGGAGGAGGTGGGTCCTCAATAAGGCCTCGAAGGCTGGGGAGAGTCATTGTCTGACAGATTTGAGGAGAGAGGGCATTCCAGGCCAGTGTTAGGTTATAGGGCAGGGGTCAGCAGTGAGGCAGATGAAATGGAGACACAGTGAGAAGGTGAGCATCAGAGGAGCAAAGTGTGCAGGCTGGGTTGTAATAGGAGAGAAGCAAGGTGAGGTAGGAGGGGGTGAGGGGATAGACTGCTTTAAAGCCAGTGGTGAGGAGTTGTGGGTGGGGAACGTGTCTAACAACTCTGTTATTTTGTACTCTACCAAGCACCTAGTAGAGTGCTCTTCACACAGTGAGCACTCAATAAATATGATTGATTGATTTCTTCCTGGACAGGCTGGTGGAGCCCAGTGGTGGCAGGGGGCAGAGACGGGAATGGCCACAGAGGGACTGTGCTGGAAGAGGTGGGGACAGTCCATGTCTGCAGTCTGTCCATTAGAATTTATTATTAGTATTATTATTTATTATAATAATAATTGTGGTATTTGCCAGGCACTCTACTAAGCGCTGGGGTGGATACAACCAAATTGGGCCGTACACAGTCCCTGTCCCAGTTGGGGCTCACTGTCTCAATCCCCATTTTACAGTTTAATTGAGGCACAGAGAAATGAAGTGACTTGCCCAATGTCACACAGCGGACAAGTGGCAGAGCCAGGTTTAGAATTTAGATAGTGAGCTCCTTGAGGTTAGGGCTCAAGTCTACCAATTCTTTTGTAGGTTCCTGAAGGGAACAGTGCTCTGCACAGTCTATCCAATCAATCAATCAGTGGTATTTATTGAGGACTTACTATATGCAGAGCACTGTATTAAGCATTTAGGAGACTGCAAACTCTTTTGAACTCACTGATCCTCATTGCTTCCTGCTACCTCTGCCAGATGTCGAGGCTACTTCTGGGGAAGAGAGAAGCTACCTAATAATAATAATAATAATAATAATAATAATAATAATAATGATAGTGGCATTTCTTAAGCACTTACTAAGTGATAAGCACTGGGGTAGATGCTGTAGAATCATATCAGACACTGTTCCTACCCCACATGGGGCCCACAGTCTAAGAGGGAGGGAGAACAAGTAATGAATATCTATTTTAAGAGGAAACTGAGGCCCAGAGAAGTTAAGTGACTTGTCCATGGTCACACAGCAGGCAAATGAAAGAGCTGGGACTAGAACCCAGGTCTCCTGCTCAGCCATGTGCTATTTCCACTAGGCTACACCTTCTCCCTCTGCAGGCAAAGATTTGGCTGGCTGGGGCTGAAGACCTAAGAGACTAAGCTGAACTCATTGTGGGCAGGGAATTTGTCTGTTTATTGTTCTGGTGTACTCTCCCAAGTGCTTAGAACAGTGCTCTGCACACAGTAAGTGCTCAGTAAACGCGACTGAATAAAATGAATGAATGAATGACTAGACCAGTTTGAGCATGTGGGGACCCAGGGAAATAGTGGGCTGAGCTATTCACTGTAGAAGGAAAACACAAATTCTCAGACTGTGCTGTCTTGGGGTGCATGGGGTCTAGGGTCCTGTCTCTGACCTCCGACCTCTGAGGCTAGGGCTCTATCTAGCTCTAGACTGTAAGCTTGTTGTGGGCAGGGAACATGTGGGCAGAGAAGCAGTGTAGCTAGAGAAGCAGCATAGCTCAATGGAAAGAGCACGGGCTTTGGAGTCAGAGATCATGGGTTCAAATCTCTGCTCTGCCAACTGTCAGCTGTGTGACTTTGGGCAAATCATTTAACTTCTCTGTGCCTCAGTTACCTCATCTGTAAAATGGGGATTAAGACTGTGAGCCCCCCATGGGACAACCTGATCACCTTGTAACCTCCCCAGAGCTTAGAACAGTACTTTGCACATAGTAGGTGCTTAATAAATGCCATCATCATTATTATTATGTCTCCCCACTCGAATCATATCAATCAATCAATCATATTTACTGTGTGTAGAGCACTATACTAAGTGCTTGTGAGAGTACAATATAACAGAGTTGCTAGACACATTCCCTGCCCACAAGGAGCTTACAGTCTAGAGACATTAATATAAATAAATAAATAAACTACAAATATCAATCAATCAATCAATCGTATTTATTGAGCGCTTACTATGTGCAGAGCACTGTACTAAGCGCTTGGGAAGTACAAATTGGCATCACATAGAGACAGTCCCTACCCAACAGTGGGCTCACAGTCTAAAAGGGGGAGACAGAGAACAGAACCAAACATACCAACAAAATAAAATAAGTAGGATAGAAATGTACAAGTAAAATAAATAAATAAATAAATAAATAAATAAATAGAGTAATAAATATGTACAACCATATATACATATATACAGGTGCTGTGGGGAAGGGAAGGAGGTAAGACGGGGGGATGGAGAGGGGGACGAGGGGGAGAGGAAAGAAGGGGCTCAGTATGGGAAGGCCTCCTGGAGGAGGTGAGCTCTCAGCAGGGCCTTGAAGGGAGGAAGAGAGCTAGCTTGGCGGATGGGCAGAGGGAGGGCATTCCAGGCCCGGGGGATGATGTGGGCCGGGGGTCGATAGCAATATATACATAATTGCTATGGGGCTGAGGGTAGGGTGAATAAAAGGTACAAATTCAAGTGCAAGGGTGACACAGAAGAGAGAGGGAGTAGGGAAATGACTTGGGCTCCCCCAAATGCTTAGTACAGTGCTCTGCACACAGTAAGTGCTCAATAAATACCATTGATTGGTTGAGTGATTGATTGATGGGAGTATCAGGATGCTTAGAAGAACCAAGGGTGGGTTTCCTGGATGCCCACTTTTATGATTGGGTAGAAATAAGCCCCCCTTGCTCTCCCACCTCCGTTTATGAGGAGAGCTTCTGTTCCATCTTTCTGGTCTGACAATGGCCAGGCCCTTCGCCTCCCTCCCCAGTTCTGACAGACAAGGACTCTCTCCCCCATTCAAAACTTTACTGAAGGCCCATCTCCTCCAAGAGGCCTTCCCAGATTAAGCCCCCCCCAACACACACTTCCTCTTCTACCATCCCTTCTGCTTCGCCATGACCTGCTCCTTCCCGGCCCCACAACACTTATGCACATATCTGTACTTTATTTATTTGTATTGGTCTCTGTCTCTTCACCTCTAGACTCGTTGTGGGCAGGGAATGTGTCTGTTTATTGTTTTATGCTCTTAGTACAGTGCTTTGTACACAGTAAGTGCTCAATAAATATGATTGCATGAATGAATCAGTCTTCCCTCCTACCCCGTCCCCGTCCCCCACCCCTGCAGCCCCTCCCCCCAGCCCCGCTTCCCACCTCATCTCCCCTTAGGTCAGCTGTCCCAGTCCAGCTCGAAGAAACAGATTCGATGATCCTGGAGCTAGAGGAGCAGGGGTGGGGCGGGAGAGGGGCAATGGCTTTAGTGAAGCAGCGTGGCTCAGTGGAAAGAGCACGGGCTTTGGAGTCAGATGTCATGGGTTCAAATCCCTGCTCTGCTGCTTGTCAGCTGTGTGACTGGGCAAGTCACTTCACTTCTCTGTGCCTCAGTTACCTCACCTGTAAAATGGGGATTTAAACTGTGAGCCCCTCGTGGGACAACCTGATCAACGTGTATCCTCCCCAGCGCTTAGAACAGTGCTTTGTACATAGTAAATGCTTAATAAATGCCATTTATTATTATTATTATTTAGTGGTCCGGCGCCACTCTTGTCCCTCGCCAGGGAACCCAGGCGTCCGACTCCACTTTGGACCCCTCCTGGTTCTTCCCCCCAACCGCACCACCATCTCCCCGGGGGGATTCCGGGGTGAGAGGGTGATGGTGTGGCCACTGAGGGTGTGTGTGACAAGAGTGTCACTGTGTGGTGTGCGTACGTGTGTGTCTGTCTTCCTGTCAGTGTATGTCTTTGCTAGTGTGCGTGTCTGTCATTGTGTGTGTGTGTGACTTTCTGTCATTGTGTGTGTGTATATGTCTTTCTGTCAGTGAGTATGTGTGTGTGTTTGCTTGCACGTGTTTGGGGAGGACCGGGGCCGAGCCTCTGCTGATGTGGCCGTTGGGACCGATTCCGACCCACTCTCTGCCCGGCCTCTTTTTCAGGCTCGGACTGACCGGCCGGGGCCGGGCCGCTCCTGGCTGGGGGGCCAGGACCCCCGGGGCCTCAGGTTTCCTGCCCGCAAAGGCCCCAAGTGCCTGCGGTCGGGGAGGATGTTTGCGCCCGGGGCCGCGGCCAGGACAAGCTCCCCGGCCAGGGAAGAGGCCAGGCTGGTTCCCTCCTCGTCCTCCCAAGCCCCTTCCCCAAGGGTCTCCTCGGCGTCTCTCCCAGGCCCCTCGGGTGGATGGGACCCGGCGGGAACCAATGGGAGCAGGCGGGCGGGGGCCTATAATGATAATAATAATTCATGTTGGTATTTGTTAAGCGCTTACTATGTGCCAAGCACTGTTCTAAGCGCTGGGAGGGATACAAGGTAATCAAGATTGTGCCACGTGGGGCTCACAATCTTAATCCCCATTTTACAGATGAGGGAACGGAGGCACAGAGAAGTGAAGTGACTTTCCCAAAGTCACATAGCTGAGAAGTGGCAGAGCCGGGATTAGAACCCACGACCTCTGACTCTCAAGCCCGGGCTCTTTCCACTGGGCCACGCTGCTTTCCCTAGGGACCTGGGCCAATTGGAGGCCCCGCGGAGCTAACCGTGGTGACACGTGTGTGTGTGTGTGTGTGTGTGTGTGTGTGTGTGTGTGTGTGTGGTTTCGGTGGGGGCCACTCCAGATACGGGAAGGAGACCCGACCCCTCCTTCCCCCTCCCTCCAAGGCTTCCTTTCTTCGGGGAGGAGCCCCCCACTCCATCTCCAACTGGGGTGAATCGCCTCTTCCCTACCCCAGCAATCCAGGGGATAACCCCCCTCCCACCCAGTCTCTCTTAGCCCCCCACCCTCCAGCCCCAGCCCATCCGCAGCCCTCCCAAAAGTGTTGAGGGGAAGGGGACATCCGGACCCTGGAGTAGAGGTGGGTCAGGGGACCTGAGGTTCGAGGGATCCTTCCCCCGTGGGCTAAAGGGAAGGAGACGGGGAGTTGGCATGAGTCTGTGTGGGGTTGAGGGGTGCTGAGTCCAAATTGGGGCACTCGGCTAGATCCACGGGGGGATTCCCCCCGTTTCATCCCCAGGAGAGGCAGCCTTGCTCCTGTTTCTATCCCTGTATACTCGATGCAGGAACTGGGACTTTGGATCAGTCAGTAGTATTTATTGAGCACTGTACAGAGCACTGTACTAAGCGCTTGGGAGAGTACAATATCAAAGAGCAAGTGAAACCAGAGCAAGTGAAACCAGGGGTGAGGGAGGAATTCCCAGCTCAGCTGCCTGCTTCTTGGGAGCTTGGGGATGGGGGATTCACTCGGAAGTGAAGCAGGGAAGCTCCAGCTGGGCTGGGGAAGAGGAGATGAAGAGGCTAATAATAACGATGGCATTTGTTAAGTGCTTACTATGTGCACAGCGCTGTTCAAAGCGCTGGGGCGGATACAAGGTGATCAGATTGTCCCACGTGGGGCTCACAGTCTTCATCCCCATTTTACAGATGAGGTAACTAAGGCACAGAGAAGTTAAGTGATTTGCCCAAAGTCACACAGCTGACAATTGGCAGAGCCTGGATTTGAACGCATTCATTCATTCAATCAATCGTATTTATTGAGCGCTTACTGTGTGCAGAGCACTGTACTAAGCGCTTGGGAAGTCCAAGTCGGCACCATATAGAGATGGTCCCTACCCAACAACGGGCTCACAGTCTAGAAGGGGGAGACAGACAACAAAACAAAACATGTAGACAGGTGTCAAAATCATCCAAACAAATAGAATTAAAGCTAGGTGTACATCATTCACAAAATAAATAGAATAGTCAATATGTACAAGTAAAATAAATAGAGTAATAAATCTGTACAAATATATATACAAGTGCTGTGGGGAGGAGAAGGAGGTAGGGCGGGGGGGATGGGGAGGAGGAGAGGAAAAAGGGGGCTCAGTCTGGGAAGCCTCCTTGAGGAGGTGAGCTCTCAGTAGGGCTTTGAAGAAAGGAAGAGAGCTAGCTTGGCGGATGTGTGAAGGGAGGGAATTCCAGGCCAGAGGAAGGACGTGGGCTGGGGGTCGACGGTGGGACAGGCAAGAACGAGGTACAGTGAGGAGGTTAGCAACAGAGGAGCGGAGGGTGTGGTCTGGGCTGGAGAAGAAGAGAAGGGAGGTGAGGTAGGAGAGGGCGAGGTGATGGACAGCCTTGAAGCCGAGAGTGACCCCTGACTCCCAAGCCCGTACTCTTTCCATTGAGCCACACTGCTTCTCTGGGCAGAGAGGCCACCCCCAAGGCAAGCTGGGCTATGGGAGGACATGCCGGTGTTGGGAGAGAGGCCAAAACTTCCTATCCTGGAACCCAGCTCTCAGTGAGAAGCAGCATTGCTAGTGGATAGAGCACGATCCTGGGAAATAGAAGGTTGTGGGTTCTAATCCCATCTCTGCCGCTTGTCTGCTGTGTGTCTTTGAACAGGTCACTTCACTTCTCTGTGCTTCAGTTCCCTCATCTGTAAAATGGGGATTAAAACTGTAAGCCCCATGAGGGATAAGGAGTGGGTCCAACCTGATTATCTTATATCTACTCCAGCACTTAGTACAGTGTCTGGCACCTAGTAAGAGCTTAGTAAATGCCATAAAAAATGTTGGGGGGGTGAGGGGGACGGGGGGAGGGCATGGGTGTGAGTAGGCTTGTGTGTCCAGGGCCTGGGTGGCTGCCACAAGCTGTGTTGTGACTTGGTCATAGGGGGAAGAGTGAGAACTGCAGGAAACTGGGGATGTGGAGTGTGGCTCAGTGGAAAGAGCATGGCCTTTGGAGTCAGAGGTCATGGGTTCAAATCCTGGCTCCACTAATTGTCAGCTGTATGACTTTGGGCAAGTCACTTCACTTCTCTGTGCCTCAGTTACCTCATCTGTAAAATGAGGATTAAGACTGTGAGCCCCCCATGGGACAACCTGATCACCTTGTAACCTCCTCAGTGCTTAGAAGAGTGCTTTGCACATAGTAAGTGCTTAATAAATGCCATTATTATTACTATTATTATTATCTCTGTGGGATTAGGTGTGTGTGCAGGTGTGGGCTACATACTCACAAACATTGTGGGTTTGGTGAATGTATTTCAGTTTGGCCCAGTGGAAAGAGCGCAGGCCTGGGAATCAGAAGGACCTGGATTCTAATCCTGGCTCCTCCATTAGTCTGCTGTGTGAACTTGGGAAAGTCACTTTACTTCTCTGTGCCTCAGTCACCTTATCTGCAAAATGAGCATTAAGACTGTGAGCCCCATGTGGAAGGACTATTCAACCTGATTATCTTTCATTTACCCCAGGGCTTAGTACATTTAACAAATACCATCATTTGTGTGTGAGTGTGTGTTGCCCACAGAGATTTACTCTTTCTCTGGAGAGTGGGACCCAACCTGGGCCAGGCAGTTGACTAGGGTAACATAACTCTGCTGGCCTCCAGGACTACCATAACTAAAGGACAGCGAGCAACCTCGGGCCTCCAGTCTCCAGCCTCCAATCTCCAACTTCCAGTTTCCAGCTTCCAGTCCTCCTGCCTGCATCCCAGCACTGTGTAACAGCCAGCTCCATGCCAAGCAGTACCCCACAAACCCCCTAATGTCCCCCAGCTGCCCCATTCCCTGTCCTTTCCTTCCCTGCCAAGTTCATGCCTGTGATCGATTGATTAATTAGTGATTTCTGGTGAATTGCTCCTTCATCTCTGTCCCTCCCCACAGGGGAGGGCAGGAACAGCAACTCCAACAGGATCAGTCTGTTACCTCCCTGTCCTCCTCCTCCTCCTCCCTGTAGGCTCCAGGGTGGGTCTGTGGGTCAGCTTGGCCCCCCAGAGCAGCTCATCTGTGCCAGCCTCCACTCCCGTGCCAGAGTCAACAGCAGCCTAAGTGTCTGGGCTCCTGGCCTCTCTGAAGCGTTTCCACTAGCATCTGGGTATCTGCCAGGTCTCTCCTTGAGACCGAATGACACGTTTGGAATCCCTGGCCCCGGTAAACAGTGCTTCTCTGGCAGATGCCCAGAGCCATGCCAGCAGACAGGTAATTTTCTGGGGAGAGGGGTGGAACTTGAAGAGAAGGGGTCTGCCAGGATCCTCTTTACTGCTGTCCACCTCCTGGAATCCCGTTTTTTTTCTTACTAGTACTTTTTAAGCACTTACTATGTGCCAGGCACTGTACTAAACACTGGGGTATGTACAAGGTAATCAAGTTGGACACAGTCCCTGTCCCACATGGGGCTCCCCATTTTGCAGATGAGGTAACAGGTACAGTGAAGTGACGTGCCCAAGTTCACACAGCAGATGAGTGGCAGAACTGGAATTAGAACCCAGGACCTTCCGACTCCCAGCCCTAGGCCCTATCCACTAGGTGAAGGGTATTCCTGTCTGGACTCTGGAATTATCATGATGGCATTTTTTAAGTGCTTACTATGTGCCAAGAACTGTGCCCAGCACTGGGATAGAATCAAAATAAACTGATTGGACCCAGCCCTTGTCCCAAACCAGGTTTTACAGTCTAAGTGAGGAGTGAGTAGGGATCTTATTCTCACTTTACAGCAAACTGAGGCTCAGAGGGGTTAAGTCAGTTGACCAAAGTCCCACAGCAGGCCAGTGGCAGAGCCAGGACTGGAACCTGGGCCTTCTGACTCCCAAGCTCGTGCTGTTTCATTCACTTATTCATTCAATCATATTTATTGAGTGCTCACTGTGAGTAGAGCACTGTACTAAACACTTGGAAAGTACAATTTAGCAATAAAGAGAGATAATCCCTGCCCACACTGGGTTTACAGTCTAGAAGGGGGGAGACAGACATCAAGTAAACAGACATCAATATAAATAAATAGAATTATAGATATTTACATATATACACAAGTGCTGTGGGGTGGGGAGAGGGGGGTAGAGCAAAGAGTGGGTAGGGGTGATGCGGAAAGAAGTGGGAGCTGAGGAAAAGGGGGTCTTAGTCTGGGATTAATCTTTCCATTAAAATGTGCTGTCTCCTCATCTCCAGGGGCCTATTAGAGGGAGGGGCAGGAGACTGGGTAGGTCTGCCCCTCCTTCTTTCTGGGTCTAAGCCTCTCTCCCGAGTCTGCTTCCTCCTGCCTGGATTTCTGATTTATGCACGCTTTGAGATCCTCCAGATGGGTTGGCGATCCTTGGCCCATTAGAAGTGCCCAGCAGGTAGCGGGGATCTCATCCCCTCCCTATCTTCCACCCTGTTGGCAAGAGAGGAAGCCAACAAGGGGTGGATCTAGATCTACCCGAAAGTAGGACAAGAAACTGACCACTCCATTGGACACACTGCGTTTACTGACTTGGCCGGCTCTGAAATGAGTCACCGCCATTAACCCTGTCCATGCTGGCCCAGCACCCCAAGGCAGGGGAGGAGCATATGGCCCATTTCTCAACCCACCCAACCCCAATCCGTGGAGGTCAGGATAGAGAAGGACCCGGTTAGCGTCAATTGTGGAGGGGGCAAGGGACAGCAAGATGCCAAGGGACAGACTGCTGGCATGTCCTGGGCAGTGCTTGGGTCAGCTGAGGTCTGTCTCTCCCGCCTTTCCACGCGTCTCTGACCCAGATATTTAAAAATAACCAGGCCCAATCTCCCCACCCCATTGCTTTGGTCCTGAGGAAAGATCGCCAGTCCAACTGGATTTTGCTTTCCAGCATTCTCTTTTCAGGATCTCAAAGTGTGCATAAACCAGAAATCCAGGCAGGAGGAGGCAGACGGTGGGGGGAGAGGCTGAGACCCAGAAAGAAGGAGGAGCAGACCTAATGGGTCTCCTGCCCCTCTTTCTCCCTTCTCCATTCGAGTCTCCGGCTTCCCAGCGTCCCCCCCCCGCCCCCGCCCCCTCGGTCCCTCCCACCCCTTTCCCCCCTCCCCCCCCCACCATAAAAGAATTTGGCCTGTTTGGGGCCTTTCCAAGGATAACAGCGGAGACATCCAGAAAGAAGTAGTCCAGACCAGCATAAATATCCTAGCCGGGAGGGTGGGGGAGGGCGGTGGTGGCCTGGGTAGGGGGGATGAGGGAAGGGGGAGGGGACCTGGGGGAGGGAGGAGGGTCTGCAGCTTGTTTCAGCAGCGTGTAATTTCGGATTTATTTTGGGCTGTGGTTAGTCTGGCTAGGGTGGGGCTGGGGGCCCGGATATTTTGATCTTTGAAGCTTGTTGGGGGGTGCTGGTGGAAGGGTGCGTTTCCCCAGGAGGTGCTTCGTCACAACGCACAGTGAGGGGATCAGATGGGAGGAGACTGTTCTCCCTTCCTCCCCAGTCTCCCCCTTCTCTGTCTCCCTCAATCTCCCCCTCTTTCTCTCCCTCAGTCTCCCCCTCCTATCCCTTAATCTCTTCCTCTGTCTCCCCCAGTCTCCTCTCAGTCCCCCAATCTCCCCTCTTTCAATTCCTGTCTCCTCCCTCCTTCTATCCCTCAGTTTCCCTTCTGTCCCTCAGTCTCCTCCTCTCTGTCCCTCATCTCCCCTCTCTTTGTCCCTCAGTCTCCCCACCACCCCTCAGTCTTCTTTCTGTTCCTCAGTAATAGTGATAATTATATGTTAAGTGCTTACTATGTGCCTCGGTATCCTCCCTCTCTCTGTTCCTCAGTCTCTCTCACTCTGTCACTCAGTCTCCCCTTCTCTGTCCCTCATTCTCCCCCTCTCTCTATTCTGCACTCTCCCGGTCTCAGTCCCTTGGTCTCTCCCTCCCGTCTCTCAGTCTCTACCCTCTGCCTCTCAAGCTCTCTCCATCTCTGTCCTTCAGTCCCCTCCATCTGTCCCTCATCTTCTCTCTCTCTCTGTCTCCCCTCTCTCTGCTCCTCAGTCGCCCTCCCCTGCCCCTCAGCTGCCCCCCCCAATCTTCCCCCACTTCTCTGCTCCTCAATTCCTCCCTCTCTGATACTCAGTCCACTTCCTTTCTGTTCCTCAGTCTCTCTTTGTCCCTTGGTCTCCTCTCTCCGACCCTTCGTCTCCCCTTATGCTGACCCTTGGTCTCCTTTCTCTATGCCTCAGTCTCCCCTCTCTGTCCCTCAGTCTACCCTCTTCCTGTTCCTCGTTATCTCTCTCTATCCCTCAGACTTTCTCTCTCTGTCTCTCAGTCCCCTCCCTGTCCCTTATTCTCCTCCCTTTCTGTTCCTCAGTTTCCCTCTCTCTGCCCCCTCCCCAGTCTCCCCCCTCTGTCTCTTTCTCCTCCCACTCTGTCCCTTAATCTCCTCTCTCCCTAGTTCTCCTCTGTCCCCGTCTCCATCTCTGTTACCCCTCTCTGTCTCTCAGTCTCCCTGTCTGTTTCTCAGTCTCTTTCCTCTTTCTGCTCCTGAGTTTCACTCTTACTGTCCTTCAGTCTCCCCCTTTCTGTCCCTCAGTCTCCTCTCTCTCTATCCTTCAATCTCGCTATTTCTATCCCTCGGCCTGCCCTCTCTCTGCCCCTCAGTCTTCCCCTTTCTCTGTCCCTCAGTCACTTCCTCTCTGAATGTCCCTCATCCTGACTCGGTCTTTTGTGGGGAGAGGTTACAGGCCTGGCACAGGCCCACACATCCCATCAGTGAAGGCAGCTCAGGAAAGAGGGTGTTTAGTCTTGTGGTGATGGGGCCTCTGCTTTGAGGCTAATTATAGGTGGCCAGACAGCGCCCAAGCTCCCACGGACACCGAAATCCTTCCTTCCTAGAGCCCGGAGGCCCAGAGAGCCACCAGGGGCTCGAACCCGAAAGTTGCCCGGCACCGGGGAGAGCCAGAACTGGAGAGCCGGAACCAGAGCCTGCGACAAGCGTCACCTGGAGACAGGCCCACTCTAGCTGAGGGTAGGGTTGGAAAGGTGATATTTAGAGGCAGGCACCATTCAGGTCAGACTGACTCTATGTCTTCCTCTAGACTATAAGCTCATTATAGGCAGGAAATGCTGCTAATTCTGTTATATTGTACTCTCCCAAGTGCTTAGTACAATGCTCTGCACATAGTAAGCACTCAATAAATACCATTGATGGACTGATTCCTCCTGACTATAGTTTACTTTAAAGTCTGTCTACCACCAGACTGGAAGCTCCCTGAGGGATAGGATTGTGTCTACTAACTAGCCTGTGAGCTTGCTGTGGGCAGGGATTGTCACTGTTTATTTTTGTATTGTACTTTCCCAAGTGCTTAGTACAGTGCTGTGCACACAGTAAGCTCTCATAAGTGCTTGGATTAATAATCCAATGAATAAATGAATGTACTAACTCTAAGCACTCTCCTAAGCACTTGGTACAGTGCTGTGCCTGGGGAGCTGAGAACTAGAAGAGAGTGAGAGGAATCTTGAACTAGTGACATGAGGAGGGTTAGGGGGTGGAGAGAAGAGGGAGACTGAGAGACAGCAGGGAGGCTGTGGGATTCATTCATTCATTCAATCGTATTTATTGAGCACTTACTGTGTGCAGAGCACTGTACTAAGCACTTGGGAAGTACAAGTCGGCAACATATAGAGACGGTCCCTACCCAACAATGGATTCACAGTTTAGAAACCAGACAGAGGAGAGGTGGCATCAGGACCAGACAGAGAAGGGATGGCATCAGGAGACATAGAGTGGGGAGACTGAGGGAAAGAGAAGGGAGATAGAAGGAGAGTGAGGAGACAGAGGGAGAATGAGGGGGAGACTGAGGGGCAGAGATAGGGAAAAATGAAGACCTGGGATGGGGGAAGACTAGGGAGGAGACCCAGAAGTGGGAGAGGAGCTTGGGGGACAGAGAAGCAGTAGGGTGGGTGTGGCTCCTTGTTTCCTACTTCACCCTTCTAAGACTGTAAGCTCCTTAGGGGTAGGGAACATGTCTACTGACTCTGTTACACTGTATTCTTCCATGTGCTTAGTGCAGTGCTCTGCATACAGTCAGTGCTCAATTAATCCATTTGATTGATTGATTCACCCAAGCTAGGGTGGTGGAAAGGAGAGGGGGAACAGAGCCTTCATAGCTCTTTCTGTGTCCTGGGTCCCTTAACCTCGGGTGCTCACCCTCATTTCTCACAGGGAAAGCAGCATGGTGTAGTGGATAGAGCATGGGCCTGAGAATCAGAAGATCATGAGTTCTAATCCCAGCTCTGCCACTTGTCTGCTCTGTGACCTTGGACAAGTCACTTTACTTCTCTGTGCCTCAGATACCTCATCTGGAAAATGAGCTTTGAGACTGGGAGCCCTATGTGGGACAAGGACTGTGTCCAAGCTGATTTGCTTGTATCTACCCCAGAGCTTAGTACAGTGCCTGGCATGTGGTAAGCACTTAACAAATACCATTATTATTATTATTATTATTACTATTATTATTATTTGGGTGGAGCTTGTGGACACATCCCTGGAGGGAGTCAGGACAAAGGGAGCATTTTCCTCTGCTCTCTCTGGGCCTGGCATTTGGGGATATTAGTACCAGCCTCCAGCTGTAGACTAGAGGGGCACCAGGCTACACAGAAAGTCCATGAGGGGCCTACACCAGGCCTAGGGCTGGGTTGTCTTTCTACCTGGAACCTTGGTGCCCACATCTCTGGGCACTGCCGTGAGTGCCACCAGCTGGTCTAACCAACTCTTGCCCAAGCTTCCTTGGCCCCAGAGATTGTCCCCAGGCCCTGGGTAATGGAAGGAGCTTGGGTGCCACAGTGTGGTGACCAAAACAATGGGCTTGGGTCCCAGAAGGAGGGTGGGCACTGGGCTTTGGAGCCACCTCTGCTGGTATTGCACTTGGCTAGTCCCTGATATTGCCCCCAGGCCTGTGCCCAGACACCCCCATGCTCTGCCCAGATGTCCTCCGGCTCCAAATCGCTCTTTGCCCGGGGCCTATTGATCTGCCACTGTGAAAAGGATGTGGGGGGGAGTCGGGGGAACCCATTCTGAAGCCCGGACGTCTGGGTCCTAGTGCTGACCAGGATCCAGACTGCTTCGCTAGCCGGGGTATCAGGTGGCTGCCAAAGCAGGGCCCCCCGACCACAGGCCCCAGGCTCTGTGCCGGCCGCGGGACCGGTCTGGAGCTGGCCAGGCAGGAGCTGGCCGAGTGCCCGGTGAGGACAGGGGGTCCCGGGACCATCTTCCCCACCCCTTCTGCCCCCCGTCTCCCAGGACCCAGGCTCAGCCTCGCCCGGGGTCTGGACTGGGGACTCTGGGGGTCTTTGGGGGACCGGCAGGGAGCCCTCCTGGAGTGCGGGGGTGGTGGAGGAAGCGGCGGGGATGGGGGCGGGCGGGGCGACCCGGGAAAGAATAAAGCGGAAAGAATGAAGTCGAGGGGAGGAGTCGGGATGACTGCTTTTATTTCGGGAGCTGCCAGCGAAGCACTTCAGCGGGACCAGAAACCCCCACACCCTCCACCTCCCCTCCGCCCCAATCCCAGCCCCCTAACGGTGGCCGAGGGGGAGGCGGTGTGTGTGTGTGTGTGTGTGTGTGTGTGTGAGTGAGGGGGAGAGGGTGTTCCACATCTGGAAGGGAGGGAGCCCACGTGGAGACGGGCCCGGCCCTCCTGGTTCCCCGGGCTCTCTGGGCTGGCCGCCAGGGTCACGTGGCATCTCTGGTGGCTGGTCCCCGAGGTGGACACACCGTCCCTAAGGTGAGGGTCGTCACCACCCCCTTCAGGGCTTGCCCGGAGGTCACGGGCCCCGGGGCCAGCTGCTGCCCCCATGGACTCAGGGAGGGGCTCGGGCTGAGCTGGGTTGGGAAGGGGCCGTCAGGACGGAGTCACCGAAATTGTACCTGCAGTACGTGGGTACTTTCATTCAATCGTATTTAGTGAACGCTTAATGTGTGAAGAGCACTCTACTAAGCGCTTGGGAGAGCACAATAGAACCATTAACACATTCCCCGCCCATGGCATCTGCATGTATGTTTTACATCCTGTTGGGTGTTACCCCTTAACCCATCTCCTCACCTCCTCCTCGTCCACCCCTTTACCCCCACCTCCCTGATCTGGGATGGGTTGAGCCAGCCTGGCAGAACCGCTCCGGCCTGCCAAGCCCCTCCCCGACCCAGCCACCACCGCAACTCTGCAGACAGGGTGGAGTCAGGAATCTTCCCTCCAAGCCCAGTGCCCATTCTTGGGAGGCTGGTGTTCCTGGCAACTGGGAGTTCATGAGCCTATTCTCCTGCCTCATCTTCCCTCTTGGATCAGAGAGGCTAAGGGACCTGCCCAGATCACACAGCGAGTGAGAGCCAATTGCAACGTCCTAGAGTCAAATAGTAGCTCCCCTTCCTGTGCCCACATTCCTTCCCTCCAGCTAGCCACCAACCTGCCCCCCATTAATAATAATAATAATAACGGTATTTGTTAAGTGCTTACTATGGGCGAAGCACTGCTCTAAGCTCCGGGGGAGATACAAGGTAATCAGGTTGTCCCACGTGGGGCTCACAGTGTTAATTCCCATTTTACAGATGAGGTAACTGAGGCACAGAGAAGTTAAGTGATTTGCCCAATGTTGCACACCTGACAAGTGACGGAGTCGGATTAGAACATACGACCTCTGACTCTCAAACCTGTGCTCTTTCCACTGAGCCACACTGATTCTCATAGCGGTGGTATTTGTTAAGCGCTTACTATGTGCCAAGCACTGTTCTAAGCACTGAAATGGATACAATGTTATTAGGCTGTCCCACGGGGGGCTCACCGTCTTCATCCCCATTTTACAGATGAGGTCACTGAGGCCCAGAGAAGTGAAGTGACTTGGCCAAAGTCACACAGCAGACAAGTGGTGGAGACCAGAGGAAGTGACCAGCCTCTGGGTTGGCAGCCATTGTCCGAATGCCTGGAGCTTTAATTTTCTTGCACATGCTTTTGGCTAAGAGCTGGACGATCCCGTTCCATCTACCCCCTGACATGGAGGGTAAGGACAGCAACACCTCAGATGGCACAGCTGTTGGGTCTCAGCTCAGGGCTGGGGCTGGGCAGGAAGTTGGAGTTGGGACTCCTGGAGCACTGAGTCCCTGGAGCCCTGGCTTACCAGCTCATCATGCATCCTGCGGTCCCTGGACCGTGGAGATCGGGCCCCCGGCAGATATGGGGGCCATCTGCCCTGCCCTGGTCTCCCAGTCTCTCCTGGGCCGAGGCAGAGGAGAATTGGGCAGAGAGGAAAAGGAACTGGTAGAAATAGAGGAAAAGATTGAGAAAGAGGGGTGACAGAGACAGAGGGACAGAGACTGAGCTAGATAGATAGAGTTAGAGAGAGAGAGGCAGAGACAGAAGGAGGTAGAGCAGGGAGACTCTGAGACAGAGAGCAGAGATTGGGAAGTTGTATCTCAGAGAGATAGAAAAAAAAACAGTACAAAGATGGGCAAAGGCAGAACACCTCCCCACCCCCATTCCCCTGTACCCCTTGCTTCCCCAACTTGTGCTCCTTCCCCCTCCCCCAGAGGTTTACAACATCTTGATCCCCATTTGTTTCTGCCCCTAGCTGTATTCTGCTCTTGGGTAACCCCACCCTTGCCAATCCTGGAACTTGGGGGAGTAGAGGGGGGGTGGGCCTCCATTCCCAAGAGCCCCCCACCCTGGAGATCTATGGACCACTGGGGGGCCAAGTCCCGAGCTCCCCGCCCTTCCCTGTCCCCCCCACCCCCCCACCCACCTAATTCAGGCCAGATGTGACTGCTGCTTTCTGCAAAGGAAGGAAATTGGATCCGGAGAGAAAGCTGAAGGAGGGGTCGGGTTGGGGGGAACTGAGGGGAGAGCCTCAGAGCCTGAGGGGATGGTGGGGAGCAGCAGGGGAACTGGGTGCTTACTGCAGCAGGAGGGATTGGAGTTAGAAAGGAGAACTTCGCATCCTGATGGAGCTGAGTTCCGTAGGTAGCTGGGCAAGGTGTTTGCTTCTGGATTAAGACCCAGGTGGGCCCCCAAACATGCTCTGTGACCCAGAGATCTGCAGGGGGTCACAGACTCCTCAAAAGGCTGCTCAGAGGTCATTTCAGGAATTCCCCTGCCTCTGGGGCCAACTGCACTCGAATCCACTCTAATTTGGTAGCAGGAGTCAGGGGGAATTAGAATTAGGAAGGCAGAGGCCGGGCACAGGTATCTGGGCCTAACACCCAGCGTGGTTGCGAAGTCCTCTTTGAGCTCAAAGAGAAACCGAAGTCCGTTTTCTCTTATTCGAGCACATTTGGCCAGAGGGCTTCCTCCTAGCACCCCTGGGTGTCCCTCCTTTCCCTGTCTGCCAGCAATGGGACTCCAGACCTCCTGAGTCCCCAGAAAGGGGTGATATTTCCACCCTACCATCTTGGTTCCAGCACTTGCTGGCTGTGTGACCTTGGGCAAGTAACTTCACTTCTCTGTGCCTCAGTTACCTCATCTGTAAAGTGAAGATTAAGGCTGTGAGCACTATGTGGGAAAGGGACTTTGTCCAACCTGATTAGCTCGTATCCGCCCCAGTGCTTAGTACAGTGCCTGGCACATAGTAAGCACTTAACAAAAACCGAGATTATTATTATTACTATCCCTAGGAGCTTCACTCCCCTGCCCCGCCCCATCCCACTCAGCACCCCCCTCCCTGAAGAGCCCCCAGACCCAGAAGGAAAGTATCAGCTTGGAGAGAGTGGCAGAGAACAAGTCACCCACCCCCAGAGGAACTTGGAGGGGAGAACAAGAGGTGGGGGAGGGAGGGTTCAGAGGTAGGAGCTCCATACCCCAGGAGGGGCCCCCTCCTGCCTCCCTCTCCCTCCCTCCCACCGCTGCCCCCCCCACCTCTCAGCCACGTTCCCCTCTCCTGCTCCAGCCGCCACTTGGCAGCACCCACAGCCTCTGATTTTCCACGGCCACTGCCAGGAGGAGCTAATGGGAACCAAACGTGGAGCCGTGCAGCAACCCCTCCCCGTCCTGGTGCCTCCCCGGGCCCCAGCCCCAGCTCCAGCCCCTGCCCCTGCCCCTGCCATGGCCCTAGCCCCAACCCCAGCTGTGGTCCCTGCCCTATCAATCAGTCAATCGATGGTATTTATTGAGCACTAATGTGCAGAGCACTGTACTAAGTCCTTGGGAGAGGGCATTGCAAGAGAATTTAGCAGACATGTTCCCTGCCCATAATCAGCTTGCCCTAGTCTCAGCCCCAACCCTGGCCCTGGTCCCTACCTCTGCCCCAGCTCGTATCCTAACTCACCCCCCAGCCCTTATCCCAGCCCAGTCCCAAGGCTACCCCATCCTAGCCCCAGCCCAGCCCCAGCCCCTACTCTACATACACCCCTGACACAGCCTGCTTTAACCTCCAGACCCTGACCTGTAACCCCTTGACCTCCAACCTTATGACTTTAAAATACCTTTTCTTCCCCAAACCAAACCCTGTCCTATCGGCCTTCCTCCACTCACACTTCCATTCCCTTGGACCTCTAAACCCCAAATTGCACCCTCCTCATCCCCTCAACTTCAACTCCCACTCCCTCTCAGCCCTCTGCCCCCAGTTCCCATCCAGTCCCCACCCTGTGAGACAGGATCTGCCCCCGGAGCAAATGGCTGCCTTGAAAGGGGCCAAGTGCAAATCCTTCTGGGAAGGAAGCCAGAGCCGGGAAGACCCAATAACCAGAAGGGCTGGAATTCTATATGTCACAGGAGTAATAATGGGGGACCGTCCTCCAACACATAAATACAGTCATGCGTGTGCATTCAGGCAGGCGCATACATCAAGACCCATACTTATAAATGAACATACATGCAGATACATGCATAAGCCACCAGGCAGATGCACCACTGCAAACACTCATGCAGACAGATAGACACACAGTCATGTGGTTGTGTGCTCACGCACACACACACACACACACACACACACACACACACACACACACACACACACACACACACCCTCCCCCGACCCCCCAACAGTTTCAAGATGATGACATCATTACAAAAGGCTCCAGGCCTGGTTGCTAGCCAAAACCCCTGGGCTGGACTGGGAGGGGCTGAGGGTCCAGTGGAGGTGTCCCAGGCTGGGAGTCAGGATTCTTGGTTTGTCTTCTCAGGCAAGCCTGGGGATTCCAGACCCAGGAAGGTGCTTTGAGATCTCCTCAGGGGGAGATGGGGGCAGGGGCAGAGCATCCCCTAAGCTCTCTGGGGGTGAGGTTTAGTAGGAAAGCAGAGAAGCTTGGCTTTGTGGAAAGACCACAGGGTTGGGAGGCAGAGGACCTGGGTTCTAAACCCAACTCCACCACTTGTGTGCTGAATGACCTTGGGCAAGTCACTTCACTTCTTGGGCCTCAGCTACCTTATCTGTAAAATGGGGATTGAGACTGTCCAAATTTGAATTCATCCCAGTGCTTAGTTCAGTGCCCGTCTTGAGTGGGGAGTCAGAATGGCCAAGTAGAAAGAGCCCAGGTTTGGGAGTTAAGAGATCCAAATTCAAGTCTTGGTTCATCCACTTGCCTTCTGTGTGACCTTGGACAATCAATCAATGGGATTTATTAAATAGATTTATTAAATCTGTTGTACTCTCCCAAATGTCTAGTATAGAGCTCTGCACACAGTCAGTGCTAAATAAATATGATTGATTGATTGAGCACTTACTGTGTGCAGAGCACTGTAAAAGGCACTTGGGAGAGTATGATACAACAGAATTGGTGGGCATGTTCTCTGCACCAGGAGCTTAAAGTCTACAGGCTAGATAAGTCACTTAATTTCTTTGCATCTCACTTTTCTCATTGTAAAATGGGGAGGAAATCCCCACTAACTTGGACACACACTCCATCTCATCATCTCTAGTCACTGCCCAATCTCTACCCTTACCAACCATAAAATCCCTCTATCTGATCCCAGATTCCTCATCCTGCCTTCTCTCCCATACACCTCCTCCCCACAAATCTGTGGTGTTCCCCCACAGAGACCTCCAGTCTTTTGACCCCCATCCAATTTTCTCAACCCATCATGCCCCATTTAGTCTCCACCCCCAAACTACCTTCCCTTGTTGACCAAATTGATTCCCTCAACACCTCCCTCTCTACTGAACTCATCTCACTCGCTCCTCTATCCCTTTGTCAAACTTGTACCACTAACCCACAACCCTGGATCACCTCCACAGTCTCCTTCCTTTGCTCCTATGCACAAGCTGCAGAGCACTGCTAGAGGAAATCTAGATAACAGGCTGATCTCATCCACTTCAAGTTCATCTTTGCAAGTTTTAACTCTGCCCTTTCCTCTGCCTGGCAAAATTATTTCTCCAGCTTTACTGATTGATACCCATGCCCATTGCCCTCACCAGTTGTTCCAGATGTTTAACTCCCTCCTCAAACCCCCTGTCCCCCCGCCTCTCCCATATATTGCCCCTAAATGAAATGGCCACCTACTTTATTGAGAAAATTGAAACTATCAAGTATGATCTCCTTAAAATCTCTCTGGCTTTTCTCCAATCCCTCCCTCCTCCTGCCCCTTCTTCAGCTCTCCCATCTTTTCCAGCAGTATCTCAAGAGGAGATCTCCTGCCTCTCTCAAAATTCATTCATTCATTCTTTCAATCATATTTATTAAGCACTTACTGTGTGCAGAGCACTGTATTAAGCCCTTGGGAGAGCACAATAGAGCAATATAACAGGCACATTCCATGCCCACATGAGATCACAGTCAGGAGTGGGGGGAGACAGACATCAATACAAATAAATACAATTACAGATATGTACATAAGTGCTGTGGGGCTGGGGGGAGGGGAAGAATAAAAGGAGCAAGTCAGGGCAATGCAGAAGGGAGAGGGAAATGAGGACAAGTGGAGCTTAGTCTGGGAAGGCCTCTTGGAAGAGATGTGCTTTCAGAAAGGCTTTGAAAGGGGGTAGAGTTGTTGTCTGTCAGATTTGAGGAGGGAGGGCATTCCAGGACAGGGGCAGGAAGTGGGCCAGGGGTCAGTGGTGAGACAGGTGAGATCGGGGCACAGTGAAAAGATTAGCACTAGAGGAGCGAAGAATGTGGGCTGGGTTATAGGAGAGAAGCGAGGTGAGGTAGAAGGGGGCAAGGTGATGGACTGCTTTAAAGCCAATGGTGAGGAGTTTTTGTTGATATGGAGGTGGATGGGCAACCACTGAAGATTTTCGGAGAGGGGAGTGACATGTTCTGAACATTTCTGTAGAATGATGATCCAGGCAGCAGCATGAAGTGTGTACTGGAATGGGGAGAGACAGGAGGTTGATAGGTCAGCAAGGAGGCTGATGCAGTAATCTAGGTAGGGTAGGATAAATTCTCATACTAATGCGGTAGCAGTTTGGGTGGAGAGGAAAGGGCAGCTTTTAGTGATGTTGTGAAGGTGAGACTGACAGGATTTGGTGGTGGATTGAACAAGAGGAGTCAAGGATAACACTAAGGTTATGGGCTTGTGAGATGGGTAGCATGGTGATGCTCTCTACAGTGATGGGAAAGTCAGGAAGAGGACAGGGTTTGGTGGGAAGATAAGGAGCTCTGTTTTGGACATGTTAAGTTTGAGGTGCCAGAAAGACCACCTCCTCCATCTGCGCTTCTGACTCCATACCTTGGCGCATTACCAAAGTGCTCACCCTCTCACGTCTTCCCTCCCTGACCATCATCTTCAACTGTTTGCTCTCCAATGGCTTCTTCCCCACTGCTTTAAAATGTATGACGGCACTACCATCCTTCCCGTCTCACAAGCCCGCAACCTTGGTGTCATCCTCGACTCCACTCTCTCATTCACCCCTCACATCCAAGCCGTCACCAAAATCTGCCGGTCTCAGCTCCGCAACATTGCCAAGATCCGCCCTTTCCTCTCCATCCAAACCGCTACCCTGCTAATTCAAGCTCTCATCCTATCCCGTCTGGACTACTGCACTAGCCTTCTCTCTGATCTCCCATCCTCGTGTCTCTCTCCACTTCAATCCATACTTCATGCTGCTGCCCGGATTATCTTTGTCCAGAAACGCTCTGGACATATTACTCCCCTCCTCAAAAACCTCCAATGGCTACCGATCAATCTGCGCATCAGGCAGAAACTCCTCGCCCTGGGCTTCAAGGCTCTCCATCACCTCGCCCCCTCCTACCTCACCTCCCTTCTCTCCTTCTACTGCCCAGCCCGCACCCTCCGCTCCTCCACCACTAATCTCCTCACTGTACCTCGTTCTCGCCTGTCCCGCCATCGACCCCCGGCCCACGTCATCCCCCGGGCCTGGAATGCCCTCCCTCTGCCCATCCGCCAAGCTAGCTCTCTTCCTCCCTTCAAGGCCCTGCTGAGAGCTCACCTCCTCCAGGAGGCCTTCCCAGACTGAGCCCCTTCTTTCCTCTCCCCCTCGTTCCCCTCTCCATCCCCCCGTCTTACCTCCTTCCCTTCCCCACAGCACCTGTATATATGTATATATGGTTGTACATATTTATTACTCTATTTATTTATTTATTTTACTTGTACATTTCTATCCTACTTATTTTATTTTGTTGGTATGTTTGGTTCTGTTCTCTGTCTCCCCCTTTTAGACTGTGAGCCCACTGTTGGGTAGGGACTGTCTCTATGTGATGCCAATTTGTACTTCCCAAGCGCTTAGTACAGTGCTCTGCACATAGTAAGCGCTCAATAAATACGATTGATTGATTGATTGATTGATTGTATGCATGTCTCCCCTATCCTGAAAAACCCTCCCTTGACTCCATGGCTCCCTCCAGTTATAGCCCTATTTCCCTCTTACCATTTCTCTCCAAACTCCATGAGTAAGTTGTCTACACCCGCTGCCTCAAGTTCCTCTTCCCCAATTCTCTCTTCGACCCCCTCCAATCTGGCTTCCATCCCCCTCACTCCACAGAAACCGCCCTCTCAAAGGTCACACATGATCTCCTTACTGCCAAGTCAAATGGTCTCTACTCCGTTCTAATCCTCCTCAAACATTCAGCTGCCTTAGACAATACCGAAAAGCACACTGCTTAGAGAAGCAGCGTGGCTCTGTGGAAAGAGCCCGGGCTTTGGAGTCAGTGGTCATGGGTTCAAATCCCAGCTCCGCCAATTGTCAAGCTGTGTGACTTTGGGCAAGTCACTTAACTTCTCTGCACCTCAGTTACCTCATCTGTAAAATGGGGATTGACTGTGAGCCCCCTGTGGGACAACCTGATCACCTTCTAACCTCCCCAGTGCTTAGAACAGTGCTTTGCATATAGTAAGCGCTTAATAAACGCCATCATTATTATTATTATTATTACTATCGACCACACCCTTCTCCTGGAAACAGTATCCAATATCGGCTTCACTTGTCACAGTCCTCTCTTGGTTCTCCTCCTGTCTTTCTGGCTGCTCATTCTCAATCTTTTTTGTGGTCTCCTCTGCTTCCCATCCTCTAACTGTGGGAGTCCTTCCAGGCTCAGTTCTGAGTCCCCTTCTATTCTTTATCTACACCCATTCCTTTGTAGAATTCATTCACTCCCATGGCTTCAACTACCTCTTCTATGGGGATGACTCCCAAATCTACATCTTGAGCCCTGTTTTGTCTTCCTCCCTTCAGTCTCTCATTTCAATCGTATTTCCTCCTACTTTCAAGACATCTCAACTTGGATGTCTCACCAACATCTCAAACTTAATGTGTCCAAAACAGAACTCCTTATCTTTCCAGAAGCCAGAAGCAGTGTGGCGTAGTGGAAAGAGCACAAACTTGGGAGTCAGAGGACATGGGTTCTAATCCTGGCTCCACTGCTTGTCTGCTGTTTGATTTTGGGCAAGTCACTTAACTTCTCTGTGCCTCAGTTACCTCATCTGTAAAATGGGGATTAAGACTGTGAGCCCCATGTGGGACAACTTGATTACCTTGTGTCACCCAGTTCTTAGAATAGTGCCTAGCACATAGTAAGCACTTAAATACCATTATTATTATTATTATTATTACCATCCAAACCTTATCCTCCCCATGATTTTCCCATCAATATAGACAGCACCATCCTTCCTTTCTCACAAGCCCAAAAACTTGGTGCTATCCTTGACTTTTCTCTTTCTCTCAACCCACATATTCAAACTATCACTAAATCCTGTCAATTCAACCTTCACACCATTGCTAAAATCTGCCCTTTCCTCCCCATCTAAACTGCTACATTAATCCAAGCACTTATCCTAGTCCACCTCGTTTACTGTATCAGTCTCCTTGCTGACCTCCCTGCCTCCTGTTTCTCCCCACTCCAGTCCATGCTTCACTCTGCTGCCCAGATCATTTTTCTACAAAAACATTCAGTCCATGTTTCCCCACTCCTCAAGAACCTCCAGTGGTTGCCAAACCACCTCCACATCAAACAGAAACTCCTTACCATTGATTGGCTTTAAAGTACTCAATCACCTTGCCCCCTCCTACCTCACCTCGCTACTCTTCTATTACAATTCAGCCCACACACTTTGCTCCTCTAACTCTCATCTCCTCACTGAATCTCAGTCTCATCTATCTTGCCACCAACCTCTTGCCCACATCCAGCCTCTGGCCTGAAACAGTCTTCCTTTTCATATCTAAGTCATTCTCAGTCTCTTTTGCAGGCTCCTCCTCCCCCTCCCATCCCCTTACTGTGGGGGTTCCCCAAGGTTCAGTGCTTGGTCCCCTTCTGTTCTCGATCTACATGCACTCCCTTGGTGACCTCATTCACTCCCACGGCTTCAACTATCACCTCTACGCTGATGACACCCAGATCTACATCTCTGCCCCTGCTCTCTCCCCCTCCCTCCAGGCTTGCATCTCCTCCTGTCTTCAGGACATCTCCATCTGGATGTCTGCCCGTCACCTAAAGATCAACATGTCCAAGACTGAACTCCTTGTCTTCCCTCCCAAACCCTGCCCTCTCCCTGACTTTCCCATCACTGTTGACGGCACTACCATCCTTCCCGTCTCACAAGCCCGCAACCTTGGTGTCATCCTCAACTCCGCTCTCTCATTCACCCCTCACATCCAAGCCGTCACCAAAACATGCCGGCCTCAGCTCCGCAACATTGCCAAGATCCGCCCTTTCCTCTCCATCCAAACTGCCACCCTGCTCGTTCAAGCTCTCATCCTATCCTGTCTGGACTACTGCATCAGCCTTCTCTCTGATCTCTCATCCTCGTGTCTCTCCCCACTTCAATCCATACTTCATGCTGCTGCCCGGATTGTCTTTGTCCAGAAACGCTCTGGGCATGTTACTCCCCTCCTCAAAAATCTCCAGTGGCTACCAATCAATCTGCGCATCAGGCAGAAACTCCTCACCCTGGGCTTCAAGGCTCTCCATCACCTCGCCCCCTCCTACCTCACCTCCCTTCTCTCCTTCTCCAGCCCACCCCGCACCCTCTGCTCCTCCGCCACTAATCTCCTCACCGTACCTCGTTCTCGCCTGTCCTGCCATCGACTCCCGGCCCACGTCAACCCCCGGGCCTGGAATGCCCTCCCTCTGCCCATTCACCAAGCTAGCTCTCTTCCTCCCTTCAAGGCCCTACTGAGAGCTCACCTCCTCCAGGAGGCTTTCCCGGACTGAGGCCTTTCCTTCCTCTCCCCCTCGTCCCCCTCTCCATCCCCCCATCTTACCTCCTTCCCTTCCCCACAGCACCTGTATATATGTATATATGTTTGTACATATTTATTAGTCTATTTATTTATTTATTTATTTATTTATTTATTTTACCTGTACATATCTATTCTATTTATTTTATTTTGTTAGTATGTTTGGTTTTGTTCTCTGTCTCCCCCTTTTAGACTGTGAGCCCACTGTTGGGTAGGGACTGTCTCTATATGTTGCCAATTTGTACTTCCCAAGCACTTAGTCCAGTGCTCTGCACACAGTAAGCGCTCAATAAATACGATTGATGATGATGATAAATACGATTGATTGATTGATTGATCTAATGGAAAATTACTCTCTCCACCTTCAAAAATTTATTGAGGACATATCTTCTCCAAGAGTCCCTCCCTGATTAATCCCTCATTTCCTCTTTTCCCACTCCCTTCTGCATCACCCAATTTGCTCCCTTTATTCACCCCTCCCTCAGCCCCAGAGCACTTATTTACATGTCCATCATTTATTTATTTATTTATTTATTTATTTATTTATTTATTTATTTATTTATATTAATGTCTATCCGGCCCCCCTTCTAGACTGTGAGCTCTCTATGAGCAGGGAATGTGTCTATCAACACTGTTGTATTGTACTCTCCCAAGTGCTTAGCACAGTACTCTGCACACAATAAGTGCTCAATAAATAGGATTTATTGATTCTCCTTTCTACTTAGACTATAAGACCAGGCTAGGGCAGGCAATGTTTCAGAACTGGGTCATCAGTATCTCTCTCAATGCTTAGTACAGGGCTTGGCACAAAGTAAGTTTGAAAAGCAGCATGGCCTACCAGATAAAGCATAGGTCTGGGAGTCAGAAGGGCCTGGGCTCCATCACTTGTCTGCTGTGTGACCTTGAACAAGTCACTTAACTTCTCTGTGCCTCAGTTATCTCATCTGTAAACTGGGAATTACGACCGTGTCCCCCCTCTAGACTGTTAGCTTATCGTGGGCAGGGAATGTGTTCACCAACTTTGTTCATTCATTCAATCATATTTATTGAGCACGTACTGTGTGCAGAGCACTGTACTAAATGCTTGGGAGAGTACAGTAAAACAATAAAAAGTCACATTCTCTGCCCACAATGCGCTCACAGTCTAGAGGCAGGGAAGACAGACATCAATACAAATAAATAAATTATAGATACGTGCATGAGTGTTTGGGGCTAGGAAGGGGGAAGAACAAAAGGAGCAAGTCTGAGCAGCACAGAAGAGAGTGGGAGAAGAGGAAAGGAGGGGTTAATCTGGGAAGACCTCTTGGAACAGATGTGCCTTCAATAAGGCTTTGAAGAGGGGGAGAGTAATTATCTGTTGGATTTGAGGAGGGAGGGCATTCCAGGCCAGAGGCAGGACAAGGGCTAGGAGGTCAGCAGCAAGATAGGCAAGGTGTAGGCAAAGTGAGAAGGTTAGTGTCTGCTGTGTGGCCTTGGGTAGATCATTTAACTTCTCTGTGCCTCAGTTACCTCATCTGTAAAATGGGGATGAAGACTGAGTCCTTTGCAGGACGGGGACTGTCCAACTTGAATTGCTTTTATCCACCCCAGCACTTTGGTACAGTGCCTGGTACATAGTAAGCACTTACCAAATACCAGTATTATTATTGTTATTATTATTATTATTATAATTAGAGGAGTGAAGTGTGCAGGCTGGGTTGTAGAAGGAGAGTAGCAAGGTGAAGTAGGAGGGGGCATGGTGATGGAGTGCTTTAAAACCAATGGTGAGGCATTTTCGTTTGATGTGGAGGTGGATGGGCAACCACTGGAGTATTTTGAGGAGTGGGGTGACATATCCTGAACATTGTATTAGAAAAAGGAACTGGGCACCCAAGTGAAGTATGTACTGGAGTGAGGAGAGACAGGAGGCTGGAAGATCGGCAAGGAGGCTGATGCAGTAATCCAAGTGGGATAGGATATGTGATTGTTTTAACGTGGTAGCAGTTTGGATGGAGAGGGAAGGGCAAATTCTAGCAATGTCGTGAAGGTGGGACCGACAGGAGTTAGTGATGGATTGAATTTGTGGGCTGAATGAGAGAGAGGAGCCAAGGATAACACCAAGGTTATAGACTTGTGAGACAGGAAGGATCGTGGTGCTGTATACAGTGATAGGAAAGTTAGGGGGAGGACAGAGTTTGGGTGGGTAGACAAGTAGTTCTGTTTTTATATTATACTCTCTCAAGAAGCTTATCTTCCCATCCAGACCCTATCCTTCTCTTGATTTTCCCGTCATTGTAGACAACACCACCATCTTTCCTGTTTCACAAGCCATAGCCTTGGTGTTATCCTTGACTCATCTCTCTCACGCAACCCACATATTCAATCCATCACTAAATCCTGTCGGTTCCACCTTCACAACATTGCTAATATCTGCCCTTTCCTCTCTACTCAATTAGCTATAACATCAATCCAAGCACTTATCCTATCCCAACACAGTAAGCACTTGATAAATATAACTGATTGACTGATTGTGAGAACCATGTGGGACTTGGACTGTGTCCAATTGATTAGATTGCATTGATCCAGCACTTAGTACAGTTCCTGGCACTTAGGAAGCGCTTAAAAAATACCATAAAAAAGTGCTAAATCAATACCATCATTGAGCACTGACTCATCTCTCTCCAGGACTGTCTCTCTTTGCATCTCTAGGCAGTTTCCCCTCTCGGGTAGCTGTTCCTGGGTATATCCGACAGTTTGTTTGCTTTCACTAAGTGTCAAGTTCAAATCGAAGCCAAAGTACACATGTCCTAGTACTGGGGAAGAGGGCTGGGGAAGGGGGAGGATGTACACAGTGTGGGGTGAGAGAGGGCAACTGGATGTGTTTATGTGCACTGGAAGGCATGTGTACAAATTGTGTATGTGTGTGTGTGAGTGTGAGTGTATGTGAGTGTGAGTGTATGATCGTGGTATGCAGACCATTATGTGCGAGTGCACAGTGGGAGCTTGTGTCCGTGTGTGGGAATAATGTGGATTGTGTGTATGTGAGAGGGAGCTTCCTGGGGAATGAGGGGATGAGTGTGGATGTGAGGGGGATGGGAGTCAGCAGGAAGAAGCCCTGGTTGTTTAGCTCTGGTGAAGGGCCGTATTGCTCAGAGGCCGGGGGACAGATGGATTGACCTTTAGAGGCAATGGGGGGGGGGGGGGGGGGGGATGGGCGGAGCGTCGCTCTCTGCCTTCAGAGTGTTCCCTCTTCCTTGGGAATCGGGGGACGCCTCCTCCCTCCCCCTTCTTTCTCCTCCCACTGTCCTGCTTCTTGCCCCCTCTGACCAGGATGCCCGGGGAGGCCGGAGCCGGGAAGCAGTTCCTCGGTGCAGTCCCCACCGCTTCCACTGGAAGGCGCCAGTGAGAACGGCCTGCGGCAGGATCTGGGGAGGGGGAGGGAGGAGAGGAAAAGTGGGGGGGAGGGGGATGGGATGGGAGGGTCTCAGCCTTACCCTCTCCCCCGCCGCCCTCCCATCGAGTGAATTCCTGAGTCTGGGCTGGCTTCAATAAGAGCAGATTGGAGAGGATTTGAGGAGGCAGTTGGAAAAGCAGGCACACACACACTCCCGCCCCCACCCCTAAGGGGGTGAGGATTGTCCCCTTGGGTCATGCCCTGCGGGATGGAGGGCACAGGATGGAGACTGGTACTGTTCTCTTCAGGGCTGCGCTGATCCCCAGAGGTAGCTACATTGCGATGCTGAGTGCTGGGCTGAGTGGGGGCCGAGGAACGCTTTGTGGTGGTCTCTCTCACCCACCCCTGCCCCTTGAAGATCTAGAGAGGTCATCTTGCCCAGTTCCCTCCCTCCGGACTTTCGCTCTTTAACCCCTTGTGGTTAAAGATCTCCAGAATCAGAGTCTTTCTCTCCTTCCCTCAATCACCTAGCCTCGTGTTTCATTACCCTGTTGGTGTGAAAGCCCTTCTTCATATCAAACCTAAGTTTCTCCCGCTGCACTTTTGGTTCATTCCATCTGGTTCAGGACCCTGATGACTCAGAGACCAGTTGTTTGGCAAGCGTTTTCTACAGTTCTCTGCACACAGTAAGCATTCAGTAAATGTCACTGTTATTATTATCATCATTATTATGTTTGTTAAACGCTTACTATGTGTTCTGAGCACTGTTCTGAGCACTGGGGTAGATACAAGTTAATCAGGCCAGAACAAGTCCCTGACCCACATGGGCTCACAGTCTATGTCAGAGGGAAGGGGATTTAATCCCCATTTCACAGATCAGATAACTGAAGCACAGAGACGTTAAGTGACTTTCCCAAGGTCATTCAGCAGACAAGTGTCAGAGACGGAATTAGAACCCAGGTCCTTCTGACTCCCAGACCTGGGCTTTCTCCACTAGACAGCACTGCTACTTTCTTTCTAGGAACCCCCCTCTTCCTCTTAGGAGCTCCTTCCTATTTCGTATCCTGTAGACCTCTCCCCATCTTCCCCCGGAGAAGAAGCATGGATCAGTGGAAAGAGCACGGGTCTTGGAGTCAGAGGTCATGGGTTCGAATCCCCACTCTGCCAATTGTCAACTGTGTGACTTTGGGTAAGTCACTTTATTGCTCTGTGCCTCAGTTACCTCATCTATAAAATGGGGATGAAGACTGTGAGCCCCCTGTGGGACAACCTGATAACCTTGTAACCTCCCCAGTGCTTAGAACAGTGCTTTGCACATAGTAAGCACTTAACAAATGCCGTTATTATTATTATTATCTTCAAAAAGCCCTTTTGAAATCTCACCTCCTTCAGGAGGTCTTTAACTGGTGACATTTCTCTCTACCTCACCTTCCCCAACTGTCAGTTCAGCATTTCCACATCAACTAAGCACTTGGCCACTCACTCCTCTGTCCCCAAAGAGTCCCCCAGCTCACTTATTTACATATCTTCCTAGGCTTTTACCTCCTCCCTGTAGTTTATTTTAACAACTGTTTCCTTCCTCACAGATTGTAAACTCCTAAAGGTCAGGGAATGTGTCTACCTGGAAGCAGCATGGTGTAGTGGATAGAGCACAGGCCTGGGAGTTAGAAGGTCATGGATTCTAATCCTGGCTCTGCCACTTGTCTGCTATGTGAGCCTGGGCAAGTCACTTCATTTCTCTAGGCCTCAGTTAACTCATCTACAAAATGGGGATAAAGATTGTGAGCCCCATGCAGGACAGGAACTGTGTGCAGGCCAATTTTCTTGTCTCCATCCCAGCTCTTAGTACAGTGCCTGGCACATAGTAAGTGCTTAACAAATACCACTATTATCATTATTCTCCCAAGAGCTCAGTACTGTGCTCTACACTGAATGGGCACTCAATAAGTGCTCTTGATTGATTGAGATTTCCTTCCCTTTACCCATTTCTGCCTTTCTGGACTGGCCCTCCCCACTGAAGGGTCCTATATTATACTTACGTTGCAATGGTCAGAACTGGACCCTAGACCCTAGGAAGGAGCTGACCAGTGCAGGGAGCAATGGAAATATTCTCAAGCTACACTCCTGCCCCAACCACCTCCCTTTTCTCATCTCCCACCTCCCTGGATTATTTTGGCCTATTAGAAAGTGACAGTCACTGGGCCTCAACCAATCCTCTGTAACCTCAAGGTCAGCAAAACAACTCCCAGCCCCCACGAATGACCCTAACCCACCCCTGAGATTTCCCAGGAAAGTGTTTCACCATTGGTAATTTATTTATTTATTATTGTCTGTCTCCCCCTCTAGACTCTAGGCTCGTTGCGGGAAGGGAGTGTGTCTGTTTACTGTTACACTGTACTCTCCCAAGTGCTTAGTAGAGTGATCTACACACAGTAAGTGCTCAGTAAGTATGATCGATCAAATGAATGAATGAATGAATCCCTTCTGATAGCCCATGCAGGGTGATCAGAAAGGTCTTCCTGGGGTCTAACTCGCATCCTTCCTGCTGCAATTCCAATCCCTTTTTTGACCCGTTCCTCGGTGGGGAGGGGGAGCACAGCTGGACCCCCCTTCATTCATTCATTCAATATAATTTATTGAGCACTTACTGCGTGCAGAGCACTGAACTAAGCGATTGGGGAGTACAATATAAAAATAAACAGGCACATTCCCTGCCCACAACGAGTTTGCAGTCTAGAGGGGGAGACAGACGTTAATAGAAATAAATGTTATGGTTATGTACCTATTTGCTGTGGGTCTGGGAGGGGGAAAGAACAAAGGGAGCGAGTCAGGGCGGAGCAGAACGCTTCTTCTCTCCCTGGAAATCCTCTCCTTCAGGCCCCTCACTTTGCCTGGAACAGAAGAGTCGAGGGGTGGGAAAACAGATGAATCAGAAGTCATCTTGCCTCGCTCCTTGGCCCCAAGGCAGAGGGGAAACTGAGAGAGGGGCGCAAGGGTGGGTGGGGGGAGATTACAGACAGTGGGGAGGGAATGGGCAGAGTTGAGCGCCGCACCCCACCACTTCTCCCCAAGCGACGAGGCCGGCGCGTGGGGGAAATGGTCAGTGGAGGGAGGTGCTGGAAGGAGGGGGCGAGGAATGCTGGAGGACCCCGGCCCGTTTGGGGGGATGGCACAAGAGAGGAGGGGGGGGGGTCTTTCCTTGCCCGAGAGGAGGCCCAGAACGGCCCCCGCCCTCCCTGCCAACGTGGAGGGCCCCGGCTCCGCCCCCCGCCCCTCTCCCCCGCCCTCACCCGGGGACGTGTCCCAAGTTCGGGCCGGGCCCAAATTTGGGAGGGAGTCCAGGAGGGGCGGAGGGGGGCTCCGCCAGAGAGCTAAGAGCCGGGACGCCTGGCTCCGACCTCGATTTTTGCCTCGGTTTACCCTCCCGGGGAATGGGGAGACCCCAGGGAGGAGTCCGTTGTGAGCAGGGATTGTCTGTCTTTATTGTTGTATTGTAGTTTTCAAGCGCTTAATACAGTGTTCTGTACACAGTAAACGCTCAGTAAATACGACTGAATGAATGAATGAATGATTCAGGGAGCCGGGACATCCGGGCTCGGTTCTAGATGACTGATCCTTGCCTCAGTTTCTCCCATTGGGATCCCTATTTCTACTAATGTCCGTCTCCCCCTCTGGACCGTCAGCTCGTTGTGGGCAGGGAATATGTCTGTTATGGTACCTGTTTACTTGTTTTGTTGCCAGTTCACTTGTTTTGATGCCTGCCTCCCCTCTTCGAGACTGTGAGCCCGTTGTTGGGTAGGGATGGTCTCTATTTGTTGCTGAATTACATTTTCCAAGCGCTTAGTACAGTGCTCTGCACACAGTAAGCGCTCAACAAATACGACTGAAAGAATGAATGGTGTTATATTGTCCTCTCCCAAGCGCTTAGTAAAGTGCTCTGCACTCAGTAAGCGCTCAATATATACGATTGACTGGCTGACTACCTCCGAAGACTAGTCTTGGAGTCCTAGGGCCCCGCCCCTCCCCGGAGGCCCCTCCCCCGCGGCTGCGGCCTGGGACCAGACGGACATTCCCGGGATGAGTCAGAATTTGGGAACGTTGCATCTGGAGCCCTGGTGAGGGTAGCCCCGGGCCCCAGACCCCAGTGCCCCTGGAGATGCCAGGCCTCTGGACCGCGGGCCGGGGGAGAGGACGGGAGGAGAGGGAACCGGAGAGGCCAGGGAGAGCCAATCTTCTAATTCCATCTTGGTTCCTGTTATCTGTTCCTTGACAGCAGGATGGTTGGAAGTGAGACTTCAAGAAGGACTTCCCCTGCAACCAGGTGGAGAATTAAGGCCAAGACAGATTCCCCTTCCTTCTCACCACCACTTGTCTGCTTGGGCAAGTCACTTCTCTTCTCTGGGCCTCAGTTACCGCATCTGTAAAATGGGGATTGAGACTGTGAGCCCCACATGGGACAGGGACTGTGTCCAACCCGATTTGCTTGTATTCTCCCTGGGGCTTGGTACAGTGCCTCATACATAGTAAACGCTTAACAAATGCCATCATCATCATCGCTGTCATGCTGGAGGCAGGGGGATGGTTGGAATGTCCCACCAACCTGGAGAACTGAGATCTAATATATCCCTTGATGACTGCCCCTCCCCCAACCCACCCCCAATATCCAGTGTCCAATAGCAAGCCCTCCTCTGCCCTCCTCCAGTTGGGGCAAGCTTGTAGGCCCATTTCCCAGAGGATGAGACTGAGACCCCGTGAGGACCCACAGGGGGGACGTAGCCTTGATTAGGAAGGTGGGAGAAGGGACGGGGGTTTATCCAAGCATTACCTGCCCAGGTCACTCTGGCAAGGTCAGGAAAGCCAGTTTGGACAGCAAGACTCCTGGATTGCCTGGGTCCCTCAAGCTGCTTCCCTCCTTCTCCTCTCTGTCCCCTCCCCCCTTTCCTGTCCCCTCTTCCCTCCGCCTTTCTCCCATCTTCTCCCCCGCTTCCAACACGTGGCAGCCACAGCCACTTCCAGCGGGAGAGGATGGAGAGGTGCTGGGGGTGAGGTCTGTTGACCGGACTGAACCACACTGGGCTGGACTGGAGCAGATCAGACTGGAATAGATGGGCCAGGGCTAGGTTGGGCTGGAGTGGACTGGACTGGATTGGGTTGGGCTGGAGTGGACTGGAATGGACTGGACTGGCTTGGATCATATTGGAGTGGACTGGGATGGACTGGAGTGGATTGGGTTGGGGTGGACCAGGCTGGGTTGTGTGTTGGACTCGGTGGGCCGGAGTGGACTAGGTTCTACTGGGCCAGGCTGGGATAGACTGGAGAGGACCAGGCCAGGCTGGGTTGGACCGGGCTGAACCGGCCCGATAAAGCATTCCAACCTGGGTTCCGTCTGGTCGGTGGCTTCTGCACCTCCAGCTCATTCTGCTTTCCCTCTCCTGGTGTTGCCGCCCGATTCCAGCCCCAAACCAGCTGCTTCCAATCAAGGCCCGGCTCCTGCCAAAAACCGTCTGATGTGGCCACTTCCCCCGCCCCGGCCCCCAGACCTCCTTCTCCTCCTTCCAACCCGTGGGCGGGGGCACTGCAGTATCAGGGAGGGGAGGGAGATTCCCCAAGGCGAGAGTTTGGGGCTCGCTGAGGGGTCTGAGCCCACATGTCATGCCTCTGCTTAGCTGCCTGTCCACCCGCCCCTTACAATATCTTCCCCTCCCCCCTACCTCCCACCTCCCACCTCCACCCACACTGGGAGGAGGAACCCAGGAGAGCCGAGATCCAGCTCTGCCACCACATCAGTGATACTGAACCCCGGGTCGCGTGGCTTCTGGGTCCCCCATTTCTGCCCCACTCACTCCTGCCCCTCTGTTAAGCTCCTTGAGGGGGGGCCCAGGTTCCTGAGCTGGGTCCACTCTGGCCTCAGTTTTCCCAGCTCCTCCCCTCCTCACATAAGGAACTCTAAAGCTGAGCCTTCCAAAAAAGTAAACCAGGGGATATTCTGGGTATTCTTTCCCAGTGCTTAGTACAGTGTAAGCATATGGTAAGTTCTTAATAATTACTGCTATAACTATTACTACTTGTACTACTGCTACTACTACTACTACATGCCCAATCAAAAGGCTCCCTAACCCCAATCAATCAATCAATCAATCAATCACTAGTATTGATTGAGTGCCTACTGAATAGATCTTCCAAGCATGTTTCCCCCTGCCCATCCTGCCCTTAGAGACCCCCTAGGCCCTTCTTCCACTGGAAGTCCTTTTATGAGTCAAATCCTAATCCTTTCTGCTGCAACCTCAGCCCAGCTCCTCAGCGTGGTTTAGTGGAAAAAGCATGGGTTTGGGATTCAGGGGTCCTGGGTTCTCATCCCAACTCCCCCACTTGTCAGATGTGTGACTTTGGGCAAGTCACTTAACTTCTCTGTGCCTCAGTTACCTCATTGTAAAATGGGGATCAAGACTGTGAGCCCCAAATGTGATAACCTTGTCTCTATCCCAGTTCTTAGAAGAGTGCTTGGCACATAGTAAGTGCTTAACAAATATTATTATTATCTTGGGCTGGCCAATCATGCACACCCTGCCTCTCCTCCACCCTGGTAATGATCTTAGCTCAGGTGGAACTGCCTGCTCAGTCTGTCAAGTGTATTTATTGTTTACTGTGTTCAGAGTACTGAACTAAGTGCTGGGGAGAGTACAATATAACAATATAACAGACACATTCCCTGCCCACAAAGAACTTAAAATCTGGGGTATGGCGGGGGAATAGAGATTAATATAGATAAATAAAATTACAGATATGTACATAAGTGCTGTGGGGCTGGGTCGGGGGGATGAATAAAGGGAGCAAGTCAAGGCAGTGCTGATGGGTGAGAGAGAGAAGAGGAAAGGAGGGCTTAGCTGGGGAAGACCTCTTGGAGATGTGCCTGCAAAATGGTTTTGAAAGTGGGGAGAGTAACTGTCTGTTAGACATGAAGAGGGATGGTGTTCCAAGCTAGAGGCAGGATGGGAGCGAGAGATTGGTGGTGAGATGGACTAGACTGAAGTACAGTGAGAAGGTTGGCATTAGAGGAGCAAAGTGTGTGGGCTGGGTTGTAGCTCCCCTGTGATCTGCAAACTCTTGCATCTAGGATGAATCTCTCAGCCACCAATTCTTTCTGAGACTCCGGGTGGCAGAGCCCTGGGCTGGGGGGCTGGGGCCTGGGGCTCAGAGCACACCCAAGCTTTGATCTTGTCTTATCTCTGACCCCTCGGCCACATCCTGCCTCTGGCCTAGATCTCTCTCCCCATTCATATCCAACAGTTCACCACTCTCTGCACCTTATTAAAATCACATCTCTTGGAAGAGGCCTTCCCTGATTAAGCATTCTTTTCCCTGACTTCTCTCCAAGTCAGGGAACTTGGACTTAATAATAACAATAGTAATAATAATAATGATAGCATTTATTAAGTGCTTACTATGTGCAAAGCACTGTTCTAAGCGCTGGGGAGGTTACAAAGTGATCAGGTTGTCCCTTGGGGCCTCACAGTCTTTATCCCCGTTTTACAGTTGAGGGAACTGAGGCCCAGAGAAGTTAATTGACTTGCCCAAAGTCACACAGCTGACAAGTGGCGGAGCCGGGACTTGTACTGATACCCTTTTTTCTAGGCTGTAAGCTCGCTGTGGGCAGGAAACATGTCTACCAACTCTGTTACATTACACTCTCCCAAGAGCTTAATACATTGCTCTGCATGTTGTAAACACTGAGTAAATACAATTGATTGACTGAGACCACTGCGAGACTCCAGTCTGATGGGGGAGGTCATGACGGATGGCTACCCCACAGACAGGACAGGAGGGTCAGGAGGACACTCATGGGAAGAGCCCACAGTAGGATATCAGGAGGCCCAGTTTCCAATCCTGGTTCAACCACTGGCTTGCTATGTGACCTTTGATGGGACCCTTGAACTTCTTGGGGCCTCAGTTTCTTAATCTGTAAAATGGTCAGGTGCTTTCTCTCCTTCTTAGATTGTGAGTCCTAGGTGGGCCAGGGACCATGTCCAATCAGATTAACTGTACTTACCCCCATTTTTAGTACAGTGTTTCATACAAAGAATGCACTTTGTTCACAGTAAATGCTTAATGGTTCCCAGAGTAGTAGTCATAGTAGTAATTGTATTTATTAAATGCCTACTCTTGGCACAGCACTGTACTAATCACTGGCAAAGATGATTGGAGGAGGGGGCCTTGAGCCAGGAAGTGCTGGAGGGGAGGGAAGCATGGTGGTAGGAGCATTCATTCATAAATAATAATAATTATTTTACTTGCTAAGCATTTACTATGTACCAAGCACTGTAGTAAGTGCTGGGGAAGGTATACATTAATCCAGTTGGATGCAGTCCCTGTCATTCATTCATTTATTCATTGTCATATTTACTGAGCACTTACTGTGTGCAGAGCACTGTACTAAGTGCTTGGAAGGTACAATACAGCAATAAAGCCACAATGGGCTCACAGTCTAGAGGGGGCGAGACAGACATCAATTCAAATAAACAGGCAACAATATAAACATGGGGCTCAAACTCTTAATCCCCATTTTACAGATGAGGGAACTGAGGCCCAGAGAAGTGAAGTGAGTTGCCCAAGGCCATACAGCAGATAAGTGGCAGAGCCAGGATTAGAACCCAGGTCCTTCTGACTCCCAGGCCCCCTCTATCCACTAAGCCATGCTGCTTCTCTAGTAGTCAAAGTAGTAATAGTACTTATTAAATGTTTACTCTGAACAGAGCACTATACTAAGCACTGGCAAAGACTAATGGAGGTTGGGGCCTTGGCTGGAGGGGAGGGAGGCCTGGTAGCAGGAACATTCATTCATTCAATTGTATTTATTGAGTGCTTACTCTGTGCAAAGCATTTATTTATTTATTTATTTTACTTGTACATATCTATTCTATTTATTTTATTTTGTTAGTATGTTTGGTTTTGTTCTCTTTCTCCCCCTTTTAGACTGTGAACCCACTGTTGGGTAGGGACTGTCTCTATATGTTGCCAACTTGTACTTCCCAAGCGCTTAGTACAGTGCTCTGCACACAGTAAGCGCTCAATAAATACGATTGATTGATTGATTGGGAGAATGCAATATAACAATAGACACATTCCCTGCCCACCATGAGCTTATAGTCTAGAGCAGGGGGAACTAAAGTGGGCCAGGTGGAGCCTGGGGCTCTGACACAGTGGGCTGATCGAAGGGGCAGACAGGCTGAGGAAGCTGGGAACCAAGAGGTCAGGAACTGATTGGGGAGTGATGTAATAATAATACTAACAATGATGGTATTTCTTAAGCACTTACTATGTGCCAAGCCTTGTTCTTTTTAAGTACTGGGGTCGATTTGAAGTCATCAGGTCGGGTACAGTCCAGATCCTACATGGGGCTCACAGTCTTAATCCCCGTTTCATAGATGAGGGAATTGAGGCCCAGACAAGTGAAGTGACTTGCCCAAGGTCACACAGCAGACAAGTGGCAGAACCAGGATGAGAATCCAGGTCCTTCTGACCCCCAAACCCGGGCTCTCGCCACTAAGCCATGCTGCTTCTTGTGGTAGTGATGAGGGAGGGGAGAGGATCTGAAGTGGTGGGGAGAAAGGAGTTGGGGAGAGGGGTGACTGGGTAGGGAAACGGTCACTCTGAGGGGCAGGTACGGGGAGGAGAAGGCCTGAGCAGTAGGCTGTGAGAAGCCCCTGGGGAGAACCTGTTGTAAGACAAGGAGGCATCTAAATGGGGACCAGTGGAGGGAATCAAAATCTCTGTCCAGAGAAGGGAAGACTGACTGAGACAGGCTGAATTTCTGTCTTTGGGGAACTAGAGGTTTGGTTGGGAAGGGTGGATCGACTGCCCTATATCCACAATCAATCACTTAATCAATCAGTGGAATTTATTGAGTCTGTACTATGTACAGAGCACTGTATTAAACGTTTGGGAGAGTACAACAGAGTTGGTAGGCACATTCCTGGCCCACATGGAGCTTACAGATTAGAGGGGGAAACAGACATTATAACACATTACAGATGGATATGTACATATGCCGTGGGGCTGGGGAGGGGTGAAATTAAAGTGCTTAAGGGCTGTAGGTGATATAGGAGGGAGGGCGACAAGAGGAAGAGATTTAAACTGCAGCAAGAAAGAGTTGGGTCTGACCTAAGGAGGAACTTCCCGCCCACCCTCAGGGGACCCACACTGGAACTGGGTCAAGGTGGTGAGTTTGATGATGGTGATGATGGTATTTGTTAAGCACTTACTATGTGCCAAGCACTGTTCTAAGTGCTGGGGTAGATAAAAATTATCAGGTTGTCCCAGGTGGGGCTCACAGTCTTAATTCTCATTTTACAGATGAGACAACTGAGGCACAGAGAAGTTAAGTGACTTGCCCAAAGTCACACAGCTGACAAGTGGCGGAGTCAGAATTAGAACCCATGACCTCTGACTTCCAAGCCTGGGCTCTTTCAACTAAGCCACGCTGATCCTCTGAGCATCTGATTAATAATAATAATAATAATAATAATAATAATAGTATTTGTTAAGCGCTTAATATGTGCCAGGCACTGTACTAAGCACTGGGGTGGATACAAGCAAATTGGGTTGGACACGGTCCCTGTCCCATGTGGGGCTCACAGTCTCAATCCCCATTTAACAGATGAGGTAACTGAACCACAGAGAAGTCAGTTGACTTGCCCAAGGTCACACAGCAGACAAGTCGTGGAGCTGAGATTAGAACCCAGGTCCTTCTGACTCCCAGCCCTGTATTTTATCCAATACACCACACTGCTTCTCAAAAGCGGAGCAGCATTCTGCTCCCTGTAATTTATTTATTTATATTAATGTGTGTCTCCCCACCATCTAGACTGCAAGCTGGTTGTGGACAAGGAACATGTCTACCAAGTCTGTTGTTTTGTACCTACTCAGGTGCTCAGTACAGTGCTCTGTACACAGTAAGTGCTCAATAAATACAATTGATCAATTGATTGATTGGATACCTCTCTGAGGGAGACTGACCAGATAAGGCACACTCAGCCAGACCGAGGATTTCCCTGTTAGCCTCCCCCATCCTTCTGGCCCCAACTCTCTTGGCCCACTGAGAAAGCTGGGAGGGGATGTTTCTCTATATGTTGCCAACTTGTACTTCCCAAGTGCTTAGTACAGTGCTCTGCACACAGTAAGCGCTCAATAAATACGATTGATTGATTGATTGATTCTCTAGCCATGCTGGCCAGACCACAGAGGAGAGGCAGGTCTCAATTGGTCCCAATTGACAGGGTCCCAATTGGTCAGTTCTCCTGCCCCCAGACCACTCCAACATATGGAGAAGCACCATGGCATAGCAGATAGGGCACGGGGTCCGGGAGACAGAAGGTCTTGGGTTCTAATCCCTGCTCTGCCGCTTGTCTGCTGTGTGACCTTGGGCAAGTCGCTTTACTTCTTTGTGCTTCAGTTAGCTCATCTGTAAAATGGGGATAGGGACTGTGTCCAACCTGATTTGCTTGTATCCACCCCAGTGCTTAGTACAGCACCAAGCACGTAGTAAGCACTTAGAACAACCCACAATTATTATTAGAGAAGCAGCATGGCTTAGTGGAAAGAGCCCAGGCTTGGGAGTCAAAGGACATGGGTTCTAATCCTGGATCCACCACTTGTCTGTTGTATGACCTTAGGCAAGTCACTTAACTTCTCTGTGCCTCAGTTACCTCATCTATTAAATGGGGATTAAAGTGTGAGCCCCACATGGGACAACCTGATTATCCTGTATCTATCCCAGCACTTAGAACAGTGTTTGGCACATAGTAAGTGCTTAACAAATACAGTGGTTATTATTATCATTATTACATGGGGCAACTCCACCTCCAAGGACTTCAAAACTTCCAGTACCATAGACAAATTATTAGGCACTCCCTTGACAGGAGACAAAGGGCTGGACCAGGTGACCTCTTGACTCCACTCTCCACTTCTCCAGCTCCAGACCTGTGTCTTGGAAAGTCTCAAGGAGAGGGAAGCTGCGGGACTGGAGTTGGAAGAGGAGCCAGGAGTCCTGGGATCTGACAGCCAGAGAGGGGATGACTGATTCTTTGTCCAAGAAGCCAAGTCCAAATGATGTCCTTATGGACAGCCTGATGACTGAGAGCTCCTCTGGCTTCTTGGGCCCCAAGGGCTTCACTTGTTTGCGTTTCCTAAACTCGGGAAATCCTTAGAGGGACCAAAGAAACGTCTGGTGAGACCAACCAGGAAGTCCTGCTCCTATGGGACTGGACAGTGAGTGGCCCTGGGCTGGCTCAATCGGGGAGGAGAGGGTGGCAGGGGGAGTGGAAGAGGGACGAAAGGGGCAGGAGAGAAGGAGGAAGGGCAGAGGCCAGACTGGGAGAGAGGGGGAGGGAAGAGTGCTCTGCACACAGTAAGCACTCTAGAAATACGATTGAATGAATGAATGAAAGAGCAACAAGGACTAGAGAGACAGAGATCAAGGAGTAGGGACACAAAGACAGAAGTACAGAGATGGAGATATAGGGAAATAGTGGCAGAGACAGAGAGGCAGAGACATAGCAACAGCAAGCCAGAGAGGCGGAGGAAGAGATAGAGGGAGGACAGAGACCCAGAGACAGATACTAAAACAGCATTCCAGAGCCACTGAGACAGAGATCCAGGGAAAGGGAGATGGGGACAGAGATATAGGGACAGAGAAGCTGCAGAGAGGCAGTGTTACCTTGTGGATAGAACATATACCTGGGAGTCAGAAGGACCTGTGTTCTAATCCTGGCTCTGTCACTTGTCTGCTGTGTGACCTTGTGAAAATCATTTCACTTCTCTGTGCCTCGGTTACTTAATCTGGAAAATGGGGATTAAGATTGTGAGTCCCATGTGGAATAGGGACTTTATCCAACCTCATTATAGTGTATCTGTCCTAGGGTTTAGAAGAGTGCCTGACATATAGTAAGTGCTTAGCAAATACCATAAAAAAAGACAGAGCACCAGAGATAAGAAATGACAGAAGAGAGAAGTCATTGCTGAGGAACTTATAGGTGGAAGTCCTTGGGACCAGGTCAGATATGGGAGATAATTTCTCTAAATCAGACAATCAATGGTATTTATTGAGGGTTTACTGTATTCAGAGCACTGTACTAAGCACTTAGAAGAGTACAATGTAACAGAGTCGGTAGACACATTCCCTGTCCACAAGGAGCTTACAGTCTAGAGACTCCTGGGCTTGCTCCCTCAGCTTCATGGGGCTGAGGTGCAGGTCAGGACCAGGCCTGGACTCGGTTCCCTCTTCCATGCCTTTTTCCCCCAAGTACAGAGAGGAGGTGATGAAGCGGAGGGAGGGAAGAAGGGAGGAACTGGAGAGGAAAGCAGAGAAATGGCTTTCAGGGGGTTTGGGGAAGAAAGGCAAGACGCTAACCAAACTGCAAGCTCCTTTGCTCCTTGTGGGCAGGGATGATTTTTACCAAATCTATTGTATTGTAATAATAACAACTGGTATTTGTTAAGTGCTTCCTATGTGCCAAGCACTGTCCTAAACACTGGGGTAGATACTAGGTAATTAGGTCAGACACAGTCCCATCCCACATGGCGCTCACAGTCTTAACTGTCATTTTACAGGTGAGGTAACTGAGGCGCAGAGAAGTGAAGTGACTTGCTCAAGGTCACACAACAAACTTGTGGCAGAGCCGGGATTAAAACTCTGTCCTTTGACTTCCAGGCCTGTGCTCTTTCCATTAGGCCAATTTGTATGCTCCTAAGTGCTTAGTACAGTGCTCTGCATGCAATAAGCACTCAATAAATACCATCAATTAATTGAATGTGCATACATGTGCACTCACACATATTGCACTGGTTGCTGGAGGAGTGCCAGAGGAATGAGGACAAACAGTCAATCAATCAATCAATCGTATTTACTGAGCGCTTACTGTGTGCAGAGTACTGTACTAAGCGCTTGGGAAGTACAAGTTGGCAACATATAGAGACGGTCCCTACCCAACGGTGGGCTAACAGTCCTTGCCCTTGAGGAGCTGTCTGATAGGGGAGGCAGGAGACACACACACACACTCATTGCACTAGGGGCTGGGGGAGGGATAGAGGGAGGAGGAGACACAGCCTTTTCATTCATTCATTCATTCAATCACATTGATTGAGCACTTACTCTGTGCAGAGCACTGTACTAAGCGCTTGGAAAGTATAATTCGGCCACAGATAAAGACAATCCTTACCCAACAACGGGCTCACAGTCTAGACGGGGGAGACAGGCAACAAAGCAAAACAAAATCCCCAGGTGTTGTCCCTCTGAAGGGGGCAGATGGGGAAGACCCAGACTCAGACAGGAAGCCCAGAGAACAGCAGCACAGCACGTACCAGAGAGCTTTGAACGCAGACCACAGAGACTCACCAGAGTCCGCTGGGCTGCTGAACTGGTTGGAGTGGCCTGAGGCCAGTGAGGTGAATTTGGGAAGGCTTGAAAAAGCCCCATCACCTTCTCAGTTGTGAGTTGGAGCCCGACAGCCAATGCAGACTTCAGCTGCAGTTCGGGAGCCAGAAAGCCTTTCTGATTGGGGGGCAGGGGCATGGCTGGCACAGACTGGGAGCGTGAGGGAGGGTCTCTTTACCTCCCTGACAAGTTACACCCTGGAGCGGAACTTCTCTGAGGGGGCCCAGAAGCAGGGGTTGGATGAGTTGACCTCTTGTAGTCCCTCTTCAAATCTTCCTCAGCCTCCAAAGGCACGTGTCCTAGGAATCACCTGAAGAATGGAGAGGGTGAGCCAGGGGCTGGGGCTGGGGTTTGGTTCTGTCAGTTCAGGAAGACAGAGATATGCAGGCTGAGAGAGGCAGAGATCCAGATTGGGGGTCGGGGTCAGAGAGAGACTGAGACAGGCAGAGACAGACAGACAGACAGATGGGTCTAGGTTAGTCAAGGGCAGACTGGGCATTGTTAGCCAGGGTTCTGGCCAGGGCAGCTGAGGGTTTGGGGGGGCACCCCTGCCACCTTCCACCTCTGACTTCCCCCAGCTCAGCAGTATCTGAAGTGCCTCCCTCTCCTTTCCCCCTTTCCCCTCTCCCCAGCCCCCCTCCTTTTGTTGTGTAGGCCCAGGAGTGGTAGAGAGAAGAAGGGGTTAGGGACCTTCACAACCTGTCTTTCCCTTACTCCATCTCCAAGCTGCCTCTGCTCTCATTACCTGATGGAACTTGGGGAGGGGCATGGGGTGGAGAAATCAGGATTAAATAGGGGTGGTTTTGGTGGGCAGGCTGTCCAGCTGGAAAGGGAAGGGGTCCAGATGTGCCCAGAGAGAGGGGCATCTCACCCTGCCAGCTGGGCCAGCCTCCCCCCATCCTTCATGCCTCAGGTATCTCTTTCCAGCTGTGTTCCCTCTCCCTCAGCCACAGCTGGCCCTCCTCCCACCCCCTGGGCCAACCGCAGTTAGGGGGTTGCCAGGGACCCCTGCTTTTGAGGGTGGAGGAGAAGTGGGCTATTTTCCTTGCTTCTCTGGGTAGCACTCCTTTCCCTGATGACTTTACCAGTTCTGGGGGCCGGGGGGCAGGAGGGGGGGTGGTCTCGGCTCCAGCTCTCCGGACAAAGCCTCGCATTCCTGCAGTGGTTCTGCTTCAGAGTTTCCAAAGGCGAGATGGCGTGGCCCCCTCCTGCACCCCCCCCCTTTCTCTGTACATTGAGGGAGGAGAGGGAAGGAAAGGGGCGGGAGACAGAAAGAGAAATCCCGACGCAGGCTCTAAGCATTCTTGTCTCCTCTGTCATGCTGCAAAAATTAAAGACACATCTTCAGCCTGGCCCACCGCCAGCCATTTCAAGTTTGAGAATGAGGAGGTGCCTGCCCTCGGCCCCGGGCCTTGGACATGCCACGTGTCTTGGGGCACAGACCCGGTCCTGCCATCCACCCAGCTGAGCGGGCGGGGCTGGGGGTGGTGGTCCAGTCCAGGGGAGGGACAGTGGGGGTGAAGAGTGCTGTGCCCTGCTCCTGGTGGTAGTGACCATGGACTCCAGCCAGATGGCAACAGGGCTGAGCTCCTTGCCCCACTGTACCCCTCTAAATCCCGATGCCCCTTTCCCCCCAACCAGTCCCACCATCCACTCCCGGTGATGAAGAGTCAGGAGCTGGTGTGCCCAGGAGGTGTTGACCGAGGGCACTGGCTGGCACAGGGGGACGACCCCAAGCATCTCCACATGCCCGAGGACCCTCGGGGGACTGGGGTGGAGCCCGGGATGGGCCCATCCCCAAAGACAGCGGTGCCACATGGTAGAAAACACGGAGAGAGGGTCGGTTACTCTCTCTGTCCCCTTACCGGCTGTCTGGGGCGCTGCTAACTATATATTTTTGCCTTTAATTAGAGGCTCTAAAAATGCTCTCCTCCGGAGTGTGTTTGGCTGCCGAAACTCCACGTTTCCAACGTGGCTTTTGGGGTCTTTTTTTTTTTTATTGAATGTGTGTGTGTTGCACAAAACCAGCTGGAAAGGGGAGAGAGACAGAGGGAGGGGAGGAGAGGAGGGAGGGGGAAGTGGGTGGGGGCGGGGCAGAATGCGGAGATGCTGGAATCGGGCTGGATGCCGGGTTTAGGTGGCTGCCACGGGGATGGGGTGGGGGGAGGTGTGAGGAGGGCGCGTGGCACCCCCATCTCCTTGCACAGCTGTGGCCTGAAATAAGTCGCGATGTTGGGATGTGTGTTGAGGGGGTGTTGCGGGGTGACTGACACCCTAATTGGGACCCCTATGCCCAGAAAGCCCCCCCCCCCCCACCAGGGAGATCCCAGCCCTCCCCAAGGATGAGCTCAAAAAGGGAAAGATTGAGGTTCATTAGTGGGCATACCCCAATGCTGTCTTCCTTTTCCTTTCTGCACCCCCAGTTTCTTTGCCCCTCTCTCCCTGGCTCAAAGAGTGGCAGACCGTAGAACAAGAGCAGCAGGAGGAAGAAATCTCGATTTCCTGGGAAGGGGCAAACGCCCCATGGGGAATACTTCTCTGGGGAATCACCTATGCACACCACATATTCTGACCCCGACACCTCCAAGAAAAAGAAAAGGGAGAAATCCCCTTGACCAAGGCCTAGCCCCCTTTGCTCAAAACTAACGGGTGCCCCAGTACTAGGCGAGTGGACCAGTTGACACCCCCACCCCACGTCTCCAAGTCCTTACTGCAAAGACAGCATCCAGCCACCCCCACCCCAGACACGTCAGCAGAAGGATCCCCCTCCCCCAAAGAGGAACCCCGCAGCCAAGCTATAGTCCCTGTTCCCCTAACCAACACCTCGCTGGATGCTCCCCATCTGCTCCCCCAAGCTTCTCTCTCTCCTAGGGTTGGGGAGGGGTCTACGGGACCCTCCGCCCCCCACCCCTTACTCAGAACCCCGCCTGTCAGAGAGCTGGCCCTACCTCAAGCCCATCAGGGGCTGGACTTGTCTGTTTTTTTGGTTTTTTTTTTTTCCTTTCTTTCTCTCTCCTCCTCCTCCTCTGCCTCCCAACTTTGGGGCTGGGACAGGGCTCCTGATTGGCTGAGGGGAGCTCTTCCCGCTCCCCCTCTCTGAAGGGGGTGCTGCCAGCCCCAGCCCCCTCCTCTCCCAGGCCCCGGGACGGTATAAAAGGGGAGCCTGGAGCAGGGAGAAGGCAGTAGGGAGTTTCTCCTGGGGCTGAACAAGTTGGTGTACGGATCCGAAGGGCCCTGTATGAGCGGACTCCAAGCCAGGACCCAGTCCCCAAAGAGTCTACATGTCTAGGAACTAGTCATGTTCAGCTTTGTGGATACCCGGTTACTGCTCCTTCTAGCAGCAACTGCCCTGCTCACACACGGCCAAGACGAAGAAGACAGTGAGTAGAAACGGTTTCCTCTGCCAGGGTCGGTGACCTTCCATTACCCTGGCCCCCCGGGGCCGAACGGGGGTGACGATTGCGTGTGGGGAAGGGGGAGGACGAGTGCTGGCACTCCAGGTTCAGACGGGGGCTCCGTAGAGGGTGGTGGGTAAGGAGTCTCGGGGGCTTCTGGGAGCAGGGGACCAGAGGGTCCCCAGAGGTTTTCCGGGGCGCTGAGAGGCAGTGAGGGCGTGGAAGCCCAGGGGAGAGGGGCGAGGAGGGAGAGCTGAGAGCTGCCCTGCAGGGCAAGACAGGGACCCAGGCGTCCTGGGTACACAGTGTTACACCGCAGGCGACTTGAGGGGGGTGGAATCCTCTGGGTTGGGGGCACAAGGAAGGGATGGAGGGAGTTGGGGGGGTGTGTTTGGGAGCCAGAGCTGCAAAAGCCATCAGGAAATGATCAGGGATGATTCATTCGGAAAGCGTTTCTGCAGGCGATGCAGCCGGGGCCGACACAGAGCCCTCGGCGGCAGGATTTGCAGCTGAGAGACTGAGTGGGGAGACCCGAGTGGGTGTGGGTAGGGCGGGGCGACCCCGCCCCCTAGCGGCCAGCAGAGGTACCGCACCGCCCTGCACAGCCTCAGCAGCCTTGGGGAGTGTCTGCCCAGCTATAGGGTGCGAAGGACAGGAGAGAGGGTCCCCGGGGTCGGGGGGCCTGGGCAGCTGAGAGACCCTCGCTCTCCTCGGCGACCCCTCCCCTCCAGGTCGGCTCCCTCCCATCTCAGCTGGGCCTAAGGGCCGGGGTTTGCCTGGCGTGGTCTGCCCCCTGGTGGCCTGTGGCGGGACTGCGCGCGGCCGAGGACAGTGGGCGTGGCCGGGAAGAAGGGAGGGGGCTTGGCTCGGTCGCCGTCGATCATCCTTAACCGCGTGAATCCGTGTGGCCCCGCGAGGGGGGCGGGACGGGGCGGGGCAGGGTGTCCCCTAGCATCTTATTCTGGGGCTGTCGGCCCGCGGAGTGACTATGTGGTGTCTTTAGGGTGTAGGGAGAGCCAGGGGTCTCAGGAGGTGCTCCCTCCAAGGGTCTCCCTGGGGCGCTGGGGTGGGGTAGACGGCAGCGGCTCAGAGTTTTCTGGTGTGTATGTGGGGGTGTCTCCCTCGCGTGAAACCCGAGCTGACGCTCCTTTAATCCAATCCGGACAAGCCCCCCTCAATCCGGGCCAGCCCCCCCAACCGGGCCAAACCCCGTCCCGACGGGATAGCTCCTCCCAATCTCCCCATTGCCCCCCTTTTAGTTCCTGGTGGTACAAGGACCCGAGGCCCCCCTTCTTCCCTCCATGGGAGCGTCTTCTCCTCCCCCGCCCTGGCCCCTTTCTCCGTTCCAGGGAGAGGAGGTCGGAGTTGGAAGCGACAATTGGCTCGAGGTTGTGTTTAAATTCCACTGTAGAGAGTTATAGCTCTGGCCTCCGACTCCCACCTCCTCCCGGCTTCGGTCGTCTCTCTCTCTCTCCTCCCCCCACGCCTTTCTCCCCACCTCTGATGAGAAGCAGATGAGCCTTTTAGAGTCCGGAAAGGAGGGAGTGGGAGATGGGGCGGTGAGAACGCTAAACCAGATTTTCTCGGCCGGTGGGAAGGGAGAGGTGCCTGGCCCGCAGCCCCAGAGCCCCCCGCCCGGACCCGTCGCCCTCAGTTTCGCAGCCCCGGCCCCCGGCTCCCAGTCCCACCCCCCAACCCCGTCCTCTCGCCGTCCCCACAGTCCCGTCCGGCACCTGCATCCAGAATGGCCTCAAACACAACGACAGAGATGTGTGGAAACAGGAACCCTGCCAGATCTGTGTCTGTGACAGCGGCAGCATCCTGTGTGACGAAATGACCTGCGAAGACACATCTGACTGCCCCAATGCTAAGATTCCCGTAGGGGAATGCTGCCCTGTCTGCCCTGACAGCGACGGTGGGCACTGGGCCCAACTCCAGCCCTGACTTCCCCTCTCCTTTCCCCACCTTGCCCCTCTGTGGATCCCGATCCAGCACAGGCCTAGCCTCTGCACCAATCTCTTCCTACTTTCCTACCCAGGTCCCACCCAGCTCTGCCAGTGGGTCAGGGGAGGGAAGACTGGGGTACAAGCCAGTGGGAAGGAAGGGGGGCTAGGAATGAGCAGTTAGCCACCTTCTGATCATCTCTCTTTCTTCTCCCTCCAGCTTCACCAACCTACCCGGAAACGGCTGGAGTTGAGGTATGTCCCTTCTCCTCTTCATGCCCTTCATCGCTCTCACCAGCCCCTGTGCCCCCCACGACTCCCCTGACCCTTGTCTTCTTCTTTCTCCTATCCTTGCAGGGTCCCCGAGGAGAGACTGGGCCCCGTGGAGAGAGGGTAAGCTCCCCAAGAACCTGAAAGAGGGTGGTGAGGTGCAGCCCAGGCCAATGTGTGACCCGCTGACGGTGCCCTTCTTCCTTCCCAGGGACTTCCTGGCCCACCTGGTAGAGATGGCATCCCCGGACAGCCTGGCCTTCCTGGACCCCCTGGGCCTCCAGGCCCTCCCGGCCTGGGTGGAGTAAGTAGCCTCCGGGCTGGGTGGGGGTGGTCCCCCCGAACCCCAGCTCGGCAGCTCTGACCCTTCCCCCTACTCCTGCTCCCACAGAACTTCGCCCCTCAGATGGCTTACGGTTACGATGAGAAAGCCGGCGGTGGTTTGTCCGTGCCCGGCCCGATGGTGAGTTCCTGGGGACTTCTGCCAGGGAAACATTGAAAAAGAGGAGGGGGGATAAAGGAGGGGGAGGAGGGACAAGTGTACCAGGAGTAGTCATAGTAACACTTGTAATAGGTAGGAGTAACAGAAGAAATCATAATAGAAGTAGACAATGGTAGTAGTAGTACCTGTAGTACTAGTAGTATTGGCATCAGTAGCAGCCTTAATAATAATTCTGGTTTCTGTTGAGTGCTTACTATGTGCTAGGCCCTGTACTAATAGAAATAGTAGTAGCAGTAGCATCAGTAGTAGTAGTACCAGTAATAATAACAGCAACATCAGTAATTGTAGTAACAGTAGCATTAGTAGTAGTAGTGCCTATAGCAATAATAGCAGTAGCATTAATAATAGTAGTAGCAGTAGTAGCAGAGTGGCAGTAGCAGTAGTAATAGCATTTATTAAGCACCCTCTTGGGGCAGTGCACTTCATTAGGCATTTCAGAAGTAGAGAGCAAAAAAGTGACCTGTTCCCTGCCCACAAGGGCCTAACACTCTAACAGGAATGGTTGTGTGGGGAGTCAGGCCAGATTCATCTCTCCTGAGGGGGAAAGGGGCTGTGACTCCAGCTAAGGAGGTTGGGAGGGGATCTGGAGGGAAAGGGGGAAACTCCTGCGGATTTCCTGAGGACTCAGGCCTTTCTTCTCCCCTCTCCACAGGGTCCTTCTGGTCCCCGCGGTCTCCCCGGCCCTCCCGGCTCCCCTGTAAGTATCCGTGGCCTCGTCCTTCCCCACCGAGCTCCTCCTTTGCCCCCTGTCTTGGGTCTGAGAGTTTTTTAGGAGGGGGGCTCCTCTTGGAGGGTGGTCTGAGGAGGGAGAGCTGCTTCTATGTCTCCTGAGCTGGGGGAAAAAGGTAGTGTCAGGTGCGTGGGGGCAGGTGCATGGGGCGATCAACAGGTGCCTAGAATGGGCCTCACCTGTCCTTTGTTGGGGGTCAGCTGCGGGGGGTGGGGTGTGTGTGAAAAGAGTCCTTTCTCCATGTCTTTCTTTAAGCCTCTCCATTGCTTTGCTTTCTCTTCCAGGGTCCCCAGGGTTTCCAAGGTCCTCCAGGAGAACCAGGAGAGCCCGGCAGTTCAGTAAGTAATTTCCTGGACTCAGTTTACCTCTTCTCTATCCTCATGGTTCCTATCCTTTCGCTAGCCAACTCCCTGCCCCCTTCCCATCCCCCCTTTCTCTCTCTCTCTCCCTCACTACTGCCTCTCTCCCCCTCTAAAGCTCACTCCTTTCCTTCCTTGTGGTGACTGACTCTTCTTCTGTTGTATCTCTTAGGGCCCCATGGGACCCCGTGGCCCTGCAGGACCTCCTGGCAAGAACGGAGATGATGTAAGTCACTTTGAAGACTGTTGTCCTGGAAACTGTTGCCCCGGAGATCACAGCCACCTCCTCTGCCCCAGAGAACAGCCCCCTCTGGAGTGGGCTCAGGGGGTGGTGGGGTAGGGGACCTTTGAGGCTGGGCTTCCAGTCAGAAACAGGCCCAAACCCAACAGGGGTTGGGGGGATCTGGGGTGACCAGCTGGCCTCGATCGCCACAGCCTGTCGGAGAGCCAGGGATGGATGGGCCTGGGCTGAGGCAGAGGGAATGGATGCGATGACCCCGGGGAGATTATGGTACCCTCCCCTTGACATCTCCTCTCCTCCCAGGGTGAAGCTGGCAAGCCTGGACGCCCCGGTGAGCGTGGACCCCCTGGACCTCAGGTAAAGGGTCACTCCGCTGGACCTGGGTTTGGGAGAGCTGGGACATCCGGGCCGTCTGACCCTCCGACCTTGGGGCCTGGTGACCTTTGACCCGCAGAAGGACGTGGTCAGGAGGGAGGCAGATCCCGGGGCTCTAGCACGGTGGGCGGGGACTATGCCCTGGGCGGGGCGAAGGGTGAAGTCGACCTGGGCCCGGAGCTGTCCAGCGTCCTGGGAATGGAGCCCCTCGAGGAAAACTCGGTCTTCTCAATGCCATCTGTCTGTCTTGTCTCCTCTCCAGGGTGCCCGCGGATTGCCCGGAACTGCTGGCCTCCCTGGCATGAAGGGACACAGGGTGAGTTATACTTGACTTTGGTCCTTGGGGCCCTATGAACCCCCAACCCAGTCAGCACCGCCAAGCCCCTGGAAGGTTCTGATTCCTTCCCGGAGATCCATGTCTTTCTCCTACTCACTGTTCCCAAGCGTCCACAACAGCGCTCTTTACCAAGTAGGCGCCCAATTCGGGTGGCCAGTACAATGCTCTTCCTGGAGTAGGCACTTAGCACGATGCTCTAAACACAGTATGTCCCCAGAACAGCACTCTGAATACAGTAGACATCCAATACTACATTCTGCACAGTTGGCATTCAATACAGTTCTCTACCTCCAGTCGGCGCCCAGTACAGTGCTCTATACAGTGCTCAAAACAGCGACCTGCATACATTAAGCACCCAGTGCAGCGCCCTGCACACAGTAGACACCCAGTTCAGCACTCTACATACAGTCGGTGCCCAAAATAGGGCCCTGCACACAGTAAGTGCTAAGAAAACTGTTCTACCCGCAGTAGGCGGCCAAAACAGTGCTCTACACACAGTAGGCGCTCAGCACAGTGCTCTGTACACAGTAGCCATCCAGCACAGCGCTCTTCACACAGCAGGTGCCTAATAAATATTAATGGATGATTCAGGGTGAGTGGGGGCAGCGGTTCTTTGGACTTGTGGAAGGCGGGAAAAGGAAGCAAGACTGCCCTATACAGCAGGAGGCATTTAGGAAAGACACGAATAAGAGCTTTCCAAATGTCATAGTTACAGGGAGGCTGTCAGAGAAACGTCGATTCTGGAGATATCTAGGAAAGAGGGAGTCAGAAGGTCATGGGTTCTATTTCTGACTCCACCACTCATCTGCTGTATGACCTTAGGCAAGTCACTTCACTTCTCTGTGCCTCAGTTCCCTCATCTGTAAAATGCGAATTAAGACTGTCAGCCTGATGTGGGACAGAGACTCTAACACAATTTGCTTGTATTCCCTCCCAGTGCTTAGTACAGTGTCTGGCACGTAGTAAATACTCAACAAATACCCCAGTGATTATTATTAGAATAGTCCCAGAGGCTAAGATGGCCTCTGGAAGCCAGAGACCATACCCTTGCTCCTGCTCAGAGAGAATTTCACTTTGGCACGTGGTTCTCTCTCCTCTAGGGCTTCAGTGGTCTTGATGGTGCGAAGGGAGACAGTGGCCCCGCCGGCCCCAAGGTAAGATCCGCCTTTTGTGGATGGACTGTGTCCAATTCGATTCGCTTGTACCCACCCCAGCGCTTAGTACAGTGCTTGGTTCATAGTAAGCACTTAACAAATCGCATTATTATCATTATTTTGCGGAAAGCCCACCTAGCCCTCCCCTACCCTCAGCCCTCGCCCTTCACAGACCCTCTCTTTCTCCCTGGCAGGGAGAGCCTGGCAGCGCTGGAGAGAATGGTGCCCCCGGACAGATGGTGAGTGGGAAGGGGATGCTGTTGGGGGATCCCCCCTCGGACCACCTCAGTGGGACTTCTAGACTGTGAGCCCGTTGTTGGGTAGGGGCCGTCTCTATATGTTACCAACTTGTACTTCACAAGCGCTTCGTACAGTGCTCTGCACACAGTAAGCGCTTAATAAATACGATTGAATAAATGAACATTCGCCGCTGTGGGAGGCTCATCCGAGTGGAGAGGGTCTCGCCTTCCATTGTAACTAGACTTCTCCGGCTCTCTTTTCCAGGGACCCCGTGGTCTTCCCGGTGAGAGAGGCCGCCCCGGTCCTTCCGGCCCAGCTGTAAGTACCCTCCCCCGGGATGGAGGGGAAGGGGGTGGGGAGGGACTCCAGGGTTCGGGCTTTCTCTCGGGAGCTAACGGATAGTACCCTTCCGTCTCTCCCACAGGGAGCTCGTGGAAACGACGGTGCGCCTGGTGCTGCAGGACCCCCAGTAAGTGTGTCCCCGGATCCCGAGACAGGCTGGACAGTGGTCCTGGGATGGGGATCCTGGGCCTCCCCTCCGCCTCGGGGAACATCGCACCCCCCTTTCTGTGTCTCCCCACCCCCACGTGCTGATCCTGTTGCTTTACTGCCCCCCCATAACTTCTCCCCTTCCTTTCTAGGGTCCAACTGGCCCCGCCGGTCCCCCTGGTTTCCCTGGTGCTGTTGGTGCTAAGGTAAGAACACTATAGGCCTCACACTGATTTGGGACCCCCCCCCCCAAGGCCCCCTCCCCCCAGGACCCCCAGCCCCTCACGGACTCTGCGTCAAAGTCTCCAGGAGGAGATAATGCCCAATCAATCGATGATACTTATTGAGAGCTTACTGTGTACAGAGCCCTGTACTACTACTGCTAATAATAATATTAATGGCATTTATTAAGCACTTACTATGTGCAAAGCACTGTTCTAAGAGCTGGGGAGGTTACAAGGTGATCAGGTTGTCCCATGGGGGGCTCACAGTCAATCCCCATTCTACAGATGAGGTAACTGAGGCCCAGAGAAATTAAGTGGCTTGCCCAAAGTCACACAGCTGACAATTGGAGGAGCCGGGATTTGAACCTATGACCACTGACTCCAAAGCCCATGCTATTTACACTGAGCCACGCTGCTTCTCGCACTTGGGAAAGTACTAAGTACTTGGGAAAGCGCAGTACAGCAGAGTTGGTTAGGCGCTATCCTTGCTTACAAGGAGCTCACAGTTTTAACGGGGAGCTTACAAACTATAGGTCCACCTTTTAAAGGGTAAAATCTCAGTTCTTCACTGTGTATCTTTTGTTCCTCATTCCTGGACAATTGATCTTTGATTCCTCAAAGATCTTTGAACACTCCTTGCCCTGTCCCGATTTATCAGTCCCCATCCCCATCCCCCACCTCCCTAGAGGGGAGAGCCAAGTAATAATAATAATAATAATAATGGCGTTTATTAAGTGCTTACTATGTGCAAAGTACTGTTCTAAGCGCTGGGGAGGTTACAGGGCGATTAGGTTCTCCCACGGGGGGCTCACAGTCTTAATCCCCATTTTACAGATGAGGTAACTGAGGCCCAGAGAAGTGAAGTGACTTGCCCAAAGTCACACAGCTGACAATTGGCAGAGCCGGGATTTGAACCCATGAACTCTGACTCCTAAGCCCGGGTTCTTTCCACTGAGCCACGCTGCTTCTAATGATATTTGTTAAGAGTTTATTGTGTGTCAAGCACTGTTCTCAGAGCTGGGGCTCACAGTCAATCCCCATTCTACAGATAAGGGAACTGAGGCCCACAAGCTAGTCAGGTTGGACACAGTCCCTGACCCACGTAGGGCTCACAGTCTTAATCCCCATTCTACAGATGAGGAAATTGTGGCCCAGAGATGTGAAGTGACTTGCCCATGGTCACATAGCAGACAAGTGGGGGACCCGGGATTAAATCCCAGGTCCTTCTGACTCTCTGGCCCGTGCGCTATCCACTTGGCTAAACTGCTTCTGTGTCTGGGCCATGGTTATTCATTCATTCATTCAATCGTATTTATTGAGTGCTTACTGCGTGTAGAGCACTGTACTAAGTGCTTGGGAAATACAAGTTGGCAACATATAGAGACGGTCCCTACCCAACAGTGGGCTCACAGTCTAGAAGGGGTTAGCAAGTCTCCTGCTGGGGTTGGTGGGAAGAGGGGGTGTGGGACTGGGGAATGACCCCTCTGGACTCCTCCAAGTTCCCTGGTGCCCCTGAGGAAGATGGAATTCTGGGCCAGCCAGATGGACCTCGGGACTGACCTGCGGGAGCGGGAGTCTCAGTTCTGGTGATGACATCTTCTCTCTCTTCCTGCCTCAGGGTGAAGCTGGTGCCCAAGGATCCCGCGGCTCTGAAGGTCCCCAGGGCGCCCGTGGGGAGCCTGGTCCCCCTGGTCCCGCTGGCGCTGCCGGCCCCGCTGTAAGTGCTCCATCGCCCACTGTCTCTCCATGCCACCTGGCTGCCCTCTGTCCCTCCTCCACTCATTCTGCCTCTCTTCCGTTGTAGGGCAACCCCGGCTCTGACGGTCAACCCGGTGGCAAAGGTGCCAATGTAAGTATCTAACCCATGCCTGCTCCCGGCCGTGACCCTCTGCTGTCCTCCGCCAGGGCCTGAGACTTCTCCTGTGTCTCCCATAGGGCGCTCCTGGCATTGCTGGTGCTCCCGGCTTCCCCGGTGCCCGCGGCCCCTCCGGACCCCAGGGCCCCAGCGGCGGTCCCGGCCCCAAGGGAAACAGCGTAAGTACCAGCTCACCCTCTCAAGGCTTCAGAACTTGCCCCTGCTAGAGGGCGTTGGGTCCACCTGCCCTGGAAGTGCCCGGGCCTCGGGCCCTAGGAAACAGAGTGGACCGTGGATGAGGGAATGACGTGTACCCATATGATCAATCAATCAATCGTATTTATTGAGCACTTACTGTGTGCAGAGCACTGTACTAAGCACTTGAGAAGTACAAGTTGGCAACATATAGAGACAGTCACTACCCAACAGTGGGCTCACAGTCTAAAAGGGGGAGACAGAGAACAAAACCAAACATACTAACAAAATAAAATAAATGGAATAGATATGTACAAGTAAAATAGAGTAATAAATATGTACAAACATATATACATATATACAGGTGCTGTGGGGAAGGGAAGAGGGTAAGATGAGGGGGATGAAGAGGGGGACGCCAGGGTACCCTCTGTCGCTTGCTTCCTCACCTTACTTCTGCCATTTTTTCCCTGTTCTAGGGTGAACCTGGTGCTCCTGGTAACAAGGGCGAACCCGGTGCTAAAGGAGAACCTGTAAGTATTCCCTACGCTGCTCTAGGCCTCCAGATCTCTCTCTCTCTCGCTCTCTCTCTTTCTCTCTCTGGTGAGGGTCTTGGCTGGCCCATCCTGCTCTTCTCACTCTCTCGTCTCCTCCCTTCCCAGGGCCCCGTCGGTGTGCAAGGACCCCCCGGCCCCTCTGGAGAAGAAGGCAAGAGAGGTTCTCGTGGTGAGCCCGGCCCCATTGGTCTGCCCGGCCCAGCTGGCGAGCGTGTGAGTACTCATCATCATCATCATCATCATCATCATCATCATCATCATCAATCGTATTTATTGAGCGCTTACTGTGTGCACAGCACTGTACTAAGCGCTTGGGAAGTACAAGTTGGCAACATATAGAGACAGTCCCTACCCAACAGTGGGCTCACAGTCTAAAAGGGGGAGACAGAGAACAAAACCAAGCATACTAACAAAATAAAATAAATAGAATAGATATATACAAGTAAAATAAATAAATAAATAAATAGAGTAACAAATATGTACAAACATATATACATATATACAGGTGCTGTGGGGAAGGGAGTCCTCCGATCTCTCTCACTGGTCACCTCTGCCCTTATCTTCTGGGTTGTTCCAAGGGACTCAACACCGTCCCCTCTGGGCACAGGTCTGGGGACTCCTGGCTCCTTGAAAAAGACCCCCAGCCCCGCGTGGGGGGTGCGGCCGTGGCAGGCCCAGAGACTAGCCCAAGATGGGTCCACACTTCCTCTCTGGCTCACGGCCTATTTTCTCCCCATGCAGGGTGGCCCCGGAAGCCGTGGATTTCCTGGCGCTGATGGTGTTTCTGGTCCTAAGGTAGGTTCTGCTATGTTCCTCTGTGTCTACACTTGGCTAGGGAGACCCCGGGGAAAGGTGATGGGCTGGGGGTGCGGGAAAGTTCATTAAAATTGTTCCTGTCTATTTGGGGCCTCCGGGCATCACTGATTTGGGGCACTAGTCTTGGTTGGGGGAGAGGGGCAAGTCAGAGACCGCCATTTATTCATTCATTCAGTCGTATTTATTCAGCGCTTACTGTTGCAGAGCACTGTACTAAGCGCTTGGGAGAGTACAATACAACAATAAAGAGATACATTCCCTGCCCACAACGAGCTTACACTGTAGAGGCATTGCCCCTGGGATCAGACCTAGGGCATCACCACTGTAGATTAGACTGTGAGGACCCCAGCTCAGTACCACGGTCATCCAGCCCAGGACTCTTGTCTCCCTCAGCGGCCCCAGGTCCCTTGAAGAAACCGGGTGCTGGTTACCCTCCTGGGCACCCACCCTCACGACGGTAAAAAATCTTTGTAGTCTGTCTCAGAATGGACCAATCACATCCACAAGCCCTAGCCGTGGGTGCCCAAGTGCCCTTGATCTGGCCTACCTGGGCCTGCAGCTCTCTGCCAGCTGTGCCCACCCACCCGGAAGAGGCCGGAAATAGGCCTCAGCTTTGGACTCTGAGGTCCGACTCCTCTCCCCGTCCCACAGGGCCCTGCTGGTGAACGAGGCTCTCCCGGCCCCGCTGGCCCCAAAGGATCTCCCGGAGAAGCTGGACGCCCTGGCGAGGCGGGTCTGCCTGGTGCCAAGGTGAGTCACGGGACTTGCTGCTGAGTCGGGCACACGACATCAACGAGAGTGCCCTGAGGGTGCCAGTGGGAGGGAGAAGTCCAGAGAAGTCGTGGGTCAGAAGGGAAAAGGGTAGGTTAGAGGAACCCAGGCTTATCTGCCCCTCCCCATTTACCCTCTCTGGAGGGACACCTCAGGAGGCGTCCCCCGAGCTGTCTCTGCCCTGCCCTCTGGAGAGTCTCGGAGTGGACGACTCTCCCCTTCCCAAGTCGTTTCCTTTTGGCAGCGCCCCTCACCCTCACAGCCCTCGGATTTGTCTGCCTCAGCCTCTCCCCTATCTGGTCCTCTCGGGGGTGCAGTGGGAAGAAGGGCAGCGAGAAGGGGCTCTGATTGCTCTCCTCCATCTCTTCTCCCTGGCAGGGTCTGACTGGAAGCCCTGGTAGCCCTGGTCCCGATGGCAAGACCGGTCCTACTGTGAGTAGCCCGCTTCCCTCACTCCCCCCCCCCCCCACCCCGCAACCCATCTCCCCGCTGCCCCCTTTCCTCTTCCCTTCCCGGACCCCACCCCTCCGCCTGACTCTTCTTCATTTGCCCTTCACCGACAGGGTCCCGCTGGTCAAGATGGTCGCCCCGGCCCCCCCGGCCCCCCCGGTGCTCGTGGTCAAGCTGGTGTTATGGGTTTCCCTGGTCCCAAAGGAGCTGCTGTGAGTACTCTCCTCCTCCTCCCCTCCCGCCCCTCACGTTTTCAACCCTCCTCCTTTGCCCCCGACTCCCACTTCCCTCCCTGCTCTCTTCCCAACACCAACTGGGGTTTTCCCACAGGGTGAGCCTGGAAAACCCGGTGAGAGAGGTGTTCCCGGGCCCGCTGGTGCTGCGGTGAGTAATTCCCCCTTCTACCGTTTTCTTTCATTCATTCATTCAATCGAGTTTTTTAAGCGCTTACTGTGTGCAGAGCACCGTACTAAGCGCCTGGGAAAGTACAATACAACAATAAATAGTGATAATTCTGCCCACAACGAGCTCATAGTCCAGAGGTGGGGAGACACATCAATACAAATAAACAGATATCGAGACAAATAAATAAAATGACAGATATATGCATAAGTGCTGTGGGGCTGGGGGTGGGGAAGAGCAGAGGGAGCAAGTCAGAGCGACAGCTTCTCATTCATTCATTCATTCAATTGTATTTATTGAGCGCTTATTGTGCGCAGAGCACTGTACTAAGCGCTTGGAAAGTACAATACAGCAATAAAGAGAGACAATCCCTGCCCAAATGGGCTCATCTCAATCAATCAATCAATCAATCGTATTTATTGAGCGCTTACTGTGTGCACAGCACTGTACTAGGCGCTTGGGAAGTACAAGTTGGCAACATATAGAGACAGTCCCTACCCAACAGTGGGCTCACAATCTAAAAGGGGGAGACAGAGAACAAAACAAAACATACAAACAAAATAAAATAAATAGAATAGATATGTACAAGTAAAATAAATAAATAATTAGAGTAATAAATATGTACAAACATGTATACATATAAACAGGTGCTGTGGGGAAGGGAAGGAGGTAAGATGGGTGGGAAGGAGAGGGGGACGAGGGGGAGAGGAAGGAAGAGGCTCAGTCTGGGAAGGCCTCCCATCTCCGAACATGACCCTTCCCAAGTCCTGATTAGTTTCTCCCCTGGGGATGCCCTCGCCCCCAACCCCACCGCCAGGGAGAACCAGGCCGGCTCGGCTGTGGTTTCCATGGTGACGAATCGGCATCCTCTCCCGGTTGCTACTTCGATGGCTCTAGCCGGCCCCTGAAGCTGTGGCGGGGGGAGGGGGGAGGCCCGAGGGACTTGTAACATGCTCTGAGCCCCCCCACCCCACCCCAAATAGTACTCAGAAGCACGTCCTGGGGTCTCAGTCCCCAAATCGCCCCTTTCCTTCTCAATCTTGCTGTCCGGACCCCTTCTCTTACTCTCTCTCTCTTTCCTCTCAGGGAGCTGCTGGAAAAGATGGCGAAGCTGGCGCTCAAGGTCCCCCTGGCCCTGCTGTGAGTATCCCCGGTCCTCTCTCTGCCCCATCTCCCCAAGGCAGACCGGGCTACTGGGCTGCAGAGAGGTGGGAGAGAATCACCCTTTAATCCACTCTCTCTCCCCCTTGCATTCCAGGGTCCCGCTGGTGAAAGAGGTGAACAAGGCCCCTCCGGTTCTCCCGGATTCCAGGTGAGGAAGCCGCTAGGGGTCCGGGATCGAGGGGACGTCGGGACAATTCTAGGGGTCCCCGGATTCCTCTTCCAGAACCTCAACTCTCGCTGTTCCCTCCCGCGCTCTCCCCACAGGGTCTCCCCGGCCCCTCTGGTCCAGCTGGCGAATCTGGCAAACCTGGTGAACAGGTGAGTGAATATGGAACAGGTAAGGGGGGTGGCAAACCAGCCCAGCCCCTACAGCAGCACCTGGTCCTGCGTTCATGCCCTTAAAAGAGGCAGGTGCCCTGGAAAGTTGGAGCCAGTGGGGGATTACTGTAGCAGGAGTGATTTGGGCTAGACAACAGAAAGAACTTAGAAACTGTAGGAGGAGCCAGACACAAATGCAAGCATCACAAAGGAATAGGAGAGGGAAAATGGGTTAGGAATAGACCTGCTGAGGCTGAGATGAATTTTTGTGATTCTCCTTCCTCTGTCCATTGACTCAGTCTACTTTCTGAGCCCTAATTGTAGGGGTAAGAATGGCCCTGGGCCCACCCCGCCCCATTCCTCCATTTTCTTTTCATGTAGGGGAGACGGGAAGGGTCCCCTGAGAAACTGGGCTGGGGCAGGGGCGGGGTCGGGGTAGGTCCGAATACCGTAGGAGGAGGGAGGAGAGGCCTGGGTCTCAGAAGAGAGGCTGCAATTCCCTCCTTGGCACTCCCCAGCAGGGCATAACTGAGGGCATAGGCTAGATTGGGTGCTTGGGGGGAGAGATCAGAAAATAGGAATAGAGGTCTTGGGAAGGATGAGAGTGTCACGTGGAGAGCTAGGGCATACCCTCTGCACAGGGCAAAGCACCTGATTTCTAATGCCAGCTCTGCCACTTAGCTGCTGTAGGACCTTGGACAAGTCACTTCACCTCTCTGAGCTTCAGTTTCATCACCTGTAAAACGTGAATTCAATACCCGTTTTCCCTCTTCCTTTGATTGTGAGCCTCGAATGGAGTCAGGGACCTGGTAATCTTATATCAGTCCATCAGCGATATTTATCAAGTGCTTACTGTGTGCAGAGCACTGTACTAAGCGCTTGGGAGAGTACAATACTACAGAGTTGGTACGTGGTACATAGGAAGTGCTAAGCAGCGTGGCATAGTGGAAAGAGCCCGGGCTTGGGAGTCAGAGGTCCTGGGTTCTAACCCCGGCTCCGCCACTGATCAGCTGTGTGACTTTGGGCATGTCACTTGACTTCTCTGTGCCTCAGCTACCTCATCTGTAAAATGGGGATGAAGACTGTGAGCCCCACGTGGGACAACCTGATTACCTTGTATCTTCCCCAGCGCTTAGAACAGTGCTTGGCACATAGTAAGCGCTTAACAAATATCATTATATTATTATTATTATTATTAACAAACACCACAGTTGCAACCTGGTCGACCTCACGATGCAAGATAGTTTCACGAGAGCCAGAGACAGATTAGAGTAGGTTGGGATGCTGATTTTTTTTCATAGGGATTTCTCTGTCCTAGAAAGTCACTGCCCCCGGTTACGATGTGACTTTTTCTCTTGTTCCCCACAGGGCGTCCCCGGAGACGCTGGTGCCCCTGGTCCTTCTGGTGCAAGAGTGAGTCCTGCCTTTCTCCCCATCAATCAATCAATCAATCAGTCATATTTATTGAACGCTTACAGTGTGCGGAGCACTGTACTGAGCGATTGAGTTCAATGTAACAAAGTTGGTAGACACGTTACTTGCTCCCCGTTCCTCCTCCTCCCATTTCCCCTCCTATCAATTGCATTTCTTAAGCACTTACTGTGTGCAGAGCACTGTACTAAGCGTTCCCTCTGCTTCCCACTTCTTTACCCACTTCCCTCCTCTTCCTCCTCCTCCTCACGTCCCCCCTCTCCCTTCATCCCCCCCCACCCCAATTCTTACCCCACCCAGGACTGGACATAACCCTCTGTGTCTCTTCCCCAGGGCGAGAGAGGTTTCCCCGGAGAACGTGGTGTCCAGGGTCCCGCCGGCCCCCAGGGTCCCCGTGGCTCTAACGGCGCTCCTGGCAACGATGGTGCCAAGGTAGGGGCTGCGGCCTGGGCTGGGCGGGAAAGAAGCACCAACGCGAAGTAGTGTGGCCTAGTGGATAGAGCACAGTCCTGGGATTCAGAAGGACCTGGGTTCTAATCTCAGCTCTGCCACTTCTCTGCTGTGCGACCTTGGACAAGCCACTTCACTTCTCTGTGCCTCAAGGACCTCATTTGTAAAATATGGATGAAGAATGTGAGCCCCATGTGGGACATGGACTATGTCCAACCTGATTAGTTTGTATGTATCCCAGCTCTTAGTACAGTGCTTGGCACGGAGTAAGTACTTAGTACCAAGAGAAGCAGCGTGGCTCAGTGGAAAAAGCCTGGGCTTTGGAGTCAGAGGTCATGGATTCAAATCCCAGCTCTGCCAATTGTCAGCAAGTCACTTCATTTATTTGTGCCTCAGTTACCTCATCTGTAAAATGAGGATTAAGACTGTGAGCCCCCCGTGGGACAATCTGGTCACCCTGTAACCTCCCCAGGGCTTAGGACAGTGCTTTGCACATAGTAAGCACTTAATAAATGGTATTATTATTATTATTACCATAAAAAAATTAGGGCGGCCAAGAGGGGAGCGGGAGGGGGCGTTGTTCCTGGTCCGGTGTTGGCAGGTGCAGGGTGTTTCCCGCATCTGAAGGCTGCCGGGACTCGGAGGGGACGGGGCGGGGAAGGGCTAGAGTGGACGGTGCAAGCGTGGGCAGCAGGCTCAGGGCCTAACCCTCTTCTTTCTTCTTGGCAAACAGGGTGATGCTGGTGCCCCCGGTGCTCCCGGCGGCCAAGGTCCCCCTGGTCTGCAGGGAATGCCCGGCGAGCGTGGTGCTGCTGGTCTGCCTGGTGCTAAGGGTGACAGAGTAAGTATCTGCCTGGCCTCCGACCTCTCCTAGCCCCAAAACCACCTCCAAAAGGCCTTGCCCCCGTGCAGTGGGGCCTAGTAGAAAGACCTAGGGACCGGGGGTTTTGGTTCCCAGCTCTGCCACTTGTCTGCCCTGAACTTTGGGCAAGAAATTTAGCTCTTCTGGGCCTCAGTTTGCCCATCTGTAAAATGGGGATTAATCCCTCCCCCACCCCTGAAACTGTGAGCCCCATCTGGGACGAGGTCTGTACCCCATCTGCCCATCTACCCCAGTGCAGAATGCGTGACACATAATAAGCGCTTAACAACTATTATTATTATTATACCCAAGGTGCTACTTCTTCCGTATGAGTCCCCTCCAGTGGGGCAGCCCTCTTCCCCACCTCCACCCCACTCCCCTCTCTCTGACCTGATGCTCCCCCATTGGCTCCACCCGACTTTTTCTCTAGGACTCGGTAGGGTGTGGGGGTGGGTCCTGAGGGAGATGGGGCGTCAATCTCTCCCCGGTTAGCTGTGCCAGGGATTGGCAGTCACATGGTCCATTTCCGTGCCCAGGGCGATGCCGGTCCCAAAGGCGGCGATGGAGCTCCCGGCAAAGATGGTGTCCGTGGTCTGACCGGCCCTATTGGCCCCCCTGGCCCCGCTGGCAGCACTGGAGACAAGGTAAGAAGGGGCCGCACCTACGCTGGCATACCAATGCCCCCGGGTACTCGAGCACGAGGTTGGGGGTAGCCCAGGGCTTCAGCTTCTCTCTGGGATTTCTCCATTTTCTCAGGACCAAGCGGGAATTGAGGGCTGAGCAAGTGGCATTAGGATGGGGCGACTGGGGGCGGCGAGTGAAGGGCTGCTGACAGTCTTTTAGACTGTGAGCCCACTGTTGGGTAGGGACTGTCTCTATATGTTGCCAATTTGTGCTTCCCAAGCGCTTAGTACAGTGCTCTGCACATAGTAAGCGCTCAATAAATACGATTGATGATGATGATGCCGACAGAGTGCCAGGGGCCACGGAGGTGGGGTCTGTTCCAGAGCAAGGAGCTTAGCTGTCTGTTCTTATGGGGAAGAGTTGGACAGAGGGGGGCGGGGGAAGGCCCATGGAACAGGACAGAGGGCACGGGTGAGAAGAGTTGGGGAGACTCAGAAACTCCAGAGATGGCTTTTCTGGCCTCCAGAGCCTCACTGCCCCGCCTCCCTCTATTGTGCTCATGCCATATTCTGTCCTTCACAGGGTGAGTCCGGCCCCAGCGGCCCTGCTGGTCCCACTGGAGCCCGTGGAGCCCCCGTAAGTCACTACCCCTCTGATTCTCCTCCGCTTCAGAGCCTTACTGAAAGCACATCTCCTCCAAGAGGCCTTCCCTGACTAAACCCTCCTTTTCTCTTCTCCCACTCCTTTCTGCATCGCCCTGACTTGCTCCCTTAATTCATCTCCCCTCCCAGCCCCACAGGACTTATGTTCATATCGGTACTTTATTTATATTAATGTTTGTTTCCTGTAGACTGTAAGGTCGTTGTGGGCAGGGAATGTGACTGTTTATTGTTCTATTGTACTCTCCCAAGCGCCTAGTACAGTGCTTTGCACGCAATAAGCTCTCAATAAATACGATTGAATGAATTAATGAATGAGTAGATGAACTCCCCGCCCCTGCTTCCTTCTCCCTTCTTCCCCTCCCCACTCTCCCCTTTGCCTTGCCCCATGCCCAGCCTCCCTGTACCCCTCTGACTGTGCTCCCCTTTTCTCTTTCAGGGAGACCGTGGTGAACCTGGCCCCCCTGGCCCCGCCGGCTTTGCTGGCCCCCCTGTAAGTACCACTCCTCTCTCATAGAGGGCTCGAGGGGGACATGGAGGTTAAACCACGACTCTGGTGGAGGAGCTGAGAATCACCTGCCTGGAGGCAGGGGACTGGATCAGATGGTCTCTTGGGGTCCATCCATATCTGGGGGGTCCTGGGGAGTAGGTAGCCTAGCTGGGTGGAGAAGAAGAGAGGGAGAGAGAGAAGGGTACCCTTGGGCCTGCTTCAGTGCTTAACTTTTCTCCCTCCCTTTGCCTCTTTCTTTTTCTGCCTCCCCTTCTTCCTCCCTCCTGCATTCCTCCTCTCTCTCTCCCTCCCTCTCTTTCTCCCTGTTTATTCCTCCCTTTCTCTTCCCCTCTCCCTCTTTACCTCCCTTCCTCCTCTCTCTCTCCATTACCCCCTCCCTGCCCTTTTCAATCTGTCTCTCCCCTTCCTTCTCTTCCCCTCTCTCCCTTCCCTTTCCCTCCGTTCCCCCTCCTCCTCCTCTCCCTCCCTCCCGCTCTTCTTCCCTCTCTCCAGGGTGCTGATGGCCAACCTGGTGCTAAAGGTGAAACTGGTGATGCTGGTGCCAAAGGTGACGCTGGTCCTCCCGGCCCTGCTGGCCCCACTGGCGCCCCCGGACCTGCTGTGAGTGTTAGCCCCCCGCCACTGCTCCCCATTCTGTTCCCCCCACTCCCACGTCCCGCCCCTCGCCTTGAGGCTCACATCTTTTTCTTCTTCTGCAGGGAAATGTTGGTGCTCCTGGTCCCAAAGGTGCCCGTGGCAGCGCTGGCCCCCCTGTAAGTAAATCTGCCCTCCTGCTCCTCCCAGCTGGGGCGACCCCTCCACTTCTCCAACCCCTTCCATTCGTCCCACACCCAAGGAAAAGAGAAATCACTAGAGGGTCTCTCCTCATGGTAGTCGGTCCTGCTCTAGGGATGCGTGGGTGTTGTTTGCCCCATGGGCAGGGCCTGGGCCGGTCCACTGGGCCTCCGGGCACTGCCCTCGAACGTATCCGGATGAAGGAGGAGTCACTCGGAGCCTAGGCTTGGAGCATGGGCTGGGCCGCGGGTAAGGCTGTGCCAGGTCCCTGACATTTGCTTTTCCCCCCGCAAAGGGTGCTACTGGTTTCCCTGGTGCTGCTGGCAGAGTCGGACCCCCTGGCCCCTCCGTAAGTACCTGCCTCGGCTCTGCCTCTGTGGGTTAGGGAGGGGATGGAAAAGGGAGAGGTAAGGAGAGGCTGTGGGAGGGACTGGGAGACTGTGGGAGGGACTGGGAGACAGTGGGAGGGACTGGGAAGTTGTGGGAGGGACTGGAAGAGTTGAGGGAGGGATTGGGAGGCCTCCTTGAGCCTCTTCCTGCCCTGCCCCCTCACCTGGGGTCAGTGCCATGGGCCAGGGAGGGAGACCCAGCGAGAAGCCAAAAGTCCTGATCCCTCCGCTTCTTCCTCCAGGGCAATGTCGGCCCCCCTGGTCCCCCCGGCCCATCTGGAAAAGAAGGCGGCAAAGGTCCTCGCGGAGAGACTGGTCCTGCTGGACGTCCCGGTGAAGTTGGCCCTGCTGGACCCCCTGGCCCCACTGGCGAGAAGGGTTCTCCCGGCTCTGATGGTCCCGCTGTGAGTCTCACCTCCCACAGCCTTAGGGGCTCCTCTTTTCCAGGCTACAAAATTCCCTCTTCCCACCCTGCTCCCTCTCAACCAGCCCCTTCAGGGATTCAGAGACAGTCACCCCGAAAACCTGGGCCTCGGGGGTCTCATAGGATTAAGACTGGGGGGTGTCCCTTTTTCCTCTCCTCCCACCCAGCCCCCTGGCTCCCTTATCCCCAGTCATCCCACTGTGTCCCATCCCTCTACCGGGTCCAGACTCGTCACAATCCTCTCTCTCCCCCTTGTGCAGGGCGCTCCTGGTACCCCTGGACCTCAAGGTATTGTTGGACAGCGCGGTGTGGTCGGTCTGCCTGGACAGAGAGGAGAGAGAGGCTTCCCTGGCCTGCCCGGTCCTTCTGTGAGTGCCTTGGGGGTCAACCCTCCCTGACCCCACGCCCTGGCCTTTGGGGCCAGTGCAACGTGGGGAAGGGTTGGTGGTGAGGGGTGAAACCGTCCCTAGGGGGTGGGGGAGGGGAAGCGTCTCTGGACATCCCCTTCAGCTGCCCGGCCCTGCTTTGACCTGCCTCTTCCCCCGTAGGGTGAACCCGGAAAACAAGGTCCATCTGGTGTGAGCGGTGAACGTGGTCCTCCCGGCCCCGCTGGTCCCCCCGGACTGGCTGGACCCCCTGGCGAATCTGGACGTGAGGTGAGACCTCCTCCGTTGCCCCGTGGCTCACCGGGCGCCCTTCTGCCCAACCTTCCCCATGCCCGGCCAGACCACCTGTCTCTCTTTCTGACCCTAGGGTGCCCCTGGCTCTGAAGGCGCTCCCGGACGCGATGGCTCTGCAGGCCCCAAGGTAAGACCCCCCCCTCCCCCGACCACCACCCTCTTCCCCGGCCTTCGCCCCTAACTCTTCTCCCTCAGTTCTTCCTCTCCCTCTCCCCCGGCCTGGCCCTGACCCTGTTCTTCTCCCCTACACAGGGTGACCGTGGTGAGACCGGCCCAGCTGGGCCTCCTGGCGCCCCCGGTGCTCCCGGCGCTCCCGGCCCCGTCGGCCCCGCAGGCAAGACCGGAGATCGCGGCGAGACTGTAAGTGACGCCTCCTCCCGGAAGACTGTGGGCGGACAGTGGCCGCGCTGCAGGGAGGAGTGGGCATGGTCTGGGCGGGATCGGGGCGGGGCCGGAGCGTCCAGGCTCTTGGCCAAGTGGATTTTAGTCTCGGCGGGACGTGTGCCAACACGCGGATTAACCGACCCTGGTCAATTCGGGCGGCCCAGCGGCCTGCTGGGGCCCCCTGGGGTGGGGGTCCCGATGAGGCACGGACTGGGGAAGGACTCCGAGGTCCTACTCGGCCAAACCCCTGTTGCTTGAGTTCCTATTGGGTGCCAGTGGCTGTACTAAGCGCTTTGGGGAGTATCACAGATATAGTAGACATGATCCCTGCCTTCAAGGAGCTTACAGTCCAGTTCAGCCACTAGTTTGCTCCTTGACTTCAGGGCCATCACTTAACTTCTCCAGGCCTCAGTTTCCCTATCTGGAAATTGTGGGGAGGGTGGAATTCCAGCTGCCCCCTCCTTGCCTCTCACGGATGCGGTAAAGATAACGGGAGATCCCTGATGTCTAAGTGAGTGAGGGAAGTGGAAGAAGCACTCCCCAATTCAGGCCATGGGAGGGTTTGTGACTAGCCGGCTCTGCCACTTTTCTGCTGTGTGACTTTGGGCAAGTCGCTTGACTTCTCTGTGCCCCGTTTACCTAATCTGTAAAATGGGGATTAAGACTATGAGCCCAATGTGGAACAGGCACTTGTGTCCACTGATTATCTTTCAGCTCTTAGTAGAGTGCCTGGCACATAGTAATCGCTTAACAAAAACGATATTTTTAAAAAATGCCAGAATCTGTCCTGGAAGCAAGGTCAGGGGCACTGGAGGATAGAACCCAGGCATCCTAGTGCCCCTCAAGCCTCAAAGAGGAGTACAGGAGACTCACTCATCAGGCCTCTGTTTTTCTCTTCTCCTCTAGGGTCCCTCTGGTCCTGCTGGCCCTGCTGGCCCCGCTGGTGCCCGTGGTCCCTCTGTAAGTATCTGTCCCCACACCTTTCCTGATGGCCTCACTGTGACAACCTTCCTGTTACTGATCGGTTGCCTCTCTCCTCTTCCAGGGTCCCCAAGGCCCCCGTGGTGACAAGGGTGAGACTGGCGAACAGGGTGACCGAGGCATGAAGGGTCACAGAGGTTTCTCCGGACTGCAAGGTCCTCCCGGTCCTCCCGTGAGTATCCCCATGGCTCTTCTCTGACCCGGGAGGACTTGGGGTAGGGGGAAGGTCCAAGCCCCCTTCCCCAGATGTTGGGAACCCCCACTTAAGAATTTGTCTCTCTGGGATGCTGTGTGGCCTCGAACAAGTTGCTTAACTCTCTGGGCCTTGTCAATTGACGAAGGTGACCACTTCTCAGGGAGGGGAGGGGAGAGTAGGAATCTGGGAAGAAGCCAGGATGCTGTTATTGTGGTGTCAACACTGCAAAAAGCCAGTTTGAGGGTGCTCTGTTCTCCTGGAAGTGAACCACTGTTGCATCTTCTGTGAGGGAGAAAGGAGGGAAGGTTACCAGGGGTCTAACACCTAAAGGAACCCCAGATCCCAATTCAGGACCCTATGAGACCATTTCAGGCAACATCCCACCTACACACACCCCTACCCCACCATCTCCCAGCTTCCTCTCTGGCTTCCGGCCTCTGCCTACTCTTGATCTGAGACTTTCTGTCCCCCACAGGGCTCCCCTGGTGAACAAGGTCCTTCTGGAGCTTCTGGTCCCTCTGGCCCAAGAGTAAGTCATCGTCCCATCCTCTTCTTCCTAAAAACAGATGTGGGGCCTTCCTAGGGAAAGTTTGGGTTATGCCTGGAGGCTGGGGAGAAGTGACCAGGCTGGATTCTACCACTTCCTTGCTCCCACTTCTGGTTTTCCATCTGGGAGGGGGAGCTGAGACTGGGGGTGTGGGGCGGGTTGAGGGGGGCATCTGTTGGAGTTGGGCTTTAGGTCAGACATTGGAGAGATGCTTGGAATTATAGTCACTTGGGGTTGTGCTCTTGTGTTGTCCAGCCTGGGATTGTGCTGTTGTGTTGTCCAGACTGGGGGCACTATCTAACCTGAGTCTCGGTCATCTCCCCAACAGGGTCCCCCTGGCTCTTCTGGATCTTCTGGCAAAGATGGTCTGAATGGCCTTCCCGGCCCCGTCGGTCCCCCCGGCCCCCGAGGTCGCACCGGAGATGCCGGCCCTGCTGTACGTATCCTCTGGCTCCCACCCCAGCCCCACCGCCTGGCTCTCAGACCCCAGGAAAGACCCCGGATTTGACCACTGATTTTCTCTCCCTTTGCCACAGGGCCCCCCCGGCCCTCCTGGCCCTCCCGGCCCCCCTGGACCTCCCAGTGGCGGCTTCGACTTCAGCTTCCTGCCCCAGCCCCCTCAGGAGAAGGCTCACGATGGCGGCCGCTTCTACCGGGCCGACGACGCCAACGTGGTCCGCGACCGCGACCTGGAGGTGGACACGACCCTCAAGAGCCTGAGCCAGCAGATCGAGAACATCCGCAGCCCCGAGGGCAGCCGCAAGAACCCCGCCCGCACCTGCCGCGACCTCAAGATGTGCCACTCTGACTGGAAGAGCGGTAGGTGCCACCACCGGTGTCCCCTCCCCCTCCTCCCACTCCATCCCCTCCCCCTGCTCTGGTTTGCTCTCCCTTTTTTATGGTATTTGTTAGGCACTTACTAGGTGCTTGTATCCACCCCAGCGCTTGATACAGTGCCTGGCACATAGTAAGCACTTAACAGTGCCTGGCACATAGCACTTAACAAATGCCATCATTATTATTAACAAATACCATCATTTATATTATTAGGTGCCAAGTACTATATATACTATACCCTGGAGAAAATACAAGCAAAACAGGTTGGACACAGTCCAGTCCCACATGAGACTCATAGGTTTAGTCCCCATTTTACAGATGAGGTAAGAGGCACAGAGAAGTTATGCAACTTGCTAAAGATCACACAGCAGACAAGTGGCAGAGCCGGGATTAGTACCTAGGCCCTTCTGACTCCCAGGCCAGGCTCTATCCACTGGGCCACACTGCTTCCCCCAGACCAACAACCCATCTGTGACTCGAATCCACACTCCTGGCCTCCTTCCGTTTCGGTGTCCTCACTCTCTTGCACTCTCCTCTGCCCTGCCACAGGAGAATACTGGATTGACCCCAACCAAGGCTGCAACCTGGATGCCATCAAGGTCTACTGCAACATGGAGACCGGAGAGACCTGCGTCTACCCTACCCAGCCCTCCGTGGCCCAGAAGAACTGGTACATCAGTAAGAACCCCAAGGAGAAGAAGCACATCTGGTTCGGAGAGACAATGAGCGAGGGCTTCCAGGTAAGTGGGGAACAGGTGTGTGCGTGGGTGAGGGAGGGTGGGAGGGTCTGCACCAACTCAGAACAAGAACAGGGGATGTGGGGAGAATAAGCTGGGCCTATACCAAAGCGACAAGGGGTTGGGAGGGTGTTTCTGGGACCGGCCTCCTTACTCACTCTCTACCACTCCACTACAGTTCGAATATGGCGGCAAGGGCTCCGATCCAGCCGAAGTATCCTCCCAGCTGACCTTCCTGCGCCTGATGTCCACCGAGGCCTCCCAGAACCTCACCTACCACTGCAAGAACAGCGTGGCCTATATGGACCAGGCTTCAGGAAACCTGAAAAAGGCCCTGCTGCTCCAGGGCTCCAACGAGATCGAGATCCGGGCCGAGGGCAACAGCCGCTTCACCTATGGCGTCACAGAGGACGGCTGCACGGTGAGCCGGGCCCTCCCTTTCCCCAAGCAGCCCCTCTCTCACCATCCCGCCATCGGTCCTGTCCCTGCCTGGAGCTCCAACGCCTCTGCTCTGGCGCTACCTCCAGCCAGTCACTTAATGGCCTTAGTCCTAGGTGCTTCCTAGGTGCCAAGCACTGTGCCAAGAACTGGGGTAGATAGGACACAGACTTTGACCCCCTTGGGGTTCACAATCAAAGATGTAGGTAGGATGGTTGTACAGAACATAAATTTGGGAGTCAGAGGTCATGGTTTCTAATCCCAGCTCTGCCACTTGTCTGCTGTGTGGCCTTGGGCAAGTCACTTAATTTCTCCGTGCTTCAGTTACTTCATCTGTAAAAATGGGGATTAAGCCTTCAAACCCCACGCGGAACATTCATTCATTCATTCGTATTTATTGGGCACTTACTGTGTGCAGTGCACTGTACTAAGCGCTTGGGAAGTACAAGTTGGCAACATATAGAGTCGGTCCCTACCCAACAAAGGACTTACAGTCTAGAAGACTAAAGACTAAAGAAGACTAAAGTAGAAGACGTTGGACACGGACTGTGTCCAACCCGATTGCTTGTTTCCACCGCAGCGGTTGGTACAGTGCCTGGAATTTAGTATGCGCCTAACAAATACTGCAGTTTTTATAATTACTATTATTCTTGGCTGCATTTTGCAGAAATGGGAAAACAAGGGTCCGAAAGGTGGCTTGAGTTGCCCAAGGTCACACTGCAGGCCAGGGGCAGAGCCAGACTTTGAACTCGGCCATGCTGCCTCCCCCCAATCCCCTCCAGGCCTCAGTTTCTCCTTTAGGAGAGTGGAGGGAAAAAGTCTTTTGTGTCCCCCCCCATCCCGAACCTGCTGGCCCTGCAGGATAGTCGTGGTCAGGTTATCATCCTGGCAGCTCCCTCACCGACCTCCTCCCCCCCCCCTCCTCTCACTCCCCCCGTTAACCGCCCCCCTCCCCTCCTCTTGCAGAGTCACACCGGAACCTGGGGCAAGACGGTCATCGAATACAAGACCACCAAGACCTCCCGCCTGCCGGTCATCGACTTGGCCCCCATGGACATTGGTGCTCCCGACCAGGAATTCGGCATCGACATCGGGCCCGTTTGCTTCCTGTGAACGCCCCTCCACCCGGCTTCCTTCGACACCCCGGCTCCCTTCCCCGGAAAGAGAACCCACCCCCACCGGCCGGAAAACAAGACAAAGCAAAGGAACCGTTTCACATGGACTTGAATTCGTGGTTTTTATTTTCCTCTCCATTCAGTTCTCCAACCTAGTTCTCGTCTCCGTCAAACCCGACCGAAAAAAAAGCATTAAACCAAAAAAAAAGCGAATAAATAAATAACTTTTTAAAAAAAGGAAATTGGGTCCACTTGCTTGAAGAAAGATGTGGGGCCGCCGAGAAGGCCGCTCTCCCCTTCCCCCTCGTCTGCACCTCGACCCCCCCCGCCCCCCGTCCAGGGGCAGAGGCCGAAGAGAGAAAACGGGGCGACAAGTGATCAGAGCGGGTCCCTCCGGACCCCGCGGAGGCTATTCTTTGCTGGCCTTCGGGAGCCCTGGACAGGACGTCGCTAGCCTCGAGGGCCGAAGGGTCTCCGGGGGGGGGCAACACCCCTCCCCCCTTGTTTCTCCGGGACGGGAGGTGAGAGGAGGGGGCAGATGGCAAGAGAGAGCTGCGAAGGGTCAATTGTATATGTTTGTTGTCAGAAGACTACCTCTCGTCACCGCGGGCGTCGCCTAGAAGGGGCAGGGGAGGGGGGGCTTCGCGGCCCCTCTCCCGGGGCCGCCCCACTCTGACCACTGGTGCTAATTCTTCGGTGTCCAGCTCTCCGCCCGCCCCCGCCCGGCCGAGGGATGCCAGCCACCTGGGTCCGGTGGGGAGGTGTTGGGGGTGGGGGTCACCACGTGGTGCTCTAACAGTTGCAAAGCGCAGTGTCCACCAATGTCTAGCTTTGCTCCCTTCCCGCTTTGGGACTTTTGTGAATTTTCTAAGGTGCTATTTTTCACCCCAACCGGATCAACAGCTTGCCGGCCTAAGCCCTCACCTCCCATCTCGGGGTATGGATTCCCCCGCCACCCCCATCTCGGCGGGTGGACTCGCCTGCCACCGCCATCTCGGCGGGTGGACTCACCCTTCCTTTTTTTGATCCCCCTTCCCTCCCCCCCAACCATCTGTCTCTGTCTCCCCTCTGTCTGGTCCTCCTCCTCCCCTCCGCCCCCCACCCCTACCCCCCCAGGGCCCCGGACCCCCTCTCTCTTGATGGGGGTCTTGCTCTCGGTGGGTCTCATTCCGAGGCGGGAGGCTGATGGGCATGGGAGCGACCGTCGACGTCTGTACCTATGTTGTATGTGTATAATAATTTGAGATGTTTTTAATTATTTTGACTGCTGGAATAAAGCATGTGGAAATGATCCAAACAGATTTCCGTGCCCGAGCATATTATATCCATCCCGGCCCAGCCCAAGGAAGGGGGCGGGGGGTGGGGGCTGGGGAAGGGGCAGGGGGTGAGGTCTGAGAGGATCCTTTCCCTCTTCCTCTAATCTGCTCAGGTCGTTCCAGATGGCGTCAGCTTGGGTCTCTTTGGGTCTCCCTCTTTGTGTTTCTATTTTTCCCTCTCCTCTCTGTCTCTCTCTCTCTGTCTCTCTCTCTCTCTGTCTCTCTCTCTCTGTCTCTCTCACCTTGTCTTCTGTCTCTCCCTTTGTGTGTGACTCCCTCTCTGTCTCTCCCACATCTCTCTCTGTCTCTCACCCTGTCTTCTCTCTCTCCATTCATTCAATCGTATTTATTGAGCGTTTACTGTGTGCAGAGCGCTCTGCTAAGCACTGGGAAGAGCATAATACATCTGCGTCTAACTCACTCTTTGTGTCTCTCCCCATGTTTCTGCCTTTCTCTTCCTCTGTCTTTGCCTCTCTCTGCATCTATCTTTGTGTTTTTCTCATTCTGTGCCTCATTCTCTTCCTCTTCGTCTCGTTATATTATGTCTCTCCCCGTGGCTGTTTTTCTTTGTGCCTGACTCTCCCTCTTTCTGTGACTGTTGCTTCTTCACTCTCTCATCGTCCTTCTCCGTGCCACTCTTTCTTCCTCTCTGTGTTTCTGTCTCTCTCCCCTCCTCTTACATTTTCGGATCCCTGCCACCCTCTCAGCTCAACTTCTCTCAACTATTCTCCCTCTCCATCACTGTTTTCTCCTCTCTCGTCTCCCCTCTTCCCACATCCCTCTTCCCATCTTCTCTCTCCTCCCACACCCCCTTTCCATTCCTTTCCAGCCAATCCTCTCTTTCCTCCAAAGATGACCAATTTCACCTTTCCCCAGTCCTTTGCAGGTCCCGGGGAGGGGGTCCAAAGAAGCGGGGGTTTTTGCAGGCAGGTGATGGGGGGCCGGGAGGCTCAGCTTTGGGCTAAAACCACCGACTCAAAAGCCCCTCGTCATCAGTCACTTCATGGACCATCAGCTTGCTTCTCGAATCTCTTCTGCCCCTGTCTCTGCCTGTCTCTCCAAATGATCAGACTCCTCAGGCTGAGAGGAGCCTTTAGAAGTCAGCTAGTCCAATCCCCTTCCTCCAAGCACGAAGACATCCACATTTTTAATCCCCTACTCTGGCCTTTTCTTTCTCCCGGTCCTTCCGGGTCATCCTCTCTACCTTCCCCTTTTCTTTCTCCTTTCTCTGCCTTAGTGTTAGACTCTGTGGTTTCTCTCTGACCTCTGTCCTTGGCTTTAAGCACTCAATCAGCATTCTCCCCTCTACTTATCCTCTCTCCTCCCTCACTATTCCCCAGCTCGCACACTTTGTTCCTACTCATGTACCTCACCCTCACTTCCTTGCCATCGATCTCGCCCTCCCTCCTACCAGCTCCACCACTTGTCAGCTGTGTGACTTTGGGCAAGTCACTTAACTTCTCTGGGCCTCAGTTCCCTCATCTGTAAAATGGGGATTAAGACTGTGAGCCCCCTGTGGGACAACCTGATCACCTTGTAACTCCCCAGTGCTTAGAACACTGTTTTGCACATAGTAAGCACTTAATAAATGCCATCATTATTATTATTACCTGGAACTCCTTCCCCCTCCATATCTGGCAGACCACCATTTTGCCATTTTTAAAGCTTTACTAAAATCACACCTCTTTCAGGAAGCCTTCCTTGACCAATCTCTCATCTCCCCACCCTATTTCTCTCCCTACAGCATCATCTATGCATTGAGTCCTCACCCACTAAGCACGGCATTCACCCCTGTGGACTGTAAGCTCTTTGTGTGAAGGGATTGCGTTTACCAAATATTGTACTTTCCCAAGCACTTAGTACAATGCGCTGCACATTGCAACCATTGGTTGATTGGGTGATTGATTACTACCTCCATTACTTAAGTAAAATCCTTAAAGTCTGCTACTTCCCCCTACCTAATTTATTTTAGTGTCTGTCTCCTCTGCTATACTGTAAACTTCTTGGGGGCAGAGGTCCTGACTACTAACTCTACTATACTCTCCTAAGAGTTTAGTATAGTGCTCAATTGATATGATTGATTGACTGACTCTTGCTCTCTCTTGCCCTGCAACTGGCTCCTGGATCACATGTTTCCTAATTTTTTTAATGGTATTAAGTGTTTACGATGTGCTAGGCACTGTACTAAGCACAGAGGTAAATACAAGCTAGTCAGGTTGAACACAGACCATGTCCCACATGGGGTTCACAGTCTTAATCCCCATTTTACAAATGAGGTAATTGAAGCAGAGGGAAGTGAAATGACCCTCTAGACTGTAAACTTGGGCAGGGACAGTGTTTGTTTATTGTTATATTGTAAAATAATAAATAATTATGGTATTTGTTAAGTGCTTACTATGTGCCAAGCACTGTTCTAGGCCCCGGGGTAGGTACAAGATAATTAAGTTGGCTGACTTGAAGCTCACAGTCTTAATCTCCATTTTACAGATAACAGAAGCACAGAGAAGGGGAATGACCCTGTAGACTGTAAACTCGTTTTGGGCAGGGAAAGTGACTGTTTATTATTCTGTCGTACTCTCCCAAGCGCTTAGTGCAGTGCTCTGCACACAGTAAGGGCTAGATAAATACGATTAACTGCCTGACTCGATCCGGGATTAGAACCCCACGCTGCTTCTCTTCCCTCCTCAAAGGCGCTGGGAGACACCTGGAACTGGGGGAGACACCTGGAAAACCAGGGATGGATTTTGGCCCTCCGGCACTTGCCTGGAGGCAGCAGCTGCCCATGTCGGTGGGGAATTGGAAGACTCCGCCTCAGGTTTTCCAAACCGGAGACTGAGAGTTCCAGGGAGACCTGGTTTAGCAGTTTAGTGATCAGTCTACCGGGAATATTGACTAGGGCCTACGTGGAGCAGAGCCGGGGAGAGTGCAAAGTGGGTATAAAATAACCAGTCCACGAGGAGGTTCACAATCCAAAACACGAAAGGGGTGGGGCGGGGAGATACTGCAACAAGGAAGGAATGACAAGGTAATTTACTTTAATTTTTATGGTATTTGTTAAGCTCTTACTATGTGCCAGGCACTGTGCTAAACGCTGGAAATTCAGTCCAACAACGCATGTGCGTAGGATTAATGGCGACTGAATGTGCTGTATCTGTAGGTGAACCCGCGTGTGAGCTTGTGAATGTTTTTATATCTGTTTGTGTCTCGGATTGTGGTTCTGTGAGTCTGTGTTGTGTGTCCGAATCAGTTTGTGTCTGTGAGTCCGTGCGTGAATCTGGGAGTCCGAATCTGTGACAGTGTGCGCGTGTAGGTGTGCAAATGTGTTCGTGTTTGAGACTGTGTCTGTGAGTCCTTCTCTGTGTGGGCGAATCAGTTTGTGAAGCTGTGTATACATTATCATCATTACGGTGTTTAAGCGCTTACTATGTACCAGGCACTGTGCTAAGCGCTGAAAAATATATAAAATCCCCACCCCACAAAGGGTCCCGGGGGCGGAGGGAAGGGGGAGGGAAGAGTCTGACGCCTTCCAGGGAATGGCGTAATAATAATCATTACATCATTAATACATGTGTCTGGGAGTTGTGTGACTTGAGTCTGTGTGTAACTATATTTTGGGGGGCTGGGGTCTCCGCTTTCTGCCTCCCGTTGCTGCTGAGCAGTCGGATTCCGGCCCCTCCCCCCTCGCCCCGGCCGGCCTTCAATGGGGCCATTGTAGCCTCGACCCCGGCCGGGCCAGCCCTCTTCCTCCTCCTCCTCCTCCTGACATCACCGCCGCCCTAAATAGAGCGGCTCGAGCCCTCTCCTCCAAACCTCCCTCCGCCGCCGCCCCTGGCTCTGAGCCCGGCCGGAGGCTCCGGTCCTTCGGCCGGTGGTGAGATCCGGGAGGCTGGCGTGGAGGAGAGGGGCCGGGGCCACCGCGCAGGGAGAGAGTCTGTCGATCCGGGAACCGCCGAGCTGCTGCAGAGGATGCCCGCCCTGGATTATCCAGACTGGATTCCCCGAGATCGACTGGGTATCCGGGACCTTGTTGGATTACCGAGACCTTCCTGGCCAGAAATACAGCAGAGTAGCTCCTTTATCCCAGGATCCCGTTGGGAGCCCCCACTTAGTGCTGACTGGATTTCCAGCTTCCCTCCCAATCCTAGGTGTCTTCTTCACCCCCATTCCCACCAGGCTCCCTGTGGTTATTCCTCTCTAAACTCTCCTCCCTGGACTGCAGGGAGCTGGGCCACTGGCCACTGACTTGGGTGGTCACCGTGGGTGTGTGCCTGGATGTATGGGAAAGGTAACGGGGACTGGGTGCCAGTTGGGTATGTTAGGGTGGAAGAACGTGTTTGTTCATTGGGAAGTATGTGTGTGTGCATCCAAAGTAGCATGAAAGAGACGGTGGGTGTGTAAGTCTGGCTGGGTGTGAATGTTTCTGTGTGTGTGTGTGTGTATGGGGGCGGGGATCTCAATCTGGTTGTGTTTGAATGAGTGTGAGTCTCTGAACAGGCTTCAATTTGTGTTTGTAGTACAGAGTCTGTGGGCACAGTTGAGTGAATGTGTATTTGTGTGTGTGTGTGTCTGTTTGAAAAGAACTTGAGGGTGTGTTGCTTTGCCAAGTCATGAGTGTGTCATGCTGAATCTGAGGATAAGAATGGATAATATTGAGGCTGTCTACCTACGGTTTTGACACCTGTCTACATGTTTCATTTTGTTGTCTGTTTCCCCCTTCTAGACTGTGAACCCATTTTTGGGTAGGGACCATCTCTATATGTTGCCGACTTGTACTTCCCAAGTGCTTAGTACAGTGCTCTGCACACAGTAAACGCTCGATAAATATGATTGAATGAATGTGTGTGTGTGTGTGTATGTGCACGTGAAAGCACATGCCCATGCTGTGTGGTGTTGATTGGGAAGGAAGAATTGGATTTGCCTGGTTGTGAAGCTGTGCTGGCTTGTGAGTGTTTGTGTTTGGTATTGCTGTTATGTGTGTTCATGATGCAGTGTGAGTGTGTATTGCTACACCCTAGTTGTGTACCAGGGCTGCTCCACTCTAGACTGTAAACTTGTTATGGGCAGGGAATGTGTCTACTCATTCTGTTGTATTGTACTCTCCCAATCACTTACTACAGTGCCCTGCGCATAGTAAGCACTCATAAATACAATTGATTGCTGCTGGGTGAAACTGTGAGCCTGGGCTGGGTCTGTGGTTGCATTGCTCTTGTGTGTGGTTGTATAGAAGGCTTTGAGGTTGTGTGGGGGCTGTGTGGAGGTTGTGTTGGGGGGTTATACTGCACTCTAAGAGGGGGAGTGTGAGTTACTGTGTAAGTGTGGGCTTGAGAGTGTATGATTGTGTGTGTGTGGTTTTGAAACTGTGTGATTGTGTTTGAGTGTCAGTGAGTGTAAGAGTGTGTCACTATGTGTTTGAGAGTGTATGACTATTTGAAACTATATAACTTTGAGAGTGTATGTTGGTATGTGTTTAAACGTGCGACTGCGTGTGTTTGAGAGTGAATGATTGTGTGTTTTAAACCATATGACTGTGTATTTGAGGTGTATATCAGTGTGTTTAAAAGTGTGATTGGATGTTTGAGAGTATTTGTGTGTGAAACTGTATGACTGGGTTTGGAAGTGTATGCCTGTATAGGTGTCTGTTTTTGAGATTGGCTGTGTGAGTGTGTATTTGAAAGAGTATGGCTATATGAATGTGCGCAAGCATGTGTGTGTTTGAGAGCAAGAAGGAGAGAACAGCAGATCTGTTGGACTCAGCCCGTCATCTCCTCCAGTTCCAGCCTCTATGCCCTCCATCTTGGACCAGAGGAGGATACAGACTTTGTGTTTCTTTGTGGGACAGGAGCTGAGGGCTGGAGTTGAGAGGCCCTGCAGGTCCCTCAGGACAGGCAGGGAGGGGCCCCATGCTGGTATCGGACCCCTCCTGAGAACAGGGGAAGTAGCCATAGGTCAGGGCAGGGGGGCCACAGGATAAGGGAGAAAAAAGAACTCTGTTCCACCCCCGTGGCTGGCTCACCTGGGACCTGCCAATCTCCGTCTCTCTTGAGGTCGAAATAAGAGGAAATGCAATAGGAGGGATTTTTGATTAGAGAGCAAAAAGAACATTCTCACAGTGACCTGAAATTGAGAAGCTAGGCAAGGCTGTAGAGTTTCCTTCTTGGAGATATGGGGTTAAGTTGGGAGTGGAGGGCTCTCCTCTAGGAAAGCCCAGGCAGGATACTCTGTGCTCCAAACTTTGGAGCCACCAGCCCCTTCTGCCTTCAAGGTTCAGAAGGGGCAAGCACCAGTCTCAGGTCCCACAGAAATTTACAGAGTGCAGGAAGAGCTTTTGTGTGGGGGGAACTTCAGCCTTGTGTCTCCCCCTTCTAGAGTGTGAGCCCATTGTTGGGTAGGGACCGTCTCTATATGTTGCCGACTTGTACTTCTCAAGCGCCTAGTACAGTGCTCAGCACACAGTAAGTGTTCAATAAATACAATTGAATGAATGAATCCTTTCCTCCCCCGGGGATTGGGCTCTTTTGGGGCCCCATGACCTAAGCTTTCTTGCCCACTCTCAAGGCCAGCTTGGAACTATGGATTAGAGGAGAAATATATATATGTCTCTGTGTGTGTGTGTGTGTGTGTGTGTGTGTGTGTATGCTTAGTACAATGCTCTGCACACAGTAAGTGCTCAATAAATACGATTGAATGAATGAATATATATGAATGCATATTCATTCATTCAATCGTATATATGTATATATATACCTATATATATGTATGAGAGAGAGAGAGATGAACAAAGGCCCACACTGAACCCAGGATCAGAGAAACAGGTTGTCTCCCTCTGGGGCCTCTTTGGGGCAAGGGTGGGTAACTGGGGAAGTTGGCCTAGTGGATAGAACACAAGCCTAGGAGTCAGAAGGACCTGGGTTCTAATCCCAGCTCTACCACTTGTCTGCTGTGTGACTTTGGGCAAGTCACTTCACTTCTCTGTAAAATGGGGATTAAGACTGTGAGCCCAATGTGGGAAAGGGACTGTGTCCAACCCAATTACCTTGTATCTACCCCAGCACTTAGTACAGCGCCTGGCAGATAGTAAGTGCATAATACCACAATTATTATATTATTATTAAACCTAAATATTGGAGCCCTGAAATTTACAATAGGTTCATTACTATTAAACCTGAATATTGAGCCCTGGGGAAGGGATTTCTGGACCTTTTGGACTTCTTGTATTTCTGTGTAAGACCTCCAGCTGGGAGTCCCGATGCTCCAGCCCAGAAGCAGCTGCACTAGGATGTAGGGAGACTATGCTCCAGAGAGAAGGGGGTCTGCCTGCTGCTACCATTGAGGACTCATGGCCCTGGGGAACAGACTCTCGGGACGGACTGGACAACAGAGCTTGGAAAATACCAGGCAGAGCTGGCCGGGCACAGAAGACAAGGGAGGTATTCGGGGAATAGGGGAGCCTTCATGAGAGGAGGGACAGAAAGGGTCAGGACTCTCCAGGCTGGACAGATGCAGGATGAAAGCAAAAGGGGTTGAACGAGGAATGGAGTGGGGAGAGAGCACAGGGAATCTGTTCCCATGGGAAGTTGGGCAGCCAGAAACACCAGCAGGGTCCGGGGGAGGGTGGAGGGAATAGGAGATGGAAAGATTCATGGGTGAACATCCATGCTGAGTCACCAGAGGATGAGTCAGGGATGGAGAGGGGAGACTCAGGGGTTTTTGGATGGCCTATGTTGGGTCACAGGGGCAGAGTAAGGAATGGAGAGGGGAGATTTAGAAGTGAGGGGAGGTTCAGGCTGAGTCACAGGGGGAGAGTAAGAGATGGAGAGGGGAGAGTCAGAGGTGTTGGAAGGTCCGGGCTGGGTCAGTCGGAGAAAGTCTGGGATGGACAGGGAAGAATCAGAGGTGTGGGATGGTCCACACTGCGTCACAGGAGGAGTCAGAAATAGAGAGGGGAGACTCAGGGGTGTTGGATGGGCTCAGAGACAGAGTTAGGGATAGACAGAGGAGAGTCAGGGGTTTTAGATGTTCTTTGTTGGGACATAAGGGAGAGTCAGGGATGGAAAGAGTAGAATCAGAGGTGTTGGAGGCCCCTGTTAGATCACAGGGATATAGTCAGGGATGGAGAAGGGAGAGTCAGAATCTGCTCCATCCATAACCATGAGGGTGGGTGTCCATGAGGGTAACCAACACATGGTTCCTCCAAGCATCCTGGTGCCCCTGTTGAAGACAAGTCCTGGTCTGGATGACCTACAGGACTGACCAGGGAGTGTTTTCTCTGTCTTGGCCCAAGGTGGAAGAGGGAGGTTCTGTCTTTTTTGGATTGGGCAGAATCCCTTCTCCAGACAGATCCCACTTAGGAGCCCTGAAGGTCCTCCTTTTCCAGGGAGCTGGAAAGAGAGAATTCCCGGAAAGGGGGGGCAGAGCTGAACAATTCCAGACCGCCCCATCCCCACCCCCTCCAGTCCCCGAACCATGCCAGGACCTTAAACCAAGGGCAGGGACTGCAGGGAGGGCAGCCAGGAGTTCTGGAAGAGGAGAGACGTTGGGAAGAGGAGAGATGCCGCGAGGAGGAGAGAGGCAGTGACTTCCAGATCCATTATTTTTATTTCTTTCTTAGGCATGTTCAGATCATCTCTCCTCACCCTCCCCTCTGTCTCCAGACCCTGGGGCCCTAGCTGGTCAGTGGCAGGGGCCTGTGTGGGTAAGCAGAAGTTCTTGGGGTGGGAGATAGGAGGGTACTGCTGGCCGGGGGTTGGGGAGGGCTATATCCAGAGGTGAAGGCTGCCCTGAGCCCAGGGACAAGAAGAGGGACTACCCAGAGGGTGCCTGCCATGGGCATGATGCCCACAGCTAGAGCCCCCTGCCCCTCATCATCCCTGCCTCTTTCCACGTCAATGCTGTGCCTGGATGAGGGGCACCCGGGCACTGTCATACAGAGGGGGCATCCTCTCTCCCGTCCGCACGTTGAACATGGGCAGTGTGGACAGGGGACGAGGCACTGCACGACTGGCCGCCATCTGCCGTAGCTCCTCTGTGTTGCCAAGGATGGAGCTGTGATGGACCATCTGGATGCTGAGGGGTGGGAGGGAGAGGGTCAGCGAGGCCGCCAGAATGCACATGGGAAGTGATGCCCACAGGACCCGGGTAGAGTGGGCTGAGATGCCCAGGGAGTCTCCTTGGCCCCAGAAGGCATGTCCCCCTGTCTCTGAGCAAGTCAGCCCTGACCCTGCCTGTATACGGTTGGGGTAGGGAGGGCGTAGGTTGGAGATGAGATGGAGGAAGGTGGGGGATAGGGTAGGGGTGAAAGGGGGTAGGGGGATTGAGGTGGAGGAGGATGGATATGGGGTGGGGGGATCTCGTCCATCTCAAGCAGACCCTTGGCCCACATCCTGCCTCTGACCTTGGAATGCCCTCCCTCCTCAAATCTAACAGACAATTCCTCTCTCTCGCTTCAAAGCCTCATTGAAGGCCCATCTCCTCCGCCTTCCCCGACTAAGCCCCCCTTTCCTCTTCTCCCACTCCCTTCTGTCACCCTGACTTTTTCCCTTTATTTATCCCCCTCCCAGCCCCTCAGCACTTATGTCCACATCTATAATTTATCTATATTAATGTTCATCTCCCTCCCTAATAATAATAATAATAATGGTATTTGCTAAGTGCTTACTATGTGTCAGGCACTATACTAAGCGCTGGGGTGGATACAAGCAAATAGGATTGGACACAGTCCAAGACTGTAAACTCTTTGTGGACAGGGAATGTATCTGGTGTTGTATTCTCCCAAGCACTTAGTAAAGTACTCTGCACACAGTAAGTGCTCACAAAACACGATTGAATGAATGAATGAAGGTGGAGAAGGGTGGGGGTAGAGGAGGGTAGAAGTAGGATAGGGCGGAGGTAATGGTGGGGGACTTTGATGTCGTGATGGGGGGGCATCAGGTGGACTCGCATCTCTGTGAGCTCAAGTCTGGGGTAAGCAGACCCCCTCCACTGACTCCCCCTCCCCATCTCTTCCTCCCTATACCCCCTTCCATCTTTATTGTCCACACTTACTCCGAGGTGGCCAGGTCTCTCTTGATCCTATGAGACAAAGGGCAAATATGAGATTCAGTCCAATCCCTGGGCACCCTTAGTCACAGAGAGGGCGAGGGTACATACTCGGGTGGGGGCAGGAGGCATGAAGAGAGCTGCAAGCCAAGGGGGTTGAATGGGAGCTGGCGGTGTTCCCCAGGGAGTGCTGGCAGTATAAACTCATGACCCGAAAGAAGTGTCCTGAGTCTCTTGGCCCCAGGAGGGAGGGAGACTTGGGCCTCCCCTGTTGGCTCCCCCAGCCCCAGATACTTACACGCCCTCTCGTCGGCAGCACATGATGTAGGCTAGGAGCAATGTGAGCAGCAGGGCGAGCAGCAGGGGAAGCAGGAGAGTGAGCAGGGCCTCGGCCAGAAAGGAGCGGCTGGGGGCTTCGGTGGGAGGGTTGAAATCGGGGTCTTGTTCCAGGATCCCGTCACCCCACGTGGGTCCTGCAGTCGGTGGCGGGAGCACGGATTTATCCACCTGTGGGGGTTGAGGGGTGGGACAATTACTCCCTCACCTTTCAAAGTCTTAGCGATGGCCCATCTCCTCCAAGAGGGCTTCCCGAACTAAGCCCTCCTTTCCTTTTCTCCCCCTCCCTTCTGTATCACTATGACTTGCTCCTTTCATTCATTCCTTCCTTCCAGCCCCTCAGGACTTATTTCCGTATCTGTCATTTATTTATATTAATGTCTGTCTCCCTCTCTAGCCTGTAAGCTCGTTGTGTCTATTGTTGTATTGTACTCTCCCAATCGCTTAGTACAGTGCTCTGAACACAGTAAGCACTCAATAAATGTGATTGAATGAATTTTAAAAAATAAATGATGGTATTTGTTAAGTGCTTACTATGTGCCAGGCACGGTACTAGCATGGTTTAGTGGCAAAAGCTTGGGAGTCAGAGGACGGGGGTTTTAATCCGGCCTCGGCACTTGTCGGCTGTGTGGCCTTGGGCAAGCCACTTAACTTCTCTGTGCCTCAGTTACCTCATCTGTAAAATGGGGATTAAGACTGTGAGCCCCACGTGGGACAACCTGATTACTTTGTACCTATCCCAGCGCTAAGAACAGTGCTAGGCACCTAGTAAGCGCTTAACAAATACCATAATAATAACAATAATTATTATTACTAAGAATTAATAATAATAATAATGATGGCATTTGTTAAAGCATTTCCTATGTGTAAAGCACTGTTCTAAGCCCTGAGGAGGATACAAGGTGATCAGCATTGGGGTGGATTCAAGCAAATCCCTGTGCCATGTGGGGCTCACAGTCTCAATCCCCATTTTACAGAAGAGGTCACTGAGGCCCAGGGAAGTGAAGTGACTTACCCAAGGTCACCCAGCAGACAAGGGGCGGAGCCAGGATTAGAACCCATCGAAGGAATGATCGATGCTCGCAGCTGGGCCCGCCCCGTGGTCCCTCTTCCTGGCCGCCTCATCCGGCCAGATGCAATTGGGTCCCACCCACCCTCTCCCCTCTGGGCACATCTGGCACAGAACCATATCTTTGTTTTGTTTTGTTGTCTGTCTCCCCCTTCTAGACTGTAAGCCCGTTGTTGGGTAGGGACCGTTTCTATATGTTGCCGACTTGTACTTCCCAAGCGTTTAGTACAGTGCTCTGCACACAGTAAGCGCTTGATTAATACGATTGAATGAATGAATGAATCTTGGCCCGGGCTCCGCCAAGAATCCCGGTGGTCGCCCCAATGGGCTCGCGGTGAGCCGCGCCCCCCTGTGGTGGGAAGGCGAAGGTGCATACTTGAATGGGCAGGAATGATAATAATAATAATGGCATTTATTAAGCGCTTACTATGTGCAAAGCACTGTTCTAAGCGCTGGGGAGGTTACAAGGTGATCAGGTTGTCCCATGTGGGGCTCACAGTCTTAATCTCCATTTTACAGATGAGGGAACTGAGGCCCAGAGAAGTTAAGTGACTTGCCCAAAGTCACACAGCTGACAAGTGGCAGAGGTGGGATTTGAACCCATAATAATACTAATAATGGTGGTATTTGTTAAGCGCTTACTATGTGCAAAGCACTGTTCTAAGCACTGGGGGGGATACAAGGTGATCAGGTTGTCCCACTTGGGGCTCACAGTCTTAATCCCCATTTTACAGATGAGGTAACTGAGGCACAGAGAAGTTAAGTGGCTTGTCCAAGGTCACACAGCTGACAAATGGCAGAGCCGGGATTCGAACCCATATCCTCTGACTCCCAAGTCCGGGTTCTTTCCACTGAGCCACGCTGCTTCCCCATAACCGCTGACTTCAAAGCCCGTGCTCTTTCCACTGAGCCACGCTGCTTCTCTATGGGGGGGGTGCTGAAGGGGGGGCTGGGGGGACTAAGGGGGGCTGGGGAGGAAGGGGGCCCGGCCCTGAGTCGCTCACCAGGGAGATGTTGCACCAGTCGATCCGAAACTGAGGCCCGAAGCTGTCGTAGCACGACAGGACGGGTTGCTGACCCTGCTGACAGCGTTGCAGGTTGCTGGGGGTCCTGGCCTCCTTCAGGCAGTCGGAGAAAGGGCTCGCGGAGCCCACCTTGATGTAGACCCTAAGGGGGAGGACCGACAAGTACAGTGCTCCGCACACAGTAAGCGCTCAATAAATGAGAGTGAATGATTGAATGAATGACGGGCTGCGGCACCGCTGGGGGACGTCAGGGGGCGCCACTGTGGGCAGGGGCAGAGGGTGGGGAGACTGGTTTGGGGTGGGGAGGAGAAAGGATTTCCCTCCCCCGCCCCCCCCATCTGCAAACTAGTTGTGGGCAGGGAATATGTCTGTTTATTGTTGTATTGTCCTCTCCCAAGCTCTTAGTACAGTGCTCTGCACACAGTAAGTGCTCAATAAATACGATTGAATGAATGCTGGAATGAAGACCGAGGTTAAGGCAGTTGTACCCCCCCAAGTGCTTAATACAGTGCTCTGCACACAGTAAGCGCTCAATAAATACAATTGAATGAATGATGGATTGAAGGCAGAGGTTAAGGCAGTTGCATTGTGTACGCCCAAAACGCTTAGTACAGTGCTCTGCTCAAAGTAAGCACTCAAAAAAATAAGATTGAATGAATGACGGAATGAAATCAGAGGTTGACAGTTGTACTGAACTCCTCCCAGCGCTTAGTACAGTGCCTTGCACACAGTAAGTGCTCAATAAATACGATTGAATGAATGAATAAGGGAGGGATGGGGTCTCGGGGCTGGGGGTGGGATCTCTCCATCCCCCCCCATTGGTCCATCCAGCCTCCCTCCCCATTCAGAGTCCAAGCCACCCTCCTTTAGGCAGCCTGCCCTGATTGAGAGGCCCGGGGGCACGGGGTGGGGTAGGGGGCCCCTACCCCTCCTTCCTGCCCTCGATGGGCAAGGGCACGCGGCCGCCACGGTCCAAGGCGGAGGTGACATTGAGGAGCTGCAGATCTCCGGGGGCCCAGAGACCCTGCAAGGCCTCGAGGAAGCGTTGGGTCGTGGGCAGTGCTAGAGCCTCCTCCACATCATGGCTGCAAAGAAGGAACTCAGCCTCCAAGGGGAGCCGGGGACCTGGGGTGATGAGGCAGGGAAGGGGTTGCCGTTTTTCAGTCTCCAGCTTCCATTACCGCCCCCCACCCCGACTCATGTCCCCCAGTACCCTCACACCCCAGATACCCTCGGCTTTCTTCAACCTGTAATTCTAGTATCTAATAATAGTAATTGTGGTATTTATTAAGCGCTTACTATGTGCCAGGCATTGTACTAAGCCCTGGAGTGGATAATAATAATGATGGCATTTATTAAGTGCTTACTTTGTGGAAAGCACTGTTCTAAGCACTGGGGAGTTTACAAGGTGATCAGGTTGTCCCATATGGGGTTCACAGTCTTCATCCCCATTTTACAGATGAGGGAACTGAGGCCCAGAGAAGTGAAGTGACTTGCCCAAAGTCACACAGCTTCAAAGCCCTACTGAGAGCTCACCTCCTCCAGGAGACCTTCCCAGACTGAGCCCCCTTCTAACTCTCCCCCTCCCCATCCCCCCCCCCCACGTCCTTCCCCTTCCCATAGCACCTATATATATGTTTGTACAGATTTATTACTCTATTTTACTTGTACATATTTACTATTCTATTTATTTAATTTTGTTAATATGTTTTGTTTTGTTGTCTGTCTCCCCCTTCTAGACTGTGAGCCCATTGTTGGGTAGGGACCGTCTCTATGTGTTGCCAACTTGTACTTCCCAAGCGCTTAGTACAGTGCTCTGCACACAGTAAGCGCTCAATAAAGACGATTGAATGAATGAATGAACACAGCTGACAATTGGAGGAGCTGGGATTTGAACCCATGACCTCTGATTCCAAAGCCCATGCTCTTTCCACTGAGTCACACTGCAAATCGGGTTGGACACAGTCCCTGTCCCTCAATCTCAATCCCCATTTCTCGGATGAGGTAACTGAGGCCCAGAAAAGTGAAATGACTTGCCTAAAGTCACACAGCAGAGAAGTGGCAGAGTCAGGATTAGAACCCATGACCTTCTGACTTCCAGGCCGGTGCTCTATCCACTTCTATCCACTACACCATGCTACTTCTAGTGTCTGTTTCTCCTTTTAGATTGAAGGCAGGCATCTTGTCTACTAATTCTACTGTATCCTCCTAAGCACTTAGTACAGTAATAATAATGGTAATGATAATAATAATGGTACTTGTTAAGTGCTTAGTATATGCCAAATACTGTATTAGTTTAGAGTGCTTACTATGATGCTCTGCTAATAATAGTAATAATAACGTTAGTAATAATGACAGTAATAATAATAATAGTACTTGTTAAGAGTTTACTATGTGCCAAGCACTGTACTTAGGGCCGGTGTAGATACAAGATAACCAGGTTGAACACAGTCCTTGTCTCATGTGGGGCTGGCAGTGTAAGTATGAAGGCATAAGATTTAATACCCATTTTACGGATGAGGAAACTGAGGCTCAGAGAAGTAAGTGTGCAATAAATACCATTCATTGATTGGTTTTGTCTGTCCCCTGCTGGACTGTAAACTCTTTGAGGGCAGGGATCATGTCTACATATTAATTTATACTCTCCCAAGTTCTTAATGCAAAGCTCTGTCTACAATAAGCACTCAATAAATAGTATTGATTGATGATTGACTCTGGGTCCCCTTGGATGGGGTGTCAGGCCCTGCTTCTCCTGGGGTCTCTGGGAAGACTGTTTTGGAGAGGGTGATAAAAGAGTCTGGGACTGAGGTAGGGAGAGGTCAGTGGAGATTGTATTATTATTATTAATAATAATTAGTAGTAGTATTTGTTGAGGGCTTATTGTGTGTCAAGCTCTGTTCTAAGCACTGGAATAGATAAAAGCTAATCACGTTGGACACAATCCCTGTCCCACATGGGGCTCACAGCCTTAATCCCCATTTTACAGATGAGGTAACTGAGGCCCAGAGAAGTGAGGGCCTTGCCCAAGGCCACACATCAGGGTGGTGACTGGGGGAGTCTTGGCAGGTCTCAGCGATACCTGTGGGGTCTCCGATGTCCAGGACCATTCTCTGCCGGGCCGTCTCATAGCTGCGTCTGTTATAGGCTGTGATCTGTGGGAGGCAATAGGAAGAGCTGAGCACTCTGCGCAGGGGACAAGGAGCCTGCTGTTGGCAGGGAAAGTGTCTGTTTATTGTTATATTGTACTCTCCCAAGCGCTTAATACAGTGCCCTGCACACAATCAGCGCTGGATAAATACAATCGAATGAATGAATTCATTCAATCGTATTTATTGAGTGTTTGAATGAATGAAGCTCAGCAGACACCTCCTTTTGGGAGGGGGCAGGGGCTGGGGTCCTCAGAAGTAGATTTAACCTGGGCTTTTATTGAGATTGGGTGATGAGGGAGGCGAAAAGGAGGGGATGGCAAAGAATCTGAAACACCATGCAAATCAATTTGCAAATGAGCATCTGTTTCCTGTGGGGGCTGCTGGCAGCTCAGGCTGTGGAAGTTGTGGGGTGGGGGGGGGCAGGGTACCTCAATCACCAGGCGGCCGCGGTCAATCTGGGTGGGAGAGCCGTAGAGGAAGCCTGGCTGGTCGGGGGTGCGCTGGGTGTAGCGCAGCCACTTGGGCAAGTCTGGGTGGTCCAGCAGGTGGGGGTGGAAGGTCATGGGCTCGTGGGGCACCGGTCCTGGCAGAGAGGAGAGGTGGTGAAGGGAGGATAGAAAGGAGGTAATTATAATCATTAGGGTATTTGTTAAGTGCTTACTTTGTGCCAGGCACTGTACTAAGCGCTGGGGTGGATACAAGCAAATTGGGTTGCACACAGTCCCTGTCCCACGTGGGACTCACAGTCTCACTCCCCAATTTACAGGTGAGGTCACTGAGGCCCAGAGAAGGGAAGTGACTTACCCAAGGTCATACAGTGGACAAGCGGTGGAGCTGGGATTAGAGCCCATGATCTCCTGATTCCCAGGCCTGTGCTCTATCCACTAGACCATCCTGCTCCATGCTGCCCTCCCCGCCCCCTCTCTTCTTGGCCATGCTGCCCTGGCCCCTTCTCTTCCTGGCCATGCTGCCCTGGCCCCTTCCCTCAAATCTGGTCTCTTTCTGTGGAAAGAGCACAGCTCTGGGAGTCAGAGGGTGTGGATTCTAATCCTGGTGCCACCACGTCTGCTGTGTGACTTTGGGCAGGTCACTTAACTTCTCTGAGCCTCAGTTACCTCATCTGTAAAATGGGACATTTGGGACAGGGACTGTGTCCGATCCAATTACTTTGTATTTACCCCAGTGCTTAGAACGCTGCTTGGCACATAGTAAATGCTTTACAAATACCACAATTATTATTATTATCCAGCCTCGGGGTCCCAGGGTCACCTTGTGTCTTCCTCCCCACCCTTCCTCCCTCCCTGCCCTTGTCCCCTCCATCACCTGCATGGTCCCCGACTCCAAGGAATGCCGCCGGTTCCAGGGAGTGGACAAAGAGCCGGCCAACCAGTAGGGACAGGATCTGCTGACCCGCTGCCTCTGGGAGACCCCCTAGGAGTCCTGCAGGGAGATGGATACCAGGTTCAGCTACCTCCTCCCCATTCCCAACCATGGGCCTCAGTTTCCCCACCTGGAGAGGTGAGGAACAGGGAACTAGAAAAAGAGGGAGGGAACCAGAGGGTGATTGGTAACTGCCAATTGCCAATAGAATGGGGAATTGATTGTACTTCAAAATACTGGGGATTCCAGCCCCCAAATCTGACCCTGAGTGGGAACTTAGCAGGAATGCTGGGCAGGACAGGTCGGCTTTCCTCTTCTCCTTTCCTCTCCTTCTCCCCTTTCTTTTCCTCTCCTCCTTTCCCCCTTTCCTTTTCTCCCACTCCCTTCTGTGTGCCCTGACTTGCTTCCTTTATTCATCCCCCCTCCCAGCCCCAAAGCACTTATGTGCAGATGTCATTTATTTATTTCTATTAATAACTGTCTCCCCCTCTAGACTGTAAGCTTGTTGTGGATGGGGAATGTGTCTGCTTGTTGTATGGTACTCTCCCAAGCATTTAGTGCAGTGCTCTGCACACAGTAAATGCTAAATAAATACGGTTGAATGACAGATAACCAGGCCCAGGGTTTGGGCACTTGGGGGGCCTGTGCCCATGTAATTCTACACAACCTGAGTTGGCGTGGGCAGTGTTCCTGGCCCAGCCCACAGGAACAAGGTAAAGGTAGGTGCCAGGCCCTTCCCAGCTGCCCCAAAGATTCCTGTCCACTTTCCTCTACCCTCCCATCCTAGCTTCCCGGCAACTGTGTGCCGAGCCCCTGGGTTCCCCATCAGAGTCCCCTGTGGGGGCAGGGGGAAACTCTCCACCCCCAAAGGACGGGGGTAAGCTTCCTAGGGAGCCAATCGTCCCCCTTCCCTACCCCAACTCTCACCACGTACACAAAGACTCGGACCAAATTTAGCCTAGGACTAGGCCTCCAATCTCCTCTCCGATCTCCCACCCCAGCCCCCAAATCTGACCCAGGCCTCCTCTTGCCCCAGCAATTAGAGGGCAAGGGGCTCGTCCCCTAAGCCAGGTCAGGGTGGGCACTGCGACCCTCCCTTTCCCACCCAACCACCTTGAACTCTCCCACTCGCCTGCTAGGAAGAGAGTCCAGAACAGCAATGGTGTCTCTGCCATCTCTGCCCCGCTGCTCTGGGAAGCCCCTATGCCGCCCTCTCTGATTGACAGAGGCAGGCAGGCCGGGGGGGAGCGAGTGGGGGACGGAGGCCAGGATGGGCAGCTGGGTCCTAGCTCCAGTCCCTTGGGGCCCCGGTGGTCAGTCAGTCACTCAATCATATTTGTTGAAAGCGTACTGTGAACAGAGCACTGGACTAAGTGCTTGGAAGAATACAATATAATAATAAAGACACATTCCCTGACCAGAACGAGCTTATAGTCTAGAGGGGGAGGCAGACATGAATACAAATACATAAATGACAGATATAATAATAATGTTGGTATTTGTTAAGTGCTTACTATATGCCAAGCACTGAGGTAGATACAAGGTAATCAGGTTGCCCCACGTGGGGCTAATGGTGTTCATCCTCATCTAATAGATGAGGGAACTGAGGCACAGAGAAGTTAAGTGACCTGTGCAAGGTCACACAGCAGACAACTGGCAGAGGCAGGATTAGAACCCACGACCTCTGACTCCCAAGTCCGGGCTCTTTCCACTAAGCCATGCTGCTTCTTAGGACATGAGTGCTGTGGGGCTTAGAGGGGGGAATGAGTAGAGGGAGGAAGTCAGGGTGAGGCAGAAGGGAGTGGGAGAAGAGGAAAGGAGGGCTTAGTCAGGCAAGTCGTTTTGGAGGAGATGTACCTTCAATAAAGCTTTGAAGCAGGGGAGGATAATTGTTAGATATGAGGAGGGAGGGCATTCTGGGCCAGAGGCAGGATGTGGGCAAGAGGTTGGCGGTGGGAGAGCAGGGAGAGAAAGCAATTTTCAGGGTGCCATCCATCAGGTCCCCGAAATTGGAAGGGAATTGGGTGGGGTGCTGAAACTGAGGGGTGAGGGAGGGGGTGAAGAGAACAAGGAGTTCCTTAGGTCAGGATGGCATAGAGGCACAAGTAGGAGAGCTGATCATTCTGGGTCCCAAGTTCAAGCTTCTCCCATTCTGGGTCCATGAAACAGCCACTCCACAAGTAGTCCCAAGCCCTGGTGAGTGGTAGCCCCATTGAGCCTGGGCTTTCCATCAGAGTGATGAAGAGCCTGAGAGGTCCTGGCCCAGTACTGCCCGAACCTCGAGCCCCTCCCCAGAGCTGGAAGTGTGGGTTTGTATTCTAGCTCTCCAGAAGATGAAAGTAGAGGAAACAGGCTTTGACTGCAGCAGGAGGGATTGTGGTTAGGCAGCAGGAAGGACTCACTGCAGCAGGAGGGATTGTGGTTAGACAGCAGGAAGGACTCCTTGAGGCTGATAGTGAATGAGGGGCCCCGGGGGAGGGTCCTGCCCCCCTGGACTGAGCTGAGGTTACCAGCAGTACAATGGACTACTGTATCTTATGTGTATCTTACTCAACAGGTGCCCGCTGCTTTGTCCACTCCCATCCTGGTGGGGCCCCCCTCCCCAACCAGGTGTCCCTGCCCTCCAATCCAGTTAGCGATGCACAGGCCTGGCCTGGAATGGGTCCTAGCCCAGGGTAATCATAATAATAATAGTATTTGTTAAGCACTTAGTATGTGCCAGTCACTGTACTAAGTGCAGGGTTGGATATGAGTAAATCAAGTTGGACACAGTCCCTGTCCCGCACAGGGCTCACCGTCTTCATCCCCATTTTACAGATGAGGTAACAGGCACAGAGAAGTGAAGTGGCTTGTCCAAGGCCACACAGCAGACAAGTGGCGGAGCCGGGATTACAACCCACGACCTTCTGACATCCAGGCCCATGCTCTATCCACTTCGCTGTACCCTCTCATCCTCTGGCTTCCAGGCACTGGGATGGAGGGGGACAGGAGGGGAGAAGGAGGAAGGGCAATTTGAGGTCAAAGGCAGAAGAGGCAGGATTTCCTCCCCACCACCACCACCACTGAAATGGACTCTCCTGGGGCCAGGAAGAGCAGTGTACCAAGCTCCCACAAGCCTCCATTGCCCCCATTTTCTTGTGCTCCGCCCCCGCCTGCCCCCCGCCTGCTCTGCCACTATTTTTAGAGCCTCCCTCTGACTCTCCTCTCCCTCTCTTAAGGTGACGCTGCTGGGGCCTGAGTGGCACCGGAGCCCAGGGTAACTTTATGGCCTAACTCTCCCTCGGTCTCCTGACTCAGCCCCCCTCTCAGCCTGCAGCGTAAGGAGCAGGGTGGGGGTGGGGGTCCCTCGGCAGCTGAGGAGAGGGAGGGGATGCCAGGAGCCAGGATGGAAGAGGAGATGGGGCTAATGGAGTTGGGGAGGTAGGAAGGAAGAGGCAGAGTGGTCTGGTGGAAAGAACACAGGACTGGGAGTCAGGAGGCCAGGGTTCTAGAGCTAGCTCTTCACTTTCATTCATTCATTCATTCAATCGTATTTATTGAGCGCTTACTGTGTGCAGAGCTCTGTACTAAGCGCTTGGGAAGTACAAGTCGGTAACATATAGAGATGGTCCCTACCCAACAGCGGGCTCACAGTCTAGAAGGGGGAGACAGACAACAAAAACACTTGCCTTCTGTGTGACCTTGGAAGAGGCACTTAAGTTCTCTGTGCCTCAGCAGCAAGCAGCATGGCTCAGTGGAAAGAACGTGGGCTTAGGAGTCCTAGGTCATGGGTTCAAATCACAGCTCTGCCACTTGTCAGCTGTGTGACCTTGGGCAAGCCACTTCACTTCTCTGTGCCTCAGTTACCTCATCTGTAAAATGGGGATTAAGACTGTGAGCCCCATGTGGGACAATTAGATCACCTTGTATCCCCCCAGTGCTTAGAACAGTGCTTTGCACATAGTAAGTGCTTAACAAATACCACCATTATTATTATTATTTCAGGCCTGGACATATAATAAGTGTTTAAATACTATTACTATTATAAATAAGGAGAAAGGAGAAGCAGCAGGGCCTAGTGGATAGAGCAAGGGCCTGGAAGTCAGAAGGACCTGGGTTCTAATCCTGATTCTGCCACTTATTCATTCATTCATTCTTTCAATCGTATTTATTGAGTGCTTACTGTGTGTGGAGCACTGTACTAAGCGCTTGGGAAGTACAAGTTGGCAACATATAGAGACGGTCCCTACCCAACAGTGGGTTCACAGTCTAGAAGGGGCAAGTCCCTTAACTTCTCTGTGTCTCAGTGACCTCATCAGTAAAATAGGGATTAAGACTATGAGCCCCAAGAGGGACATAGACTGTGTCCAACCTGATAAGCTCGTATCTACCCCAGGGCATGGAACAGTGTTTGGCACATAGTAAGCGCTTAACAAATGTCATAAAAAAAAGAAAGGAATGGAGGCTTAGGATGGATGGAGGAGGAGATGGGGCGATGGTAGAAAGGTGGAAATGTCGGGATCGGGGAGAGGGTGGGGGAAGAGCTGAACCTTCCTCAATTTGCTTTCGTCTCTGCTACCTCCATCTCCCTCTGAGCCTTTCTCTGTTCCTCTATTTCCACGGCTCTGTCCCTCCAGCTCTCTATTCTCTCCTGTCTCTGGGCCTCATCTCTCCCTTCCCTTTGCCTTTCTGCCTTCCCACCTCTCCTTAATCACTCCCAACCGCCTTCATCTCTCCATCTAAATATCTACGTATCTCCACCCCCATCCTCTCTCTTTGTCTCTTGTCTCTCCTTGCCTGAGCCAGCCGGCGGAGAGCGCAATGCACCCTGAAGACCACCAGGGGGAGTCGGTTCCCGGGATGGTCTGGTCATGCGCCTGCGCAGTGGTTGTTTCCCAGGCCTCGGAGCTGATCTTTGGGGGGCTGGGCTGGGGGCGGAACTTAAGGGGGAGCGAAGTGGCAGGAAAAAAAAGCCAGGTTTGGCGGGGGCGGGGGCACGAGGGAAGAGGATGGAAATGGGGGCAGGCGGAGAAGCGAGAATCCCGGGAGATTCCCTTTCCCTGTGTCCCCTCTGGCCTCGGGGGAGCTATAGTTGGGTGGGGGTCAATAGTGGGAGCTGACTCCCTTAAGCCCTAGTCCTATGCCCCTCCAAATCCCGGATCCCTCCCTATCGGACCCGGCGAGGCCTTTAAGAATAGACAGAATCTCCTCCTGGGTTGGACTAATTATGGAAGCTGTGTGGATAAGAGGGAGGTGGGTCAGATGACCCCACTGAAAGTATCTCGCCCAGGAGGAGCCTGGGAAAACAACCCTCAATTCCCTCATCGCTTCTTGTGGAAGTCAGGGAGTGATTTGGTTCTGGATTTCCGGGACTCTGGACCCACCCCCTTTCCCGCTGCCTTCCAGTTCCCTTTCCTACCCCCATGGAAAACTGCTGGAATTCACCCACTGCTAGGGGCCTGGTTGGGGGGGGGGGGGATGCTGAGGCCCATATCCCATATATGTTGCCAACTTGTACTTCCTAAGCGCTTAGTACAGTGCTCTGCACACAGCAAGCGCTCAATAAATACGATTGAATGAATGAATGAATGAATATCCTCCAGCCCATTGGGACAGTGTGAAAGATTCAGGTCAGAATGGAGGGAGAACTTCCTTCCAGGGAGAGGAGGGCTTGTCCCTAATCAGGTGGATGGAAATGTGCTGTCTTGGGGGTGTCTAAGAATCACCTGCCTGTCCTGGAACCATCTAGGTGTGCGTTTGGGGGTGGGGAGGCTACCCAGGGGCAGAGAAATGGACATAATGACCTCTAGAGGCTTCGCCCAGCCCATGTCTGTGAAACAAGGAGACCCATGTGGGTTAAAATAATAATTATGATAATAATAATAATAATGCTATTTGTTAAATGCTTACTATGTGTCAGGCACTGTAACAAGCGCTGTGGAGGATACAAGCAAATCGTGTTGGACACAGTCCTTGTCCCAGGTGGGGCTCACAGTGTCAATCCTCACTTACAGATGAGGTAACTGAGGCACAGAGAAGTGAAGTGGCTTGCGTAACTGAGGCACAGAGAAGTGAACTGGCTTGCCCAAGGTCACACAGCAGTCAGGCTCAAATAGGGGATAAACCACTGCAAAACGCCAGAATCCACGCTTTTGAAACACGATAATACAATTGTATATGGGCATTTGTAGGGGGTTGGAGTGGTGGAAAAGTGAAATCTGCCAGTTCAGCAAAGACTTTGCAATTTTAACCTGGGCTCCGGGGCATTTCAGAGTTTCCCACGCCTGCCACTGCTGCCAGAAACAACGTTATCTATTTAATGTATCTTTTAGGGAGCCTCGGGCAGCAGCCTGAGAGCACACCCTGTTCTAAGGCCAGCTATGAGTTAGCAAAGTTACCAACTCCAGCCCCTTCCCAATCCACACTCGGACAGACTCGGTTGCCCTCAATCTTCCCAGGATGTCAAAATGAATGAACGTGGAGCCTATGAGGGAGAAGTACCAAGAAATTGCAGGCCCTTGTAGGGTAGAAGGTTCGTTCGGGCAGTTTCTTTGGGTCTGAGGATTGCCGAGCAGGGAAATATGGTTCTGATGGTTCTGCCAGCTATGGACCGGGGAGACGCGGGGCAGAGTGGAAAGCTGGGTCTACTGATAATAATAACAATCTACCCCAGCGCTTAGAACAGTGCTTGGCACATAGCGCTTAACAAATACCAACATTATTATTATGAATAATAATTGTGGTATTTGTTAAGCGCTTACTATGTGCCAGGCACTGTACTAAGCGCTAAGGTAGATAGAAGCAAATCGGGTTGGATACAGTCCCTTGCCCCATGTGGGGCTTATGGTCTCAATCTCCATTTTACAGATGAGGTAACTGAGGCACTTGTGAAGTGACTTGGCCAAAGCCACTCAGCAAGCAAGTGGCAGAACAGGGATTAGAACTCATGACCTTCCGACTTCCAGGTCCGTGCTCTATCTACTATGCCACGCTGCTTCTAGGGAGGCCATGTGCTTGGCACCTAGTAAGCACTTAACAAGCACCATAATTATTATTATTAGGGGGACTGGTGCTAGAGCCCCCCCTTTCCGACCCAACCCCCACCCAAGTCCCCAGACTGGGTTAAGATGGGGAGGACCCCTAGACTGTCAACCCCTTCTAGACTGTGAGCCCGCTGTTGGGTAGGGACTGTCTCTATGTGTTGCCAACTTGTACTTCCCAAGCGCTCAGTACAGTGCTCTGCACACAGTAAGCGCTCAATAAATACGATTGAATGAATGAATGAGAGCAAACTCTGAATTGACAATTCTAGATTTGCATCTCTGCACTTGAATTTGACCCGGATTTGCTGAGCCCTGGTTCCAGGCAGGGCCGTGTACCACATGCTGGAAGGAGAGTCCCTGCCCTCGAGGGATTGCAAGGCTGATGGGAGAGACAGGAGGTACACACGTTATATGGGGTGCTGGGGAAGGACAGAGAGGGGAGAGGATATGCTTGCAAAGGACTGACATTGTGATGGGGGAGGCAGGACAGATACACACATGCAGTGCACTGAGAGTTGGGAAAAGGGCAGAAGGAGGAGCCACAGTCCCTCCCCCCCCCGCCCCCCCCCCCCCCCCGCCATGGGGCTGCCACTCTGGTGAGGGACACCCCCTCCCCCCACACACACACACACCGACACTGGGGAAGGAATAGCAGGAAGAAGAGGCAGTTCCTGACCTTGATGGGGTGACAGTCACATCAAGGCCTGAAGCACCAGGGAAAGAGGCAGATCCCTAGGAGCACAGATAGCAGATGGGCACACGCACACTCACCACTGACACACAGTTACAACCAGTTCCAGAAGCAACCATGAGTGACTGGGAGGAGCTGGAGGGATTGCAGTGATCAGAGCCAGGGCCATTCAATCCCTGGAGGCTTTCCTGGAGGAGAGTTTCTTTTGCAGAATGTTCCAGCAATTAGTTGTGTGACCTTGGGTCAGTCACTCACCCTTTCTCAGCCTTGGGGTTCCCCACCTGCAAAATGGGACTGAATCCCTGTGTCTATCAGCTCTATTACATTGTTCTCTCCCAAGCACCTAGTGCAGTTCTTGGCACAGAGCGAGTGCTCAAAAAGTAGAGAAGCAGCGTGGCTCCAGTGGAAAGAGCATGGGCTTGAGAGTCAGAGGTCATGGATTCAAATCCTTACTTGAATCCTTTGGACAAGTCACTTAACTTCTGAGTCTCAGTTTCCTCATCTGTAAAATGGGGATTAAGACTGTGAGCCCCACGTGCGACAACCAGATCACCTTGTATCCTCTCCAGTGCTTAGAACAGCGCTTTGCCCATAGTACGTGCTTAAAATGTCATTATTATTATTACAATTAATTGATTGATTGGGAAGCTCCTCTTTTAGATGAGGAGGCAGAAGATAAGCTGCTTTGGGAGGAGAGGAGCTATGAGCCCAAAGCATTGTTGTTTATTCTTACTTGCCCTGCAGCTAAATCGTATTGAAGAACAGGGCTTAAAAAGGTAGGTTAAGAAAAATGGAGATGATTAGGTTGAAGGAGAAAGATAGCACCCTAAAAATTGGTCTACTTTGCAACCTCTTTCCCTAAAATGGAAGAAGTGTGACCTGGAGAAGCAGCATGGTAGTGTAAAGAGCATGGGCCTGGAAATCAAAGGATCTGGGTTCTAAATCCAGCTTGGCCATTTGTCTGCTGTGTCCCTGTTATTTCCCTCTATACTGTAAACTCACTGTGGGCAGGGAACATGTCTACCAACTCTGTTCTGTTGTACTCTCCCAAGTGCTTAGTACAGTGCTCTGCACCCAGGAAGTTCTCAATAAATGCAATGATTGATTGACTTTGGGTAAGTCGCTTCACTTCTCTGTGCCTCAGTTTCCTCATTTGTAAAATGGAGATTAAATTCATTCATTCATTCAATCATATTTATTGAGCGCTTACTTTGTGCACAGCAGAAAGTACAGTAATTGGAAAGTACAATTCAGCAATAAGGACAGACAATTCCTGCCCATACAGTGCTTAAATCCTTCTCCCGCCTACTTAGACAGGGAGTCCCATTTGGGACAGGGTCTGTGTCCAATCTCATTATCTTGTAGGTACCCCAGCTTTTAGTACAGTGCTTGACACATAGTAAGCACTTAACAAGTACCGTAAGAAAAAAAAGAACAGGAGCAGATGGGGCTGGAACTGCAGCAGGAAGGCTTGTGGTAAAACTTCCCTACACCTGGGGTTGGGAGACCCTGGAATGGGTTATGGGGAAGGGTGGGGGTGTCTGGAAGTAGGGGGATAGACGAGATGAGGGCCCCTCCCAAATGAGGCACCTATGGTGAGGAGGGTGAAGAGGGTGAAGATGGTGAGGATGGGTGGGATGGTCAGGAGACTGGGGCAGGCAAACTAGCACTTGCTAAAAGCTTCTGGTGATTTTTCTTCTTTGGAGGAGCAGGGAAAACTACCAGGATCATAAAATAATAATCTTCCTGGTGCTTCCCTCCCCAGTGGCCCCCAGATCTCAAAGCTTGTAGCTCAACCGGGACAGGACCGGAGGATGGAGTGGGGGTAGGGGGAGAGGAAAGGGCTCCCAATAACCGAATCCAGGTCGTCTCCATAGCTGGGGAGGGCGAGGGGGGGGTGCGAGAGGGGAGGGAGTGGGGCCCGGCTCCTAGGACCTGAATCCAGGTCGTTTCCAAAACTGGGGGCGGCTCCCAGGACCCGAATCCAGGTCGCTTCCAAACCCGGGGGCGGGGCGAGGGCTCGAGTTCCTTTACCTGTTCCATCCTCCAGGCCAAGAGTAAGGGTCGGGGGGTGGGGGGGAGCCGGGGGTCAGAGCTGGGGGTCCCGCCATCAGGCCCGGGGAGACAACAGGTGCGGGGCAGAGCGGAAGGGCCGAACCGGCAGGTGACCTGCAGGCCGGGCTGGCTCAGGAGGGGAGGATGCAGTCTCCCCCTCCCCAATTCCCCAGACCCGATTAAGAGCAGGGGTGATCGAGGGGCCGAGGAGAGGGAGCATGTAACCGAGGGACCGGCAGGACAGATGGACGAAGAGACGACGCCCACGCCCAATACTGGGGTACCAAACCTCTCAGGGAGGGGCCCATAGTATACGCTCAATAAATACCATTAATCGATTGAACGGGATCTTTGCTGAGGAGCAGGGATGGGGGTGGGGTGGTCTGCTGAAGGGGGTGAGTTCGCCGTGCCCACCTTCGACATGTGAAAGAAAAAGTGGGTGGGGGGCTGAGCTCCCCGATAGTCCCCTTCTGGGGCGGGCAGGGCCAGCTGCAGGGCAGTGGGAGGAGGGTGGGAAATGGGGGAGGGGCACAGGAAAGCAGCAGCCGCTGCTACAGCACTGAGGAGGTAAGAGATGCAGGAAGCAGATGAGGAGGAGGAGGAGAAGGAGGAGGAGGAGGAGGGGGAGGAGGAGGAGGAAGGGAAGCTTTGTGCCGGGGAGTTCTCTGGGTCCCCTTGCCCCTCGTGTTCTGTGGGCCTTCTGCGACCCTCGTGCGGGGCCGGGGACGAGGGCCTTCACTCCAGAGGGGTCAGCTGTGCAGGGAGGGAGGGGAGAGGCCGGGTCTAGCGAGGGGATGGGTCGAAGGGTGGGGAGGACCAGATCTGGAGAGATGAGGCTTCTTGTCGCCGTCCCCTTCCCTCCCTCTAGACTGTGAGCTCGTTGTGGGCAGGGATTGTTGCTGTAATGTACTTTCCCAAGCGCTTAGCGCAGTGCTCTGCACACAGTTAGCGCTCAATAAATACGATTGAAGTGAATTGAATTGAATTACACCAACAACCCCCCATACACACAGACGCAAACACACACACACACACACACACACACACACATACAATGCTGCTGCCCTAGATGTTCGTCTTAGGTGCCCGCAGACACAAATGGGTGTTCAGGGTGAGGAGAGACAAGGTGGGTAGCCGGTCCCATTCTAGACCCCTGCCACTGACTCTATGGACCTTGGTGTATAGGCGACCCTCCCCCTCAGTCCCCCTCCCCTTTTTTGCAGGCTTCAAGGCATCCCCTTCAGGGCGCCTGGACAAGGGAGGGTTAAGATTGGCATGGATGAATTTTCCACGCCGGTGGCGCCTTCTGCCTTTACCTTTGCCAGTCTGTGTGAGCTGCACACGAGTCCAGTGACTCATAGCTGAGAGACGGGACCCAGGAGTTCCCACCCCCTCACCTCCTGCTCTGAGCCTGTGTGTGTGTGTGTGTGTGTGGGGGGGATTCCTGACCTCAGAGGCTAGCCCAAGGGGTCCCTTCCTCCCGACACTGCCCCATTTAGGGCCACAGTTGGGCGTTCCACTGGGCTGTCATTTATATTGATGCCGGCTTACTTTGTTTTGATGTCTGCCTCCCCCGTTCTAGACCGTAAACCCGTGGTGGGCAGGGGTTGCCTCTCTTTATTGCTATATTGTAGTTTCCAAGCGCTTAGTACAGTGCTCTGCACCCAGGAAGCGCTCAGTAAATTTAATTTAATTAATGATGACATTTATTAAGCATTTGCTATGTGCAAAACACTGTTCTAAGCGCTGGGGAGGTTACAAGGTGATCAAGTTGTCCCACGGTGGGCTCGCAGTCTTAATCCCCATTTTACAGATAAGGGAACTGAGGCCCAGAGAAGTCTAGACTGTGAGCCCACTGTTGGGTGGGGACTCTCTATATGTTGCCAACTTGTACTTCCCAAGCGCTTAGTACAGTGCTCTGCACACAGTAAGCGATCAATAAATACGATTGATTGATTGATTGATTAAGTGACTTGCCCAAAGTCACACAGCTGACAATTGTAGGAGCCGGGATTTGAAAATACGACTGAATGAATGAATGTGGCTCCCGCCGCCTCCCCAGAGCTGGGCGCATCGAAGGGAAAAATAAAAAATGAAAAAAATCAGAGGATCTGGGGTGGGAGGGGGGCTATCCCTCGGAGGACGGGAAACTCGGGCTGTTTGCGCTTTGGGGTCCGGGCGGGAGAGCGGGGCTGGGAAGCCGCGTGGCTTAGTGTCAAGAGCCCGGGTTTGGGAGTAAGAGGTCGTGGGTTCTAATCCCAGCTCCGCCACTTGTCAGCTGTGTGACTGTGGGCAAGTCACTTCGCTTCTCTGGGCCTCAGTGACCTCGTCTGGAAAATGGGGATGAAGGCCGTGTGCCCCACGTGGGACAACCCGATGACCTTGTATCGCCCCCGGCGCTTCGAACGGTGCTTGACACGCAGTAAGCGCTTAACAAATGCCATCGCCATTATTATTATGTCCCTGGGCGGGGGCGGGAAGGCGGCGGGGAGGAGGAGGCGGCGGGCTGGGAGGCTCCGAAGCTCGGGCCTTTAGGACCCAGCGATCCCTCCCCCCCCACAGCAGCCGATTACGGCGGCGGCGGCGGCGGCGGCAGCAGCCATTCAAGCGGGAGGAGAGAAAGGCAGAGGAAAGGGGGTCTCTGTGCGGGGGTCGAGGGGGAGAGGGGGACAGGGAAGGCCCGGGGTGTCGGGGGAGCCCCGTGACAGCGGCAGGAAAACGGGGGGCCGGAGAGGCGTCGAGGTAAGGGCCATGGCCCGGGCGCGTCCGAGACCCCCGGCTCTCTGATCTGGGGGTGGGGGGCCCCGAAGCCCCGGGGAGGGGGGAGGGGGCGGGGGAGAGGACCCGGCTCCCGGCTCCCGCCTCCCACCCCGCCGGGGCCGGAGGATGTGAGCTGGAGCCGGGCCCCGCCACCGTCAGCCCGGGCGAGCGGAGGGGAGGGGGCGTCCGGGGTCCCCCTCCCCCCCACCCCCCCGCCCCACTATGATGAAGACGGAGCCCCACGCCTCCAGCCCCGCGGGCGGGGGTCCCTTGCGGAGCTCGTCCCCCCACCGCAGCGCCTACGAGGCCGGGGTCCAGGGCCTGAAGACCCCCAAGGATGGCCCCGGCGCGGAGGAGCCGGGGCCCAAGAACCCCAATAAGAAATACGGCTCCAACGTGCACCGCATCAAGAACATGTTTTTGCAAATGGGGACGTCCGGGCCGGGCGGGGGCGAGGCGGGGGCGCCGGGCCCGGGTCCCGGGGAGCCCCCCCGGCCCCAGGACCGGTCCTTGCGGCTGTCGCTGCCCCGGCCCAGCAGCCGGCACGACCCCGCCGCCCCGGGCGCCCTGCTGAAGCTGAGCACCAGCGTGTCGGAGCGGGTGAGCCGGTTCGACGCCAAGCCGGGTCCGCCGCCCTCCAAGCTGCAGGAGACCCGCAGGATCTTCGAGGAGAGCCCGCAGGAGAAGGAGGCGGCCTCGCGGCTGCTGCTGCGGAAGGAGCGGGCAGGCCTGCAGGCCCGCCGGCTGGACGTGGTGGTGCGTTTCAACGGCAGCACCGAGGCCCTGGACAAGCTGGACACCGAGGCCGTGTCGCCCACCGTCAGCCAGCTGAGCGCCGTCTTCGAGAAGGCCGACCTGAGGAACGCCTGGCACCGCGGGCCCGGGGCCTTCGGGCCCAAGCCGGCCGGCAAGCGGGCCCGGGGCTTCCCGCCGCCCCCGCCGCCCCCGCCGCCCCCCGCCGGGCCCGGGGACCCGGCCGAGCGAGGCTCCGGGAAGGCCGGGGCCGCCCGGCCCGCCGAGGCCCCCGGGACCCCCGCCCAGCCTCGCGAGGTGCGGAAGATCAAGCCCGTGGAGGTGGAGGAGAGCGGGGACTCGGAAGGGGAGGGGGCCCCGGGGGGCCCCGGGGAGGCCGTCCGGGCCCAGGTCACCGTCCACGCGGCTCTGGAGAACGGGGGCGGGCCCGCCGTCCAGCCCCCCGCCGCCCCCAACGCCGCCGCCGCCGCCGCCGCCGCCAAGCCGGCCGCCGGGGATGACCAAGAGGAGGGGCCCGGGAAGGCCGAGGGGCCGGGGCCGGGGCCGGGGCCGGCGCCGGAGGACTTCTCCGAGGCCGAGCTGGTGGACGTGAGCGCCTACAGCGGGGGGCTGGGGGAGGACTCGGGGGGCAGCGGGCTGGACGAGGAGGAGGAGGCCGAGGCCCCCTACGAGCCCGAGTCCAGCTGCCTGGAGATCCCCGGCCTGTCCGAGGAGGAAGAGGAGGAGGAGCCGGGCCGCCACCGTCGCATCCACTTCAGCACGGCGCCCATTCAGGTCTGTCTTCCACCGCCCTCCCCCAGGGTCTCCCACCAGCTCCAGAAGCCCCCCTCCATCTCTCCCTCCTCACTAGGGCCCTTGCCGGCTCTACCCAGAGCTGGATTGAATTCTAGGGGGGGGGGGCTTCTAAGCGGGCAAGGCCCAGGCCCCCCGTCTCCAAGTGACTCGGTCCCCTCTGGCGAGAGAAGAAGTTTGGGGAGGGGGCTGCGGCTGGGGGGTGGTCACCGCTTCCTGGCCTAGCGCCTTTCTCTCCTTGCCCCAGCCCTAAGCCTGACCTGCCTTTACCCTTCTGTGCAGTGCCAAGAGAGAGGCAGGTACCATCCCGGCATCCAGCCAGATGCTTCTCACTCTGCTGAGGAGCCCATTTCTACCTTGGCTCTCCTCCCCCTCTGCCCCGGCGACCTAATGGCAACCCCTATCTCCCCCTTGGCAAGAGGAAAGGGAGGAGGGGAGAGAGAAGGGAAAGGAGGAGCGCCCTCAAGTGCCTCTCACGGGGTTCCTGCAGTTGCCCATGGTGGGCATCAGTCGCTCCACCGCCCCTCTATCCCCTACAAAACCCAGACCTGGATTGAGGGCAGTTTTTGCCCAATCTAGGAGCCAGCTGAGCTAGGGGGTGGCAGGGGAGAGCCAGCAGGGACCGCTCACTCCAGCCCTGCTTGTCTCTGCCCACGGGGTTTGGCATGGCCCCTTCTGATGGCTCGTCACCTCCGACTTCCCACCGGCCTCCCTCCGCCCTGCCTGGAGCCCCGGGCCCCTGGGTCCTGTGGCATTCTACCCTGAGCCAACTTCTCCGTCCTGGGCCCGTAGGCCAGGATGGGCTCCTGTCCACTTTGCCCCTCAGCCGGTGTCCTGGAGTCCAGAGGGGCAGGATTGGGGGAGGGGTGCAGGTTGAGGGAGGCAGTACCCACTACCCTGCCCCCCTTCGGTGTGCAGAAGTGAAAGGGGAAGTTGGACAGGCCGGCAGGGAGCCATCACATGATCTGACCACCTCAGGCTTCTGCAGGCCTGGAGGGAACCCTCACTTCGTTTCAGTGGTCTCAGAGCAGGGGGGGAGTATAGAGTTGGCACTTTGAGAGCCTTAAGGGAAGGGGGCCTCAAGCAATACATGGGAACCAGGCTCCAGGGTCCCAGCTGGGAAACTCCAGCCTGTATCTCAAGCCAGGGATGTGGGGAGGAGCCAGTGGCTGACCGGTGTGGGGGCTGGCAGTGACCCTCAATTTCTGCCTCCTGACATTAGTATTAGAGGCATCGCTCCATTGTTGGCTGGGCAGGTGAACAACTAGGGCTGGGGGGTCCTGAGACCCCACTGGGACTGGCTGCAGAGGAGAAGGCTCTCATGCCTCTCTGCAGTGAGACAAGGTGGGAGGGAGAAGTAGGAGAGGAAACTAAACTAAGAAGGCTAAGCCAGAGAGCTGGGGCCTAGGTCCTCTTCCTCCTCAGTGGACCCTGACCCTCTTCACCAATTCCCACAGGACCCTGTAACGGCATTGGGATCCTTAGAAGCACTGTGGCATGGTGGATAGAGCTTCGGCCTGGAAGTCAGAAGGACTTGGGTTCTAATTCCGGCTCTGCCACTCGTCTGCTGTGTGACCTTGGGCAAATCACTTTACTTCTCTGTGTCTCAGTTCCCTCATCTGCAAAATGAGGATGAAGACTGTGAGCCCCATGTGGGACAGGGACTGTGTCCAACCCGATTAGCTTGTATCTACCCAGCAATGTGAACAGGGCCTGGCACATAGTGAGCACTTAACAAGCACCACGATTATTATTATTATTATCTTTAGATGTGAAAGAGGAAGGGAGGGACTGGAACAGGCCCCCGAGAGGACGGGTTTTAAATGCCCAGCTGTGACTCAGAGGGGCTGGAGAGAGGCCTGGGAGAAGCCAGCTAGAAGCCGGGAATCCAGGGTTTCCAGGAGATGAGGGAGGACGACCATACCCATGTCACCCGGAACCAGTTTCTAGCATCCCTGAGATTTGATGGGAGTTTCCATAGCAACATCCCAGACTAGGACCAGCCCTCCTCTTCCCAGAGACAGGGTGGAAGGTCTGGGGATCTGGGCCCTGGCACTGCCCTCCGCTTTCCCTTGGTCTACAAAAATGTTAAGGTTCCCACCCTGGCCCTCTTCCCACCCATCGTCCACCCACGAACAACCCATTGAGGGATTCAAGGGTCAAACCCCCAAGGCCTCACCTCCATGTGCCCGCTTCACACCCGTAGCATGTCAGCTGGGATATAGGGCAAAAGCAGGGCTGGATTTGCCTTGGGGGCTCCGGGGCTTTTGACCTTTGACCTTTAAACGTTACTGTGCCACTCAACCTTTGGAGATTTCCTCCTCAACCCATCTGTACTCTCCTTCCTGACCTCCACAGTTCCCACCTGCAAGAGGAAAACTGAGGCCCAAAGGCCATCTCCATTGAGCAGGGGGCCCAGGCCCAGGATTACTGGGCAGGAATCTTCTCTGATCCCGATGTGGGGAGGGAGAGCCTGAGGGGCAGGGCAGAAAGGGGAAAAACTCTCTCCACCCACCCTCCCCCCTCCCTATCCCTTACCCCCAGCTGGCACCATTCTCTGCCAGCCTGTCACTGGCAGCGGTGAAACATGCAAATGCCACCGTGTGGAGTCCAGGACAGTGCTCATTAATGTGCCACAACGAGCACCCCCAGTCGGGCCCAGGAGCAGCCAGCCCCCGCACAGCCTGGCAGCGGAGTGGGTGGGCGGGTGGCACTGCTGCCAGCGGCAGTGATAGGGGAGGGGGCACAGACATCTGGCCTTGGGGAGGTGGGCGTGGATAGATCAGGGCATCTATGCCCCTCTTCCCCATCTCTCCTGTCTGTGCCTCTTCCCAAACTGGCCCTGTGTTGGGGAGGGCTTTGGGAGCCCGCAGAGAGGCTGGCACTGTAGGGGTGCCAATGTGATCCCAGTCTCTCCATCCCTCAGAGAGCTTCCCCCAAACGTCCCCTCTCTGCCCACCCCTAATCCAGGGTGGGGTCGACATGAAGGGGTTGGGAGGACTGGGTTAATCATAGGGGTCAGTTTGGGGCTCCAAGTCTTCCTTGTCCACTTTCATCCACCCACTTTGTCTCACACCTGTTCCCCTCTTTTTTCCTTCCTTTGCCTCTCTTCTCCCGTTCTGCTTTCTCCACTGTGAGCCGACTCACCCATCCCAGCCTCTCCCTCCTGCCACCCTCCATTCCTTGACTTCCTCACCTTTCTTCCTGCTCATTCTTTTTTTTTTTAAAAAAAAGGTATTCGTTAAGCATTTGCTATGTGCCTGGCACTGTTCTAAGCGCTGGGGTAGATACAGACTAATCAGATTGGACACTTCCAATGTCCCACGTGGTACTCACAATCTTAATCCTCATTTTATAGATGAGATAACAGAAGCCTAGAGAAGTGAAATTGCTTACCCACGGTCACACAGCAGAGGAATGGCAGAAAGGGGATTAGAACCCAGGTCCTCCGACTCCCAAGCCCAGGCTCTTTCCACTAGGCCATGGTGCTTCTTCCCTGCTCTTATCATTCTCTCTCTTCCACCAGCTTTTCTCCTCTTTCTGTCTTTGCTCCCCACCTTTGCTTCCCCTCGTTATTCCTCCCTGACACTCTCTCCTTCTAATATGAATTGTGGTATTCATTAAGGGTCTATTATGCATCAAGCAGTTTATTAAGTGCTGGGGTAGATACAACGTCATTCATTCATTCAATCATATTTATTGAGCACTTACTGTGTGCAGAGCACTGTACTAAGTGCTTGGGAAGTACAAGTCGGCAACATAGAGACCTACTACATCCTTGTTCTTCCTCCAGCTCCCTCTCCATTGAAAATAATTTATGTCTGTCCATCCCTCCCAGTAGACTGAATGGTCAGATCAGACACAGTCGCTGTTCCACATGGGGCTCACAGTCTAGGAGGCGGAACGGGTATTTAATCCCCATATTACTGATTAGGAAACTGAGGCACAGAGAAGTGAAGTGACTTGTTCAAGGTTGCCCAGAAGACAGGGAGACAAGCCTGGATTAGAACCCAGGTCACCTGACTCTAAGGCCCATACTTTTTCTTCTAGGCCACAGTGTTTCTCTTCCCATCTCTCTATATCTTTGTGTTTCTTTTGCATCTCTCTGTCTCTTTCCATCTACTCCCGTTTCTCTCCTTGTTCTTCTCTCCCACTCAATTCCCTCCACTCCAATCCTTCTTCTCCCCTCCCTTAACACCCCCCCAACACACACACACACATACCCACACACAGTCTTTGTACCCGGGCTCCTATGCCAGGGTTTCCCTTGCCAAGAAACGTGGGGGAGCCAGAGCCATTCAGATCAGAGGAGGAAAGGGCTGATGGGGTTAGGTTTGAGTGGGGTGGAGACTACCCCTTCCCTGTCCGCTCCCCCGGCCCCTCCCTTCCCTGCATCCTGTACCCTCTCTGGCCCCTCCCTTTCTTGTCTAGACTCCACCTCCAGGCTGCCCCTTCCCTCCCTCCCTTTCCTTTCCTGGAGCCCTCCCCGGGGTCCCACCCTCACACCTTTCTCTGTCCAGGCCACGCCCCGTGACCCCTTCCTCCCTTCCCTATCTGGGCCCTGCCCCCTCCCTCCCTTCACTATCTGGGCCCCACCCCCTGGGCTCTCCCTCTCTCCTTGCCCAGACCCTCCCACCCTGAACCTCACCCCCTGACACCTGTCTCCTGCCACCTCCTCCAGGTGTTCAGCACTTATTCCAACGAAGACTATGACCGCCGCAATGAGGATGTAGACCCCATGGCTGCCTCGGCCGAGTACGAGCTGGAGAAACGAGTGGAACGCCTGGAGCTGTTCCCTGTGGAGCTAGAAAAAGGTGGGACCGGGTTAGGGGGCCGGAGTGGGGGAGAGGAAGGAGGACCAGCCCTCTTCCCCTCCCTCCCTGCCCCTTTTCCCACCCTCCCCCTACTTAATCAATTACTCTATATCATTTATTGTGTGCAGAGTGCTCAGGAGATTACTGCATTCATTTATTCAATCAATTGTATGTATTGCACATTTACTGTGTGCAGAGCACTGTACTAAGCACTTGGGAAAATACAATATAATAATAACCAGACACATTCCATGCCCACAAAGAGCTTAGAGTCTAGAGAGCTTGTGGACATGTTTCCTGCCCACAGTGAGCTTACAGTCTAGACGGGGAGACAGACATTAATATAAATTATGGTTGTGGACGTGAATGCTGTAGGGCTGAGGGTGGAGGTGAATATCAAGTGCTTAACAGGTACAGATCTAAATGCAAGGGCTGACACAGAAGGGAGAGGGAGTAGGGGAAATCCCTGGCTGGCATATATACACACACACACCTGCACAGTCTTACCTCAGCATGGGTGGGGAGGGGACCTCCAGGAGGGGGGATCAGAAACATCCAGACTTTTGAGTAGGTGGAATCGGCCCGAATAGGTCCAAGATGGGTTCTCAAGGGAACCAGGCTCTTAGATTCCCCGTGAAGCAGTGCTGTTTTAATCCCATTTCCCTGGACGCCTGCAGCTGGCATCTCCCCACAGCCCCTCAATGCCACCTCTGTCTGCCTCTTCCTCGTCCCATCTTCCGGCTCCTACCAGTCCAGACTCCTCCTGCCTCCTTGTGAGGTTGAGTCAGTTCCCATGCACCCACCTCGCCTCTGTGCCCCCCATCCTCTCTGCCCTCCTTGCTTGCTGCCTCAGCCCCTGTTCCCCAGCCCCCATTCCCTGCTGAAGCCAGTTTGGCCCACCCACCCACCCATCCCTCCCCTGGGCTTTGTGGACACCCACTGGGTTGTGCTGAAGCTCCCCACCCCGTGCCACCGCTGCAGACTCAGAGGGCCTGGGCATCAGCATCATTGGCATGGGCGCTGGAGCCGACATGGGGCTGGAGAAACTGGGCATCTTCGTCAAGACAGTGACCGACGGCGGCGCTGCCCACCGGGATGGCAGGTAACACACCCCGCCTCCCTGATCCTGCCCCACATAGTCTCAAGGCCCCTTTGGAGAGTCAGTGCTGGTACCCTCCAGTGGGGGGGCATAGCAATGGTGGGCATCGGGTGGAAGCCTGGCTGGCATCACCCTGAGTAACCCTTTTTGGGTGGCATTGAGGCGCTGACCCTGGTCACACTCAGGAAGACTGGGCAGGAGCGGGGTTAGGTTGGGGAAGGTCTTCATTGTTGCTAGGACCACCATGCACAATGTGCCCCGGTCTGATTGCTGTGTGTGGAAGGGGACTGGATCTGGAGGAGGCAGTGTAGACAGGTTAGTGGTGTTAGGTGGGCTTGCGGAGTGAGTGAGAGTGTGTGTGTGTTTAGCCCTCAGTTGCAAAACTGGAAAGCTGTTGGGAAGGGTGGAGGACACAGAGCCTAAATTGTGGAGTTGTACACACACCTAGGCTTCTTGGGGAAATTGTGGTGGTCATGTGGGCTGTATCTGGGCGAGAGCTGGTTGGGTTTGTGCATTCTTAGTTGTTGGCTAAGGAGCTATTGCTAGGTGTTCTATGGGCTAGTGAGTTGTGCATTCATGGGCAGCCTGGGAGTTTCAGCATGTGGGTACAGTTGTTGGATCTGCCAGGTTTCTGTGCCTATGAGGCTGATGTGTATGTGTCAGTGTATGAACATGCATATATACATATCTATTGCCAAGGAGTCAGAGGACTAGGGTTCTAACCCCGGCTCAGCCACTTACCCTGATGTGTGACCTTGGACAAGTCACTTGACTTCTCTGTTCCTCAGTTCTCTCATCTACAAAATGGGGATTCAGTACTTGTTCTCCCTCTTTTTAGTCTCTGTCCCACTTGGTTATCTTGTATCTGTCCTAGTGATTAGAACAGTGCTTGGCACATAGTAAGTGCTTAACAAATACCACAGTTAATATTATTTGTGTGTGTGTCTGTATGTGAGGATGTGTCTTCTTGTGTGTGGGTGTGTCTGTGTATGCAGGTGTGGGTGTATTGTGGGTGTGAGTTGTTTCCAGCGGGCTGCTTCCTCTGTTTCCTCATGGGAATTCCTGGGTGAGCCATCATCTCTAGAGCCAGGGGTCCAGCCTGGGCTGGATCCTCCCACTTGGGATGGGCCGGAAAGGCAATCAGTCAATCAGTCAACCATCTTTATTGAGCACTAACTGTGCGCACAGCACCCGGACTAAGCACTAACAGTAACAGTAACAGGGAGTAACAGTAACAGTTACTGTTAGTAACAGGGAGTAGCAGTAACACCAATAGCCTTCTTCCTGGCCTAGTCATCCCAACCCTGGCCTAGTCATCTTTAGTCAGCCCTAAACCTAATGGTACTTGTTAAACTCTTATTTTATGCCAAGCACTCTTCTAAGTGCTGGGGTAGATAATAATAATAATAATGGTATTTGTTAAGTGCTTACTATGTGCCAAGCACTGTTCTAAGCACTGGGGTAGATACAAGGTATTCAGGTTGTCCCACATGGGGCTCACAGTCTTAATCCCCATTTTATGGATGAGGTAACTGAGGCGTAACAGATAAGTGATTTGCCCAAAGCTAGATAGCTGACAAGTGGCAGAGGCAGGATTAGAACCCACGACCTCTGACTCCCAAGTCCGTACTCTGTCTGCTAAGCCATGCTGCTTCTGGTTTGGTCATCTTCAGTCAGCCCCAACCCTGACCCATGCCTAGGTCACCTTTAGTCAGCCCCAATCTTGGCCTGTTCATCTTTGGTCAGTCCCAACCGTGGTCTGTGCTGAGGGTCTCTATCACTTCCATGCAGAAAAGAAGCCAAAAGAACCAGTCAGAGGGTGTGTGTCAGGTCGTGGGGGCCGGCAATCCGGTGTCCAGGCGCACGTGTGTGTGTGTGTGTGTGTGTGTGTGTGTGTGTGTGTGTGTGTGTGCATCTGCAAGGACATATGGTGGTTGTGCGAGACTGCGGAGTGTGCCTGGCATGTGACTGTACATCTCTGCCTGCGGACATGTTTGACTGTGGAGTCGTGTTGCATGTATGTGTGCATGTATGGGGGAAGCAAATGAGGAGCATGGGTGAGTGAAGATGCCTTCTGCATTAGAGTTTGAGGATTGCCTGAGCCTGTAATAGGAACTGTGGTCTTTGCTAAGTGCTTGTTACGTGCCAAGCACTACTAAATGTTGGAGTAGATAAAAGATAATCAGATCCCACTTGAGGCTCACAGTCTTAATAGGAGGGAGAACAGGTGTTGAATCCCCATTTTGCAGATGAGGAAACTGAGTCACAGAAAAAATGAGTGATTTGGCCAAAGTCACACAGTAGGCACGTGGCAGAGACAGGATTAGAACCCAGGTCCTCTTACTCCCAAGCCTGGGCTCTTTCCACTAGGCCGTGCTGCTTCCCATGCTTTCCAAGGTCCCACTGCTTCCACTGGCACAGTTGCATGGGCAGAGTACGTAGCTGCAAGCGGGCACACTGTAGTATGGGCCCGTACGTATCCTAGAGTGATGAGAAGGTGGTGTGTGATGTGTGTTGGTGCATTGCTGGGTGTGCCAGTAGGGGATCTCTGGGCCTTGGTCCCCAGAGGCTGGGTAGACTGGTTAGTGTCTAGGGGGTGTCCTTACTCTGGTGTGGTGGCTCTCTGTCCTGGAGCCTTATGGCCAGGATTACATCTACAAAAGTGTGTGTGTGTGTGTGTGTGTGTGTGTGTGTGTGTGTCTGTGTGAGTGTGTGCGCGTGTGTGTGTGCACGCGCGCGTGCTCTGGATCTCCGTATCTAGGACTCTGCTTGTGCGTTGTGAGTATTGATGTGTGTGCATTGAGGTAGAGGGTGCCTGAGACTGCCTTTAAGAGGAAGAAGAGAAACAACAGGCTGGGAGTCAGGAGACCCAAAAAAGAGGAAACTGAGGCATTGAGAAGTTAAGTGACTTGCCCAAGGTCACATGGCAGGCAAGTGGCAGAACCGCAATTAGAACCCAGATCCTCTGATTCCCAGGCCCTTGCTCCTTCTGCTAGGCCATGCTGCTGTACCTTAGACTTTGAGCTTCATGTAGGACAGGGACTATGTCCCAGCTGAATGTCTTGTATCTACTGCAGTGCTTGACACAGTGTTTGGCACAGAGTAATTGCTTAAAGAATATTATTATTAACTCCGTAGATATATGCAACTGTAGCTCAGGTGGTCACTGGGTGTGCCTGTGTGTATGTGTGTGTTTGTACACAATATGTGTGCCACTGATAGTCGGGGACTGTTTGTGATACTGCCTTTCGAAGAGGGGATATGATAGGGTGGTCACCCTGGGGAGGTTGGGGGAAAGGGAGTCAGCCTGCAGCTGGAAGAGGGGGCTTCCAACACTACTGAAACCCTAGTCTCATTTGTTATCAATCAGTCCATCGTGGTATTTATGGAACGCTTGTTGAGTGCAGAGTACTGTACTAAGTACTTGGGAGAGTATAATAGAGTGTGTAGACAGTACGCAGAGCGGTAGGTCTAGTGGGGAGAGTAGGTGGAACCGGACCCCTGACCTGATCCTTGACCTGACCCCACCCTAGGATCCAGGTGAATGACCTGATCGTGGAGGTGGATGGCACCAGCCTGGTTGGGGTGACGCAGAGTTTCGCCGCGTCCGTGCTGAGAAACACCAAGGGACAAGTGAGGTATGAGAACTGAGGGGAGGGCGACCGGTAGGCAGGGTTGACTCGCAGGCCCAACCCCTGTCCTACCTAAGTCCATCCCAGCTTTGCCCCTGTCCCTGGAATCCTGTTTCCCTCTGTAGACAGAAACAGCAGCTCTGGGTTTCTGAAAGTGTGAGATGGCCAAGGGTCAGGATGCCCGGGCTCCACCCTACCTCCTATTCTTCCTCTCCTCAGCCTCCTGCCCTCTCTTTCCCCCTACCTCCTTTCCCCATAGGTCTCCTTCCCTCCCTCTCCCTCTGCCTCCTGTCTTCCCTCTCCACAGCTTCCTGTCCTCCCTCTCCTTAGCTCCTGTCTTCTCTCTCCCCAGCTTCCTGTCCTCCCTTTCCCCCTACCTCCTTCCCTCCCTCTCCCTCTGCCTCCTGTCTTCCCTCTCCCCAGGCTTCTGTCTTCCTTCTCCCCCACCCCCATCTTCCCTTTCCCCTGCCTCTTTTCTTCCCTCTCCCCAGTCTCCTGTCCTCCCACTCCCCAGCTTCCTGTCCTTCCTCTCCCCCTACCTTTTTCCCTCCCTCTCCTTCTGCCTCCTGTTTTCCCTCTCCCCAGCCTCCTGCCTTCCCTCTTCCCTGCCTCCTGCCCTCTCTTTCCCCCTACCTCCTTCCCTCCATCGGTCTCCTTCCCTCCTTCTCCCTCTACCTCTCATCTTCCCTCTCCCTCTATCCCTCTCCCTCTCTCTCCTGTCTTTCTTCTCCCCAGCCTCCTGTCCTCCCTGCCTCCTGTTTACCCTTTCACTTTGCCTCCTGCCCCCTACCTCTTTCCCTCCATTGGTCTCCTTCCCCCACTCTCTCTACCTCCCATCTTCCCTCTCCCTTTGCCTCCTGTCCTCTCTCTCACGTGCCTCCTATCCTCCCTTTCCTTCTGCCTCCTGTCCTCTCTCTCCCCAAACTTCTGTCCTCCCTCCCCCCAGCCTCCTGTCCTTCCTCTTCCCCACTTCCTTTCCTTCCTCTCCCCAGTCTTCTGTCCCCAGTTTGTCTCAAAGCCGTGAAGCCTAGACTAACCAGGTGGAAGACAGATAATCCCCACTCCACTCCAGCACCCCTCAACCCCAAACCGCCCCCTCTTTCCTTCCTCACCCTTAGACCAGAAGGCATAAATGGCACTGACATTGACGTATCATTTTCTTTACCTATACCCCTCCACTCCCATCTCTTCCAATCCTGAGGACTGGGTTTTACCATCCAGAACAGCCTGAGTCCAGGGCCTGCAGCTTGGATTTGGTCAACGATGTTGCGAGAGTCCTTTGGGAACATGGTCACCACTCTGGTGCCTGGAGCACTGTTGGCAAGTCCCTGGGAGCTGCCTTGGGGCCATAGGAGGGTGTCCAGCACAGTGGCCTCTGTCCAGATGTACTGTCTTTTGGTCTCTGACTTTGCCACGTCTGGGTTCTAATCTCAGCTCTGCCACCTGTCTGCTGTGTGACCTTGGGCAAGTCACTTCCTTTCTCTGTCCCTCAGTTCCCTCATCCGCTAAATGGGGATTAAGACTGCGAGTTCCATGTGGGACAGGGACTGTGTCCAACCTGATTAACTTGCATCTACCCTAGCGCTTAGAACAGTGCCTGACACATAGTAAACAGTACCATAAACAGAACGAACAACAAACCTAGCAGTGAGCTCTCTAGTCTCATCCAGAAATAAACCCCACAGTCCAGGCCCCAGGTGTTGGCGATTCTGTGGGTCTGGTGACCCAGGACCCTCTCCACAAGATCCCACCATTCCATTCTGTACCCTTTACCCCAGATTTGTTGGGCCCCAACTCTGTCCTCCGCCCAGGGTCAGGGGAAGAGCGGCTTGGGGTGTCCAGGTCCTTTCACCTCCCCTACAAACCCTCAACCCCCATCCTCTGGGGTGGAAAGCTGAAGAAAGCAGGAAGCTGGGGTGAGTGGTGGTCGGAGGCGGGGAGGGGAGTGGGGAACTGGAGGGAAGCAGGAAGCTGGAGGGGGAGTGGGGGAAGCTAGGGCCACCAGCCATTTCCTCCTGCTGCTAATCTCAGTGTCAACATCTCCCCTCCCCTTCCTGTAGCTCCACACGGTTGGGGGAAACCCAGGGAGGTCACCCGGGCCAGTGTCCTGCCTCCAGGCCCTTCACCAGACCCAAAGGCTTTCACTCCAGCCATTACCCCCCACAGTACAGTCTCCCTCCCCACCCTCCAATCGCCCCACAGGTTGCCATGTTCATTTACATGCTGTCTGCATCTTGTTTGCACCTTGCCATCATCTGTGGCTTCCCATCCTGAGCTGTAGAGACACAAATTGTTTGGGGCCTGACTCTGAGGGGCCTGACTCAGTCGAGGGGGAAGGGGGCCTGAACTCTCCTCCTGACAATGGGGCAGATCCTGTGTTCCCTGGTGCCAGAGTTCAATTCCCGGATCATCCTTTTATTATTTTTTTAATGCTATTTGTTAAGCTTACTCTGTGCCAGGCTCTGTACTAAGCACTGGGGTAGGTGCAAACTAATCAGGTTGAACACAGTCCATGTGTCACTAGGGGCTCACTGTCTTAATACCCATTTTGCAGTTGAGGTAACTGAGGCACAAGAAGCTAAATGACTTGCCCAAGGTCACCCAGTAGACAAGTGGCAGAGCCTGGATTAGAAACCAGGTCCTCTGTCTCTCCCTGCTCCTCCTCCTCCCCCTCCTCCTCTCCCTCCTCCTTTTCCTCTCTAAGCATCCCCCTGCTGCAGAGCTAACGGAGTCATTTGCACCACTCTGTTAAGTGCTTTGAGTCTCTGGGGCCGTTTATGCTCTGAAAGCTGCTGGGAAGGAGCTAATGGGCAGAATGGTGATGCTGATGATGGTGACCTCAACTCAGAGGGAGGGACTTTTACCTACCTGTCCCATAGCCAGGAGATTTAAAAGTTAACAGCAGATTCTTGAGGGAAGCTGGCTGTCACCTGGGAGAAGCAGCATGGCATAATGGATAGAGCACGGGCCTGGGAGTCAAAAGGTCATAGGTTCTAATCCTGACTCTGCCACGTGCCTGCTGGGTGACCTTGGGCAAGTCGCTTTACTTCTCGGTGCCTCAGTTACTTCATCTGTAAAATGGGGATGAAGACTGTGAGCCCCATGTGGGACAGGGACTGTCCAATCTGATTTGCTTTTCCCCCTGCATTTAGTACAATGTTTGGCACATAGTAAGTGCTTTACAAATACCACAGTGATTACTATTGTTAGTGTGAATGAAGTCAAGATCAGATTAGTTTGAGAAATGACAGTATGAAATCAGGACCCACTGAAACCACCCTCTCAAAGGTCACCAGTGACCTTCTTCTTGCCAAATCCAATAGCTCCTACTCCACTTTAATCCTCCTCCACCTCAGCTGCCTTTGACCCTGTCGACCATCCCCTTCTCCTCAACACATTATCCAACCTTGGCTTCACTGACTCTGTCCTCTCCTGGTTCTCCTCTTATCTCTTTGTCCATTCATTCTCTTGTCTCCTTCATGGGTTCCTCCTCCCCCTCCCATCCCCTAAGTGTAGGGGTTCCTAAAGGGTCAGTTCTTGGTCCCCTTCTACTCTCCATTTACACTCACTCCCTTAGTGAACTCATTTGCTTCCACGGCTTCAACTGTCATCTCTATATAGTTGATAGCCAAATCTATATCTCCTCCCCTGTTTTCTCTCCCTCCCTCCAGGCTTGCACCTCCTCCTGCCTTCAGGACATCTCTACTTGGATGTCCTCCCACCACCTAAAATTCAGCATATCCAAGACAGAGCTCCTTATCTGTCCTCCCAAAACCTGTCCTCTTCCTGACTTTCCTGTCACTGTGGATGGCACTACCATCCTTCCCATCTCACAAACCTGCAAACTTGGTGTCATCCTTGGCTCCACTCTCTCCTTCATCCCACATATCCAGTCGGTCACCAAAGCCTGCCAGTCTCACCTTCATAGCATGTCCAAGATCTGCCCTTTTCTCTCCATCCTCTTTCCTCTTTGGGCAAGTCACTTAACTTCTCTGTGCCTCAGTTACCTCATCTGTAAAATGGGGATTAAAGGCTGTGAGCCCCCTGTGGGACAACCTGATCACCTTGTAACATCCCCAGCGCTTAGTGCTTTGCTATGTGCTTTGCACATAGTAAGCGCTTAACAAATACCATTATTATTTATTATTATTATTACTCCACTACTTAGAACAGCGCTTGGCACATAGTAAGTGCTTAACATATATCATTATTATTATTATGTCATCCCTCTCCTCAAAAATCTCCAGTGGTTGCTTATCAACCTCCACATCAAGCAAAAACTCCTCACTGTTGGCTTTGAAGGTCTCCATCAACTTGCCCCTTCCTACCTCACTTCACTTCTCTTCTTCTACTTCCCAGCCTACACATTCTGCTCCACTAGTACTAATCTTCTCACTGAGCCTTGTTCTTGCCTGTCCAGCTGTTGACCCCGGCCCACGTCCTACCTCTGTCCTGGAATGCCCTCCCTCCTCAAATCCACCAAACAATCATGCTTCCCCCCTTCAAAGCCCTACTGAAGGCTCACCTCCTCCAAGAGGCCTTCCTAGACTAAGCCCCCCTTTCCCTCAGCTCCACCTCCCCTCACCATCGCCCAACTCTCTCCCTTTTCTCTACCCCCCTTTCCTGTCCCGCAGCACTTGTGTATATATGTACACATCTGTAATTCTACTTATTTTGATGTGTGTATATATATCTATAATTCTATTTATTTTTATTGATTCTGTTGATGCGTGTTTACTTGTTTTGATGTCTGTCTCCCCCCTTCTAGACTGAGACCCTGTTGTGTCTCTTTACTGCCGAATTGTACTTTCCAAGCTCTTAGTACAGTGCTCTGCACATAGTAAGCGCTCAGTAAATCTGAATGAGTGAATGAATGACCCTCCTCTCCCCCCACCCCCAGCCCTTCCTCTGACCAGGACCACTAACGGGGAGACAGGGGAGACCAACGGGGAGGCGGAACGGGGGAAGGGGCAGTGGCAGAAGTGAAACCTGTTGTCCTGCCCCTGCCGCAGCCCTGATTTCCTCTACCCCTGCTGGGAAGACTGACCCCCAATTTGGGGTGGAGGGGGATGGGGCTAGATCTCTATGTGAGAGGGGCTTCTGACCCCTTGCTGCCTCGCAGGTTCCTGATTGGCCGGGAGAAGCCGGGCGAGCAGAGCGAGGTGGCACAGCTCATCCAGCAGACCTTGGAGCAGGAGAGGTGGCAGCGGGAGATGATGGAGCAGAGATACGCCCAGTACGCAGAGGACGACGAGGAGGTAACGCTGGGGTGGGGAGCGGCGCCCCCTGGTGGCTGCACGCGGCACTGCGGGACATTACCCAAGTGGAGTCAGGAGGACCTGGGTTCTAATCTCACCTCTGCCACTTACCTGCTGTGTGACCTTGGACAAGTCGCTTAACTCCACCTAATATGTAACTTGGGGATTAAGACTGTGACCTCCATCCCACCCCAAGTGGGACATCCTGATTATCTTGTATCTGTCCTAGTACTTAGAACAGTGCATGGCACATAGTAAGCGCTTAACAAATACCGCAATTATTATTAATTATTATTACTCAACCAAAGCCTCCCTTTCTGGTGTGCATTCCCATCAATCAATCCGTTTACTATGTGCAGAGCACTGTACTAAGTACTTGGGAGAGTACAACACAATCAGTCAATCAGTCATATTTATTGAGCCCTTACTGTGTGCAGAACACTGTACTAAGCACTTGGGAAGTACAAGTTGGCAACAACAGACAGAATTAGCAGACACATTCGCTGCCCATAATGAGTTTACAGTCTAGAGGGGGAGACAGTCATTAATCCACAATCCACATTAATCCACAATCAATATCAATCAATCATATTTATTGATCACATATTGTGTGTAGGGCTCTGTAATGTAAGCGCTTGGGAGAGAACAACATAACAATATAACAGACCCATTCCCTGCCCACATTGAGCTTACAGTCTCGATCAATATCAGTAGTATTTGTTTAATCAATTAATGGATACAGCACAGGCCTGGAGTCAGGAGGACCTGGGTTCTGCTCTGTGACTTTGGGTAAGTCACTTAACTTCTCTGTGCCTCCATCTATAAAATAGGGATTAAGACTGTGAGCCCCACATCAGGGACAACCTGATTACCTTGTATCAACCCCAGAGCTTAGAACAGTACTTCGCACATAGTAAGCGCTTAACAAATACCATTATTATTCTTATTTTTGTTGTTGTTGTTGTGAGCCCTATGTGGGACAGGGACTTTGTCCAACCTGATTAGCTTGTATTTACCACAGTGTTTAATACAGCCTGGCACATAGTAAATACTTAACAAATACAGTAATAAAAAAATCAATCAGTAGAATTTATTGCTCACTTACTGTGGGTAAAGCACTGTAGTAAGCACTTGGGGAGTATAATACAGTAGATACGTTCCCTGACCACTGGAGATTACAGTCTAGAGGAGTATGCACTTCCCCACAATTCATCGACAGCAGTGTACAGTACTCTACAGTACAGTGCTCTGAACATAATAAGTTCTCAATAAATATGATTGATATGGGGTTCTTGGAAGGATCCAATAGGGGTAGAAGACATGGTGTCTATCTTCAAGGAGCTTATCCTCTGATGGAAGAGACAGACGCGAAATTTGGAATGGGAGGAAAAATGTGATGGGAAATGGGAAGGTGCAAAGGGGATAAATGAGTGCTTAAATTCTAGAGGACAGTAAATCGATTGGCACTTAGGTGCTGCAGAGGGCTGTGAGTGCTTAAGTGCTGAGATGGTAGTTGAGTGATGCAAGAGAAGGATAATTAATTGGGGAAGGCCTCCTGAAAGAGGTGGTATTTCAGGAAGGCACTGAAGATGGGGAGAAGGTGGGCATGTGGCATGAGTGGTTATGGAGACCTAAGATCAGTAATACAGGGCTCTGAACACAGCAAGTGCTCAATAAATATGATTGATGGACTAGTAGTGATAATCAATCAATCATGGTACTTATTGAGCATTTACTGCACACAGAGCACTGTATTAAGTGCTTGGGAGAGTATAATACATTAGTGTTGGTAGAAGGAGGGGGAACAAGCTTTAAATCTCCATTTTACAGATCAGGAAATGGAGGCAATCAATGAATCAGTGGCATTTTTTGAGCACTTACTGAGCTTAGAGCTCTATTTTAAGCACTTGGGAAAGTACAATACAGTAGAGTTGGTAGACATGATTCCTACCCACGAGGAGCTTACAGTCTAGAAGAAGAGGCAGGCATTAAAATGAATTACAGATAGGGGAAATAGAGAATAGGATATGAATATATGTGAATATTCATATGAATACATGAATATTCATATGACTATATGAATATAAAGTTGGTGTAAATATCAAAGTGTTTAAGGGACACACCCTTAAATGCATAGGTGAAGCAGAGGGGAGGGCAGGTAAGGGAAATGAGGGAAAGCCTTTTGGAGGAGATGTGATTTTACTAGTGCTTTGAAGGTGGGGAGAGTGGTGGTCTGTTAGGTATGAATGGGGAGGGGAGTTCTGGGCCAGAGAGAGGATGTGGGGTAGTGATCAACAACATGATAGATGAGATTGAGGTACAGAGAGTAGTTTGGTGTTAGAGGAGTGAAGTATGGGGGTTGGGTTGCAGTAGGAGAACAGCGGGTAAGGTAGGACGGAAGAGAGCTGATTGAGTGTCTTTCATTCATTCATTCGTTCAATCGTATTTATTGAGCGCTTACTGTGTGCAGAGCACTGTACTAAGTGCTTGGAAAGTACAATTTGGCAACAGATAGAGACCATCCCTACCCAACAACAGGCTCACAGTCTAGAAGGGGGAGACAGACAACACAACAAAACAAGTAGACAGGCATCAATAGCATCAAAATGGATAAATAGAATTATATATATATATATATATATATACACATCATTAATAAAAGAAAAAGAATAATAAATATGTACAAATATACAAAAGTGCTGTGGGGCAGTGAAGGGTGTAGAGCAGAGGGAGGGAGTAGTGGTGATGGGGAGGGGAGGAGGAACAGAGGAAAAGGGGGGCTCAGTCTAGGAAGGCCTCCTGGAGGTGAGCTCTCAGTAGGGCTTTGAAGTGGGGAAGAGAGCTAGTTTGGTGGATGTGAGGAGAGAGGGCATTCCAGGCTAGAGGTAGGACGTGGGCCAGGGATCAATGGTGGGGCAGGTGAGAACGAGGCACAGTGAGGAGGTTAGCGGCAGAGGAGTGGAGTGTGCAGGCTGGGCTGTAGTAGGAGAGAAGGGAGGTGAGGTAGGAGGGGGCAAGGGGATGGAGAGCTATGAAGCCAATAGTAAGGAGTTTTTGCTTCATGTGAAGGTTGACAGGCAACCACTGCAGATTTTTGAGAAGGGGGGTGACATGCCCAGAGCGTTTCTGTAGAAAGATAATCCGGGCAGCAGAGTGAAGTATAGACTGAAGCAGGGAGAAACAGAAGGATGGGATATGTCACCCGTCACCTGGGGATGGGTTCGTTCAGGAATCAGCGTGGCAAGGAAGAGAGAGAGAGAGTGGCCATGGATGGAAAGCCTGAGTTTTATACAAAATTTATTCTGCGAAGTGAATTGAATTATTTAATTGTTTAGGTGCAATGAATTGAACTTCCCTTTTGGGAGGAATGTGATTAATTAGTGATATTAGAGCTTCCCTAAAGGGAGGAATATACTCGTATACATTTGTATATATTCGCGCATGGCAGAACACCCAGATCCCTCCCAGGTAGAATTCCCTTAGTTTGTTTGTATGTGGTGGGGCGGCTAGCTCTCACCCATGTGCACTTCCCACTCAGGAGGAATCCACTTGATTTACACACCCATGGGGAAGCCCCTAGCTCCCACCCACGAGTATTTTCCACTTGGGAGGAATTCATTCATTCGTTACATACCCATGATGAAATGCCTGGCTTCCAACCCCATGAGCGTCCAAAGGAACGGGAACTCACCCATCCCATGGCTCCTCACTTGGTGCAGGCAGAGTGGGCTTCTTACGCTCTAGACAGAGGCACCCCACAGCCATCTGCTGCACGTCTCAATCCTCTGCACAGAGAGCCAGAGGCTGCAGGTATTTATCACCTGTGCTCCTAGGCCATTCCAGCTTCCGGCCTCAGTTTATCCAATCTCTGCCCTCTCCCGTCCTCCATACCTAATTTGATTGGCACGGGGGTGAGGGGCACCTTCTGTATTCCCGGCTTGGGCTGTCAATCTAGCAGCTTTGGTTGTGGGGGCAGTATCCCACCCTCACTTCCGAGTTTCGCCTGCTGTCTCAGGTGGCCACGAGGTAGCATTTGACCTTGAGATGGCCGGTACCCCAGGGTCACCGTGGGACAGAGATCAGAAAGGAGGCTGATGCAGTAATCCAGTTGGAATATGATGAGAGATTGTACCAACAAGCTAGCGGTTTGTATGGAGAGGAAAGGGCGGATCTTGGCGATGTTGTGGAGGTGAGACCGGCAGGCTTTGGTGATGGATTGGATGTGTGGGGTGAATGAGAGAGCGGAGTCGAGGATGACACCAAGGTTGCAGGCTTGTGAGACGGGAAGGATGGTAGTTCCGTCCACAGTGATGGGAAAGTCAGGGAGAGGGCAGGGTTTAGGAGGGGAGATAAGGAGCTCAGTCTTGGACATGTTGAGTTTTAGATGGCGGGTGGACATCCAGGTGGAGATACCCTGAAGGCAGGTGGAGTTGTCCTGAAGGCAGGAGGAGATGCAAGCCTGGAGGGAGGGAGAGAGAACAGGGGAGGAGATGTAGATTTGGGTATCATCTGCGTATAGATAATAGTTGAAGCCATGGGAGCCAATGAATTCACCAAGGGAGTGAGTACAGAGGAACAGAAGGGGACCAAGAACTGACCCTTGAGGAACCCCTACAGTTAGGGGATGGGAGGGGGAGGAGGAACCCGTGAAGGAGACGGAGAATGAACGGCTTGAGAGATAAGAGGAAAACCAGGAGAGGATGGAGTCCGTGAAGCCAAGGTTGGATAACGTGTTGAGGAGAGGAGGGTGGTCCACAGTGTCAAAGGCAGCTGAGAGGTCGAGGAGGATTAGGATCGAGTAGGAGCCATTGGATTTGGCAAGAAGGTGGTCATTGGTGACCTTTGAGAAGGCAGTTTCGGTGGAATGGAGGGGACGGAAGCCAGATTGGAGGGGGTCAAGGAGAGAGTTGGAATTAAGGAATTTGAGGCAGCGAGTGTAGACCACTTGCCCTAGGAGTTTGGAAAGGAAGGGTAGGAGGGAGATAGGGCGATAACTGGAGGGGGCAGTGGGGTCAAGAGAGAGTTTTTTTAGGATGGGGGAGACTTTGGCATGTTTGAAGTCAGAGGGGAAGAAGCCGTTGGAGAGTGAGCGGTTGAAGATGGAAGTTAAGGAGAGGAGGAGGGAAGGAGTGAGAGTTTTTATAAGGTGAGAGGGAATATGGTCCGAAGCACAGGTGGAGGGGGTGGCACTTGAGAGGAGGGAGAAGATCTCCTCTGAAGATACTGCCGGGAAAGATGGGATAGTAGAGGAGGGGGTTGAGAGCGGGTGGATGGAGAAGGGGGAGGGGTGACTTTGGGGAGCTTAGACCTGATGGTATTAATTTTCCTAATGAAGAAGGTGGCCAGTTGCTTGTATAAGCATGGAATTAGTTTGGATGGAGAGAAGCAGTGTGGTCTAATGGAAAGAGCCCAGGTCTGGGAGTTAAAGGACCTGGTTTCTAATTCTGGCTCCTCTGCCTGCCTGCTCTGTGACCTTGGACAAGTCACTTAACTTCTCTGTGTTTCTGGAAGATGGGGAATCATTACCTGTTCTCCCTTCTGTTTAGACTGTGAGTCTCATGTAGGACCTGATTATCTTGTATCTGCCCTATCAATCAATCAGTCGTATTTATTGAGCGCTTACTGTGTGCAGAGCACTGTACTAAGCGCTTGGGAAGTACAAGTTGGCAACATATAGAGACAGTCCCTACCCAACAGTGGGCTCACAGTCTAAAAGGGGGAGACAGAGAACAAAACCAAACAAACAAAATAAAATAAATAGAATAGATATGTACAAGTAAAATAAATAAATAGAGTAATAAATATGTACAAACATATATACATGTATACAGGTGCTGTGGGGAAGGGAAGGAGGTAAGATGGAGATGGAGAGGGGGACGAGGGGGAGAGGAAGGAAGGGGCTCAGTCTGGGAAGGCCTCCTGGAGGAGGTGAGCTCTCAGTAGGGCCTTGAAGTGGGGAAGAGAGCTAGCTTGGCGGATGGGTAGAGAGAGGGCATTCCAGGCCCGGGGGACGATGTGGGCTGGGGGTCGATGGCGGGACAGACGAGAACGAGGCACGGTGAGGAGATTAGCGGCAGAGGAGCGGAGGGTGTGGGGTGGGCTGTAGAAGGAGAGAAGGGAGGTGAGGTAGGAGGGGGTGAGGTGATGGAGAGCCTTGAAGCCGAGGGTGAGGAGTTTCTGCCTGATGTGCAGATTGATTGGTAGCCACTGGAGATTTTTGAGGAAGCCACTGAGCTTGTCCCATAGTAAACACTTAACAAATGCTATTATTAATATTGTTATTATTAGTAGTAGAAAAAGGCAGATTCTAAAGATGTTCTGTCTTGCAATACAGGGGACAAGGTAGTGTTGTCTAAAGTGATAAGAAAGACTGGGGAGGATAGGCTTTAAGTAGGAAGATGAAGAATTCCATTTTGGCCTTCTAACTCCCAGGCTTGTGTTTTCCCACTAGGCCATCCTCCTCCTAACCCCAGCTCTGCCACAGTGCCGCTGTGTGACCTGGGGCAAGTCACTTAAGCACTCTGGGCCCGTTTCCTCTTCTGTAAATTGGGGATAAGATCTTCTGCTCTCCCTACCTCTTAGACTATAAACACCATGTGGGGCAAAGGAATGAGTTTGATCAGATTATCTTGTATCTACCCCAGCGCTTTGCATATTGCTGGAGCAGAGTAAGCACTAGCAGCTGTCAAATTAGTTCACAGCTCATTCTTCTGTCTTTGGTTGTGGCAGCAAAGGCAGCTAGACTGCTCACTGTGCCTTATTCTCAACTCTTCCACTGGAGACCCTTTGGCTCAGCTCCTCCCTCCTGATTGATTGATTTTTCCTCTCCTCCTCCCCATCCCTCCCCGCCCACCTCCTTCCCCTCCCCACAGCACCTGTATATATGTTTGTACAGTTTTATTACTCTATTTACTTTACTTGTACATATTTAATATTCGATTTATTTTGTTAATGATGTGCATTTAGCTCTAATTCTAGTTGTTCTGAAGACTTGATACCTGTCCACATGTTTTGTTTTGTTGTCTGTTTCCCCCTTCTAGACTGTGAGCCTGTTGTTGGGTAGGGACCGTCTCTATATGTTGCTAACTTATACTTCCCAAGCGCTTAGTACAGTGCTCTGCACACAGTAAGCGCTCAATAAATACGATTGAATGAATGAATGAATGATTGATTGATTGATTGCCTGGGATTTCCTCCCCCTTCACATGTGGCAGAGCAAAGCTCTCCCCAACTTCAACACCCTTCAGGAGGCCTTTCCCGATTAATCTTTAATCTCCCCGATCTTGTATCTATCTCCTAAGTACCACCTTAGTCCCTCTGAGCCCTCTAAGCACTTAAATTCTCACACCGCCCTTAACACTTAGGTACATATCTCGATACTCCATTAAATACATTCTTCCTTACTGTAATTTATTTAAGTGCCTGTCTTCCCATCTTGAGTAAGCTCCTTAAGGGCAGGGATCATGTCCACAAATTCCACTACACTCTCCCAAGCATTTAGTACAGCACTTACAGTAGGGGCTCAGAAAATGCTCATGACTGATCAACTGATTAATAAATACCTTAGCGATTATAATTGTGATTGGGTCTTTGTGGAGGGCGTAATGACCTTGAGGCCCTCACGCCTCCCCACACCCTGTTTCTTTGGCCGCAGACGGGTGAATATGCCACCGATGAGGAAGACGAGATGAGCCCCATGTTCCCGAGCAGTGAGATGGCCATCGAGGTGTTTGAGCTGGCGGAGAATGAGGATATGCTGTCCCCTGTCGAAATGGACCCTGAGAAACTGGTGCACAAATTCAAAGAGGTGAGGGGTGCGGGGCTTGTGGGAAGACCTGCAGCCCAGGAAGCAGGAGCCAGAGGAGGGTGACACCCCCTGCTGGCCCTCCTCCAGCCCCTCCACCCCCACCCCACTGCCTCTTTCCTCTTGATGCTCCTTATTGAAGGCACATCTCCTCCAAGAAGCCTTCCCTGACTAAGCCCTCCAGAAGCCTTCCCTGACTAAGCCCTCCTTTACTTCAACTCCCTTCTGCCTCACCCTAACTTGCTCCCTTTATTCATCCCCCCTCCCAGCCCCACAGCACTTATGTATGTATCTGTAATTCATTTATTTATATTAATATCTGCCTCCCCCTCCAGACTGTAAGCTCACTGTGGACAGGGAATGTGTCTGTTATATTGTTACATTGTACTCCCCCAGGTTGTTAGTACAGTGCTGTGCACACAGTAAGCCCTCAGTAAATATGATTGACTGACTGATTCTGCCCAGGAAAGAAGCAGCATGGCCTAGTGGATAGAGCTTTCTAATCCCAGCTCTGCTCTTTGCCTGCTGTGTGAACTTGGGCAAGTCATTTCACTTTCCTGTCCCTCAGTTACCTGTGAAATGGGGATTGAAACTGTGAGCCCTATGTGGCACAGGGACTGTGTCCAACCTGATTAGCTTGTACCCAGCCCAGCGCTCATAACAGTGCTAGGCACATAGTAAGCGCTTAACAAATGCCATTAAAAAAAAAGTGCTTAATACCAGAATAAAAAAAAAAGGAGATACAGCTGCTTCTGGGATGGACCGTGGTTGCCTGGCAAACCTAGGGGCAGGCATGGGGCTCCAGTGGCCCCACTGGGGCATCGGACTGAGTGCTCTGTCCACCCCTCCTTGGCAGCTCCAGATCAAGCATGCTGTCACCGAGGCAGAGATCCAGCAGCTGAAGAGAAAGGTGAGATGTGGGGAGTGGGGTGACCATTGGGGAACCCCCTCAGCGAGCCTCCCCATCCCCCTCTCCCTTGTGGCCTCCATCATAGGTCCCGATCCCCAGGGAGGGCGGGACCTCCCGCTCCCGGTCCTCTTGCCCCCAGACCTCCCCAGCCACTGTCCACCCTTGCCCTCCCACCCCCAGCTCCAGACCATCGAGCAGGAGAAGGCGCGTTGGCGGGCGGAGAAGACGCAGTTGGAGCAGAGCGTGGAGGAGAACAAGGAGCGCATGGAGAAGCTGGAGGGCTACTGGATGGAAGCCCAGAGCCTGTGCCAGGCGGTGGACGAGCACCTCAAGGAGACCCAGGCCCAGTACCAGACCCTGGAACGCAAGTACAGCAAGGCCAAGCGACTCATCAAAGAGTATCAGCAGAAGTATGTGGGGGAACGGGAGGGGCGCGGGTCATAGTGGTGGGGTCAGGCGTGGCCTAATGGAAAGAGCACGGGCCTGGAAATCAGAGGACATGGATTCTAATCCTGGCTCTGCCACATGTCTGCTGTGTGAGCTTGGGCAAGTCACTGAACTTCTCTGGACCTCAGTTACCTCATCTGTAAAATACGGATCAAGACTGTGAGCCCCTTGTGGGACAGGGACTGTGTCCAACCTAATTACCTTATATCTACCCCTGTGCTTAGAATAGTGCTTGGCACATGATAAGCACTTAGCAGATACTGTAGTTATTATTATTCTCATTATTAAAGCACAGGAGGGCCATGATGGGGAACAGGGTGGGCCAGGCGGAGGGAGGGGAGTGGGATTGTGGGAATCCTGCAGGCTGAGGTCAAGTTTAAGCCCCCCTAGAAAGCGGGATATTTGGGAGTGTTCTCCACTCCCAAGCCCCTTTCCGCCCAACAGTAGTCTCTGGGGTCTAGAGTCTGGACACACGACCTCCACTGGGGACGAGACCGCAGGTCCCGGTCGCCTCCTGCTCCAGAAGCCGAGAGAACCAGGGGCTGGGAGAGGGTATTCTGAGGGTGGGTGGTTTTGCCGGATGCTGACAGAGGGCCGGGCCTTGGCCTGCTTGTCCCCCTTCCCTCTTGCCCCAGGGAAATCGAGTTCCTGAAGAAGGAGACCGCCCAGAGGCGGGTACTGGAGGAGGCAGAACTGGCCCACAAGGAGGAGACAGACAAGCTGAGGGAGAAGGTGAGGAGTTAGGTTACTGCTGGGGTCACTGCCAGTCACTGTCCAGCCCAGAGTGAGCTTGCAGGACTGGAGCCAGCTTGGCACCACAGGGCACTGCCCTGCTGGAGGGTGGAGATGCACATCACCTGGCGGATGGGCAATTTTAGACCCTTCTTGCCCTCTGAGACTGTGTGATTTGGACCATGGTTATTGGGGGACATGGCTGCCTCAACCACACCCCATCTCTTCTACCTCTTACTCCTCCGCCGCCTCCTTTTCCTCCTCCACCTCATTCTTCTCTCCTCCTCCTCATTAATTAATTAATTCATTCATTCAATCATTTATTGAGTGCTTATTGTGTGAAGAGCACTGTACTAAGTACTTGGGAAAGAACAATACAATAATAAACAGTGATATTCCCTGCCCACAGCAAGCTTACAGTCTAGATATGGGGAGACAGACATCAATACCAGTAAATAATATTACAGATACTTACATAAATGTTGTGGAGCCAGGAGAGGGGAGCCCACTATTGGGTAGGGACTGTCTCTATAGGTTGCCAACTTGTACTTCCCAAGCGCTTAGTACAGTGCTCTGCACACAGTAAGCACTCAATAAATACGATTGATGATGAGCAAAGGGAGTAAGTCAGGGGAAAATATGAAACGCTTCACGAATTTGCATGTCCTCCTCCTGATCCTAATGCAGCCTCCTCATCCGTTCCTGTGGATCAGGAAACCAGTGGAGATCCTCCCAAGAGATCTGGGCCCTGTCCCAGCCTTCATTCATTCATTCAGTCATATTTATTGAGCGTTTATTGTGTGCAGAGCAGTGTACTAAGTGCTTGGAAAGTACAATTTGGCAACAAATAGAGACAGTCCCTACCCAACAACGGGCTCACATTCTTCTTCCATGCCTTCTGGGACATGGATCCTGTGCCCCCTCCCCTGAACTGTACCCAGTGTCTCTGTCCCCCCACTATGCCCTCTGCACCCCAGTGCCCTCTGTGTGCCCTCTCTCTGTGCCCCCCATGCTCCCAGCCCAGTCCTGAGCAGAGACTTATCTTGCCTACCTGTGTGTTTTTCAGATCTCGGAGTTGGAGAACAGCCTGCAAACACTGAGAAATTCTAATTCGACTTAAAACCCTGCAGAACCAAACCAACCTTAGCCCGACCTGTTGGACGATTCCCCCTCCCTCACCCCACCAGCCAGCTCCCAACACCCATGGGGACAGGCTCCCCACACCCCACCCTCATCCTCCCCGCCCCCCTCCAGCCCCTGGGCTCTCTGGGAAAATCTCCCCTGTGCTGCTCACAGCGGCTTCTCTTCGTTGGATGTGCCGCTCCAGTGATGCCCTCTGGGAGGTCTGCCCGCCCCTCGCCTGCCCTTCAGGCCAGAGCCTCGTCTGAGCCCCGAGTGGACAGGTGACCGGGAGTGCCCCGAGACTTACAGCCATCATCTCTAGACTGAAGCCGGAGTGGGGGGAGTCCCTGGGGGCTGCTGGTTGTGCCCCCTGCCCTTCGCCAGGCTCACGGACTACAGAAGCACCCTCGACTGCCATGGGTGGCAGGAGAGGGGTTGCTCGCTTGAACTTTAACTTTTCGTTCCCTCCTCTCCCCTAGCACTGCCGCTTCCAGCCCCACCTCTGTTCTGATCTCCCCCACCCTCATTGCCCCTGGTCTGCCCCTCTCACCCTGCCATGTCCCCTTTCCCCCTGCCCCCTCTCCAAACTCTGGAGTGAAAGTGGCCATAGAGGGAGGAAAGGAGGGGATCCTCACTGCCCTCTGCTACCGGCTTCTCCCAGGCCTCTCCCTAGAACACCCCGGCAACGTGCCAAACAGACATTATTCTTCGTGTTGTTATTACCATCATCGTTATTATTATTATTATTATTAATTATTATTATTATTGCTATTATTGTTATTATCATTCTCCAGTCCCATCTCTGAGCTGCTCCACCCAGGCCACCTTTGAGGAAAGAGAAAAAGAAAGTGGGGTGGCATACTGGGGGGAGAGGGAGATGGGGGTGTTGGACAGGGTTGATGGGGACTCCTGGGGTCTGCCCAGGGCAGACTGGCTGGCGTTAGCCCCAGGTTAGGGGCCAAGCCCTGGTCCCTCCCTCTGTGCTATTGGTTTGTCAGTCTCTGGCTTTGCTCAACACCGCCGGGGAGGGGGAAGGGAAGGAGAGAAGGAGGGGTGCCCGCAGCCTGCTTTCTGAAGAAAGTCTCCTTCTCTAGGAGTCCCTGAAATCCCCCCCACCCCCTCAACAAACACCCAACTCTACTCTCTCGGCCGAGGGTCCCAGAAATAGCTGGGAGGTAGGGCGGGGGTGGGGGGGGCATCATTTCCTTTCCCCTTGACATGCCAGCTCTAGACTTGGTAGCCTCCCGTGCCCACCCCAATACCTCCATCCGGTTCTGGGCAGCTGGGCACCCCCTCCCGGTGCCCCTCACTTCCCCTCACCCCAGGGTACAGTGGGTTTTTAAGAGAAAATGTGCCCATCCCCCTCCCACAGCTCCTCTGTAAATAACCCACAAGTCAGTATTCCCTAGGGTGCAGGCCTCAGAATGAGAAGGGGCAAGGGATCTACCCCTCCTTTGCCACCTCCCTCCCCTCAAACTGGATCCCAGCTGCCTCAACATTCACTGAGATCAACTGGGAGACCCTGGGGGGAGGTGGGAGGAGGGTAAGCAGGGGAAGGGGGAGGGTTGGGGACTGGATATTTTTCTGCTCCCCCTGGCCGGGGTCTAGCGTGTCTGTATATAATATATATATATATATGTATGTATGTACTGGTCTTGGTTTTGTAATGCTAAGTCCTTGGTCAAGTCATTCTCGATAAACAGGCCCCTCATGTGCCTCCACCTTGAATCCTTCCTTCCTGCAGGTGTCGGGGGAGATGGGCAGGTGGGAAGAAGGGAGGGAAGGAGAGGTGGGGGTGGGCTGGGGAAGTGGTCATGGAGAGGGGAGAGCAGTGAGATGGGAAGGGTTTAAGTGTTTGAGGTGGATCCAGGGAAGAGGGGCACCCCTCCCTTTCCATTACTGTGGAAACTGCAGCAGAGGTGGGAATCATCATGGCCTAGAGAAGCCACGAGTGGCCACTTACGGCCTAGAGAAACCCACTAATAATAATATTTAATTATGGTATTTGTTAAAAATTTACTATGTGCCAAGCATTGGGGTAGATACAAGTTAATCAGATTTGATGCAGTCCTTGTCCCACATGGGGCTCACACTCTTAATCCCCATTTAATAGATGAGAGAAGTGAGGCTCAGAGAAGTGAAGTGACTTGCCTAAGGTCACACAGCAGACAAGTGGCAGAGCTGATATTAGAACCCAGGTCCTGCTAACTCCCGGGCCTGTGCTCTAGCCACTAAGCCACTCTGCTTCTCTAGGCCACTAGTCTTCATGTGGCCTAGAGAAGCAACATGGCCTAGTTGGCAAGAATGGGCCTGGGCATCAGAAGGATCTAGGTTCTGGTCAGAAGGATCTGGGTTCTGGTCCTGACCCCGCCACTTGTCTACTGTGTGACCTTGGCCAAGTCACTGAATTTCTCTGTGCCTCCGTTACCTCATCTGTAAAATGGGGACTAAGGCTATGAGTCCCATGTGGGACATGGACCGTGCCCAGTCAGATTAATTCGTGTCTACCCCAGCACTGTGTACAGTGCCTGGCACATAGTAAGCACTTAGCTGCTAAGCGCTTAGTACAGTGCTCTGCACACAGTAAGCGCTCAATAAATACAACTGAATGAATACCATTAAAAAATTAGGTTGGGAGGCTTGGGCAGGGTAGGGGCAGGAGCCCAAGTACTCCTCGCCCAGTAGGAAAAGTGTCCGGGAAGTGTGGCTGTCTGGAAATCTGAGCTTTCCCCTCTGGCGCTGCAGTGAATTTAACCTGGGAGCTGGGGAGATAGAGGGGGTGGAGGTGAGGAGCAGTGTGGCCTAGAGGAATGGACATGGGTTCTAATCCCGATTCCTCCACTTGTCTGCCGCATGGCCTTGAGAAAGTCACTTGACTTCTCTGTGCTTCTCTTCCCTTATCTGCAGAATGGGGATTCAATGCCTGTTCTTCCTCCTATTAGACTGTGAGTTCCATAAGGGACCTGATTATCTTGTGTCTACCCCGGTGTTTGGTACAGTGCTTGGCACTTAGTAAGCACTTAACAAATACCACAGTTATTATTATCATTATTAGGAGACCTTTTTGATCTCTAACAGTCTTTTTTAATGGTACTTGTTCATTCTTTCAGTTGTATTTATTAAGCAATTTCTGCATGTAAAGCACTGTATTAAGCACTTGATTAAGTGTTTACTATGTGCCAGGCACTGTACTAAGTGCTGGGGTAGCACGTGCTAATCAGTTTGGACACGGCCCATGGTCTTCATTGTGTTTATGGTTTTGCTCCCCATTTTACAAGGGAGAGAACTAAGGCACAGAGAAGTGAAGTTATTTGCCCAAGATCACACAGCTGACAGGTGGCAGAGCCGGGATTGCTGTGGTGCTGAGGGGCCTGGGAGCTAGGGGCTGGATGAGTTGAGTTCTGAGAAGTCCTGTTTTTTGGAGGATTTAGGAATGTTCTAGGCCTTGTTTAAGAATAAGATTGGAGTGTGGGCTGTGCCTCAGTTACCTCCCCTGTAAAATGAGGAGTAAAGCCATAAGCCCATTAAAGAACATGGACTGTGTCCAAACTGATTAGCTTGTGCTACCCCTGCACTTAGTACAGTGCCTGGCACATAGTAAGTGCCTTGCCTAAGCATGAGATTGGAGGGTGGGCTGTGGAGGGCAGAGAGACTCTGGGGGTCCAGGACTTTGAATTCTTTTCTGTCTCAGCAGCCAGGCTGTAGTGTGGCAATGGAAAGGTCCTGGGATTCCGAGGACCTTGACATGGTAGATAGAGGCCAGGCCTGGGAGTCAGAAGGTCATTTCTAATCCTGGTTCCTCCATATGTCTGCTATGTGACCTTGGTCAAGTCACTTCACTTCTCTGGGCCTCAGTTCCCTCACCTGTAAAATGGGGATTGAGACTGTGAGCCCCACATGGGACAGGGACTGTATCCAACTCTTGTTTGCTTGTATCCACCCCAGTGCTTAGTACAGTGCCTGGCACACAGTAAGCGTTAACAGATATCACAATTATTATTATTATTTTTAGTCCAGGCTCAGCCAGTTGCCTGCTGGATGACCTTGAGCAAGTCACCTAATTTCTCTATGCCTCAGTTTCCACATCTGTAAAATGGGGAGTCAGTGTCCATTCTCCCTCCTACTTAGACTGGGAACTCCATATGGGACAGGGCCTGTGTCCATCCTGGTTACCTTGTGTCTACTACAGTGCTCTACATTAGAATAATAATGATAATAATAATGGTGATGGTATTTGTTAAGCGCTTACTATGTGCCAAGCACTGTTCTAAGTGCTGGGGTAGCTACAAAGTAATCAGGTTGTCCCACATGGGGCTCACCATCTAAATCCCCATGTTACAGATGAGGTAACTGAGGCACAGAGAAGTTAAATGACTTGCCCAAAGCCACACAGCTGATAAGTGGTAGAGCAGGGATTAGAACCCACAACTGCTTAACAAATGCCATAATACTAATTACTATTTTGTATGGTATTTGTTAAGCATTTACTACTCTGTGCTAAGCACTGTACTAATTGCTAGGGTAGTTCCAAGGTAATCAGGTTGCACACAGCCCATGTTCCTGGTGGGGCTAACAGTCTTTAATCCCCATTGTACGTGAGGGAACAGTTAAGTGACTTGCCCAAGGTCACACAGCAGATGAGTGGCAGAGTCAGGATTAGAACCCAGGCCCTTCTGACGTCCAGAGAAGCAGCGTGGCTCAGTGGAAAGAGCCCGGGCTTGGGACTCAGAGTTCATGGGTTCTAATCCCGGCTCTGCCACATCAGCTGTGTGACTTTGGGCAAGTCATTTAACTTCTCTGTGCCTCAGGACCTCATCTGTAAAATGGGGATTGAGACTGTGAGCCCCACATGGAGCAATCTGATTACCTTGTATCCCCCCCCAGCACTTAGAACAGTGCTTTGCACATAGTAAGCTCTTAACAAATGCCATTATTATTATTAGGGCACACTGTTTCTTCTTTCCTCTAGGCAATTTTGAGTGGTGGGGACAGGGCCCTGCAAGGGTAGCCCCTCACCCCCCACCTTGGAGGGGCTCAGTTTTAAGAAGTTGGGAGAGAAAGAAGGTCATTGGACTAAACCAGGTTTCATCGGGCTTTGACTGGTCAGCTGCAGCAGGCCCGAGCCGTGGCACCAGGACCATTTCCAGGGACCCAGTGGGATGCCCCGAACCTGTGTCTTTTCAGATCTTTTTTTTTTAATGGAATTTGTTAAGTGCTTACTGTGTACCAGACACTTTACAAATAGCTGGGATAAATACAAACTTATCAAGTTGGACAGAGTCCCCATCCCACATGGGGCTCACAGTCTTTTTCCCCATTTTACAGATGAGGTAACTGAGGCACAGAGAATAATAATCGCGGCATTTGTTGAGTGCTTACTATGTGCCAGGCACTGTACTAAGCACTGGGGTGGATACAAGCAAATCGGGTTGGACACAGTCCCCGTCCCGTGTGGGGCGCACAGTCTCCATCCCCATTTTATAGATGAGGTAACTGAGGCCCAGAGAAGTGAAGTGACTTGCCTAAGATCACACAGCAGAGAAGTGGAGGAGCCAGAATTAGAACTCATGACCTTCTGACTTTCAGGCCCACACCCTATCCACTCTGCCCTGCTGTTTCTCAAGTTAAGTGACTTGCTCAAGGTCACACCGCAGACAAGTGGTAGAGCTGGATTAGAACCCAGATCCTACTGACTCCCAGGCTTGTTCTCTGTCCACTAGGCCATGTTGTTTCTCCCGTCCCTACCCTGCCCCACTGGGCATTAGCAGGAAAGTATGATTACTAATTCATACTGATGGTCTCTGGTTCCAGCACCAGTGGCGCCGAGAGTGGGGGGAGCTAGGGTCCCCCTGGGGGATGGGAGAGCTGGGGCGAGGCTCCAGGAGAGAGACAGGAAGGAGAAGAAAAGGCTAAACTCTCGGTCCCTGGCCCTGAGGGAATCCAGAGAGGGATCTGTGACAGATCAGCCTGGAGTCCCTCAGCTCTGACAATGTGGCTTAGTGGTTAGAGTACGGGCCCGGGAGTCAGAAGGAAATGGGTTCCAATTCCCACTCTGCCACATTTCTGCTTAGGCAACTCATATCACTTCTCTGGCCCTCATCTGTAAAATGGGGATTAAGAAGCAGTGTGGCTCAGTGAAAAGAGCACAGGCTTTGGAGTCAGAGTTCATGGGTTCAAATCCCGGCTCCGCCAATTGTCAGCTGTGTGCGACTTTGGGCAACTCACTTCACTTCTGTGTGCCTCAGTTACCTCATCTGTAAAATGGGGATGAAGACCGTGAGCCCCCCGTGGTGGGACAACCTGATCACCTTGTAACTTCCCCAGCGCTTAGAACAGTGCTTTGCACATAGTAAGCGCTTAATAAATTCTATTATTATTATATGTAGGACAGGGACTGTGTCCAACTAGCTTAACTTGTACCTACCCCAGTGCTTAGAACAGTATCTGGTATATGGTAAGCACTTAACAATAATAATTATTATTATTATCTACCCCAGCGCTTAGAACAGTGCTTGGCAAATGGTAGTCGCTTAACAAGTACAATTATTATTGTTATTATTATTCTTATCTACCCCAGCACTTAGAACAGTGCTTGGCATATAGTAAGGGTTAAACAAGTACCATAATTATTATTATCCTACCCCAGCACTTAGAACAGTGCTTGGCAGGTAGTAAGAGCTTAAAAGGTACCATAGTTGTTATTATTATTATCTACCCCAGTGCTTAGAACAATGTTTGGCACATAGTAAGTGCTGAACAAGTACCATAATGATTAATATTCATTAATTCATTCAATCATATTTATTGAGCGCTTACAGTGTCTGACTACCCAGCCACTTGGGAGAAGTCTCCAGGGCATCCGTCCACCTGTCCCTGTCTGTTGGGGAAGCCACTCTGGGCAGAGCCCTGGGATAGATTCACTCAGTCTGGGGACCTCATATGGGACAGGGAATGTAAATGATTTGATTATCCTGTATCTATCCCAGTGCCTAGCAACGTGCTTGGCTCATTGTAGATGCTCAGCGAATACCACAGTAATTGTCACTAGAGAGAAGAGGTCCCCACCCTTTAGGCACTAACAGTTTAATAGGGGAGGCAAGAGTCACACACACACCACACACACACACACACACACACACACACAGAGTTCTAAGCGCTGGGGTGGATACAAGCAAATCGGGTTGGACACAGTCCCTGTTCCACTTGGGGCTCACAGTCTCAATCCCCATTTTACAGATGAAGTAGCTGAGACACAGAGAAGTGAAGTAACTTGCCCACGGCCACACCACAGACACGTGGTGGAAGTGGGATTAGAACCCCGATCTTCTGATGCCCAGGCTTTACCCACTGTGCAGGGCTCCAGATCAGGACTGTGCATTGCGTGGCAGATAATGTTGATGTGTACGTGGTGTGGCTTTCTGTTGGAACTGTGTGTTTTGTGGCAGCAGCTTAATATGTGTGTGGTGTGACTATGCTAAGATGTGTGGGGGTGGGTGGTGTGTGTGTTGTGTGTTGGGGTGCATGGGATTTGCCTTTGTGATGGTATATGTGTAGTGTAGTTGTAGACAGGAATGTGTGTTGTGTGGCAGTAAGTTGGAGTGTGTTGAATTTGCCTGTATTCATTCAATTGCATTTATTGAGTGCTTACTGTGTGCAGAGCACTGTACTGAGCGCTTGGGAAGTACAATGCTAGTGTATGTTTTGTGTCGTTGCCTCCTAGGGTGTAAGCTTAGACTGTAAGCTTATTGTGGGCAGGGAATGTGTCTGTTCTTTCATTCAATCATATTTATTAAGCGTTTACTGTGTGCAGAGCATTGTACTAGGCACTTGGGAAAGTGCAATACAACAATAAAGAGTGACAATCCCTGCCCACAATGAGCTCACAGACTAGAGGTGGGGAGACAGACATCAGTACAAATAAATAAAATTACAGATATAGACATAAGTGCTGTGGGGCTGGGAGAGAAGCAAAGAGCAAAGGGAGCAAGTCAGGGCGATGCAGAAGGGAGTGGGAGATGAGGAAAAGTGGGGCTTAGTCTGGGAAGGCTTCTTGGAGGAGATGTGCCTTCAGTAAAGCTTTGAAGTGGGGAGACTAATCTGGCAGATTTGAGGAGGAAGCCTGTTCCAGGCTAGAGGCAAGGGTCAGCGGTGAGACAGCCGAGATGGAGGCCCAGTGAGAAGGTTAGTGGTACCAGAGGAGCGAAGTGTGCAGGCTGGGCTGTAGAAGGAGAGAAGCGGGGTGAGGTAAGAGGGGGCCAGGTGATGGACTGCTTTAAAGCCAATGGTGAGGAGTTTTTGTTTGATACAGAGGTTAACAGGCAACCGCTGAAGATTTTTGAGGAGGGGGTTCCTAATCGTTTCTGTAGAAAGATGATCTGGATACTATTGTTATATTGTACTCTCCAAAGGGCTTATTACGGAGCTCTGCACACAGTGGGCGCTCAATAACTGCAAATGAATGAATGAATGAATGAATGCCTGCTGGGATGTGTATAATGTGGCAATGTGTTGGGCTCCCCGTATTCTGCTTAGAACCGGCCTTCTGGCTGTTGTGCTGGTCTTGTGCCTGTGTACGTGTATGTGTCTGCGGGAATGAGTCCAGCCCACGTTGTGTGTTGTGCTGGGTAAGCGTTTTGTGGCCTGCTGAGTGGGTTGTGAGAGAAAGGTGTGTGTGTGTGTGTGTGTGTGTGTGTGTGTGTGTGTGTGTGTGTGTGTGTGTGTACGTACATCAGATGTGCTGCTGCATAGTTTGCTGGGGGATGTACGGTCGGAATCTCCGATTAGGCCTCTGGGTGGGCTTCTCCTGCTCCTCCCCTTGTCCACCCCCCACGACCACCCCTCCCCATCTCCCCATCAGCCCCTTTAAAACCGCCGAGGCGGGATTGGGGAGCCCCCCCCCCCCATGTTACGCGTTTAGATTGCGGGACCCAGGGATTGGGATTGGGAGAGCTACAGACCCCTGCCCCAAATTCAGATATTGTGGGGGTGGCTCCTACCCTCCCATCCCTAGCGTCCGGTCCCGCGGAGCGGGATGGGGAGAGATCCGCAGCAACCTGCCAGGGCAGGGGGCCGAGAGAAGTGGGGAGGGGGTCCTCTGTCGTAGCCCCCCTCCTCAAAAAAAAAAGTCCTTGGTCCTGGGGCTGGGGGGCGGTCCCGGCCCTCCCCAGAAGCAGCCGCATTCTCCCTCCCGCGTCCGGTTTTCCGCTCCCCTTTGTCTTTCCGTCGCCTTCTCCGCCCCTCGGCCCAGCCCTGTCTAACGGACCCCGGCGTCCGGGCCTCTAGGGTCCAGTCCCTCGGGATGCGCGGCCCTGTCTACGCTGAGGATGCGGGCCTCGACCCGGGGGGCTGGGGGGACATTGGGCAGAGGGAAAGAGGGGACATAACGGTAGAGGGGGGAGGGAGGGACAGAAACGCACGCAGACACACACACACACACACACACACACACACAGGCGCGCGCGCACATACACACATACACACACACTCACGCACGCACACACTGCCACACCGCATCCTCCTCTTCTGTCTCCCAGCCGGCTCCGCCCGGCCGTCCCCCCGCCCCCACGGAGGTCAGGGAGGCCCTCCCGGAGGAGGCTTTTCCCGGGTGAGGGAGTGGGGGTTCTGGGGGGGGGGAGCGCTGCCCCGCCGCCCCTTCCCCCGCACGCTGGATCCGTGAGACGCTAAGGATGCCAGATCCTGGAGGTAAGGAGTCCCGGCCGAGGCGCTGAGCCTGGGAAGGGGGGTGGGAGAGGTTCTGTGCAGCTTGGGGTACCCCCCCGCCCCCGCCAGCGCCTCCTCTTCCGTGGTCTCCTTAGACCCAATGGTCTGGAGATGGGGGTGGGAGGGAAGTGAAGTGTGATTGGGGGAGGGGGATGCCTGGGTTAGGGGAGCTGTGATGGGTGGGGGGTTATTGAGGTGAGGAAACTGGCTGAACAGAGGTATTATTGGGGGGTTTATTGGGCCCGGGGGCTATGATTTGGGACGGGGGTTATTGGGGATTTGTTGGGGTGAGGGACTGGATGAAAGGGGGTGTTATTGGGGTTTATGGGGGGCGAAGGCTGTGATTGGAGAACGGGGTTATTGGGGGTTTGTTGGGGTAGGGGTCTGACGGTGTGATAAACTGGGATTGGGGAGGAGGGTTATTGCGTTTATTGGGGTGGGGTTCTGGCGGGGTGGGAAGCTGTCATTGAGGAAAGGGGCTATGGGGGGTTTATTGGAGTGAAGGGCTGACTGAGAAGGATGTTATTGAGGGTTTATTGGGGGCGGGGGCTATGGTTGGGGAGGAGGGTTATTGGGAGTTTATTAAGGTAGGGGTCTGACTGGAGGTCGGGAGCTGTAATTGGAGAACGGGGCTATTGGGGTGGGGGGCAGACTGATCAGGGAGGTTATAGGGGGTTTCTTGAGGGTGGGGGCTGTGATCGGAGCGGTGGGGGGCTCATTGGGGAGGGGGCTGGGTTCCTACCCCCGGCAAAGCCTAGGGGGCTCCGCCCGGTCTGGGAGTGGGCGCTGCCGTGGTAGGGGGCGGCAGAAGATAATTTGATGTTTGAATCTCGAATCCCCCGGCTCTCCTCGTCCTGTTGCGATCGATAAATTAATAAAGAGCGCCGCGGAGGGGCTGGGAGGTGGGGGGGACGGTGGCGCGAGCGCTGGGGTTAACCCCTCCCTGTCCAGTATCCCCCCCATCCCCCTCCCCAGGATTCAGAGAATCCAGCGAGGGCGGCGGGATGGGGAGCCGGGAAGGCAGGGCCGCTTGGAGATTCCGTAGCTCCATGTCCATCTCAACGGGGTCGTCAGAGCCCCCTCTCCTTCTGGGGGGCGGGTGTGTGTGTGTGTGTGTGGAATCCCAGTTCCATCAGAGGGAGACCCCCCACCCTCTCCGGAGGCTTGGGGGCTGGGGGAGGCTTCTACTGGTCTCGGCCCTGTCTGCCTTCGCATCCAACTTCACCCCGCCCTTCTCCTCTCCCTCCATCCTTCCCTAAGCTGCCCTTTCATTCATTCATTCATTCAATCGTATTTATTGGGCGCTTACTGTGTGCAAAGCACTGTGCTAAGCGCTTGGGAGAGTACAATATAACAGACATATCCCTGCCCACAAATGGTCCTGGGTCTCCTTCCTCTGCCTTCCCCTGGTCTTTTCAAGCTCCCTCTGGCTCGCCTCTTCCTCCCTCCTTTCTCCATCCCTCCCCTGTCCATCCTTCTCCACCCTTCCCTACCCTCCGTCTCATTCATTCATTCCTCTCCCCACTTCTCCCCTCCCCTCCTCTTCACCAGAACTGGTCTCTGGCCCGGGGGGCGTGGGCGGGGGGAGTGTGCCAGGCTCTTCTGGGGCCAAGAAAGGGTTTGAGTTCCCCAGACCCACTTCGCCCCGAGGCAGCATGTTTTGGGGATGCCCAGGTCGGGGGGAGGGGGGAGACCCACTCTCCGGGAGATGGAGAGGGGGGACACCTGAGTCTAGAGCCAAGGGGCTGAGCTGCCGAGGGACCCCCTCCCTCCATGTCTCTAAGTAGGAGAGGGGGCTTGGCTGGGGTGTGGATGGGAGGCGCAAAGGGGCTTAACTTCTGCTGAGTCAAAGAGGGGCGTTGCCAGAAGAAGCGAAGCCCAATTCCCGGGAGGGAGAGAGGAGTCGAGCAGACGGGCCCCTCCTGGGCCAAAGGCTCTGGGGGTTTGTCTGGGTTGAGTCGCGCCCCCCAAGGGGCACCTGCTGCGCGGACCCCCTGGGATGGGAAGGGCACCTGAAAACCCCTCTTGACTCCCTCGACCTCAATCACAACCGGCGGCCCCGTCCCCCAATCCCTGGGGCCGGAGGGTCCTGTGCCAGGATCTCAAAGCTCTTAGCAAATAGGAGTGGGACGAATTGGTAAGCAGACTTCCAGGCTTGGGAAGGCTGGAATGGGCCAGGTACCTCCCCCAGCGGCTTTCTGGAGTCCAGGCCCCGGGTCAGTGACCCCAATCCACCTGTTAGCCCGAGCTGAACACTTTCTGTTGTCCTGCCCAGACCACCCCACCCCCTGCCCCTGACGGTCGGTCCAGTCCAGTGTTGGGCAAAACACCACGGGGGGCGGGGGAGGAGGCAATATTCCAGGTCCTCTGGAACAAGCATGGTGAGAGGCAGGTGGGGCCGGATCCTAGAATAGGAAAACGGGACAGGGGGTCTCCCCGGATTTGCCTTCAGCTCTTCTTCCCTCCCCCTCCCCCGCCCCATGTTAACTCCTTTCTGTCTCTCTGTTGGGATTTGTTCCACTCCTTCCATCCACCATCAAGAAATTAGAGGGGGGCGGCAGGGGGTAGAGGGCAAGAATTTCCCCAAAGCACCCCCCGACCCCGGTCATGGGGTCAGAAAAGACCCCCAACCACCTCAGGTGGCTCCAAAGTCAGAGATTTCCTGACAGATGCCAGGGCATGAGAGACCAGATTGTAGAGGGTCACATGTGTTATTAGGGGACATGTGCCCTCACATGCATAGGTCTGTGTGGGTCAGGCGATCGTCCAGCTATCTTGGTCAAGGGCTGCCTTTCCTCATCCAAGAATGACCTAAGGTCTTAGCACAGGGCAGGGCTGTCTTCAGACCTTGAGTGACACTGACTCCAGGCAGAAACAAAAAACCAAGATGGCATCACCATCTTTGGAAAGCCTCTTGTAGTCTCCCTCACTATATGGCGCCCCAAAGTGAAGACTTAACTTGCTTACGGCATGGTGCTGGATCTGGTGGAACAGGCCTAGGAAGAGGCTAGGTGGATGGAGAATGGGTGAGGGAAGTCCAGGAAAGCCTCTTGGAGGAGGTGTCTCTAGACTATAGACTTTAAGACCATTGTGGGCAGGAAATGTATCTACTAACCCTATGATGTCATACTCTCCCAAGTGCTTAGTACAATGCTTTGTAAACAGTCAGTGCTCAATACATACAATTGATTGATTGATTAAAGCTGTGATGCAAGGAGGGGCAGGCTCAGAGGGGAAGAGGGAGGATCATTCTCTTGTTTGCATCCTACTCCCTGATCCAAAGCTTCCTTACCTGGGGTCCACCACAGCCCCATTCCCTTTCACCCCATTCTGAGCAAATAATAAGCAGTCGACTAGAGTCACAATTATTATTATATTATTATTATTCCTCCAGACTGTAAGCTCATTTTGAGCAGGGAATGTGTCTAACAGCTGTTATATTGTACTCTCCCAAGTGCTCATTAAATATGACTGATATTATTACTGTTACTATTGGGCTGTGGAGGTTGAGAGTGGTGAAGAGACTAACCTAAGGCCACAAAGCATGTCAGTGGCAGAGCTGGAATGAAGGGTATAGGGGGTGGCAGCAGCTGCCTGAGGAAGAAACAACTCATCTCTCTCTTTCTCTCTCTCTCTCTCCCCCTTCTCCAGTTCTCCTTCACCATGGCTTCCTCCAAGCTACGAGACACAGACGAGGTTTTTGGTAAGTGTCCTGCCCTTACCGGGAGGGCAGAGTTATTACATAGAAGTTGGGGATCTGCTGGTCTCTGTCCCTCTCGAGGCCTGGGATGGGGAGGTAGGCTTCATCTGAGAGAGAGGCTCTGGAAGGGAATGTATCTATTTATTGTTGAATTGTACTCTCCCAAGCTCTTAGTACAAAGCTTTGCACACAGCGAGTGCTCAATAAATACAATTGATTGAATGACTGAGAGGACCCTCATGGTTGGGGGAGGAAAGGCACCTCCCTCCTCTAGACTGTAAGCTCACTGTGGGTGGGGAATTTGTCTGTTATATCGTTATATTGTACTCTCTCAAGCACTGAGTACAGTGTTCTGCACACAGTAAGTGCTCAGAAAATATGATTGACTGGCTGACTGGGCCAGAGGCCAACAGGCACATAAGCAGGGGAATAAGGTGACGTGTTAGCGGGGCTGGTTGTCAAGGGAAAAAGAAAGCCAACTGATGATAGGGATGGGTTGAACACTGGCTCCTTACCAATGCTTAGTACAGTGTCTAGCACATAATAAGCACTTCATATATACCATCATTATCTTTATCTCTCTTTTCCACCCTCCCTAAAGTGGGTAGGGGGGGTCCAATCCAGAGCTGACCAATACCTGAGTGAAGATCTTCCTCCTTGTCCTTGTCTATCCAAGTTCTGCCTCAGTCACTTTGACGTGTATTTTGTGTGCGAGATTGTAGTGTGTGTGACTATATGTCTCAGTTTACTCAGCTGAGGACTCAATACCTGTTCTCTGTCCTCCTTAGCCTATGAGCCCCATGTGAGACAGGGATTGTGTCTGTAGTTATCTTCCCCAGTTCTTAGTACAGTGCTTTAACAAATACCATGATTTTATTTTTGAATGGTATGGGTTAAGTGCTTACTATGCGTCAAACACAGTTCTAAGTGGTGGGATAGATATGTTAAACAGATTGGACACAGTCCCTGTACCACATGGGACTCCTAGTTTAAGAAGGAAGGAGAGCAGGTACTGAATCCCTATTTATACAGTTGAGAAAACCGAGGCCCTGAGGAGTTTAGTGACTTGCCCAAGATTACATAGCTAGCAAGCAACAGAGCTGGGATTAGAACCCAAGTCCTCCGACTCCCAGGCCCCTGCTCTTTCCATTAGGCCACGCAGCATTATTATTATCCTCATTTTGCTCTTCTTATTATTATGATGAAGGGGTTTAGAGAGGTTGTGTCTAAGCACATGAGAGTCTGCCTCGGTCTCCTCTTCTCCTTCGCCTCCCAAAGGCGGCTGGAGTTTTATTTTGATCCCTAATTCCCAGGAAGACTCCGCCCCAACTCATCCCCGTCTGATTAAATGTTAATGAGCTCCCGCAGACCGAACGCTGAGCTCTCGCTAACGAGGGGTTTAGAAGAAGGGAGATTTTTCTCATCGTCCGGCCCCGGCCCCGCCCCATCTATTCGGTTCAGAAATCTCTGCAGTGATGAGGGGCACCGCCAAGGTAAGGGGATTGGCACTCTCGCCTGCCCCTTCTCATATCGCTCATATCGTACAGTGTTCTCATATCACTGTACTTCCATCTCCCTGCCGACCCCTTACCCACGTCCTGCCTCTGTCCTGGATGGCCCTCTCTCCTCAAATCCTATAGACAATGACTCTCCCCTGTTTCAAAGCCTTATTGAAGGCCCATCTCTCCCAAAGGCCTTCCTTGACTAAGCCCCCCCTTTCCTCTTCTCCCATTCCCTTCTGCGTCACCCTGACTTGCTCCCTTTGTCCATCCCCGCCCCCCCGCCCAGTCCCACAGTACTTACGTACATATCTATAATTTATTTATTGATATTGATGTTTGTCTACCCCTCTAGACTGTAAGCTCGTTGTGGACGGGGAATGTGTCTGTTTATTGTTCTATTGTACTCTCCCAAGCGCTTAGTACAGTGCTCCTCACACAGTAAATGCTCAATAAATGATTGAATCAATGAACATATGGCATTAATTCGTTCATTTGTATTTATTGAGTGCTTACTGTGGGCAGAGCACTGAATTAAGCGCTTGGAAAGTACAATTCAGCAACAAGTAGAGACAATCCCTGTCCACTACAGGCTCACAGTCTAGAAGGGGGGAGACAGGCATCAAAACAAGTAAATAGGCAACAATAGCATCAATATAAATAAATAGAATTATAGCTATATACATTAATATAAATAAATAAAATTATAAATATAAAACAGAATTATAAATATGTACATATGTACACGGCATCAATCAGGTCTGCTGTGGATATAACCTGATCATCCTGTATCACTCCCAAATTGTACCATGATCTTCCTCTAGTGACACGCCCCGGGCCTGGGCAGACCAAGCTGGGGTTGCTTGGCATGTAGTGTTCAAAGGCTGGTAGTGTTACATGTGTTTGGAGGCAGAGTGGACATACCTGTGTGGGAATATAGGGGCGTGGGGTGTGGGCAGCAGGGTGTTGTACCCTCCCAAGCGCTTAGTGCAGTACTCTGCACATAGTAAGCACTTAATAAATATCACTGATTGATTGGAAGAGAGCTTGCATGCAGGGGTCCGTGGGTGGGAAGCAGGGGAGTGAGCCTAGCTGACACCCTGGGAAGTCAGTGTTAGGTTAACTCATTCATTCATTTATCCATTCAATCGTATTTATTAAGCACTTACCCTGTGCAAAGCACTATGCCAAGCACTTGGGAGAGGATAATATAACAATAAACAGACACATTCCCTACCCACAACGAGCTTACAGTCTAGAGGGAGAGAGAGACATGAATATAACTAAATAAATCACCTGCTGGGAAGAGCCATGTGGGCAGAGACCCCGAGGTGAGCTGGTTGTGGGCAGGGATTGTCACTCTTTATTGTTGCATTATACTTTCCCAAGTGCTTAGTACAGTGCCCTGCACACAGTGAGCGCTTAATAAATATGATTGATTGAATGAATGAGTGAATGAGCATGTGCGTGCATTTGAGTGTGTTTGCACATCATGCCAGGTTGCCCAGGCGTGTTAGTAGCAACATGGTCTAGTGGAAAGAGCACGGGCCTGGGAGTCAGGGGTCCTGTGTTCTAATCCTGGCTCTGCCACATGCCTGCTGTATGATCTAGGGCAAGTCACTTAACTTCTCAGTGCCTCAGTTCCCTCATCTGTAAAATGGGGATTAAGACCATGAGCCCCATGTTGGACAAGGACTGTGTCCAACCCGATTTGCTTGTATCCTCCCCAGTGCTTAGTATAGTGTCTGGTATGTAATAAGCACTTAACAAATACCATTATTACTATTATTATTTTAGGGGCAGCACATGCAGCCCAATACTTGAGGACAAGCTCTCAATTCATTCATTCATTCAATCGTTTTTATTGAGTGCTTACTGTGTGCAGAGCACTGTACTAAGCACTTGGGAAGTACAAGTTGGCAGCATATAGAGACGGTCCCTACCCAACTAATTATTTAGTACTGGGAGAGCACACTTGGGCGAGTACTATATAACAGAGTTTGTGGGTACATTCCCTGCCCACAGTGAGCTTACTAGAGGTTAATGAAGATATCACTGTAAATGAAGTTGTTAATGCAGATAGTGACTTATTGATTCAAACCCCCCGCCCAGCCCCATAGCACTTAAGTACATGTCTGTAATTTTTTTTATATTAATGTCTGTCTCCTCCTCTAAACTGTAAGCTCGTTGTGGGCAGGGGATCTGTCTGTTGTATTGTTATACTGTACTCTCTCAAGCGCTTAGTTCAGTGCTCTGCACACAGGAAGCACTAAATAAATATGATTGACAGAGTCAGGGGGGATAGAGTAGGAATGGATGACGAGGGGGGGCTGTTTTACCACCTGCCTCACCACCTCTTCATCTCTTACTGCTTCTGCATCTCTTACTACCTCTTTCACTATTTCTGACCATCTCCGTGTCTCCTCATCATTACTACTGCTTACTGCTTCTGCATCTCTTGCTATCTTGCTAACAGGAAGCAGCGTGGCTCAGTGGAAAGAGCCTGGGCTTGGGAGCCAGAGGTCATGGGTTCTAATCCCGGCTCCGCCACTTGTCAGCTGTGTGACTTTGGGCAAGTCACTTCATTTCATTTCTCTGGGCCTCAGTTCCATTATCTGTAAAATGGGGATGAAGACTGTGAGCCCCACGTGGGACAACCTGATCACCTTTTATCCCCCCCAGTGCTTAGAACAGTGCTTTGCACATAGTAAGTGCTTAACAAATACCATTATTATTATTATAGCACATAGTAAGTGCTTAACAAATACCATCATTATTATTATCTCTTTCACTATCTCTGACCATCTTTGTGTCTCCTCTATCTAGACCTGGATGACGTGGTCCCGGAAACAGCCCGGCTGGACAGCAGCCTGCACAAGGCGCGGGCTCAGCTGCTCGCCAAGGGTAGACGACACCGGCCATCTCGCTCCCGCCTGCGGGATAGCGCTAGCTCCACTGAGGGCGACGAGGGTCCTGAGCACAAGGTGAGAGGGTTGGGGAGGAACCCCCTGTGGGTAGAACACCCGGCCCCATTGGGGATCAAGCTGCACCTGACAATAATAATAGTAATAATAATTAAATGCTTACTATGTGCCAGGCACCGTACTAAGCCTGAAGCAGCAGAGAAGCAGTGTGGCTCAGTGGAAAGATCACAGGCTCTGGAGTCAGAGGTCATGGGTTCAAATCCCAGTTCCGCCAATTGTCTGCTGTGTGACTTTGGGCAACTTCTCTGTGCCTCAGTTCCCTCATCTGTAAAATGGGGATGAAGTCTGTGAGCCAGCCCTCCGTGGGACAACCTGATCACCTTGTATCCTCCCCAGCCCTTAGAACAGTGCTTTGTGCATAGTAAGCGCTTAATAAATGCCATTATTATTATTATTACTAAGCGCTGGGGTAGATGGCAAGCAAATCAGGTTGAACACTGTCCCTGTCCCACATGGGGCTCACATTCTCAATCCCCCTTTTCCACAAGAGGTCACTGAGGCCCAGAGAAGTGAAGCAACTTGTCCAGGGACTCGCAGCAGACAAGTGGGCAGAGCTGGAATTAGAACCCATTAGGCTAGAGCCACTATGCCATGCTGCTTCTCTGGTGTGACCAGCCCCTGCTGTGGCCCTCCCAAAGTACGAACACTAACTGGGAACCAGGCCCCTCGCACAGTGCGGCTGGAACCAGACCCCCCAGCTCAGACACTGTGGTCAGGCCCAGCATGTGTCCGGGGTGGCCCAGCTCCTGTGGCTGGACTCAGAGGGCCAACCCAAGGTGGGCCTCATGGTCTCCTCCCATCCGCAGGCCGATGGTGCCGGCAGCCCCCTGCACCGGCTACGTTCCCCGTTGCACTCAGCCCTGCCTGGGCTGGGGTCCGGCCTACCGCCCTCCGCAGGCCTGGCCAGCTCCAGCCCCTTCTCCCGAGGCTCCGAATTCTCCTTTGAGGCGGCTGGCCTGCGCCGTGGGGGTCCGGAGGAGGATGAGACCCCCGCCTCCCCTCTGGCCCGCTACCGCCCACTGCACAACACCTCTTCCCACGAAGCCTTGGCCTCTCCACTGGCCTCCTCGCCTCCTAAGTCCGGCCACAGCTCAGACAGCTCCCCCGTCTACGTGCGCCGGGACCCCAGGGCCGAGCGGCACAGCGAAGGTGAGTCGGGGCGCCCCCTCCCGGTCGCCTCTTCAGCGTTTAGCACAGTGTTTTGCACACAGTAACCGCTTAATAAATACGATTGAATTGAATCACTCTTCAACGTCCCCGACTCGGAAATCCTCCAGGCCAATGCACCCGCCCCCCAGTGGGCAGAACCGGGATTGCAGCTGCAGGGAACTTGCAGCTCCTTGACCCACAGTGCCCTCTCGTGTTCAGGGAAGGAATGACAGGCCCGGGGGCTCGAGCATTCATCCATTCATTCATTCGTATTTATTGAGCGCTTACTATAATAATAACAATAATAATGGCATTTATTGAGCGCTTACTATGTGCAAAGCACTGTTCTAAGCGCTGGGGAGGTTACAAGGTGATCAGGTTTTCCCACATGGGGCTCACAGTCTTAATCCCCATTTTACAGATGAGGTAACTGGGGCCCAGAGAAGTCAAGTGACTTGCCCAAAGTCACACAGCTGACAATTGGTGGAGCCGGGATTCGAACCCATGACCTCTGACTCCAAAGCCCGTGCTCTTTCCACTGAGCCACGCTGCTTCTCTGTGTGCAGATCCCTCTACAAAGCTCTTGGAAAGTACAATTCAGCAACAGATAGAGACAACCCCTACCCAACAACAGGCTCACAGTCTAGAGAAGCAGCGTGGCTCAGTGGAAAGAGCCTGGGCTTTGGAGTCAGAGGTCATGAGTTCAAATCCCGGTTCTGCCAATTGTCAGCTGTGTGACTTTGGGCAAGTCACTTAACTTCTCTTGGCCTCAGTTACCTCATCTGTAAAATGGAGATTAAGACTGTGCGCCCCACGCAGGACAACCTGATCATCTTGTATCCCCCCAATGCTTAGAACAGTGCTTTGCACATAGTAAGCGCTTAACAAATACCATCATCATTATTATTATTAGAAGGGGGGACAGACAACAAAGCCAAACAAGTAGACAGTCATCCATATCAAAGTAAATAGAATTATAGATATAGATATATAGTTATATTTTATTAATGAAATAAATGGAATTCATTCATTCATTCACTCACTCATTCAATCGTATTTATTAAGTGCTCACTGTGTGGTTACTGTGCGCTTGAGAAAGTACAATATAACAATAACTGGTGACATTCCCTGCCCACAACCAGCTCACAGTCTCATTCATTTTCATTCATTTGTATTGATTGAGGGCTTACTGTATGGCAAGTACTGTACTCGGCTTGGGAGAGTGTCATCATCCATTCAATCATTCATTCGTATCTATTGAGTGCTTACAGTGTGCAGAGCACTGCCCTGAGTGCTTGGGAGAGTAAAATATAATAATAATAATAATAATAATAATAATAATTGCTATTATGGTATTTGTTAAGTGCTAAGTGCCAAGACTGTTCTAAGCACTGGGGTAGATACAAGGTAGTCAAATTGTCCCATGTGTCTTAATCCCCCTTTTACAGATGAAGTAACTGAGGCACAGAGAAGTTAAGTGACTTGTCCAAGGACACACAGCAGATGAGTGGCGGAGCAGGGATTAGAACCCATGCCCTCTGACTTCCAAGCCCACTCTCTTGCCATGAGGCAATTCTAACATTCGCTGCCCCCAATGAGTTTACAGTCTAGAAGGGGAGACAGACATTAATATCAGCTTTAGGCGTGGCCTAGTGGAAAGAGCACAGACTTGGGAGTTAGAGGACATGAGTTCTAATCCCCCCTCTTCCACTTGTCTGCTCTGAGATCTTGGGCAAGTCACTTAACTTCTCTGTGCTTCAGCTACCTCATCTGTAAAATGGGGATTAAAAGTGTGAGCCCAGTATGGGACAACCTGATTACCTTGTATTTACCTTAGCGCTTAGAACAGTGCTTGGCACATAGTAAAGCATTTAACAAATACCATAATTATTAATTATTATTTGGCGGTTGCAGGGACTACCCCTTGCTGGTCAGAAGTGATACTGCAGGCCCACCACGCCCCCTCTCCCCACCTGTTGGGCAAATGTTCTTTTTGGGTTTGGATTGCTAAGTGCTTTCTGCACATAGTAAGTGCTCAATAAATGCCACTGATTGAGCATAGTGTCCCTGTTGGAGGAGGCCCCCAGGGTGAGGGAGGGTAGGGAGGAATCAGCAGGGGTACCTGGGGGAAAGGCGTGAGGACAGGCCTACTGCCCTCCCAGATGACTGCCGAGATGCCAGCCCCCCCGAGCTCGCCAGCCCCACCATCGGCCTGGACAAGAAGACGAGACACAAGTTCCTGGACCTGGGGTGAGTTGCAGGCAGCCCCTGCGGGAGGACCAGAGGTGGCAGGGGGGGCAGAGGGTGGATCTGGGGGTTTGAATATCCAGTTTGGGGAAGGGGACATGTGTTACGTGATGCCAGGTGGGCAGTGGGGAGGGGCAGGGGTCCAGGCCTCTATCTCCAGGACTCCCACTCCATCTCTGGGTCCAGACCCCTGCCTCCGTGGCCTCTCATTCTGCCACTACCTCCTCCCTCAGGGTCACCCTGCGCCGGGCCTCAACAGGAAAAAGTCGGAAAGATAAAGGTGGCAGCCGCCTGTCCATGGGCAGCAGGTACCAGCTTCCTACCCCCCTGCCTGTCTGTATCACACCCCTGTCCCCTGGGAAGCCCAGGAGCCAGCTTTGAGGCCTTCTTGCTATTCCTCAATCTCATCTATCTCTCCACCGACCCTTTGTCCACGTCCTACCTCCGGTCTGGAACTCCCTCCCTCCTTATATCCGACAGACAATTCCTCTCTCCTCCTTCAAAGCCTTATGGAAGGCCCATCTCCTCCAGGAGGCTTTCCCTAAGCCCTCCGTTCCTCTTCTCCCACTCCCTTCTGCATCTCCCTGACTTGCTCCCTTTATTCAACCTCCCTCCCAGCCCCACAGCCATAAAGTCCATATCTGTAATTTATTTCTATTCACGTCTGTCTCTGCTTCTAGACTGTAAGCTTGTTGCGGGTAGGGAATGCATCTTCTCCTAAGCGCTCAGTACTGTGATCCACACACAGTAAGCACTCAGTAAATACGATAGAATGAATGAATGCCTCCCTTGCCACACCCTCAGCTCCACCTTCTTGCGGCTACCTGCCCACACCCCCGGTGCTGTCTTGGCAGGGAGTCTGTGGAGGGCTCATCCCGAGGGGGCAGCTCCCCGTTTCTGCCCTTCTCCTGGTTCACGGACAGCGGCAAGACCTCCACATCCTCGGGCAGCACGGCCTCCCCCGCCTGCTCCCCCAAGCATGAGGGCATCAGCCCCAAGAAGTCCGCATCGCAGGTCAGTGCCGCTGATCCTATGACCTGTGGGCCTCCCTCCAAGATTGGGATGCCCTTTGACCTCCCTCCCTCGGGGGGGACGGGTGGGCATGGAGGTGGGGTGGGACCTTGGCCCCTTTGCCTACCCATTCATTCATATTTCTGGAGCGCTTATTGCATGCAGAGTACTGTACTAAGCGCTTAGGAGAGTACAATACAAAAATATCCCCACAGGAGTCCACTTTGAGCGACAACTCGACACCCCCCAGCAGCAGCCCCCGCCTCCCCAGCAGTGCCCGGCCCAAGTGTTCGTACCCCTACCACACGCTGTCTCAGTCCTCTGATGAGGTGAGTGTAATGGCCACCTCCGGCCAAGGCCAAGACCTCTAGACTGTAAGCTCGTTATGGGCGGGGGATGTGTCTGTTTATTGTTGTATTATACTCTCCCAAGGGCTTAGTACAGTGCTTGGCATACAGTAAGTGCTCAATAAATACAACTGACTGACTGAAGACCGGAGGCTGAAGGCTGTGGGGTCTGGGTGGGGGCCTGAGCCGCCTCTGCTCCAACAGGTGACTCCCTCCCCCCATCCCACTCCCTCACCCTGCCCCCGTCTCTCCCCCCCCCCACAGTTCTTGGAGGAGCCCCCTCCCCTCCCCACAGCCACTCACTGGACCAGCCAGCAGGTGGGTCAGTGGCTGGAGAGCTTGCGCCTGGAGCAGCACGTGGCCGAGTTTGCTGCCCGCCGGGTGGACGGGCAGCAGCTTCTACAGCTGGACGGTGGCAAACTGAAGGTAAGTGTGAGTTTGTGTGTGTGTCCTGCAGGGTCATGCCCTCAGGACTCCAAACATGGCCCTGGGGCCAAGAGGGTCTCTGCGACCTCTGATCTTAGACCCAGGGGTCCCTCAGAAAGTTCTGAGCCTAGAATACTACTAATAATAATTAGGATACTTGTTAAGTGCTTACTATGTGCCAAGCGCTGTTTTTAGCACCGGGGTAAATACAAGGTAATCAGATTGGATACAGTCCCTGTCCCGCATGGGGCTCGCAGTCTTCAACCCCATTGGACAGAGGAGGCAACTGAGGCCCAGAGAAGTGAAGTGACTTGCCCAAGTTCACACAGCAGACACGTGGTGAGGCTGGGATTAGAACCCAGGTCCTTCTGATTCCCAGGCTCACGCTCTATCCACTAATAATAATAATGGCATTTATTAAGCACTTACTATGTGCAAAGCACTGTTCTAAGCACTGGGGAGGTTACAAGGTGATCAGGTTGTCCCACGGGGGGCTCTCTGTCTTAATCCCCATTTTACAGATGAGGTAACTGAGGCCCAGAGAAGTTAAGTGACTTGCCCAAAATCACACAGCTGACAACTGGCAGAGCTGGGATTTGAACCCATGACCTTTGCCTCCAAAGCCTGGGCTCTTTCCACTGAGCCACGACTACTTCTAGGACCATACAGCCAACCCCTACAGCCCCCAAATCCTTTGAGATCTGCCCCTGGGGTGGACAGAGGGTACTGAGGAAGCTCCCTCCCACCAGGGGATAGGCTGGGGAGAATGCAGGGGTTGGGGGTGGCAGAGGGACAACTACTTGGGGGATTTTCCCTGGAGAAACTCTGCTGTGGCTGGGCCTAGAGGCAGGGGGCTGCCCGGGATGGCCGCTGGGGTGGAGCTCCTCCAATCCCCCACTCTGCCCCCCGCCCCAGAGCCTGGGGCTCAGCAGCTCCCACGACCGGGCCCTGGTCAAGCGGAAGCTGAAGGAGCTCAGCGCCGCGGCAGCCAAGGAACGCAAGGCGCAGGAGAAGGCAGAGCGGCAGCGAGAGAAACACAAGCGCAAGGAGATGGAGCCCCACCGGAACTAGGGGAGCAGCCCCCCTCGTCACCGATCCCGGCCCCTCCTCCACCACCTTGCCCGGCCCAGCCCTGGGGTTTGCCCCTCCCAGCGGGGGCATCACATGGACGCAGAAAGGGTCTGAGGCACTGATTGGGGCACTGGGCGGGGCACATGGACTGGTATGGGAGCCTGTCCTGCCCCCACCCTGGGCAGTCCTGGCAGTCCTAGCAAGGAGTGTGGGACCCAGCACCCCCTCCCCGCCACCTCCACACCCACTGCTCTAATAGGGCTGCTCCTCGGTGGCCCTCCCCATGAGAGAGGGTGGGCATGGCCCCCCCACCCCCCCCACCACGCCCCCTGCCCAGCCAGGGCTGCCCGCTGGCGGTTCTCCCCACGAGACCGGGTGGGCACAGCAACCCCACCCTGAGGGGAACAATAAATTCCACTGCAAGAAACTCTGGGCCTCATCATGTCCTGGGTTTTTTTGGGGGGGGGGGGGCAACGGGGGATGGTCTTTCCTTCCTCCTATCCCCTGCTCTGGGCTGCTCTGACTTCAAGGGGGTGGGGGGGGAGGTGACCCGCTGGGAAAATCTGGAAATGAGGGATCCCCCGGCTGACTTTTTTAGTGTGGGCACTGCCCCGCATCCCACCTCTGTCAGGATGACCTGAGCTCCCATTCCTAAACTCTGAGGCTGGGACCAGAGTGGGGGGTAGAGGCAGGGATTGGCCAGAAGAAGGCAGCACCACATCCATCGGGGCAGAGGTGGGAATTGTTTCAAAGGGAACACCACCACACCAGTCCAGCCAAGCCACCATATGTGCCTCTTCCACCTCTTTATTGCCAGCCTTGGGACCTCACAGCCCAGGACCCCGATCTGGACATACAGAAGCCAGGAGAGCAAGTCACGCCAAACACACGTGTGTGTGGGGTGGGACCAAGGAGGTGTCAGGGGCCTGAGAAAACAGGCTGGGGGGCAGGAGGGCAGGGGAGCCACCCCGGGGTTGGTGTAAGAGTCAAGGGAAAGGCCACCAACACGGTTCTCTCCAGCCCCTTCTCTTGGGGGTGGAGGGCTGGAGACCCCAATACTGACCTGGCTGCAGGGGGAGGGGCAATCAGGCCCTCAACTCCCTCTTTCTTCTCCTTCCCCAGCAGCCTGAACCCCCTCAAGATGAGTGTGTGTTGGGGGGGGCACTGGTGAGGGAGAAATGGAGAATTCAGCCGATGGGACCCAGGCAGGCAAGAGAGGAGTGTATGAACAGAGGGGGAGGGCAGCAGGCAGAAGATCCCCCCCACCAACCACAACCCGTGGGTACCACAAAGGGGAATGGATTCTGGTTGCCAGGGTGACCGGTCTCTGGTGAGACCTTCCCTCCCCCGGGGGATGGCCACAGGGACAGGTCACCTGGGTGGTCAATCCAAAGTCGCAATGGAGACTGCAGGAGAGTGGACACCTGGGACGGGGGCACTGGACGGCCCGTCTAGCTGACCCGGTACGTAGAGGTGTTCTTGGGCTCTGTGCTGGGCACACACCAGTCACCCGCCTCCTGGATTGTCTGGTAATGGCGCCAGGCGGACTTGTTGTACACGGGCAGTCGCTCCACTGAGTCTGTGGACAGGGCCTGAGGGGGTGGCATGAGGGGAACAAATAGGGGTCTGGCTTCAGGTCCCCCGGTCCCTGCCCCCGGCCTCCCCTCCACCACCCCCCGCTACAGCCCCTAGCCTCTGCTCCAGCATGGCTTAGTGGACAGAGCACGGGTCAGGGAGTCTAAGAGATGTGGGTTCTAGTCCCGGCTCTGCCACATGTCTGCTGTATGACCTTAGGCAAGTCACCTCACTTCTCTGTGCCTAAGTTACCTCATCTGTAAAATGGGGATTAAGACTCTGAGCCCTATGTGGGACAGGGACTGCGTCCAACCCAATTATCTTGTATCTACTCCAGCGCATAGAACAGTGCTTGTCACATAGTAAGTGCTTAACAAGTACTATAATTATTATTAATAATTATTTTGTGTGCGTTTGTTGTTATACTGTACTCTCCCAAGTGCTTAGTATAGAGCTTTGCACACAGTAAGTGCTCAATAAATACAACTGAATGAATGAATGAATGAATATCTACACCAGTTACGGGGCCACAAGCATGACCCCAAATGTCTCTGGGAAGTGTCACCAGTCTGTTCCCTGGCAGGAAGCACTTAATAATAATAATAATAATAATAATAATAATAACTGTGGCATTTGTTAAGCACTTACTATGCGCCAGACAATGTACTAAGTGCTGGGGTGGTTACAAGTAAATCAGGTCGGGTCCAGGCCCTGCCTCACATGGGGCTTGCAGTCTCTATCCCCATTTTACAGATGAGGAAATGAGGCACAGAGAAGTGAAGTGTCACATTGCAGACAAGTGACTGCACACAAGTGATAGAACCAGGATTAGAACCCATGATCTTCAGACTCCCAGACCTGGGCTTTATCCATTAGGCTATGCTACTTCACTCCTGATTGCTAACACTGGGGGTCTTACCTGCTCCCTCCACCTGGGACCTCGGGGCACTGACAGAGATGGGGTACTCAGGACAAGTCAAGCGGAGGGCAGAGGAGCAAGCTTCGGTCTCCTGATAACCTACCGGCAGGCATCTTCTGGGCACCTCCTAATATCCACACAGTGGGGTACCCCAGAAGGGTGGGGCTGGGAGTACCCAACAGGCACCTGGAGGGCACCGGCCCTTGTCCCAATATGCCGGTACTATTAACCTGCCCCCACAGTCCAACCAGGAAGCCCAGGGGCCAGACAGCAGCAAGTTCATCCAGTATGGTTGCCCCAGTAACGCCACCCGCCTCAAGCTCCTCGGGGGTCCCACTCACCTTCAGGTAGATGACAGCATCTGTGCCGAAGCCCTCCATGGAGAAGAGCTGCAGATCCCCTTGAAAGTACTTGGCGTAGAGGCGGGAGATGGGGAGGCCATAGCCAAAGCCAGCCTGGGGGTGGGCAGCTGGTTAACGGGAGGACTGGGCAAGACACGGACAGGTAGACAGGGGCTGGGGGAGGCTGGGCAGGGGGCCTGAGGGTTTTCAGGGTGTTGAGGGGTATCTGGGAAGGGGGAGGGGCAAGACCCCCCCAAGGTTGGGGATGTGGGGAAGGGAGATGCTGAGATACAGAGACCAATAGGGACAGGAAAGAGCCGGAGAGAGATGCAGAGATACTCAGAGACCCTGGGATCTGGAGATGTGGAATGGGAAAGGGGTGGGAGGTTCGTGGGGATTGCCTGACTCACCAGGGGGGTCCCGCCGGTGCCTGGATGGGGTGTGGGGGCTGTCGAGTACATGTAGCTGAAAAGCCGGTCAATCTTCCGCAGGGGAACTCCGCCCCCCCGGTCGCTCATCTGATGCAAGATTTGGTGGGGTGGGGGAGAAGCCAGTCAGTCTCCTCTGGAGCCTCCTCCTGGCAGTCCCCCATCCCCCAAACACAGGCGACCCACCTCCCGGCCCCTTGCTCCCTCAGCTCCAACTCAATCAGTCAATACTATTGACCGATTGACGGATCTCTCTGCCCGGGTCACCTACTTTGATGGACAGGTCTTCCTCACCCAGGGCCACCATCACTTTGATGGGTGGAAGGGTGGGGCTGGAATCATGCATCTCCACCGTTGCCCGCATGGCATTCTGTGGCGGGAGGGGAAAGGAGGGTGGGCAGCATGGGCAGCCAAGATTCCCCATGCCCCTGCCTTGTCCCTCCCCACCCCACCTGGGTCGGGGCTGGTCCTGGTCACCGTTAGACAGTTACAGGGGACTCACCTTAAAGAGCTCAAACAGCATGTGATAGAGGTGGGAGGGGACATACACCATGTGGATGGGCTGCTTGGGGCTGGAGGCTGCAGGGGGAGAGAAAAGTCAAGGGTTAGAGAGCCCTGGCTTTCTAAGATATCTAAGTGTATCTATGTACCTAGACAATGACTCTCCCCTCCTTCAAAGCCTTACTGAAGGCCCATCTCCTCCAAGTGGCCTTCTCTGACTAAACCCTCCTTTCCTCTTCTCCTATTCCCTTCTGCAACACCCTGACTTGCTCCCATTGTTCTTCCCCCCTGCCAGTCCCGCAGCACTTATGTCCATAGCTGTAATTTATTTATTTCTATTAAAGTCTGTCTTCCCTGCTCTAGACTGTAAGCTCGTTTTGGGCAGGGAGTGGGTCTGTTTATTGTTGTACTCTCCCAAGCGCTTAGTACAGTGCTCTGCATGCAGTAAGTGCTCAACAGATACAACTGAATGAATGAAAGTGCTGTGGGGCTGGGAGGGGGATGAATAAAGGGAGAGAGAGAGAGACAGAGAGAGTGAGAGTGTGTATGTGTGAGTGTTGAGAAGCAGCTTGGCCTACCGGATAGAGCATGGGCCTGGGAGTCAGAAGGTCATGGGTTCTAATTCCAGCTCAGCCACTTGTCTGTTCTATGACCTTGGGCAAATCAGTTCACTTCTCTGGGCCTCAATTCCCTCCAGTAAAATGGGGATTAAGATCGTAGGCCCCATGTGGACAGGGACTGTGTCCAACCCAATTATCTCTTATCTACCTCAGTGCTTAGAACACTTCCTGGGACATAGCAAGCGATTAGCAAATACAATAATAATAAGAAGAAGAAAGATGAGGATGATGATGATCTCCCAGAGTCCCCAAACTCACCATTGACCTCCTGGATCTGTAGCTCGGGGGAGGCCATGTAGTATTTATCACACAGGAGCTTAGACATGTCATAGGCATCTGAGGAACAGACAGACAGACAGACAGACAGAGGCAGGGACATACAGTCTCCCCTGGGTGCCTGGGTCACCAGGGCCCAAACCAGGGGCACTGCCAGGGTGAAGGGTGGACTTACATATGACCCGTTTGCCACAGAGGGTGCACCTGCACAGGGAGGGGGTGGAAAGGGGGTGCTCACAAAGGGATGCCAGGCCAGCACTAGGCCTACCTCTGCTACACGGGCAAGGTGGGGTCTGCTGGGAGCCAAGGCTGAACCCGTGGCCTCCCAGAGCAGACCGGATCAGGGGCGCACACTCCTCAGGGTGGCATCTAGCTGGGCCCACTGTTTCAGCTTTCAGGCTTGAGGCTCATCTGGAGGACCCCAGGAGGTACAAATTGCGGGGGGGGGGGGGGGGTGCACTGAGGATGAGACCAGTCTGAGCCCTTTCTGTTGGACCCCTTGGTTTAGCAGCCAATCAGAATGAAGGCTCTGAGGCCTCACCCCTGTCCCCCCAACTCCACCCCCCACCCTCCACTCCACCTGTCCTTTCCCACCCAACTCCCACCCACCTTTCACCACCTCAGAGACGTCGCAGTTTGGGTCAATGCTGCCAATGTGTTTGGGATGGGCAGGATTGGTGCTGCCATCAAAGATCAGGGCTGTCGGGGATAGGGGTGCAGGTGGAGTCTGGCCAGCTCCTGACTCCGACCCCTGACCCACCCCCATCCCGTTTCCACCCAGTCCCTGCCCCCCAGGTTCATCCCCAACCCCACCAATGCCCCCTCTCCCCCAACCTGGCTCCCTGGCCTGCTCCTGAGCCCCTAGACCCCGCCATCTTTCACCCACCCTCCTCCTCCCATGGTCCATTCCCACCCTGCCCATCCTGCTCCTCGGCCCCGCTCCTTGTGGGGGGTCGGGGGCAGTGGGAGGGGGCTCACTGTGCTGGTTGATGAGCATGCGGATGGATATACGACTCAGGTAGAAGCGGTCCAGGAAGTACTGGATGTTTTGGTTGGAGACAGGGTCATCCCCGTAGGCCTCCTTGTACTCCAGGACACCCTGGGCCATGGTGGGCACCACGTCATTGTGCCGGTTGCGGATGGTCACCAGGGCATCTGTGAACCTGGGGGATGGGGAGGGCAACATTAATAGACATTAATGGGGGTCTGGGCTCCCCCCAGGCTCAGCGGGGACCCTCTGACTCCTAATGCCTGCCCTACTCACTGGCTGAGAGTGCGGTGCTCCTCGGGGTCTTTGTCCAAGAACTCCATGATGTCCAGCAGGCTCTGAACATACCTGTAGGGACAGCTCGGGTTGACTTTGTCCCTCCCAGTCTCCTGCTCCAGGGGCCCACGGCAGGACCCCCAGGGGCTAGGGGGCATGGAGCCAGACTTGGGGCAGCTGGGGGAATAAGTTGGGGCGCTCCTAGGTAGCCAAAGGATGCCCATTATTGGCCTCCAGTGCCCAGGGGACACCCTCTGCCTGAGTTCACACCCCTACCAGTCTGAGCTAACGCGAGAAGCCAGCTCCCTCCCCGTCCCTTGGCTCCGCAGCCAAATCAGATAGAGGCTCTGTGGCCTCACCCCTTTCCTGCCCCCACCAGCACGCCACCCCTCTCCTCTACTTCGATCAACAATCAACCTTGGCAGGGCACTGGGAGGGGGGTGGGCAGTAAACAGCCGCCAACAGCTGGATTAGCTGGGGCTCAGGGAGGGGCTGGTTTTGGATGAAATCGAGGCTCTACCCCCTGCCCTGGCACGGTTGAGTGGGGAGGTGACTGACAGAGCTCTGTCACGGGGTGGGGTGGTGGGTCGGCGAGCCTCCCTGGCACCCTCTCCTCAACACCAGACCCAAGGATGGGCCAGTGCGGGTCAGCCAGGGGGTCACCCAGGGACGGCTGGATCAGAGCTCTCTCCATCTGGAACTGGGGGACGCTGAGGAGGATGGGCGCAGAATCGCTCCAGCTTGGCCCCAAGCCCTCAGAGACTGCAGGCTGGACTTCCCAAGCTCCTTGGCTCCAGGCCGGGTTAGCAAGGATTATGCCCATCACGTGGGCACTGAAGCGGAGCAAAGTTCCTGGAGCTCCCGGGTGCCAGCCAGTTGGCCCCCTGGCTCTTATAGGGCCAGTGACTTCCGTGCTCCTCACTCAGCTCTGTCCTCCCAGGATGGATGTAATCCTGCTTGGGATATTCATTCATGTGATCGTATTTACTGAGTGCTCACTGGGTGCAGAGCACTGTACTAAGCACTTGGGAGAGTACAAACTGACACATTCCTTGCTCACAACGACCTCACAGTCTAGAGGATAGTGGCTAGGGTGTACACCAAAAAGGCAATCCCTTTCCGGGGTTCCCCGTCCTGTGTGGGCAGGAGGTCTCTGCCCTGGCCCTAGGCAGATCCAGGTTATGCAGTCCCCAATAAATACTAATAATACTAATAATACTAATAATACTAATAATAACATTTATTAAACACTTACTATGTGCAAAGCACTGTTCTAAGCTCTGGGGAGGCTACAGAGTGATCAGGTTGTCCTACGGAGGGCTCACAGTCAATCCCCATTTTACAGATGAGGTACCTGAGGCCCAGAGAAGTTAAGTGACTGGCTCAAAGTCACACAGCTGACAAGTGGCGGAGCCAGGACTTGAACCCATGACCACTGAATCCAAAGCCCATGCTCTTTCCACTGAGCTACGTCTGCACAGGCTGGTGTGGGCCATGGCAACCCGGCTCTGCCACTTGTCTGCTGTGTGATCTCGGGCAAGTCATTTTTCTTCTCTGTTCCTCAGTTCCCTCATCTATAAAACGGGGGTGAAGACTGTGAGCTCCATGTGGGAGGACAGGGACTGTATCCAACCTGATTGCCTTGTATCTACTCCAGCACTTAGAAGAGTGCTTGGCACATAGTAAGCGCTTAACAAATACCATAACTATTATTATGGGGCCAATCAAACAGCTCGTTGCTCATCACTCACTGGGCACAGTCAGCCTATTAGGGCAATCGATGTAAACCACCTGTCCCTTCTAGGTTGGGGGGCCACAACTCCAGAGATCAAGGTGTTTCACTTGTCCTGGGGAGGAGGAACTGCCTGCTGGGTTGGCTTGAAAAGAACTACACAAAGAAACAGCGTGGCATAATAATAATAATAATAATAATAATAATAATAATAATAATAATAATAATGGTATTTGTTAAGCGCTTACTTTGTGCCAAGCACTGTTCAAAGCACTGGGGTAGATACATGGTAATCAGGTTGTCCCACGTGGGGCTCACAGTCTTTATCCCCATTTTAAAGATGAGGTAACTGAGGCACAGAGAAGTTAAGCAGCTTGCCCAAGGTCACAGAGCAGGCAAGTGGCAGAGTCAGGATTAGAACCCACATCCTCTGACTCCCAAGCCTGTGCTTTTTTAAATTGAACCATGCTGCCTAGTGGAGAGAGCACAGGTCTGGGAATCAGAAGACCTGGTTTCTGATCCTAGCTCTGCCACTGTCTGCTGTGTGACATTGGACAAGTCACTTAACTTCTCTGGGCCTCAGTTACCTCTTTTGTAACATGGGGATTTAATCCTCCCTCTAGTTTAGACTGTGAGCCTCACGTGGGAAAGGGACTGTGTCCAACCTGATAAACTTGTATCTACCCCAGCATTAGAATATAGTCAGCGCTTAAATATCATAAAAAAAATACTGCTTCCCCTCTCTTTGGCAGCTGATCAAGTGGAAGGGGATTCTAGGAAGGCTAACTTTAAAAAGCACTCCATCAGCACTCTCCTCATTCTCTTCCCACTACACTCCAGCTCAGACTCTTTGCTCTGCTCTAGCTAACCTACTCACTGTGCCTCATTCTTGTCTCTCCCACCACCACTCTCTTGCCTGTGCTCTCCCTATACCTGGCAACTTCCTCCCACTTTACATCTGCCAGATCACGGCTCTTTCCTACTTTTTGAAATTTCACCTCCACCAGTTGGCCTTCCCTCATTAATTTCCCATCCCCCCACCTTAAACCTCCCATTACTGCCTCCTCAGCACATCCATGCCACCTAAGCTCTTAAAAGTACACACAAAGCCCTATGGCACTTAAACCCATATTCTTGCCCATCCTATTAAGCCACTACCCACTACCACAAGACACAGCTGGTGGAACATCACCAGAGAGGGTAAGTGGTTACTGTGGGGTCACACAGCCAAAGCTGTCTGGTGGTAGGGCAGCTAGCTCCCTCTCCCTTCTACATCTTCTATTGCACTTGGCTCTGTGAACTTGGGACATTTAATAATAATAATAATGATGATAATGATAGCATTTATTAAGCGCTTACTATGTGCAAAGCACTGTTCTAAGCACTGGGGAGGTTACAAGGTGATCAGGTTGTCCCACGTGGGGCTCACAGTCTTAATCCCTATTTTACAGATGAGGTTAACTGCGGCACAGAGAAGTTAAGTGACTTGCCCAAAGTCACACAGCTGACAATTGGCAGAGCCGGAATTCAAACCCATGACCTCTGATTCCAAAGCCTATGCTCTTCCCACTGAGCCACACATTTGATATTTACCCCGCCCTCAACCCCTGAGCACTTACGTGCACAGAGGAGCAGTGTGGCTTAGTGGAAAGAGAATGGTCTTGGGAGTCAGAAGTCATGAGTTCTAATCCCAGCTCTGCCACTTGTCAGCTATGTGACTTTGGGCAAGTCACTTAACTTCTCTGTGCCCTCAGTGACCTCATCTGTAAAACGGGCATTAGGACTGTGAGACCCACGTGGGACAACCTGATAACCTTGTATCTACCTTAGTGCTTAGAACAGTGCTTGGCACATAGTAAGCGCTTAACAAATACCATAATTATTATTACATAGCCCTCCCAGATTGTAAACTCATTATGGGCAGGGAATATGTCTGTTTATTGTTGTATTGTATTCTCCCAAGTGCTCAGTACAGTGCTCTGCATACAGTAAGTGCTCAATAAATACAATTGAATGAATATCAATAAATTATTTATGTTTGTCTCCCCCTCTAGATTGTATGTTAATTGTGGGTAGGGAATGTGTTTGCTAACTCTGTTCTATTGTATTCTCCCAAGTGCTTAGTACAGTGCTTATGCATTTTAAGTTCACAGTAATTCCATTAATTGATTGGTTGAGTGGAGGACTTGGAAGATCAGATCTCCTTCTTTCTCCTCACCATCTGGCTGGCCAACAAATCAACTGGTAAGCAGTGACCCTTGTGGTCATTCACTTACATAAGTCCACACGCCGTAGAACTGTGGACTGGACACCAGGGTCTAGGACCTGTTCATTGACCGTAGATTCTAGTGAGGGAGGCAGGGAAGAACCCATAAAGTTGGGTCATTGGCTAAAGATTGGACACATGGGGAGGTAAATATATAACCTGGACTCCTGAGGCAGGAAGTGCCCTTGAGAAGTCAACTTGTCCATTCCCCTGTACTCATAGCCTTAGAGAAGGTTTTTGTTTTTACAATCATATTTGTTAAACATCTGGGGAAATAAAAGATAATCAAGTTGGACCTAGCCCCTGGCCCACATGGGGCTCACACTTTTAATCCCCATTTTCCAGAGGAGTTAACTGAGGCCCAGAGAATTGAAGTGACTTGCCCAAGGTCACTTGCCAAAGGGCAAGGTGGAGCGAGGATGAGAATCCAGGACCTCCGGAGTCCCAGGCCGCTCTATCCACTAGGCCATGATGCTTCTCACAAGGGTGGCCAGCACCGTGGCTCTGTGGCCCTTTTATAATTGCTTATGGACAATGCTTTTCCACCAAATCATGCTGCCTTCCTGGTCTTCCCAGAGGGCAGACATGCGGAAACAACTGAGCTCTGGAAGAGAAGTTTCCAAAGCCTCCACCTCAGGTAGTTTTGTTTGTTTATGGTGTTGTGGTTGAACACTTACTTGGTGCCAGGCACTGCTCTAACAGCTGGGGTAGATACAAGTTAATCAGATTGGACACAGTCCCTGTCCCACATGGGATTCAGTCTTAATTCCCATATTACAGATGAGGGGACTGAGGCACAAATAAGTGAAGTGACTTGCCCAGGGTCACACAACAGACAAGTGGCAGTGCCAGGATGAGAACCTAGGTCCTTCGGATTCCCAAGCTTATGCTCTAACCACCATAAGCCTCGGGGGCCCAAATGCACCTGGTTTGAAGGATCAACCTCTAACCTTTTCATCTGTAAAAAGCACTGTGGGTTGTTGACCCGTCTCATCACGCCTGCACCAACTGTGTGCTGTGTGACGTTAGGCATGTCACTTTACATCCTCTGTGCCTCAATTACTTCATCTGAGGCATATGGCCTCAGCATGGCCATGGCCAGACACAGCATGGCCTAGTGGCAAGAACACAGGCTTAGAAGTCAGAGGACTTGGGTTCTAATCCCAGCCCCATCACTTGTCTGCTTTGTGACTCTGGGCAAGTCACTTAACTTCTCTGTGCTTCAGTTACGTCATCTGTAAAATGGGGATTAAGATTGTGAGCCCCACATGGGACAACCTGGTTACCTCGTATCTACACCAGCGCTTAGTAAGCACTTAACAAATACCATAATTATTATTATTCATCTGCAAAATGGGGATTAAATCCTCCTCTTTCCAATTTAGACTGTGAGCTCCATTTGGGACAGGGACAGTTCAATCTGCTAAGTGCTTAACAAATAGCATCATTATTATCATTATTATTAACGAACCCAGTGTACAAGGGGTGAAGCCCGTAAAGCCCTAGGCTGGGCATTGCGATAGATCCTCTCTAGACTGTCAGCTCGTTGTAGGACGGAATGTGTGGGTTTACTGTTGCATTGTACTCTCCCGAGCGCTTAGTACAGTGCTTTGCACACAGTAAGTGCTCAATAAATATGATTGAATGAATGAATGAACTTGTATCTACCCCAGTGCTTAGAACAGTTCTTGACACATAATAAATGCTTAAAAAATACCATAAAAAACAAAACAAATATAAAACTTCTCAGGCCAGGCCCAAAAATCTGCTATCCATGGCAATATGTATATATCTATAATTTTAATTATTGTACTGATATCTGTTTATTTGTATTGATGTCTGTCTCCCTGCCCCGCCGCCCCCCTGCCGACTGTGAGCTCATTGTGGGTAGGGATTATCACTGTTTATTGTTGTATTGTACTTTTCCATGTGCTTAGTACAGTTCTCTGCACACAGTAAGCACTCAATAACTACGACTGAATGAATGAATGAACGGCCTAGCGGGAGGAGCTGGGGCAAGGAGTAGAGAGAGCTCTACCCCTGGCCTGCTGTGTGACCTTGGGCAAGTCACTTAACCACTCTGGGCCTAAGTTTCCCCACCTTTCAAATAGGCATAAGATCGCATAGAAGCAGTGTGGCTCAGAGGAAAGAGCACAGGCTTTGGAGTCAGAGGTCACGGGTTAAAATCCCGGCTCCATCAATTGTCAGCTGTGTGACTTTGGGCAAGTTACTTAATTTCTCTGTGCCTCAGTTACCTCATCTGTAAAATGGGGATTAAGACTGTGAGCCTCATGTGGGACAACCTGATCACTTTGTAACCTCCCCAGTGCTTAGAACAGTGCTTTGTACATAGTAAGCGCTCTAAGCACTTAGTACAGTGCTCTGCATGCAGTAAGTGCTCAGTAAATACGATTGAATGAATGAATGCCATTATTATTATTATTTTCGCAGCTCTCCCTCTTAGATGTTGAGTCCTGTGTTGGGGGAGGAGTGTGGTCCACCTGGTGATCTCCCATCTGCTTCATCCCTCAGCTTAGTTCTTGGTAAAGGGTCAGTGCTTGGCAAATACTGTCACTGTTACTATTATTATCAGCTAGCCCTATCCACAAGGCAGGCAGTGGGAAAATGACCATGGGTCCCTCATGGTTGAAATCAGTCACCCTAAAGAAACTCGGGCAACAGGGCTCAGATTATGAGCCCCATGAGTAAGAGGAACTGTGTTTAAATCCCATCTTAGTACTTAGAACAGTGCTCAGAACAGTGCTCTGCATACAATAAGACCTTAAATGCTATTACTACTACTAATTAGCTAAGCACTAAGAGAAATTAGCCCTCAAAGAAGTTGGGTAATGGACCTAAATGGAGAATGTATTCCTATCCTCTGTAATTAGGCACTCAGGTATTTTCATGGATATAATCAACATTCATTCAGCTATTGCGATCCTGACATATTTGTACAGATGGCTACACCTCTGGCTACTATTTGTTCTCTCCTGGCTCTTCCTTCTTCTCCAACTATCTGTAATCAATCAATCAAAAGTATTTATTGAGCGCTTATTGTGTGCAGAGCACTGTACTAAGTGCTTGGGAGAGTACAATATTGTGGAAGAGTGGAGAGATCAAGAACTGGTGCCCAAGAGAGGCCCCAGATAACAGTGACCAATCTGGTTGGGGGTGGTCCTGGCCTGGAGGCAGAGGGATGGACAGAGTGAAGCCAGGATTATGTAAAGCTTCCAGGGCTGTCGCTGGGTCCTGCCCTGCTCCGTCCCTGTGCTGGGAGATCTGTGGTTCCACTGCCAGTAATATAATTGATTGGTTGATTGACTGCTGCTGGGATGGATGGTGTGATCAAGTACACCCAATGCCACCATCTCCAGATGCCCTCATACCCCACCTCCCATCTCCCCTTCATCCCTGGTCCAGAGGGAAATCTGATTTGGAGCTGAGAGGCACTGTGGCCTAGTGGACGGAGCACGGGCCTGGGACTCAGAAGGACCTGGGTTCTGATTCCGGCTCTGTCACCTTGTCTGCTGTGCGACCTTGGGTAAGTCCCTTCATTCCTCTGTGCCTCAGTTACCTCATCTGTAAAATGGGGATTAAGATTGTGAGCCCTATGTGGGACAGAGACTGTGTCCAACCCGACTTGCTTGTATCCACCCCAGTGCTTAGGACAGGGCTTGGCTCATAGTAAGTGCTTAACAAATGCTATTATTATTATTATCATTATTATTTGCACACCCTCTTGTCTAGATGCTCATGGCTGGGTCCCAGAATTAGTGAAGGCTCACTGGTGAGTGAGACAGGGATTGTGTCCGATTATTATATGTTGCCATCTTGTACTTCCCAAGCGCTTAGTACAGTGCTCTGCACACAGTAAGCGCTCAATACGATTATTATGTTGCATCTGTCCCAGTGCCCAGCACAGTGCTTAACACATAGAAAACGCATTACAATAATAATAATGGTATTTGTTAAGTGCTTACTATGTGCCAAGCACTGTTCTAAGCACTGGAGTAGATACAAGGTGATCAGGTTATCCAACATGGGGTTCACAGTCTTAATCCCCATTTTACAGATGAGGTAACAGGCATGGAGAAGTGAAGTGACTTGCCCAAAGTCACACAGCTGACAAGTGGCGGAGCCGGGATAATAATAATAATGGCATTTGCTAAGCGCTTACTTTGTGCCAGGCATTGCTCTAAGCACTTAGCATAGCCATCATCATTTTGTTCTTATTTAGCCTGGTTTTTTTTTGTTTGTTTTACGGTACTTGTTAAGTGCTTACAATGTAACAAACACTGCTCTAAGTTCTTACTCTCCTACTACAACTCAGCCCACACACTTTGCTCCTCTACTGCCAGCCTTCTCACTGCACCTCGATCTCGTCCATCTCATCGCCAACCTCTCATCCACGTCCTGCTTCTGCCCTGAAACGCCCTCCCTCCTTGTATCAGATGGACAACTCTCCCCACCTTCAAAGCCTTATTGAAGGCCCATCTCCTCCAAGAGGTCTTCCCTAAGCTCTCCTTTCCTCTTCTCCCTCTCCCTTCTGTGTCACCTTGACTTGCTCCCTTTATTCATCCCCAGCTCCCAGCCCCACAACACTTGTTGTCCATAGCTGTCATTTATTTATTTCTATTAATTTCTTGTCTCTTCCCCTCTAGACTGTGAGCTCACTGTGGGCAGAGAACATGTCTGCTATAGTGCTATATTGTACTCTCCCAAGCACTTAGGAATAATTTATTTATTTTACTTGTACATATCTATTCTATTTATTTTATTTTGTTAGTATGTTTGGTTTTGTTCTCTGTCTCCCCCTTTTAGACTGTGAGCCCACTGTTGGGTAGGGACTGTCTCTTATGTTGCCAACTTGTACTTCCCAAGCACTTAGTACAATGCTCTGCACACAGTAAGCGCTCAATAAATACGACTGATGATGATGATGATGATTGTGGTATTTGTTAAGCTCTTACTATGTGCCTGACACTGTACTAAGCGCTGGGGAAGCAGCATGGCTTAGTGGAAAGAGCATGGGCTTGGGAGTCAGAGGTCATGGGTTCTAATCCCACCTCTGCCACCTGTCAGCTGTATGACTTTGGGCAAGTCACTTAACTTCTCTGTGCCTCAGTTACCTCATCTGTAAAATGGGGATTAAGACAGTGAGCCCCATGTGGGATAATCATTATTATTGAGAAGCAGCGTGGCTCGGTGGAAAGAGGTTGAGGTGGCGTGGCTCGGTGGCGGGGCTGAGGAGGTGGGCTTGGCCAAGGGGGCACTGACCAGCTCTGCACCAGCTGCACGGAGGGCGTCCCCAGCACCCGATCCGGCAGCAGGTTAATCTCCTTCATGATGTTGGCGAGGCGTACAGGGAGCTCCTGGCGCAGGAAGGTGAAGGATGTTTTCTCGCAGGCATTGCTGGAGCCTGGGAGAGGGAGGGACAGGGGGTGGAAGGGAGACCGCCATCAGCCCAGGACACCTCCCCAAAGTCCCGTCCCATCTCTACCGACGCACCTGGGGCAGCCTCTCCCCTACTAGTCAATTTCCCTACAGAGAACAGCAATCCGGACCAGATGAACGGGGATCACAAATCATCCAGCACTTAGTACAGTTCCCATGGCTTAATACAGTGCCTGGCACATAGTAAGTGCTATGAGAAGCAGCGTGGCTCAGTGGAAAGAGCCCAGGCTTGGAGTCATAGATCATGGGTTCAAATCCCAGCTTCACCAATTGTCAGCTGTGTGACTTTGGGAAAGTCACTTAACTTCTCTGTGCCTCAGTTACCTCATCTGGAAAATGGGGATTAAGACTGTGAGCCCTCCGTGGGACAACCTGATCACCTTATAACCTCCCCAGCGCTTAGAACAGTGCTTTGAACATAGTAAGTGCTTAATAAATGCCATTTTAAAAAGTCCTTAAATACCATCATTATTATTTCTTTTTCTCACTGTTGGCTGGAAGGGTGGGGTCTGGTGGAGACCCTTGGCCCAGTAATAATAGGGATAATAATAATATTAATAATAGTAGTGGAATTTGTTAAGCGATTACTATGTGTCAGGCACTGTCCTAAGTGCAGGGGTAGATACAAGGTAATCAGATCGGACATAGTCCATGGCCCACGTGGGGCTCACAGTCTTAATTACCATTATACAGAAGAGGAAATTGGGGCACAGGGAAATGAAGTGACTTTCCTAAGGTTACCCAGCTGAGAAAAAGCAGAGGCAGGATTAGAACCCAGGTTCTTCTGACTCCCAGGCCTGGGCTCTATCCACTAAGCCACCTTGCAAGAAGCTAGGATCTCTAAGCATGTTGTTGCTCCATGCCAGGGAAGCCCCGTGGAGGGTACCCGGCCCATCTGATTATCTTGAATATACCCCAGTGCTTAGAAAAAGCTTGATACACAATAAGCACCTAACAAGAGCTATTATTAATTTTATTATTATGGCTATTATTATTCATGGTATTATCTTCCTTGAGCTCAGAGCCAGGTCCTGGCCCAGCCCCGAGGGTAGAGGCAGAGACAGATGGAGAGGAGGTGATGGAGGAGAAGGAAGCAGTAATGCTGGACAGGAAGCTGCCCGGTTCCCAAATCCCTCAATCTGTGGGATCTGGAGACGTGCTGTCTGATCATCGCAGGCCAACTGTGCCCATCCTCTGCTCCATATGGCAGGGCAGGCATGGCCTGGCACAGATGCCACTGCCGAGAAGAGTCCAGCTTCCAGGAAGTTCAGAGGCTCAGCTCTCCCCACCCCCAGCAGGTAACTCGCCCATGGTGCCCAGCTCGGACTGGACTTTAGTGGAGGGAGATTTTCTTTTTTTAATTTAATGTCATTTCTTAAGCCCTTACTATGTGCCAGACCTTTTACTAAGCACTGAGGTAGACACAGGCTAATCAGGTTGGACACAGTCCATGTCCCCCATGGGGCTCACAGTCTTACTCCCCATTTTACAGATGAAGTCACTGAGGCCCAGAGAAGTGAAGTGATTTGCCCCGATTTCAGCATAACGGTTTAGATGTAGCCTTGCCCGGATGAATTCATTCATTCATTCATTCAATCGTATTTATTGAGCGCTTACTGTGTGCAGAGCACTGTACTAGGCGCTTGGGAAGTACAAGTTGGCAACATATAGAGACGGTTCCTACCCAACAGCGGGCTCACAGTCTAGAAGGGGCAGACAGAGAACAAAACATAATAACAAAAAAAATAAAATAAATAGAATATGTACAAATAGAATAAATAGAGTAATAAATACGTACAAACATATATACAGGTGCTGTGGGGAGGGGAAGGGAGGGGAAGGAAGGAGGTAAGGCGGGGGATGGGGAGGGAGAGGAGGGGGAGAGGAAGGAGGGGGCTCAGTCTGGGAAGGCCTCCTGGAGGAGGTGAGCTCAAGAAGTCCAAGGCCCAGGGTCCTAGAAGCTCCTGGAGAGAAGACCCCTACCCTACCCTGCTTTCACCTCCCCCTCCTGGGGCCTTCCTGAGTCAGGAGAGATAGCAGAGCTACAAAGGCCCCGGGGGTGGCACCGTGCCAGGCTCACCAGCTGCTGAGCCCTGCCGGGGAGGTGGGTGTTGGGACGCTGAGCGGACCCAACAGGTGCGGACTCCCGACAACAAGCCTGCACAATGCCACTTTCATGCCCAGTGCCTGGTGCCACGTAGGCCAGCCCGAAGCAGGACCCTGCTGGGGCTGGGTGATCCGCGGGCATGGGGGCCGAGGGCACAGGGGTACAAGGCTCCTTTAAGGTCTTCCTCTGGCTCTCTCCGCCCCGCAGGGAGGTCTGCCAGGCTGCAAAAGGGAAGTCTGGGAGTCAGTGCCTGTGAAGGGGGGAGATTTGATCTTCAGGTGTCCTTGCTCCCTAGGAGCGGTTTAGGGAAGGATTAAGGAGGGAAAGGGGCAGGACTGGCACCTCTCCTCCCCCACACCTGGGCAAGTCACTTCACTTCTCTGTGCTTCAGTTACCTCATCTGTAAAATGGGGATTAAGACTGTGAGCCCTACGTGGGCCAACCTGATTATACCTCGTATCTACCCCAGCGCTTAGGACAGTGATTGGCACACAGTAAGCGCTTAACAAATACCATCATCACCATTATTATCTCCCTCCCATCCCAATCGTCTCCCCCTCCTCCCTTAGTGAATAATTCCCCCCTCCCCTTCTCGTCCCTGCTCTCCAACCCCACTAACGATGCTATTTGTGAAGCGCTTACTATGTGCCAGTCACTGTCCGAAGCGCTGGGATGGATACAACCAGTATCCCCCCACCCGCTGAGACCTGCCCTCCCCCGCCCCCTCTTGTCTCCCCAAATTCTCATTAACCCTTCCTTTCCCAAGTCCCATTTCTGGCCCGTGCCCCTCCCGGGGTGGCACACCCATTAACCCCTTCCTTCTCAAAGTTTGTCTCCAATTGTCTCCTCCCTCTTTCACCCCCTCCCTCCCCATAATGTGCTATGCTGCCCCCCCTGATATCTACACCCCCCCACTCCCCACCACCTCCTACATATGTGTGTGTCCCCTCCCTATTAACCCTTCCCTAACCGGACCCACCCAATAGCCCTTCTAGATCCGATGCCCAGCCTTTGGCCCCCTACCCGGCCCCTCTTTGGGCCCCTCCGCATTAACCCCTCCCTTCCCGGCTCTCCCGGACCCTCCTTCCCAAAGCCCAGTACCGAAGTCCAGGAACTGCTTCATGGACAGTGGGGACGGAGAGAACTTGCTAAAATGCTCGATGTAGGTGGGCGCCCCGGCCAGGGTGGCGTTCTTCCATAACGCCCGGACCCAGCGCATGACGACGACGGCGGCGGCCTCGATGGAGGCTCGGCCCGTCCGCCGGTCCAGCCGACTCCGCTCGCCCTGTCCGTCCCGAGCCACCCTTCCCTCTCAGCCAATCGCCGCCCCGCTCCGTCCGACCGCAGCCAATCGCCGTCCGCCGGTCCAGCCGACTCCGCTCGCCCTGTCCGTCCCGAGCCACCCTTCCCTCTCAGCCAATCGCCGCCCCGCTCCGTCCGACCGCAGCCAATCGCCTCTCACAAACAACTTCTCGCTAGCCAATCAAAGGCCGCTCTTGCACGTGGCTTTTCTGAGCTCCCGCCCTTTTAACCCCATCCGATACGGTGCTCCCTAGACCACCTTCCTCTCCTCCTCCTCATTATTATCATTGTCATTATCATTATTATTATTACTTATATTATAATTACATATTGCAATATATATTTTACAATAATATTGTCATAATATTATGTTGCCGACTTGTACTTCCCAAGCGCTTAGTACAGTGCTCTGCACACAGTAAGCGCTCAATAAATACGATTGATTGATTGATATTATGTATATGGTCATCATTATCATTATTATTAACACCATAATTATATATTGTACTATAATATATTGCATATAATGCATGTTCACAATATATATTGTTTTATGTATGTTATCATCATCGTCATTATCATTATTATTTATCACATTACATTGTATATATTATGTAATGTATTATATATCACAATAATATCGTATATTGTATTATTTATATGTATTACACTATATATTATAATAATATGATATATAATATGTTATATGTTATTATAATGATGGTATTTGTTAAGGACTTACTATAATAATAATAATACTAATGATGGCATGCGGTAAGCACTTGCTGTGTGCAAAGCACTGTTCTAAACGCTGGGGGGGGATACAAGGTGATCAGGTTGTCCCAAGTGGGGCTCACAGTCTTCATCACCATTTTACAGATGAGGGAACTGAGGCACAGAGAAGTTAAGTGACTTGTCCAAAGTCACACAGGTGACAAGCGGTGGAGCTGGGATTAGAACCCCATGACCTCTGACTCCCAAGCCCGTGCTCTTTCCACTGAGCCACGCTGCTTCTCTATGTGCCAGGCACTGTTCTCAGCACTGGGGTAGTACAAGACGAGTGGGTTCGATACAGTCCCTGTTCCACATGGGGCTCACAGTCTCAATCCCCATTTTACAGAGGAGGAAACTGAGGCACAGAGGAGTGAAGTGACTTACCCAAGGTCACACAGCAGATAAATCGAGGAGTCAGCATTAGAACCTATGACCTTCTGACTCCTGGGCTGTGCTCTGACTTCTAGGCCATGCTGCTTAGCCGGCCCAGCCCCGAATTCGATATTTCTAGGTAACTCCCTGCCACAGCCATATGCTCTACCCACCCCCAGAACCCCAACATTAAACCTTGAATATGTCATATTCTCCATAAAGTCCTGCCCACACCAGGGGTGGTCGCATTAACCCTCCTTTCCCTAGCCCTGCCTCCCCTCAGGTTTCTCAATTCAAATGTCATCTCGCCCCTCCCAAGTCCTATCCACATAACATAAATACACACAGGTTCTCTCTCTCTCTCTCTCTCTCTCTCTCTCTCTCTCTCTCTCTCTCTCTCTCTCTCTCTCTCTCTCTCTCTCTCGGCCTAGGGCATCAGAGTACATGTTTTGTTTTTTGGGTTTGTTTTTTTTAAAAGGTATTTGCTGAGCACTTACAATGTGCCAGTAACTGTATTAACCACTGGAGTAGATACAAGCTAAACAGGTTGGACAGAATCCCTGTCCCACAAGGAGCTCAAAGTCCTAATCGCCATATTTTCAGATGAGGTAACGGAGGCTCAGAGAAGTGAAGTGACTTGCCCAGGGTCACCCAGCAGGCAAGTGGCAGAGCTGGGATTAGAACCCATGACTTTCTGATTCCCAGGCCCTTGCTTTATCCACTAGGCCACGCACGCTCCTGACCCCATCCTCATCCTCAATATTAATTGTGACAATTAATTAATTGTCCTCTAGACTGTAATCTCGTTATGGGTAGGGAATGCGTCCACTAATTCTGTTGTATTGTACTCTACCAAGCACTCACTACAGTGCTCTGCACATAGTAAGCACTCAATAAGTACAACTGATTGTTAAACTTGCACTCTGTGCCAAACACTATTCTAAGAGCAAGGATTGATACAAGATAATCAGGTCAGACACAGTCCCTGTCCCACTTAGGGCTCACAGTCCAAATAAGAAGGAGAATGGTCATTTAATTCCCATTTTACAGATGAGGGAACTGAGGCACAGAGAAGTGAAGTGGCTTGCCTTAGTCACAAAGCAGGCAAGCAGTAGAGCGAAGATTAGAACTCAAGTCCCCTGACTTCCTATCCAATGCTCTTTCCACTAGGCCATACTGCTTCTCAGCTGCTCCCCAGGAGGGAAGAGGTGCATAGGGGAGAGAGTGGGAAGAAGATGAGAAAGGGAGATAGGCAAGTGTCTGTATCCATTGGGTTCTTGTAACCTGCAGCTCAGGATTTCTGAGAAGCAGCATGGCCTAGTGGATAGTGCACGAATCTGGAAGTCACTTACCTGCTGTGTGATCATGGGAAAGTCACTTCACTTCTCTGTGCCTTGGTTACCTTATCTGTACAACAGGGATTAGGACTATGAGCCCCATATGGGAAAGGGACTGTGTCCAACCTGATTATCTCATACCTACTCCAGTGCTTAGAACAGTACTTGCCACACAGTAAGCGGTTAACAAATACCATAATTATTATTGAGAAGCTTTGTGGCCTTGTGGAAAGAGCACAGGCCTGGGAGTCAGAGGACCTGGGTTCTAATTCTGCTCCACCACTTGTCTGATGTGTAACCTTGGGTAAAATACTTAACTTCTCTGTGCCTCAGTTACCTAACCTGCAAAATATGGATTCAGTACCTGTTCTCCCTCCTATTTAGACTGTGAGCCCACTGTTGGGTAGGGATTGTCTCTATATGTTGCCAACTTGTACTTCCCAAGTGCTTAGTACAGTGCTCTGCACACAGTAAGCGCTCAATAAATATGATTGATTGACTGATTGATTGTGGGACAGGGATGGAGTCTAACTTGATTATCTTGTATCTACCCCAGTGCTTCACACATAGTAAACACTTAATAGATACAATAAAAAAAAACCTCTGCTAATAATAATGATGAGAATAATACTTATTTTGGTATTTATTAAGCACTTGCTGTTTGCCAAGCACTGTGCTGGGATAAAGATAATCAGATTAGACATAGTCTTCTGTCCTAAACAGGGCTCATAATCTAAGAGGAAGAGAGAACAGGTATTTTATTCCCATTTTTATGATGAGGAAACAGAGGCTCAGAGGGGTTAATAAATTAATTAGTCAGTGGGGTTTATTGAGCACTTACTATATTTACAGCACTGTACTAAGCACTTGAGAGAATTCAAGAGAACAGAGTTGGTAGGCATATTCCCTGCTCCTAGTACGCTTACATTCTAGAGGGGGAGACAGACATTAATATAAATAATAATAATGATGGCATTTGTTAAGCGCTATGTGCCAAGCACTGTTCTGTGCATTGGGGTTTATACAAGGTAATCAGGTTGTCCCACGTAGGGCTCACAGTCTTAATCCCCATTTTACAGATGAGGTAATGGAGGCACAGAGAAATTAAGTGACTTGACCAAAGTCACATAGCTGACAAGTGGCAGAGGCGGCATTAGAACCCATGACAGCTCACTCCCAAGCCCATGCTCTTTCCACTAAACCACTCTGCTTCTCAATATAAATATGATTAATAAATATGTTGCCAACTTGTACTTCCCAAGCGCTTAGTACAGCGGTCTGCACACAGGAAGTGCTCAAGAAATTCGATTGAATGAATGAATAACTGAAATAATATATAACTTATAGCTATGTACATAATATGTGCTTTATAGCTATGTACATAAAAATGACAAGGCCACACAGCAGGTCATTGGGAGAACTGAGATTAGACACTCTCTTGACACCCAGTTGTGGTACAGGGACATTTTGTAACGATAGGTTTCCTAGCGCTGTTAGGAATTTAGCAACTTCCCCTTTGAGTTCCCTCAAGATTCTTGGGTGGCTGCCATGAGGTTTCTCTGAGTTGTTTCCATTTTGGGAAGCAGCATGGCCTTATGAAAAGGGCATGGGAGTGGGAGTCCTATCATAAACAGCGTGGCCTAGTGGATACAGCACAGGCCTGGGAGGCAGAAGGACCTGGGTTCTAATCCTAGCTCTGCCATTTGTCTGCTGGGTGACCTTGGGCAAGTCACTTCACTTCTCGGTGCCTCAGTTACCTCATCTGAAAAGTGAGGATTAAGACTGTGAGTCCCACGTGGGACAGGGTCTGTGTCCAACCTGATTTGCTTTTATCCACCCCAGCGCTTAGTACAGTACCTGGAACATCATAAGTCCTTAACAAATACCACAATTATTATCAGCTTGTGTCTACCCCAGTGCTTGGTACAGTTCCTGGCACATAGTGAGTGCTTAACAAATACCATAAAAAAAGTCAGAAGATGTGGGCTCTAGCCCTGACTCTGTCACTGGCCTGCTACGTGAAGCAGTGTGGCCTAGGGGATAATGCATGGGCCTGGGAATCCAAATCCCAGCTCAGCCACTTGTCTGCTGTGTGACCTTGGCAAGTCTCTGCCTAAATTACCTCATTTGTAAAATGGGGATTAAGACTGTAAGCCCCATGTGGGACAGGGGATGTGTCCAACCTGACCACTTTGCATCTACCCTAGTACTAAGGACAGTGTCTGGCACAAAGTAATTGCTTAACAAATACCATTTTAAAAAAGCAAAAAATCCTGGGCAATTCCTTTAACCATTCAGGGCTTGTTTCCTCATCTGTAAAATGGGGATAAAATAACTGCTTTCCATGCTTTTAGGCTGAGTCTGTGTGTTAGGGACTGGGTTAAATTTGATGACCTTGGGTCTGAACCAGAGCTTGGCACACAGTAGTAGTAGACGCTGCCAGTGGTGAGACTGCATATCTCTGTGTCAGTATCTTGGAGATACTTCATATCCTTCACATCTGATAGATGATCACTCTCACCCGCTTCAAGGCCCTATTAAAATCACTTCTCCTCCAAGAGGCCTTTCCCGACTAAGCCCTCATTTCTCCTACTGCTTCTCCCTTCTGCGTCATTTTTGGTCATGGATCGAATCTTGGCTTCGCCACTTGTCAGCTGTGTGACTTTGGGCAAGTCACAACTTCTCTGGGCCTCAGTTATCTCATCTGTAAAATGGGGATTAAGACTGTGAGCCCCCCATGGGACAACCTGATCACCTTGTGACCTCCCCAGCACTTAGAACAGTGCTTTGCACATAGTAAGTGCTTAATAAATGCCATTATTATTATTATTATTATTATTATCTTTGTACCTGGATTTGTACCCTTTTTCCAACCCACCCTAAGGTCCACGGCCCTAATGATTTTTAATGTCTGTCTCCCCCTCTAAACCGTACGCCCTTTGTGGACAGGGTGTAACAACCCTGTTCTATTGTACTCTCTCAAGACCTTAGTATAGTGTTCTTCACACATTCAATAAATACTGATGATGATGAGGATGATGGGTAGGAAATATGTCTACCAATTCTGTTATTTTGTACTCTCCCAAGGTCGTTGTGGGCAGGGAATGTGTCTGTTATATTATTACTTCATCCTCTCCCGAGCACTTAGTACAGTGCTCTGCACACACTAAGTGCTCAATGAATACAATTTATTTATTGATTGATTGAATGACAGAATGTCATATTCACTTGGTCCTTGCAAATACCACCTTCTCCGGTATATTACCATTAGAGTGGGCATTGCTTAGATCCCACTGATGCTGAGAGGGAAGACTTAGTTGATAGAGCATGGGCCTGGGAGTTGGAAGGACTTGGCTTCTAGTCCTGGCTCTGCCACTTGTCTGCTGTGTGACCTTGGACAAGTCATTTCACTTCACTTCTCTGGGCCTCAGTTACCTTATCTGTAAAAGGAGGATTAAGAGTGTGAGCCTCATACGGACAGGGACTGAATTTGGCCTGATAAACTTGTTTGGACTCCCTTCGCTGCAGCCTTCCCTTGTCCTCCATCTGGCTCAGTCAGAGGACCTGGGTTCTAATCCAGGCTCCACCATATTCATTCATTTATGCAACCATATTTATCGAGCACTTTCTGGGTGCAGACTGCTAGTACTAAGCTCTTGGGAGAGTACAACAATAAACAGACATATTCCCTGCCCACAACAAGCTTACAGGCTAGAGAGATCTGCTGTGTGACCTTGGGCAAGTCATTTCATTTCTTTGGGCCTCCGTTACCTCATCTGTAAAATGGAGATTAAGAGTTTGAGCGCTTTATGGGACAGGGACTGTGCATCTACTCCAGGGCTTAGAACAGTGCTGGCCACATAGTAAACGCTTGACAAGTACCATAATCATTATTACTATTATCATTATCTACCCCAGTGCTTAAAACAGTGCTTGGCACATAGTAAGTGCTTAACAAGTAGATAGAGCATGGGCCTGGGAGTCAGGAGGTAATGGGTTCTAATCCTGGCTCTGTGATTTGTCTGCTGGGTGGCCTTGGGCGAGCTGCACCACTTCTCAGTTCCCTCATCTGTAAAATGGGGATGAAGAATGTATGCCGTTGGTGGGACATGGACTGTGTCCAACTGGATTTGTTTGTATCCACCCTAGAGCTTAGTACAGTGTCTGGCACATAGTAAGTGCTTAATAAATACCATTATCACTATTATTATTATTATTATTATTACTCTTTTTGCCACCAGGGTGTGCTCAGGACTCATTATTGCAGCAGTGGTGATTCGCATGGAAGCCATCCACTCTCTCACCCAGTCACCCTGCTCCCAGCCCAGGGAATCGGTTGGCACAGAGAACGGGTGCAGAGTGAGTTCACAGAACAGAATGTCTCTGAGACCTCAACAGCAGTAGTCACCACAATTCCCCCCTGGGTTGATAAGCCACTTTAAAAAAAAAAGTTTTTGTTACATGTTTACTCTGAGCCAGGCACTGTACTAAGCTTTGGGGTAGAAACAAGTTATTCAGGTTGGACACAGTCTATGGCCCACGTGAGGCTCACAGTCTTGATCCCCATTTTCCAGATGAAGGAACTGAAGCACAGAGAAGTGAAGTGACTTACCCAAGGTCACAGAGCAGACAAGTAGCGGAGCTGGGATTAGAACCCGTATCTTTCCGACTCCCAGGCCTGTGCTCTATCCACTAGGCTATGCTGTTACATTCATTGTTCATTCATTCATTCATTCAATCGTATTGAGTGCTTACTTGTGCAGAGTACTGTACTAAGCGCTTGGGAGAGGACAATACAGCAACAGTCACATTCGGATGATACTCAAGTAACTTAGAACTGGTGGGAGGTGGCTACAGGGAGGGAGTGCGGAGGGAATCTTTTTTTTCTTGCAAAAGCCAGAAGCGAAGAACCGAAGAACCATAATAGCAACATGTTCCTTACACAGCATCAAGACGGGAGCTGGAAACAAGCCAGAGCATCAGGGCAGGCCATGGGAAGACAGGATGGTTATTTATGGTGCATTTATGGTGCAGAATGAGGTACACAATAAATGCTGAACACTGCTACCACTAACGCTCAGGGAAGAAATAGAGTCAAGCAGTTAGAACAACAGAACAGAAGTAAAGAAAACAGTGTAGCCGAGTGGAAAGAGCACAGGCTTGAGAGTCAGAGAACCTGGGTTCTAATCCTGGCTCCACCACTGCTCTGCTGTGTGGCCTTGGGTAAGCCACTTCCCTTCTCTGTGCCTCAGTTTCCTCATCTGTAAAATGAGGATTAATACTGTGAGTCCCTTGTAGGACACGGACTATGTCCAACCTGATAAACTTGTTTCTACCCCAGCGCTTAGAATGGTGCTTCATTCATTCAATCATATTTACTGAGAGCTGTGTGCAGAGCACTGTACTAAGTGCTTGGAAGAGTACAATATAACAATAAACAGACACATTCCCTGCCCACAATAAGTGCTTAACGAGTACCATTATTATTATTATTCTTACAGAATCGTCACCTCTGGGCAGATTTGAAGATTTGATCTCAGCAACTGATCCACTGCAAAGCCACTTCCTGACAGCCACTGTTCCAAGACAAGGGGCCTCCAGACTCCGTCTCCACGAGCCATCGGCCACCCAACAGCTTCATCCGTTGGGTGGCCATGACGTCCACCCAAGCCTGGACTGCCCACTTGTTGGGCTTGCCAATGTTGGGCAGAGGAGTCATGAGGAGAAAGCAGTGCTTGTAGGCGGTGAAGCAGTAGTGGGGGATAAGTGAAACAGCATAGCCTAATAGATAGAGCATGGGCCTGGAAGTCAGAAGGATCTGGGTTCTTAATCTTGGCTTTGCCACTCGTCTGTTGTGTGACCTTGGGCAAGCCACTTCACTTCTCTGGGCCTCAGTTACCCCATCTGTACAATGGGGATTTAGACTGTGAGCCTAGTGTGGGACAGGGACTGTGTGGAGCCCAATCACCTTGTGTCTACCCCAAGCGCAGAGTTCAGCGCCTGGCACATAAGTAAGCACTTAACAAATATCACAATATTTTAAGTTAATAACCAGAATGACTTAATTAACCGGTATCTACTCCAGTAGTCAGCACAGTACTTGGCACATAATAAGGGCCTAAAAATGCAATTATTATCATCACTATAATTTGGCTAGTATGGCGCAGAGTGAAGTACATAATAAATGCCTAATACTGCTCTGTGGGGTGAGGGGGCCACAGGGAGGGATGAGTCTTTGGCCCCGGGAAGCCCCCTGGGCACTGCCCCTTCTCTTGGGATTTTTCACTTTTCTCTCATTAGGCTCATAAAGCTGAGGGGAAAGGACAAAAAGAGGGACAAGGGGTGAAAAAGCATCAGCATGATTCAGTGGATAGTGCCCAGGCCTGGGAGTCAGAAGGACCTGGGTTCTAATCCTAGCTCTGCCACATAATAATAATAATAATAATAATAATAATAATAATAATAGTATTTGTTAAGTGCTTACTATGTGCCAAGCACTGTTCTAAGCACTGAGGTAGATACAAGGTAATCAGGTTGTCCCACGTGGGGCTCACAGTCTTAATCCTAATTTTACAGATGAGGTAATAATAATAATAATGATAATAATGATGGCATTTGTTAAGTGCTTACTATGTGCCGAGAACTGTTCTAAGCGCTGGGGTAGATACAAGGTAATCAGATGGTCCCACGTGGGGCTCACAGTCTCATTCCCCATTTTACAGATGAGGTACCTGAGGCACAGAGAAATTAAGTGACTTGCCCAAAGTCACAGAGTTGATAAGTGGCAGAGCTGGGATTAGAACCCACGACCTCTGACTCCGAAGCCCATGCTCTTTCCACTAAGCCATGTCGGATCTGTAACCAAGTCATTTCACTTCCCTGGGCCTCAGTTCCCTCATCTGTAAAATGGGGATTAAGTGTGTGAGTCCAGTGTGGGACAGGGACTGTGTCCAACCTAATTAACTTGCATCTACCCCATCCTCTGGCACCTACTAAGCACTTAACAAATACCACAATTATTATTATTATTCTCTGGTCCTCAGTTCCCTCATCTATAAAATGGGTATTAAGTCTGCGAGGCCCATATGGGACAGGGGTTGCGTCCAACCTGATTAACTTGTATCTACCCTAGTGCTTGGTACAAAGTAAGGGCTTAACAAGTACCATAATTATTATTACCACTAGTACTCAGGGAAGCAACATAGCCTAGTGGGTTGAGCACAGATCAGAAGCAAGGGAAGCAACATAATTAGTGGAAAGAGCACAGCCCTAGGAGTCTGAAAACCTGAGTTATAATTCCTGCTCTGCCACTTGCCTGCTGGGTGACCCTGGACAAGTCACTTAACTGCTCTGAGTCTCAGTTTCCTCATCTATACATGGGGATTCAATACCTGTTCTCTTTTTTACACAGTCCTTTGTCCTACCTGTGAGGCCCAGATGGGACAGGGACCATGTCTGACTTTATTATCTTGTATCTGCTCCAGTGTTTAGTACAGTGTTTAAAAAATATTATTATCTAGGTTCTAATCTACTTGCCTTTTGGGTGACCTTGGGCTCACTTAACTGCTCAGTGTCTCAGTTTCTTCACCTGTAAAATAGGGGTTAAACACCTGTTCTCTCTTTCATTCATTGATTCATTCAATCATATTTATTGAGCGCTTACTGTGTGCAGAGCACTGTACTAAGCACTTGGGAAGTACAAGTTGGCAACTTATAGAGACGGTCCCTACCCAACAACTAGGCTCTGAGCCCAGTGGGAGACAGGGCCTGGGTGTGATCTGACTTTATGGATATGATAATGGATATGGTAATATACCATGGATATGGTAATATATTACGGTAATAATAATAATAGCATTAGCCCAGTCTTTGTCACATAGTTAGTGCTTGACAAATATCAGTTATCATTTTTTACCCTCCCAGGTGCCAGACTCCTTATAAAAGCCCAAATGCTATTTATCGGGTGCTCCCTGTGGGGAACGTGTCCAAACCAATTATCTTGTATCTACTCCAGTGCTTAGTACAGTGCCTGGCACACAGTAAGTGCTGAACAAATACCACAATTATTGTCATTATTGTTACAGAGTACTATGCGCTTGGTAAAGGAGGACGCTAATACGATCAGGACTGGTTCTCCGCCCATGAAGAGCTGACCCGACCCCAGCCCATCCCCCTCCCTCATCCCCTAGCCTTCCCCTTTGGGCAGGGGAAACAGACGAGAAGAAGGTGGAGGAGGGGACACAAGTACAAACCACAGACAGGTTTATTGACCCCAAGCTGAAGCCCCATCCAGTGAAGGCCCGGCGGGGTAGAGGGGGTGGTGGGAAGATGGGGACGACTCTCCTGATACAATACCTTGGGGGATGGGGGGCGGAGAGGGGCCTGGGGGCTGGCAATGGAAGGGCAGGGGGAATTCTCGGCCAACCCCCTTGGCACATGAAGGGGGGGAGGCACTTGTTGGCACAAGTGTAGTGTGTGGATGCCCTGGAAAGGGGCTGGGGGTGGGTAGGCTAGTCAGAGAGCTGCAGGGGTCCAGGCTGCTGCTGCTGGAGGGAGGGGAAGAGAGCTGCCCCCGCTCCATCACCGCCTCCTTCCCCAGGTCTGTCCCCATGGACTCAAGTTGTGTGGGGAGGGGGTCAGGCAAGAGGAAGGAAAGGGCCATTTCAGCCATCCCCCTTCCTCAGGGCAGCCCTACCCTTCCGCAACAAACGTCCCTCCTCTTCATCCACCTTCACCACCGCCCAGTCCTGCTCCCTGGTTGGGGAGTCTAACCAAGCTCCTGCGGCCTTCTGCGCTGGGCTGAGGTGGAGGTGGCTGTTCCTACAGGCATCCAGCCAGGACTCCTCCCCACTCCCGGATATGCTCCCTGCCACCAGGGTGGGGAGGCCCCAGGCTGGCAGAGGCCCCAGGCTGGCGCTGGCTGCAGGCTGCAGGCCTTCTGGCCCACAGTCCCAGAGGATGTCTGGGCGGTGCCGTCTCCAGCGTCAGTGGCCGCTTTGGTCCGTCAGCGGCACAGCTGCGGACAGAGAAACCCATCGCTCCACCAGACCTGAAGTTCCAGCCACGAGACAGGGGCCAGTGGGCCAATGCCAAGCCTCGGGGTAGCCCTTCCCTCTGTCCTTTTAGTCAGAGGGCCAGTGGAGGGGGCGGGCATCCAGAGATCAGGATTGGGGGCACTGGGGGTGCCGTAGGCCTTGTGCCTCCTCCACACACCCGGGAGGTGAGAGGCAGAGGCAGAATCTGGTTGTGTGAGGGCAGAAAACAGAACACACTAAGGGGGAGGGGATGCCAGGAGTGCCAGGCTCTGTATATTTACAGGGGGAGGGGTTGTTGTCTCTAAGTGACTGTGTGAGCGAGCAGCCTGGGTGGACACAAGTGGAATCGGTGTAGGAAGAGTGTGAAGTCACATGTGTGGGTACAGCCGGCTCTGGAGTCAACCCACACCTCCACAGTTACAAGTGAGGAGGGGACAGGTTGTGTGAGTGTGTGTTTGGTGTGTGTGGGTGTGTGTGGGTGTGTGTGCACATGCACTCAATCCCAAGCCCTGCAGATGCCTGGCTCCTCGTGTTCCTGCCCACTGAGAGCAGAAAGATGGGGGGGGGGGGGGGGCACCGGAGCAAGGTTCCAGATGCTCAGCTGAGCCGGTGGGCACAGGTCCACACCAGTGCCACCTGGGGATCCAGACAGCGGGAGGCATAACTTACGATAAATAAAGGGGGCACAGGGGCGCTGGGGGCCCAAGGGGCGCTGGGGGCATCAGTAGTATCGACCCGGATCCTGCCAGTTTGTGACCCACTGTCTCTTGTTGGGGGGCGGCCCCCTTGGGGGCCGGTACCGCTCCTCCTCACGGATACGCACTGCATGGTACTTGGGCATGATGCGGTAATACTGGGTCCTCTTGAAGAAGTTGAACTGCAGGTGCGGGGGTGACAGTCAGCACGAGCTACCCAGTCACCCTGCCGCCACCCAGAGAGTTGTGCCCACCCCTGCCCATCTCCCACCCAACTGATGCCTAGGCCCTCGTTGCCAGGGCTGTCCAGCAGTGTCCAGCGATGTCCAGCTTCTACCCCTCCTCAGTCCCTGGGGCCAGAGTCCCACAACAAGAACCGGGGGACCCTCCACAGCCCAGCCCTCCACAGATGGAGACTCCCCAGTAGCTTGTCCCGCCACAACCGCAGGCAGACACAAAAGTAAGGAGAGGGAGGAGAAAAAGCAAAAGGAGAACCAGGAGAGGGAAGAGGAGGAGGAGAGGCAGGAGAGGGAAAAGGAGGAAGAGAAGGATGAGAAGCAGAAAAGTGAAAAGGAGGAGAAGCAGGAGGAGGAGAAAGGAATGTGAGGGAGAGGTCAGACACAGGGGCAGCTGACCAGTCTCTCATCTTCTTTGCCCTTCTGGATGACCATGGGAGGTGTCAGGGAGCAGGGTGGGATTGGGCACTGCCACCCTGCATGTCCAGAATGCCTAGGGACTCTGACTGCTGTGGGAGTGCCTTTTCCCCGTAAGAAAGAAGGGGAGACTCAGGGGCAAGAGAATCAGTATGGCCGATCTTCCCCTCTAGACTGTAAGCTCATTGTGGGTAGGGAATGTGCCTGTTATATTGTACTCTCCCAAGCACTTAACACAGTGCTCTGCAAACAGTAAGCACTCAATAAATACACCTGGCTGACTGACTCACTAGTGGAAAGAGCCCAGGACTGGGAGTCAGGAGAGACCTGAGTTCTAATCCTTACTCTGCCATTTGCCTACTGTGTGAGCTTGGACAAGCAGTCACTTCACTTCTCTGGGCTGCAGTTTCCTCATGCAAAATGGGATTTAAATACCTGCTCTCTCTCCCCCTTTTGGATTATGAGCCCAATTTAGGACAGGGGTTGTGTCCGGTTTGGTTATAACTTACCAACCCCAGCACTTAACACAGTGTTTGGCACATAGTAAGCACTTAACCACAATTATTAGAAGAAGTTAGCCATGGTCCACTCAGGGAAGCCCTCAGGACAACATAAGATGTAATCTTAAGGGAATAATTTATCCTCTCTGGGCCTCGATTTCCCCTTCTATCAAAGAGAGAGAATCACCCCATTCTTCCTTCTGGAGAGAGGGAGAAGACACTTGGGGCAGAGAGGAAAGAAGCCCCCAAATAGTCAGAGAGCTACAGAGCAAAGACTCTGCAGCTGTTGGAGGGATTGGACCCTCCTCAGCCAAATGCCTGCAGAGGCAGACCCGTCCAGGAGGCGGGATGGGGCCGGTGGGAGACCGGGACACCTGGGTCCCGTCTCCAGTGAGCACAACGGGGGGCTGAGGGAGCAAGGTCTGTGGCAGAGAAGAGAGGCTGGAGGGAGACAGAGCAGGACAGAACAGGTGAGAGGCGAGGGCCGGAGGGGCTCCCCGCAGTAGTCGTTACCCGGGGTGGGGGTGGGAGGGGATTCGGGCCAGGTGGCTAGTAGTCATCGGTCAGCCGCTCTGTCTCAGATGGCTGGCTCCTCATCTCTGCTCGCTGGCCCTTGGCCTCGTACAGGGCCCGGGTGCTGGCTCGCTTGAAGAAGCCACACTGCGGGGACGGAGTGGAGGGAGACACATCCTGAGCCAGAGCGGAGGGAGACTGGGGGGCCAGGGAGGGAGTTTGGGGCTGGGAACTAGGACGCCTGGGTCCTGTGCTGGGAGGACAGGAGACCAGGATGCCTGAGTCCTGCACTGGAAGGCCTGGAGACCAGGACACCTTGGTCCGGTGCTGGGAGGACTGGAGACCTGCATGCTTGGGACCTGTATTGGGGGACTGGAGACCAGGAATCCTAATCCTTGATCTGGGAGACTGGAAACAAGGATGCCTGGGTTCTGTGCTGGGAAAACTAGAAACTAGAGCACAGGTTCTGTGCTGGGGACCTGAGAAGGGGGTGGATTTCGGGACGGGGACCAGGACATCTGGGTCCCGCCCGAGGTGGGAGAAGCAGCATGGCCTAGTGGATAGAGCACGGGCCTGGCAGGCAGAAGGACCTGGGTTCTAATCCCAGTTTTGCCACTCGGCTGCTGTATGACCTTGAGCAAACCACTTCACTTCTCTGGGCCTCAGTTACCTCATCTGTAAAATGGTAACTGAGCCCCTGTGGGACATGGACGGTGCCCAACCTGATTAACTTAGATTCTACCCCAGCGTTTAATACAGTGCCTGGCACATAGTAAGCACTTGACAAATACCATAAGAAAAGGCTCCTTAAAGGCAGGGAACCTGTGTCTTTGCTTTTGATGTCCTCTCCCAAGTGTTTAGTTCAACACTTTGCTCTCAGTAGGTGCCAAGTAAATATCACAGACAGATTGTTTCATCGAAGAGGTGGGCTGGTCTCAAGGCTGTCCAATTCTGTCCAAAAGGATCTCGGGGCTAGAGACCAGGACGCTTTGGTTCGAATCCTATCCTGGGAAGTTTCAGGACTGGAGATGAGGATACCTAGATCCCAACCCTGTCCAAAGAGGATCTCAGTGCTGGAGATCAGGACACCTGGGTCCCAATTCCATCTAGAAGGGTCTCAGGGCTAGAGACCAGGATGCTTGGGTTCGAAACCTGTCCTGGGAAGTTTAGGTAGGGAGGCCAGGACACCTGGACTCTTGGATGGGAAGGCCAGGACCCTGGATTCCTGGATGGGAACTGTTTCTCCTTCTTGGGGCCATCAGTGTGGCTACAGTGCCTGTCTTCACTGGCTGGGGCTGAGGCAGGTGGAGGAAGGGCAGGGAGCAATGACTCTGGGGGCATGAGGGTGAGGAAGCCGGGAATGATGGGGAGAGCAGGAATGTGGGAGAAGGGATAGGAAGGGGGAGGGTAGTGGGGAGGAAGGGGGAAGGGAGGAGCAGGGGAAGGGTGAGGGTGGAGTGGAGTGGGGAAGGGCATGGCAAGGCATGGGGATGAGGGAGGAGTGAGGGGGAGGAGCACAGGGAGGGGGCAAAGTGGGGGAGAGGTGAAGTAGCATGGACTAGTGAATACAGCATGGGCCTGGGAGTCAATTGGTCATTGGTTCTAATCCTGACTCCGCCACTCGTCTGCTGGGTGACTTTGAGCAAGTCACTTCACTTCTCTGTGTCTCAGTGACCTCATCTGGAAAATGGGGATGAAGACTGTGAGCCGCACGGGGGACAACCTGATCACCTTGTATCCTCCCCAACGCTTAGAACAGTGCTTTGCACATAGTAAGCGCTTAACAAATGCCATCATTATTATTCTCTGTGCCTCAGTTACATCATCCGAAAAATGGGGATTGAGACTGGAAGCCCCACGTAGGACAGGGACTGTGTCCAACCCAATTTGCTCGTGTCCACCCCAGCGCTTGGTACAGTAGCTGGCACGTAGTAAGTGCTTAACAAATACCACAATTATTATTATTATTATTAGAGGAGCACGGGGAAGGGAGACTGACCTTCCAAAGCAGAAGGACGATGAGGCCCAGGAGCAGTAGACCAGCCCCCACGGCCACGAGCACCAGCCACAGGTCAATCTCGGCCGGCAACTCCTCAGTCAGCTCCGAGTCAATGTCCACAGAGAACTGGGGCGGGAGAGCAGGGGCGGGGTGGGGGGAACAGGATGCCAGGGGGTGACTCGAGGGACGGTGGCCCTGCATTCCCACTTCTCCCAAGCAAGCAGGCACACAGAGAGCCAAAAGCAGAGGAAATCCCCATTTTCAACCGTCAAGTCATTCGGTGACCAGCTCAGAGCTCAGCGTCTCAAATTCCTAGAAGACAAACCCCCTCTCCCTGGCCCCACGCCACTCCCCTGCCTCCCTTGGCCACCCACGGAAGCCCCTCACACTCCTCTTGGCACAGAAATCCTTCTTAGGTCTAGCCCAAATCCATCCTGCTATGGTTTAACCTGCTTGCTCTGGTCCCCTGCCCACTGCCCCAGCCACGATCCGCCCCCCCAACCCCGAGCCCGGCCACGCACTCGGACAGTCTTGTTGTCCATGTTGATGGAGGGGACACTGCTCCGCAGGTACAAGGTGGCCCAGCCCTCTACCCTGACCCGATCAAAGTCACTGTAATCCTGGGGACGAGAGGGAAGGCAAAAGTTGGGGTTAGATCCCCCTCCCCAGTACCTCCCCTCTCCAAACCCTGGGCCAAGGAGCGGCAGAGATGTATGCCCTTGTAACCTCATCGATCACAGTGGCTTTCCCTCAGGGCCCCAGCCGGACCACTGACCCTTTCCCAGAGGGAATTCAGCCCACCTCCCCACCCATCCCCTCCCCGCAGGACACCGCAGGCCAGACCTCAATGAAGGTGCTGTTCCAAACCCGGGCCGACACGGTCACGTTGGACAGGACCCATGCATCCGGAATGGGGCACTCGAACCAGACGCAGCGGGCAAGGCCATTGGCACACGTCTGCATGGGACAGGAAGGCAGGAGACTCATTCATTCAGAGAAGCAGCCTGGCTCAGTGCAAAGAGCACAGGCTTTGGAGTCAGAGGTCATGGGTTCAAATCCCGGCTCCACCAACTGTCAGCTGTGTGACTTTGGGCAAGTCACTTAACTTCGCTGGGCTCAGTTACCTCATATGTAAAACGGGGATTAAGACTGTGAGTCCCAGGTGGGACAACCTGATCACCCTGTAGCCTCCCCAGCACTTAGAACAGTGCTTTGCACATAGCAAGCACTTAATAAATGCCATTATTATTATTATTTTATTCATTTATTCATCTAAGTGCTTAGTACAGAGCTCTGCAAACAGGAAGCACTCAATAAATACAATTCCTTCATTCATTCAATCGTATTTATTGAGTGCTTCCTTTGTGCAGGGCACATATTTGTCCCTGGTACTCATTAAGCACTTACTATGATGTTCCCAGCACCCTACTACGCACTGGGGTAGAAAATAATAATAGTATTTGCTAAGTACTATGTTCCAGGCACTGTACTAAGCACTGGGGTGGATGCAAGCAAATTATGTTGGACACAGTGCCTGTCCCATGTGGGGTTCACAGTCTCAATCCCCATTTTAGAGATGAGATAACTGAGGGCCAGAGAAGTAAAGTGACTTGCCCAAGGTCACCCAGCAGACATGTGGCGGAGCTGGGATTAGAACCCAGATCCTTCTTACTCCCAGGGTCGGGCTCTATTCACTAGGCCATGCTGCTTCTTGCTGCCCACCCTTCACCATGCCCCCTCCCCAGGGCACCCCCATCCCGTTGTTGGGTAGAGACTGTCTCTATATTTTGCCGAATTTTACTTTCCAAGCACTTAGTACAGTGCTCTGAACACAGTAAGCACTCAATAAATATGATTGAATGAATAATAATAATAATGATGATTTTTGTTAAGTGCTTACTTTGTGCCAAGCACTGTTCTAAGCGCTGGGTTAGATACAAGGTTATCAGATTGTCCCACGTGGGGCTCATAGTCTTAATCCTCATTTTACAGACAAGGGAACTGAGGCCCAGAGAAGTTAAGTGACATACCCGAAGTCACACAGCTGACAAGTGGCGGAGCTGGGATTAGAACCCACGACCTCTGACTCCCAAGCCCGGGCACTTGCCACTAAGCCATGCTGCAAATCCGGTCACTTACCAGCAGGGTTTCAGACTTGGCTTTCTTGGCGGCGGCCAGAGTGATGGCAGGAGGGCTCAGTCCCCCAGGCTCCAGCTCCCTCCGGTTTCGGCGATGGTTCAAGGCAGCTCCGGGGAACTGAGCCAGGCACCAAAAGGGGAAAAAAAGAGAGGAGCGGGCAGGCTGCGGGCGGCAGTCCCTGCACTGGGAGACCCCTTGCAAGGCTGGAAAGCCCGGAGGGAGGTGGGAAGGGAAAGAGGGAGGGGGCCCAGTTCTGACACCTTCAAAGCCTTACTGAAGTCTCATCCCCTCCAAGAGGCCTTCCCTGACTAAGCCTTCCTATCCTCTTCCCCCACTCCCTTCTGCTTTGCTCCCTTTACTCACCACTCCCTCAGCCCACGGCACTTCTGTTCAGATCTGTAATTTATTTATTTAGTCAGTCAGTCAATCACATTTATTGAGTGCTTACTGTGTGCAGAGCACTGTACTAAGCATTTGGGAGAATACAATAGAACAGCGTGGCTGAGTGGAAAGAGCACGGGCTTTGGAGTCAGAGGTCATGGGTTAAAATCCCAGCTCCGCCAATTGTCAGCTGTGTGACTTTGGGCAAGTGACTTGACTTCTCTGTGCCTCAGTTACCTCATCTGTAAAATGTGGATTAAGAATGTGAGCCCCCTGTGGGACAACCTGATCGCCTTGTAACCTCCCCAGCGTTTAGAACAGTGCTTTGCACATAGTACGTGTTTAATAAATGCCATCATTATTATTATTATAACAGATGCATTCCCTGCTCACAACGAGCTTACAGTCTAGAAGGGGAGACAAACATTAATATAAAGTTATATTGTACATAGTAAGCGCTCAACAAATAGAATTGATAGATTGATGGGGGTCCTTGCTCTTCCTGGGGGGTTTGGGCCAGCCCACAGGATGGGGGGTGCCTTTCAGAATAAGCAGAACCAATGGGGAGGGGGTGGGGGGAGGGGAGTGGCAGTTTAGTCCACTAGTCACTTAAGCACATGCAAATGAACACGGGGCTGAGAAGGGCCCAGAGGATGGAGGAACCGAGGGATGGAGGGCACGAGAGGGGTCACCGGGTCCTTACGGTGAGGTTGAGGGGGTTGATGAGGTTGCCCGGAGGGTGGCACTGAAGGCTCCCGTTGCCGCGGACAGTGATCGCCGTGGGGTACAGGAGCCATTTTCCATTGGCCACCTCGTAAGGCCACTCCCAGCCCAGCACCAGGCTGCCCAGAGCAGCCAGGCCCTCTCCGGCCGGGCCCACCTATAGACGCATAGGTAGGAGTTAAGGGCGCCACCCACACTGCCCCCCTCACCCAGCCCTGGCACGCTTCCCCCCATTCCTACCCCTCACCTGGAACTCCAACTTCAGGGGGCTCCCCACATCCATCACGTTCCGCATGGCTGCTTCCCCCATCACCGTCCCGCCAAAATAGCTCTGCAGCCGGTAGGTGGTCCTAGGCCAGGAGGGGAGTGGGCACGGTGAAGGGTGGTACGGGTTGGAACAGGTTAAGGGAGGGAGGAGAAAGGTGGCAAAGGATGGGGGGAGGCTCCCAGGAGTGTCATGTCCCCACCCCACCCCCCAGCAGTGAACTGAGCAGCCAGCATCCCTCTGGAAAGCCCCAAGGCCAGCCAGGGCTGATGCCCTAAGGGATTGCTGAACCAGTCCATGGTGGGGAGGGGTGAGGAGGAGGGGACCAGTCAGAACTGGCCCAGGCCCCTCCCGGTCCCCTGTCCCCAGGGGAATGGCACATTCCATGTGGGAAAGAAGAACCAGAGACAGGCCAATTCTAGCCTCTTCATTCTGCAAGGAACTGACCTGTCTCCTGACCTCAAGCCCTTCCCAGGCCTATGTCCCTAGAGAATGCTAGGTTCCAGGCTGGCTGGGAGGCTGGAAATGGCCAGTCTCCCAAGGCCTCAGGCACATCAGGGCCACTGATGGGCATGGCTTCCTTCCTGCTTCCCACGAAGCTAGTCTGGCTATACCCAGACTTCAAGAGCCACCCCAATTGCCCGGCCTGGGGCTATCAATCCCAGCTCTGCCACTATGTCTGCTGTGTAACCTTGGGCAAGTCACTTCACTTCTTTGTGAGCCCACTGTTGGGTAGGGACTGTCTCTATGTGTTGCCAATTTGTACTTCCCAAGCGCTTAGTACAGTGCTCTGCACATAGTAAGCGCTCAATAAATACGATTGATTGATTGATTTGTGCCTCAGTTACCTCATCTGTAAAATGGGGCTTGGGACTGTGAGCCCCAGGTGGAACAGGGACTGTGTCCATCCTGATTTACTTATCTCCACCCCAGCACATAGTAGTGCGTGGCACACAGTAAGTGCTTAACAAGTACCATAATTATCATTACTATTATGAGGAGGAGGGAGTCTATGGCCAATGAGTGCTGAATCTGTATCTGGGTGAAAATCTCGCTGTGGGCAGGAAATGTGTCTGTTTATTATTATACTGTAATAATAATTATTATTATTATTATAATGGTATTCATTAAGTGCTTACTATGCGCAAGACACTGTACTAAGCACTGGGGTAGATATCAGCAAATCGGGTTGGATACAGTCCCTGTTCCACGTGGGCTCAGAGTCTCAATCCCATTTTACAGATGAGGTAACTGAGGCCCAGAGAAGTGAAGTGACTTGCCCAAGGTCACACAGCAGACAAGTGGCAGAGCCAGGATTAGACCCCATGACCTTCTGATTTCCAGGCCCGTGCTCTATCCACTGAGCCACAGCGCTCTCCCAAGAGCTTAGCACAGTGCTTTGCACAGAGTAAGTGCTCAATAAATACGACTGGATGAATGAATGAATGGGCACCAGGGGTAAGGGAAGGGACCGTCAGGGCCAGAAAAGGAGCAAGGTGGGTCAGGGGCAGGAATTTCCCACGGGGGCAGTCACCCACATGCTGAGTGAGGCTTGGAGGGTATAGTCCACTTGCAGGGTCACCGTCACGGGGGAGAGGTCCTCCTGGTAGCTGGAACTGTGGGGAAGAAACTGTCAGGGGCTGCAGAGGAGAAGGCTCTCGCACCAGTGAGTGGGATGATGGCAGAGGAGCAAAGCGGAAGAGGCCGGGAAAGGGCGGATCTCCCTCCTCCCTCCCCAACCCCACTGCGGGTACCTACGTGGACAGCTGCAGCTGGGTCACAATATCCCGGGTGTGCAGAGTGATCCCCACCACCTCAAAGGCAATCAGCAGCTCCATCTGTGGACAGGGGGTGGAGAACCAGACGGACAGACGGACAGAGAGACCCAATCAATCACCAATCGACCGAGAATACCGACTGACCGCCTACTGTGTGCTGATCAGTCAAGCAATCAATAGTATTTATTGAACACCTACTGTGTGTACAGCACTGTACTAAGTGCTTGGGAGAGTACAATAGAACAACATTACAGTTCCCTGCCCACAACAAGTTTACAGTCCAGAGGATGAACTTACAGTCTAGAGAATGCTGATGTTCTAAGTATTTGGGAGAGCAGGGTGGTCTAATGGAAAGATCCCAAACCTAGGTGTCAGAGAACCAGGGTTCTAATCCCGGCCCTGCCATGGACCTGCTTTGTGACCTAGGGCAAGTCACAACTTCTCTGTACCTTAGTTCCCATATCTGCAAAATGAGGATTCAATACCTGCTCTCCCTCCTACTTTTACTGTGAGCCCTGCATGGGACCAAATGATCTTGTATCTCAGTGTGAGCGGGGGGGTTTAGAGAAGCAGCATGGCTTAGTGGAAAGAGCAGAGACTTGGGAGTCAGAGGACGTAGGTTCTAATCCCAGCTCCGCCACTTGCCTAATAATAATAATAATAATAATAATGATAACATTTATTAAGCACTTACTATGTGCAAAACACTGTTCTAAGTGCTGGGGAGGTTACAAGGTGATCAGGTTGTCCCACAGGGGTTCACAGTCTTAATCCCCATTTTACAGATGAGGTAACTGGGGCACAGAGAAGTTAAGTGACTTGCCCAAAGTCACACAGTTGTTTGCTGTGTGACGTCACTAAACTTCTTTGTGCCTCAGTTACCTCAACTGTAAAATGAGGATTAAAAGTGTGAGCCCCACCTGGGACAACCTGATAACCTTGTATCCACCCCAGAACTTATAACAGTGGTTGGCACATAGTAAGTACTTAAATACCATAATAATAATATTATTATAATTAATATTATTATTAATAATTAATTATGTGTTATTGATTATTATTATTATGGTATTTGTGAAGAGTTCACTACGTGCCAGTAACTGAATTAATCATTGGGGTAGATACAAGCTAATCAGGTTGGACACAGTCCATCTCCCAAATGCCAAAGGGGTGGTCCCTCTCTCGGGGACACCCCAAGGGTTTGTTGTGGATCCTTTAGGGGAACGCCCTCACTCCACCCACGTCACAATAGACTCCCCATCTCACCTTCTGTTTCCTCTTCAAGGGGTTTCCCAGCTCACACAAGATTGTCTCATTGGCATGGCAGGCACCAGCCTGGGATTGAGGGGAACATAGTGAGACACCCCTCTACTAACTCCCCCGCAACCCAAACTTGGCCCCTACCCCAATCTCCCAATAGGGGGGCTCAGACAGGCTCCCCCTTCCCTGGGGAGAAAACTCAGGAGGTGCAGGGGGAGAGGGGCAGGGTTTGGGGGATCCCACTTGGGGGCTGCAGCAGGGAGAAGGATCTCGGGTTAGGGGCGGCTGCAGTAGGGGAAAGGCCTCTAGGGTGGGAGGCTGGGGTGCAGCAGGGGGGTGGTCCCCGAGGAGGGGGTGCGGCAGGGGACTGACTTGAAGGGTAGTGGAGATGGGGGGTGGGTGGGGGGCTAGTGCTTACAGGGCGCACAGAGGAGAGCAGCAGAGCGGAAGGGACGGTGAGGTTGAGCAGGGCCTCATGGGCATCTTCCCCGTTGTGTGCAGTGCTGGGCTCGTTAGTGACGTTGATGCTCATGAACAGCTTCCTCACGTCCCGGCTGTACTGGAACACCTGGATCCCACCGATCCTGGGTCAGAACATTCATTTATTCATTCAGCTGTATTTATTGTGCGCTTACTGAGAAGCTGCGTGGCTCAATGGAAAGAGCACAGGTTTGGGAGTCAGAGGTCATGAGTTCAAATCCTGGCTCCACCAATTGTCAGCTGTGTGACTTTGGGCAAGTCACTTAACATCTCTGAGTCTCAGTTCCCTCATCTGTAAAATGGGGATTAAGACTGTGAGCCCCACGTGGGACAACCTGATCACCTTGTATCCTCCCCAGCACTTAGAACAGTGCTTTGCACATAGTAAGTGCTTAACAAATGCCATTATTATTATTATTATTATTACTGTGTTCAGAGCACTGTATTAAGTGCTTGGGAGCATACAATACAACAATAAACAGATACATTCCTGCCCAGGGGAGCGGCACGATGGGGTGGAGGTTGGTGCGGGGGATGCTCACCCAAACAGCTCAGCCTCATCCCCTCAGCCCAAGCCCGGCCATGCAGGCCCTGCGCCCAACCTCAACTCTTCTAGACTGTGAGCCCGTTGTTGGGTAGGGACCGTCTCTATATTTTGCCAACCTGTACTTCCCAAGCGCTTAGTACAGTGCTCTGCACACAGTAAGTGCTCAATAAATACGATTGAATGAATGAATGAATGAACTGGGCACAAAGGTCTTGCTCCCTCTACTTCAGCTGGAGACATAAGCCACACCCCTCCCCCTCCCCCTCTAGACTGTAAGCTCACTGACGGCAGAGACTGTGTCGCTTCTTGTTATATAGTACTCTCCCAAGTGCTCAAAACAGTGCTCTGCACACAGGAAGCACTCAATAAATATGATTGAATGAATGAGCCCCAGCTGCCCCATGGGCCATGCCCCCGGGCCCTTGCCCAGCCACACAGGCCCCACCCCCCTCACCTGGCCACACAGGCACCATCCCAACCTCACTGGTCACCCCTCCCAACCTCAGCTGGCCACATAATCCATGCCCCCTGCCCACACAGATCACACCCCCAATCCTTGTCCAACCACACAGGCCTAGCCCCCAGTCTCACCTAGCCACAGGGGACCTGCCCCCGAAATTCACTTGGCCACCCCCCACCCCCCTCCACAGGCCCCGCCCCCAATCCCCCACCAAGACCCCAGCCCCACCCAGTCACCCAGGTCCCTTCCTCCTCGCCCCTACGGCACCTGGCCAGTGGCTGCATGTGCTCCGTGACGAAGGCCGCCTTGAGCTGTAAGTTGCTTTTGCAGATGTTGTCCAGCCCACACTCCTTCTGGAATTGAATCTGAAGGGTGGGGGGCAGGAGGGGGGGTCTCCAGGCTCAGCTGTAGCCTGTTTGGGTCTCCTCTCACCCCCCACAACCCCTCAGCCCCCCACCCCTGTCACCTCAGTGTGGTTCTCGCGGGGCTGGGCCTGGTTGAGGACAGGGTAAGGGTCCAGGGAGCGGGGTCCCAGCCTGGGCTTCATGTCCCGCTCCAGCAGAGAGTAGTTCATGGACAGCGTGATGGGGTGGAGCTTGTCGCGGATGTTGTCCTGGGCGGTGGGGATGGGGAAGGGGAAGGGGAGGAAGGGAGGAATGGGGCCCGAACCGAGGAGCCCCTTAGACCCCTGAATCCCATCCCCCTCCCTCCCTCGTTCTCTTCTGGGTCCCACCCCTCTCCATCCCCCCCACTGGAGTCCCATCCCCTCCCCACCCCTCCCTGGGGTCCCCCCCACCATCTCTGCTGGGCCCCGTCCCTCTCCCTTCCTCTCTCCTTAATAATAACAATAACAATCATATAATAATAATCATATAATTATTATATTATACATAACAGTAATATTGCCAATTATTAATGTTAATATATAGCAATATATAATAATATGATATAATAATAATTTGTTAAGTGCTTACTATGTGCCAGGCACTGTTCATTCATTCATTCATTCAATCTCATTTATTGAGCGCTTACTGTCTAAGCACTGGGGTAGATACAAGATAATGGGGTTGGATACAGTCCCTGTTCCACGCAGGGCTCACAGTCTTAATCCCATTTTACAGATGAGGGAACAGTTGCAGTGAAGTGACTTGCCAAAGGCCACATAACAGACAAGATCTCTCCTGAGTTCTGTTCCCCCGACTTCCCACCCAAATGGGGTCCCATCCCCCTCCCTTCCTCTCTCTTGGGTCTGTCCTCCTCAATCCCTCCCTTTCCCCCCAAGTTCTACCCCCTCCCTCCCAAGTGCCACCCTCCTCTGAGCCCCCTCCCCATCATACCAGGGTCCCATCCTGTCCTTCACTTTCACCTCCCAAGTTCCCTCCCTCCTCTGTCTCTCTCCGAGGCCCACCCTTCACCCCTCCCTGTCCTGGGGTCCTCCCCTCAACCCCAAGCTGCCGGAATCAACCCACCGGGGGGTGGCCTCTGGGCCCCCGACTCACCACCAACAGGAGGTGCAGATTGTGACAGCGGCTCTCGGGCATTGAGAAGAAGCCGTGCTGGACGGCGGAGAGGCTCTGGGCAAAGCGGACCCGGGTGGGCCGGCGGTCTCGATCCGCCTCCAGGGTGTAAGCTAGGGCTGGGGGAAAGGTGGCTAGGGGTCAGAGAGGGGACCAGCCCCTGCCCCCCGGCCCTGATCCCATCTCTCACTGCCCCCACGGCACTCACTGATGTTCCGTCGGTAGCCGGAGCTCCCTGCACTCTGGTTGTAGGAGAAGCACAGCTCTACCTGCAGGCTGGAGTGGTAGGGGGACACAGGGACCGAGAAGGGGGTCAGGGGTGGCCTGCTGCCTCCCACCCCTGCAAAAAAGGAGCCAGGAGCCCTGAACCCCAGCTCCTAAGTCCCAGGGCACATATGTACACCTCTCTACATGTTATCCCTTTTTCCGGTCTGCCATTTTCTTAAGGGTAGACTAGACCCTGGCTAGATTATAAAAACTCCCTGAGGGTAGCGATTAGGCTAACTAATTCCCTCTAGACTGAGAGCTCATGGGCAGGGAATATGTTTGATGTTATAGTGTACTCTCCCAAATGCCTAGAGCAGTGCTATGCACACACCAAGTGCTCAATAAATAAATGAATAATAATTCTATTGCACTTTCCCAAGCACTCAGTACAGTACTCTGCACATAGAGGAGTTCAGTACAGTGCAACCCCCTCCAAGAGGTCTTCCCTGATTAAGCCCTCCTTTCCTCTTCTCCCTCTCCCTCTGCACCACCTTGATTTGCTCCCTTTATTCATCCCCCCTCCCAGGCCCACAGCAATTACGTCTATATATGTCATTTTATTTGTTCACATTAACGTCTGTCTCCCTTTGTTCGTTGTGGGCAGGGAATGTGTCTGTTACATAGTACTCTCCCAAATGCTTAGTCCACTACTCTGGACCAAGGAAGTACACAGTAAATATGACTGACTGACTAGTGAATGGGCTGCTCACCAAGAGGTGGGGGTGCACCTGGCAGGGTCCAGGAGGGTGGGCTTCACCGTCAGGGTCTTGTTCAGGATGTTGATGACGGGGCGGGCCCTGTGTGGTGGAGAGGGGGTGCGGGCTCCAGTGGCAGCACCCACTGGGCAGACCTTGGGGTCTTAGGCCAATGGGGGCACCCAGCAGGGGGGCTAAAACAAAGCCAGACGGGGACAGAGACTGAGAGACAACCAGATGACGACAGAGATGGCCAGAAAGGGACAGAGATGGAAAGGCAGGAAGATGGCGACAGAGAGAGGCGGTCAGCCCTTGCAGGAGGCAGAAAGACCAGGATAGGGAGATAGTTGGGAATCATTAGGAATCCTTGGGGGCTGGGGGGGGGGGCAGGCACACAGGGGGACTCCCCTCTCCCCACCCCTACCCTATCCCCCTCCCCCTCACCGCAGTAGCACGATCCTCTCGGCCAGGCTGCCTACTAGCAGGTCCGGGTATGAGTTGTCGTCCACATCTAGCTGCCCGCTCAGGGAGTAGCCGAAAGTGGAGAGACCCGGGACCCCCAGCTCCTCCCCGCTGATCACCTGGGGATGGGGGCATGGCAGGGGGTGGGTGGGTGAGGGGACCAACCCATCTCAAGGGCAGCCGGGGGTGGGTTTCACCCCAGGCCCAGGGACCCAGAGTGGCAGGGGGTGGAGGTAGGGATACGGATGGGGGCAGGACCGGACGGGCACGGTGGACAGATGGACGAGTGGACGGGTGAGAGACACGTTGGGGAGGAGGGGACAAGGCAGACAGAGGGGCAGACGGTCAGACATTCAGGCAGACGGGCTCCCTGCCCGGACCCCCGACCTGCTGGGCCTTCCGGGAAAGGCCGGTGGAACTGCTGTGGAAGATGTACACACGACCAGAGCCTTCAAAAGGGGCACCCACGGCGATGTCTGGAAGCAGAGAAGGGGCAGAAGCAGGACTGCAGCTTCCAGCGCACATTACCCTGCCCTCAGCCCTCCACACCTCACCTCATCTGGCTGGGGAGCCCAGTCCTCCCAAGCGCTTAGTTCAGTGCTCTGCACACAGTAAGCAATCAATACATTCAACTGAATGAATGAATGAAAGTCCATCCACCCAGTCTGTCTCCCCTGGGAGAGTAGAAGCTGCTTGAGGGCAGGAAACGGGTCACTTCTTCATTCTCTACTATCCAAGTGCCTAGTATAGAGCACTCCTCCAAATGGGCATTCAATAAATACTCCTACTACTGGGCAAGTGGAGGGAAGCTGGGGGTGGGGCCTTCTGGGAAAAGATTGGAAAGGGAGGAGGTGAAGTTGGGTGATGGGTCTTGAGACTTCAGAACGAGTTCCTGAGGGGAGGAATTATTATCATCATTATTAGTAGCAGTAATAAGTACTCAGGAAATGTCACAAGTATTATTATTATTAATAATAACAATAACAATAATAATAACACTTGTGGCATTTGTTAAGTGCTTAGTATATGCCAAGGACTGTTTTAAGTGCTAGGGGAGATAAAGAATAACCAGCTCCCACATGGAGCTCACAAAGTAAGTAGGATAGAGAACAGGTATAGAATCCCCACTTTGCAGATGAGAAAACTGAGGAACAGAGTTAAGTGACAAACCCAGGGTCACACAGCAGGTAAGTGGCAGAGGCGGCATTAGAACCCAGGACCCCTGACTACCAACTAGGACTTGTTGCTTCCCAATTTTTGCCCAGTGTCGTAAGTGTTTTCTCATCTGTGCCCGTTGTTTTCCCACCAGGGCCTGGAGGGCAGAAAGAGAGGAGATGGGCAGGGACGCAGCACATGGCGAAGTGTGTGCTATGACTATGAGCTCGTAATGGGCAGGGAATGTATCTACCAAGTCTGTTGTATTCTACTTTCCCAAATGTTTAGTTCAGTGCTCTGCACCCAGTAAGCACTCAATAAAAGAAGCAGCGTGGCTCAGTGGAAAGAGCACAGGCTTTTGAGTCAGAGATCCTGAGGCCTCCGCCACTTGTCAGCTGTGTGACTTTGAGCAAGTCACTTAATTTCTCTATGCCTGTTACCTCATCTGTAAAATAGGGATTAAGACTGTAAGCTCCAAGTGGGATAACCTGATCACCTTGCAACCTCCCCAGCACTTACAACAGTGCTTTGCACATAGTAAGCACTTAATAAATGCCATTATTATTATTAAGTACTGTTGATGAGTGATAGTGATGAAGTGTCCTTGGAGGGGTTTGAGGTGCAGGGACTGCGGCCCGGGGCCAACGCCCCGTGATCCGGCGGGGGGATGGGCTCAGTAGCCACTGTGGTCTCTGCTGCCTGCGTTGGTCAGCTAGGCCCCAGGATTCCTGCCAGACCCGTCCACCTCGCAGAACACCTGAAACCCGCCCTGTTGATTGCCCAGCCCCAGCAAGAGGAGCGGGGACTGGAACCCAGGACTGGAACCCAAGTCTCCTGATTCCCAGAGCTGGACTTTTTTTGGTAGTCCTTAAGTGATTACTATGTGCCAGGTGCTGTACTAAGCGCTGGGATAGATACAAACTAACCAGGTTGGACACAGTTCATGTTCCACATGGGGCTCATAGTCTTAATCCCCATTTTACAGATGAGGAAACTGAGACACAGGGAAGTTAAGTGACTTGCCCAGGGCCTCACAGCAGACAAGGGGTGGAGTTGGAATTAGAACCCAGGTCCTTCTGACTTCTAGGACTGCACTCTAGCCATTAGGCCAAGCTGCTTCTCATGGAAACTACTGGAGGACTGCCTGGTGCCTCTGGGCACTTGGGGAGGATCAAACAGCTATATGGACAAGGCACAGATTGATTGATCTGTTGGAATAGGACTGCAAAGCAGGGACTGACAGCCCAGGGGGAGGAGCCTAAATGTGCAGGGGATGGGGCTGGAGACTCTGGGAGGCAATGCACTTTGGGAGGCAAGGCCCAGACGACTGGTGTGGGCAAGGAATGTGTCTATTTATTGTTATTTTGTACTTTCGCAAATGCTTAGTATAATGCTCTGCACATAGTAACCATTTAATAGGATTGAATGAATGAATGGGGCACACCAGTCCCCGGAACCCTACCCTGGAAGCCATCTTGGTTGACGTCCCCAATGCTGGCCACGGCGAAACCAAAGGCGGAACCGCTGGGGCCATGCAGGGTCTGGGTGGGCTCTGGGGCAAAGGTGCCCCCCTCATTCGTGAAGACGTAGATGGCTCCGCCCTCCTCCTTCTTTCGCTCAAAGTAGTAGGGGGCTCCAATCACGAGGTCCTGCCACCTGTAGGGATGGCAGCTATAGTTATGCAAAATAATAATAATTATAGCATTTGTTAAGCGCTTACTGTGTGCCAGGCCACTGTGCTAAGTGCTGGGGTAGATACAAGATAATCGGGTTGGACCCAGTCCCTGTCCCACATAGGGTTCACAGTCTTAATCCCCATTTTACAGATGAGGAAACTGAGGCACAGAGAAGTGACGTGACTTGCCCAAGGTCACACAGCAGACAAGTAGGGGAGCTGGGATTAGAACCCATGACCTGACTTCCAGAGCTGTGCTCTAGACCTTGACCCTTCCTAATAGCATTTCAAGCCTACCATGCAATGGGTGGAGAGTGAGTGGGCAGAGGTGCATGAATTTGCATATTGCTGCCCATTTCGCCCACAAGTGCAGGACCAGATTTAGAGAGAAACTGTGGAGCTGCCAAGCTCCTTACCTCCTCCTGTCCTCATTATGCATTCATTCGTTCATCCATCCAATTGTATTTATAATAATAATTGTAGTATTTGTAAAGCACTTACTATGTGCCAAGCACTGTACTGCCAAGCGCTGGGATGGATACAAGCAAATCAGGTTGGACACAGTCCCTGTCCCATGTGGGGCTCACAATCTCAATCCCCATTTTACAGATGAGATAACTGAGGCCAGAGAACTGAAGAGACTTGTCCAAGGTCACACAGCAGACAAGTGTCAGAACCGGAATTAGAACCCATGACCTTCTGAATCCCAGGCCCATGCTCTATTCACTACACCACGCTGCTTCCAGTACAATAGAACGATAAGCAGACACATTCCCTGCCCACAACAAGCTGACAGTCTACATCTTTCCAGGGCAGGATTAATCTCTCCATCCTCCAGATTAAGAAACTGAAGCCCACCGAAGTTAAGAGACTTAGCCCAGGCCAAGCAGAGGGCCAGGGGTAGAGCTGGGAGGGAAGGTGCACTAGAACCGGGGTCCTCTGAATCTCAACGCCTCTGCCCACTCTCCTAGGCTAGAAGCGGGGAACTCTCAAGCCCACCCGCCGCCCCAGCGCTGCCCTTACCCCAGCATGCTCACCCATCATTGTTGAGGTCCGTCAGGGCAATGGAGCTGCCAAAGTAAGCCCCGACCTGCTTCCCTTCCAGGACCTGCCTCCTCTCTAGGTCCTTGCCTGCCCCATGGCTCATCAGGAAGACAGCTCCTGCGTGGTGGTGGCGGGGGGCTCCTGACACGATGGTGAGGTCCTGGGGGTGCAGGATGGCACTGCCCATCTGCACCGAGTACCCTGGTGAGGGGGGTGGAGGTGGTGGGCATCACCTAGGGTTGGGGGGTGCACCTTGCCTCCCCCTGCAGATCCCATTGGCATGATTTGGGCTCCTGGCCCACCCCTAAGTCTCACGGGCCTATGGGGAGAGTGAGCAAGCCAGGGGCAGAGCCCCCTCTCCCCCTTCATGCCCAGCCTTACCAATATAGATGTTGCCCTCTTTTTCATTCGCGTAGCTGGCTTCAGACAGATCCCAGTCTTTCCTCTGGATCATGTAATTTGTTCCTAGATGGGCAGAATGGGACATATTAGCTTCTGGATCCACTTGGCACCTCTGCCCTCCAGCTTCTCCCTCAGCCTGCTGGCCCCTGCTGGGAAGAATACAGTGCCATCCAGCCTACGACCAGAAAGCAACTCCAGCCGCCGATGAGGCCTTGGGGTCCAAATTCGAACTCATGACCCACTGCCGCTTGGCTTAAGGGCGGCTGCCTCTTCTTTGCCCTCCAGAAGGGCCACCCGCCCTGGCAATGGGGGTGTCTCTCTGTGGTAGACGGCCAGGGTCTCCCAGTTGCCACAGATGACTGATGGGTGAGGTAAGCTCCGCTCGCTGCCTAGGTTTGCTGGGAGGTGGAGGAGGAATTTATTTATTTATATTAATGTCTGTCTCCCCCTCTAGACTGTAAGCTTGTTATAGGCAGGGAATGTGTTTCATTGTTATATTGTACTCTCCCAAGCACTTAGTACAGTACTCTGCACACAGTAAGTGCTCAATAAATATGATTGACTGGCTGACTGAGGAGGAGGGGGAGGAGGAGGACAGAGCCAGGGATACCAAGGTCAGGAGGAACTAGAACTGGAGATCCTGCTCCCTGCCACAGCCAGTGGGAGAGGACAGGAAATCTGGCTGTTCTTGATAAATCTGCCTGTAGCTAAACCAGGGTAGATGAATCCAGCCCTGTGGGTTCAAGTAAAGGAGGGGCAGAGCAGAGGGAGGGGCAAAGTGGGGAGGGAGAAGTGGGGGGGAGCTGTCTTCTGTCATCAAACTGAGAAGCAGGGTAGCCTAGTGGGAAGAGCAAGGACCTAGGAGTCAGGGGACCTAGTATCTAATCCTGGCTTCACCATTTGCCTGTAATCAATCAATCGCATTTATTGAGCGCTTACTATGTGCAGAGTAGTGTATGAAGCACTTGGGAGAGTACAATACAACAGAATTAGCAGAGACGCTCCCTGCCCATAATGAGCTTACAGTCTAGAGACGAGCTAAAAAAACCAAGTTCCTCCTGTTGGACTGTAAATTCCTTGAGGAAAGGGTTCAGGTCTGCCAACTGTATTGGATTCTCTTGAACGCTTAGTACACTACTCCGCCCACAGTAAGTCATCCATAAATACCCTTGGTTGATTAACTGATTGATTGTATGACTTTGGACGAGTCTCGTCACTTCTCTGTGCCTCAATTTCCTCATCTGTAAAACAGGGATTTGATACTATTTCTCTCTCCCCCTTACACTGTTATTATTATTATTATTATAGTAATAATAATAATAATAGCATTTATTAAGCACTTACTATGTGCCAAGCACTGTTCTAAGCACTGGGGAGGTACAAGGTGATCAGGTTGTCCCACAGGGGGCTCACAGTCTTAAACCCCATTTTACAGATGAGGGAACTGAGGCCCAGAGAAGTTAAGCGACTTGCCCAAAGTCACACAGCTGACAATCGGCGGAGCCAGGATTTGAACCCATGACCTGACTCCAAAGCCCAGGCTCTTTCTACTGAGCCACACTGCTTCTCTATAGAACAAGGACTGTGTTGGGCCTGATTACCTTGTGTCGACCCCAGCACTTTGCACAGGCCTTAATACCCTAATCCCCAGGAGACGGGAGAACTGGATGCCATCCCCTCCCAACACCTTACCTTGCCAGTTGTAGGCGCCTGGGGCCCCAAAGTACACGGAGTTCTCGGTGAAGCCTCCGCTGGTGCCCAGCTGGCACATGCCCGTATCCAAGTAGTCGGTGTTGCTGTTGCACATCTCGTTGTGGTACGTCTGCCACTCGTCACTTGGGTCCAGCCCCAGATCGTTGCCCCGCACGTAGCACTTGCCCACCATGCGGCGCTGGTCCTCCGTGCCGGACCACAGCACCTTGGTATACCGGTGGGCACAGACCTGGCCGACAGTGCCCTCGCATCAGGGCCCAGGCTAGGGGAGCCCCAGGGCCCCACCCAGCTGTGGCCACCTGGGACTCCAGGGCCTGCTTCCCATCCACTTCTTTGTTGGCCCGGACCTCCCCTGATCGCCGAACCACCACTGCCCATCTCCGGCCTGGGCCTCCACCCCCACGGTCGGCTGGCCCAGGCACCCTCTCTTCCACCGCCCACTAGCCCGCTCTCTCCGCTCACCCTGCTTGTGGGGCTGCAGCAAGACCTCTGGGACAAAGTGGGTGGGGAAAGGGGGATGTGGAGAAGGCTTTGGAGGGGGATCCCTGGAGAATTTGGGGAAGGGAGGGTCCAGGGGACAGAGGCTGCTCCCCGGGATGTTCCACCTCCTGCTGACGGCAGAGACAGAAAGTCATCCCAAGGCCAAGGGGCTTATTTTTCCCTGAATGGGCAGAGATAGAACCTCATCCAATTTATCTGTCTGCTGGACATGGACATGCAAACACACGCTAACACACATCCAGAACCATCCCCAGGGGTCCGAAGTTCCAGCCACACTAGCAGAAGCCCCTGGGGCTGGGGGCTGGATCTCAGCTCTGGCTTCTCTTCCGCCCCCTGGCACCAGACCCGGATCTAGGGCAGAGCAGGATACGCCCAGGGCAGGGGATGCCGACTCACCAACACTCGTCCGGCGGGGCCCTGACTGGCCACTGTCACCCCCAACCACATGTCCTCAATGATGTGCTGCTGGGGGTCACCTGTGGGCATGGGGCAAGGAGCCTAAGTCTTGGTGGACACCCCAAGTGCCCGACACCCCTGGCTCGATCTGACCCATGGCCTGCCCCTCCGCCCAAGCAGGACGGCCCAGACCTGGTAACGATAATGATGGCAGCAACAGAGAGATGACAGATTCTTCCTCAAATTAATATCCCTCCTCCCTCCCTTCCGTTGGTTCTGCATCCCTACCCCCCTGCCCATCTAACATCCCTGTCCCCTCCCTGCCTCCCAGCTCTCACTGATCTCATGAATGTCCACACGCTCGCAGTCATCCGTCCTGGAGCTGAGGGGGCAGAGGTAGACGGCTCCCGTGCGGTTGGTGTTTCCATCGGGGGGTGCTAGGTCTTGGGGAGCACCAGCTAAAAGCCTGGATGGGTCAGCAGGGGGCAAAGGGGGGCAGAGCAGAGGAGGCAGAGGGGGGAACCTGAGTCTTTCATGTGACCGGGGAGAACAGAGGCCCTGGCCCTGCTAAGGACACCCCAATGGGCCTGGAGTCCCCCCCTGCAGTGCCTGTTTCCCTCCCCATCTGCCCCAAGGCCAGTGGATGCTTCAGAACCCCGGCCACTCCAGAGTGGCCAGATTAAGTCCCTCCTCTGGCTCCCGGGAAGCTTCCCCTGGCAGCAGCTAGCTGGTTACCATGGTGATCTGCCACAGCAAGATGTGCCCACGGATGTCGCCCCAGCCCAGTGCATAATTGTTCTGTGACCCCTGGCGACCGGCCATCTGGGTGGACAGTGCATTCACCTGCCCTCTCCTGTCTCCGAGACCCAGGTCCGCAGGCCGGGGTCTGCCCCAACGGGTCAGCCCTGAGAAGGCAAGAAGTGATGGCTCTGCCCCCACAAAGCCAGCTTTGGGAGCAGCATGGGCACTTCTGTGGCTAGGGTGGAGGCTGGTGGGATCAGAGGGTAAGTGCCCTTCCCCTTCCACCCTGACTGCTTCTGGCTCTAGGCCCCGCCATGTTCTGCCCGCCATGTTCTGTTTCCCCTAAAGTCAACCCTGGCCCAGTCCAGCAGCCTGGAGGGCTCCCCTCCACTGGGGTTTCGGGGCCAGGACAGAGGCTCCTCGCCCCAAGGCCCCAGGCAAGGCAACCCATTTTCTGAAGGACTCTGAGAGAAAAAAAAATCCTGACCAGCTTGGTTCTCCCCTACCTGGGCCAGCCAAGGGCTTTTTGAAAGCCGACTTAGGGGTGTGGAGGCTTCTGCTTCTGGAAGCCACGCCCCTCAGAGCTATTCCTCCACACAGCCCACCCCAAGAACCCCACCCCTTCAGAGCCCCCCTCCCACCCCGAACCATAATCAGTGGCACGTATTGCTTACTGTGTAAAGAGCACTGTCCTAAGCGTTTGGGAGAGTACAATACAAGAGTTGGTAGACACATTCCCTGCCCACAAAGAGCTTACAGTCTAGTGAGGGAGACAGACATTAATATCAATAAATTACAGATATGGACATAAATGCAGTGGGATTTAAGGTGGGGTGAATACCAAGTGCTCAAACCTCCACGTAGCCACACCCCCTCAGAGCCCCCCCTCCTCATAGCCCAACCCCAAGGACCCCCAAAGACACATCCCCTCAGAGCCCAACTCCCTCAAAGCCACACCTCCACATAGCCATGCCCCCTCAGTGCCCCACTCCCGCATAGCTCACCCCCAGAATCCCCTAAAGTCACACCTCCTCAGAGCCCAACTCCCAGAGAGCAATACCTCCACTTAGCCATGCCCCTTCAGGGCCCCACCCTCACATAGCCCACCTTAGACCTCTCCAAGTCACACCCCCTCAGAGCCACACTTCCACAGAACCAGGCCCCATCAGAGTGTCTATCAATCTAATCATATTTATTATTATTATTATTGCTAACACTAATTATTATTATTATAGTATTTGTTAAGTGCTTACTACGTGCCAGGCACTGTACTAAGTGCTGGGATGGATACAAGCTAGTTGGGTTGGACACAGTCCCTTGCCCCACATGGGGCTCACAATCTCAATCCCCATTTTACAGATGGGATAACTGAGGCCCAGAGAAGTGCAGTGACTCGCCCGAGGTCAGAGTGCTTGCTGTGTGCAGAGCACTGTATTAAGCGCTTGGGAAACTACAACACAACAATATAGCAGACACATTCCCCTTTTTCCTCTCCTCCTCCCCATCCCCCCTGGCCCTACCTCCTTCCCCTCCCCACAGCACCTGTATATATGTTTGTACAGATGTATTACTCTATTTTACTTGTACATATTTACTATTCTATTTTGTTAATGATGTGCATCTAGCTTTATTTCTATTTATTCTGATGACTTGATACCTGTCCAAGTTTTGTTTTGTTGTCTCCCCCTTCTAGATTGTGAGCCCGTTGTTGGGGAGGGACCGTCTCTATATGTTGCCAACTTGTACTTCCCAAGCGCTTAGTACAGTGCTCTGCACATAGTAAGCGTTCAATAAATACGATTGAATGAATGAATGCCCCCAATGAATTTACAACCCTTCAGAGTCCCACCCCTGGATAGTCCACTCCCAGACTCCCCTTGAGCCCCATTCCTTCAGAGACCCACCCCCAGACTCCCCAGAGCCACAACCCCTCAGAGCTCCAACTCTTCAGAGCATCACTCCTTCGGGGGCAAGGGTTAGGAGAAGCAGCATGGCTCAGTGGAAAGAGCATGGGCTTTGGAGTCAGAGGTCATGGGTTCAAATTCCAGCTCTGCCACTTGCCAGCTGTGTAACTTTGGGCAAGTCACTTCACTTCTCTGGGCCTCAGTTCCCTCATCTGTAAAATGGGGATGAAGACTGTGAGCTCCATGTGGGACAACCTGATCACTTTGTAACCTCCCCGGCGCTTAGAACAGTGCTTTGCACATAGTAAGCACTTAATAAATGCCATCATTATTATTATTATTATTATTATTATTATTATTATTATTATTATTATCACACACCCCAGAGCCAGACTCATGCCAAGCTCTGTCCCCAAGCTCTCCACACCCCCCACCAAGCAGAAGGCGGCTGTCATGGATGCCTTCCCCTTCTCTCCCTGCCCCCTCTTCCCGGCATCTTGGGGGCCTCGCCCCTTTCCCCGGGGGCTTATGATGCCAGCACTGGCGTCATGCCCAGCTCAGAGCTCTGGATGCCGTCCATCTCTGAGGCTGAGGAGGCCAGGGAGGGGGTGGGGGTTTATGCCAGCCCTGCCACCTTCCTCACTGGCAGTGCCAGGTACCAGGAGGACTATGTCTCCGCTGGGGGTGGTCTCCTCAGGGCCCGGCTCTGCTCATCTCACGTCACCCACACTCGGGCCTCAAGCCCCGTCTGGAGGGATTGTGGAGAGGGTGTAGAGAGAGGATCACAGAATGGCATGGGGTGGGGGAAAAGGGGGGGCAAACTATCTCCTTATCCCCTGGGGACACTGCAGGAGGATGCAGGCCGAAACTGCAGCAGGAGATGGTGGTGAGACAACAGGAAACCCTGCCCAACTCCAAACCCCGGAAGACCTTGGGGCTCAACAAGGCCCTTCCCGTAAGGCCCCAGAGTTCCTTACAAAAGCCAGCCTGGTAGCGCAGAAAAACAGCCCAGGCTCCAGAGGCTGGGGGATGGAAAGGAGAACCCCAGGAGCAACCTACCAAACCAAAAATCCTGTGACCTAAGATCTGGGCTGTGGTGGATGCACACACCAGGAACCCCGCCCCTGCCCCAGAGGCCAGCTCAGATTACCGAGGTCACATCAATAATAATAATAACAATAATAATAATAATTGGGGTATTTGTTAAATGCTTACTATGTGCAAGACACTATACTAAGCACTTGGGTAAATACAAGGTAATTATTGGGTTGGACACAGTCCCTCTCCCACACAGCGCTCCAGTCTTAATCCCCATTTCCCAGATGAGGTAACTGAGGCCCAGAAAAGTGAAGCGACTTGCCCAAGGTCACACAGCTGACAATTGGCGGAGCCTGGATTAGAACCCAGGTCCTTCTTGACTTCCAGGCATGAGCTCTATCCACTAAGACAGTCCCGGAGTGGGGGCTGGGCAGGCAGCATAGGGAGAGGCTCAGGATGAATTTTCCTGTGGGGAGACTCTCCCTGCCCAGCTTTCCCGCCTGGGGCAGCCTATTCCTCTCCCAGGTGAGGCATGCCCCAGCCTGCTCAGCCCCTCCAGCTGGGCTCCCTCCACCTCTTTCGGGATCCCTCCCATTCGGCCTCTGCCTCTCCCCTGGGGCTGGTATTTTTAGCATCCAGCCTTGCCACGCAGAGCCGCCAAAGACTCTGGCCAGGGCCCAACCTCCAGATGATGATGGCAGCGTCAGAGCCTTGAGCAGGGGGAGGCGGGGGTGGGGGGCACAGCGTCCCTGAATCTGGGATCCCAGGGGATCAGCCATCCAGCTGATTTCTCAGGGTGGGCCCGTTCTATCCCTGCTCCCTCACCATTCTCCCCCGTCACCCAGAGCGAGGGATTCTGCGTGGGGGAAGTGGGCAGGGGCCCTGAGGAGGGTCAGGGGCTAACAACCTGTAAATTCATTCAATCGTATTGATTGAGCACTTACTGTGTGAGGAGCACTGTACTTGGGGGAGTTCAATAGAACAATAAACAGACACATTCCCTGCACACAATGAGCTTAAAGTCTAGAGGGGTAGACAGACATTAAAGCAAATAAATAAATGACAGATATGGACATAAGTGGTGTGGGGTTGGGAGGGGGGATGAATGAAGGGAGCAAGTCAGGGTGACGCAGAAGGGAGTGGGAGAAGAGGAAAGGGGGCCTTAGTCAGGGAAGGCCTCTTGGAGAGATGTGCCTTCAATGAGGCTTTGAAGGGGGAGAGAGTCATTGTCTGTCGGATCTGGGGAGGGAGGGCATTTCAGGCCAGAAGCAGGACATGGGCCAGGGGTCAGCGGCGAAATAGGCGAGATGGAGGCCCAGGGAGAAGGTTAGTATTAGAGGAGCGGAGTGTGTGGGCTGGGTTGTAGCAGGAGAGTAGCGAGGTGAGATAGGAGGGGGCAAGGTAAATGAGCTCTCTCTCTCCATCCTGTCATAAACCCATTCTTCCCTGAAGCACTGGGGAAGCCAGGAGACAGGAGTTAGTTTGTTTTATCAATCAATTGTATTTATTGAGCGCTTACTGTGTGCAGAGCACTGTACTAAGCGCTTGGGAAGTACAAGTTGGCAACATATAGAGACAGTCCCTACCCAACAGCGGGCTCACAGTCTAGAAGGGGGAGACAGAGAACAAAACCAAACATATTAACAAAATAAAATAAATAGGATAGATATGTACAAGTAAAATAAATAAATAGAGTAATAAATATGTACAAACATATATACATATATTCAGGTGCTGTGGGGAAGGGAAGGAGGTAAGACGAGGGGATGGAGAGAGGGACGAGGGGGAGAGGAAGGAGGGGGCTCAGTCTGGGAAGGCCTCCTGGAGGAGGTGAGCTCTGAGCTCTCAGTAGGGCCTTGAAGGGAGGAAGAGAGCTAGCTTGGCGGATGGGCAGAGGGAGGGCATTCCAGGTCAGGGGGAGGACGTGGGCCAGGGGTCGATGGTGGGACGGGCAAGAACAAGGCACGGTGAGGAGATTAGCGGCAGAGGAGCAGAGGGTGCGGGCTGGGCTGTAGAAGGAGAGAAGGGAGGTGAGGTAGGAGGGGGCAAGGTGATGGACAGCCTTAAAGCCGAGGGTGAGGGGTTGCTGCCTGATGCACAGATTGATTGGTAGCCACTGGAGATTTTTGAGGAAGGGAGTAACATGCCCAGAGCATTTCTGGACAAAGACAATCTGGGCAGCAGCATGAAGTATGGATTGAAGTGGGGAGAGACATAAGGATGGGAGATCAGAGAGAAGGCTGATGCAGTAGTCCAGACGGGATAGGATGAGAGCTTGAACGAACAGGGTAGCGGTTTGGATGGAGAGGAAAGGGCGGATCTTGGCAATGTTGCGGAGCTGAGACCGGCAGGTTTTGGTGACGGCTTGGATGTGAGGGGTGAACGAGACAGCGGAGTCGAGGATGACACCAAGGTTGCGGGCTTGTGAGAAGGGAAGGATGGTAATGCCGTCAACAGTGATGGGAAAGTCAGGGAGTGGGCAGGGTTTGGGAGGGAAGACAAGGAGTTCAGGACAAGGAGTTTATGGTATTCCTTTAAGCTCTTACTATGTGTAGAGCACTGTTCTAAGTGCTGGGGTAGATATACACTTATCAGGTTGGACGCAGTCCATGTCGACCATGGGGCTCACAGTCCAAGTAGGAGGGGGTAGGATTTAATCCCCATTTTACAGATGTGGAAACTAAGGCACAGAGAAGTTAAGTGACTTGCCCAAGGTCACACAGCAAGCAAGAGGCAGAGCCAGGATTAAAACTCAGGTCCTCAGACTCCCAGGCCAGGGCTCTTGAGAAGCCGCACGGGCCTGGAAGTCAGAAGGTCATGGATCCTAATCCCGGCTCTGCCGCTTGTCTGCTGTGGGACCTTGGGCAAATCCTCTCGCTTCTCTGGGCCTCAGTTCCCTCATCCGTAAAATGGGGATTGAGACTGTGAGCCCCATGTGGGACAGGGACTGTGTCCAACCCAATTTGCTTGTATCCACCCAATGCTTAGTACAGTGACCGGTATGCACTAAGCGCTTAACAAATACCACAATTATTATTATTATTTCCACTAGGCTATGCTGCTAGGGAGAGTGCGGGGGACAGGGGTTCCTGGGGAGGAGAGAGGGAGGTCAGGGATCAGGTAGGGTCCTGGTTTCTGGTTCTGCACGTGTGTCCTCTCTCCTATCCCCTATGGGGCACCCCAAATCTCCAGGGCCAGAGAGAAGTCGACCCATCTTGCTCCCCTCCAATCTAGGCTCAAAGAATCCAGCTTCTCCCAGCAGGCACCCAGCATACACCGCCTCAGCCCTCCATTCATTCAACCATATTTATTAATAATTATAATAATAAATAATATTTATGGTACTTGTTAAGGGCTTACTAAAGTCAAGCACTGTTCTAAGCACTGGGATAGATACAAGGTAATCAGTTTGGACACAGTCCCTGTCCTACATGAGGCTAACACTCTTAATCCCCATTTTCCAGATGAGGTAACTGAGGCACAGGGAAGCTAAGTGACTTGCCCAAGGTCACAGAGCAGACAAGTAGTGGAGCTGGGATTAGAACCCAGGACCTCTGACTCCCAACCCTGTGCTCTTGCCACTAAGCCATGCTGCTTCTATTTATTGAGAGCTTACTGTGTGCCAAGCACTTTACTAAGCGCTGGGGAGAGTACAACAATAGACACATTCCCTGCCCACAACAAGCTTACAGTTTAGCACAGGAACATGGACAGAAGAGCAGACTCAGGGTCATGACCACAACATTTCAAGAACAGGTTGGAAGACATCCCCTGGAGGCAGGGGGATGGAGGGTCCTGCAAGTTGGGAGGAAGGAAGCAGCGTGACAGTGGATAGAGCACAGGCCTGGGTGTCCGAAGGACTTGGGTTCTAATCCCAGTTCCACCGCATGTCTGCTGCGTGACCTTGGGCAAGTCGCTTCACTTCTCTGGGCCTCAGTTACCTCACCAGTAAAATGGGGATTACAACTGAGAGCCCCATGCAGGACATGGACTGTGTCCAAACTGTATCTTGTATCTACCCCGGCACTTAGAACGGTGCCTGGCACATAGTAATAATAATAACTGTGGTATTTGTTAAGCGCTTACTATGTGCCAGGTACTGTACTAAGCACAGGGGTGGATACAAGCAAATTGGGTTGGGTTCTTTCCCTGTCCCACATGGGGTTCACAGTCTCGATCCCCATTTTACAGATGAGGTCACTGAGGCCCAGAGAAGTTAGGGGACATACCCAAGGTCACACAACAGGCAAGTGGCAGAGTCGGTATTAGAACCCATGACCTTCTGACTTCCAGGCACATACTCTATCCACTATGCCATGCTAAGCACTTAGAGCTCAGAAAACCAGCGCTTAGAACAGTTTACATATTTACTATTCTATTTATTTTGTTAATGATGTGCATCTAGCTTTATTTTTATTTATTCTGATGACGACACCTGTCCACATGTTTTGTTTTGTTGTCTGTCTCCCCCTTCTGTGAGCCCGTTGTTGGGTAGGGACTGTCTCTATATGTTGCCAACTTGTACTTCCCAAGCGCTTAGTACAGTGCTCTGCACACAGTAAGCGCTCAATAAATATGACTGACTGAATAAATGAATGCTCTGCACATAGTAAGCACTTAAATTCCATCATTATTAAATACCACAAAAGTAATTTAAAAAAAACCTCATTAGAAGGCATCCCCCTGGAGGCAGGGGGTTGGATGAGATGACCCCTAGAGGGCCCTGCAAGTCAGGAGGAAAGAAGCTAGTCTGTCCGAGAGGCACTGCCACCCCCTCCAATAATGCCAGTGCTCCCAGATGCCCCCGCCCCTACCCAATATCACCACTTGCCCAGGAGGGAAGTAGCAGAGCCAAAGGGGAAGCCACTGAGCCCCGTATCCGGTTGGAATCTGTGTGCCGTGAAGGGTGGGACCAACCCACAGGCTGGGAATTAGATTCCCCACGTTCTCCACCCAGAGGCAGCACCCCTGGGCCATGAGCCCCACGTGGGACAGGGACTGTGTCCACCCTGATTTGCTTGTATTCACCCAAGTGCTTGGTATAGTGCCTGGCACATAGTAAGCACTTGACAAATACCAGGATTATTAGGAGCCCAGCTCCCACATCAGATGGGGAGAGGCCAGACTGGACCAGGCATGGCAGGGGACGATCAGAAGGGTCACCGTTGATGAGAACGGAACAGTCACCTGTGTGCTGTGTGATCTTGGGCAAATCAATCAATCATATTTATTGAGCGCTTACTGTGTGCAAAGCACTGTACTAAACGCTTGGGAAGTACAAGTTGGCAACATATAGTGACAGTCTCTACCCAACAGTGGGCTCACAGTCTAAAAATCACCTAACTTCTCTGTGCCTCAGTTACCTCACCTGTAAAATGGAAATTACGACTGTGAGTCCTATGTGGGACAGGGACTGTGTCCAACCTGATTAGCTTGTATCTACCCCAGCGCTTAGAACAGTGCCTAACACATAGTAAGTGCTTAACAAATACCATTTTTTAAAAAAAGTCAGTCAGTCATATTTATTGAGTGCTTACTGTGTGCAGAGCACTCTACTAAACACTTGGGAGAGTACAGAATAACAATATAACCAACACATTCCCTGCCCATAATGGGTTTACAATCTAGGGCGGGAGATGGATATTAACAGAAATAAATTACAGATTTGTAAATAAGTGCTGTGGGGCTGGGAGGGGAGAAAGAATAGAGGGAGCAAGTCAGGGTGATGCAGAAGGAAGTGAGAGAAGAAACAAGGAGGGTTTAGTCAGGGAAGACTTCTTGGAGGAGATACACCTTCAAAATAAGGCTTTGAAGGGAAGTGAGGAGAGTCTGTTGGATATGGGGAGGGTAGCATTCCAGGCCAGAGGCAGGACATCGGTGAGAGGTTGCAGAGGGATAGAAGTACAGGGAGAAGGTTGGCACTAGAACAGGAGCAGCCTGTCTTTAGCTCCCACTGGCAGGGCCATGCCTGGGAAGAAAGGGTCTCCCTCAATCCCTGGGTGCCCTGAGCTGGCTTCAAGATGCAGCAGGAGGGACAGGGGTTAGAACAGGGGAAGCATTCTCAACAGATAATGGACTAAGTGAGGGGGTGAAGCACCCTTAGAGGTACTTGACAGAAAAGAGTCTTTTGTGGTTGGGAGGCAAAGGATGGCCCAAATGACCTTTCATCCATTCATTCATTCAATCATATTTATTGAGTGCTTGCTGTGTGCAAAGCACTGGACTAAGCGCTTGGGAGAGGGTAATATAATAGGCACATTCCTGCCTACAACTGGCTCACAGTCTAGAGGGGGAGACAAGTATTACTATAAATAAATAAATAGATAAATAAATAACAATACATACATGTGTGCTGTGGGGATGGGAGGGAGAATGAAGGAGCAAGTAAGAGCAGCACAGAAGGGAGTGAGCAAAGAGGAAAGTAGGGGTTAGTAAAGGAAGGCTTCTTGGAGGAGATATACCTTCAACAGGGCTTTGAAATGGGGGAGAGCAACCTCAAGGCCCCTCCCATCTTGGACCAAGTTGGGGTCTTTTTGCCTCACCAGATCATTCACTGGGCTGGCTGCAGCTGCCTGCGGGTTTTAATCTCAACTCAGTCACTTACCTAATAATAATAATAATAATAATAATAATAATGGCACTTGTTAAGCACGTACTATGTGCCAGGCACTGTACTAAGCGCTGGGGTGGATACAAATCGGGCTGGACACAGTCCCTGTCCCACGTGGGCTCACAGTCTCAATTCCCATTTTACAGATGAGGAAACAGAGGCCCAGAGAAGTGAAGTGACTTGCCCCAAGGTCACACAGCAGACAAGCGGTGGAGGCAGGATTAGAACTCATGACCTTCTGACTCCCAGGCCTGTGCGCTATCCGCTACTCCATGTGACCTTAGGCAAATCACTTAACTTCTCTGGCCCAGTTTCCTCATCTATAAAGTGGGGATTAAATAACTACTCGCCCTTCTCTTTAGATTGGGACAGTCTCTGATTAACCTGTGTCTGGCCTAGCATTTAGCACACAGTAAGCGCTTAACAAATATCACTATTATTATTTTGGAAGGCAATAGGTAATGGAAGAGGTGAGGAGGCTGGGGGATGGGCAGTGAGCTTTTTCAGTGTGGGGACGTGAAGATTGAGAGGAGATTAAACCTCTTATTCCTCTGGAGGAATGCTAGGCAGGCACAGTAATAGTAATAAAGGTATTTATCGAGTATCCACTGGATACAGTGCCCTGTGCTAAGTGCCTGGGAAGAACAAAACAAGCACATGACACATTCCCTGCCCACAAGGAGCTTCCCCTTTAATAATAATGATGGTACTTGTTGAACTCGTACTATGTGCCAAGCACTGTTCTAAGCACTGGGATAAATAGAAGTTATTCAGGTTGGAAACAGTCCCTGTCCCACATTGAACTCACACTCTCAATCCCTATTTTTTACAGATGAGGTAACTGAGGCACAGAGAAGTTAAGGTCCCACAGCAGACAAGTCGTGGACCTGGAATTAGGACCCAAGACCTTCAAACTCCCAGGCCCGTGCTCTGCCCACTACACCATGCTGCTTCTCCAGTTGTTCTCTCTAATGGAGGGCAATGGACAAAAGAGATTGTACAAACCAAAATAAGTATTTCAAGGTACAATCGAATAAACATATAAACAAATGCTGAGACTGGATTAAGAGTGGCTGATAAACTTACATGACTCGGGATGCTGGGAATCATTATTCATCATCAAGTGTATTTATTGAGCACCTACCATGTGTAGAGTAGTGTACTAAGAGCTTGGGAGAATACAACAGAGTTCGTAGACGCGTCCCCTGCCCCAAATGAGTTTATAGTCTAGAGGGGGAATATATCAGGGAAGGCATGCTGGTGGAGGCAATTTTCCAGGAGGGTCTGTCTGAGCAATCAAAATCAAGCATATTTATTGAGCACTTACTGTGTGTAGTGTGTTGTACTAAGTGCTTGGAAGAGTACAATAGAACAGAGTTGATAGACATGTTCCCTGTCTACAGTGAGTTCACAGTCTGATGTGGAGAGGGAGGGAGTTCCAAGCCAGGGGAACAGTGTAAGAGTCAATCAGTCATTTATTGAGCTCTTACTGTGTGCAGAGCATTGTACTAAGCTCTTGGGCAAGAACAATACAACATAGATAATAATAATAATAATAATAATGGCATTTATTAAGTGCTTACTATGTGCAAAGCACTGTTCTAAGCGCTGGGGAGGTTACAAGGTGATCAGGTTGTCCCACGGGGGGGCTCACAGTCTTCACCCCCACTTTACAGATGAGGGAGCTGAGGCCCAGAGAAATTGAGTGACTTGCCCAAAGTCACACAGCTGACAATTGGCGGAGCCGGGATTTGAACCCATGACCTCTGACTCCAAAGCCCATCCTCTTTCCACTGAGCCATGCTGCTTGGTTCATGAGCTTGGTGCTCAGGGGATGAGACGTGGCTACTCTCCACCTCCACTATGCCATCAGGAACGAACAAGGGTTTAGGCTGCAGCAAGAGTGAATTAGGTTAGAGCAGAATTATGTGTCGTCCAGTCCAACACTACTTCTTAAGACCTTTCATTTAAAGAGCATTTTTTAGTATCTCCAGAGAAAGCCTATTCTGCACCATGTTTCTGGGTCAAATAACCAAATTTCAAAATAATATTTCAAATTGAAGAACAAAACTGGTGCACCCTGTAATCAATCTCCACTTCCACAATGATGTTTTGAGAACAGTGAATTTGAAAAGTAGCATAGCCTAGTGGATAAAGCACCAGCCTAGGAGTCAGAAGGTTATGAGTTCTAATCACAGTTCCGCCGCTTGTCTGCTGTGTGCCCTTGGGCAAATCACTTCACTTCTCTGAGACCTCTCAGGTACGAACTTCTCCTGAGACAGCCACATTCAGCACCTATTATCTGTCTGATATGAGGAGGGAGGGCGTTCCAAGCCAGAGGCACAAGGTGGGTGAGAGGTCTGTGGTGAGATACACATGATCCAAGTACAGTGAGAAGGTTAGCATTAGAGGAATGAAGTGTGTGGGCTGGGTTGTAGTAGAGGCCACTTCTCTGCCTCAACCTCTCTCTGGATCTTACTTTCCTCCTCTGTAAAATAGGGGTAATAAAACCTGTCTCTCCCTGTCTCTCAGGGCTGTTTGTAAGGATGAAATGAGATCATTGATATGGAAGCACTTTGAGGAAATAAAAGCCCCGTCTGAGCGCAAGGAATGATTATCGTTGTTAATAAAACGCCAGGCCTCCCATCAGCCCCTGCCTCTGAGTCTCCCCCTCAGCTGCCTCACCCAGGTCCTTTGATGTCCTAAAAATCAAACCCCCACTGATTCAAAAAAGGAATCAATAGCTCGTCTAAACCGATGGATGCCCCCACACAAAAATAAATAAATAAATAAAGCCCCTGACACCCGCACTGATTGAAAGCCAGAGTCCCGACTCTGGGAAGGCAGGGAGGGGGGCAGGGGTGGTCCGAAAGGGTGCAGTTCACCACGTGGATTCTGGCTTCTTGCAAGCTGCCTGCATTTCCTGAATTAGTCTTCTCTCTGGGGGATTGGGGGTGGGGGTGCAGAGAAGAACCATCAGCTCCTGTTTCAGCCATAAACTCAAAACCCTGCAGCAGCAGCGAACAGGCACTGGCTCTCCCTCTCCTCCGAGTCTCTATGACTTGGCCTCCTCGTGGGGGTGGATCGGGGACAGACGTTTGGGACTGGAACGGGCTAGATGGATTGGGCTCTTGGTTTCTCGGGCCCATGGAAGGGAGGGTGACAGGACTGTAATTTATTTGTGTGGGCAACTCAGTTGACTTCTCTGTGCCTCAATGATCTCGTCTGTAAAATGGGGATTAAGACTGTTATCCCCATGTGGGACAGGGACTGTGAGCCCCATGTGGGACATGGATTGTGTCCAAACAGATTAGGCTGTATCTATGCCAGCACTTAGTACAGTGTTCTGCGCATAGTAAGTGCTCAATAAATACCATTGATTATTTGTATTCATAATAGTAATAATAATGGCACTTATTAAGTGCTTACTATGTGCAAAGCACTGCTCTAAGTGCTGGGGAGGTTACAAGGTGATCAGGTTGTCCCACGTGGGGCTCACAGTCTTCATCTCCATTTTACAGATGAGGAAACTAAGGCACAGAGAAACTGAGTGGTTTGCCCAAAGGCACACAGCAGACAAGTGGCAGAGCTGGGATTAGAATCTACGTCCATGAATGAAAGGACGGTGGAGGACACAGAGGAAGCCTAGTGGATACAGCCCGGGCCTGGGAGTCAGGAGGAGCTGGGTTCTAATCCCAGCTTTGCCACTTGTTTGCTGTGACCTTCATTCATTCATTCAATCATATTTATTGAGCACTTACTGTGTGCAGAGCACTGTACTAACCACTTGGGAAGTACAAGCTGGCAACATATAGAGATGGTCCCTACCCAACAGCAGGCTCACAGTCTAGAAGGAGGAGACAGAACAAAACAAAACATATTAACAAAATAAAATAAATAGAATAAATATGCACAAATAAAGTAGAGTAATAAATATGTACAAAACATATATACATATATATAGGTGCTGTGGGGAGGGGAAGGAGGTAAGGTGGGGGGGATTGGGAGGGGGAGGAGGGGGAGAGGAAGGAGGGGGCTCAGTCTGGGAAGGCCTCTTGGAGGAGGTGAGCTCTCAGTAGGGCTTTGAAGGGAGGAAGAGAGCTAGCTTGGTGGATGTGCAGAGGGAGGGCATTCCAGGCCAGGGGTCGACAGTGGGACAGGCGAGAATGAGGCACAGTGAGGAGATTAGCGGCAGAGGAGCGGAGGGTGTGGGCTGGGCTGTAGAAGGAGGGAAGGGAGGTGAGGTAGGAGGGGGCGAGGTGATGGAGAGCCTTGAAGCCGAGGGTGAGGAGTTTTTGCCTGATGTGTAGGTTGACTGGTAGCCTCTGGAGATTGACTTCTCCTCAGTTACTTCCTCTGTAAAATGGGAATTAAAACTGTGAGCCCCACATGCGACATGGACTACGTCCAACCTTATTAGCCTGTATCTACCCCAGTGCTTACATAGTAAAAGCTGAATACCACAAAAAAGTCATTCTGCCCACCCCCTGACCTCTGACAAATCAGACAAAATAGGAGAGGAGTCGCCCTGACTTGCTCCCTTCATTCATTCCCCCCTCCCTGCCCCACAGCACTTATGTCCATATCTGTCATTTATTTATTTCTGTTTATATCTGCCTCCACCTCTAGACTGTAAGCTCACTTTGGGCAGGGAATGTGTCTGCTATAGTCTACTCTCCCCAGGGCTTAATACAGTGCTCTGCACACAGTAAGCACTCAATAAATATGATTAACTGACTGAAAGGCCTCCAAAGAAGCAAATCTGAACACCACACTCCGCCCTTTCCCAGGGCTATACAATCAGGAAATCTTTCCTGAGGTGTGACTTGAATCCTCCAGCTGCAAGGGTGGAAATAGAAAGCAGCAGATCCCTGATGTCACACACAAGAACTCTAGAGACTGAAAGTTGGTGATTCAGTTTGTTTCCCCCAGCTCCTTCTCTCCAGGCACAAAACAACCCCAACTCTATATCCCGGCTCCGCCACACATCTGTTGTGTGACCGTGGGCAAATCACTTCACCTCTCTGTGCCTCAGTTCTCATCTGCAAAATGGGGATTGAGACTATGAGCCCCACGTGGGACAGAGACTGTGTCCAACCCAATCTTCTTGGATCCACCCCAGCACTTAGAATAGTGCTGGGCACATAGTAAGCACTTAACGAATATCCCAATCATTATCTCACCATCTGGCTGACGGTGTGAATGGCCTCAGAGGTGACTATGTGAACGAGCTCAAGGTCCAGACAGCACACCAGAGGAGGTTTACCGGAAGTGGGAGAGAAAAGGGGGGCAGGGGTGGTGACACCTAGCAGGTATTTTTCCCCCAGGGCTGGAGTCAGCCACCCTTCCCTCCACAACTGCTTCCTGGTTCAAGTTCTCTCTCCCTCTCCACGGGGTTGGGACAGCACCCAAAGAGGAGGAATGGGGGAGGGGCTTCCGGAGGAAGACACTGGGAAGGAGCTGGGAATCTAGGCCTGCCTTCTCTGCTCCTCCCAGTTGCAGAGAGACAGCGGGCCTTGGGAATCCCTCTGCAGTTTCCCAATGTTGGTTTCTGGGCTCAATCAATCAATCATGTTTATTGATTCAAGTCTCCAAGACCCAACTTCGGGGTTCACCTTCCCAGACACCACCCAACTCTGCTTACAACAGCCAGGAGGTCAGGCTTGGAGCACAATATACAACTGGATTCTAATGTCTCTGCCACTTGCTGCATGACCATGGACAAGTCACTTCACTTCTCTGCAATGCAGCTTCCTCATATGTAAATAAAACACTTTTTATGGCATTTGTTAAGCACTTACTATGTACCAAGCTCTGGGGTAGATACAAGCTAATCAGCTTGGACACAGTCCCTGTAACACATGGGGCTCCCAGTCTTCATCGCCATTTTACAGATGAGGGAACCGAGGCCCAGAGAAGTGAAGTGACTTGCCCAAGGTCACACAGTAAACATGTGGCAGAGCTAGGATTTGAACCCAGATCCTTCTGACCCCCAGGCCTGTGCTCTATCCACTAGGCCATGCTGCCTTTCTCTTTCCCCTTAAGACCATGACCCACCATGTGGGTCAGGGATTTCTGACCTGATTGTTTATACTCTGGTACTTAAAAGTGTCAGAGCATAACATAACTCATCTCCTTCAAGAGGCCTTCCCTCATTTCCTCTTCTCTCACTCCCTTCTGCGATGCTTTTACTCTTGGATTGGCACTCTTTGTTCACCCCGCCCTCAATCCCACAGCACTTATGTACATCTCTGTAATGTATTTATATTAATGCCCGTCTCCCCCTCTAGAGTCTAAGCTCCTTATGGGCAGGGAACATGCCTAATCGTTATACTGTACTCTCCCAGAGAGTAGTGCAGTGCTCTACACATTGTAAGCACTCAATAAATATGATTGACAGTAAGCAATTCACAAATGACATTATTTATACAAATCTGGGCGGAAATCTGCAGCAGACCCCCATTGACAGACTACAGGACACAGGAATAGCAGCAGGTCCAGAGACTTGGGAGTGGGAGAGAAAAGGAGTGGAAAAGCAGCGCGGCCTAGTGGATAGAGCACAGGCCTAGGCATCAGAAGCATATGGGTTTTAATCGTGGCTCTGCCACTTGTCTATTGTGTGACCTCTGGCAAGTCACTTCACTTCCCTATGCCACAGTTACTTCATCTGTAAAATGGGGATTCATTCATTCAGTCATATTTATTGAGCACTTACTGTACTAAGTACTTGGAAAGTACAATTCAGCAATAGAGACAGTCCCTGTCCACAACAGGCTTACAGTCTAGATTAAGATATGGGATATGGACGTGTCCAACCTGATTACTTTGTATCTATCCCAGTGCCTGGCACATAGTAAGTGCTGAATACAAATTAAAAAAAAGGGAGGGGGAAAGAGGGGGAAAAGAGGGGAAGAAATGGTGGGGAGAGAAGGGGAAAGGCGGGGAAAGAGGGGTGCTAAGAGGGGGGAAGGGGAAACCATGCCAGACTGGCTCTTAAGCAAAAGAGTCATGCATTAGTTCTGATTAGAAGCATTGGCCAGCCCAGAGGCTGAAGCATATGCCCTCACGAGACAAGGGGCCCGGAGTGAAGACCAGGGTCCAAGAATATCTCAGCAGCAACCCAAGGTCCATGAGCTCATGGTCTTCCCATTCACCCTCGGACTGTCAGCCTTCCCACAGGCCTTGCCCCAGGACTCAGTTTCCCCAGCTGTAGAATGGTGGTGGCTCTGTCAACATGAGGTCAGAAGTATCTCATTGGGATGGGAGGAAGAACTGGGCTCGGAACCCAGGTGTTCTGCCTTCCAGGCTGGATGGCTAGGGTGGGGGCGAACTGGTCTCCTCCTGGATTCCTGGGGGAAGTTAGCCTTCCCTAGGCAAGCCCCAGTCTTGAAGACAGTGCCCTCCCTTCAGAGACCCCACCCACTGGGAGGAAGTGGGAGGGGAGGCAGACGTGCAGAGGCTGGATGTTAGCAATGGGGGGAGAGGGGTCAGGGGGCCAAGGACCAGTCACTGCTGGGAGGGAGGTCAGTAGGATTAAGGACCAGTCACTGCTGGGTTGGGGAAGGAGTCAGGGGCTGGATATCAGCACTAGGAGGGAGGAGAGAGGAGAGAGGAGAGAGGGAGTCAGGAGGATAAAGACCAGTCACTGCTGGATTGGAGGGAGTAGGGGGGCAGAGGTTGGACGTCTACCCTGAGGGGAGAGGAGAGCAGTCACTGCTGGGATGGGGAAAGGAGAGGGCCCAGTCATCCGCTCAAAGGAGCTTCCCACAGAGGGTGAATGGTGGCTGCCCAAGTAGGGTGGTTTTGGGGGGTGGGGGCAGTGATGTTTCAGTCACGACCCCCCCCCACCAAATCATCCTCAAAACATGGGCCGGGGGAGGTACGGAGTTAGGGTTAAATCCTGGGCCCAGCAGTATTATAGAGCACTGACTGGGTAGGGGGACAAGCAGCATGGAGTCTACCTCATTTCCAAGGGCTCGGCCCCACCCTCAAACAGGTGGCTAGTGGAAAGAGTCCGGACCTGGCAGTCAGAGGACATGGGTTCTAATCCCCGCTCTGCCACATGTCTGCCATGTGACCTTGGGCAAATCATTTCACTGCTCTGTACCTCAATGCCCTCATCTGTAAAATGACTGTGCGCCCCACATGTATCCACCCCTGTGCTTAGAACAGGGCCTGAAACATAGTAAGCACTAAACAAATACCACAGTTATTGTTATTATTATTCTCTCCTCAGTTCTCTCATCTGTAAAACGGGGATTAAGACTGCGAGCCCCATGTGGGACATGGACTATATCCAACCTGGTTAGCTTGTATCTTCCCTGGTGCTTAGTACAGTGACTGGCACTACTGCTTAAATACCATTTCAACAAAATGATAAAAAGAAACACCCCGAGGGCACCAGAACCCCAGGTTTGTTCGTCGCAAAGCTTCGGGGCCATTTCTCCAGCTACTATTCCTGGGGGGTATTGGGAGGGCAGAGCTCAGTTTCCTTTCCCCTTCCCCCCACCCCTACCCCAGCCTCCAGGGCAGCTATGCACCTCTGCCTTGTCAAGCCCTCTCTCAGTCTGACTCTGGGCAGGGAATATACTTGTTGTACTGTACTCTCCCAAGCCCTTAGTACAGTGGTCTGCACACAATAAGTGCTCAATAAATGCGACTGTCTGACTGAAGGAAGACATCAGCCAGGATAAGAAAGTGGTGGATATGAGGCCCGGAGCGGGGAAAGGAGGGCAAAGCCCATCTCTGGGGTGGGGGCCGGGCTTTGGCCTCTCCTTCTCCCTGGGCCTCATACTCACTCCTCCTTGAGAAGCAGCGTGGCTTAGTGGAATGAGCACAGGCTTGGGAGTCAGAGGTCTTGGGTTCTAATCCCAGTTCTGCCACTTGTCAGCTATGTGACTTTGGGCAAGTCACTTACCTTCTCTGGGCCTCAGTTACCTCATCTGTAAAATGGGGATTAAGACTGTGAGCCCCAGGTGGGACAACCTGATAACCTTAGATCTACCCCAGCACTTACAACAGTGCTTGGCACATAGTAAGCGCTTAAAAACCATCATTATTATTATTTTTTTTAATACAGCACAGGCCTGGGAGTCAGAAGAACCCGGGCTCTACTCCCGGCTCCACCACTTGTCTGCTGGGTGACCTTGGGCAAGCAACTTCTCTGGGCCTTGGTTCCCTCAACTCTAAAATGAGGTTTAAGAGACTGTGAGCCCCATGGGGAACAGGGACTGTGTCCAACCCAATTTGGTTGTACCGCCCCTCCCAGCACTTACTTGGTGCCAGGCACTGTACTAAGTGCTTAACAAAGACCATAATAATTCTTATCTGAGTAGAGGGACCACCCATCTGCCCTGGCTAGCAACTGGTTCCAAACCCTGTGCCAGGCTAGTGTCTTCCTTTAGGGGGCAGAATGAGAGAGGGCCAGAGAGGCAGAGGGGCACAGATGTCCCCAAGGGGCATGGGGGTGGGCTAAGCGCTCCCATATCCCGACCCCAACAGAAATGGCACTGACACTTGGCAATAAACAAATCTGGGTTTCTGGTGGTATTGGGGTGTTCGGTGTCCTTTGTTACTGGCTGTCCGAGAGTTTCCCCTTGGCACCTTATGCTGACCGCCCAGAGCCCTGGAGGGTTCCCAAGACCTTGTACCCTCAGCAGGGATAGGAGCCTGGGCAACCTCCATGGTCCCCACGCCTGGCTTCCCCCATAATGGATAATGGATGGCTTCCTGGCATAATTGATAGAGCCTGGGCGTCAGAAGGTCCTGGGTTCTAATCCCTGCTCTGCCACTTGCCTGCTGTGTGACCTTAGGCAAGTCACTTCACTTCTCTGTGCCTCAATAACCTCATCTATAAAATGGGAATTAAGACTGTGAGCCCCACATGAGACAGGGACTGTGTCCAACATGATTTGCTTTTAACCACTCCAACGCTTAGTTCGGTGTCTGGCACATAGAAAGCACTTAAATACCATAATTATTATTATTATCCCCTCTCAGCTGGACCTGCGGGCGGCTGGCAGGGCGGGTTCGTCCCTATGTCCAGTGGGGTGGAGGTAAAAGGGGTGGGCGGTTGGAAACCCCCTCCCGTTGGGGGGGTTCGAAGACCCCAAAAGACTTGGAGGCAGGCGGAGCCACCCTTCCACCAGGCTCTAACCAAACAAACCCGCTCCATCCTGCGTTTTCCAAATGAATCCGAGGAATGCGGGGGTGGGAAGGGGGTCGGGGGAAGCTGGGTGTGTGTGTGTGTGTGTGTGACAGAAGCCCGGGCTGGCAGGATGAGAGGGGCGGGGTCGGTCTGGACCTGCCGGAGGGAGATGCGGGGGATTAATCCATGATTTGGGGGCAGCAACCGCCGGCCCACGGCCCGCCGGTCAAGGCTCAACAGGTTCAGGTCTGGGCCTGTGCTGTATAATACCCACCCGGACCCCGAGGGGCAGGAGGGGGCGGTGGTAGGTGGGGGGGGGGGTCCCAGGCTCGGGGCGCAGGTGGCTGAAGAGCGTGTGGGGGTGGGTGGGTGCCCCCACCTTGCCCTCCCGCATTGGGGGGCAGCGGATTTCGCGCACACCGGTCACCCTGCAGCTGACCAGCTTAGGTTTGGGTTTATTCATTCTCCCCTATCCACCCCCGCTCCCCATCTCTGCAGCACATCCCTCAACTCCCTGCCCCCGCGACCCCCACCCACATTGGGGAGGGGCTCAGGATAAGAAGGACCTGTCGCGTTAATGGGATCCAGAGTCCCACGGGGGATGGGGGTGGGTGGGAGGGAAGCCCAAACCTGAGCCTGCGGGAGACATTGGGGAGGCCGGGATTCGGGGGGGAGGGGTCCCCCACGACCCCCACCCATATGAGGGAGGGGCTCAAGAAAGGAAGGAACTGTCGCGGTAATGGGATCCAGGGACCCACGGCGGGGGTGGGGGGTGCGGGGGAGGGAAGCCTAAACTGAGTCTGTGGAAAGTGAGGGAAGGGCCGGGATGCAGGGGGGTCCCCCGCGACCCCCCACTCACAATAGGGGAGGGGGTCAGGATAGGAAGGACCTATCGCGTTAATGCGATCCAGGGTCCCACGGGAGGGGGTAGGGAAGCCTAAACTGAGTCTGTGGAAAGTGTGTGGGGGGGGTCTCCCGCGACCCCCACTCACCCTAGGTCTCAGGATAGAAAGGACCGGCCGCGCTAATGGAATCCAGGATTCCACAAGGGTGGGGGGAAGGGAAGCCTAAACTGAATCTGTCGAAAGTGGGGGGAGGCCGGGATGCGAGGTGGAGGGTCTCCCGCGATCCCCACCCACCCTGGGTCTCAGGATAGAAAGGACCGGCCGCGCTAATGGAATCCAGGGTCCCACGGGGGGGGGGCCTAAACTGAGTCCTGGCGAAGGGTGGGTGGGATTGCGGGAGTGGTGCCCCCCGCCCCACTCACAGGTAGCGGGCCCGTCGTTGGGTCTGCCGGTGGAGGGCCACGGAGTACCCGAAGAGGCCGGCGGCCGCCCGGCCCTCCTTCAGCACCAGGAGCCGGGTGTCCAGGTTGAAGGCGGAGGCGGCGGCCGTGCCCAGGGCGGCGCAGACCACCAGGTGCCAAGCGCGAAGGGCAGGGGCGCGGGCTGCCATGCTGCGGGCCGGTGCCACCCGCCCCCCGGCCCGGCTCCGGACCGACCCCCGCTGGACCCGGGGACCCCGCCTCTCCACCTTGCGGCTCTTCCGGGGAAAAGGGGCGGGGGGCGGCTGGCGGCTCTTAAAGGGCCCGGGCCCGGGACCGCCCCCCGCCCACCCACCCGCCCATCGCCGGAGCCGCCGGCTACGAGGCAGCGGGCCTGAGTGGAAAATGCCCGGGCTGGGGAACCGGGGGGCGTGGGTTCTAATCCCGCCTCCCCCACTTGTCTGCTGTGTCACCTTGGGCAAGTCACGTCACTCCTCTGGGCCTCAGTGACCTCATCTGGAAAGTGGGGATGGAAACTGTGAGCCCCACGTGGGTCCACCTGATTGCCCCCCGCCTTACCTCCTTCCCCTCCCCACAGCACCTGTATATATGTTTGTACATATTTATTACTCTATTTTACTTGTACGTATTTATTTTATTTTGTTAATATGTTTTGTTTTATTGTCTGTCTCCCCCTTCCTGACTGTGAGCCCGCTGTTGAGTAGGGACCGTCTCTATATGTTAGAGAGAAGCAGCGTGGCTCAGTGGAAAGAGCCCGGGCTTTGGAGTCAGAGGTTCATGGGTTCAAATCCCGGCTCTGCCAATTGTCAGCTGTGTGACTTTGGGCAAGTCACTTCATTTCTCTGGGCCTCCGTTACCTCATCTGTAAAATGAGGATTAAGACTGTGAGCCCCCTTTGGGACAACCTGATCACCTTGTAACCTCCCTAGCGCTTAGAACAGTGCTTTGCACATAGTAAGCGCTTAATAAATGCCATTATTATTATATGTTGCCAACTTGAACCTCCCAAGCGCTTAGTACAGTGCTCTGCACACAGTAAGCGCTCAATAAATATGATTGAATGAATGAATGAATTACCTTGTATGCACCCCGGCGCTTAGAACAGTGCTTGGCATATAGTGAGTGCTTAACTATTATTATTTAAAGCAGCAGCAGCATGGCTTAGTGGAAAGAGCCCGGACTTGTCAGACAGAGGACGTGGGTTCTAATCCTGCCACCGCCACTTGTCTGCTGTGTCACCTTAGGCAAGTCACGTCACTTCTCTGGGCCTCAGTGACCTCATCTGGAAAATGGGGATGGAGACTGTGAATCCCACTTGAGACCACCTGATTACCTTGTATCCACCCTGGTGCTCAGAACAGTGCTTGGCACATAGTAAGCGCTTAACAAATGCCATTTTAATTATTATTTAAAGCAGCAGCATGGCCTAGTGGAAAGAGCCCGGGCTTGGGAGCCAGATGACATGGGTTCTAATCCCAGCCCCGCCACTTGTCTGTTGTGTGACCTTGAGCAAGCCACTTCACTTCTCTGGGCCTCAGTTACCTCATCTCTAAAATGGGGATGAGGACTGTGAGCCCCACATGGGACAACCTGATTAGCTTGTATCCACCCCAGCGCTTAGAACAGTGCTTGGCACATAGTAAGCAGAAGCAGCTTAGTTAGAGAAGCAGCGTGGCTTGGTGGAAAAAGCCCTGGCTTTGGAGTCAGAGGTCATGGGTTCAAATCCCGGGTCTGCCACTTGTCAGCTGTGTGACTCTGGACATGACACTACACTTCTCTATGCCTCAATTCCCTCATCTGTAAGATGGGGATGACGACTGGGAGCCCCACGTGGAACAACCTGATCACCTTGTAACCTCCCCAGCACTTAGAACAGTGCTTGCCACATAGTAAGCGCTTAATAAATGCCATTATTATTAGTAGGAGCTTAACAAATACCATTATTATTATTATTAAAGCAGCAGCAGCATGGCCTAGTGGCACACGCCCAGGCTTGGCAGGCAGAAGACGTGGGTTCTAATCCTGGCTCTGCCACTTGTCTACTGGGGTAAGTCACTTCACTTAATAATAGTTATTACAAATACAAATACAATTTGTTAAGCGCTTACTATGTGCCAAGCAGTGTTCTAAGCATTACAGTAGATACAATTTATCTGGGCCTCAGTGACCTCATCTGTAAAATGGGGAGTAAGACTGTGAGCCCCACTTGGGACAACCTGATCACCTTGTACCTACCCCAGTGCTTAGAACAGTGCTTGGCACATAGTAAGTGCTTAACAAATACCATTATTATTATTATTATTACAAGGACATCAGGTTGTCCCACTGGGGGCTCACAGTCTTAATCCCCATTTTACAGATGAGGTAATTGTACAAATGAGATAAAGATGAGACACAGAGAATAAAGTGACTTGTCCAAGGTCACACAGCAGACATGTGGCACAGTCGGAATTAGAACCCAGATCCTTCTGATTCCTAGGCCAGGCTCTCTCCACTAAGGCACATTGCTTCTCTGGACCTCATCTGTAAAAGGGGAATGAAGACTGTGAGCCTCACGTGGGACAACCTGATCACCTTGTATCTACCCCAGAGCTTAGAACAATGCTTGGCATGAAGTAAGTGCTTAACAAATACCGTCGAAAAATCTCTCTGGATCTGGACGGTGGCTTTCCACTTTGACTTTCTTCTCTGCCCTCCCAAGGTGCCTGGGTCTGTGGCTCCCGGGCTCGGGCATATGGCTGTGTGAACCTCGGGGCCACTGTCCCTCTCTGGTCTCTCCGGAACAGGCTCACCCACCCCTGCCCTTGGTTGAGGACATGTGAACTCCAAAGTGCTTAGCAAAGGCCTCTTAGATCAGGTTTAAAAACCCATCATGGTGGAGGGGGGGGAGGTTTGTGCAGTTTTCCATAGCACTTAGTACACAGCTTTTTGCGCAACAGGTCCTTGATAAATGCTAGTACTTCCACTAAAACCCTGGACTCCAAACAGAATCTCAAATAACATTTCAAGGAAAATGGGTCTGTCCCATTTATGAGAAGCAGCGTGGCTTAGTGGATAGGGCTCGGGCCTGTGAGTCAGAAGGACCTGGGTTCTAATCCCCGCTCTGCCGTGTGCCTGCTGCGTGACCTTGGGCAAGTCATTTAACTTCTCTGGGCCTCTGTCACCTCATCTTTAAATGGGGATTAAGAGTGTGAGTCCCATGTGGGACAGGGACTGCGCCCAACCTGATTGACTTGTAGGTACCTTAGCACTAAGAACAGTGCTTGGCACACAGCACTTAGCAAGTACCATAATTATTATTATCCTTCTCTTGTCTTCTTCACACTCACTCAGATACCTATTCTTTTCTGTTTCAAGGCAAAGCTGAGGATGGGACTCCTGGGATGGAAAAGATATTTAAATCCCTGAAGGCCTATTACATGGCAGAGGCCATTGGCTGGTCTCCCATTCTACAGAGGATTGCCCAAGAAGAAGTAGGCTTGGTCTGTGTTAGGAGATACTTAAATTAGACAGCAGGAAGAATTTCCCATCAGGCTGTGAGACCCTGGTCCAGGTGACCTAGAAGGGAGAGAAGGGTTGGGGTAATCAATCGATCAATTGATCACAGAGTTGACCCATCAATACTGTCTTATTTTGTTCCTCATCTGCCCTCTAGACTGTAAATTAATGCTGAGCAGGGAGTGTGTCTACCAACTCTGTTGTATCTTGCTCTCCCAGGTGCTTAGTATAGTGCTCTGCACACAGTAAGTGCTCAGTAAATACCACTGATTATAATGATAATCCCCAAATTATTTATGTTAGTTGTTAAGTGCTTACTGTGTGCCAAGCACTGCACTAAGCTCTGGAATAGATTCAAGCTAATCAGGTTGAACACAGTCCCTGTCCCACGTGGGGGTCACAGTCTTAACCCCCATTTTACAGATGAGATAACTGAGGCCCAGAGAAGTGAAGTGACTTGCCCAAGGTCACACAGTAGACACGTGATGGAGTCAGGATTACTATTCTATTTATTTTGTTAATGATCATCATCAATCGTATTTATTGAGCGCTTACTATGTGCAGAGCACTGTACTAAGTGCTTGGGAAGTACAAATTGGCAACATCTAGAGACAGTCCCTACCCAACAGTGGGCTCACAGTCTAAAAGGGGAAGACAGAGAACAAAACCAAACATACTAACAAAATAAAATAAATAGAATAGATATGTACAAATAAAATAAATAGAGTAAAAAATATGTACAAACATATATACATATATACAGGTGCTGTGGGGAAGGGAAGGAGGTAAGATGGGGGGGATGGAGAGGGGGACGAGGGGGAGAGGAAGGAAGGGGCTCAGTCTGGGAAGGCCTCCTGGAGGAGATGAGCTCTCAGCAGGGCCATTAATGATGTGCATTTAGCTTTAATTCTATTAGTTCTGACGACTTGACACTGTCCACATGTTTTGTTTTGTTGTCTGTCTCCCCCTTCTAGACTGTGAACCCATTGTTGGGTAGGGACCGTCTCTATATGTTGCCGGCTTGTACTTCCCAAGCGCTTAGTACAGTGCTCTGCATACAGTAAGCACTCAATAAATACAATTGAATGAGTGAATAAGCACTCAATAAATACGAATGAATGAATGAATGAACCCAGGTCCTTCCGACTCCCAGGTTTGGGATCTATCCACTAGGCCATGCTTCTTCCAGCACATCGCTGTTTCTCTTTCCTCATTTGAGAAGCAGCATGGATTAGTGGGAAAAGTGTGGGTTTGGGAGTCAGAGGTCGTGGGTTCTAATCCCAGCTCCGCCACTTATCAGCCGTGTGACTTTGGGCAAGTCACTTAACTCCTCTGGGCTTCAGTTACCTCAACTGTAAAATGGGGATTAAGACTGCGAGCCCCTGTGGGACAATCTGTTTACCTTGTATCTACCCCAGTGCTTAGAACAGTGCTTGGCACATAGTAAGTACTTAACAAATACTAGTATTATTGTTATTATTATTATTATCTGCCTAAGGAGGAAGGAATTCCAGTTGGATTCAGCTCCTGGAATGAGTCCTGAAGCCTCAGTCAGGGACTATCAATCAGTCCACCAATCTAAAGTATTTATTGGGTGCCTACCTGGTGCAGAGCACTGAACTAAGTGCTTGGGATAGTACAATAGAGTTAATGGGGTAAAATAGATTACAGTGGGGACCAAACAATAAAGCATAAAGATTTGCACATAAGTGATGGAGAGGGCAGTCTGAGCACTCAAGTGCTTAAGTGGCATAGGAATTCTGAAGAGACAGTAAGAGGATATAGTATTAGGAGATGAGAGAAATAGAGAAGCAGTGTGGCTTAGTGGATAGTACGCAGGCTGGGGAGTCAGAAGGATCTGGGTTCTAATCCTGGCTCCATCATGTGTCTGCTGTGTGATCTTGGGCTAATCACTTTGCTTCTTCGTGCCTGTTACCTCATCTGTAAAATGGGGATTAAGATTGTGAGCCCCATGTAGGACAGTGAATGTGTTCAACCTGACTTGTTTGTATCCACTCCAGCTCTTAGAACAGTGCTTGGCACACCTCATCTTGTCCCAGGCCCTCTGTTCTTTTTTCTCTTTTTATGGTATTTCTTAAGTGCTTACTATGTGCTAGGAACTGTATTAAGCGCTGGGATAGATACAAGAAAATCGGGTTGGACACAGTCCACTTCTCACATGGGACTCACACTTTAATTCCCATTTTACAGATGAGGGAACTGAGACCCAAAGTTAAATGACTTGCTCAAGGTCTCACAACAGACAAGTGGCGGAACATGAATTAGAACCCAGGTCCTTCAGTTTCCCAGGCCTGTGCTCTATCCACTGGACCACACTGCTTCTTAGCATGCTTCAGGTTTGCTTAGCTTAGCATGCGGAGAAGCAGCGTGGTCTAGTGGCAAGAGCACAGGCTTGGGAGTCAGAAGACGTGGGTTCTAATCCCGCCTCCACCTCATCTGCTGAGTGACCTTGGGCAAGTCACTTTACTTCTCTGTGCCTCAGTTACCTCATCTGTAAAATGAGGATTAAGACTGTGAGCCCCACATGGGACAACCAGATTACCCTGTATCTAGCCCAGGGCTTAGAAAAGTGCTTGGCACACAGTAACCACTTAAATACCATAATTATTATTATTATTATTATTATTAGTTCTGGGGGCTGCTCCAATGGACAAGCTAGCCTCAGACTTCCAGGCTCCATCCACCACAATCAATTAATCAATCAATCATATTTGTTGAGTCCTTCCTGTGTGCAGAGCACTATACTAAGCATTTGGGAGAATACGATACAATAGACTTGGTGAACATGTTCCCTGCCCAGAAGGAGCTTGTAGTCTAGAGGGGGAGACAGACATCTAAATTAATTACGGATTTGTAATAGTAATTGTGGTATTTGTTCAGTGCTTACTATGTGCCAGGCACTGAACTAAGCGCTAGAGTAGATGCAAGGTTGGACACAGTCCCTTTCCCACGTGGGGCTCACAGTCTTAATCCCCATTTTACAGATGAGGGAATTGAGGCACAGAGAAGGTAAGTTACTTGCCCAATGTCTCATGGCAGACAAGTGGCGGAGCCAGGATTGGAACCCAAGTCCTTCTGATTTGAATGAATGAATGAATGAATGACTCCCAGACCTGTGCTCTATCCACTAGGCCGCACTGCTTTTCATAAATGCTCTGAGGCTGATGGTGGGGTGACTATCAAGGGATTCTTCTAGACTGTGAGCCCACTGTTGGGTAGGGACTGTATATTTTGCCAACTTGTACTTCCCAAGCGCTTAGTACAGTGCTCTGCACACAGTAAGCGCTCAATAAATATGATTGATTGATTGATTGATTGATTCAAGAATATAAATCCAAGTGCAAAGGGGACACAGAAGGGAGAAGAAGTTAGGAAAATGAGGTCTTAGTTTGGGAAGACCTCTTGGAGGAGATGTGATTTGAATAAGGCTTTGAAGGTGGGGAGGGTGATGGTCCAACTTATTTGAAGGGGGAGGAAGTTCCAGGCCAGGGGCAGGACTTGGACAAGGGGTCAGCTGTGAGATAGATGAGATCTAGGAACAGTGAGTAGGTTGGCATTAGAGGAATGTAGTGTGCAGGCTGGGTTGTAGTAGAAAATCAGGGAGGCAAGGTAGGAGGGGGCAAGGTGATTGAGTGCTTTAAAACCAGTGATAAGGTGTTTCTGTTTGATGCAGAGGTGGATGGGCAACCCCTGGAGGTTCTTAAGGAGTATGGAGATGTGGACTGAACTTTTTTTAGAAAAATGATTTGAACTCACCCCTACCCCCACACCCGTACCTGTGCTGGTCTTCATGCTTCCGGAGGAAGCATCACGCTTCACGCTTTCGGCCAAGCCAGGATCCTCACCCACTGGTCCCCAAGCCATCCCACCATTTGGGATGCCCTTCCTCCTCCTCTTCTCTCCCTCCAAAACTCTACCATAATCCTTCTTCTCCAAGGAGCCTTCCTAGGTTAACCTCCCCGCCAGTGCTGCTCACTCCAAATCCTCGAGGTAATTACTTCCTCATCCTGCATGTCCTTATGTGTCTAGATTTTTGCATCTGTGATATATTCACTTCTAGGTGTCTGAATCTGTCCTGTCTCCTCCTCAGACTGGTAGCCCCTTAGGGGCAGGGATTATGTCTCCTCCTTCCTCTGTCCCTCCCATCGTGTGTGTGTCTGCCCTGTCTCCCCCAAAGACTGGCAGCCCCTCGAGGACAGGGACCAAGGCTCTCCGAGTGTCCAGCTCTGCCTCTGCTCGCAGTGGATGCTGCTACAGTGCCATCATAAAAACCCCTTGGCCTTGGCTGGTCGGGTCAAGGCTGTAGCCCCAGGCCACCACAGGCAGATGGGAGGGAGACCCCTGCTCCATCCCACCTCATCGTCCCCCTGCCCCCGACCCTGGGTGTAGATGATAACTTCCAGGCTAGGATTGCTGAGAGTTGGTCCGACCCCTGAAGTGAAGAATGAGGGGTGGGGGGCAGCGGGAAGGGGCAGAGCCCCACCCCTAACCCAGGTTATCTCTCTCTCTCTCACCATGTGAGGTAAGAATGTTTGCCACATCCGCATCCCTATGAGCCCCCCCGAAGCAGGAAGGGGTGTCGGGAAGCTTCTCATCACAGGAGAGGAGTCCACCACCAGGCCAGACGGAAGCAGGGCAAATAATAATAATAATAAATAATTATGGTATTTGTTAAGGACTTACTATGTGCCAAGCACTGTTCTAAGTGGTGGGGGAATACAAGGTAATCAGGTTGTCCCACGTGGGGCTCACAGTCTTAATCCCCATTTTACAGATGAGGTAACTGAGGCACAGAGAATAATAATGATAATAATGGTATTTGTTAAGGACTTACTATGTGCCAAGCACTGTTCTAAGCAATAGGGGGATACAAGGTAATCAGGTTGTCCCAAGTGGGGCTCACAGTCTTAATCCCCATTTTACAGCTGAGGTAACTGAGGCACAGAGAATAATAATAATAATGGTATTTGTTAAGCGCTTACTATGTGCCAAGCACTGCTCTAAACGGTGGGAGGATACAAGGTAATCAGATTATCCCATGTAGGGCTCACAGTCTTAATCTTCATTTTACAATGAGGTAACTGAGGCCTGGAGAAGTGAAGTGACTTGCCCAAGGTCACACAGCAGACAAATGGCCAAGTGGGGTGAAGGGAAAGCAGCCTTGCAGATAAGCTCCAAGCCTGCCCGACCAGGACTTACCCACCCAGGGAAGCCCACCGGCTTGAGTGAGGGATGTCAGCACCTCCTCTCCTATTCGCTATTCTGATTCTCCAACTGACCAGTCCCCTGTTCTTCTCCCCTCCGGCCCAGCTGTCTCCTGGAAGGAAGTTCACACTCAAACACTCGTCTCCTCTTTTCCCAGGAGGGCTGAACGCCTGCCTCCCTGCTCCCAATCCTATTGTACTCTCCCAAGTGCTTAGTATACAGTGCTCTGCACACAAGAAGCACTCAATAAATAATAACAATAATGATGGTATTTATAATAATAATAATGATGGTATTTGTTAAGTGCTTACTATGTGCCAAGCACTGTTCTAAGCACTGGGGTGGATACAAGGTAATCAGGTTGTCCATGTGGGGCTCACAGTCTTAATCCCCATTTTACAGATGAGGTAACTGAGGCACAGAAAAGTTAAGTGACTTACCCAAAGTCACACAGCAGACAAGTGGAAGAGATGGGATTAGAACTCACAACCTCTGACTCCCAAGCCCGGGCTCTTTCCACTGAGCCGTGCTGCTTTTCATATGATGGATTGAATCAATCACCTGCTCAATCCCAATTAATCAATTACCCTCACATATTGACCACTGACTGTGAGCAGAGCATGGTACTAAGCCTTTGGGAGAGTACACTAGAGTAGATGTCCATTCATTCATTTTTTCATATTTATTGAGTGCTTACTGTGTGCAGAGCACTATACTAAGCACTTGGGAGAGAGCAACACAACAATAAACAGGCACATTCACTACCCACAAGGAGTTACAATCTAGAGGAGGAGACAGACATTGATATAAATAAATAAATTACAGATATGGACATAAGTGCTTTGGGGGTAGGCACACATCTCCCCACCCTTCCTAATAATTAATAATAATTATTATGGTATTTGTTAAGCACTTACTATATGCCAGACACTGTATGAAGCACTGGGGTGGGTACAAGCAATCGGTTGGACACAGTCCCTGTCCCACGTGGGGCTCATAGTCTCAATCGTCATCTTACAGATGAGGGAACTGAGACACAGAGAAGTAAAGTGACTTGCCCAAGGTCACCCAGCAGAAAAGTGGCAGATCTGGGATTAGAACCCATGACCTTCTGCCACCTAGGCCCATGCTTTATCCACTATGCCATGCTGCTTCTCATCCTGTACTGTACTGGACACCATCTGGCTGCAGGGAACTCTGCTAGGCACCTACTTAGTGCAGAACACTGCACAGGGCATCTATTGTTTGCGATGCACTGTACTGGACTCCTACTATATGCAGAGCACTGTACTGGTCACCTACTGGGTGTAGAACACTGTACTGGGACAGAGGACTATAAAGGGTTCCTACTGTGGGCAAGAGTATTGAACTTGGCACTGACTCTGTACAAAGCACTGTACTGAGTGTCTACTGGAGGTAAAGCACTGTATTGGGAGAAGCAGCATGGTGTAGTAGATAGAGCATGGGCCTGGAGTCAGAAGGCTATGGGTTCTAAACCCAGCTCCACTAGTCTGCTGTGTGACCTTGGGTAAGTCATTTCAGTTCTCTGTGCCTCAGTTACCTTGTTTATAAAAATAGGGATTGAGAATGTGAGTCCCACGTGGGACAGAGACTGTGTCCAACCCAATTTGCTTGTATCCACCCCAGTGCTTAGTACAGGGCCTGGCACAATGTAAGTGCTCAACAAATGCCATCATTAATATTATTATTGAATGAATTATTATTATGATGATGTTCTCAGGAGACACTCGGTACAGGGCTCTGCATTTTAGATGTCCAGAACCACTGTACTAGACACCTACTGTGTACTTAGCACCATTCTGGGATCTTGGAAACATATAACAGAAGTAAAAGTAAAATATTCCCTTTCCTCTCCATCCAAACTCTTACCATGTTAATCCAATCACTCATCCTATCCCTCCTTTATTACTGGATCTGCCTCCTTGCTGACCTGCCATCCTCCGGTCTCTCCCCACTCCAGCCCATATTTCACTCTGCCTCCCGGCTCATTTTTCTACAGAAATGTTCAGGCCACGTTTCCCCACTCCTCAAGTAACTCCAGCAGTTGCCCATTCACCTCCGCAGCCAACAGAAACTCCCCACCATTGGCTTTAAAACACTCGATCCCCTTGCCCCCTCCTACCTCACCTCACTACTCTCCTACTACAACCCAGCCGAAACACTTCGCTCCTCTAATGCTAACCTTCTCAATATACCTCGATCTCATCTGTCTCTCCGCAGACCTCTCACCCTCATCCTGCTTCTGGCCTGCAGCACCCTTCCTCCTCATATCCAACAGACAATTACTCTTCCACTGCTTCAAAGCCTATCTCCTCCAAGAGGCCTTCCCTGATTAAGCCCTCCTTTCCTCTTCTCCCACTACCTTCTGTGTCACCCTGGCGTGCTCCCATTATTCACCACCCCCCAGCCCCTTGGCATTTATGTCTGTATCTGTAATTTTATTTATTGGTATTAATGTCTGTCACCTTCTAGACTGTAAGTTAGTTGTGGGCAGGGAAAGTGTCTGTTGGATTGTTATATTACACTCTACCTAGCACTTAGTACAGTGCTTTACACACAGTAAGTGCTCAATTAATACAATTGATTGGTTGACTGATTGATTGACAGAAGCCCTAGAGCAAGGAATTTCTGCCGTTGGAGTTGTTGGAATCCAGGACAGATGCCCTCCTGCCCTGGAAGTGTGTGATATTATCTGCTTGGAAGCAGATTGGACCAGTGGGAAGACCCCAGGACTGGGGGTTGGCAGATGTGGGTTCTAATCCCGGCTACCCCACTTGTCTGCTGTGTGACCATGGGCAAGTCACTTAACTTCTGTGTGCCTCAGTTACCTCATCTGTAAAGTGGGGATTAAAAGAGTGAGCCTCATGTGGGACAACCTGATTACCCTGTATCTACCCCAGCACTTAGAACAGTGCTTGGCACATAGTAAGTGCTTAACAAATAACATAATTATTACTATTTACTGCCTGCAAGGCACTATTCTAAGCACTGGGGTGGATGCAACTTAATCAGGTTGGACCCAATCCATGTCCCACATGGGGCTCACAGTCTTAATCCCCGTTTTCCAGATGAAATCACTGAGGCTCAGAAAAGTTAAGTGATTTCGCTTCTCTGTGGTTCAGTTTCCTCATCTGTCAAATGGAAATTTAATACCTGTTCTCCCTCCCCTTTAGATGGTTCATTCAATCGTAATTCTTGAGCGCTTACTGTGTGCAGAGCACAGTACTAAGAGCTTGTGAGGGTACGAAACAATAATAAACAGACACATTCCCTGCCCACAGTGATCTTACAGTCTAGATGGAAAGTGCCATGTTGAGATGGAGGTTGTGGCTGAACTAATCATTTTGTATCACCCCCACTCAGCACAGCACTTGGCACATAGTAAGCACTTAACAAATACCACTGTTATTGTTACCTGCTTGGAGGCAGGTGGTTTGATGAGATAAGGTTATGTGGTTCTCCCCAAGGTCACTGGATGAAAGATCTCTGCCCCTGCAGGTGCCCTCCAGCCTGAACCTCCAAAATTCCCAGGGCTTTGCATTCCAGGATCTGCCTTTCCTGACCTTCTGCTTGGCTGGACTCCAGGAGCCAGGGTCAGCCAGACAGTCAACTGTATTTATTGAGCACTTACTGTGTGCAGAGCACTGTATGAAGCACTTGGGAGAGTACAATATAACAACATAACAGACATATTCCCTGCCCACATTGAGTTTACAGTCTAGAGAGGGAGACAGACATTAATATCAATAAATAAATGACAGATATGGACATAAGATCTGTGGGTCTGGGACAGCAGATGAATAAAGGGAGCAAGTCAGGGTGACGCAGAAGGGAGGGGGAGAAGAGGAAAAGAGGGTCTTAGGGAAGGCCTCCTGGAGGAGATGGGCCTTCAATAAGGCTTTGAATGAGGGGAGAGGAATTATCTGCTGGATATGAGGAAGGAGGACGTTTCAGACCAGAGGGAAGATGTGGCGAGGGTTGGGCAGCGAGATAGACGAGATCGAGGGACATTGAGAAGGTTGGCATTAGAGGAGTGAAGTATGTGGGGCTGGGGCAGTGGGTCTGACTCCGTGGAAGGCAGCGGGGTGGAGTAAGTGGCCCCTTCCTGGACTGGTCCGCTATTGAGGCTCGTCGACTTCCTTGAAGGAAAGTCATCCTGTAGATCGGTGCTGCTGGTCGCTCTTACCCCTGATCCTGGGCTGATGGAGGACCCCAGCTCTCTCTCCCTCAGGGAAGACCCCAATCAGTATCTCAGTTTCCTCCCACCCCAGCTACCCTGGTTTTGTGATCACCTTAGGCCCCTCCTGCCTCTACCAGGAGTCTGGTCAGTCTGGAGGGGGCTACAGAGGAACCAGGGGAAGCCAGTTCTTCTGTAGTTAATAATGATAATAATAATTGCAGTATTTGTTAAGTGCTTACTATGTGCCAGGCACAGTTCTAAGCGCCGGAGTAGATATAAGATAATCGGGTTGGACACAGTCCCTGTCCCACATAGGGCTTCCAGTCTTAATCCACATTTTACATATGAGGGAACTGAGGCACAGAGAAGTGAAGTTCCCTCTGGGTCCCAAGGAGCAGCCTCCTCCGGCTGGATCCAGTCAGCCCTCCTGCCTCACCTCCCCCCGCAACTCTGATCACCCCCCAAGTCCTCACTCCCTGCCTTGCTCAGACCCCCACCCCCCACTGCTAGCTCCTGAGTCCAGGCTGGGACCCCTTATCCATCATTCCCCTCCCCCCACAACACCTTCTCCTTCAGCCAGCAATGTGGCTTAGTGGATAGAGCATAGCCTTGGGAGTCAGAAGGACCTGGGTTCTAATCCCAGCTCTGCCGCATATCTTCTGTGTGACAGTGAGCAAGTCACTTAACTTCTCTGGGCCTCAGTTCCCCCATCTGTAAAATGGGGGTGAAGACTGTGAGCCCCATGTGGTACAGGGACTGCGTCCAACCTGATTAACTTGTATCTACCCCGGAGCTTAGAACAGTGCTTGGCACATAGTAAGACCTTAACAAGTACCACAATTGTCTGGGCAGACCCCATAGCAGGGCTTGGTGCCAGCTCTGCCCGAGGTGGGCAAGGGGCAGCCCAGACCCTGTATGTCTCTCATATCCGGCCCCCACCCTCCCTTTCCCGCCCTTTCCCCATCCGGCCCGAGGTCATTTCCTGGCCCCGTTGGCCGATTTGGAAAAGGAAAGTTGCATTGGGAACTAGCCATTCCTTTCAAGCCCTTGACTCACTTCCTTCTACCATGCCCCGGCCCCACCCCTTCGCGAGCCGACATGCCCATGAGTAATGGTGACTGCCCCCTCCCTCTCCCCCGGCTCTCCACCCAGCGCCAACCCCCCAAAACAAATTCTTCTCCCTCTCTGCCCCACCCAGCTGGCTTCCCCTGGGGAGGTGCACACGAGCAGAGGCGGGTTGAGCCCAAGGGGGCACACGGAATATGGATTTAGGGGAGCAGTCCCGGTGGCCTTGGTGGGCACGAAGGAGAGGGGTTGTGGGAGTGGGAATCTTATGGGAAAGAAGGGGGACCCCCATGCCCCTTCAGCCTCCAAACCTGAGAAGCAACATGGCCTAGTGGATAGAGCATGGGGCTGGGAGTCAGAAGGACCTGGGTTCTAATCCCAGATCCACTACTTGTCTGCTGTGTGACCTTGGGCAAGTCATTTCACTTCTCTGGGGCTCAGTTCCCTCATCTGTAAAATGGGGATTAAGACTGTAAGCCCTATGTGGGACAGGGACTGTGTCCAACATGATTACCTCGAATCTTGGAGAAGCAGCATGGCTCAGTGAAAAGAGCTTGGGCTTTGGAGTCAGAGGTCATGGGTTCAAATCCCAGCTCCGCCACTTGTCAGCTGTGTGACTTTGGGCAAGTCACTTAACTTCTCTGTGCCTCAGTTACCTCATCTGTAAAATGGGGATTAAGATTGGGAGCTCCTTGTGGGACAACCTGATTACCTTGTAACCTCCCCAGCGCTTAGAACAGAACTTTGCACATAGTAAGCGCTTAATAAATGCCATTATTATTATTATCTACTCCAGCGCTTAGTACAGTGCCTGGCATATAGTAAATGCCTAACAAATACCACAATTATTATTATAATTATCTGGGTGTCCTCACCTGATGGCTGCCCCAGGATTGACTAGAAGTTAGAGGTTGTTTGTAATAATAATTGTATTTGTTAAGAGCTTCCTATGTGCCAAGCACTGTGCTAAACTCTGAGATTGTTACAATATAAGCAAATTGACATAGTCCTTGTCCCGCCTGGGGATGACAGGGAGGGATAACAGGTATTTTATCTCCATTTTACAAATGAGGTAACTGAGGCGCAGAGAAGTGAAGTGATTTGCCCAAGGTTACCCAACAGGTACTTGAGCCGGGATGAGAATCTGGGTCCTCTGATTCCTAGACCCGGGCCATGCTCTATCCACTAGGCCATCCTGCTTATTAAGGGCAGGGATGCAGTCTATTAAAGTGCTTAGTACAGTGCTCTGCACACAGTAAGTGCTTAATAAATATCATTGCTTGATTGGGAGAGAGGGATTGTGGGGGGGCACATACCCCCTGGGTTCGGAACAGGAACACATTAAGTCCAGCAGCCACTGGTGGGTCGTGGAGTTGGGGATGACCCTCCATGACCCAATGACCTCTGGCCCTTGACCCCACATTCACCAGAGAGCACCCACCCCATCTGCACTCTGACCTCAGCACCCCCCAATCAAAACACTTTCTGAGCCAGAACCCCCTCACACACCCTTTCCCCCTCAACACTAAGAACCAAACACACACACACCTGCACATACAAACATACACACACCTGCACACATAATAATAATCGTTATAATAACAATAATAATAATAGTAACTATGGCATTTGTCAAGCTCTTACTCTGTACCAAGCACAAGCGCTGGGGTAGATCCAAAATAATCGGTTCCCTCACGGGGCTCACAAAAGGGATAACAAGTATTGAATCTCCAGTCTGCAGATGAGGGAACTGAGGCACAGAGAACTTAACTGACTTGTCCAAGGTCACACAGCAGGTAGAAGCAGCATGGCCTAGTAGCTAGAGCCCGGGCCTGGGAGTCAGAAGGTCTCGGGTTCTAATCCCGGCTCTGCCACTTGTCAGCTGTGTGACTTTGGGCAAGTCACTTAACTCTTCTGAGTCTCAGTTACCTCATCTGTTAAATGTGGATTAAGACTGTGAGTCCCATGTGTGACGACCTGATCACCTTGTATCCCCCCAGTGCTTAGAACAGTGCTTTGCATATAGTATGCACTTAACAAATGCCATCATTATTATCATTATTAATCCCACCTCCGTCCCTTGTCTGTTCTGTGACCTTGGGCAAATCACTTCACTTCTCTGTGCCTCAGTGACCTCATCTGTAAAATGGGATTGAGACTGTGAGCCCCCCGTGGGACAGGGACTGTGTCTAGCCCAATTTGCTTGCATCCACCCCAATGCTTGGAGCAGTGCCTGGCATATAGTAAACGCTTGACAAATACCATAATTATAATTATCATTACACGGCAGAGCCAGGATTAGAACCCAAGTTCTCTGACTCCTAGGCCTGTGCTCTTTCCTCAGCCCTGCACAGAGAAGCAGCATGGCTCAGTGGAAAGAGCCCGGGCTTCGGAGTCAGAGGTCATGGGTTCTAATCCTGGCTCTGCCACTTGTCAGTTGTGTGACTTTGGGCAAGTCACTTAACTTCTCTGAGCTTCAGTTACCTCATCTGTAAAACGGGAATTAAGACTGTGAGCCCACATGGGACAACCTGATCACCTTGTATCCCCCAAGTGCTTAGAACAGTGCTTGGCACATAGGAAGCACTTAACAAATGCCATCATTATTATTATTATTAACCCACACTCTTCCCCCACACAGCCTCATACACATTCCTGTACACCTAACCCTGCACACATTCACACATATTGACATACTCTCCTGACACATCCCAAGGCTCATTTGCATACAGACATATTCCTACTGTTGAGCGCTCAAAAATTCAATTAAATGAATGAATCAACATCTACCAACCCCCAGACACATACGGGAACACATGTACACACAGATAAACTTCCATACAACTAATAATAATAATAATGGTATTCATTAAGTGCTTACTATGTGTCAACCACTGTTCTAAGCACTAGGGTAAATGCAAGCTAATCAGGTCAGACACAATCCCTGTCCCACATGGGACTCCCACTCCTAATCCCCATTTTTCAAATGAGGTAACTGAGGCACAGAGAAGCAAAGTGAGTTGTCCAAGGTCACACAGCAGACAAGTGACAGAGCCGGGATTAGAATCCATGACCTTCTGACTCCCAGGCCTGGGCTCTAACCACTTTGCCATATTGCAATGAGGCACACACAGTACACAACCCCATCCCACTAAGCCCCTGCACACCTTCTCACACCTGACCCTACCCCACCCACCTTCCTGCCCAACCACCACCTGCCAGGGAGATGCCCCCAAGCGCTTAGTACAGTGCTCTGCACACAGTAAGTTCTTAATAAATATGATTGAATGAACGTATGAATGAATGAAGCCAACGACTAAGAGCCATTCTTTCTCTCCCCAGGACTCCGGCAGGCCCCAAATCTTGCCCACCTCAAGCCCCCTGGAGGCAGAGAACAGTGTTACCCCCCTCTCGCTTACCTCCCCTGACCCTCTTGCCCAAAGCCCCTTCCCCCTTTTCCAACCTGCAGACCCCTGCTAAACCTAAACCCTTCTCCCATCTTCAGGAGGCCTTCCCGGGAGGATTTATAATCTTCCACCCCATCTCTCCCAGGCACCACTTGAGCACTTCCATGCCTCCTAAGCACTTAAGTGCTCACAACCCATGGGAGCAGTTAGAGGTGTTTCTTAAAGCTCTATTCCTTCCTCCCATCTGTAACTTATTTTAGTGTCTGTCTGCTTTGCTACACGGTAAATTCTTTGAGGGCAAGGATCGTGTCTACCCACTATATTGTACTCTCCTGACTGCTTAGTACAGTGTTCTGCATGGAAGAGATTGCCAGCTCCTTGAGGACAGAAACTACATCTACTGATTCTATTGCTGTCTTCCAAGTGCTCACTACATAACTCAGTATCCAGAGACTGTAAATTCCTTGAGGGTAGGAAGCACAGTGTAGTGGACAGAGCAGGGGCTAGGGAGTCAGAAGGTCATGGGTTCCAATCCTGACTCCACCACTTGTCTGCTATGTGACCCTGGGCAAGTTATTTCACTCCTCTGTGCCTCAGTAACCTCATCTGTAAAAGGAGGATTGGGACTGTATGCCCCATGTGGGACAGGGACTTTGTCCAACCTGATAAACTTGTGTCTACACCAGTGCTTAGTACCGTTCCTGACACATAGTAAGCGTTTAACAAATACCACAATTATTGAAGAAGCAGCATGGACTTTTGGTAGAGCATGGGCCTGGCAGTCAGAAGGACCTGGGTTCTAATCCTGGCTCTGCCACTTGTCTGCTGTGAGACCTTGGGCAAGCCACCTCGCTTCTCTGTGCGTCAGTTGCCGAATCTGTAAAATGGGGATTAAGACTGTGAGCCCCACGTGGGACAGGGAGTGTCCAAATTGATTAATTTGTATCTACCTCAGTGCTTAGAACAGTGCTTGGCACACAGTAAGTGCTTAAGTACCATTATTGCTATTATTAACTTCCATCTTCAACCGCTCACTCTCCACTGGTTCCTTCCCCTCTGCCTTCAAACATGCCCATGTCTCTCCCATCCTAAAAAAACCCTCTCTTGACCCCACCTCACCTTCTAGTTATCGTCCCATATCCCTCCTACCATTCCTTTCCAAACTCCTTGAACGAGTTGTCTACACGCGCTGCCTAGAATTCCTCAACAACAACTCTCTCCTCGACCCCCTCCAGTCTGGCTTCCGTCCCCTTCATTCCACGGAAACTGCCCTCTCAAAGGTCACCAATGACCTCCAGCTTGCCAAATCCAACGGCTCATATTCTGTCCTAATCCTCCTCGACCTCTCAGCTGCCTTTGACACTGTGGACCACCCCCTTCTCCTCAACACGCTATCTGACCTTGGCTTCACAGACTCCGTCCTCTCCTGGTTCTCCTCTTATCTCTCCGGTCATTCTTTCTCAGTCTCTTTTGCAGGCTCCTCCTCCCCCTCCCATCCTCTTACTGTGGGGGTTCCCCAAGGTTCAGTGCTTGGTCCCCTTTTGTTCTCAATCTACACTCACTCCCTTGGTGACCTCATTCGCTCCCACGGCTTCAACTATCATCTCTACGCTGATGACACCCAGATCTAAATCTCTGCCCCTGCTCTCTCCCCCTCCCTCCAGGCTCGCATCTCCTCCTGCCTTCAGGACATCTCCATCTGGATGTCCGCCCGCCACCTAAAGCTCAACATGTCGAAGACTGAGCTCCTTGTCTTCCCTCCCAAACCTTGTCCTCTCCCTGACTTTCCCATCTCTGTTGATGGCACTACCATCCTTCCCGTCTCACAAGCCCGCAACCTTGGTGTCATCCTCGACTCCGCTCTCTCATTCACCCCTCACATCCAAGCCGTCACCAAAACCTGCCGGTTTCAGCTCCGCAACATTGCCAAGATCCACCCTTTCCTCTCCATCCAAACCGCTACCCTGCTCATTCAAGCTCTCATCCTATCCCGTCTGGACTACTGCACCAGCCTTCTCTCTGATCTCCCATCCTCGTGTCTCTCTCCACTTCAATCCATACTTCATGCTGCTGCCCGGATTATCTTTGTCCAGAAACGCTCTGAGCATATTACTCCCCTCCTCAAAAATCTCCAGTGGCTACCAATCAATCTGCGCATCAGGCAGAAACTCCTCACCCTGGGCTTCAAGGCTCTCCATCACCTCGCCCCCTCCTACCTCACCTCCCTTCTCTCCTTCTACTGCCCAGCCCGCACCCTCCGCTCCTCTGCCGCTAATCTCCTCACTGTACCTCGTTCTCGCCTGTCCCACCGTCGACCCCCGGCCCACGTCATCCCCTGGGCCTGGAATGCCCTCCCTCTGCCCCTCCGCCAAGCTAGCTCTCTTCCTCCCTTCAAGGCCCTGCTGAGAGCTCACCTCCTCCAGGAGGCCTTCCCAGACTGAGCCCCTTCCTTCCTCTCCCCCTCGTCCCCCTCTCCATCCCCCCATCTTACCTCCTTCCCTTCCCCACAGCACCTGTATATATGTATATATGGTTGTACATATTTATTACTCTATTTATTCATTTATTTATTTATTTTACTTGTACATTTCTATCCTATTTATTTAATTTTGTTGGTATGTTTGGTTCTGTTCTCTGTCTCCCCCTTTTAGACTGTGAGCCCACTGTTGGGTAGGGACTGTCTCTATGTGTTGCCAATTTGTACTTCCCAAGCGCTTAGTACAGTGCTCTGCACATAGTAAGCGCTCAAAAAATACGATTGATTGATTGATTGATTGATTGATTATTATTAGCCAGGGGACCGTAAGCTCTTTAAGGGCAGAGATCTCATCAACTATATTGCACTCGCAGCGTGGCATAGAGGAAAGAGCCCAGGCTTGGGAGTCAGAGGTCTGGGTTCTAATCCCGGCTCCACCACTTGTCAGCTGTGTGACTTTGGGCAAGTCACTTGACTTCTCTGGGACTCAGTTCCCTCATCTGTAAAATGGGGATGAAGACTGTGAGCCCCACGTGGGACAACCTGATCACCTTGTTTCCCCCCAGTGCTTAGAACAGTGCTTGGCACATAGTAAGCGCTAAACAAATACCAACGTTATTATTATTACTGTTATTTTCTCCATTGCACTCGCCCAACCACTTAGCACAGGGCTCAATTGCCTTCCCAGACTAAGCCCCACTTTTCCTCATCTCCCCCTCCCTTCTGCTTAGCCCTGACTTGCTCCCTTTGCTCTTCCCCGCTTCCCAGCCCCACAACACATAGGTATATATTGATGTCTTTTTATTTGTATTGATGTCTGTCTCCCCCCTCTAGACTGTGAGCTGGTTGTGGGCAGGGATGGTCACTATTTATTGTTGTATGGTATTCATTCATTCATTCAATTGTATTTATTGAGTGCTTACTCTGTGCAGAGCCCTGTACTAAGTGCTGGGAAAGTACAATTCAGCAATAAAGAGAGACTATCCCTGACCACACTGGCCTTACAGTCTAGAATGGGGGAGATGACATCAAAGCAAGCCAACAGGCATAAATATAAATAAATAGAATTATAAATGTAGACACATCAAAACAAGTAAACTAAGCACTTAGTACAGTGCTCTGCACACTGTAAGTGCTTAATAAGTACAATTGAATGAAAGTAGGAGCACAGTCAATACTATTAATTGATTGACTAAAGGGGAGAGGGGCCCCTGGGCCAGGCCTGGAGATGAGCCAGTAGCCAGTCGGGGGAGAGCACAGTGTGTATGTGTGTGTGTTGGGGGGGGGGCCTCAGGGGCGGGGACCCCGCCTTTGCAGGAAGCAACCGGAGAGGAGATGGTGTACAACGTAGGCCAGCTGTGTTTAGACGGCTTTTCCTGGATCCTGGGAGGCACAGGATGGAGGAGGCGGGCGGAAGGGCCTGGCCGGGAAGGAACGAACAGACACTCGGGAGGGTGGAAAGGTCAAGAGGCCAGAAATTCGTTATCTGTGGCAGGTGTCCTAACTGGTTGACCACTAGCCATGGGCAGAGGGGGTGGGGGGAGTTGGGGCGGGATGGGGGAGGGGACGTGACAGAGCGGCCTGTCTGGAAACAGGACCCCAACCGCCCCCCTGCCTGGCCGAGGTCAGGTCATCTTGAGAGGCAGTGTGGCATAGTGGGCAGAGCACGGGCCTGGGAGTCAGAAGGTCATGGGTTCTAATCCTGGCTCCGCCACTTGTCTGCTGCGTGACCTTGGGCAAGCCACTTAATTTCTCTGTGCCTCAGTTCCCTCATCTGTAAAATGGAGATTGAGACTGTGAGCCCTGCATAGGACAGGGACTGTGTCCAACCTGATTAACTTGTATCTACCCAGTGCTTAGTACAGTGTCTGGCACATAGTAAGTGCTTAATAAATACTATTATTATTATTAGTATTATCATTATTATTATTACTATCTTGTCCTGCTCCCTGTCTCAGGGCAGAACCTCCTCACTTTCCTGACCTCTGTCTGAAAGGTAGCTGGCCTGGGTGGCTGAACTGAGTCCTGAAAATAATGATAATGATAATAATAATATGATGATGATGATGGTATTTGTTAAGTGTTGGCACAGTGCTATAGGCCAAGCACTGTTCTAGGCACTGGGGTAAATAATAATAATAATAATAATAGTAGTGGTACTTGTTAAGTGCTTACTATGTGCCAAGCACTGTTCTAAGCACTGGGGTAGATACAAGGTAATCAGGTTGTCCCACATGGGGCTCAGTCTTAATCCCCATTTTACAGATGAAGTAACTGAGGCACAGAGAAGTTAAGTGACTTGCCCAAAGTCACACAGCAGACAAGTGGCAGAAGTGGGATTAGAGCCCACGATCTCTCACTCCCAAGCCCGTGCTCTTTCCACTGAGCCACGCTGCTTCTCTGTAAATACAAGGTCATCAGGTTGAACACAGTCCCTGTCTCAGGTGGGACTCACACTCTTAATCCCCATTTTACAGATGAGGTCCCTGAGGCCCAGAGAAGCTAAGTGACTTGCTGTCCAGGGTCACACAGCAGACAAGTGGCAGAGCTGGGATTAGAACCCAGGTTAATTAATAATGGCATTTATTAAGTGCTTACTACGTGCAAAGCACTGTTCTAAGTGCTGGGGAGGATACAAGGTGATCAGGTTGTCCCATGGGGGGCTCACAGTCTTAATCCCCATTTTACAGATGAGGGAACTGAGGTACAGAGAAGTTAAGTGACTTGCCCAAAGTCACACAGCAGACAATTAGCAGAGCCAGGATTAGAACCCATGACCTCTGATTCCAAAGCCCATGCTCTTTCCACTGAGCCACGCTGCTTCTCAATCTCCCCAGTGTCATAAGAGTACAGGAGGCTTCCGGAGACTGGGACTGCCTGGTGGAAATCTTGCCTTGAGGCAGGGGGATGGACAAAATGACCCTCAGTAAATGTGACTGGATGATGAGGAAGACGATAGGGGTATGGAGGTGCTGTCCGGGACCCAGTCCTGTCTCCAGGGAGAGGTGGGCTGGGGCCCAGGGGTCCTTTAGGTCCAGCTGGCTCTGGGGGGGAGGGGATAAAGGGGTAGGGGCTCATATGGGAAGGTGCTGATGGTGGGCAGGAAACCAGCAGTGGGACCTGGGCCGGAAGATAGGACTTCTGAGTTCTAGCCTGGGTCTGCTTCTAATAATAATACCTGTGGTATTTGTTAAGCACTTACTATGTGCCAGGCACTGTACTAAATCCTGGGATTGATACAAGCTAATCAGACTGGACACAATCCCAGTTCCGCATGGAGCTCACCCTCTTAGTCCCCATTTTACAGATGAGGTAACTGAAGCCCAGATAATTTAATTGGCATGCCCAAGGTCACACAGCAGACAAGTGGTGGATCCAGGATTAGAACCTAGCTCCTTCTGACTCCCAGGCCAGTTCTTTATTCACTTGGCCACGCTGTTTCTCTTGAAGTGCTGTGTGACATAAGGTGAGTAACCCTGTCTCTGGGCCACCATCCTCCAAAGAGAACCCAGAGGGAAGAAGGAGGCCCCCCTCAACCATCTGCCTCAGACTACAACTCCTTCCAGAAACAGGCTCCCTGAAGCCAGATTTCCAGTCCCTTCCCAGACCTGGCTCAGCCAGAGCCCCCTCCCACACCTGGATCACCCCCAGCCCGGCTTCTAGCCTTTTCTTCCTGGTCCTCTCTTACCTGGAACCATCCTCCCTCCCCTCCTATACACCCCAGCTCAGTATCACCCCTCTAGGAAGACCTCCTGGATTCACCCTGACCCCTAGTAGCTCATCCCCACCGCCTTCTCCCCCCACCACCCTGACCATGTCCATCTGTGGGGATATAATAATAATAATGATAGCATTTATTAAGTGCTTACTATGTGCAAAGCACTGTTCTAAGCACTGGGGAAGTTACAAGGTGATCAGTTTGTCCCATGGGGGGCTCACAGTCTTAATCGCTTAGTACAGTGCTCTGCACATAGTAAGCGCTCAATAAATACGATTGATTGATTGATTGATTAATCCCCATTTTACAGATGAGGTAACTGAGGCGCAGAGAAGTTAAGTGACTTGCCCAAAGTCACACAGCTGATGAGTGGGGGAGCCGGGATTTGAACCCATGCCCTCTGACTCCAAAGCCTGGGGTCTTTCCACTGAGCCACGCTGCTCCTCCACGATAATAATAATAATAATAATAATAATAATAATAACAATAATAATAATAATAATGGTATTTGTTAAGCACTTACTATGTGCCAAGCACTGTTCTAAGCACCGGGAAGATACAAGGTAATCCAGTTGTCCCACGTGGGGCTCACAGTCTTAATTCCCATTTTACAGATGAGGAAGAAATTAAGTGGCTTGCCCAAGGTCACGCAGCAGACAAGTGGGAGAGCCGGGGCCCGGCCGTGGGTCCATCCTGTCTCCCCCATCGGACTGGAGAGCTCCCTGTGGGCAGGGGGCCAGGTGTGCTCAATCAATCACCGGTATTTACCAGGGGCCCGAGGGAGGTCACAGCCCTGATCCGAGCCTGGGAGAGATCGCTGAGGGGCGAGGGCCGGGGGCCGGTACCTGGTGACCAATGGCTGGGGACCCAGGGCAGGGCACTGGGGGCCGACTGCTGGGAGATGGGCTTCTGGTCACCTGGTTTGTGTCCAATGGGATGACTCTGGAAGACAGGACCAAAAGGAAAGAAAACCTCATCAGGCCTGCCGAGAACCAGTTCTGCATTGCCTCAGCCTGACAGCCACCTCCTGTGGGTCTGTGCGTGCACATACACACAAACACACATGCACACACACACACACACACACACACACAGTCTCTAGCACTCACGCACATAATTGCACATACACTCACCCACTCACACTCACATAACTTATTACACACACACAGTCTCTGGTACTTGCACACACATTCACCCACTCTCACACACACAATAATAATAATTATGGTATTTGTTAAGCATTTACTATATGACAGGCACTGTACTAAGCGCTGGGGTGGATACAAGCAAATCGGTTTGGACACAGTCCCTGTCCCACGTGGGGCTCACAGTCTCAATCCCCATTTTGCAGATGAGGGAACTGAGACCCAGAGAATGAAGTAACTTGCCCGAGGCTACACAACAGACAAATGGTGGAGTAAGGATTAGAATCCATGACCTTCTGACTCCCAGGCCCATGCTGTGGCCACTATACCATGCTGCTGCTCTCATAGCAGCGTGGCTCAGTGTAAAGAGCACGGGCTTTGGAGTCAGAGGTCAGGGGTTCAAATCCTGGTTCCGCCAATTGTCAGCTGTGTGACTTTGGGCAAGTCACTTCACTTCTCTGGGCCTCAGTTACCTCATCTATAAAATGGGGATTAAAACTGTGAGCCCCCCGTGGAACAACCTGATCACCTTGTAACCTCCCCAGCACTTAGAACAGTGCTTTGCACATAGTAAGCGCTTAACAAATACCATCATTATTATAACTCATACTCATACAACCCAGTGCACATACAACCAGTCTTTGGCACTTGCACCCACAATTGCACACTAACTCACCCACTCTCACACATGTAATCTCACACACACACCCCACTACATGCCGCACATACACACAGGCACTCACAGTCACACATTAGACTCACGCTCCCACACACCATGACATTGACCCTCATTCACACACAGGCAGACACTCAGAATCACATCCGTACGTGCACAAAAAGTCACTCAGTTGTCCAGTCTCATATCCATGCAATTACCCACTTGAATAAACAGTCCAAAACAACACAAACAACCCCACACGCTCACACACATACACGGAGGCCATCACACACTCCTACAGATCCTCGTACAGAGAACCAAACTCCCACTCAGTTCCATGCACCTTCACATAGTCCCTCTGATTAATCAATCAATCAATCAATGGCATTTATTGAGCATTTACTGTGTGCAGAGCACTGGGCTAAGCATTTGGGAGAATGCAACACAAAAGAGTTGATAGATACATTCCCTGGCTTCATTAAGTTTACAACCTAACAGATTGTAAACTCATACACACCCACCCACACCTCTCTCAGCATGGTGTAGTGGATAGAGCACGGCCTGGGAGCCAGAAGGTCATGGGTTCTAATCCCTGCTCCGCTACTAGTCTGCTGTGTGGCCTTGGACAAGTCACTTCACTTCTCTGTGCCTCAGTTACCTCTTCTATGAAATGGGGATTAAGACTGTGAACGCTGTAAGGGACAGGGACCATGTCCAACCTGATTTGTTTGTATCCACCCCAGCACTTAGTATAGTGCCTGACACATTGTAAGTGCTTAACAAATGCCATTATTATTATCCCCGGCCTCTACTTCCATATAAACCCCTGCCACCACTTCCTAGAAAGGTAGCACAGCTGGCATCCACAAATGCCTAGTGGATAGAGCATCGTCCTCGGAGTCAGAAGGACTTGGGTTCTAATCCAGTCTCTGCCACTTGTCTGTTGTGTGACCTTGGGCAAGTCACTTCACTTCCTCTGTGCCTCAGTTCCCTTATCTGGAAAATGTTCTGACGACTTGACACCTGTCCACATGTTTTGTTTTGTTGTCTGTCTCCCCCTTCTAGACTGTGAGCCCATTCTTGGGTAGGCACCATCTTTATATGTTGCCAACTTGTACTTCCCAAGCGCTTAGTACAGTGCTCTATACATAGTAAGTGCTCAATAAATACGATTGAATGAATGAATGATTAAGACTGTGAGATCCACGTGGGAGAGGGACTGTGTCCACCACATTTGGTCACATCCACCCAGCACTTAGTACAGTGCCTGGCACATAGTAAGCACTTAACGAATACTACAATTATTATTGTCATTAAAACACTTAACTTCTCAGTGCCTCAGTTCCCTCATCTGGGAAAGATGAATTAAGACTGTGAGCTCCATGTGGAACATGGACCATGTCCGTCCTGATTAGCTTGTATCTACCCCAGGGTTTAGTAATCCCGGCTCTGCCACTTGTCTACTGTGTGACCTTGGGCAAGTCACTTAACTTCTCTGGGCCTCAGATACCTCTTTGGTAAAATGGGGAATGAGACTGTGAGCCCCATGTGGGATAGGGACTGTATCTAACCCAATTTGCTTGTATCTACCCCAGCACTTAATACAGTGCCTGGCACATAGTAAGTGTTTAGCAAATATCACAATTAATTAATTAATTACAATGCCTGGCAGTGTTTTCCCCATCCAGACTGTGGGTAGGGAATGTGTCTACCAACTCTGTTATATTGTCATATTGCACTCTTCCAAGCACTTAGTAATAACAATAATAATTGCGGCATTTGTTAAGCGCTTACTATGTGCCAGGAACTGAACTAGGGTAGAGCCAAGCAAATCAGGTTGGACGCAGTCTCTGTCCCACGTGGGGCTCACATTCTCAATCCCCATTTCCCAGATGAGGTAACTGAGGCCCAGAGAAGTGAAGTGACTTGCCCAAGTTCACACAGCAGATAAGTGGTGGAGCCGGGATTAGATCCCATGACCTTCCTATATGGCAACATCCCTATATGTTGCCAACTTGCACTTCCCAAGCGCTTGGTACAGTGCTCTGCACACATTAAGCGCTCAATAAATACGATTGATTGATTGACTGATTGATTCTGACTCCCAGGCCCATGTGCTATCCAATACACCATGCTGCTCCTCATCCCATCAGAGAGAACAGGAGAGGGTGGGTCCTGGGCTTCTCTCCTACCAACACTCCCACCCTCTCCACCCTCAGCTTCCAAGAGAAGCAGCATGGCTCAGTGGAAAGAGCATGGGCTTTGGAGTCAGAGGTCATGGGTTCAAATTCCGGCTCCACCAACTGTCAGCTGTGTGACTTTGGGCAAGGTACCTCAGTTACCTCATCTGTAAAATGGGGATTAAAACTGTGAGCCCCCCTTGGGACAACCTGATTACCTTGTAACCTCCCCAGCTCTTAGAACAGTGCTTTGCACATAGTAAACACTTAACAGATACCATCATTATTATCATTCCAAGAGCCGGGTCAGTCCTAGGGGCCTGTCCTAGGGTCCTGGGGTAAATGGGAGAAAGTGGGCTGAGGGTAGGGCAGTGGTGGGAGGGTACTAGATTGCTGCCTGGGATCCAGGGAGTTAAACAGCTGCAGAACCCCCTCCCAACACACAGACACACACACACACCACATACACACATACAAACACACACACATTCCTGAGAAGCAGCCTGCTCCCCTCCTCCCTTTTTCCTTTCCTCCTCCCCTCCAGGAGCAAGCCTAGGCAGAGACAAGTAGAGGCAGGGGCAGACTGGGAGACGGGCTCAGAAGTAGGGGTGGGGATGTGAAGGCGGGGTGGGGAGAGCTCTCTGGAATGGGTGGGAGGGAGCTGAGGTCAAGAAGTTGGGGCGGAATCCCCCAACTGTTCCATGTCACAGTGCATGTCCCTCCCCCAAGTCCCATGCCTCCCCTTCCCTAGGCCCCTCTAGCCGGCGTCCTGGGTGGTTTGGGAGGAAGGAGTTCCAGCAAACAAGGGCCCTTTGCTTTGTTTAAGAAGCCAAAGTTGGGACTGGTCCAGCCCCTCTCCAGCCCCCAGGTAAACAGATCGCAGACTCCTACCCCGGCCCAGACCACAGAGCAGTACCATGGCCCCTCCGGTCCAAATCTAGCCTGGCTTCCTAGGGCCTCCAGGGCCGGAGTTTCCCCTTAGCTTCTCCCTAGTTAGCTTTCTCCCCCTCCCCGGGGTCCGCAGCAGGGCAGCCCCTCTGGGCTCTACCACCCCGTGTTTGGGTTCCGGCTGGATTCGAGTTGAATCGCTATGTGGACTTGGGTAAGGCACTAAACTTATCTGGGTCTCAGGCTGTCCATCTGGAAATGGGACCTGCCAAGGCTGGTGGAGACGGTGAGGGCAGGGGGGCTCTCGGGTGGGAGATATGGGAAACTGGGGCCCCAGGGTTTGGCTCTAACCCTCAGGAGAGGGTCCCAGAGGTCCATTGAAGGCACACAGGGGATCGTGGAAGGAAGGGGGAAAAGAGAGGGGGAAAATTAGCTCAGGAGAAGGAGGGCAAAAGCAGTTGGCAGTGGGCATGGCAGGAGGAGAAGGGGGGAAAAAGAAGGGAATTTGGAGGAGAGGAGACTGAGGTTGGCAAAGGGCAGCAAAGGGTGGAAACCAGAAGAGCAACATGAGGGTCTGGTGAGTGGTCCCCTTGCCCCATTCTCCCTCTCTCCTCCAGGCTCTTAGACAGACAGACAGGCAGGCAGACAGACCTAAACCCACCTCAGCCTCACCTTGTCCAGCCCTCATACTGGGACTGGCAAGACCTGGACTGGACTGAGAATGGGCTGGGGCTGAGCTGGCCTGGGCTGGGCCTGGAAGTGAGAGTGGGTAGGGTTGGGGCTGGGCTAGGAATTTGGTTAAAATGTCCTCCCTCAAGGCTCTTTCAGATTTCTTCCTACTGTGTAAACCTGCCCCCAGGACAAGCACCGGGAGGGGGTGGCAAGAGAGTCCTGGACAAGATAATAATAATAATTATAGTACTTGTTAAGTGCTTACTGTGTGGCAATCTCTATTCTAAGCGCTGGGGTAGATACAAGTTAATCAGGTTGGACACAGTCCCTGTCCCACATAGGGCTCACACTCTTAATCCCCATTTTACAGATGAGGGAATTGAGGCCCAGAGAAGTGAAATGACTTGACCAAGGTCACCCAGCAGGCATTTGGAGGAGGCGGGTTTAGAACCCAGGTCCTTCTGACTGCACCAGGTGAAGGACAAGGGAAGCCCCTAGCTAATGGAGGCCATGGCAGGGGACAGCGGATTCTAAGTGGGAGGTGGGCAGAGCCAGAATGGGCACCACCTCTAGTGGTGAGGGGGTGGGAAGAGAGCCCTGGACTAGATAATAATAATAATTATGGTACTTGTTAAGTGCTTACTATGCGTCAAGCTCTGCTCTAAGCGCTGCTGAGAAGCAGCATGGCTCAGGGGAAAGAGCACGGGCTTTGCAGTCAGAGGTCATGGGTTCGAATCCCAGCTCCGCCACTTGTCTGCTGTGTGACCTTGGGCAAGTCACTTCACTTCCCTGAGCCTCAGTTACCTCATCTGTAAAATGGGGATGAAGACTGTGAGCCCCACGTGGGACAACCTGATCACCTTGTATCCCCCAGCGTTTAGAACAGTGCTTTGCACATAGTAAGCACTTAACAAATGCCATTATTATTATTATTATTATTATTAATTATTAGTGCTTACTGTGTGCTAGGCACTGCACTAAGCACTGGAGTGAATACAAGCAAATCCGGTTGGACACAGTCCCTGTCCCGCATGGGGCTCACAGTCTCAATCCTCATTTTACAGATGAGGTCACTGAGGCCCAGAGAAGTGAAGTGGCTTACCCAAGGTCACACAGCAGACAGGTGGAGGAACCAGGATTAGAACCCACAACCTTTTGACTCCCAGGCCTGTGCTTTTTCCACTACAACATGCTGCTTCCCACCACCTAAGGTCTACAGAAAGACCTGAGGCGTTGGGAAGCCAGGGCAGGAAATCAAGACTACAGGACAGGGCAGGAAGTAGAGAAGCAGCATGGCACAGTGGAAAGAGCACGGGCTTTGGAGTCAGAGGTCATGGGTTCGTATCCCGGCTCTTCCAATTGTCAGCTTCTCTGGGCCTCAGTTACCTCATCTATAAAATGGGGATTAAGACTGTGAGCCCCATGTGGGGTAACCTGATTACCTTGTAACCTCCCCAGCACTTAGAACAGTGCTTTGCACATAGTAAGTGCTTAATAAATGCCATAAAAAAAACTGGAGAAACCCATTCCAAGTGGGTTTCTTCTCTGTGGCCCAGGACAGCCTCAGCCTCAGGACAGAGACAAAGACAGGACAGGACAGAGACAGAAGTGCCCAAGACCCCCAGACCTTAAGCTCCCACCCTTCTGGCTGGCTCTCCCAAACCCCCATCCCCCTCCGCCATTCATTCATTCATTCAATCGTATTTATTGAGCACTTACTGTGTGCAGAGCACTGTACTAAGCACTTGGGAAGTACAAATCGACAATCATCAATCATATGAATTGTACGTATCAATGAATAGAGACAGTCCCTACCCAACAATGGGCTCACAGTCTAGAAGAGGGAGAAAGACAACAAAACAAAACAAGTAGACAGGTGTCAATACCATCAGAATAAATAGAATTATAGCTATATACACATCATTAATAAAATAGAGTAACAAATATGTACAAATGTACACAAGTGCTGTGGGGAGGGGAAAGGGGTAGGGCGGGGGGGAGGGGAGGAGGAGGAGAGGAAAAGGGGGAGTTCAGTCTGGGAAGGCCTCCTGGAGGCACTGTAATAAGCACTTGGGAAAGTACAATACAACAATGAGTGACAATCCCTGCCCTCAAAGAGCCCCCAACTCCTAACCCCAGTTCCAGCCCCACACCAGCCCGGCGGCCTTGTGCCACTGCCTCCTTCAAGATTTCCTCCTCCAGGAAGCCTTCCCAAATCTCCAACTTGGAAACTCAACCTGCCAGTCCTGGGATAGTAGCATAGTGGATAAAGCCCAGGCCTGGAAGCCAGAAGGAGCCGGGTTCTAATCCCTGCTCTACCTCTTGTCTGCTGTGTGACCTCGAGCAAATCACTTTACTTCTTCTTTGCCTCAGTTCTGTCATATGTAAAATGGAGATTAAGACTGTGACCCCCACGTGGGACATTGTCTGAGTCCAATCTGATAACCTTGTATCTATCCCAGTGCTTAGAATAGTGGTGCACACATAGTAAGCACTTAACAAATGCCATCATTATTACTATCATTCATGTCTGTGGGTGGGTCGGGCCCTCCCCCAACCCTGTTCAGAGAGGTAGTTCTCTGAGGCCAACTCAGAGCACTGGCCTGTGATTTAGAAGGTCAAGGGTTCTAATCCTGGCTCCTCCACTTGTCTGCTGTGTGACTTTGGGCAAGCCACTTAACTTCTCTGTGCCTCAGTTACCTCATCTGCCAAATGGGGATTAAGACTGTGAGCCCAACGTGGATCAATCTGATTACCTTGTACCTACCCAGTGCTTAGAATAGTGGTTGGCACATAGTAAATGCATAACAAATACCATTACTGTTATTCTCTGTACTTCAGTTACCTCATCTGTAAAATGGGGATTGAGACTGTGAGCCCCACATGGGACAGGGACCGTGTCCAACCCGATTTGCTCAGATCCACCCCAGTGCTTAGTACAGTGCCTGATACATAGTAAGTGCTTAACAAATACCACAATAATAGCTATTGTTATTATTATTATTATTCTCCCCAGGGACAGGTCCTAGGGCTTTGGCTCAGTCAAGACTGCTTGATTTACAGTGCTCCCTGTCTGGGAGGCAGAGGAGTAACGAGGGGAAGGCAGAAGAGGCAGACAGAGGCAAACAGAGGAGGAAAAGGTCTCAGAGTGAGAGAAAGCGGAGAAAGGAGGTGGGAGGCCGGGAGTGGGGTGCATGGGAGGGGCCAGAGTGGCACACACAGTATACTAGAAGTTAGCAGCCTCCCCACATCTCTCCCCCTCAGCAGGGCTGGAATGCTGGGAATGTGATGAGCTGATAAGATCCTGGTCTCTACCACCCACCTAGGCAGAGGGAAGGGGGCAGGAAGGAAGGGGGGTCCCTAGCTCCCAGAGGCAGGGTCCTGGGGAAAGCCCCACTCTGGAGTCTTGGAGAGAGGCAGGAGGAGGGACTCCAAGCCAGGTCCAGTCTGGTGGGCAGGGAGATTCTCCCCCCGTCTCCCCGGGAAGATGGGCAGTTTGCCCAGGCTGGCGGGCATGACCCAAGTGGCACATGCCATGTGGGTGAGCAGGCCAGTGAGTCAGGGGGCCAGAGCAGGTGGGAGGGGTGAGTTGGACCAAGAGGGGGAGGAATCAGACTCATAATGGGAAGGGGCCCAAGCTAACCTGAACCCCTGCGGGGGCCCCCTCCAGAGAGATAAGAGAGAGGTACCAGCTGGGCTGGCAGCATGAGAGAAGCACCCTCTACTGAGTATGCCAACCGCCAGTCTGAGGCTTAGTCTGCCCTGTTTCCCTCCAGCTTTTCTCTGTGTGTGTGGTATTGTTTAAGTACTTACAATGTGCCAGCTTCAACCCATAATGGCATCACTTCTGTGCCCCAGGACATCCACCCAGGTGGTGACCAGGGGGCAGGTCTGGGTGGAGGGTAGGGGGAGAAGGGAGCAGAGGGGTGGTCTCAGCGCTCAAGGCGCCCTCCAGGGCCTGGCCCCCACGGATTCATTCATTCAATCATATTTATTGAGCGTTTACTGTGTGCAGGGCACTGTACTAAGCGCTTGGGAAGTACAAGCTGGCAACATATAGAGACGGTCCCTACCCAACAACGGGCTCACAGTCTAGAAGGGAGAGACAGACAACAAAACAAAACATGTGGACAGGTGTCAAGTCATCAGAATAAATAGAAGTAAAGCTAGATGCACATCAACAAAATAAATAGAATAGTAAATTTGTACAAGTAAAATAAATAGAGTAATAAATCTGTTCAAACATATATACAGGTGCTGTGGGGAGGGGAAGGAGGTAGGGTGGGGGGATGGGGAGGAGGAGAGGAAAAAGGGGGCTCAGTCTGAGAAGACCTCTTGGAGGAGGTGAGCAGATCTCAAAGTGCCAAGCGGAGCCAATCTCATTTATCTCAGGGGCCCACTTGCCCACCTGCCACCCACTATGTGACCTTGGGAAAGGTACTTCATCTCAGTTGCCTCATCTGTAAAATGGGGATTGAGACTGTGGGCCCTGTGCAGGACAGGGACAGGACGGGGTGGGAGGTGGGAGCGACTCCTGGGGGGTCTGGAGTCCTTCTGCCAGGCCCCTCGACCAAACGTGGGCAGCTGCAGGCCCCTGCTGAGCAAGGCCCTGAGAGGGCGACGGGGGAGGGGAAGGGGAGGCTGGTGGTTTGAGGTTAGAAAAACTGGATCCTCTTCTGCTAATTGCCGGAGAAGTGGTGAAAGAGGGAAGAGTATTTGCCATCCCCTGGGACTGGTTAGGGGCCGCAGCGGTTGAGGGGGGATCCCCCAAGGTGGAATCTTCCTTCCTTCACCGCTGGGGAAGCTGCCACCCCACGAAACCCCTCCGTGGGAGGGGTCCTGTCCCACGCCACACAGCAGTCCGGCCCTCCCCTGTCCTTGTTCAGATGCCTGAGCTCTGAAAGAAATATAATAATAATACTGGTATTTGTTAAGCACTTGCTATGTGCAGAGCACTGTTCTAAGCACTGGGGGGATACAAGGTGATCCAGTTGTCCCACGTGGGGCTCACAGTCTTAATCCCCAGTTTACAGATGAGGTAACTGAGGCCCAGAGAAGTTAATCAATCAATCATATTTATTGAGCGCTTACTGTGTGCAGAGCACTGTACTAAGCGCTTGGGAAGTACAAGTTGGCAGCATATAGAGACAGTCCCTACCCAACAGTGGGCTCACAGTCTAAAAGGGGGAGACAGAGAACAAAACCAAACATACTAACATTAAGTGACTTGACCAAAGTCACACAGCTGATGTGGCGGATCTGGGATTAGAACCCATGACCTCTGACTCCCAAGCCTGGACTCTTTCCACGGAGCCACACTGCTAGCGGGATTTCCTGGTGGAATGCCAATCGATCAATCATATTTACTCATTCAACCATATTTATTAAGAGCTTACTGTGTGCAGAGCACTGTACTAAGCACTTGGGAAAGTACAATACAACAATAAAGAGTAACAATCCCTGCCCACAGCAAGCTCACCATCTACAGGAGCACTTACTGTGTGCACAGCATGTACTAAGTGCTTGAGAGAGAACAATACAATAATAATAAAAATAATTATGGTACTTGTTAAGAGCTTACTATGTGGCAAACACTGTTTATTCAATTGTATATATTGAGCACGTACTGTGTGCAAAGCATTGTACTAAGTGCTTGGGAGAGTACAATATAACAGCAAATGTGCACAAAATTATTAATAATAATTATAGTACTTGTTAAGCACTTACTATAATAATAATGGCATTTATTAAGTGCTTACTATGTGCAAAGCACTGTTCTAAGCGCCAGGGAGGTTACAAGGTGTTCAGGTTGTCCCACATGGAGCTCACAGTCTTCATCCCCATTTTACAGATGAGGGAACTGAGGCCCAGAGAAGTGAAGTGACTTGCCCAAAGTCACACAGTTGGAAAGTGGCAGAGCCGGAATTTGAACCCATGACCTCTGACTCCAAAGCCCATGCTGCTTCTCCTAACCCTTGCCCCAAAGGAGTGATGCTCTGAAGGGTTGGAGCTCTGAGGGGTTGTGGCTCTGGGGAGTCTGGGGGTGGGTCTCTGAAGGAATGGGGTTCAGGGGAGTCTGGGAGTGGACTATCCAGGGGTGGGACTCTGAAGGGTTGTAAAATCATTGGGGGTATTCATTCATTCAATCGTATTCATTCTTTCATTCAATCATATTTATTGAGCACTTACTGTGTGCAGAGCACTGTACTAAGTGCTTGGGAAGTACAAGTTGGCAACTTACTATGTGGCAGGCACTGTTCATTGAATTGTATTTATTGAGTACTTACTGTGTGCAAATCACTGTACTAAGCACTTGGGAGAGTACATTATAACAACAAATATGCACAAAATAATTATTAATAATAATTATGGTACTTGTTAAGCACTTACTATGTGCCAAGCTCTGTTTCAAGTGCTAGGGTAGATACAAGGTAATTGTGTTGGACACAGTCCCTGTCCTGCACAGGGCTCACAGTCTCAATCCCCATTTTATAGATGAGGCAACTGAGTCCCAGAGATGTGAAGTGACTTTCCCAAGGTCACACAGCAGACATATGGCAGAGCCGGGACTAGAACCCACATCTCTTGGACTCCCAGGCCCATGTTCTATCTACTAAGCCATGCTGGAGCAGAGGCTGGAGGCTGGAGGGACGTGGTGGAGGGGAGGCTGGGGGCAGGGACCACGGGACCGAAGCCGGTCCCCCATTTGTTCCCCTCATGCCACCCCCTCAGGCCCTGTCCACAGACTCAGTGGAGCGACTGCCCGTGTACAACAAGGTCCGCCTGGCGCCATTGCCAGGCAATCCAGGAGGAAGGTGACTGGTGTGTGCCCAGCACAGAGCCCAAGAACACCTCTACGTACCGGGTCAGCTAGACTGGCCGCCCAGTGCCCCTGTCCCAAGTGTCCCCTCTCCTACACAGTCTCCACTGCAACTTTGGATTGACCGCCCAGGTGACCTGTCCCTGTGGCCATCCCCCCCGAGAAGGAGATACAAGTCAATCAGGTAGTACACAGTTCCTGTCCCACGTGGGGCTCACAGTCTTAATCCCCATTTGACAGATGAGGTAGCTGAGGCCCACTGAAGTGTCTTGCCCAAGGCCACACACTAGACAAGTAGCGGAGTTGGGATTAGAAGGCAGTCTTTCTGACTTCAGGGCACATGCCCTATCCACTGCGTGACACTGCTTCCCCTATATAACAATATACAGTGCCACAGTGGGGCTGTCCACACCCTGACTTCTCAAAAGATAAGGGCTTACAGCTCACAGTAGGAAGGATTGCAGTAAGACAGCAGGTCCCCTGGGCCCAGGAACCAAGAAAGATCGTGAAGTTGAGAAGCAGCATGGCCTAATGGGTAGAACATGGGCCTGAGAGTCAGCAGGACCTGAGTTCTAATCCTGATTCCACCACTTGTGTTCTGCGTGACCTTGGGCAAGTCACTTCATTTCTCTGGGCCTCAGTTGCCTCATCTGTAAAATGGGGATTGAGACTGTGAGACCCTTGTGGGACAGGGACTATGTCCAACCTGATTAGTTTATACCTACCCTAGTGCTTAGTACAGTGTCTGGCACACAGTAAGCGTTTAACAAATACTACCAAAAAAACCATCCCAAAAACGTTCCCTGCAGAGGCAGGAGGATGGATAAAATGACCTCTCAAGGACCCTTCGAGCTCAGGGTGGGTAGGCATCCTTCAGATCTCTCCTCCTCTTTGGCCCCTTCCTCTGCATGGCCAAGGTCTCTGCAGACACCCCTCCAATCTAGAAGAAACCTTGAACCCCGCCGGACTCCCATGCCCCGCACATCGCACCATCTCAGTGGGAAGAGCCCGGGCTTGGGAGTCAGAGGTCATGGGTTCTAATCCCTGCTCTGTCACTTATCAGCGGTGTGACTTTGGTCAAGTCACTTCACTTCTCTGTACCTCAGTTACCTCATCTGTAAAATGGGGATGTAGACTGTGAGCCCCACGTGGAACAACCTGATCACCTTGTATCTCCCCCAGTGCTTAGAACAGTGCTTGGCACATAGGAAGCACTTAACAAATATCAAAATTATTATGATTATCTTTCTTAGGAATGGGTATATGCCTCCTCCTGGCGGCTTTAGGGGGAACTGCAGAGAAAAATCAGAGGGAGGCATTGGGGAAGTAAGGAGACAGCATATACTACTACTACTAATAATAATAATAAATAGTGTTTGTTAAGCACTACGTTCCAAAGACTGTACTAAGCTCTGGGGTATCGATTAAATAACTAGGTTGGAAACAGTCCCTGTCCCACGTGGGGCTCAAAATCACTATCCTACTTATTTTGTTAATAGCTTTAATTCTATTTATTCTGACAACTTGACACCTGTCCACATGTTTTGTTGTCTGTCTCCCCCTTCTAGACTGTGAGCCCGTTGTTGGGTAGGGACCGTCTCCATCCCCTCCATCTCACCTCCTTCCCTTCCCCACAGCACCTGTATATATGTATATATGCTTGTACATATTTATTACTCTATTTATTTATTTATTTATTTTACTTGTACATATCTATTCTATTTATTTTATTTTGTTAGTATGTTTGGTTTTGTTCTCTGTCTCCCCCTTTTAGACTGTGAGCCCACTGCTGGGTGGAGACTGTCTCTATATGTTACCAACTTGTACTTCCCAAGTGCTTAGTACAGTGCTCTGCACACAGTGAGCACTCAATAAATACAATTGATGATGATGATGATGATGTCATCAACTTGTACATCCCAAGCGCTTAGTACAGTGCTCTGTACACAGTAAGCACTCAATAAATACAATTGAATCTATGAATGAACAGTAGGAGCGGGAAGCAGCATGGGGTAGCAGATAGAACACAGGCCTGGGAATCAGAAGGTCATGAGTTCTAATCCCGACCCCATTTTACAGATGAGGGAACTGAGGCCCAGAGAAGTTAAGTGACTTGCCCAAAGTCACACAGCTGACAATTGGCAGAGCTGGGATTTGAACCCATGACCTCTGACTCCAAAGCCCGTGCTCTTTCCACTGAGCCACACTGCTTGGTTCATGCTTCTTGGTTCAGTACTCGGCACACAGTAAGCACTTAATAAATATAATTGATTAATTGATTGATTACCAGGGGTCATGTCACCCAGCCCCCTTATTCAGGGACAGGCTGAGTCAACCACCCATAAATCCAGGAGTCCGCCCATTGTGAATTCCGTTACCCCTCATCCCAGCTAGGAAGTTCTACCCTGCAGTCAGTCATTCATTCATATTTACTGAGCACTTACTTTGTGCAGAGCACTGTGCTGAGTGCTTGGAAGAGTACAATAGAACAATCTAACAGCCATATTCCCCGCCTGGTCACCCACTGGCCGGTCATTCAGTCAGTCATTCAATCATATTTATTGAGTGCTTACTGTGTGCAGAACACTGTACTAAGCTCTTGGGAGAGGACAATACAATAATAAACAGATACATTCCCTGCCCTCAGTGAGTTTACAGTCTGGAGGTGAGGAGACAGACATCAATATAATAAGTAAAGCCCGGGTACTTATAAGTAAAGCCTGGTTACTTATTATAATAAGTACTCTCTTGTTATACTCTTCCCCTTCTAGACTGGGAGCCCATTGTTGGGTAGGGACCATCTCTATATGTTGCCAACTTGTACTTCCCAAGCGCTTAGTACAGTGCTCTACACACAGTAAGTGCTCAATAAATACGATTGAATGAATGAATAGGTTGTCTACATGTCACCTGTCTACATGTTTTGTTTTGTTGTCTGTCTCCCCCTTCTAGACTGTGAGCCAGTTGCTGGGTAGGGACTGTCTCTATATGTCGCCAACTTGTACTTCCCAAGCACTTAGTACAGTGCTCTGCACACAGTAAGCGCTCAATAAATATGAATGAATGAATAGGCTGTCACTTCCTCCTCCCTCGAGGAGGCCAAGGAACAGAGAGACCCGAGCTGGGCCACCAGCAGCTCAGATGACCAAGTGGCATGAAGCCTGTGTCCACTGGGAGAAGGGTGGACACACAGGGTCAGTCAGTGAGTTGGTCAACCATATTTATTGAGCTCTTACTGCATGCAGAGCACTGTACTAAGTGCTTGGGAGAGTATAATATAACAGACCCATCCTCTGTCCACAATAATAATGATGGTATTTGTTAAGTGCTGTTCTAAACACTGGGGGAAATACAAGGTAATCAAGTTGTCCCACAGGGGACTTACAGTCTTAATCCCCATTTAGAGATGAGGTAACTGAGGCACAGGGAAGTTAAGTGACTTGCCCAAAGTCACACAGCTGACAAGTGGAGGAGCCAGGATTAGAACCCACGACCTCTGACCCCCAAACCAGGGCGCTTTCCACTAAACCACACTGCATAATGAGCTTGCAGTCTAGCCTCAGTTCCTCCAGCTGTAGTTTGGCCCTCCCTGAGGCCCATCCAGTGTTGGACAAACCTGGCTGGGGAGGGGATGAGTCTGGGACGTCTCAGGGTGCAGGAAAGGGGGGTCCTCAGGAAGCTCAACCTCCCCAGGACCCTCAAGTCTGTTTGGGGAAGACACCAAGTAAGCACATAATAAATACGATAGAATGAAGACACAGACCTGCTGTTCTCTGCATTCACTATCATCCTCATTAATAATAATTATGCTCTGCACACAGTAAGTGCTCAATGAATACAACTGACTGAATGAATATGGTATTTGTTAAGCACAAAGCAATGTGGCCTAGTGGAAAGAGCACAGGCCTGGGAATCAGAGCACCTGGGTTCTAATCCCAGCTCCTCCATTTTTCTGCTGAGTGACCCTATGCAAGTCACTTGATTTATCTCTACCTTAGTTCTCTCATCTGCAAAATGGGGATTCAATACCTGGTCTCTCTCCTGCTTTACTGTGAGCCCCACGTGGGACCTGATTATCTTGTATCTAAGTGCAGTACTTGGCACATAGTAAGTGCCTAACAAATACCATAATTACTATTAAGCACTTAATGTGTGAAGCACTGCTCCAAGCATTGGGGTAGAAACAGTCTCCCCCTTCTAGACTGTGAGCCTGTTGTTGGGTGGGGACCGTCTCTATATGTTGCCAACTTTTACTTCGCAAGCGCTTAGTACAGTGCTCTGCACACAGTAAGCGCTCAATAAATACAATTGAATGAATGAATGAATGAATGAAACAAATTGGTCACAGTCCCTGTCCCACAAGTGGCGCTAGTCTAAGCATCTGTAAAATGGGGATTATGACTGTGAGCCCCATCTGGGACATGGGCTGTGTCCAACTTGATTAGCTTGTGTCTACCCCAGCACTTAGTACAGTGCCTGGCACATAGTAAGTGCTTAACAAACACCATTAAAAAAAGGGGAGGCCAGACCACATGATCCTGAGGGCCCTTTCAGACCTCTCATTCATTCAATCATATTTATTGAGCGCTTACTGAGTGCAGAGCACTGTACTAAGCGCTGGGGAAGCGCAAGTCGGTAACATATAGAGACAGTCCCTAACCAACAATGGGCTCACAGTCTAGAAGATTTATTCGATTGTATTTATTGAGCACTTACTGTGTGCAGAGCACTGTATTAAGCGCTTGGGAGAGTACAGTATAACAATAAAGACATTCCCTGCCCACAAGCTCACTGTCTAGAGGGGGAGATGGACATTAATAGAAAAAAATAAATAAATTACAGAAAAATATGGAACTCTTCAGGAATCTGGGCTTCTGGGATCCTATGAATCAATCAATTGATCAGTGGTATTTACTGAGAACTTACTATGTGAAGAACACTGTACTAAGCTTTGGGAGAGTACAATAAAGCAGAATTAGCTGACACACTCTCTGCTCTTAATGAGTTTACAGTCTAGAGACGAGTCTATAGTTTATGACCAAGAGGTTCTGTAGATCAGCCTAGATTCCCCTCCCTTCCTGGACCCTCCAACCCAACCCCAGGCCCACACCCATTTTCTCCTCCTCATGGACATGCACCAGACCCAGAACCCAACATAATAAATAATTAATAATTATTATGGAATTTGTTAAATGCTTACTAAGAACTGGGTAGATACAAGATAATCAGGTTGGACACAGTCCCTGTCCTTCACGGGGCTCACACTCTTAATCCCCATTTTACAGTTGAGGGAATTGAGGCCCAGAGAAGTGAAGTGACTTGTCCAAGGTCACACAGCAATCATTCATTCAATCATATTTATAGAGCGCTTACTTTGTGCAGAGCACTGTACTAAGCGATTATAATAATAATGGTATTTGTTAAGCACTTACTATGTGCCAAGCACTGTTCTAAATGTTGGGGTAGATACAAGGTAATCAGGTTGTCCCATGTGGGGCTCACAGTCTTAATCCCCATGTTACAGATGAAGTAACTGAGTCACAGAGAAGTTAAGGTACTTGCCCAAGGCCACACAGCAGACAAGTGGCAGAGCCAGCAGGGATTAGAACCCACGACCTCTGATTCCTAAACCTGTGCTCTTTCCACTAAAACACGCTGCTTCTCATGTGGCAGAGCCGGGATTAGAATCCAGGTCCTTCTGACTCCTAGGCCCGTGGTCTATCCTCTAAGCCATGCTGCTTCATAACATGACACATGACTGGCCTAGATTGGCAGAGGTGAATGCTCCTGCAGCAGGAGGTGTTTAAGATAGACAGCATGAGGCAGGGTTGAAGGGTGGGCCCTGAAAATGGTCTAAGAGGTGCTAACAGTTTCCTTTGGTAGATTTCCAGGAAAGGGACACCATTGCACTTAGATCTATGATCTTTGGACAGTTGATATTCGCCCCACTCCCAACCCCACAGCACTTTTGCACATATCTTTAAACTCTGTATTAAAAATTACTTATTCATATTAATGTCTCTCTCCCCCTCTAGACTGTAATATCATTAGGGGCAGGGAACATGTCTGTTAATTCAGTTGTACTTTCCCAAACGCTTAATACAGTCAATCAACAAATCAATCGTATTTATTGAGTGCTTATTGTGTGCAGATCATTGTACTAAGCACTTGGGGGAGTATAGTACAACAGAGTTGGTAGACACGTTCTCTAGACTGTAAGCTCATTGTGGGCAGGGAATGTGTCTGTTTATTGTTGTATTGTACTCTCTCAAATGCTTAGCACAGTGCTTTGCACATAGGAAGTGCTTAATAAATATGGTTGGATGAATTCCCTGCCCAAAATGAGCTTCCAGTCAAAATCTACAGTGCTCTGCACATAGTAAACACTCAATAAATACCATTGATTGTTTGATTGTTGATTGTTTGATTGTTTGATTGATTGTTTGATTTTGTTAATATGTTTGGTTTTGTTCTCTGTCTCCCCCTTCTAGACTGTGAGCCCACTGTTGGGTAGGGACTGTCTTTATATGTTGCCAACTTGTACTTCCCAAGCGCTTAGTACAGTGCTCTGCACACAATAAGTGCTCAATAAATACAATTGATTGATTGATTGTCTGGTCGATGGGCAACGGGGAAAGTCCAATCTGGAGTTGGGGTGGGGGATGGGGAGGATAAAATGACCCCTCAAGGTCTCTGCTGCCCAGAAGCATGTGAAAGTCTCAACAACCCCGGTAAGTTCATTGTGGGCAGGGAATAAATAAAAAATAAACAATTATGGTATTTGTTAAGCTCTTACTATGTGCCAAGCACTGTTCTAAGCACAGGGGTAGATACAAGGTAATCAGGTTGTCCCAGTGGTGAAGTTGGGTTTAGAACCCACCTCCTCTGACTCTTTCCACTAGACCACTCTGCTTCTTCTGTTTATTGTTATAGTGTACTTTACTAAGCACTTAGTATAGTGCTCTGCTCGCGGTAAGCGTTCATTGCTTTGCACACAGTAAGCTCTCCATAAATACGATTCATAATTATAATTATAATTATAATTAATTAGAGAAGCAGCGTGGCTCAGTGGAAAGAGTAAGGACTTTAGAGTCAGAGGTCATGGGTTCAAATCCCAGCTCCACTAACTGTCAGCTGTATGACTTTGGGTAAGTCACTTAACTTCTCTGGGCCTCAGTTACCTTATCTGTGAAATGGGGATTAAGATTGTGAGCCTCCCGTGGGACAACCTGATCACCTTGTAACCTCCCCAGCGGTTAGAACAGTGCTTTGCACATAGTAAATGCTTAACAACTACCATCATCATCATCATTATTATTATTAATACGATGAGCCCGTTGTTGGGTAGGGACCGTCTCTATATGGTGCCGACCATTTCCAGCTCCTTCCTCCCCAGGCCCAGCGGTTAGAACAGTGCTTTGCACATAGTAAGTGCTTAACAACTAGCATCATCATTATTATTACTATTATTATTAATACGATGAGCCCGTTGTTGGGTAGGGACCGTCTCTATATGTTGCCGACTTGTACTTCCCAAGCGCTTAGTACAGTACTCTGCACACAGTAAGCGCTCAATAAATACGAATGAATGAATGAATGAATGAATGAATGAATGAATGAGGGCGCCGTCCCCCGCGCTCCCAGCAGGTGGCACTGCAGCCCCAGGCCTCAGCCTTGCCAACCGTGCCCAGGCTGGTCAATCAATCAATCAATCAACCGTATTTATTGAGCGCTTACTGTGTGCAGAGCACTGTACTAAGCGCTTGGGAAGTACAAATTGGCAACATATAGAGACAGTCCCTACCCAACAGTGGGCTCATCGTATCAATAATAATGATAATAATGATGATGGTAGTTGTTAAGCACTTACTATGTGCAAAGCACTGTTCTAACCGCTGGGCCTGGGGAGGGAGGAGCTGGAAATGGTCGGCAACATATGGAGACGGTCCCTACCCAACAACGGGTGGCAGGTGGCCAGGCCGGGCTGGGCAAGGCTGAGCTGTCCAGCTTCCTGGACCTCCTTCCCAGCCCTCAGCAGGAAAGGGCCCTGGGCGTCTTGTCCCAAACTAGGTCACCTGTGCTGCTGGTGACACCCGGGGACTGCACCGCCTCGCCTCCTCGGAGCTGCAGTGCCCACAGGAGCTGGGCCCAGCCTTGCACGGGTGGCACGATGCCCCGTCCTCTAGCAGGGCACCCGAGGAGGCCAGGAGATGAGCCATTTCCTCCCCTGGGCCCCCCTGCAGGGCTGGGGTGAGTTCTGGGCTCAATTCAAAGAGCACGGACTTGGGAGTCAGAGGTCATGGGTTCAAATCCCAGCTCCGCCAATTGTCTGCTGTGTGACTTTGGGCAAGTCACTGAACTTCTCTGGTCCTCAGTTGCCTCATCTGTAAAATGGGAGATAAAGACTGTGAGCCCCACGTGGGACAATTTAATCGCCTTGTAACCTCCCCAGCACCTAAAACAGTGCTTTGCACACAGTAAGTGCTTAACAAAAGCTATCATTATTATTATTATTTCTAACGGCTGCTGGCACCTGTGCCCGCAGGGGTGGAGCTGGAGCTGGGTCTGGCCTTAACCTTTTCCAGCTCCTCTCTCACCAGGCCCGATCGACGTCAGCCCACCTGGCCTCCCCAGCCTCCCCGGCCTACCTAGCCTGTAAGCCCGGTGTGTCACAAGGGACTGTGTCCAAACCGATTAGCTTGTACCTATCCCAGAGCTTTACAACAGTCACTTGTCAGCTGTGTGACTTTGGACAAGTCACTGAGCTTCTCTGTGCCTCAGTTTCCTCATCTGTGAAATTGGGGATTAAGACTGTGAGCCCCACGTGGGACAACCTAATCACCTTGTATCTATCCCAACGCTTAGAACAGTGCTCGGCACATAGTAAGCACTTAATACCACCATAATTATTATTATTATTATTATTATTAACAGTGCTTGACACATTAGTGCTTAACAAATACCATTACTATTATTATTATTACAGTCTCTACAGCTCACTGAGCCTTCACAGTCATTCATTCTTTCAATCATATTTATTGAGTGCTTACTGTGTGCAGAGCATTGTACTAAGCGATTGGGAAGTACAAGTTGGCAACATATGGAGACGGTCCCTACCCAACAATGGGCTCACAGTCTAGATGGGGGAGACAGACAACAAAACAAAACAGTCCTCTTGACCTCCTCAGCCCTCCAGCCTCTACAGCCCACTGGCTTCCACGGCCCAGCCAAGCCACTACAGCCACCTGGCCTCCTCAGCCAACTGGCCTTCACAGCCCACCCAACTTCCACAGTCCGCCAGGTCTCCTCAGTCCACCCCGCCTCCACAGTCCACCTGGCCTCCTCAGCGCTCTGGACCTCCTCAGCCCACCCCGCCTCCACAACCTGCTCAGCCTCCTCAGACCATCCAGTGTTCTCAGTCCAAGTCCTCCCTCCTCCCCTCCCATCCAAGTCCTCCCTCCTCCCCTCCCTTCCGGCCTCCCGCCTCCCACTCTGTTGATACCCATCTCACTCAAGCTCCCCAGACTGGAGCCTCTTCACTTGGGCACCCTGGCCCCCCACTGCCGGCCCCGTCCCTCAAACCCTCCCTCCCTCAGGCCCCTGGAGGGCCGGGCAGGACCGTGGGCCCGGAACCGGCTCAGCAGGCTGGACCAGGGTGAGGTGCCCTGCTGCGGGGCCGATGGTGTTGGCGGTGCCAGGCCTGGATGGCCTGTCAGCCTTGCCCCAGAAGACCTGGCCGGCTCTGGACAACCAGCCTCTCCCAGGGTCCTGCTCAAACAAGCTCTACACAAGAGCCAGCAGCTCCTGCTCTCCGGTCCCAACATGCCCACTTGGATGCCAGCTGGACCTCCTGCTCTCTTCCTACCCTCCGCCCCATTCCTGGTTACCTTGAGATGGCTCCAGGTGCCCCCGGGCCTGGCTTGAAGCTGGGCAGCTGACACAGGTGGTGGCCAAGCTCCCCAAGGCCCAGAGTTCTATAGAGGTCTGGAGTTGGCAGTGACCAGGGCTCATCCTGGCACAGCTGTGCCCCTCTGGTCTCAGATCTATGCCCGAAAGATCCCAAGGACCGGGGCTTCATCTGGGCTTTAAAGCCCCTAGGACCTCCTGCCCTGGCCAAGAAGGTTTAACCTCTTGCATGTTGGAATCTTTAGAAGTTATCCTGTCACCCCACTCCCTCCCCATCCCCTGGCCTAACCTCACAGTGCCCCCAGCTGCCCCTCCCCCTGCCAAAACTGGATGTTTTCAAATTTCTGGCAATCAATCAATCCATCAATCCATCCAGGCTTCTCTCTCTCTCTCTCTCACAGACACACATGCACGTGCGCGTGCATAGCAGACATATACAGATACAGACTTTCAGACAGAGAGCCACAAACACACTCTCACACATACATACCAAACACACAGACCCACACAAACACACAAATCCACAAAAAGACACACGCATAGCACCCATACACATGGACACACAACCCTACACATACATACCAAACATACAGACTCACACAAACCCACAAATAGGTATATGTGCAGTATCCATGCATACACACGGACTCACAAACACTCATACATACATGCCAAACACACAGACCAAAACAAACACACAAATCCACAGATAGATATATGCATAACAGACATGGGCCTAAAAACACACTCCCACACATACTTGCCAAATGCACAAATCTACAAATATGCTTATGCATAGTAGACACACAGACACACACACTCCCACACATACATACCAAACACATGGAAAAAAATTTCACAAATAGACACATGCTACAGCAGACACAGACATACAGAACCACAAACATGCACCCACACATAATACCAAAAATACAGCCCCACACAAACACACATAGAAACAAGCACAGCAAACATACACAGTCATACATAACCACAAACACACTTATACATACACATACCAAAAGCACAGACCCTCACAAACACACATATTCAAAATATGAATGCCATTATATATATAATATTTGTTGTATGTGTGTCTGTGTATATATGTATATGCATATATGCATCAAACATACAGACTCACACATATCCATTCAATCGTACACACAACCAGCAGACCCTCACAGATGAGAAGCAGTGTTGCTCAGTGGAAAGAGCAAAGGCTTGCAAGTCAGAGGTCATGGGTTCTAATCCCAGCTCTGCCACTTGTCAGCTGTGTGACCTTGGGCAAATCACTTAGCTCCTCTGTGCTTCAGTTACCTCATCTGTAAAATGGGGATTAAGACTGTGAGCCCCACGTGGGACTACCTGATTACCTTGTATCTACAACCAGCAGACCCTCACAGATGAGAAGCAGTGTGGCTCAGTGGAAAGAGCAAAGGCTTGAGAGTCAGAGGTCATGGGTTCTAATCCCAGCTCTGCCACTTGTCAGCTGTGTGACCTTGGGCAAATCACTTAATTTCTCTGGGCCTCAGTTCCCTCATCTGTAAAATGGGAACCAAGACTGTGAGCCCCACATAGGACAACCTTGATCACCTTGCATCCCCCCCGCAGCGCTTAGAACAGTGCTTGGCACATAGTAAGTGCTCAATAAATACCACCATTATTGTTATTATTATTATTATTATTACCCCAGTGCTTAGAACAGTGCTGGGCACATAGTAAGCGATTAACAAATACCATCATTATTATTATTAGATATGGACAGTCAGACATCAAAATATACACAGGTAGACTTCCACACAGAGAGACCATTCACACATATGCACAGGCCCACATGCACAACAAACATACACAAATACTGACAGCCATGAACACACACACACACACACACACACACACACACACACAAACACACAGTCTCTGTCACAGTGTTACACTTTATTTCATCCCCATTTTACAGATGAGGAAACTGAGGCCAGGATGAACTAATGGGAAGAACATGGTTCTGGGAGTCAGAGGGCCTCGGTTCTAATCCCAGTCCCACCATTTCATTAATTCATTCATTCAATCGTATTTATTGAGCACTTACTGTGTGCAGAGCACTGGACTAAGCGCTTGGGAAATACAAGTCCGCAACATATAGAGATGGTCCCTACCCAATAACAGGCTCACAGTCTAGAAGGGAGAGACAGACAACAAAACAAAACATGTAGACGGGTGTCAAAATCGTCAGATCAAATAGAATTAAAGCTATATGCACATCATTAACAAAATAAATAGAATAGTAAATATGCATATTTGCCTGCTGTATGACCTTGGGCAAGTCACTAACTTCTCTGTCCCTCCTTTCCTTCATCTGTAAAATGGAGATTAAATACCTGTTCTTCCCACCCACTTAAGATTGTGAGACTTGGGTGGGACAAGGACTGTGCCTGATCTGATTGTATTGTATTGACCCCCATTGTTAATACAGTACTTAGCAAATACCACAATTATTATTATCATTATTATGGTTAAATGACTTGTTCAAGGACACCACACAGGCCATTTAGAGCGCCCCACCCCAACTGCTACCACACTGATCCAAGCACTTATGTTATCCCGCCATGACTACTGCATCGGGCTCCTTGCTGACTTCCCTTCTTGTCTCTCCAACTCAAGTCCATATTTCATTCTGCTGCACAGATCATTTTTCTACAAAACCATGTCCATGTCTCCCCACTCCTCAAGAACCTCCAGTGGTAGCCCATCCACCTCTGCATTAAACAGAAACTCTTTACCATCGGCTTTAAGGCAACCAATCAGCTCTCCCCCTCCTACCTTACCTCTCTGCTTTTCTACTAGCGAGATGCAGCGTGGCTCAGTGGAAAGAGCATGGGCTTTGGAGTCAGAAGTCATGGGTTCAAATCCCAGCTCCAGCAACTGTGACTTTGGGCAAGTCACTTAACGTCTCTGTGCCTCAGTTACCTCATCTGTAAAATGGGGATTAAAACTGTGAGGCCCCCCATGGGACAACCTGATCACCTTGTAACCTCCCCAGCACTTAGAACAGTGCTTTGCACATAGTAAGCACTTAACAAATACCATCATTATTATTTTATTCTTACTACAACCCAGTCTGCACACTTCACTCTGCTAGTGCCAGCTTGCTCACTGTACCCCAATCTTGTCTATCTCGCCGCCAACCCCTTTCCCACATCCTCCCTCTGGCCTGGAACAAACTCCCTCCCTCCCCCCATGTATGCCAGACCATCACTCTCTCTGCCTTCAAAGCCTTATTAAAATCACATCTCTTCCAAGAGGCCTTCCCTGATTCCCTATCCCTTCCATGTTGTCAATGCACTTGGATTTGTATCCTTTAAGTACTTGCTATTCACCCATCCCTCAGCCGCACAGCAGTTGTGTACAAAATTTATTTATTTATATTAATGTCTGTCTCTCCTGCTAGACTGTAAATTCATGGTGGGCGGGGAACATGTCTACCAACTCTGTCATATTGGACTCTCCCGAGCACTTAGTGCAGAGCTCTGCACATTGTAAGCACTCATTGATTGATTAATTGGAGCTGTCCTATGCTCTTTCTACTAGACCACACTGCCTCCCTTTATTGCACATTGCAATGCACATCACATATCAACAGACATAAACAGACCACAGAAATACACATAACGCATGGACATACAGACACCCAGACTTACACATTCAGACCCAAACACAAAGCATCCAATCCTTCAATCGTATTGAGACTTTAATGTGACCAGACCAATGTACCAAATGATAGGGAGAGTACAATATAACAGAGTGGGTAGACACCATCCCTGCCCACAGTGAGCTTACAGTCTAGAGGGGGAGACAGACATTAACAGAAATAAATTAGGGATCTCCTACCTCACCTCCCTTCTTTCTTTCTACAGCCCAGCCTGCACCCTCCACTCCTCTGCCGCTAACCTCCTCACTGTGCCTCGTTCTCACCTGTCCTGCCATTGACCCCACGGCCCAAGTCCTCCCCCTGGCCTGGAATGCCCTCCCTCCCTTCAAAGCCCTACTGAGAGCTCACTTCCTCCAGGAGGCCTTCCCAGACTGAGCCCCTCCTTCCTCTCCCCCTCCTCCCCCTCCCCATCCCCCTCGCCTTACCTCCTTCCCCTCCCCACAACACCTGTATATATGTTTGTACATATTTATTGCTCTATTTATTTTACTTGTACATATTTACTATTCTGTTTATTTAATTTAGTTAATATGTTTTGTTTTGTTGTCTGTCTCCCCCTTCTAAACTGTGAGCCCGATGTTGGGTAGGGACCGTCTCTATATGTTGCCAACTTGTACTTCCCAAGCGCTTAGTACAGTGCTCTGCACACAGTAAGCGCTCAATAAGTACGATTGAATGAATGAATGAATGAAATGCTGTGGGACTGAGAGGGGTGAATAAAGGGAGCAAATCCAAGTGCAAGAGCAATGCAGAAAGGAGTGCGAGAAGAAGAAATGAGGTCTTAGTTGGGAAAGGCCTATATTGCATATATACACAAATGGACACACACGCGCGCGCGCGCACACACACACACACACACACACACACATGCACACACGCACTCTTCCACCCTTCACCTCCAGGCATCTGGTGAATCTACTTCACACTCATTTTGCCACTGAACTGTAGCTGCTTCTGCCGAGCAGCAAGTAGCCATGCAATAGCCGTGTGGCTTACTGGATAGAGAATGGACCCGGCAGTCAGAAGGACTGGGGTTCTAATCCCGGCTCCACCACTTGTCTGCTGTGTGACCTTGGACAAGTCACGACTTTGGGCAAGTCACTTAACTTCTCTGTGCCTCAGTTCCCTCATCTGTAAAATGGGGATGAAGACTGTGAGCCCACCGTGGGACAACCTGATCACCTTGTAACCTCCCCAGAGCTTAGAACAGTGCTTTGCACATAGTAAGCGCTTAATAAATGCCATTATTATTATTATTATTATTATTATTATTTCACTGCACCTCAGTTACCTCATCTATAAAATGAGGATAAGAGTCTGAGCCCCCATGTGGGACAGGGACTGTGTTCAACCTGATTAATCCCAGTGTTTCAAACAGTGCTTGGCACATAGTAAGTGCTTAACAAGTGCCATAATTATTCCTAGCAACTTGGCCTATGTAGTCCTCTTCCAAGAGTGGTGGACACGAGCTCAGGAGGGTCTCTCGTGGGCAGGGAACATGTCTGATCCTCGTGTCTCTCTCCACTTCAATCCATACTTCATGCTGCTGCCCGGATTATCTTTGTCCAGAAACGCTCTGGACATATTACTCCCCTCCTCAAAAACCTCCAATGGCTACCGATCAATCTGCGCATCAAGCAGAAACTCCTCACCCTGGGCTTCAAGGCTGTCCATCACCTCGCCCCCTCCTACCTCACCTCCCTTCTCTCCTTCTACTGCCCAGCCCGCACCCTCCGCTCCTCCACCACTAATCTCCTCACCGTACCTCGCTCTCGCCTGTCCCGCCATCGACCCCCGGCCCACGTCCTCCCCCGGGCCTGGAATGCCCCCAATCCCTCTGCCCATCCGCCAAGCTAGCTCTCTTCCTCCCTTCAAGGCCCTGCTGAGAGCTCACCTCCTCCAGGAGGCCTTCCCAGACTGAGCCCCTTCTTTCCTCTCCCCCTCGTCCCCCTCTCCATCCCCCGTCTTACCTCCTTCCCTTCCCCACAGCACCTGTATATATGTATATATGGTTGTACATATTTATTACTCTATTTATTTATTTATTTATTTATTTTACTTGTACATTTCTATCCTACTTATTTTATTTTGTTGGTATGTTTGGTTCTGTTCTCTGTCTCCCCCTTTTAGACTGTGAGCCCACTGTTGGGTAGAGACTGTCTCTATGTGATGCCAATTTGTACTTCCCAAGCGCTTAGTACAGTGCTCTGCACATAGTAAGCGCTCAATAAATACGATTGATTGATTGATTGATTGATTGATTGTTACAATGTAGAAGCAGTCTGGTGTAGTGGACAGAGCCCGGGTCTGGGTGTCAGAAGATCGTGGGATCTAATCCTGGCTCTACCACTTGTCTGTTGTGCGAGCTTGGGCAAGTCACTTCCCTTTTCTGGGCCTCAGTTTCCTCATCTGTGAAATGGGGATTGAGATTGTGAGCCCCATGTGGGATGGGGTCTGTGTCCAACCCAATTTGCTTGTAACCACCCCAGCGCTTAATACAGTGCCTGGCACAGAGTAAGAGCTTAACAAATACCAGAATTATCATTATTATTACAGTGCTCTGCACACAGTTCAACACTCAATAAATATGATTGACTGCCTGATTGAAGTAGAAACACACCTGAACCTCCTCCTCTGCCACTCAGTTTAAGCGGGCAGCGAGACCTGGTCCCCCAGGAAGCTGGGTGAGAGAGGGGCTTTGGCTGAAAGGAGGGGTTCTAAGTGTCAATCCTCTGTTGATGATGATGTGATGGTATTTGTTAAGTGCTTACTATGTGCCAGGCACTGTACTAAGCGCTGGGGTGGATACAAGCAGATCGGGTTAGACACAGTCCCTGTCCCACATAGGGCTCACAGTCTCAATCTCCATTTCACAGATGAGGGAATTGAGGCCCAGAGAAGTTCGGTGACTTTCCCCAGGTCACACAGCACACACGGGGCAGAGCCGGGATTAGAACCCACGACCTTCTGACTCCCGGGCCCGTGCCCTAGCTACTAGGCCATGCTGCTTCTCTGTTTTCCCCTCCTGCATCTCGACCGAAGTGGGGGAGGGCATGGAGGAGGGGAGAGGGGCCAGACTGGGCCTGTCTCCCGCCCTCCACCCCCATCTCCCCCTCTCAGGGGGGAGCCGCCCAGAGCCCTCGCCCCCTCCCCCTATCCCCGTTTGCCCGGGGGCATCGTGGCGCCCGGCTGGCAACTGAACAGAGGGCGCCTGAACGGGTGGTAGCTCGCCCAACCTTGGGCATCTGTTCAGAGCGCTGGGCGATAGGGCTGGGGCAACGCGCAGATAGACAGACAGATACCGCCCCTTTGCTTCCCGCCCGGCTCCCCCCGCCCCCTCCTTTCCCACGCATCTGCCTCCCGGGATTAGGGGAGAGGGGAGAAGCAAAGGGGTAGGGGCGAGGAAAGCGGGGGGTCTTCCCGTCCTCCCCCGGACAGCCCCAGCTCCCCACCATCCCTCTTCAGGACAAACCCCCCGCCCCCTACCCCTCCTCGCCCCACTTCTCAGCGTGGCTTTAGTGGCAAAACCCGGGTTTGGGAGTCAGAGGACGTGGGTTCTAATCCCGGCTCCGCCACTTCTCTGCTGTGTGACCTTGGGCAAGCCACTTAACTTCTCTGGGCCTCAGTTACCTCATCTGTAAAATGGGGATTGAGTCTGTGGGCCCCACGTGGGACCATCTGATCACCTCGTATCTACCCCAGCGCTTAGAACAGGGCTGGGCACATAGTAAGCGCTTAACAAATGCCGTCATTATTCTTTCTCCAACGCCGGAATAGAGAGAAAGGATTTCTAAGCGCTTTATCAATATAGGGAAGCGGCGTTACCTCATCTGTAAAATGGGGATTGAGACTGTGAGCCTCCCGTGGGACAACCTGATCACCTTGTAACCTCCCCAGCGCTTAGAGCAGTGCTTTGCACATAGTAAGCGCTTAATAAATGCCATTATCATTATTATTATTATTATAGGGCAACTCGACTTTGCCCTTCCACCAGGATCTGGATCTCAGAGGGCGCTGGGACTCACTCATTCAATCATTCAGTTGTGTTTATTGAGCGCTTACTGTGTGCAGAGCACTGTACTAAGCTCTTGGGAGAGTTCAATACAACAATCAACAGACCCATTCTCTGCCTCCAACGAGCTTACAGCCTAGAGTGGGGGAGGCAGAAATGAATTGAAATAAATAATGGTAAGGGACATAAGTGTTGTGGGGCTGGGATGGAGGGTTGAACAAAGGGAGCAAATCAGGGAGATGCAGAAGGGAGTGGGAGAAGAGGAAATGGGGGTCGGGGGGATTTGTCCCTGCCCCTTCCCCATTCTGAGAATCGGATCTGAGAAGCAGTGTGTTTTAGGGAATAGAACACCGGTTATGGGTTCTAATCCCGGTTCTGCCACATGCCTCCTGTGTGACCTTGGGTAAATCACTTCATTTCTCTGGGCCTATGTTCCCTCAACTGTAAAATGGGGATGAAGACTATGAGTCCCATGCGGGACAGAGACTGTGTCCAACCTAACTTGTATCTACTCCAGTGCTTAGAACAGTGCTTGGCCCATAGTAAGGGCTTAACAAGTACCATCCATTATTATTATTTATTGTCCGCGGGGTGATGGGGAGGGTGGTCGCAGAGAAGCAGCGTGGCTCAGTGGAAAGAGCCTGGGCTTGGGAGTCAGAGGTTGTGGGTTCTAATCCCGCCTCCGCTACTTGTCAGCTGTGTGACTTTGGGCAAGTCACTTAACTTCTCTGTGCCTCAGTTACCTCATCTGTCAAAAATGGGGATGAAGACTGTGAGCCCCACGTGGGACAATCTGATCACCTTGTATCCCCCCCAGCACTTAGATCAGTGCTTCGCACATAGTAAGTACTTAACAAATACTATCATTATTATTATTATTATTATTATTATTATTATTTATGAGTCCCACATGGGGCAGGGACTGGATCCAACTCAATTTGCTTGTATCCACCCCGGCGCTTAGTACAGTGCCTGGCTCATAGTATGCGCTTAACAAATACCATCATTATTGTTATGATTATTATTTCCCCTCACGACCCTCCGCCTCCACCCCACCACTCTGCAGTGACCCCCGAGGGGGGTGGTCCGGGTAGGATGGGAATTTGGAGGTGCACCGTGGCAGAGCGGCCGCCAGGTGGCGAGGTTGCACCGCGGACTGCGGAGCGCCAGGACTCTAGAGAATAATAATTTGGGTATTTGTTAAGCGCTTACTATGTGCCAAGCACTGTTCTAAGCGCTGGGGGGATACAAGGTAATCAAGGTTGTCCCACGTGGGGCTCACAGTCTTCATCCCCATTGTACAGATGAGGGAACTGAGGCACAGAGAAGTGAAGTGACTTGCCCAAAGTCACACAGCTGACAAGTGGTGGAGCCGGGATTCAAACCCATGACCTCTGACCCCCAAGCCCGGGCTCTTTCCATTGAGCCACGCTGCAGCATTGCCTAGTGGCAAGAGCCTGGGCTTGGGAGTCAGGGGACGTGGGTTCTAATCCTGACTCTGCCACTTGTCTGCTGGGTGACCTTGGGCAAATCATTTCAGTTCTCTGGGCCTCAGTTCCCTCATCCGGAAAATGGGGATGAAGACTGTGAGTCCCATGTGAGACAAACTGATGACCTTGTATCTACTCCAGCGCTTAGAACAGTGCTTGGCACATAGTAAGCGCTTAACAAATACCATTATTATTATTATTATTATTATTATTATTATTATTATTATTATTATTATTATTAGTTTGAGAGCAGCAGAAGACAGAGTTGGACGCACTGTCCATGGAGGAGGCTGCGGACCTCGGCGTCTGAGCGAGCTTGGCCGGGGAGGTGGGGGTCCAAATCCAGGGTCTTTCCCCTGGTCCGGCTTTTAATAATGATGACATTTGTTAAACACTTACTATGTTCCAGGCCCTGTTGTAAACGCTGGGGTAGATACAAGATGGGTTGGATACAGTCCTTGTCCCACATAGGGCTCACAGTCTCGATCCACAATTTACAGATGAGGAAACGGAGGCACAGAGAAGTGAAATGACTTGACCAAAGTCACCCACCAGACTACGTGGAGGAGCCGGGATGGCTTTTCCGGGGCCGGGAGGGGCCGAGAGAGTAGCTGAGGCCGGGCCTGGGGAGGACCAGGCCAGTCAGCTGTGACTTTGGGCAAATCACTTAACTACTCTGTGCCTCAATTACCTCATCTGTAAAATAGGGATGAAGACTGGAAGCCCACTGTGGGACAAGCTGATCACTTTGTAACCTCCACAGCGTTTAGAACAGTGCTTTGCACATAGTAAGCGCTTATTATTGTTATTATTATTAGTAGTAGTATTAATTGGAGGCGGGAGTCCCCCCCAGGAAGAGACCTAGGGAGGGGGAGACCTCTTCGGGGGCTGAGGAGGGTCCCGTAGAGCCCATGGGGGAGGGCGAGGAGGGGCAGTTGTGGACGCCACAGTTTGGGGAGGAAGAGGCCAAATCTCCCAGCACCCTGGAGAGGGGGAAAGGGGCCGGATTTTTGTACACCTACGCTCTTCTGGAATTCGAGCACCCTACACACACGCCATGCATTCACACCCACCAAACATCCTGCACACCCCCACCCTCGCACACAACACACAACCTAAACCCTCCCTCCACTCACGCCCAGTACTCAGCCTGCACGCTCGGATTCATTCAATCCTAACTGTTGAGCGCTTACTGTGTGCAGAGAACTGTACTAAACGCTCACACACCACACATAGCCTACACACCTACACTCTCAACCACAACACCCACCTCACACACACTCCCACACCCAACACGCAGCCTACCCTCTCCACACACCAGAGCAATCTATACACCCCCGCACTCACACACAAGTCACAGCCTACAGACCCACATAGTCACACCCCAAACAGACTACACACCCCCGTAGTCACACCCAACATCCCACATCCAACATCCAACCTTCTCCCCACAAACCTACAGGCAGCACACAGCCCACATTCCTCACACATACTCACACACTTATAAACTCGTAAATACACAACCCCTGAGAAACACGTTTATACTCACAACACACGGTAGCAGCTACCTCAAATACATAAACTCTTTCTATACCTTTACGCAGGGGACCACTACACTTTTTCCCTTTCAAAAGGCCACTGTTCTCCTAAGTCCATCTCTGTCTCTTTCGCATATCCCCATCCTGTCTCCCCACACGCACACACACATACGCAACAGTCTTTGGAATGTTCGTTCCATTTTTTCTGCTGTCACCCGTCCCCCCTCACACTTTGCCATAGAATGTGCCCCCCACATGCCTTCAAATAGACACCCGCCCCCAACTCCCCAAGGAGAAGAAACCCCAGTCAGCTAGGCCCAAACAGACAAACCCACAGAGACGCACAAGTAGCAACACACACACGAACTCCCTGAGACCCGCGGACAACCCCCCAAACTCTTCCCTTCCATCTCCCCGACAAACTTCTGAGAGATTGGAGGGCGCATGCACACACACGCACACGCACACACACACACACTCACTCTCGTTTCTCGCGGACTTCGGAGTCCCATCCCAACTTTCCAGACGACTTTGAATTTGGAGATTTTGTTTTCTTGTTTGGGGGACCCGACAGGAGGAGGGTGATGGTGTTTGTGTTTAGTAACAACAGTGTGTGGGGGGGGGGGGGGGGGGGGGGGGTGGGGAGACGGAGAGAGACCGAAAGAGACACAGAGAGAGACCGAGGCAGGATTAGAGACAGAGAGAGACGGAAAGAGACACTCAGAGAGACCGAAGCAGCATTGGAGACAGACACAGAGACCGAATCCTCCGGATTAGAGTCAGACAGAAAAAGACAGAGAGGCAGAGACGGGGGCAGGGGAGGGGGAGAGACAGAGAGAGAGACCAAGAGACCCGGGGCCCCTCCACGTCTTCCCTTTCCAAATCCCACTTTTCGTCCTCCCTCTGCCTCTTTCACGGACCCCCAAACTGTTTCCTCACCCTCACCCACACGGTGTCTACATGTTTTGTTTTGTCGTCTGTCTCCCCCTTTTAGACTGTGAGCCCGTTGTTGGGTAGGGACCGTCTCTATCTGTGGCTGACTTGGACTTCCCAAGCGCTTAGTCCAGTGCTCTGCGCCCAATAAGCGCTCAATAAATACGATTGAATGAATGAAAGACCAGGGAGGGAGATTCATTCATTCCTTCATTCTATCGGTTTTTTTGAGCGCTTACTGGGCGCAGAGCACTGGATTAAGCGCTTGGAAAGTACAAGTCGGCAACGGATGGAGAGGGTCGGAGAGAGACGCGCGCGCACAGACACGCATACACACTCACAGACACAGACACGGACACACACACACACACACGCACACACACACACCCAGAGATGTCTTCCGGGCGATACTCGGGGAGCCAATCAGAAGCCGCAGCGCCTGGCTCCACTCCTCAATTAAAGGCTACAACCCTCCGCGCCGGCGGAGTCGAGCTTCATTTGGCCGCCAGGAAGGACCAGAGCAAGGACCGGAGCAAGATGATCTGAGCGGCCTCCTCCCTCTCCTCCCCCCCTCCCCCCCCTTCAGCAGCAGCCCCCCGCCCCCGGCCTGGCCCTTCCCCCTCCCCCGTTCCCCTCCCCCCCTCCCCGTTTGCAGCCGCCTCTGGGGAGGGTCTCCCCCCCACCCCCCGCCGCCCGGACCCCCGGCGGCGCCCCGCGATGAGCGGCTCCTTCGATCGGAAGCTGAGCAGCATCCTCACGGACATCTCCAGCTCCCTCAGCTGTCATGTCGCGTCCAAGGACTCGCCCACGCTGCCCGAGTCCTCCGTCACGGACTTGGGCTACTACAGCGGTCCCCAGCACGACTACTACGCAGCGCAGCCCTATAGCCAGCCCGTGAACCCGTACGCTTACCACCACCAGTTCAATCTCAATAGCCTTGGGGGCGCGGGCGCCTACTCGCCCAAGTCGGAGTATACGTATGGCGCCTCCTACCGGCAGTACGGAGCTTACCGGGACCAGCCCGTGCCCACCCAGGACCCAGGTGAGAGAGACCGTCCGGCCGCGGGGAGGGAGGGGATGGTTCCGAGGGTTTCCCCGGGTCATAGGACCCCCCCATACACACATACCCCCCCGGCCCCGGGTGGGCGAGGGGTTGGTGGGAGGGTTGGGAGGGAGAGTCGCGGCAGGGCCGGGAACGCCTGGGTTCTATTCCCCTGGACTCCACGAGTCGCGGCCAGGGCCACATTCGGGCCTCCCCGCAACGGGGCGATGAGGCAGGATGAGAGGCAGAGACGGAGGCAGAGAGACCGAAAGAGATACGGAGAGAAACCGAGGCAGGATTGGAGACAGAGAGAGAGACCGAAAGAGGCACAGAGGGAGGCCGAAGCAGGATTGGAGGCAGAGACAGAGAGAGACCGAAAGAGACACAGAGAGAGATCGAGGCAAGATTGGAGGCAGAGACAAAGAGAGAGATAGAAAGAGACACAGAGAAAGATCGAGGCAAGATTGGAGACAGAGAGACCGAAAGAGACACACAGAGAGACCGAGGTCTCGGCCAGGGAAGACCACCACCCCGCCCCTCACCAAAGGACCGGTCAGCGGGGAGAGGCCGGGAGGAGGACGGCGTGAAGCAGAGGAGAAGGAGGAGGTGGAGTTGAGAGAGGGAGAGAGAAAAAAAAGGGAGAGGTAGACGGGAGGAAGACGGGAGGGGAAGAGAAGAGACAGAAAAAGGGAAAGAAAGGGGGAGTGAAACCGTGGGGGAGAGAGAGACAGAATAAAGAGAGATGTGCGGAGCCCGAGACTGAGGCCGAGAGAGGAGCAGGGGTGCCCCAGGAGAGGAGGAAAACCTGAGAAAAGTTTTTTTTTTGGGGGGGGGTGCATGGCAAGGGGCAGAGGCCGGGAGAGGAGGAGAAACTGAGAAAAATTGGGGGTGGGGGGCATGGCAAGGGTCGGGGGCAGGAGGAGGGATGGCCGGGGGGACAGGAGGACGAGGGATGGACGGAGGGACGGACGCGCCTCCGAGCCGTGGGCGGCCCGGGCCCTGCCCCAGCGGGAAAACCCGTCCCGGCTCGGCTTCCCGCCCCTTCGGCGCCAGCTGAGCCCGGAGGAGGGGAAGAGGGAGGGGGAGCGGGGGAGGGGGCGGGGGCCGGGACGGCGGCGATCGAGGCTGGGAGAATGGGAGGTGGGGGGGTGATGGATCGGGAATCCAAGCGATCCACCGGGGGATCGGAAATTCAAGGAATCGGAGCTGGAAAACTCGGGAATCCAAAAGAGATGGGTGGGGAAGGGCTGAGGGTCCCAGGCGCTCAGGACGAGGAAATCCTACGGAGGGGAGGGGGAGGTCGGGGGCCCAGGCGCTCAAAGCTAGGAAGTCTTGTATGTGCTGGGAGGGGGAGAGGGGGAGAGGGGACCCAGGCGCTCCGGGCTGCGAAGTCCTGGGAGGGGGAAGTTCGGGGATCCAGATACTCGGGGCTGCGAAGTCCTGGGGGTGGGGAGAGGGCAGTTCGGGACTCAGGAGCTCGGAGTTGCGAAGTCCTGGGTCGGGGGAGCTCGGAAACAGGGGGTCTCGGGGCTGGGAAGTCCTGGGGCAGGGGGATTAGGGGACCCAAGCGCTCGGGGCTGGGAAGTCCTGGGGGGTTCGGGGATCTAGGCTCTCTGGGTCGGAAATCGAGGGGCGGTTGTTTCAGGGACCCAGGCGCTCGGGGCTGGGAAATCCTGAGTGGAAGGAGTCGGGGACCCCAGGCGCCCAGGGATGGGAATTCCTGGGACGAGGGGAGATCGGGGGACCCAGGGGCTCGGGGCTGGGAAGTCCTGGGGCGGTTCAGGGGCCCAGGCGCTCGGGGCTGGGAGATCCAGGTTGGGATGGAAACGCAGGCACTCCGAGCCGGGAAGGAAGCGGAGGCTGAGTCGGACTGTTTCTCTGCCCGCAGTGTCCGTGAAGGAAGAGCCGGAGCCCGAGGTCCGCATGGTGAATGGGAAACCCAAGAAAGTTCGCAAACCGAGAACGATTTATTCCAGCTACCAGCTAGCTGCTCTGCAGCGCCGCTTCCAAAAGGCCCAGTACTTGGCACTGCCCGAGAGGGCCGAGCTGGCAGCTCAGTTGGGCCTGACACAGACCCAGGTAACGACCGGTCCCGGGCAAAGAGCAGGAGGGAAAAAAAACCCCTCCCCACTGCTAGCTCCGGGGGTTTCCCTGGGCGCTGGATGCGCTGTTCGGAGGAGCAGTGGACAATTTACCGCTGTGTAGTCCCTCAAATAAAGCTGGGGGGGGGGGGGGGGGGGGGATGTGGGTCACCGAAAACTTGTCTCTTTGGGGGTAGGTGTGCTTGTGTGTGGCAGTGCTGGGCACCGGGGGGCGAATCTGTGCTTGTTTATTTACCGAGTGCTAGTCTGTGTTACTATGTCAGGTGTAGATAGCTCCCAGGTATATCTACGTGCGTGTACGTGTGTGCTGTAAAGCAGGGTGAGTGGTGTTTGTGTACCATGTATATCTGCGTGTGTGTGTGTGCGCGCGCGCGCTGCAGACCAGAGTGAGTTGTGTTCGTCTACCATGTATATCTGTGCGTGTGTGTGTGTTTGTGTGTGTGCTCACGCATGCTGCAGACCAGGGTGAGTGGGTTTGTGTGTTAGTGCGCTGGGATGTGTGCCTACGCGTTTGTGTGTCTGTTAGTCTACCACAGGGGAGCTATCTATGTGTGCATGTGGGTTGGTGTACTAGGGTGTAGATGTCTGTGTGTGATTGTGGGCCCGGGTGGAGGTATTTTTTTAGGTCCTGTGTGTTAGTGTACCAGGGTGGAGATAACTATGGGTACGTGTACGAGAGCGGGGATAGTTACGTGTTTTAGCGTACCAGGATGTAGACATTTATGTGTGTATGCGTGTTAGTGTACCGGGGTGAGTGTGTCTAGGTGTGTGCTAGTGTACCGGGTGTGGGGACCTTCGTCTGTGTGCGTGTGTGTGAATGTTCCGGGGTGTAGATATCTACGTGTGTGTTGTGTGATTGGCTTGGCTTAGAAGTATCTGTATTCGGGGGTGGAGTGAATCGGAGTGTTCTTTGGGTGTGTGATCTGGGCTAGAACACTCCTATTCATTCAATTCAATCGTATTTATTAAGTGCTTATTATGTGCAGAGCACTGTACTAAGCGCTTGGGAAAGTACAATACAACAAGTGGCAATCCCTGCCCACAACGAGCTCACCCTCTTTCGGCTCATCGTAGCGGGGACCCGGGCCCAGGGACTGGGCCTGGGGAGGGGTGAATTGAGGGCTGATGAGGCGCCGTTTGCCACTTTCTGTTTCCCGGTCCGTATCACCGGTCCAAGGGGTCTGCGGCCGATGCTGAATGTGTTGTGTGCATGTTTGTACACCTGAGGGCTCCTCACTGTGTTCGTGCGTGTGTGAGTGTGTGTGTGTGTGTGTGTATGAGGAGAGAGAGAGAGACAGAGACAGAGACAGAGAGGGAGAGAGCGCCCGCGCGCGCACCTGGGCAGATGTTTGCGTGAATGTATGACAATCTATCCATCAGTGGTATTTATTGAACACTTACTGTGTGCAGAGCACCGTACTAAGCGCTTGGGAGAGAACAAGGCAATCGACTTGGCGGACACGTTATGTGCGCGAATTTGTACTTTGTAAGGGTTATTCGTGTGTGGATATGCGTGGGTAGTATTTTTTTTTGTATGTGTCTGGACATGGGGACGTGCGTGCATATGAGTGTAGATGTCCTAGCATGAGAGTGAGCCGGTGTGAGTACACATCTCAGCTGTGTCTTCAGACCCCTCCCACCCAGCCAGGGGGACTCCGGCAGGACCCCCGCCCCAGTCACCTGCGACGACCCCATCCCCGGGCCTAACTGGTCCTTGAAGTAGGGGGTGGGGAGGCAGAACTGGGCCGGGGCTTCGGGACCGGGGGGGCTTGGGGGGGGGTCTGAGTTGGGGGAGACCTGGGACCGGGTGGTGGGGGGTGGGGTGGGGAAAGAGGAGCGGAGGGCGTCAAGGAGGGGGGAAATGTCTTTGTGTTTGCTCACGCTTGGGACCGCGCTGGGAACCCCGAGGAGCCTCATTGAGTCACCGCTGTGGCCTTGGTCACAAGATGCATTCATTCATTCAGTCGTATTTATTGAGCGCTTACTGTGTGCAGAGCACTGGACTGAGCGCTTGGGAAAGCACGATGCAGTAAGAGACAATCCCTGCCCACAACGAGCTCACAGTCTAGGGGAGAGGGAGGGTGACTGACATCAGTACAAGTAAACAGACATCAATATAAAGAAATAGAATGACAGATACAGACGTAAGTGCTGTGGGGCTGGGAGATGGGGGAAGAGCAAAGGAAGCAAGTCGGGGAGACGCAGAAAGGAGTGGGAGATGAGAAAAAGTGGGGCTTAGTTCATTCATTCAATTCAGTCGTATTTATTGAACGCCTACTGTGTGCAGAGCACTGGATTGAGCGCTTGGAAAGCACAATACAGAAATAAAGAGAGACAATCCCTTCCCACAACGGGTTCACAGCCTAGAGGCGGGGGAGAGAGACATCAATACAAATAAAGAGGCAATAATATAAAGAAATAGAATTAAAGATACAGACATAAGTGTTGTGGGGCTGGGAGTTGGGGGAACAGCAAAGGGAGCAAGTCGGGGCGACGCCGGAGTGGGAGATGAGAAAAAGTGGGGAAGGCCTCTTGGAGGAGACGTGCCTTCTGTAAGGCCTTGAAGAGGGGGGAGAATAATAATGATGGTATCTGTTAAGCGCTTACTATGTGCCAAGCGCTGTTGGTCTGTCGGATTTAAGGAGGGAGGGGCTTCCGGCCCAGAAGCAGGACGTGGGCCAGGGGTCGGGGCGAGACTGGCGAGATGGAGGAGGGCCGCGGGTCCCGCGTGGGACGGGGAGGGAAGAGGAGGACGCCCCTCGCCTCTCTTGACCTCTCGCCCCCTCCCCACCTCCCCAGGTGAAGATCTGGTTCCAGAACCGTCGGTCCAAGTTCAAGAAGCTGTACAAGAACGGAGAGGTCCCGGTGACCCTGGAGCTGAGCCCCAACAACAGCGACTCCATGGCTTGCAACTCCCCGCCCTCTCCGGCCGTTTGGGACGCGGGCTCGCACGGCCACCAAGGAGGTCGCCACCCGCTCCCGCAGCCGCTCCCTTACAGCGCCTCGCCCAACTACCTGGAAGACTCGGGCCCCTGGTATCACCACCACCAGAACCTCAGCGCCCCTCACTTGCAGGCGACGGCCCAGCAGCCGGGCAACCTGCACCACGCCTCCCCTGGCCCGCCGCCCACCCCGGGGGCGGTGTACTGAGGGCGCCCCGAAGACGGGGAAGGGGGCGGGAGGGGGGTCGCGTACCTAGGGTGCGCCCCCTCTCCCTCCCGACGCCCTTTCGGGCCCACCCATCCACCCAGTCCGGGGCGGGTCCGACTAGCAGGACAGCAGGAGGAGTCGCCCGGGCGGGCGACCAGACTCACGGAGCTGCAAGCCGCGGGCAGGGCGGAGGGCGAGCTGGAGAGGAGAGAGAGACGCCCCCCTCCCTACCCTCCCCCCGCCCTGCCCGCGGGGAGCGGGAACGGGACGTACAAACTTTGCAAAGAGCCGGGAATCCGGGTGGCACGCCCGCATTCAGAGGCCCGGCGCCGGCAGCTCCTCGCGGTCGCTTTCCCTCCCGCCCCCTCCCCTTCCCGGCCCGGAGGGAGGGGGCGGGGGCGGGGGCGTCCAGGGGGGAAATGGGGGAGGGGGCCGCCGCAAGCTACTTCGATCAATCACGCCAGCTTGGGCAGGGACGAGGACAAGGACTTGGGAAGGGGGGAGGGAGGAAGTTGGGCTTCGGGTTCCTTGGGGTTTTTGGTTTTTTGGTTTTTTTTTGGTCTTCATTTAAAACCCAGTCCAGTCCCAAGCTTCTCCGGGCCGCCCAACTGGTCGGATGACCTGTCCGCCCCCGCCCCTCCCCGCGGCCGGCTCTGATTGACAGCTTGGACGGACATCAAAGGCCGCCCACCCCCCCCCACCCCCGCCCCGCCCCGGCCACGCGGCGGCTTCTTTCTTCTCTAGAGGTGGAGGGGGGAATTCCCCCCCCCGCCCCTCCCCACACGTCTTGGGTTTGTTTTTTAAATTTTTATTATTATTATTATTTTTAGGCAAAAGCCAAAGCTCCAGAGTAGGCAAAATGGTTGTGGCCTTTAAAAAGACCAGTCAACCCTCCCTGCCCACCCACCCACTCCCCTCCCGCCCCCTACCACTCTCCTCCAGGCTCGGACTCGTCCTGGGGGAGATGGGGGTGGCCGAGGGGCGGGGGGAGAATCTTGTTTTAGTGCACAGAACTTTGCACAAGTCGGTCTAAGCTGTTGAAGAGAAGAAAATTTAAGGGCATTGTTAGCAACTAGGCCAGAAGCGCTTCCACGGTATCTCAGTTCAGGTCTTCCGTTGCCATCGACCCCCCCCCCCCCCCACCCTTTCCCGCCTTGGAGAAAGAAAACACCCCAAATTTCCATCGCGTTTTTTTCCCTCCCCCCGCATCGGTTCGATTTGAACTGCAGGAAAAACTTGCGTCAGCCTCGGGAATAACCGCTCGCCCACTCGCCCGAGGAAAGTCTCCCTTCTTCGGCGGCTTTGGGGCTTGTCTAGCTCGGGGTTGGTGGGGAACGGTCGGTCTGGGGTCGCAAGGACCAGGTTGGTTTGGACTTCCACGTCTTCTCCCCTTCCCTTAATTCCCCTCCTCTCCTTTCCTCTCCCACCCACCCCCGCCCCCACCAATCCCCTGGTTGGGGGGAAAATCAGCGCCGGTTTCGTAAAACTGCAGAAAATGAAAAAAAAAAGAATTCTATCGTGGGTATTTAAGACAAAATGACTATTTTTTTTAAACGACATCAGCTCTCCGCTGGCGTGTTGTATAGCCTCGAAGCTCTCCTATTTATGTGACCTTCTGTGTATGTGTGTGTCGGGCCCCACTGTACATATTCCCGTGTGTATAGCTGAGCGAAACAGGGTTATTTTCTTTGATTGGAATTTTGGTTTTTTGTTTTTGTTTTTGGTTTTTTTTTTTAAATCTGTCTCCGAGAGCCGTTCCCATCCCGGAACGGACGACCTCGTCTCTCGCCTTCCTTCCCGCTTTCTTACTGGACCAACTTTATACATTCTGTTAATAAAAACCCCACCGTTGGCGTCCACACTGCCCGCGGCCTTTCTTTAGTGGGGGCTCCCCGGGGTGCAGATGGCTTCCCGACCCCCGTCTCTGGTCAGACAAAGAGGAGGAGGAGGACTGGAGGCATTGAGGAGGGGGGAAAACACTCCAAAGCAGCTGGAGGGAGGAGCGCTTGGGGTCGATTTTCCTCACAATATTCCCGGAGAGGATAGTCCCCAAATTTGGTGCCAGGGGAGCGGGTTATTATCCCTCAGGGCCTGTCTCCATCCCCACCCCGGAAAATGAAGTTTATCCTTTTTCATTCATTCATTCAATCGCATTTATTGAGCGCTTACTATGTGCACAGCATTAGACTAAGCGCCTGGAAAGTCCAATTTGGCAACGCTTAAAGACAATCCCTACCAAACAACGGGGCTCACAGTCTAGAAGGGGGAAGACAGACAACAAAACAAAACAAGTAGACGGGCATCAGTATGTTGAGTCGTGGCCAGTGGAAGTAACTGGGGCTGAGGTGCTCCCTAGCCCGACGCTAGCCCGCCCGGGCCCCTCGGCTCTCTCCGCGGGAGGCCAAGGTCCCCGAGGGGGAAACTGAGTCCCAGCAGGCAAGACAGGAACGTCTGCGCTCTTGGCTGAGTCTCTACCGGGAGAAGCAGCGTGGCCTAATGGATAGAGCCCGGACGTGGGAGTCAGAAGGACTTGAGTTTTAATCCCGGCTCCGCCACTTGCCTGCTGTGTGACTTTGGGCAAGTCACCTAACTTCTCTGTGCCTCAGTTACCTCATTTGTAAAATGGGGATTAAGACTGTGAGCTCAATGTGGGCGAGAGACTGCGTCCCACCTGATTTGTTTGCGTCTACCCCAGCGCTTAATACAGCGCCTGTCACGTAGTAAGCGCTTAACAAATATTATTATTATTATGCCACCGCAAGGGGACCTTCGTCCCTCGGGAGGGACATTTCGTTACTGACGCTGGAGAGCCCAGATTGGGGAAGGCGACCGAGTCCAAACCGGGGGAGCGGGGGCTGGGGTTTTAGGGTGCCGGGAGATGGGGGGGGGGTGAAGACCTAAGGCTAATACATCTCCCCCCCACCCCCGCTTCCTCCCACCCATTTATCTGCCCTCTCCCCCGCCCTGCCCGCCCCTCGGTCCAGGACACAGTGACCGGACAAGATCCACGCGTCAGCTGGGCCGCGGTTCTGCGTGGCGTCTCTGTCCCGGCCTCTTCCCCTGACGCGGGGTCAACCCCGACTGCTTTTTGATCTCGCCCGCTCGCACACACCCGCACATGCAAGCACACGCGTGTACAACTCAGCCCTTTTCCTCCTCCCCTCCCACCCCGCTTCTTAAAGTGACGGTGTCCCCCCCCACGCGGACACCCCCCCACCCACCCTCGTCCACGAGCCTCTCGGCCCCTTCCCCAAATCGCCCCCCGGGGCCTCGGGCCTTGGGAACGGGCCTTTTCCTGTCGGAGGAGGCCTGGCTGGGCCTGGTGTCACAGGAGTAAACAAACTACCTCACGTCTGAGGGTGAGCGCCGTATTTACCTCTCCAAGAGGCCGAGCCAACCGGTGACTCACCTCCCCGGCCGCGGCCAGCCGGTCCTCGGCTCCTCCCGGGTCCCCGGCATCCAGCCCCCTCCCACTCGGGAACCCCGGAGTCCGGCCGGCCCCGCTCCCGGCCTTGCGTGGAGCCCTGCACGCCCGGGTTCCCCTGGAGATGGCTAGCGCATCCCTCCCTCCACCCCCGCGCAGGGACACAACCCCCGGGCTTCACGGAGGGTGACCCACTCGTGGAGGGGTGGCCGCAGTCCACCCAGCCAGGAACCCAAGGCAGCCGCTCCAGAGTGCCCCGACCGGAGAGATTCGGGTAGCCTGGCATCACGCACACACGCGGGTGTTCCAGGGGGTCCCCTCGACCCGAAGCAGACAACTGCAGAAGCAAACGGCCAGAGAAGGACACCCGGCCCGCCCACCTGCTCCTCCCCAGCACCTGACTTCCATCCACTTCGAGTCCATTTGGAAACCGGTCTGCGGTCGACAGGGGGCTGCCAGGATGGAAGGACCCTTCCCATTCCCCCCAACCCCCGAAAGGGCCTCAACAACCTGGGGATGGGGGAACAGTACAGTGCTCTGTACCGCTTAGTACTGCTTACACAGCGCTTAGTCCAGTGCTCTGCACACAGTAAGCGCTCAATAAATATGAATGAAAGGAATAACAATAATAATAAAGGTATTAGTTAAGTGCTTACTCCGACTTGTACTTCCCAAGCGCTTAGTACAGTGCTCTGCACACAGTAAACACTCAATACATACGATTGAATGAAAGGAATAACAGTAATAATAATAAAGGTATTAGTTAAGCGCTTACTGCGGGCCAAATATTCATTCATTCAATCGTATTTATTGAGCCCTTACAGTGTGCAGAGCACTGGACTAAACGCTTGGAAAGTGCAATTCGGCAACATATAGAGGCAGTCCCTACCCAACAACGGGCTCACAGTCTAGAAATACTGTTCTAAGCACTGGGCTAGATACAAGGTCTTTGGGTTGCCCCGCGTGGGGCTCACAGTCTTAATCCCCATTTTATATCTGAGAGAACTGAGGCCCAGAGAAGTGAAGTGACTTGCCCAAAGTCACACAGCAGACAAGTGGTGGAGTCGGGATTAGAACCCACGTCCTCTGACTCCCAAGCCCGGGCTCTTGCCACTGAGCCACGCTGCTTCTCTAGACTAGAGGCGAGGGGAGGGGGTGGGGTGGGGGGTGGAGGGAACCTGAGGCGGGCGTGGAAGGGGTTAAGGCGGCAGCTGCCAGGCCCGGCTTCTGCTAAGCAGTTTGGTTTGAGGGCTTCGTGCAAATGCCGAGCCGGGAGGCGGCGGGCGGGCAGACTCGGTGGAGACTCTTGCCTTTTATTAGGGCAGGGCTGCCAGCAAAGGGAGAAAAAAGACCCGGCGCGGGAGGGAGGGCGGAGAGAGCATCGCCTGCAGATAAAAGCGTGTTGTAAGCGCTCAAATACCGCCGGATCCTCCCGACCGTGGGCTGGGCCTGCAGCTCAGGCTGGCTTGGCGGCCCCAGTGACCTGGCTTTGGGGTCAGCTCCGCCCCCTGACCTCCCTCTCCCCCCCCCAACCCGCCAGTACCCCTCCTCTGATTCTTCCAGCTCACCTTGCCCCAGACCCTCCCCTGTCCTACACTGGGAATAGGGGAAGGCGGGAGATGAGATGGGAGGATGGGGGAGGAGGGATTTGGGGAAGGGGAGGAAAGGAGAAGAGGTGAGATGGGCAGTAGGGGTGAGGGATGGAGGGAGGGAGATGAGGTGGGAGGATGGGGAAGGAGGGATTTGGGGAGGGGGAGGAGTGGTGAAGAGATGAGATGGGCAGCTGGGGTGAGGGAGGGAGATGAGGTGGGAGGATAAGGGGAAGGGATTTGGGGAGGGGGAGGAAGGGAGAAGAGGTGAGATGGGCAGCAGGGGTTGGGGGGGAGATGAGATGGGAGGATGGGGGAGGGATTTGGGGAGGGGAGGAAGGAAGAAGAGGTGGAGGGGGAGGGATTTGGGGAGAGGGAGGAAGGAAGAAGAGGTGGAGGGCGAGGGAAGGAGAAGAGGCGTGGGGGTGGAGAGCCGGGGTTTTTGAAGAAGCAGAGTCTGGGAGTGGGAAGGGAAGGGCCGAGGGTGGCTGGGGTTGGCAGAGGAGGGAGCGGGTGAGCCAGGGGCACAGTGGGTGGCGTCCCGCCGGGGCTGGAGAGGGCGGGCGCCTGCTGTGAACGCCTCTGGGGTGGGGCTGCTTTGGGCAGGGCTGGCACCGGCTTGGGAGCCCAGGTCTCCCCAGCCAGCTACACCTGTCCTGACTCTTTTACGCCCCCTCCCAGGTAGAGATTCTTCCGGCTGGCCCGCCCACCCATCTGATCGGCCCACCTACCCTTGTTAGAGCCGCATTTCTGGGGCTACTAGGGGCCTTGGTCTGTCCCAGCTCTCTGACCAATCAGTCAGTCATATTTATTGAGCACTTACTGTGCGCACATCACTGTACTAAGTGCTTAGGAGAGTGTAGTACAACAACAGACATTCCCTGCCCACAATGAGCTTACATTCTAGAGGGGGAGATGGACATTAATAGAAATAAATGTTACAGGGAGCCCACAATGAGCTTTCAGTCTAAAGGGACTGTAGCGCTTTCAGTCTAAAGGGACTGTAGCCAAGCCCCCTTCCACCAGCCAATCTTTCCCCCTTCTCCTGGGTCCCACGGGTTCAGAGATAAATGTCAGCCACAGGACAAAGAGACCCCCACCCCCCAACAATGGTTTTGCTGCCACTTCCAGCCCCTTTCCAGCATTGGCTTTGGGGCCATCGCATGACGTAGTGGGTAGAACACAGGCCTGGGAGTCAGCAGGTCGTGGGTTCTAATCCAAACTCTGCCACCTACCTATAATGTGACCTTGGGCAAGTCACTTAACTTCTCGGTGCCTCGGTTACCTCATCTATCAAAAGGGGATTGACACTGGGAGCCCCACATGGGACTGGGACACAACCTGATTTGCTTGTATCTACCCCAGTGCTTGGTATAGTGCCTGGCACACAGAAATCACTTAACAAACACTATAATCATTATTATTATTAGAGGGCTCCCTGATTTCTTCCAGAGCCCAGCCAGCTCACCCACAGGGACTGTGTGCCACATGCCCTGAGACTGGGGGTCCCCTGCCTGTTTGGTGGCAGGGCTCTGGGAGGAGCAACCCCTCATTCATTCAGTTGGTCATATTTACTGAGCGCTTATTGTGTGCAGAGCACTGTACTAAGCACTTGGGAGAGTAGAATACAAAAATAAACAGGCACTTTGCCTGGCCACTGAGAGCTTACAGTCTGGTGGGGGAGACAGACAATACAAATAAGTAAATTACAGATATGTACATAAGTGCCGTGGGGATGGGAGGGGGTAAGAACAAAGAGAGCAAGTCAGGACAACACAGAAGGGAGTGGGAGAAGAGAAAAGGGGGGCTTAATCTGGGAAGGCCTCTTGGAGGGGACGTGCCTTCAATAAGGCCTTGGAGTGGGTTGTGATGGTGAGGGGGCGGGAGAGTAATTGTCTCCATCGGATTTGAAGAGGGAGGACTTTCCAGGCCAGAGGAGGAGGGTAGCACACCTTTGGTGGGGGTGTGCAGGTGAGGAGGCTTGGCATTGGCTAGCAGAAGCCCAATCTGGCTAGAGTCTTCCAGGGTCAAGCCCCTGCTTCCTGCTCCCCATCTAGACTGAAAGCTCCTTTTGGGCAGGGAACAAATCTACCAGCTCTATTATATTGTTCTCTCTCAAGCATTTAGTACAGTGCTCTGCGCACAGTAAGTGCTCAATAAATAGTGTTAATTGACTGATTGATTGATTGCTCCCCCTCCAATAGGATAGAAATCTCAACTTGCTCTTCCATCCTACCCTAGGTCCTCCTACTGGCCTGTGGTTTGACCTTGGGAAAGTCACTTAATTTCTCTAGGACTCAGTTTTCTCATTTGTAAAATACCCATTTGCCCTCCCACTTAGGCTCTTAGCTTCATGTGGGACATGAACTGTGTCCACCCTGATTATCCTCTATCTACCCCATCACTTAGCCCAGTGCTTGGAACATAGCAAATACTTAAATGCCACAATTATTATGGTGATGCCATCTTACTCTTCCATCATTCCCCTTGGAATCTGGAGGGGCCTGAGGGCTCCCAGGACTGCACCAACAGAACTATCGGTGTGGGGGGGGGGGAAGGGGGGGTTGGGGGGGGGAGACAGTCCACAACTGCGGGGGTTCCCCTCCCCCTACTCCCCCTGCCTCAGTCTCTTCATGTGGTTCCTTCCCCTACCTGAGCAGGGGCCTGAGGGTAGCAGGCTTTGGAGTGGTTACATCAAGCAGGCCTCATTGCATCAGCCCCGGCCCCCCGGGGGGACAGGCCTACGTGAGGGGAGGGGGAGAGGATCCCCGGGGGTGGGGCATCTGGGTGGTGGGGGGCAGGGGGAGGGGCAGAGAAGAGGGGAGACCCAGCATTCCCCTGTCCTGTGTGTTCCCGGCTCTAATTGCAAGCCTTAATCACCTTAATGAGCTGTTTACCCACCTTGGTGGGAGCTGAGCTGCGATCTGCCAGAACTGCCAGAGAGGTTCACTACCAGCCTCCTTCCGGCCTGGGAAAAGGCGGTGGGGGCCGGGGTTGGGGGTAGAGAAAGGTGTTAGGCCCAGGCATGGGGGTGCTGGGCCTGGGGCAGCCCCAACGGGGAGGCCCCAGCCCAAACTCTGGGCTGGCTTGAACTTCAGGTCCCCAGGGAGCGTGATTCAAATGGAAAGGGGGAAGACGAGGCCCACTCGATTCCAGAGGAGGAGGGAGGAAGCCCGGCGCGTGACCCCCCCGGGGCTGGGACTGACTCAACCCTGGGCCGTGGGCTTGTTGTCCATTCTGCTTTGGCAGCGCCCGCCGGCGGGGGGGCTGAGTCACACTCCCCCTTTCCCCTCATCCTACCCGCTGGGCCCTGGACCGGCAGCCAGGTCAGGGTCCTGGACTGCACAGGGAGGTGGCAACTTCATGGAGACAGGGGGCTGGACCTGGTGACCTTTGGGGGGCTGGACCTGGGCTGTGTGGGTGTCAGGGTGAGTGAAACCGGACTCCTGCGTCCAACCCCTCTGTTCCCTCCTCCACCCTGTTCTTGCCCCCTTTCAGCCTCCACCTCCCTAACAGGTCGACAAAGGGCTAGAGTGGTGGTAGGGGGCAGCCCCCACCCCAAGAAAGGAATCAGACCAGAGCAGGAGCTGGAGCAGCAGTTAGGACTCAAGGCCTGGACTAGGAGAGGCAGGGGAAAAGCTGGGAGATGGTGGATCATTTCGACCTTCACAACATGGCTAAAATCCATCCTTTCATTCATTCAATCATATTTATTGAGCGCTTACTGTGTGCAGAGCACTGTACTCCATCCAAACTGCTACCACATTAATCCGATCACTCATCTTCCCCTTACCCTCGATTACTGTATCAGCCTCCTTGTTGACTTCCCTGCCTCCTGTCTCTCTACTCCAGTCCATACTTCACTCTGGTCTCTACAGAATTGTTCGGGACATGTTTCCCCACTACTCAAGAAACTGCAGTGGTTGCCCATCCACCTCCACATCAAACAGAAACTCCTCATCGTTGCCTTTAAAGCACTCAATCACCTTTCCCCCTTCTTCCCCACCTAGCTACTCTCCTACTACAGTCCAACCCACATACTTTCCTCCTCCAATACCAACCTTCTCACTGTACCTCCATCTTGTCTATCTCACTACGGACCTCTAGCCCATGTCCTGCCTCTGAACTGGAACGCCCTGCCTCGCTCCCTTAGAGAAGCAGCGTGGCTCAGTGGAAAGGGCCCGGGCTTTGGAGTCAGAGGTCATGGGTTCAAATCCTGGCTCTGCCAATTGTCAGCTGTGTGACTTTGGGCAAGTCGGTTAACTTCTCTGTGCCTCAGTTCCCTCAACTGTAAAATGGGGCTTAAGACTGTGAGCCCCCGTGGGACAACCTCATCACCTTGTAACCTCCCCAGTGCTTAGAACCAACAAAGCGCATAGTACAGTGCTCTGCACACAGTAAGCACTCAATAAATACAATTGAATGAATGAACAGGCCCCAACCTGCCCACCCCACTTTGCCTGTGGATTGCTCCAGGCTCTGGATTTGACTGAAAAAAAAAATGCATGGGGGAAGAAGGGGAGAGGGGAAAGAGGAGGGAAGCGGGGCATAAAGAAAGTTCATGGGGGACACAGAAAGACAAAGAGGAAGAAAGACAAGGACACTGAGAGAGACAGGAATTGAGATGGGAGAGACATTGTCACAGACAGAGAGGCAGAGACAGGCAGAGCAATGGTCAGAACAGAGTGACGGAGGGAGGGAGAGAAGAAGAAGCATGGCTTAGTGGCAAGAGCATGGGCTTGGGAGTCAGAGGACATGGGTTCTAATCCCAGCTCTGCCACTTACTGGCTGTTTGACCGTGGGCAAACCACTTCACTTCTCTGTGCCTCAGTTACCTCTTCTGCAAAATGGGGACTAAGACTGTGAGCCCCACGTGGGACAACCTGATTTCCTTGACTCTACCCCAGCACTTGAACAGTGCTTGGCACGTGGTAAGCGCTTAACAAATACCATTCTTGTTATTGTTATTATTATTGTTGAAACGGGTGTTGGGGGACACACAGTGAAAAAGGCAAACAAATCTTTGGTGAAGGGTAGAGGAAATCCTCCTTGCCAGTTTAGCTGGATAGGGGTGGTCTCTGGGGGAACAGTCTAGGTGGATGGGGTAATCCCTTATTTATTATTGTATCATACTCTCCCAAGCACTTAGTACAGTGCTCTGCACACAGTAAGTGCTCGATAAATACGATTGAAACAATGAATGAATGAACTGGACAGGATAGTTTCTGGAGGGACAGTCCAGTTGCATGGGGTGGACTCTGGGGTTACAGCCTACCTGCAAGAGGGATGTTGTCTCCGGACAGTATAGTTGGAAGGGGTGGTCTATGGGGGAGATAGTCTAGCTGGATAAGGTGGTCTCTGGATGGTCAGTCTAGCTGGAGTGGTCTCTGGGAGGACAGTCTGGCTGGGTGATGATGATGATGATGATGGTATTTGTTAAGCACTTGCAATGTGTACAGCACTGTTTTAAATGTTGATCCAGATACAAGTGAATCAGGTTGGTCGCAGTTCCTGTCCCACAAGAAGCTCATGGTCTTAATCCCATTTTGCAGATGAGGTAACTGAGACACAGAGAAGTTAAGTGACTTGCCCAAGGTAACACAGCAAAGTGACAAAGCCAGGATTAGAACCCAGGTCCTTCTAACTCCCAGGCCTGTGGTCTATCCACTGTGCCACACTGCCTCTGGTGCATGGGTGGGGTGGTCTCTGAGGGGACAATCTAAATGGGCGGGCTGGTCTCTGGAGAGACAGTCCAGCTGGGCCACGTGGTCTCTGGGAGTCTCTGATCCCTGGCAACGGAAAGCCTCCCTGTCTTACTGAATCCAGTGCCAGGAACCTTGCCAGCAGAGCAAACCGCAACGTTTTACACAAATCGGAAAAAGCTGGAGTGAGCAGGAGGGGAGAGAAACTCCCATCCATCCTTCCTGACACAGAGTCTGGGGAGAGTTACAGGAAGCTGAACGTGGTTCCAGAGGGGGCTAACAAGGGCTGTTAACAGCCATTAAATGTTTAGGTTTCTTGATGAGGAACAGATTCAGCCAACATCTCCAAGCTCACCACCTCCGAGGATCTCCAAGCCCTCTGTGGCATTTTGTGATTCCTCCTTTTCGACCTGGGTGTCCCCAGCTGGTGTTGGGGAGAGATACAGTTGTCTGGGGCTAATGATGGGGTTGGGGGAGTGGGTAATAATAACAATAATAATTATTATTGTATTTGTTAAGCACTTACTATGTGTCATGCACTGTTCTAAGCACTGGGGTGATACAAGCTAATCAGGTTGGACACTGTCCCAGGTGGCGCTCACAGTCTCAATCCCCATTTTACAGATGAGATAACTGAGGCACCAAGAAGTGAAATGACTTGCCCAAGTTTGTTTGTTGTTTTTGGACTATACTCTCCCAAGCACTTAGTACTGTGCTATGCACACAGTAAGCGCTCAATAAATATAATTGAATGAATGAACAAGGTTACACAGCAGACAAGTGGAGGAGCCGGGATTAGAACCCAGATCCTTCTGACTCCCAGGCCTGTGCTCTATCCACTAGGCCACGTTGGCTGGAACTGGGGCTGGGGTGGGGGATGCAGTTGGGCATGCTCAGGGAGGGAGCGCGAGCCAATCAGTTCATTACCGCTGCCAGCAGACTCAGGAGTCTGGCGGGACTCCAAGCTAAAGCATTGGGTTGGAATATCCATTCTTACAGGTTCTTGCCGCCAGCCTCATTTCTTATTTGGTTCACCTTGTTTCTTTCCAACCACAGCCAGACGAGCCCCTCCATGTGTGGCCGGCCTATGGGAGTTCGGGGAGGGACCCCTGCCCACTGCTCTTATGTCTGCAGAGGGCCAAACCAGATGGAATTGGTCATTGGCAGCAAGAAAGCATTAGGAGAGGGAGAAGGAAGAACTTCCTAATAGCTTGGGTGTCCATCTTGGTCCAGCTTGGAGGGATGGTTACAGCTTGGGGTTCAACTTAGGGCTCCAGCTTGGGTGGTGGGGGCGGGGAGGGTGTCCAGCTCAGTAAGAGGGGACTGGGGCAAGGCAGAAATGCCATCGTCCCTGGTAATTGTTAAAGGGAGAAAAGACATCAGCCTGGGCACTGAAGCTTAGGGCTGGACCAGATCACCTTTTGAAATGTCACCCAGCTCTGAGAATCAACTGACCACTCCAGGATTTGTTACCTCTCCTGTTCTTACTGCATGACTTAACAGTACATATCTCTGGGCCTTGGTTCCCTCATCTGGGAAATGGGGATTAGGAGTGAAGCAGCCTGGCTCAGTGGAAAGAGCCTGGGCTTTGGAGTCAGTGGTCATGGGTTCAAATCCCGGCTCCTCCAACTGTCAGCTGTGTGACTTTGGGCAAGTCACTTCACTTCTCTGGACCTCAGTTGCCTCATCTGTAAAATGGGGATTGACTGTGAGCCCCCGGTGAGACAACCTGATCACCTTGTAGCCTCCCCAGTGCTTTCCACATAGTAAGTGCTTAATAAATGCCATTATTATTATGTGGGACAGGGACTGTGTCCTACCTGATTAATTTGTATCTACCCCAGCACTTAGTGCCTGGCACATAGTAAGCACTTAACAAGTATCATAATTATTAATAAATATCAGTGATTGGTGGATTGAGGTGGTCTTGTGGGTGGCAGGAATGGAGCCAGAGGGAGGAGTAGAGTAGGGAGGCGCTCCAGCAGCCCAAAGGGTGCAGAACCAGTGAAGAGGTGGCTGGAATGCAGGTAGGGGCAGCGGGGGGATTTGGGTTGGGGGATCTGGGTTGAGGGGCGGGGAAACAGGGGTGGCAGTTTGGATGAGGGAAAAAGCCACATGAGGCTTATGGCATGTGCAGCTGCCTGGGCCACAACACCTTTGTGCCTCGAGGCGGGTATGTCTTCCCTGTGAGCTCCCGTCTCCAGCGACAGATCAGAGGCGCCAGACTCCACCTAGAGTTTATAGTTTCATTTGGGATCTGTCCTTAACCGAGGAATCTGGGAATCCAGAATCATCTGGTCCAGCCTCCTGCCTCCAGGCAAGGTAACGCCCAATAATAATAATAATTGTGGTATTCATTAAGCGCTTACTATGTGTCAAGCACTGTAATAAGCACTGGGACAGATACAAGAGAATCGGGTCCTACTTGGTGTTTGCGGTCTAAGTAGGAGGGAGAGCAGATACTGAGCAGCAGCAAGGTGTAGGGGATAGAGCTAAGGCCTGGGAGTCAGAAGGTCATGGGTTCTAATCCCACTCTGCCACTTGTCTGCTGTGTGATCTTGGGTAAGTCATTTCTCTGGGCCGCAGTTACCTCATTTGTAAAATGAGGATTGGGACTGTGAGCCTCACGTGGGACGGGGAATGTGTCCAACCCAATTTGCTTTTATCTACCCCAGCACTTCGTATAGTGCCTGGCATGGAGTAAGAGTTTAAAAAACACCATAATTATTATTATATTGAATCCCCATTTTACAGATGATGGGACTGAGGTCCAGAGAAGTGAAGTGGCTTGTCCAAACTTATAATAATAATAACTGTGGCATTTGTTAAGCGCTAACTTTGTGCCATGCAATGTTCCAAGTACTGGGGTAGATGCAAGGTAGTCGGTTGGACGTAGTCCCTTTCCCACATAGGGCTCACAGTCTTAATCTCCATTTTACAGATGATGGCACTGAAGCAGAGAAGTGAAGTGACTTGCCCAAGGTCACACAGAAGACAAGTATCAGAACCTGGATTAGAACCCAAGCCCAAACCAGTCAGGACCCACAGATGCCTGGGAACAGGGAGGGTTTGCCCTCCTGATCCAATGTTGTCTCTCTCTGGTGCTCAGGAATTCTTTCAGGAGTCTCAACCACTTCTCTATGGGTGCAATTGTAGCCCATTTCCTCTTGTCTCCGAGGACCTAGGAAACAGATCAGTAACCCCCAGAGGCAGTAGAGGCTGTAATTATAATTATTACAGTATTTGTTAAGCGCTTACTATATGCCAGGCACTGTACTGAGCCCTGGGGTGGAATAAAACCAATCAGGTTGGACACAATCCCTGTCCCGCTTAGGGCTCACGGTCTTAATCTCCATTTTACAGATGAGGTAACTGAGGCACAGAGAAGTGAAGTGACTTGCTCAAGGCCACACAGCAGACAAGTGGTAGAGCCAGAATTAGAACCATGTTTTAAATGGCATTTGTTAAGTGCCTACTATGTGCCAGGCGCCCTACTCAGCACTGGGGTAAATACAAAATGATCAGGCTGCACCCAGTTCATGTCCTATGTGGGACTCACAGTCTTAATCCCCATTTTAGAGATGAGGCAATGAGGCCCGGAGCAGTGAAGTGACTTGCCCAAGGTCACACAGAAGACTAAAGGCAGAGCTGGGATTAGAACACAGGTCCTCTGACTCCCAGGCCAATGCTCTTTCAACTAGGCTATCCTGCTTTGCTTTCCCGTCATCATGCTCTTTCCAACAGAATCCATCAATCTTGGCAGGCAATCTGTCTTCCCTAGGTATAAAGCCCTGGTCTGAATTCTGAGGAGGAGAGAAGCAGCGTGGCCTGGTGGATGGACTCGGAAGGCCCGGGAGTCGGAAGGACCTGGGTTCTAATCCCAGCTCTGCCACTTATCTGCTGCGTGACCTTGGGCAAATCACTTCACTCCTCTGGGCCTCAGTTCTCTCAGCTGTCAAATGGGGATTAAGCCTGTGAGCCCCATGTGGGACAGAAACTGTGCCCAACCTGAGTGCATAGTCCAGTGCTTGGCACGTACTAAGTGCTTAACAAGTACCATGTTTATTAAGTACTACAATTATTATTATTAATGACATGTACTCAAGAGATAGAGTCATGTAAGTACGGAGGTCAGGGGGTGGGGCTCCGGGTGAACTGAACAATGCCTTCCCCGTTCCTCTTTCCCAAACCACAACCTGCTCTCCCTTCGGATCTTTCCAAAAAATGTCCACTGTAGGGTGCCTTCACTGACTTCTCCCTCCTCCTCCTCCTCCTCCCTCCACCCAGCTCATCTGGTAGCACCAAACCCTCCAGCTACTCAACACTTATGTGGATTCTGCTAAGCTTATGTAGAGATTTCTGCTATTTACCTTGGACTTTTTATCTGATTGTATGTTTATGTCAGCGCCTCCCTGCCCCCGCAAGAAGATCTGGACTCCTCCCTCCGTGCCATAATGGAAAGAGCATGGGACTGGGTGTCAGGAGACCTGGGTTCTAGTCCCAGCCCTGACACGTGCCTACTGTGTGATGTACTACAAGTCATTTTGCCTCTCTGGGCCTCAGTTTCCTCCTTGGTTAAATGGGGATAAAACACCTGCTCCTTCTCCCCGTTAAATGGTGGGATGGGGATGGTGTCTGATTTGATTATCTGAAGCTGCCCTAGAGCTTTACCCAGTGCTCGGCACATAGTAAGGGCTTAATAAACATCATTGATGCGGATGGGTTCTTGGTCTAACTGTTGGTAAAATGGGGTGGTGATTAGACAGACGGAGATTGCTAGTGACAGCACACAGCCAGCGGGGAGGATACGTGTAATTATACGTGTAATAGAGACAGACCTAGGAGATTGTGGGGAGGGGGCTACACTGCTTGGAGAGAGGGGGCCCAGATGGGGACATCCTGGAAGACTGCCAGGAGGAAGTGGGCCTTCAGGGGCATGGGTTAGAGGTTAGCAGAAGATGGGGGTCAAGGAGCCACCAATTCTTTTCCTCGGGTGATTCTGCTCCTTCTCTGTGTGTCCTCCCCCTCCCCTCCCAGCCCCCCGCCCCCCGTCTCCTTGGCCCTGGTGTCTTGCACAAACAGGCGCTTCCAGACGTAGTCTCTTCCTCTGGGCTGCAAGTTAGGACCTGCCAGCCAGGGACACCCCCTCCCAGCCCCTGTGGCGGGGAATTCTTTGCTAAAACAGATCCCGGTGGTGAGCAGCAGGGAACGCCCCCCCCCCCCCCCCCCCCCCCCCCCGCTCTCCACCCCTGCAGGCCCCTGGTCACATGCTCTGGGACTAAGGAGCTTGCAAGGAGGGGTTGCAGTAATCACCCCTTCTCCCTTCCTTTTCCCACCTCCCCCATCGAAAGGCTCCAGTATGGAGGGACAGGGCAACTGAGTTCTTTCTGACCTCAGATCAATGGCTTTCTGGTTCTCCTGGGTCTCCTTTTATCCAACCTGGGAAATGGGGAGAGAGGTCTCAGTACCCTGGATAGGATGGGTGGAGAATGAAGACATGAGGTTGGCATGGGCCTGGGGATAGAGGGCTGCTTCCAGGCAGGATGACATAGTGGATAGAGCATGGGCCTGGGAGTCAGAAGATCATGGGTGCTAATCCCGGCTCCACCACTTGTCTGCTGTGTGACTTGGGCAAGTCACTTCACTTCTCTGGGCCTCTGTTACCTCATCAAGAAAATGGGGATTGAGACAGTGAACCCCATATGGGATAGGGACTGTGTCCAACCCAATTTGCTTATACCTACCCCAGTGCTTAGTACAGTACCTGGAATATAGTAAGTGCTTAACAAATACCATAATAATAATTATTATTATTGTTCAAACAGCCATCACCCTTGCCCCTATCCTCAAGTACAAGATTCTACAATCTCCCTGCACATCCACGGGGGCTTGGGGGCGGGGGAATTGCAGTAGCCCCCGGCCCCCATTCCCATCAAAAGGCTCTAGTATGTAGGAACAGGGCAACTGAGTTCTTTCTGACCTCAGACCACTGGTTTTCTTTTTCTCCCGGGCATCCTTTTATCCAAACTGGGAAATTTATTCATTCATTCAATTGTATTTATTGAGCGCTTACTGTGTGCAGAGCACTGTACTAAGTGCTTGGGAAGTACAAGTTGGCAACATACAGAGATGGCCCCTACCCAACAACAGGCTCACAGTCTAGAAGGGGGAGACAGACAAGCAAAAAAAACATATTAACAAAATAAAATAAATAGAATAAATATGTACAAATAAAATAGAGTAATAAATACGTACAAACATATATACATATATACAGGTGCTGTGGGGAGGGGAAGAAGGTAAGGGCGGATGGGGAGGAGGGGGAGAGGAAGGATGGAGCTCAGTCTGGGAAGGTCTCCTGGAGGAGGTGAGCTCTCAGTAGGGAAAATGGGGGAGGATCCCCCCTAGGCCCAATGCCTGAGGCTCACTCTGCCCACTGTGGAGAGAGATCTCAGCATCCAGAGTAGGATGGATGCAGAATGAATACATGAGGATAGGCATGACCCTGGGGGTGGAGGGCTGCTTCTGGGCAGGACCACCCTCCCCTTCAGACAGCCATCTCCCCCCCACCCCGTGTCCCCCTAACTCTATCCCCAAGAACAAGATTGCACAATCCCCCAGCACATCCTCCTCTGGGTGTTAGCCCAACCTGCATCACCAGGCTGTTTTTGATGCTGATGAATATGACCCAAGGAAATCAGCTTGCTTAATCCAGAGCAAGGGAGACTTAGCTTAGATGTTAGGAAGAACTTTCAGGTAGTAAGGGTTATACAGCCCTGGATTGGTGAGCCCGTTGTTGGGTAGGGATTGTCTCCATTTGTTGTCGAATTGTACTGTCCAAGCGCTTAGTATAGTGCTCTGCACACAGTAAGCGCTCAACAAATATGGTTGAATGAATGAATGAATTTGGGGCATTAAGGAATATTATGCAATTTCCAACTCAGCAATATTAATAATGACATGGAGATATTTCTTAAGCGCTTTCTAGTTGCCAGGCACTGTACTAATATAAGATAACCAGGCCAGATGCAGTCCCTGTCCCACATGGGGTGCACAGTCTAGGGGGAAGGGAGAAGAGGTATTCACCTCTATTTTACAGATGAATAACCTGAGACACAGAGAAGGAAGTGTCTTGCCCAAAGTCACACAGCATGTAAATGGCAGAGCTGGGATTAAAACCCAGGTCCTCTGACTTCCAAGCCCAGGCTCTTTCCACTAGGCTAGACTCAGATGCCTGGGAGAGGTAACACTCTTGACTTGGCTCATTTTAGGTGCGCTAGGCCAAGATGGCGGTGGCGGGAAAGGCGGCTCAGGTGGGAGACAGAGGGAGAAGGAGGATGATGGATGGCTGATGGAGCGGGAATGGTTTGCCTCTCCGGGGCTCCCCAGGGAGGGAGGGAGGATTAAGAATAATAATAATAATGATGGTATTTGTTCATTTATTCATTCAGTCGTATTTATTGAGCGCTTACTGTGTGCAGAGCACTGTACTAAGTGCTTGGGAAAGCACTTCAGGAGGCCTTCCCAGACTGAGCCCCCTCCTTCCTCTCCCCCTCCTCCCCGCCTTACCTCCTTCCCCTCCCCTCAGCACCTGTATATATGTATATATGTTTGTACGTATTTATTACTCTATTTATTTATTTTACTTGTACATATCTATTCTATTTATTTTATTTTGTTAATATGTTTTGTTTTGTTCTCTGTCTCCCCCTTGGGTTGGGTAGGGACCGTCTTTACATGTTGCCAACTTGTACTTCCCAAGCGCTTAGTACAGTGCTCTGTACACAGTAAGCGCTCAATAAATACAATTGATTGATTTTGCATTCAGGCAGAGGGCTGAATGAGATGACCTCTGGAAGACCCTAGGTCCCAGAGCCAATGAAAATCCTGTCTGCTTGAAGATGGAAAAAGGGGGTGATCAGAGACATCCGCACAAAATAATAATAACAATAATAATTGTGTTATTTGCTAAGTGCTTACTCTGTACCAGGCACTGTACTAAGTGCTGGGGTAGATACAAGGTTCTTGGGTTGGACACAGTCCCTGTCCCACCTAGGGCTCACAGTCTTAATAACTGTTTCCACCGCCTGTCTCCTCAACCTCAGCATGGTCTAGTGGAAAGAGCCTGGGCTTGGGAGTCAGAAGATGTAAGTTATAATCCTGGCTCTGCTACAAATCTGCTATGTGACCGTGGGCAAATCATTTCACTTTTCTGTGCCTCAGTTACCTCATCTGTAAAATGGGGATTGAGGCTGTGAGCCCCATGTGGGATAAGGACTATGTCCAACCTGATTACCTTGTACCTACCTCAGTGCTTGGAACAGTGCTTGACACATAGTAAGTACTTAAAGAAATCACAGTTGATATTATTGTTGTTATTATTACTGTTGCTACTAATAATTATTATTATTATTATTATCAGCTGGTGTTTGTTGAACTTCACCCCTGGGACAGGTCCTCTGGGTGGCAAAATGGAGAATACCTGTCTGTAGAGGCCTTTTTCCAGGAGCAGAATGGTTAATAGAGTATGTGTCCAGTAGTAAGAAAGACCTGGGCTCTAATCCCTGCTCCTTTACATATCTGCTGTGTGACCTTGGACAAGTCACTTTACTTGTCTCTGCCTCAGTTACTTCATCTATGAAATGGAGATTAACAGTGCGAGCCCCTTGTGAGACAGGGACTATGTCCAACCTGAATGACTTGTATCTTCCCCAGCGCTTAGAACAGTGCTTGGTACATAGTAAGCACTTAACAAGTACCATAATTATTATTTCCCTTCTGCCATGCTGGAAGGGCCAGGGTAGCGTGGTCAGATGAGGAGAAGGGGAAGTGGGGCAGACGAGGTCCCAGGGACAGGAGAGGAGGGAAAGAAGGAGGACGGAAAATGGAGAGGTGGAAATTGGATTTCTCCCGGTTTGTGTCCTGGGGAGCAGCTCTGGCCCTGAGGGTCCCCCCACCCCAGCCCCTCCCGGCCCTTGCGGTGGGCTTAGTGGGGAGGCAGGGGGGACGGTGGAGTGGGAACCCCATACTGGGCTCTGCCTGCCAGTCTCCGGCCCCATTAAAACCTGATTTGGGGTTTGAAGTTGGCGTTTTAATTGCCATATGAAATGGAGACCCTGTGGATTTGCCTTTAATTAGTCCACAATGAACTCGGAGTGAGGAGGGGCCCGGGAAGGAGAGAGGGCCTAAGACCAAAGATTTGGGCTGGACTGTGGGGAGGGAGAGAGGGAATGGGTTTAGTGAAACAAAGAAAACAAAAATCATAATAAAATTAGTGGGTTCTGGATGCTCCTTTATTCCTCCCTCTCTCTCCTCCCCCTCTTCTCACCAGGAAAATATTCCCAGGGAATAGATTTTGGAGCCAGGAAGGGGGACTGGGTGTGTATGTGTCTGGACTTGTGGGGGTGATTCTGTGTATAAATATGATTGATTGATTGATTGATTGTATGGGTGTCTTTGAATCTGTGCGTGTATGTAGATAGCTTGCATGTCTGTGTGTATGCCTTGGTATGTTTTTGTCAGTGAACATATACAGTATACAAGACTGTATGTCTCTTTATTCATGTGTGCATATGTGTGCATGTATGTGCACCTCTGCATATGTCTCTGGGCTTATCTGAGTGTAACATTTTCATCAGTGGCTTTATTACTGACTCCCTGTGTATGTGAATGTTTGTGTTTCTACCTGAGGGTATTTGCGTCTGTGCAATTATGTGTGTTACAAATATGTGAATATGTGTCTGTATATATGTACAAATGTGTGTTTTTGTTTCTGTATATGGGTCAATGTGTGCTTGTACCTGCGTATGCGTACATGGTGTGTTTCACATGAGTGTATGCATGAATGTGAATGAGAAGCAGCATGACATAGTGGATAGAGCTTGGGCCTGGGAGTCAGAAGGTCATGGGTTCTAATCCCAGCTCCGCTACTTGTCTGGAGTGTGATCTTGGGCAAGTCACTTCACTTTCATTCAATCATATTTATTGAGCGCTTATTGTGTGCAGAGCGCTGTACTAAGCGCTTGGGAAGTACAAGTCGGCAACATATACAGACGGTCCCTACCCACCAACGGGCTCACAGTCTATCTCTGGGCCTTGGTTACCTCATCTGTAAAATGGGGATTGAGAGTGTGAGCCCATGTGGTACAGGGACTGTGTCCAACTTGTTTGTATCCACCCCAGCACTTAGTACAGTGCCTTGCACATAGTAAGTCCTTAACAGATACCACAATTATTATTATGTGTTTCTTTATGTGCTTCAGTGTGCATCTAAGTGTATCTGTGTTTGTGGGTATGTGTGTTTATTTTTTGTGATTATATGTACATTCAGGAGAATTGTGTGTGTGTGTGTGTGTGTGTGTGTGTGTGCCTGTGTGTACATCCCTGTCTTTCCATTTAAGTTGTTTGTGGGTGCATCTATGTTCCCTGTGTATGGTTTATGTGTGCAACTGTGTACGTGTGTGTGTGTGTGTGTGTGTGTGTGTGTGTGTGTGTGTGTGTCTCTATGCCTATGTCTATGTGTATGGATTTGGTGTTGCAATTCCATTTGGCTGTGAAGCATGCATCTAAGTGGGTTGGTGGTGGGAGGTAGAAGGAGGGGCCTAGCCTGTGCCCCGAGCCCCATTTCATCTGGTCGCCCAACCCAGGCCCCAAGCCAGCTGGCCAGCAGGGTCCTGTTCATGGCAGAGCCAGGCTGGGGTCCTCTCTCTGGGATCCCTGGACTAGACTTGGGGGAGGGGGTAGACTCCATCACCTTGCCCCCTCTTATGTCAACTTGCTACTCTCTAACTTCAACCCAGCCCGCACACTTCGCTCCTCTAATGCCAACCTTCTCACTCTGCCTCAATCTCGCCTATCTCACAGCCAATCCCTCACCCATATCTTTCCTCCTCAAATCCGACAGATAATGACTCTCCCCCACTTCAAAGCCTTATCAAAGGTACATCTCCTTCAGGTGGCCTTCCCTGATTAAGACCCCCTCCCCACCCCCCCGCAACTTTCCTCTTCTCCCATTCCCTTCTGCGTGGCCCTGACTTGATCCCATTGTTCTTCCCCCCTCCCAGCTCCACAGCACTCATGTACATATTTGTAATTTATTCATATTAATGTCTGTCTCCCCTCCTCTAGACTGTAAGCCCATTTGGGCAGAGAATGTCTCTGTTTATTCCTATATTGTACTCTCCTGAGCACTTAGTACAGTGCTCTGCACTTAATAAGCACTCAATAAATAGCTCTTAGAACACTGCTTTGCACATAGTAAGTGCTCAATAAATGCCATTATTATTATTATTATTATTATTATTAAATAAGACTGACTGACTGACTGAATGAATGAATGGGTGGTCTTGGCATCTGGTTCCAACCAAGGAGCCTCCAATGAGGGGCTGGGGACTTGAGGGGAGGTAGTGACCCCCATACATAGATGGGGATGAGGTCAGGGGCTGAATTTTGTTGCTGAATTGTACTTCCCAAATGCTTAGTAGAGTGTTCTGCACATAGTAAGAGCTCAATTAATACAATTGAATGAATGAAGGAAAGTGGCAGAGAGGATGGAATGGAGATCAGGCAAGGTTTGGGTGGGGGAGGAGGCTGAACTGAGGGAAGATTAACCCTTCTGGACCTGAAGGGCCTTTTTCGATCGCCAGTAAATTGCTGAAAGCTGGTAGAGTTTGATTGGCCGATATTGGGACTCCTGGACATTACTTCTATTCTATTCGAGAAGAAAACTGGACTCAGACCAGATGGCAGGGAATGAATGCCAGGAGAGTTTATCTGGGAGAGTAGGGATCTGGAGCCGGTGTGTGCGAGGTAGAGACAGGCAGCACGGCCTAGTTGTTAGAGCTCTGGCCAGGGAGTCAGAGTGCTTGGAACAGTGCTTGGCACACAGTAAGCGCTTAACAAATACCATCATTGTTATTATTAAGAACATGGGTTCTAATCCTGGCTCTGTCACTTGTCTGTTGTGTTACCTTGGGCAAGACACTTCACTTCCCGGGGCCTCAGTTCCCTCATCTGTAAAATGGGGATTAAGACTGTGAACCCCATGCGGGACAGGGACCATGTACAACCTGATGATCTTGTATCTAACCCTGTCGTTCAGTCAGTTGTATTTATCGAGTTCTTACTGTGTGCAGAACACTGTACTAAGTGCTTCAGAGAATACAGTATAACAATATAACAGTTAACAGGCAAGTTTCCTGATCACATCCAAGCACCCAGTGCTTAGTACAGTACCTGACAATAAGAGCTTAACAAATACCACTTAAAAAATAGAATCATGGCTAGAGGAGGAAGAAGGGGAGAGACTCACCTTCAGGTGCCCCCTCACTTCAGGCCACCAGGCCAGGGGGAGAGAGCTGGAAAGGGAGCAGCAAGAGAACTCAGATTCATAGGCAAAACCAAACACTCTGGATTAGGTTGATTTTTCTCTGGGCTCATTCAGAGAGAGTAGGAGTCTACTGAACTAAAGCAAGCGGTGGCTCAATTATCCGGGGAATTGGACCCAATCTAGAGGACCAATCCAGATCATTGGGTCCAAGCAGATTATTTTGCCCGAATGATTCATTCATTTAATCAATCAATCAATCAATCGTATTTATTGAGCACTTACTGTGTGCAGAGCACTGTACTAAGCACTTGGGAAGTACAAATTGGCAACATATAGAGACAGTCCCTACCCAACAGCGGGCTCACAGTCTAGAAGGGGAAGACAGAGAACAAAACCAAACATACTAACAAAATAAAATAAATAAAATAGATATGTACAAGTAAGACAAATAAATAAATAAATAGAGTAATAAATATGTACAAACATATATACATATATACAGGTGCTCATATTTATTGAGTGCTCACTGTGTGTGAAGCACTGTACTAAGCACTTGGGAGGGTACGATACAACAATAAGCAGTCACATTCTTCTCTCTTTTCCTCCCTTGGCTGCAATCCATAGTGGGTGTTTTGCAGGTGGGGTGGCTGAGAGCCGGCCATCAGTGGCTAGGGTTCCAAGCTGGTAGAAGATGCTGAAAGGCCCCTTGAAGACCTCCAAGAAGGGGGATTGGGAAGTCCTTAAAAGGGATGTGACACCCCTGTCTCCCTTTCCCACTTCTAACCCACTTAGAGACCCAAACTTCACTGTCCCACTCCCTTAGACCACAAGCCTTCCGGCCCAGAGCTCCCCTGGAAGGAAAGCAGTGTGGACTAGTGGATAGACCACGGGCCTGGGAGTCAGAAAGGCCTGGGTTCTAATCCGGCTCTGGCACTTGTCTGCTGGGTGACTTTGGGCAAGTCACTTCACTTCTCTATGCCTCAGTTACCTTATCTGCAAAATGGGGATTGAAACTGTGAACCCCATGTGGAACAGGTACTGTGTCCAATCCAATCAGCAGGTGTTTTCCCCAGGGCTTAGTATAGTGCCTGGCACATAGTAAGCACTTAACAAATACTATTATTATTATTATCGTCATTATTAATAAACACCACTGATGGATTGGTTGATCCCCTAATTCTTCCTCTAGTCCCCTCTTCCAAAACCCCTCATAATTTTATTGTAAAGGGTCAGAAAAGACTTGTGACACAGCTCTGTGTGCTGATTGCTGTGTGAATCAAGACAATTGTCTTTCCCTCTCTGTGCCTCCAAAGATGGACTCTGCCTTGTCCCTCCTGTGGATAGCGATAATGGGAGGGAAGAAAAGGGGCAAGGGAAGGGATGGAGATAATGGGAGGGAAGAAAAGGAGTTCAGAAGGACTTAGAAAAATTCAGAAGCAGTGACTCATTCTGGTGGCCTCCTTCCTGCCTTCTTCCCCAGGGCAGAGCAAGAGGAAGTAGACACAAAAGGCAGCAGGAAGGACTGAGGTTAGACTCCAGGAAGGACATCCAACTAGGCAGGTTGGATGACCCTCCCTCTTCAGGCCTGGACATCTTTAAGATCGGGACAGGTGCCTGACTGTCTGGCAAGAGAAGAGGGCAGACCTGCCTGGATGCAGGGGGATGGATGAGATGACCTCTGGAGCTAAACTCTACCAACCAGAGAAGAATCCAGCTGGATTTGCCTGAGGCAAAACCACTCCAAATGTCCAAAGCCCATGGGCTTCTTCAGCAGGGATGGGAGGCAGTAAACTCAGATGAGATGTTGGAGCACTGGGCTGAAAGCTATTTGCCTGTGAGGCAAACAGATGTGCCCTTTGGCCCATGGGACTGTTGCTCGTGAGATAATCTGTCAAGGGCCCAGGGCCTGCATGATTGACAGCTGCTGCCCTGTGCTGGCTATTCCAAGCTCCCCTCTTGTTCCCTTCTTGCCCTACTCAAAAGTATGATTAGTTTGCATCTATCACAGTGCTTAGAACAGTGCTTGACACAAAGTAAGTGCTCAACGAATACCATAATTGTTATTATTATGATTCCCACCCCGAACTCCCACAGGCCCCAAACAACATGAGGGATCAGGTGGGGAAAGGCTACCACTCAGGTTCTTGGAGGGCGAGACCAGCGGTCTGAGACAACCCAATCCCCTGCCAGGTGCGTGTCCTCTTCACCAATGAGTGCCTCAGATCTGCCCTGAACAGTGGAGCAGAAATGGTTCCCCCAGGAGCTAGCACCTCAACCACTCACCTTCTGCCTCCTCCTTCCTCTCTCCATTGCAGGGAGGGGACTGGTGGCCAGAAGCTTCCATCTTCACAGTGACCAAGCCTCAGGTAGCCCTGCTGTGGCCTAGACAATCTGCCCCAGTCTTCTGAATGGTCATGACATTGTCTACATTAACTAATCATAAGAATAATAATTCTGGTATTTTTAAGCACTTACTGTGTACCAAGCACAGTTCTAAGTGCTGGGGTGGATACAAGCAAATCAGGTAGGACACAGTCCCTGTCCCACATGGGGCTCTCAGTCTTAACCCCCATTTTACAGATGAGGAAACTGAGGCACAGAGAAGTGAAGTGACTTACCCAAGTTCACACAGTAAACAAGTGGTGGAGGTGGGATTAGAACCCACAACCACGGGACTTGCAGGCCTGTGCTCTATCCACTAGGCCATGATCAGGGTAATTCGACATAGAACTAGACTTTAGTATCAGGGACAATAATAATAATTGTGGTATTTGTTAAGCACTTACTATGTGTCAAGCCCTATAGATAAGTAGATAATGATAGTAGTAATAGTAGTGGGAGAAGCAGCGTGGCTTAGTGGAAAGAGCCCAGGCTTGAGAGTCAGAGGTCATGGGTTCTAATACCAACTCCTCTACTTGTCTGCTGTGTGACCTTGGGCAAGTCAGTTAACTTTTCTGTGCCTCAGTTACCTCACCTGTAAAATGGGGATGAAGACTGTGAGCCCCATGTGGGGCAACCTGATTACCTTGTATCTATTCCAGTGCTTAGAAAGGTGCTTGGCATACAGTAAGCACTTAAGAAATACCAACATTATTATTATTAGTAATAGTAGTAATAATATTAAGTGCTTACTATGTTCAAATCACCGTCCTGGGAAAGAAAATACATATGGACTTGTCCCTACAGGGATTCATGATCTAGGAATATATCTTTACTTGAAATGTCTAGATCATGAAGGACAAAGTACTTGGGGGTCTGAGGGATCTAGGTAATAGTTCAGTGTAGACTTAATATTGCCTAGTGGATAGAGCACAGGCTTGGGAATCAAAAGGACCTGGGTTCTTATCCCGGCTCTGCCACTTATCTGCTGTGAGACCGTGGGCAAGTCACTTCACTTCTTTGGGTCTCAGTTACTTCATTTGTAAAATGGGGATTAAGACTACGAGCTCCATGTGGGACATGGACTGTATCTACCCCGATTATCCGGTGCTTAGAACAGTGCCTGGCATATAGTAAGCACTTAACAAACACCATAAAAAACCGATAGTTATTCAGATCATTTGGACTCAAAAGTGCTTTATGCCAGAGTCAAGCCTACACTAGCAACTGATCTGGATCTTTGAGGTCAAAAAGCATGCCTTGGCTGTGCCAACACTGGCAAAGTCAAGTGAGGAACTGAAGCAATTATAATAATAATAATAATGAATAATTATGGCATTTATTAAGCATTTACTATGTGTCAAGCATGGTTCTAAGTGCTGGAGCAGATACCTGATAGTCAGGTGAGACAGAGAGGCTCTGTCCCATATGAGAATCACAGTCTCAGTAAGAGGAAGAATGGGTAATGTATCCCCATTTTCAGTTGAGGAATCCAAGGCACAGAGAAGTGGCTTGTCCAAGGTCACACAACAAGAGGCCGAACTGGAAATTAGAACCCAGGTCCTCTGACTCCCAGACTCATGCTCTTTCCATTAGGCCACTCTTTTCACTAAATAAAGAGGTTTATTTGGCCAGAATTATCCATTTTGCCTGTCTATATGATTGAATTTTCCAGATAACTGCTCAATCCTCTGTTTCCATTTGCTCATGTAGACATCACCTTTGGTTCCCCTAATTTGGACCTTAAAAGCAAAAATAGGTTGGTATTTTTCTTCTGTCAGCCATCTGGAAGATTGGCTGTGTAGATATGACTGAAAGTCTCTGGTTTATTGGGATGGGCTAGCCCTGGCAAGGCCCAGAGTGGGAGAAACAGCCTGGCCAAGAGGATAGAACCTGGACCCAGGAGTCAGAAGGACCTGGGTTCTAATCCCAGCTCTGCTGCTTGTCTGCTGTGTGACCTTGGGTCAGTCACTTCATGTCTCTGGGCCTCAGTTCCCTCATCTGTTAAATGGGGATTAAAATTGTGAGCCTCATGTAGGCTAGGGACTGTGTCCAACCTAATTAGCTTGTATCTACTCCAGTGCTCAGAATAGTGCCTGGCACATAGTAAGTTCTTTAACAAATTACATTTTTAAAAAAAGATTCTTCCTTCTCAACCCACCCCATTCCTCCTTCCTGGGGGCAGGATTCCTGAGGGCCACCCCCCTCCCACCCAGGACCCATCCCCCATCCCCTCCCATCCTCTCCTCAGTCCATTCCACTTCAGGAAGTTCAGAACGGGATCCTCGGGGGTCTCCCCAGGCTTGGGGAAACGGGCCACATCCCTCCCCTCCCCCACATCTTTCTGTTTTCTCCAACATGCTTGCATGGTGGCACATTCCACCTAATTATCTCCCCCAAGATCCTCCACGGCGCAAATCACTTTAATTGGGACCCTTTGCATCGGCTGGGATAGGGAGAGGGGAGACAGGAGGAAGGAGAGAGGAGAAAGGGGAGAGGATGGAGGGAGGGAACAAGAAGGGGGCTGAGACACCCATTCTCATTTTTCCAGGGGCCAGTGCCCAATTATTATTTTATTATGGTATTTGCTCAGCACCTACTATGTGTCAAACACTGTTCTAAGCACTGGGGTATTATGATGATGATGATGATGGTATTAGTTAAGTGCTTACTATGTGCCAACCACTGTTCTAAGCACTGGGGTAGATAAAAAGTAATCAGGTTGTTCCACGTGGGACTCAGAGTCTCAATCCCCATTTTACAGATGAGGTAACTGAGGCACAGAGAAGTTAAGTGACTTGCCCAAGGTCACACAGCAGATAAATGGTGGAGCCGGGATTAGAATACACATCCTCTGACTCCCAAACCCGGGCTCTTTCCACTAAGCCACGCTGCTTGTAGATACAAGTTAATCAGGTTGGACACAATCCCTGCCCCACATGGGGCTCACAATCTAAGTAGGAGGGAGAAGAGGAGAACTGAGGCCCAGAGAAGTTAAGTGATTTACCCAAGGACACACAGCAAGCACTTGGCAGAGCAGGATTAGAACCCAGGTCCTCTGACTTCCAAGCCCATGCTCTTTACAATAGCCTTGCTGCTTTCCTCAAAAGTGCCCTACCCCCACGTTTATTTGTATACTCATTTGCATAGCCTCCTCTAAGGGTGCAGCTCCTTGAATGGAGAGATCCTGGAACAACGCCCTCCCTCCTCAAATCAGACAGATGATGACTCTCTCCCCCCACTTCAAAGTCTTAATGAAGGCCCATCTCCTCCAAGAGGCCTTCCCAGACTAAACCCCTCCTTTCCTCTTCTCCCACTCCCTCCTGTGTCACCCTGACTTGCTCCCTTGGTTCTTCCCCCCAACCCGGCCTCCACAGCACTTATAAATATATATCTGTAACTTATTTATTTATATTGATGTCTGTCTTCTGCTCTGTAGACTGTAAGCTCATTGTGGGCAGGGAATGTGTCTGTTTATTGTTGTATTCTACTTTCCCAGGGGCTTAGTACAGTGCTCTGCACACAGTGAGTGCTCAGTAAATATGACTGAATGAATGCTGTACTCTCCCAAGCCTTTAGTATGATATCTTGCACAGACTAAGCACTCCATAAATTCTATTGATTCATTGATTGATTGATTTTTCTTCTTCCCTGGAGTTTTCTGGAAAGAGGATTTTCTCTAGGGTCCACTTGCCTCCCTCATTTTGTCCTCTTGTCCAGAACACCTGCAAGCAAATTACCTGGAAAATTGGGACTGAAAAATTGTTCGGACACAAAGAACCCGCCAGCATGAAATAGCAGAACAAGAGAGAAGTAGCGTGACCTAGAGGAAAGAAAACCGGTATAGGAGTCAGAGGACCTGAGTTCTAATCCTGAGTCTAGCACTTGCCTGCTTTGTGACTTTGGGCCAGCCAATTCACTTCTCTATGCCTCAGTTATCTAATAGGTGAAATGGAGATTAAAACTGTGAGTCCCATGTGGGACACGGTCTGTGCCCACCCTGATTAGCTTGCATTGACCCCAGTGCTTAGTTCAGTATCTGGAACATAATAAATGCTTAATAAATAACATTTTAAAAAAAGTGTGAGGTCTGAACTACCTGGATAATTTGCTGTGTAGCCAAAACCTTTCTCACCCAATGTAGAGCAACTATTTTTTCATTCATTCAGTGGTATTTATTAAGTGCTTACTGTGTGCAAAGCACCGTACTAAGTGCTTGGGAGGGTACAATATAACAACAAATGCACATTCCCTGCCCATAACAACCTCACAGTCTAGGTAAGGACACAGACCTGCTTGACTGTGCAGAGCACCTAACTAAGCCCTTGGGAGAGTTTAATATAGTTGGTTGACTCGATCCCTGCCCTCAAGGAGTTTACAATCTACTGTGTACAGAGCACTGTACTAAGCACTTAGAAAAGTATAGTAGATTAAGTAGACAATCCCTGCCCTCAAGGAGTTTACAATCCACTGCAAGTGGAGCACTGTACTAAGCACTTAGGAAAGTACAATAGATTTAGTAGATACAATCCCTGGATTCAAGAAGCTTACAATCTACTACGTGCAGAGCACTGAACTAAGCCCTGGGGAGAGTCCAATATAGATGGTCAACGCTAGTTTATAATCTAGTCACTAATGTCCCACAATCCCCTCCCTGCTCTGAAGGAGTTACTCAGTCTTCCCCCTATTGCCCTCACACTCCCTTTGGCCATCTTCACTCTACAACCCAGAGATCACTCAGTTCCCATTTCCCCCACCCAACACCTCTCTCAGTAGAATCTCCAAGCACCTCAGAGATTCTCTGGAGCCCACATCCTGCTTCTGGCCTGGAATCCCCTTTTTTAGGTATTTCATTCATTCATTCAATCATATTTATTAAGTACTTACTGTGTGCAGAGCACTATACTAAGTGCTTGGGAAAGAACAATACAACAATAAGCAGTGACAATCTCTGCCCACAGTGAGCTCACAGTCCCGGGTGGGCAGACATCAATACAAATAAATAAAATTACAGATCTATACATAAGAGCCATATGAGGGGTGGTGGGGCAGAACACAGGGAGCAAGTCAGGGTGACATTGAAGGGAGTGGGAGATGAGGAAAAGTGAGACCTAGTCTGGGAAGGCCTCTTGGAGGAGACGTGCCTTGAATAAGGCTTTGAAGGGGGGGGAGAGTCACTCTCTGTCGGATTTGAGGAGGGAGGGCATTCCAGGCTGGAGGCAGGATGTGGGCCAGGGGGTCGGTGGAGAGACAAGCGAGATTGAGGCACAGTGAGAAGGTTAGCACCAGAGGAGCGAAGTTTGCGAGCTGGGTTGTAGAAGGAGAGAAGCAAGTATTTGTCAAGTGCTTACTATGTGCCAGGTACTATACTAAACTCTGGATTAGCTACAAGCTAATCAGGTTGTCCAACCTGATTAGTCCCTGCCCCATTTGGGGCTCACAGTCTTCATCCCCATTTTACATATGAGGAAGCTGAAGCACAAAGAAGTGAAATGACTTGCCCAAGGTTACACAGCAGACAAGTGGAGTAGCCAGAATTAGAACCCAGGTCCTTCTGACTGCCAGGCCATGCTCTATCCACTAGGCAACATTGCTTCTCCTTCATCTTCTCCAAGAGATGATCACGCTCTGTACATTCAAGGCCTTATTAAAAGCACATCTCCTCCAAGAGGCCTTCCCAAACTAAGCCCTCATTTCCTCTTCTCCCACACCCTTCTGCATCACCCTTACCCTTGGATTTGCATCCTTTATTCACCCCTCCTTCACCCCACAGCACATATGTACATATCTGTAATTTATTTATTCATATTAATGTCTGTCTCCCCCTCTAGACTGTAAGCTCCTGGTAGACAGGGAACATGTCTATCACCTCTGTTCTAATTTGCTCTCCCAACCTGTCAGTGCAGTGCTCTGCACCTTAAGCATTCGATAAACGTGATCCATCTATCCATCAACTGGGGGTGACAAGGAGCGCAGATGGTCTCTGGACCCTGGCTTCTGCCAGTCGGAATGGGTGGCAGGAAGTGGTACTCCATGAATGAACTGGGAACCCCAGCAGACTGGCCCCGTCCCAAACTGGATTATCGATCTAAATCCCAGGCCCCTGGGGGTGCTTACAATGTGGCACCTTCAGACGCTCCAGCAGGAAAAAACCCTGAAACCCAACCTGATACTTAACTTTACAAGCTCGTCTGCTGTTTTAATGAGCTGACTTATGTTCAGTTGTCCAATTAATCTTGACTTTGGAGTCTTTCCGAGAGCAGCAGATCTTATCTCTGCGCCTGTGGAAAGTGACGCCTTGCCTCACATGTACCTGGAGGGGCTGATGTTAATGGGTTTAGAGCTCCTGGGGGTGGGGGTGGGATGTGGAGGTGGGGTCAAAGTTGGGGTGGGAAGGGGACACCCCCCCCCCCGCCTTCCTCTACTCCCCCCCCCAACTTCCACCATCCTGAAGGAAGCCCCAGGGAACCAGGCTGAGCGGAGAGAGAGCGAAAGTCAACCGCACGGTGCAGTCTCTCAACATGTAGTTTGTTCGACATCGATCTTGTCTTCCCTCCATGTGCTCCCGCGGGAGACAGCAGAAACCGCAGGGCACTGGGCTGGGGAGGGGAGGGCCAGGGTGGGGCCAGGCACAGGTGGGAACCAACGGAGCCTAGTGGGAAGAGAAGGGACCTGGGTGTCAGGGGACCTGGGTTCTAATCCCGGCTCTGCCACTTGTCTGCTGGGTGGTCTTGTACTTGTACTGTACTTTCCCAAGTGCTTAGTACGGTGCTCTGCACCCAGTAAACGCTCAATAAATACGATTGAATGAACGAAAGTAATAATAATGAGGATGGTGTTTGTTAAGTGCTTACTATGTGCCAGGCACTGTAATAAGCACTGGGGTAGATACAGACAAGTCAGGTTGGACACAGTCCCTGTCCCACATGGGGTTTGCTGTCTCAATCTCCATTTTACAGATGAGGTAATTGAGGCACGGAGAAGTAAAGTGACTTGACCAAGGTCACACGGCAAACAAGTGGTGGAACCGGGATTAGTCACATAGCTTCTCTGTACCTCAGTTTCCTCCTCTGTAAAATGGGGATCAAACACCTGTCCTCCCCACCTAGTCAGTCAATTGTATTTACTGAATGCTTACTGTGTGCAGAGCACTGTTCTTGGTGCTTGGGAGAGTACAATACAAAAATAAACAGACATATTCCCTGCCCACAATGAGTTTACAGTCTAGAGGGGGTGTCCTAGTGTATGAGCTCCATGTGGGACCAGAACTACCGTAGTGTTTAGTGCAGTGCTTGTCTCAAAGTAAATGCTTAATAAATACCATTATTATTATCCTCGTTATTATTAGGTGCCAGGACCCAGGGTTCCTGAGTTGAATCGGTAGTATTTATCGAGCACTTCAGATTACTGTACTGAGCCCTTGAGAAAGTACAACAGAGTTGGTAGACAGGTTCCCTACTCACAGTGAGGTTGCAGTCTAGAGGGGGAGACAGACATTAAAATTAATTTTGAATATGAACATAAATGCTATGGGGCTGAAGATGGGGTGAATATCAAATGTTTAAAGGATACAGATTCATTCATTCATTCATTCAATCGTATTTATAGAGCGCTTACTGTCTAAGTGCATAGTTGACAAAGAAGGGAGAAAAGAGGACTTTTCAGGCAAAAACTCCTCACGCTCGGTTTCAAGGCTGTCCATCACCTCACCCCCTCCTACCTCACCTCCCTTCTTTCCTTCTACAAGCCCAGCCTGCACCCTCCACTCCTCTGCCGCTAACCTCCTCACTGTGCCTTGTTCTCACCTGCCCCGCCGTCGACCCCCGGCCCACGTCCTCCCCCTGGCCTGGAATGCCCTCCCTCCACACATCTGCCAAGCTAGCTCTCTTCCTCTCTTCAAAGCCCTACTGAGAGCTCACCTCCTCCAGGAGGCCTTCCCATACTGAGCCCCCTCCTTACTCTCCCCCTCCCCACCATCCCCCTGCCTTACCTCCTTCCCCTCCCCACAGCACTTGTATATATATATATATACCTATATATATTATATATAAATAGAGTAATAAATATGTACAAACATATATACAATATGTTTGTACATATTTATTACTCTGTTTATTTGTTTATTTTACTTGTACATATTTATTCTATTTATTTTATTTTGTTAATATGTTTTGTTTTGTTATCTGTCTTTCCCTTCTAGACTGTGAGCCCGCTGTTGGGTAGGGACTGTCACTGTATGTTGCCAACTTGTACTTCCCAAGCGCTTAGTACAGTGCTCTGCACACAGTAAGTGCTCAATAAATACGATTGAATGAATGAATGAATGAATGACTTAACTGGGGAAGTTCCTCTCTCAGAGACTGAGAGCCAAGGAGTAGCTACTGCCAGACTTGCCTCAAATTCTCCACTTAACCTTGCCGGTGTAGAACATGCTAGGGGGTGGTGAAGGAAAGGAGGGATTCAGTTCTGGGTTGGGATTCCCAGAAGCCCAGAGCTGGAAGGGGGGCTTAAAGGTTAGGTGCTTCTCCACCCCAACTCGGCTTCCAGACAGATGAGGCTGAGACCCACTAGGGTCTCCCCACCTAATTAATTATTAATTATGGTATTTTTTAAGCACTTAGTATGTGCCAAGCACTGTTCTAAGCACTGGGGTAGATACAAGGCAATCAAGTTGGACACAGTCCCTGTCCCACATGAGGCTCACACTCTAAATCCCCATTTTACAGATGAGGTAACTGAGGCACAGAGAAGTTAAGTGACTTGCCCAAGGTCACATAGCAGACTAGTGGCAGATTAGAACCCACAACCTCTGACTCCCATGTCTGTGCTCTTGCCACTAAGCCACGCTGCTTCCCTCTATACTGTAAGCTCGTGATGGGCAGGGAATATATCTGTCTATTGTAGTATTGTGCTTGCCCAAGAGCTTAGTACAGTGCTCTGCACACGGTAAGCTCTCAATAAATATGACTGACTGACAGCTAGCACCCACATTCCCTCCATCCCCCCATGGTTAAATATCTCCGGGGGTGGAAATTTCCCTCACCATCTCCCCACCACCACCACCAACTTGTCTAACTGACTTCTCTCTTGCAACAATTCAAATCAATTTTTCCCTTCCTGGTTGTCCTGTGGGCACAGAGAGGGTACTGGGCATCCCTCCTCCTTCAACCCTTCAGGTGGTGATGGAATTTATTCAGCACTTACTGTGTGCCAAGACCGATGCTAAGCTCTGAGGGAGATACAATCCAATCAGAGCTGACATAGTCCCTGTGCCCACCCTGTGCTCACAGTCAAAGAGAGGAAAAGCAGGGATCTTGTGTCCATTTTACAGAAGAAGAAACTGAGGCTCAGAGAAGGTAAGTGACTTATCTAAAGTCACACAGTAGGCTCTAGACTGTAAGCTCACTGTGGGCAGGGAATGTGTCTATGGTTATTTTGTACTCTTTCAAGCCCTCAGTACAGTGCTTTGCACACAGTAAACACTCAGTAACAGTGATTGAATGAATGAAAGAAATTGAGTTCCTTCCCCATCCCCAACTTTTCTTGGCTAACACCCCACCCTCCCCTCGCCACACTCTCTTCCTTTTCTCAGGCCCTGTCTTGGCCTTTGCTCTTCTCTGTGCCTCAGTTTGCCCCCTTGAACTTCAGAGCAAATCAGCTCTGGGGAGTGAATTGAGGTGTTTATGGACTTAAGATATTCTGGGCCTTGGTAGGATAGTTCTTTGCTAGCTTTCAGATTCTCTCTCACCATCTTTCCCTCTGCAAACCAGGTTCATGCAGCAGGATTTCCGGGGAGGGGCTGGAGGGACCCTTGGTGTTCATAAAGGCTCCCAGCTTCCGTTCTGGCTGTAAAATCTAAATTGTGGGAGGCAGGCGGGGGTAGGGCAGGTATAATTGTGCCTGGCACTGCCAGCAGGAATGAAGAAGATTCAAAGGGGGAAGCGATGAGGTCCTTTGATCTCATCTCGCTGGGTAGAAAATGGGAAGGAAGTTGGCGAAAGTCCTGGAGTAGTAAAGGCCTAGAGTAATCAATCAAGCAGTCAACCATGTTTATTGAGTGTTTACTGTGTGCAGAGCACTGAACTAAGCACTTGGGAGAGTGAAGCAGCGTGGCTTAGTGGATAGAGCCCAGGCCAGGAAGTCAGAAGGATTTGGGTTCTAATCCCAGCTCTGTCACCTGTCTGCTGTGTGACCTTGGGAAAGTCACTTCACTTCTCTGGGCCTCAGTTACCTCATCTGTAAAATGGGGACTGAGATTGTGAACCCAGTGTGGAACAGGGACTGGGCCCAACCTGATTAACTTGTATCTACCCCAGGGCTTAAAACAGTACTTGGCACAGAGAACATAGTAAGCCCTTAACAAGTACTATAATTATTATTACTAGTACAATATAAAAGAAAATCACATGCATATCATGGACTGCCCAAAAGACAAACTAATGGATTTTAGAGCAAATTAAACCAAAGTGGCATTTGGAGGCCAAATGACTCGACTTAGATTTGCATATTTTGGACACATAATCAGGAGGACTAATTCCCTGGAGGAGACACTAATGCTAGGAAAAGTCCAAGGAAAATGTGGAAGAGGCAAACCAGCAGCTAGATGGATAGAGGCCATAACAACGATAACAGAATAACCATCAGAAAGGTTGTGGATTATGGCAGAGGACAGGATGTTCTGGAGAAAGTATATCCATGGAGTCACTATGAATCAGAAGCGACTCGATGGCACATAATAATAATAATAATAATAATGCAATATAAAAGAGTTGGTAAACACATTCCCTTCCCACAGTCAGCTTCAGTCCAGAAAGGAGCTTACAGTCTAGAGTACTGGAAGATTCAGTAGTAGTGTTCTGCAGTGCTGGAATGTTTGATAGTAAGTGCTTGAAATATTAAAGTATTCAATAGTAATGTTCTGGGGTACTGAGGATTTAGCAGGAAGACCCCAGGCTTCTAGAGAATTCTAAATGCTCTGTGGAATAATAATAATAATAATAATAATAATAATAATAATAATAATAATTGTGTTATATAATAATAATAATACTTGTTAAGCACTTACTATGTGCCAAGCACTGTTCTAAGCGCTGGGGTAGATACAAGGTAATGAGGTTGCCCTATGTGGGGCTCACAGTCTAAATCTTCATTTTACAGGTGAGGTAACTGAGGCACAGAGAAGTGAAGTGACTTGCCCCAAGTCACACAGCTGATAAGTGGCAGAGCTGGGTTTAGAACCCACAACCTCTGACTCCCAAACCCATGCTCTTTCCACTAAGCCACGCTGCTTCTCATTATTTGTTAAGCACTTGCTATGTTCCAAGCACTGATCTAAGTGCTTGGGTAGATAGAAGGTAATCAGGTGGGACACAGTCTCTGTCCCATGCAGAGCTCACAGTCTTAATCCCCATTTTACAGATGAGGTAACTGAGGTACAGAAAAATGAAGTGACTTGCCCAAGGTCACACAGCAAACACGGGGTGGAGTCAGGATTAGAACCCACATCCTCTAACTTCCAGGCCCATGCTTTTTCCACTAATATTCTCCAAAAAGGGCCTATCATATTACAGTACTAGGTACTCAGTAGTAGGGGCCTTGTGCTTTGTGGTATTACAGTTTCGAAATAAGGGTCTGGAATATTGGAGTAGTCTTTACTGAGTCCAGGAGTATTCAGGAGTGAGGGCCTATTAATAGCAGGAAGGGCCCAGAGTAATGGAAAGTTCCATGTACTCTGAGGAATTACAGTATTCTCTAGAAAGGGCCTATCGTACTGCAGTACCACATATTTTGTAATAAGCACAAGAAGTACTAGAGTGCTCTATTATAGTAATAATTGTGGTATTTGCTAAGCACTTACTATGTGCCAAGCACTGTACTAAGCACTGGGGTAGATTCCAGATACTCAGGTCGGACATAGTTCCTGTCCCACATGGGGCTCACGGTTCAGGTAGGAGGGAGAACAGGTATAGAATCCCCATTTTACAGTTGAGGGAACTGAGGCACAGAGAAGGGAAGTAACTTGCCCAAGGTCACATAGCAGATGAGTGGTGAAGCCAGGATTAGAATCCAGGTCCTCTGACTCCCAAGCCTAGGCTCTTTCCACTAGGCCATGCTTCCTTCCCGACGTGCCTACAAACTCTGTTACAACAGTGCAGTAAGTGCTCAATAAATACAGTTGATAGATAGTATTGCTCTATGGTACAAGGATTTGGTAGCGTAGGTTTGGAGTACTAGAGTATTCCATAATGAGGATCCTGTAGTCAGAATTTATATTAATGTCTGCCTCCCACGCTAGACTGTAAGCTCCTTGTGGCAGGGAATGTGTCTGTTTATTGTTGTATTGTACTCTCCCAAGCACTTAGTACAGTGCTGTGCACACAGTAGGCTCTCATCATCATCAATCATATTTATTGAGCGCTTACTGTGTGCAGAGCACTGTACTAAGCGCTTGGGAAGTACAAGTTGGCAACATATAGAGACAGTCCCTACCCAGCAGTGGGCTCACAGTCTAAAAAATATTCATTCATTCATTCAATTGTATTTATTGAGCACTTACTTTGTGTAGAGCACTGTATTAAGTGCTTGGGAAGTATGTCAGCAACATATAGAGACGGTTCCTACCCATCAGTGGGCTCACAGTCTAGAAGAGGGAGAATAATGATGGTATTTGTTAAGTGCTTACTTACAAGGTAATCAGATTGTCGCACGTGGGGCTCAAAGTTTTAATCCCCATTTTATAGATGAGGGAACTGAGACAAGTTAAGAGAGTGCAAAGAGGGAACTGAGAGAAGTTAAGTGACTTGCCCAAAGTCACACAGCTGACAAGTGGTCGAGCCGGGATTAGAACCCATGACCTCTGACTCCCAAGCCCATGCTCTTTCCACTAAGACTGAAGGAATAAACAGTGAGGGACCTGTTAGTCCTGGTGAATTTAGTAGTGAGGGCCCTGTTAACAGTCAATGGTATTTATTGAACACTTACTGTGTGCGGCACACTGTACTAAGTGCTTGAGAGAGTACAGTACAGCAGAATTGGTAGATACATTCCCTGCCCAAATGGAGCATACAGTCTAGAGGGAAAGACAGGCCTTAAAGTAAATAAATCAATTATGGTTATGTACATAAGTGCTGTGAAGTTGAGGATGGGGTGAATATCAAGGGCTTAGAGGGTAATAATAATTATGGTATTTGGTTAAGCGCTTACTATGTACAAAGCACTGTTCTAAGCACTGGGGAGGTTACAAGGTGATCAGGTTGTCCTACAGGGGGCTCACAGTTTTAATCCCCATTTTACAGATGAGGTAACTGAGGCACAGAGAAGTTAAGTGACTTCCTCAAAGTCACACAGCTGACAAGCAGCAGAGTGGGGATTAAAACCCACGACCTCTGACTCCTAAGCCCATGCTCTTTCCGCTAAGCCATGCTGGGTAGTGATCCAAGTGTGAAGGCAAGTGCTTACTACGTACAGAGAGCACTGTACTAAGCTCTTGGGAGAGTACGATACAACAGAGTTAGCAGACACGTTCCCTGCCCATAATGAGCTTACAGTCTGGATGATAATAATAATAATAATAGTAATAATAATAATTGTGGTATTTGTTAAGTTCTCACTGGTTGCCAGACACTGTACTAAGCTCTGGAGTGGATATGAGCAAATCAGGTTGGACACAGTCCCTGTCCCACATGGGCCTCACAGTCTCAATCCCCATTTTACAGATAAGGGAACTGAAGCATAGAGAAGTGAAGTGATTTGCTCTAGGTCATATGACAGACAAATAGATCTGATCTAATACAGGTGAGAGAGGTTGGGGGGTTTTTGATTGTTAATATAGCATATTCATTGCGCACTTGCTGTGCACAGAGCAATGTACTAAGTGGTTGGGAAAGTACAATAATAGAGTGGGTAGACACATTACCTGTCCTTCCTACTATGTTTCTGCTCTCTTCTCTGCAGACATCCCAGCTCACACTCTTTGCTCCCTGCTAAACTATCTTTCTAGCCAAACGGAAGCAGGGTGGCTTAGTGGAAGGAGCATGGGTCTGAGAGAGGATCTGAGTTCTAATCCCGCTTTTCCACTTACCCGCTGAGTGAACTTGGGTAAATCACTTAACATCTCTATGCCTCAGTTTCCTCTTTTATAAAAAGAAGATTCAATACCTGTTCTTATTTAGTGTGTGAGCCCCATGAGGGACAGGGACTGTGTCCAACCTGATTATCTTGAATCTTACCCCAGTGCTTAGTACAATGCTTGGCACATAGTAAGTGCTTAACAAATACTACAATTGCTATTGTTATTACCCAGTTCCTTGCACTTCCAGAAGGATTAGTCAATGCTAGAAATGGGACCACAGCCAGGGCAGGACAGAGAATCTAAATTCTGATCGAAGTGCTTCTCCCCCTCTAGACTGTATGCTTACTGTGGGCAGGGAATGTGTCTGTTTACTGTTATATTGTACATTTCATTCATTCATTCATTCAATCATATTTATTGAGCACTTACTGTGTGCAGAACACTGTACTAAGCACTTGGGAAGTAAAAGTTCACAAAATATAGAGACAGTCCCTACCCAACAGCGGGCTCACAGTCTAGAAGGGGGAGACAGACAACAAAACAAAACATGTTAACAAAATAAAATAAATAGAATAGTAAATATGTACAAGTAAAATAGAGTAATAAACCTATACAAACATATATACAGGTCTGTCGGGAGGGGAAGGAGGTATGGCGGTGGGGTGGGGAGGGGGAGAGGAAAAAGGGGGCTCAGTCTGGGAAGGCCTCCTGGAAGAGGTGAGCTCTCAGTAGGGTTTTGAAGGGAGGAAGAGAGCTAGCTTGGCTGATGTGTGGAGGGAGGGCATTCCAGGCCGGGGGTCGACGGCGAGACAGGCGAGAACGAGGCACAATGAGGAGGTTAGCGACAGAGGAGCGGAGGGTGCGGGTTGTGCTGTAGAAGGAAAGAAGGAAGGTGAGGTAGGAGGGGGCAAGGTGATGGAGAGCCTTGAAGCCAAGGGTGAGGAGTTTTTTCCTGATGCATAGGTTGATTGGTAGCCACTGGAGATTTTTGAGGAGGGGAGTAACATGCCCAGAGCGTTTCTGCACAAAGATGATCTGGGCAGCAGCATGAAGTATAGATTGAAGTGGGGAGAGACAGGAGGATGGGAGATCAGAGAGGAGGCTGATGGAGTAATCCAGTCGGGATAGGATGAGAGATTGAACCAGCGGGGTAGTGGTTTGGATGGAGAGGAAAGGGCGGATCTTGGCAATGTTGCAGAGGTGAGACCGGCAGTTTTTGGTGACGGATTGGATGTGAGGGGTGAACAAGAGAGCAGAGTCGAGAAAGACACCAAGGTTGCAGGCTTGTGAGATGGGAAGGATGGTAGTGCCATCAACAGTGATGGGAAAGTCAGGGAGAGGGCAGGGTTTGGGAGGGAAGATAAGGAATTCAGTCTTGGACATATTGAGTTTTAGATGGTGGGCAGACATCCAGATGGAGATGTCTTGAAGGCAGGAGGAGACACGAGCTTGAAGGGAGGGAGAGAGAGCAGGGGCAGAGACGTAGATTTGGGTGCCATCAGTGTAGAGATGATAGTTGAAGCCATGGGAGCGAATGAGTTCACCAAGGGAGTCAGTGTAGAGAACAGAAGGGGACCAAGAACTGATCCTTGAGGAACCCCTAGAGTAAGGGGGTGGGAGGGAGAGGAGGAGCCCGCAAAAGAGACTGAGAATGAGCGGCTGGAGAAATAAGAGGAGAACCAGGTGAGGAAGGAGTCTGTGAAGCCAAGTTTGGATAGTGTATTGAGGAGAAGGAGGTGGTCCACATTGTCAAAGGCAGCTGAGAGGTCTAGGTGGATTAGGATAGAGTAGGAGCCATTGGATTTGGCAAGCAGGAGGTCATTGGTGACCTTTGAGAGGGCAGTTTCCGTGGAATGTAGGGGATGGAAGCCAGACTGGAGGGGGTCAAGGAGAGAGTTGGTGTTGAGGAATTCGAGGCAGTGGGTGTAGATGACTCGTTCAAGGAGTTTGGAAAGGAATGGTAGGAGGGAGATAGGGTGATAACTAGAAGGGGAGGTGAGGTCAAGAAAGGGTTTTTTTTAGGATGGGGGAGATGTGCGCATGTTTGAAGGCAGAGGGGAAGAAACCAGTGGAGAGTGAGCAGTTGAAGATGGAAGTTAAGGGAGGGAGGAGGGACGGGGCAAGAGATTTCATAAGATGAGAGGGAATGGGGTCAGAAGCACAGCTGGCCGAAGTAGCACTTGAGAGGAGGGAGGAGATTTCATGCTTCCAAGCACTTGGTACAGTGCTCTGAAAACAGTAAGTGCTCAATAAATACGATTGAATCAATGAATGAGTGAACTTAGTACAGTGCTCGGCACACAGGTAGCTATTAATAAATACCATTAATTGGTTTATCCTGAGACTTTGGCCGTCCTTAGGAAAGAGGTGCCATTCATTACAAATTTTAATGTTCCATGGCTTCAGGGGGCAACAGCAGGGAGGTGGGGAGAGGTGGTTTGTTGGGTAGGGATGTCGGCTGAGCACCTAGAAATATCGAAATGAGGGGAGGGTCCTCAGGGAGCCCACTTTCTGGACACAGTTTCCCCAAGAGTCCATAGTGCCCAAAATGTCCATGGGGCCCACCACTTCTAGTGTCCATAGCATCCACAGCATCGACTGAGCCCACAACATCCCCAGTGCCCATGGTGTCCACAGAATTCACAGCATCTATCATATCCACAACATCCCCAAAGGTCCAGTGTTTGCAGTGTTCTTTATAAATTTGCATCTCCTTTGCCCACATGGTGGCCATGCCTACACATGCTCAGAGGAAATTTAGCATCATCTGGATGACGTAGTGGATAGAGCCCGGGCATGGGAGTTGGAACATCATGGGTTCTAATCCCAGCTCTGCCGCTTGTTTGCTGTGGGACCCTGAACAAGTCACTTAACTTCTCTAAACCTCAGTTACCTCTTCTGTAAAATGGGGATTGAGACTGTGAGCCCCACATGAAACAGGGACTGTGTCCAGTCCTATTTGCTTGTATCCACCCCCACCACTTAGTACAGTGCCTGGCACATAATAAGCACTTAAATATCAGAATTATTATTATTATTATTATTATTGTTAGTTCTTACCCTTTATCCTCCCAAGGATGACCAAAAGAGGGGCTGAGGTGTTTCGGGGTCTGAACCAACCAACGGGATTTGAATTTTCCACTTCATTGCCCACTAGGGTGACCTGATCGGTTTTTGAAACCATGACCCAATCAGACTACTTGATTCTTAACTAGACTGTAAACTCGTTGTGGACAGGGAATGTGTCTTTCAACTCTGTTAAATTGTACTCTCCCAAGTGCTTAGTGTAGTGCTCTGCACACGGTGAGTGCTCTATAAATACAACTGAGTGATTCTGAACATCAGAAATCCTCACTGCTGTCGCTAAACGGAGCAGAAAGAGATTATCTAAATGGGCAAAGCAAAGAGAGTGAACTTGATCCATTCGAGAAATAATCTGGATTATTTATGTTTCCCAAAAGCTTTTTCATCAGAGCAGAGGGGTGTTTACTTGAATGATCCTGATAATGGTCTTGATCCTACCCTTCTCTATGGTCCCACATTAGCAAATATTTGTAAACTTTCCATTCCACAGAAAGCAGGGTAGGTGGAGGTGGGATTGACGTGCTTTTAGGTCTGAATCACCCAGATAATTTGCTAATGTAGACCTTCCTTTTTGGTGCAGATGATCCAGGATGGGTGGTTGAAATAATGCCAAGTATCCCCATTCTGGACTCCAAGACTCATCACCGTAGGTTCCACATCCATTCCATCCAAGCTGGCATCTCAACCACCCGACAGACACCTGGTTGGTGCAAGGTGCTCTGCTACCCCTCTGATTTGATGGTGGCCCACTGCCTCACAACTCAATACAATTCTCACTTTTGCCTGGGCAGGTACTGCTCTGTCCACCCCAGAAACAGCTTCCCTTTTCCCCTCATCTCTGGCTACCAGTCTGCCCCAGGGGAGAAAAGATCGGTGGGTTTGGGGTTTTTTTAATAGCATTTGTTAAGGCAGGCATTATAGCAAGCTCTGAGATGGATACAAGCCAATCAGGTTGGACACATTCCAAGTCCCACATGGTTCTCACAGTCTCAACCCCTATTTTACAGATGAGGGAAGTGAGGCATGGAGAAATAAAGTGACTGGCCCAAGGTCACACAGCAGACAAGTGACAGAGCCGGGATTAGGACCCAGGTCCCTCTGATTCCCAGGCCTATGCCCTAGCCACTAGACCACCTCCTTCTATAGTGTGGGAGGTCTGGGGGGTGGGGTTGGCACATGCCATGTCTTCCCCCTTCTAGGCTTCAATTATGTTCGATCCACTCAACCAAAGTGACGTGGAGAACCGAACAAACTCATTGCACAGGCTGAGGTCACCAGCAAAGACTTAGGAAAAGCAAAATACTGAATATATCTGGGTCCGGCCCCTCCCCAGGCTTGAGGGTCTCCCTCCTGGAAAGGCACATGTCCTGCTAGCTGCCCAGCCTCATCAACTGGGCTCCACCTCGCTGACCCCTTCCTGCCACCTGGGTCCCCGGATGGGCTGGACGGGTCACATCATCTGGGACCGAGTCAGGGTGCCCGGCGGCTGAGGCTGGTACCAAGGCCCGAAGCTGCTGATGTAACCTCCGGGATCCAGCCCTCCGCCTTTGCCCACCGAGGGAGGGTCCCAGAGCAGAGGCAGACTGGGGGAGCAGGGTGACAGCGAGGGGACTCTGGGCAGAGACTCCCCTTCTGTCACACTCGATCCCTGCTTCATGATCTTCCTGAACTTGGAGCGTTTGTTCTGGAACCAGATCTTGACCTGGAGGGAGAGGAGAGGGAGAGGAAGCTGAGAAAGAGGAGGGTCCCATAGGGATGGGGGACCGGGAGGCTGATGCAGTGAGACATCAGGGCACCCCCTTCCCGGCCACCAGGGCGACAGCTATGAGCAACAGGCTGTCTTTCTCCCCTGATTTGAATCTTCTGGGGGGGGTTTCTCTGGCTTCCCACATTCCTAAGGGGTGGAGAGAGGGGACGCTGGGCTGCCCACCCACCAGTGACCTGGAGCCAGGGCCTGAGGGTCCTCTGAGAGCAGTGTAAAGAGGGAAGACCATTCCCCTGAAGATGCAAGAGAATCCCCCTGCCCCTATCTCGGTCTGGGTCAGGCCCCACCCCCACCTCCATCTAGAGAAGCAGTGTAGCTTAGAGAAGCAGTGTGGTTTAGTGGAAAGAGCACAGACTTGGGAGTTAGAGGTCATGGGTTCTAATCCCCGGCTCTGCCAGTTGCCAGCTGTTTGACTTTGGGCAAATCACTTAACTTCTCTTTGCCTCAGTTACCTCATATGTAAAATGAGGATTAAGACTGTGAGCCCCACCTGGGACAACCTGATTATCTTGTATCTCCCCCAGTACTTAGAACAGTGCTTGGCACATAGTAAGCGCTTAACAAATGCCATCGTTATTATCATTATTATTATTACTATCCCTACTTGGTTCTGGGTCAAGCCCTGCCCCCATCTCCACCCCCACCTAATATTAATAACAATAATTGTGGTATTTGTTAAGTGCTTACTATGTGCCAGGCACTGTACTAATCGCTGGGGGTGGATACAAGGAAATAGGGTGGGACACAGTTCCTGTCCCATGTGGGGCTCACAGCAGCTGAGGCCCAGAGAAGTGAAGTGACTTATTCAAGGTCACAGAGCAGAAAAGTGGTGGAGCTGGGATTAGAACCCATGACCTTCTGACTCCCATGCCTGTGCTCTAGCCTCTACACCATGCTGCTTCTCACCACTGAACTTCCCCTGCTACCTGGGTCAGGGTCAGGCCCCGCCCGGATCCCGGCCTCCACCTTGTCCCCTACCTGGGTCTGGGTCAGGCCGAGCTGTGCGGCCAGCTCGGCCCGCTCGGGCAGCGCCAGGTATCGGGTCTGCTGGAAGCGCTGGTTCAAGGCCTGCAGCTGCAGGTTAGAGTAAATGGTCCGCGGCTTCCGGGCTCGTTTCCCAGTTTTGCTGTGGCGGTGGCGACCTTCCCCAAACTCCGACGCTGGTGGCTTCTCCTGCTCTGGAACAGAAGCCGGAAGCTGAGGTCAGAGGGGCCGCAGGCCCAGACCAGAGAACAGTGGAATTCCCAGGGTGTGGGAGGGGGGGAATCCTTTAATAATGAATAATAATGATTGTATTTTTTATAATAGCATTTATTAAGCGCTTACTATGTGCAAAGCACTGTTCTAAGCACTGGGGAGGTTACAAGGTGATCAGGTTGTCCTTCATGGGGCTCACAGTCTTAATCCCCATTTTACAGATGAGGTCACTGAGGCACAGAGAGGTTAAGTGACTTGCCCAAAGTCACACAGCTGACAATTGGCAGAGTCGGAATTTGAACCCAGGACCTCTGACTCCAAAGCCCAGGCTCTCGCCAATGAGCCACACTGCTCAGTATTTGTTAAGTACTTACTATATGCCATGCACTGTATTAAGCTCTGGGGTGGATACAAGCAAATCAGGTTGGACACAGTCCCTGTCCCATATGGGACTCACATACATTCATTCATTCAATCATATTTATTAAGCGCTGACTGTGTGCACAGCACTGTACTAAGAGCGTGGGAAAGTACACTACAACAATTTTATTTATTTATTTTGATACCTGTTTATTTGTGTTAATTTCTGTTCCCCAACCCCCCAAACTGTGATCTCGCTGTGGGCAGGGATTATCTCTCTTTATTGCTGTGTTGGTACTTTCCAAGCACTTAGTACAATGTCTGGCACATAGTAAACACTTAAATCCCATTATTATTATTATTATTATCATTATTATTTAGGTACAGAATGTGTCTGTTGTACTACTGTACTCTCCCAAGCACTTAGTAAAATGCTTTGCACACAGTAAGCACTCAATAAATAGGACTGAATGAACGAATGAATTTATACTCATCCACACACCTGCATGCACACATGCACACGGACCCGACATACACTCACACTCTCATAAGCGTGGGCACACATAAACTTACACTCTCTTCCAGAAGCACTCACACCGAGACGCAGTTACACAGTCACACTCACACGCAGACACCCAGACGTGCACACACTCACTCACTCCAGCTGCAAACACACTCGCACTCATTGCTTCATCCATTCAATTCAGTCGTATTTATTGAACGCTTACTGTGTGCAGAGCACTGTACTAAGCACTTGGAAAGTACAATTCAGCAATAGAGATAATCCCTGCCCACACCAGGTTTATAGTCTAGAAGGGGGGAGACAGATATCAAAACAAGTAAACAGGCATCAATATAAATAGAACTACAGATATATACACATCAAAACAAGTAAAGGGGCATTAATATAAATAAATAGAATTATAGATATGTACATATATACACAAGTGCTGTGGGGAGGGGAGAGGGGGATAGAGTAAAGGGAGCGAGTTGAGGTGAGGTGCAAGGGAAGGGGAGCTGAGGAAAAGGGGGGGGGGGGGCTTAGTAAGACAAACACATTCGTCGTCGATACCCAGATGCATACTCACTCTCAGTTGCACTCACATTCTGATGCATACAATCACACCCAAATCCACACACACACACACTCACACTCAGTCACGTACTGTCGTCTCTGATACATCTAGATACACACTCACCCTCAGACGTACTCACCACCCTGATACACACACTCTCCCAGATGCTCACTCTCTCTCTCTTTCTCTCTCTCTAACACACACACGCACATCACCAGACGCACAGACACACATTCACAATTCCTGATATGCAAAAACACATAAAGCAAGCATTTTCTGGGTACCTAAGGACGCTCACTGCCGGTCCGGATCCCCCTCCCTCCTCTCCTCCGAGCCAGCCACACCCAAAGAGACCGTTACATTCCCCTCCCCCGGCCCTCTGGTCGCCTCCCGAGAAGGACACCCCCCGCCCCCCCCGTCCTCAGCCCCCCATGATCCTTGCAGCGCCCCCAAATCCCCTAAACCCATTTGTAGAGAAGCAGCGTGGCTTAGTGGAAAGAGCACGGGCTTGGGAGTCAGAGGAGGTGGGTTCTAATTCCGACTCCACCACTTGTCTGCTGCGTGACCTTGGGCAAGCCACTAAACTGCTCTGTGCCTCAGTTACCTCATCTGTAAAGGGGGGATTAAGACTGTGAGCCCCACGTGGACAACCTGATTACCTTGTATCTACCCCAGCTCTTAGAACAGTGGTTGGCACATAGTAAGTGCTTAACAAATACCATCATTATTATTATAATTAATAATTATTAAACTATAAGCTTTAAGCTCGTCATGGGCAGGGAAAGTGTCTGCTAATTCTCTTTTATTGTATTCATTCAATCGTATTTATTGAGCGCTTACAGTGTGCAGAGCACTGTACTAAGCGTTTGGGAGAGTACAACAATAAACAGACACATTCCCTGCCCACAACAAGCTTACAGCTTAGAAGAGGGGAGACAGACACCGATAAAAATAAATTACAGGTATGTCTCTGCAGAATGGCCTAGTGGCAAGAGCACGGACATGGGAGTCAAAGGACATGGGTTCAAATCCCGACTTTGTACTTTCATTCATTCATTCATTCAATCGTATTTATTGAGCGCTTACTGTGTGCAGAGCACCGTACTAAGCGCTTGGGAAGTACAAGTTGGCAACATATAGAGATGGTCCCTACCCAATAACGGGCTCACAGTCTTTGTGACCTTGGGCAAGTCACTTCACTTCTCTATGCCTCAGTTACCTCATCTGTAAAATGGGGATTAAAACTGTGAGCCCCACGAGGGACAATCTGATGACCTTGTATCTCCCCCAGTGCTTAGAACAGTGCTTGGCATATAGTAAGCTCTTATCAAGTACCATAATTATTACTATATTACAGAATAAGTACATAAGTGTACATTATACTCCAAGCATTTAGAACGGTGCTCTGCACATAGTAAGTGGTCAATAAATACCACTGATGGACTGATTGATCGATTGATTCCCCTGCTTTGACTCCCCGGGAGTCGGGAAGCGAAAAGTGGAGCGAATCGGGTAGCGTAGACGCCTTTCAGAGTCGGCCGTGTCCTCTCCCAACTGTATCAAGCGCTTAGTACAGCGTTCTGCACAAAGTAAGGGCTCAAGAAATCTGATTTGGGCTGAATTATCCGAACGGTCCCCTCCGCTCACCCCTTTCGTTTCCCCGCATATACAGGGTCTCTCTGTCTTGGTGGGTGGGGTCTCCGTCCTGTCCCCCCATCCCCACTCGGACCACCGCCCCGGTCCGGTTCTGCCCCTCGGGAGCGGGGAATTGGGGTTTAATTCTAATTCCAGAACTCGTTCCTCCTTTTTTGCCATCGTTTGGGCCGCATTAAGGAGCCAAGCGCAGGGCAGAGCGGGAACAAGGATCCGGATATTTTTAGGCAAATTTCCCCCTCCCACATAGAGCCCCGCGCTGTAGCGCGAAATATCTGATCGCTGGGGGGGGGGGGGGGAGGGAGGCTCTCTGGGGCCTAAAATATCCGGAACGTTACCGGTGTGGACTCTGCCGTGAAGCCTCGGGTTAAGGAGCTTTTCTTCCCAAGGTCGGGGATGGGAGGGAGAAAAGGGGGGGGGGGTGTTAAAAATTAAAGCAGAAAATCCTCTCCTGGAGACGTTACTTCAGACTCTACCTAGGCACCTGCAAAGGGGGGGGGGGCTCCCCAGCGACACATACACACAAATACACACACACACACACACACACACACACCAATCCCACCCCCGAGCCGCGCCCCTTGGCCCCCTCATCTCCTGGGCCTGTCCGACCACCCCCAGCCCCAGCCTCGAGAACAGCGTTAATGTGAACAAGCAGAGACCACGACAATACATCGACCCCCGAGGGAAGATCCACAGAGAGGGGCGGGAATCTGCGGGGCAGGACCCGGGGGGGGAGAGGGGCAACCGTGGCTCAGGAGCCGAAGAGGGGATTATTATTATTACCATATTTGTTAAGCGCTTACTAAGCACTGGGGTAGATACTTAGAACAGGTTGTCCCACGTGGGGCTCACAGTCTGAATCTCCATTTTACAGCTGAGTTCACGAAGGCACAGAGAAGTAAAGCGGCTTGCCCAAGATCATAAAGCAGACGAGTGGTGGTGTCGGGATTAGAACCCACGTCCTCTGACTCCAAAGACGGTGCTCTTACCACTAAACCACGCTGCTTAGGGCAGGGCTGGCAGAGCTTTTCGTCGGAGCCGGGAAAGAAGAGAAGTGGACGACCTTTCCCGCAGCCCTGCAGGAGCCTGTCATCTGGTGGGGGGGAAGGGGAGATGTTTCCCCACAGACACAGTTTTCGGACCTTTCGTGGAAAGCCCCGAATCAGAGCCAAAATGATCAGGACTCTGTAGGGAAAAAACCAAATTTCTGAACCCTTGTTTGCTTCGAACTGGCCCTAAAATTCCGAATTGTTCTCTCCGGCCGTCGACGCTATCTCAATACATCGAATAATTGCCTTCGGCCTCCCTGGGTGGGGGACGGGGGAGGAATGGGAGAACATGTGTGTTTGAGCTAGAAAAAGTTTCCGGATGCAGAGCTTTTTCTCTGGATGTGCGGATGGGGGAGGCCGGGGCCGCGTTCCCCTCATTCCCCGGATCCAATGCCTCGACTCTCCGCGGGGAGAAGGCGAGTAGATCGGGGGCGCCTGAGACTGGGGTCTTTCGCGTCACTACCAACTGCAACTCCCCGCTTTAGACCCGGGAACCCGGGCGAAGTGTGCGTATGCAATTGTGTTTGTGAGTGTCTGTGTGTGTGTGTGTGTGTGTGTGTGTGTGTGTCTGTGTGAGTGTATGCCCCTCTGCTTTCCACCCGGGAACGTGGATGGATAAAATGTGTCTATTTAATAATGATGGCATTTATTAAGCGCTTACTATGTGCAAAGCACTGTTCTAAGCACTGGGGAGGTTACACGGAGATCAGGTTGTCCCACGGGGTGCTCACAGTCTTAATCCCCATTTTACAGATGAGGGAACTGAGGCACAGAGAAGTTAAGTAACTTGCCCAAAGTCACACAGCTGACAATTGGCGGAGCTGGGATTTGAAACCATCACCTCCGATTCCAAAGCCCGTGCTCTTTCCACTGAAGCACGCTGCTTCTCTAATTTAATTGTGTGTGTGTGTGTGTATTTGTGTGTGTGTCTGTGTGTGTGTGCACGTGTGAAATTTCCGTATGTAAACTACCGTGTCAGGGTGCAGAATTGGGTAAATTTAACCCCTGTGAATTCGAGCATAATTGTGTGAGATGGCCTGTGTGCGCATTCCTGGATGGGAATGTGACTCTGTGTGTGTGTGTGTGAGTGAGAAAGAGAGAGAGAGAGAGAGAGAGAGAGAGACAGACAGACAGACAGACAGACAGAGTGGCAGAGAGACAGAGATTTCCGTATTTAAGCGACTGTGTCAGGGTGTAGAATTGGGTGAATTTAACCCCTGTGAATTCGAGTGTAATGGTGTGAGATGGCATGCGTGCGCGTTCCTTGATGGGATCGTGACTCTGTGTGTATGTGTGTGGTGTGTGTTTGTGTGTGTGTGTGTGTGTGTGTGATGGGTATTTCCTAGGGAGACTGTGGGCCGACGTCGAGATTTTGTCCCGAGAAGGAACGTGAGTGGGAATTCGTACGCGCCTGGTCGGTCGCGGTGCTCGGTTGTGGGATGGAGAACAGTGCAGATGGGAGATAGAGCTGAAAGGGGCGGTGGACACGAGTGGGGTTGCGAGTGGGAGCGGGGGTGGAGCTGGGGGGAGGTCCAAATTCAAGCAGCAACAGCCACTGAGTGGGCTGCCCCTCGCGGATTCTGCCCGTCCTGACTGTCAGTCCATCCGTCCGGCTACTGGTCAGGGAGTTTAGCCACCGGTTTCCCGCCCCGCAGCCTTTCTAGACTGTGAGCCCGTTATTGAGTAGGGACTGTCTCTGTTGCCAAATTGTACTTTCCAAGCTCTTAGTACAGTGCTCTGCACACAGTAAGCGCTCAATAAATACGATTGAATGAATGAACGAATGTATATATCTATAATTCTATTTATTGATATTAATAGCTATTTGCTTGATTTGAAGTCTGTCTTCCCCTGCTCTAGATTATGAGCCTGTTGTGGGCAGTGATTGTCTCTCTTTGTTGCTGTATTGTACCTTCCAAGCGCTTAGTACAGTGCTCTGCACACAGTAAGCGCTCAGTAAATACGATTGAACGAATGAATGAATGGTGGAGTAAACTCACTCCTCCCCGGACGGAAGAGGCAGCCGAAGCAGTCGTGGACGAGCAGGAGGCGGAGAGGGGTGGAGGGGGGAAGGGGAAGAAGGTGGACAGGCCCACTCCGGGCCTCCACTAGCCCCCCGCGGCTCGCTCCCGCATCCTGCCCCCGCGCTCTACCGAGGCTCCAGAAATCTCACTTCCCCGCCGCCCCGGGAGGCCGCCGGAGAAGGAGAAAGATTTTCTCTACCTGGGGCCGCCGGCCCGTGCGGCCGGAGTCTGGGTAGACAGACCCGACAGCGGAAACGGAGGGTCGCTTCTATTTCTGGTTATTATTATTATTATTATTATTATTATTATCATTATGGTATTTGTTAAGCGCTTACTTTGTGCCAGGCACTGTACTAAGCGCTGGGGTGGATACAAGCAACTCAGGTTGAACCCAGTTAAAGATGAAGGAAAAGTAAAAGACCTGCTTTCCTCCCCCGCTATAAAACCGGACGGTGGGCGCGAAGACGGGATGATGATGGTATTTGTTAAGCGCTTACTATGTGCCAAGCACTGTTCTTGGCGCTTGGGGAGATGCAAGGTAATCACGTTGTCCCACGTGGGGCTCACCGTCTTTATCCCCATTTTACAGATGAGATAACTGCGGCACGGAGAAATGAAGTGACTTGCCCAAAGTCATATAGCTGACAGGTGGCAGAGTTAGGATTAGAACCCATGACCTCTGCCTCTCAAGCCTGTGCTCTTTCCACTAAGCCACGCTGCTTCTCTATATCTGGATCTTCGCCGGCCAGGGCTGGAGGGTGGGGAGCGTTATGGCCAGGGGGAGGGGGGTTAATCGCAGGGGGAGAGGCGGGGCAGTGTCTTGAGTGGAACAGACCCAGACGTCCCCCTCCCCCCGGGTTCGGGAGGAAGGTTTTAACCCTTAAAGGACCCCCACCCACTAACAAACACACACCCTGGGGAGGAGTTCACTTTCTTAGGAGCCAGGCTTGGGCCCTGTGACCAGCTCCAGGGGTACTAGGGGCCTCGGGGGGCGAAAGGAAGGCAGAGGAAAGTGTCCCTGGACGGAGCAGACACACGTACACACACATACACACACACACATACACACACATCAGACACGCACAGACGTGCCCCGAAACACCTACAAACACAGTTACAGACATACCCCATCACACATACACTGTTTCACACATACCAGATACTCACAGATGTGCCCAGAAAGCCACATACACACTCACGGACACAGACGCGCCCAGTCACACACACACACACACACACACACACACACACACACACACACACACCAGATACTCTCAGACACGCTGAGAAACACAGTCACAAACACACACATCAGACACTCGCAGACGTGCCCAGAAACAGTCACCTCCACACACAGTTACAGACACCCAGTCATACGAACATACACTGTCTCACACACACACCAGATTCTCGCGGACATGCCCAGAAAGTCACATACACCCTCACAGTCACAGTTAGACACACCCAGTCACACATACACACTTCAGATACTCAAACACGCTGAGAAATACAGTCAGAAACACACCCATCAGACTTTCGCAGACGTGCCCAGAACACAGACACGCAATTTCAGACTCCCCTCCAAACCCACCAGGTCTTCACAGACACGCCCAGAAACACAGTCACCTACGCACACACATACACACAGCAGACACCGACAGGTAGGCCCAGAAACACACACACACACACACACACACACACACACACACACACAAACAGACACACCCGCTGGGTTTCTTCAGGAAAGGCCGAACGCCCGGGCTGCGCAGCAAACCCGGGCTCTCCTTCTCACCCTTCTCCCTTCCTCCTTCTCTTTCTCCCTCCCTCCCTCTCCTTTCTGCCGCCGGCAGAGTCCGTTTCGCTGGACATCGAACAGGGTCCAGCTCCAAAGGGGCGAGGGGGTTGAGACCCAGGAGGTCCCACCCCCCTCCGCCCCCTCCCAAATCCTGTCTCCTTGCTGAGAGAGGTGGGAAGGGCCCTGTGCCCCCGGGAGGGCGGGCAGAGCGCGGGGGTAGATTGGCAAGGTAGGGGGGAAGGGGAAGAGGAGACGCCAGGAAGAATCCCCCCTCCCCTACTCCCCAATTCCCTCCAGTCTTACCTGCTGCCTGGGGCAGACGCTCCCCTGGCGGAGGACCTGTATTTCCGTACCCCAGGTAAGGGGGTCCCTGGGGGGCTGCCGGAGGGCCAGAATAGGCGTAGGGTGGCGAGCGGTCATAGGGCTCCGGGGGGGCGACAGGAGAAAAGGGAGACCCTCCGTGGGGGGGCTGACCCAAGACCACCGGGGGATAGGGATCCAGGCCTGAGGGGGGCGAGGGTTGGGAGGAGGGGGTCAGCGGCTGGCCCAAGTTTACGAAAGCCCACTTGGACAGGTCCGGGCCTAGGACGCTATCGAGGACTGAGTTCATGGTCATCTTGGGAAGTCAAGGGGTCGGGGGTCGGGAGGCTTGCCCCTACCAGCAGCCGGGTGGGTGCCTCCTCGTGTCCGTGTCCATGGCCGGACACGATCCCGCGAAACCCTTCCTCCTTTCTTCTCCTCCTCTTTCTCCTTTTCTCTCTTTCCCGGAGCCGGGGTTCATAGAGGTAGAAGGGGATCCCAAGCCCCCTCCCCCCCAATTTAAGATTCCGGGATAAGTCTCTCTCTTTCTCCCTAGCCGCCTCCCGCAGAGGGAGCGGGGGAGGGGGCGTCAAGGCTGCCGTCCCCCCCGGCCCTCCGACCTTGCCCCCCCAAAAAAACCGCTAGCGCCCCCTCCCCCCACTCACTACTTCGGCTCGACTTTGGGACTCCTCCCACCTGGGTCCCCAATTGGCTGGGGAAGGAGGAGACGTCACAGAGAGACCTCTCCCCCCTCTTTCGGCCGTCCCCCATTCAGGGGCAAACTTCATTAAGGTAATTAATAGCAGGCCCGTTAATGGGCAGCTGCCCCGCTCCCCGCAGCAAACTGGGGGCGGGGGGCAGGAGGCGCGGGAGGACTGGGGGGGGAGTGGGCAGGGGTAGTGGGGGTGCAGGGGGGGGTCCAACCGGAGCTCGCAGGTCCGGGCTCGTTCATGGGAAGAAGCATAGTCTAGTAGTTATAATAATAATAATAATAATAATAATAATAATAATGGTATTTGTTAAGCGCTTACTATGTGGCAGGCACTGTATTAAGCCCTGGGATGGATACAAGCAAACCGGGTTGGACACAGTCCTTGTCCCACGTGGGGCTCGCAGTCTCAATCCACATTTTGTGGATGAGGGAATTGAGACACAGAGAAGTGAAGTGATTTGCTCCGAGGACACACAGCAGACCAGTGGCAGAGTCAGGATTAGAACCCATGACCTTCTGACTCCCAGGTCCGGACTCTAGCCATTATATCAATCGTCATATGTCACTCTGTCACTATGCTTCACCAAAAGCACGGGCTTGAGAGTCAGAGGTCGTGGGTTCTAATTCTGACTCCACCACTTGCCTGCTGTGTGACCTTGGGTAAGTCACTTCACTTCTCTGGGCCTCAGTTACCTCATCTGGAAAATGGGGATTAAGAATGTAAACCTCATGTGGGACAGGGACTGTGTCCAACCTGATTACCTTGTATCTACCCCAGCGCTTAGAACAGTGTCTGGCACATAGTAAGCGCTTAACAAATATCATAATTACTGTTCGTCCCGGAGCTGTGTTCTGGTTCAGCAGGGGGAAGCCAGGGAACCGTCGGGGGTTAGCGGGGGCCGGGGGGGGGGAGGGTGAGAGACAAACATCCCTCGGAGCCTCAGGAGGGGGATACAGGTGAAGATGACTGTGGCGTAGTGGATAGATAGGGCACGGGCTTGGGAGTTAGAAGGTCGTGGGTTCTAATCCCGACTCTAGCAGGGGTTTTTTGTTGTTGTTTTTTAAAAAAATGGCATTTATTAAGCCCTTACTATGGGCAAAGCACTGTTCTAAGCCCTGGGGAGGTTACAAGCTAATCAGGTTGTCTCATGTGGGGCTCACAGTCTTCATCCCCATTTTACTGATGAGGGAACTGAGGCACAGAGAATTGAAGTGACTTGCCCAAAGTCACACAGCTGACAAGTGGCAGAGTCAGGAGTTGTCTGCTGTGTGACCTTGGACAAGTCACTTCACTTCTCTGGGTTTCGGTTTCCTGGTCTGTAGATTCGGAATTGAAACTGTGAGCCCCATGTGAGACAGGGACTGTTTCCAACCCGATTCACTCATTCATTCATTCAATCGTATTTATTGAGCGCTTACTGTGTGCAGAACACTGTACTAAGCGCTTGGGAAGTCCAAATCGGCAACAGATAGAGACGGTTCCTACCCACGGGCTTACAGTCTAGAAGGGGGAATAATGATGGTATTTGTTAAGCACTTACTATGTGCAAAGCACTGTTCTAAGCGCTGGGGGGATACAAGGTGATCAGGTTGTCCCACATGGGGCTCACAGTCTTAGCGCTTAGTACAGTGCCTGGCACATAGTAAGCACTTATTAGTATGACCATGGCTCTCTCCCCCTTCTCCCCTCCCTCCTCGTTTATTCAGCGCGGCGGAATGCGCCGCCGCAATGACTTAGCGCAAAGAAGTAGTTTGTAAACAGACCTCAGGCGGAGGGCAGCGGAGACCTCGTCTGGGGCCCGCGCATTCGTACCCACTCGCATACACACGCACTCTCACATTTATATGCCACGCTAATTCCTATACTGATCCCATCCTTTAGTGATGAATAATGATAATAATTATTATATTTGGTAAGCGCTTACTATGCTCCAGACACTGTACCAAGCGCTGGGCGTGGATACAATCAAATCGGGTTGGACACCGTCCCTGTGCCCTACGTGGAATAGGGACCGTATCCAAATAGGGCTTCCAGTCTCAATCCCCATTTTACAAATGAGGCAACTGAGACACAAAAAAGTTAAGTGACTTGCCCAAGGTAATAACAATAATAATAATGATGGTATTTGTTAAGCGTTTACTATGTGCCAAGCACTGTTTTAAGCGTTGGGATAGATACAAGGTAATCAGGTTGTCCTACGTGGTGCTCACAGTCTAAATCCCCATTTTACAGATGAGATAACTGAGGCACAGAGAAGTTAAGTGACTTGCCCAAAGTCACATAGCTGACAAGCTTGAATTAGAACCCATGATCTCTGACTACCTCTGACTCCCAAATCCGTGCTCTTTCCAATAAACCAAGCTGCTTCTCCCAGCAAGATCACACAGCAAATAAGTGGAGGAGTCGGGATTAGAACCCATGACCTTCTGACCCCCAGGCCCGTGGTCTATCCACTACAGGCTGCTTCTCTGGTAGTTTAGGTCATTCTCCTAAGAGGGCGGGCAGTGCAGACCCCAGAAGATAGTTGGAGCGGAGAGACCCTCGAGGTTTCTGCTTTCACCTGGAGTTTCCTCAACTTCTCTCCTCTCTTGGGCCTGGCTGGGTCGCTGTAGGATCGGGGCGTCCACACCGCTGACCCTAGATTCTTATCATTCATTCAATCGTATTTATCGAGCGCTTACTGGGCGAAAAGTACTGTACTAAGCGCTGGAGAGACTCCCTCCCGCCTCACCCAACCGGACCCTAGAGAGGGGGGTCATCGGCCACCCGTGGGCGGGCTCACCCCAGATGTGCCGCCCAATTAGAGAAGCAGCATGGCATAGTGGGAAGGGCGCGGGCCTGGGAATCAGAAGGTCATGGGTTCTAATCCCGTCTCCGTCAATTGTCTGTTGTGTGATCTTGGGCAAGTCACTTCACTTCTCTGGGCCTCACTTACTTCATCTGGAAAATGGGGATTGAGACTGTAAACCCCAGGTGGGACAGGGACTGTGTCCATCACGATCTTAATATCCATCCCAGCGCTTAGTACAGTGTCCGGCACATAGTTAAGCGCTTAACAAATACCATTATTATTATTATTGTTATTATTAGGTGTCCGGTGCCGGTGCTGGGCACGTCTTCGTAACAGGTTCGCGAACACGGGGGCCTTTTCTCCCCTTCCCAGCCGCCTTGGAAACGAAATTGTGCTTTATAAGATAGTGATGAGCTCCAGAGGCCCCCTCCCCCCCACGAATCGACCCTCTCAGCTTCTCTCGAGACATTCAGTACGAATGTCTATGTTTAAGACTTCAAAGAATTACCATTTCCTCCCCTACCACCACTTCTAATCTGCAAGGGACCAGAGTAGCTCCCCCGAAATAGCGTTCCCCTTCTTCACGAGGTTTGGATAAACTTCTCTTTCCCTCCCTTTCTCCTTCCTCCTCCCTCTCCCCTCTTCCTCTCTCTTTTCCCCTTCTTTTCCTTTTCCTTTCTCTCCCTTCACAGTCTGCCCCCCCACCGTAATAGGCATAGGGGCCAGAGCTGCGGGGAAAACAACGAAAAAACCAAGGCTGAGAGTTCCGGATTTCGTACTTCTCCTGGGTTCCGGCCCGGACTTCAGTAACCTGAGTCTCTTCCCCCCTCTCAAAAGCGCTAAAATGCCAAGGCCGCTTTGAGATCTCTGCTTTTTTTTTCCAGGTCGGCGCTCCTCAGCACTCAGGCTGTGTCCGCACAAAATATCCGGATAATAATAATAATAATGGTATTAGTTAAGCGCTTACTATGTGCCTGCCAAGCACTGTTCTAAGCACTGATGTTGATACCAGGTAATCAGGTTGTCCCACTTGGGGCTCACAATTTTAATCCCCATTTTACAGATGAGGGGACTGAGGCACAGAGAAGTGAAGTGACTTGCCCAAAGTCACACAGCTGGTAAGTGGCGGAGCTGGATTAGAACCCACAACCTCTGACTCCCAAGCCCGTGCTCTTTCCACTAAGCCACGCCGGATAATTGAAGCCTCTCTCATAAATACAATCTAATCTTAAATGAGCTAGATATTTCGGACTTTTAAAACGGGTGTGTGTGTGTGTGTGTTTGGGAGGGGGAGGTGATGGGAGGTCATAAACACTGCGAAGTTGGCTGTTTTGGAAGAAGAAAAGGGGACCCAATACCCCTTCTCTTTCCCCCTGACTGTGAACCCCATGCGGGACGGGGACTGTGTCCAATCTGATTAACCTGGATCTATCCCAGCGCTTAGAACAGTGCATGACACATAGTAAGCACTGCAGAAATACCATATTTATTATCTGTTCTCTCTCTAGACTGTGAGTGGCATAGAGACTGTATCCGACTGCTTATTTTGTATCTACACCAGTTCGAAGCCAGTCCTTGATCCACAGAAAGCTCTGAATAATAATAATTACAATAATCACTATATTAATTATTATTATATTAATATTATAGGCACCAATATTATATTAATATTCTTATATTAGTGAATTGTTATAATTATCATCATTATTATTATTAGCGAGCTGGGGGCGGCAGCCGAGCTCTCAAAAGGTCCGGGCGAGGGAAGATTTCTTGCTAGGCAAGATTCCCCAACCAAACTCCAGAGACGGACGCGACTGTGAGCTGAGGGTGAATTCTCTTACGTGGCGATTTCCATGAACGTGTCAGATTGTTTTATATTTATATTATTCCCTTATCGAATAAGAGCCCCCGTGTGGCACAGGGATTGAGCTCATTATCTTGCATCTACCTCCAGCGCTCAGCACAGTGCTCGACACTTCGTCCCGGAGACTGGTTCCCTTCGGTATCTGAAGGAAACTTGGCTGACGGGGACTTTTTTGAGTGTGGGTGTGGCTGAAAATGTGAACACACCAAATCTGACCCCTTGTTGCATTGTCATGTTGAACGTTTTCAGCGCCTGGCGCCGTATTCGCTTTCGCCTACCTGTTCTTCGTTCCTTAAGAAGCTTTTGTTTCCAAACTGCCATTCCTTTCTCTCTAGGTGCTCTATTTTCTGCAACTGACTTCCACTTTTCAGCAGGGCTTTTGTTTCACCGAGTCCTTAAAACGTTTCCTTCAACTGTCCTTAAAATTTCAACTCGCCACACAGCAGTCGCGGTGTTTTCTTCTGTTCATGGTTCCCGCCCAGAGAAGCTGCATTGAGGTGAACGTAGCTTTTACATATCTGTCATTTATTTAATGATATTAATGTCTCTCTCCCCTCTAAACTGTAAACTCGTTGTGGGCAGGGAATGCGCCTGTTATTTTTGTATTGTATTCTCCCAAGGCTTAGTATAGTGCTCTGCACGCAGGAAGCGCTATGAATTCGATTGAATGAATAAATGAATGAAAGAAAGTTTTGATGCTCGCTACAGAGCGTTATAGATCACTACCCCCCTCTATTCAGGGAGAATCTCAGTGCATTCTCACACTATTTCAGGTCACTTTACTACGAGCTACCTACCAGCCTCAAGTCAGAAGGACGTGGCTTCTAATCCCGGCTCTGCCTCTTAATAATAATAATGATGGCATTTGTTAAGCGTTTACTATGTGCCTGCCAAGCACTGTTCTAAGCGCTGGGGGGGATACAAGGTTAACAGGTTCTCCCAAGTGGGGCTCACAGTCTTAATCCCCATTTTACAGATGAAGGAACTGAGGCCCAGAGAAGCGAAGTGACTTGCCCAATGTCACACAGCACGCATGTGGTGGAGCCGGGATTAGAACCCATGACCTCTGACTCCCAAGCCCGTGCTCTTTCCACTGAGCCACGCTGCTTCTCTGCCATTTGTCTGCTGGGTGACCTTGGGCTAATCATTTCACTTCTCTCTGCTTCAGTTATCTCTTTCGTAAAATGGGGATTAAGACTGTGAGCCCCATGTGTCCAACCTGATTAGCCTGTATCTCCCGCAGCGCTTAATATAGTGCCTGGCACATAGTAAGAGCTTAACAAATGCCATTAAAAAATCCCAAGAAAACTGTCTACCAACTTGTACTCTCCCAAGTATCTAGCACAGTGCTGGGCACACGGCAAACGCTCAGTAAATATCACCGATGATGACGGTATTTATTGAGCGTGTACTGCGTGCAGAGCACTGTTCGAAGCTCTTAGGATAGTGCAGTAGAGTTTGTAGGGATGATCTGTGGGAGCTTACAAGCTTACTGTGTGCAGAGCACTGTATTTAGCGCTTGGGAGAATGCAATAAAGTTGGGAGACATGATCCCTGACCACAAGCATCTTAGGGTTAGATGGTCTCATCCGGTTAACTGGCAAGTCCGTGATCGTCTGAGCCCAGCCAAGCCCTGATCGCTGTCCACCTACCCATCTTCATCCGAAAGGGCGGTAGACAATTATTCGGATAATTTGTCCGTTTAGGCCTTTTCAGGGGCCTCCTGTTTCCTTGAGGGGTTTTGTCGGACACACGAACTGGCCGCGGGAGAGCCAGGGAAGGGCAGTGAGTCATTGGAAAATATGAACTCCAGGTCCTAGGGGGACTGGGTGAGAGTGTGTGGATAATAATAATAATGTTGGTATTTGTTAAGCGCTTATTACGTGCCAAACACTGTTCTAAGCGCTGGGGGGATACAAGGTAATTAAGGTTGTCCCACGTGGGGCTCACAGTCTTCATCCCATTTTACTGATGAGGGAACTGAGGCACAGAGAAGTTAAGTGACTTGCCCAAAGTCTCACAGCTAAGTGGCGGAGCCGGGAGTAGAACCCATGGATGGCTCATGCAGAGCATCCTCACTATTACAAAAAATAACATGCCCATGTCTTGCTGGAAGAAGTGTATTACCATATTTTTGTTCATATTTGTCCACATTTCATAGACAAAGTGTATGGCAGATGGACTCTAATACCCTGGATTCAGTCTCACCAGAAGACTCTTCGAACCGGAAGACAGTACGACTGTTTTCTGAGGCAGACACCCGCCCTAAGGACTGTTTAAAGTCGAACAAAATGTGCTCTCTAGATACGGTAAAGAGATTGAAAAGTCATTACACTAGCTCGAGGGGAGATTGAGAATCTCTGACTTTCTTGATTTTTTTTAAGGAGATACAACTATTTATTCCCATTAATATTTCTCCCCCTCTACTGCCACTTATCAGCTGTGTGACTTTGGGCAAGTCGCTTAACTTCTCTGTGCCTCACTTACCTCATCTGTAAATCGGGGATTAAGTCTGTGATCCCCACGTGGGACAACCTGATTACCTTACATCTACCCCAGCAGTTAGAACAGTGCTCGTCGCATAGTAAGCGTTTAACAAATACCATCATCATCATTATTATTATTAAACTGTAAGCTCGTAATGGGCAAGAAATCTGTCTGCTAATTCTGCTATTATTGTACTCGCCCAAGCGTTTAGCGCAGTGCATAACACATACTAAGCGCTCAATAAATACCACTGATTGAACGATTTGTTGATTGATTGATTGATCCGCGGTATTAAAGCAAGCTCAAACACACAGATTACGTAACTCTTATCCTGGCTCCACCACTTGTCTGCTGTGTACATTGGGCAAATGACTTCCCTTCTCTGGGCCTCAGTTCTCTCATCTGTAAAATGGGGAATTAAGACTGTGAGCCCCACGTGGGACAGGGACTGTATTCAACCTGATTACCTTGCATCTATCTCAGCGCTTAGGACAGTGCTTGGCACATAGTAAATGCAAAACAAATACCATCGTTATAATAATGATGACATTTGTTAAGCACTTACTATGTGCCAAGCACTGTTCTAAGCTCTAGGGGGGAATACAAGGTAATCAAGTTGTCCCACATGGGGCTCACAGTCTTAATCCCCATTTTCCATTTTCCAGATGTAACTGAGGCTCAGAGAAGTTAAGTGACTTGCCCAAAGTCACACAGCTGACAAGTGGCGGAGACGGGATTAGGACCCATGACCTCTGACTCCCAAGCCCGGATTCTTTCCACTGAGCCACCCTACTTCTCATAAGAAATAACCAGTTGGTGGAGTGCGTCCCCACCCCGGCTCCCGGAGACACACGATTGAGCGAACTGGACTGCGGTCCGAGTGTTTTCTTTGAGAGCGAATCTCTCGTCCACACTTGCACACGTGCAAATACAGTCGGGAATTTCATGCTGCCCCTCGTTCTTCGGGTTGAACGTTGCGCGGATAAGAAGGAACCCTGTCCCCTAAATCACCCCTTTTTTCTCGTTCCTCTGCCTTGACCCCTCTAGACTGTAAGCTCGCTGTGGACAGGGAACGTGTCTACCAACTCTGATCTAATGTCCTCTCCCAAGCCCTTAGTAAGGTGGTCTGTGCACATCAAGTGCTCAATAAACACCGTTTATTGATTGACCCCTCTTAACCGCCGAGTCTCAATCTCCCCCTTTCCCCACTGGGATCAGGGCAGAGATGGCTGTACTTTTTTATGGTATTAAGGGCTTACTATGAACCAGGCACTGCACTAAGCGCTGGGGTAGATACAAGCTAATAACGTCGGACACAGTCCAAGTCCCACATGAGGTTCACAGTCTTAATCCCCATTTTACAGATGAGGTAACCAAGGCACGGAGGTCACGCAGCTGAAAAGTGGCCAGGTCTGATCCTTCTGACTCCGAGGCCCGTGCTTTTTCCATTAGGCCACGCTGCTCCTCCTCCAGGTGGCCTTCCAGGATTAATCTCTAACCTCCCCATTTTCCATTCCCACAAATAACACTTCTACACCAAGTACTGAAGTACTCGCCACTCCCCTGGAGCACGTATGTCCACGTCCTGCCTCTGGTCTGGAACGCCCTCCCACCTCAAATCCAACAGACAATGATTCTCCCCCCTTCAAAGCCTTATTGAAGGCCCATCTCCTCCAAGAGGCCTTCCCTGACTAAGCCCTCCTTTCCTCTTCACCCACTTCCTTCTGCGTCGCTCTGACTGGCTCTCTTTCTTCATTTCTTCCTCAGCCCCACAACACTTATGTCTGTATCTGTAATTTGTTTCTGTTAATGTCTGGTCTCCCCCTCTAGACTGTAAACTCGTTGTGGGCAGGGAATCTGTCTATTTATTGTTCGATTATCCTCCCCCAATTGCTTAGTACAGTGCTCTGTATACAGTAAGTGCTCAATAAATACGAATGATAGAATGAATAAATGAATTAGATTCTTTCCCCTCTCTGGCATTTATTTTTTGTGTCAGTCTCTCCTGCTAGATTGTAAATTCCTTGAGGGCAGGGATAGGGTCTGCTAACTCGATTGCACTTCCCTAAGCGTTCAGTACAGTGCTCGGCAAGCAGCAGGAGCTCAGAAAACCCAGGGGATTGAATGAAAAAGAAAGCGGGAAAGAACCTTAGCCGTCCCCCATCCCCCAACCCCGGGCCTTCGCGCCGTGGGAACCCGCTGTAGTTCTCTAGAGCCCTGTGCATAATAATAATAATAATAATAATAATAATAATAATAGTATTTGTTGAGCGCTTACTATGTGCCAAGCACAGTTATAAGCGCAGAGGTAGATACAAGGTAATCAGGTTGTCCCACGTGGGGCTCACAGTCTTAATCCCCATTTTACAGTTGACGTAACTGTAACACAGAGAAGCTAAGTGACTTGCCCAAAGTCACACAGCTGATAAGTGGCGGAGCCGGGATTAGAACCCACGTCCTCTGACTCCCAAACCCGTGTTCTTTCCTCTAAACCACGCTGCTTCATGTGATTGCGGGAATACCTGGTCTGAACTCATTCATTCATTCAGTCTTATTTATTGAGCGTTTACTGTGTGCAAAGCACTGTACTAAGCGCTTGGGAGAGTACGATATAACAACACAAACATTCCTGCCCACAACGAGCTCACAGTTTGGAGGACTAATGGTTTTACCTCTTCCTACACCTCACCTGAGGTCGCCTGTACCTGTACTTTCTCCAGGTAGTTAAGAAAGTGTTTTCGACGACGAAGTAAAGACGAAATACAACCTTTTTTAGGTTCGAAAGGTGCGAAGTGCATGCTGAATTTTATATAGGTGTATGCCTTTTTGTCACCTCAGCGAAACGCTCCGGGTTTTCCCGACGCCTGGGATTTGGGAGGCATAAAAGGGTTTCTCCGGGAACAAAGTCACCTAACCGGGTCTCGTCCTAGGCGGGCTTTGGATTCGGTTTCGTGGAAAACAAGTACTCCAATACCCAAATCACGTGACCAGAAAATCAAGGACTTTTCTCGTGGAAGAGGAGACCCATAACAATAATAATAATCGTGGCATTTGATAAGCGCTTACTATGTGCCATGCCCTATACTAAGCGCTGAGGGAGGAGTCCAAACAAGTCGGGTTGGACACAGTCCCTGTCCCACTTTGGGTTCACAGTCTTCATCCCCATTTTACAGAAGAGGTAATCGGGACACAGAGAAGTGAAGTGACTTGCCCAAGGTCACACAGCAGACCAGTGGCGGAGCTGGAATTAGAGCTCATGACCTTCTGAATTCCAGGCCCGGGCTCTGTCTACTGTGTCATCTGACCCATCCGCACAAATGACCCGATTAAAACCTGTCCCACTGAATTAATCCGTCCTTGAGGTGGGACCTCCTCTACCCGGGCCCCCCTGAGCGCCCCATCCTGGGACGCGGAGAGCGGGAAGGTGTATGGTCCCGGACGCCTGGGTTCCTGGTCTCAGCCTTCAGCTCGGGTCCCGGGGGGCGGGGGCAGGGGGTTTCGAGCCCCACCCCCGCCCTCGTCCTTGGGGTTAGAGAAACAACGACGGAGAGCAGGTCCAACCGGACTTTGAATAATAATAATTATGGCATTTGTTAAACGCATACTATGTGCCAGGCATTGTACTAAACGCTGGGGTGGATACGAACAAAGCGGGTTGGACACAGTCCCTGTCCCACATGGAGTTCACAGTCTCAATCCCCATTTTACAGATGAGGGAATTAAGGCATAAAGAAGGGAAGTGGCTTGCCCAAGGTCACACAGCAGACAAATCCGGAGCCGGGATTAGAACCCAGGTCCTTCTGACTCCCAGACTCGTGCGCTATCCACTAGGACATTGGAGGACTTTGGTGCCAATACGCCCATGGTACTTACTGATTAAACTACAAAAGCCCCAGCACGTTAATTCCTTTGGAAATTAGATTAAATAAATAAATTAATTAAAGCGTCTTCGTTCTGTTCGGTCCGACTAGGAAACCGGCATCCCGCTTACCAGATCTCTCCGGCTCCCGCCCCCGCGGGGATGTTCGGTTCTGGAAAAAAAAAAAAAAAAAACAAACAAAATAAGTATTCCCCAGGAACGGCCTCCCCAACTCCCCACGCTCCCTTCGTGCGCGACTATACCGCCCTCTGCGAGCGTAATATAGGGGAAAATCCATCTTCAACTCCTGGACCTCCTGCTTGGCTTTGGGTCGTGAAGAAACTCAAATTATCCGGGTAATTTTGGACCCCTCCCCAAAAGAAAAGCCTCTGTCTCCAATCATCAATCGGTCGGATGGGGGAGGGGGTCTGAAGTAATAATGATAATAATAATAATAATAATAATAATAATAATAATAATTGTGGTATTCGTAAAGCACTTACTGTGTGCCAGGCACTGTACTAAGCGCTGGGGTGGATACAAGGGGATAAAGGTTGGACATGGTCCCTGTTCCACGTGGGACTCATCGTCTCAATCCCCATTTTACAGATGAGGGAACTGAGGCCCAAAGAAGTGAATGGACTTGCCCAGGTCCCACAGCAGACAAATGGCAGCAGGATTAGAACCCATGACCTTCTAACACTCAGGCCCGGGCTCTATCCAGTACTCTATGCTGCTTTCCGTACGACTCAATCAATCCAACGATCGGATTTATTGTGCGTTTACTGTGTGCAGAACACTAGACTAAGCGCTTGGGAGAGTACAATATAACAATGTGACAGAGTTGGTGGACACATTCCCTGCCCACAACGAGCTGACAATATAGAGGGGGGAGACAGACATTAACCGAAATAAATTACGGATATGGGCATTAGGGCTGCGGGGCTGGGAGTAGACTGTGAGCCCACTGTTGGGTAGGGACTGCCTCTATATGTTGCCAATTTGTACTTCCCAAGCGCTTAGTACAGTGCTCTGCACATAGTAAGCGCTCAATAAATACGATTGATGATGATGATGATGATGAGTAGGGGTGAATAAAGGGAGCGGGAGAAGAGGAAAGGAGGGCTTGGTCAGGGAAGGCTTCTTGGAAGAGAAGTCCCTAATAGTCTGCTTGTGTAGAGCTCGGCTCGATTTTCCTGATCCTCATTTTCTTTTCTCTAATAGCAAAGAGACAGGCCCTCTAGACTGTGAGCCCACTGTGGGCAGGGAATATGTCTGTTTATTGCTATATTGTCCTCTTCCAAGCGCTTAGTAGAGTGCTCTGAACACGGTAAGCGCTCAGTAAATACGATTGACTGAATGACTCCATCCTTTTGTCCGTGTTCCGTTCCAATCCGATCTCGCCTCTCACCCAGGGAAGCAGGAAAACCCCGGCAGTTTCTCCCCCCAAATAATAACAATAATAATAGAATTTGTTAAACTCTTACTGTGGGCCAAGCACTGTTCTAAGCGCTGGGGTAGATACAAAGTAATCAGGTTGTCCCACGTGGAGCTCACAGTCTTAATCTCCATTTTGCCTTTGAGGTAACTGAGGCACAGAAAAGTTAAGTGATTTACCCAAAGTCACACATCTGTCAAGTGACAGAGCCAGGATTAGAACCCACGACCTCTGACTCCCAAACCCGGGCTCTTGCCACTAAGCCACGCTGCTTCTCCAAAATGAGGAGAGGGGTGCTGAGGAAAGGATTGGTGCCGGGGGAGGGGGCCGCTGTCCGAATCGAGCCCCGGCAGGTCGCTGAAAACCTCTGCCTCTTTTCTCCAACTGAAGGAAAAGAGGTTTTTCCTTAAAAAATCGGATTTGGACACTTAAGAACCAGGAGGGAGCCCAACTTGTACTTCCCAACCGCTTAGTAAAGTGCTCTGCACACAGTAAGCGCTCAATAAATACGATTGAATGAATGAATGAATAAAGGTTCGAAGTGTTGGTAGAGGATGGGAGGAAAAAAGATGTGGGGGGCGGGGCGAGGGGGAAGGGGCTCGAGACCACTGCTAATAACACGGCCCAGTCTCTCCAGGGGGAGAGCTTTATAAATGGGGAGGGTCCTCTTCTTTTAGCCCCCGAAGAACTGTGCAGCCGGAGCCCAGGCGAAGGGTCCAGGATTAAGCAGGAGGAGGGAGGGGGCCTCGGGCTAAGGAATGGGAAGGGGAGGACTAAGGCCCATTTGATGGCATTGGGGTGGGGGAGGGTCCCGTCAAACCCTTGTAATGGGGGGACCCTGCCCCTTTTACCCCCACCCCCACCCCCTTTCCTTCAACAACCTCCACCGCCGCCAATCGCCCTCATTTGGGCCAATTAAATCTGGATGGAAAACGCTAGCACACAGTGAGGTCACAACACTGGCCCGGAAAGCAAAGAGTGGGTGGGGAGGGGGTACGGGTGGGGGGGGGTCGTTTGGGGAAGGAATTTGACTCTGACCGGGGTGAGCGGGGGCGGAAGAGGAGAGGGGGAGGAGGAAGAGAGAGCCAAGGTTGGGGGTTGGGGGGCTGGCAAGAGACTTTCATTCATTCAATTCATTCGATCTTATTTATTGAGTGCTTACTGTGTGCAGAGTACTGTACTAAGCGCTTGGGAAAGTACAGCAACAAGCAGTGACATTTCCTCCCCACAACAAGCTGAGGCCCTGAACCTTGCCCTCCCCCAACCCTCATTCATTCAATCATATTTATTAAGCACTTACTGTGCACAGAGCACTGTACAAAGCTTTTGGGAAAGTACAATACAACAGTAAACAGTGACAATCCCTGCCCACAACGAGCTCACAGTCTAGAGGGGGGGGGACACAGACATCAATACAAACAAATTAAATTACAGATACAGGCATAAGTGCGGTGGGTTTGGGGATGGGGGTGGAGAGCAAAGGGAGCAAGTCAGGGGGACACAAGGGAATGGGAGATGAGGGAAAGTGGGGCTTAGTCTGGGAAGGCCTCTTGGAGGAGATGGGCTTTCAGTAAGGCTTTGAAGGTTTGGGGGGAAGTCATTGTCTGGTGGATTTGAGAAGGGAGGGCGTTCCAGGCCAGAGGCAGGACATAGGCCAGAAGTAGTCAGGAAGATTGAGGCACAGTGAGAAGGTTAGTCTGCTTCAACCATAAAGGAGGGAGGGTCTCTCCACCCAACCCACTCCCCACTGCTCCCAACCCCAGAGATGAGCTAGTCTCTCCACGTTCCTCTCCCAACCATAGAGAGGGACAGGGGTCTCTCTCTCTCTCTCTCTCTCTGTCCCATTCTCCTCCCATCCTACTAGGAGAGGTGGGCTGGCCTCTCCCCACATCTTACCCTCAGCCACAGAGATGAGATGGTCTCTCTCCTCACCGCAACCACAGAGGTGGGCCAATCTCTGCATGGTGTAGTAGATAGAGCATGGGCCTAAGAGTCAGAAGGTCATGGGTTCTTATCCCGGCCCTATCACTTGAATTTTTCTGTTGTGGAAGTCCACATCCTACATGGGGCCCACAGTCTTCACCCCCCTTTTTCAGGTGAGGTAACTGAGGCCCAGAGAAGTGAAGTGACTTGCCCAAGGTTAGACTGTGAGCCCACTGTTGGGTAGGGACTGTTTCTATATGTTGCCAACTTGTACTTCCTAAGCTCTTAGTACAGTGCTCTGCACACAGTAAGCGCTCAATAAATACGATTGATGATGATGCAGCAGTCAAGTGGAAGAGCGGGGATGAAAATCCAGGACCATGAACTTTCCACTAGGCCATGCCGCTTCTCAACCATAGAGGAGGGCTAGTCTCTCTCTTCTCCCTTAGCCAGCACTGGGAATCAGTGGGCTACAATGGATAGTCGCCCACAGAGCAGAAAGCCCCAATTAGGAGAAGCATCTTTACCTGCACAGTTATAGGAGAAGCAGGGTGGCCTAGTGGATAGAGCACAGGCCTCGGAGTCAGAAGGACCAGGGTTCTAATGCCAGCTTTGCTGCTAGTCTGCTCTGTGACCTTGGGCAAGTCACTTCGCTTCTCTGTGCCTCAGTTTTTTCATCTGTAAAATGGGGATTAAGACTGTGAGCCCTGTATGGGAAAGGGACTTTGTCCAACCTGATTACCTTGTTATAATAATAATGATGGCATTTATCAAGCACTTACTATGTGCAAAGCACTGTTCTAAGCGCTGGGGAGGGTACAAGGTCATCAGGTCATCCCAAGTGGGGCTCACAGTCTTAATCCCCATTTTACAGATGAGGTAACTGAGGCCCAGAGAAGTGAAGTGCCTTGTCCAAAGTCATACAGCTGACAAATGGCAGAGCCTGGATTTGAACCCATGACCTCTGACTCCAAAGCCCATGCTCTTTCCACTGCGCCACGCTACTACCCCAAGGTAAGCTCAGAAACCTGTCCGGGGCTGGAAGGCCCGGTTGACCTCTCCTGTCTGCCTCGGTGCTTCCCTTGTCCACGGAGTGTGGTTTAGTGGATACAGCATGGGCCTGTGTGTCAGAAGGACCTGGGTTCTCATCCTGGCACTGCCACTAGTCTGCTGTGTAACTATGGGTAAGTCACAACTTCGCTGGGCCTTAGTTCCCTCATCTGTAAATGAGGACTAAGACTCTGAGCCTCATGTGGGACAGGGACTGTGTCCAACCCGATTAACTTGTCTACCCCAGCACTTAGAACTGTGCTTGGCATCATAGTAAGTGCTTAATAAGTACCATAATTATTACTAATAATTTTATTTCCCCAGCGCTTAGCACAGTGCCTGGCACATAGTGAGTGCTTAAAAAAATACCACAATCACCATCATCACAGCCATGATTGGGCCCCCTTTGAACTGCAAGCTCACTGTAGGCAGGAAATGGTTCTACCAACTCTATGCTGTACTTTCCCAAGAGCTTAGTACAGTGCTCTGCACACAGTAAGCTCTCAATAAATACGACTGATTGACATTGATTGAGATGTGTGTAACAGGCTGGGATGAGGGCCTCTCCTTGCCCCTAGTACTGGACTGGGCCAGTGTAGAACCGAGGAAGAGTTTTGTAGCTTTACCTCCTTGGTCTTGCCAATCTGTGAGGCTTTGAGAGGGAGAAGGGCTACTGGTAACCCCGGGTCCAGCTTTCCTTAGGAATACAATCCTCATCAATAGTGTTGACTGCATGCCTACACTGCACAGGACACTGTGCTGGGTGCCAATTGTGTGCAAAGTACTGTACTGGGTGCCTATTGTGTGCAGGACACTGTACTAGCCTCCTATTCTGTGCAGAGTATTATACTGAGCCCCTACTCTGTGCGGAGAATTATACTGGGGGCCTACCATGGCTTAGTGGAAAGAGCCCGAGCTTGGGAGTCAGAGGACATGGGTTCTAGTCCCGGTTCCACCACTTTTCTGCTGTGTGACCTTGGGCAAGCCACTTAACTTTTCTTTGCCTTAGTTACCTCATCTGTAAAATGGAGATTAAGACTGTGGATCCCATGTGAGACAACCTGATTACCTTGTATCTACCCTGGCACTTAGAACAGTGCTTGGCACTAAGTGCTTAACAAATGTCATAATTGTTATTATTATTATTCTGTGTGCAGAACATTGCATTGAGTGCCTCCTGTGAGCACAGTGCTGTACTGGGCACTTACTCTGTGCAGCTCAGTGGAAAGAGCACGGGCTTTGGAGTCAGAGGTCATGGGTTTGAATTCCGGCTCTATCAAAGTCAGCTGTGTGACTTTGGGCAAGTCACTTAAATTCTCTGTGCCTCAGTTATCTCATCTGTAAAATGGGGATTAAAACTGTGAGCCCCCCATGGGACAACCTGATCACCTTGTAACCTTCCCAGCGCTTCGAACAGTGCTTTGCACATAGTAAGCGCTTAACAAATACCATTATTATTATTATTATACTAGGAGACCACTGTTTACAGAGAACTGTACTGGACGCCTTCTTTGTGCAGAGCACTGTACTGGGCACCTACTCTTTGCAGAATTTTATTCTGGGAGGCTACTGTGTGCAGACCCTTAGATCGGGAACCCTATATGGGACAGGAACTCTGCCCAACCTATCTTTTATCTAACAAAGTGCTTAGTACAGTGCTTGGCACATAGTAAGCATATAAGAAGTGCCATAATACCACAATAACATAATAGCTGGATGCCTAATGATTGCAGAGCACTGTACTTTATGTCTACTGTGTGTGGAGTGCTGTCCTGGGTGCTTACCACGTGCACAGTAATGTACAAGATGCCTACGGTGTGCAGAACACTGTAATAGGCACCTACTCTGTGTGGAGCACTGAACTGGGTGCAGAGCACTGTATTGGATGCTTGGCAACATACAATAGACATAAAAGTCGATGTTCCTGCCCCAGTGGAGCTTTCAGTTTAATGCGGGAGAGAAATGTGCCCCAGTTGCTAGACCTACGATGGGTAAAAGGGTGAGGCTTAGATCTGGATTGATAAAGTCAAATAGAAATGGTTGAACAACCAAGTAAAGGACAGAGAAAAAAAAGCTAGAAGTTCTGGGATGACCGACAGGGTGACCCGACCGGGAAGCTGGAAATTAGAGGTGGCTGTTTTAGATGGTCGGCTGTTGACTTTGGGCAAATCACTTAACTTCTCTGTGCCTCAGTTATCTCATCTGTAAAATGGGGATTCAGATTGTGAGCCCCACGTGGGACAACCTGATCACGTTTTATCCCCCCAGTGCTCAGAACAGTGCTTTGCACATAGTAAGCGCTTAACAAATACCATTATTATTATTATTATTATTATTATTATTATTATTATTATTATTGTCTCAGAGGAGGAGGAGTCAGGGGTGCGTGAGCAAAGGGTCAGCGGAGGGAGAGTCAAGAGCAAGGTCCCGCTGGGAGTGAGCTTGGGAGACGCAGCAAAGTGTCTGAGCTGGGGTGTAGCCAGAGGAAAGAGTGGATGAGTAAGAGGGCAGGCAGCCAATGGGGAGCCTCGAAGCCTGTGGTTGCAAGTTCTTGCTCCACCCAAAAAGAAACAGGGCTACTGGAGGGGCTTGGAATAAGGAGAAAACAAGAGAACAAGGAGAGACAATTCCATTTCTTTTGAAGCCTGCTGCCTAATTTCTTGAGGGGCCTGCTGATTTCTTCATAAAGCCACCTGCCTAGTTTCTTTTGAGGCTCGCCACTTGATCTCTTTCAGGTCTTTCTAACTTGGTTTATTTTTAGGTCTGCTGTCTGATTTTGGCTTCAGCCCACTGTCTGATTTCTTTCAGGCCTCCTGCCAAGTTTGTTCCGTAGGCCCACAGCCTGGTTTCTTTCAGGCCAGTAGCGTGTTTTTTTTTTAGGTCCGCTGCCTGATTTCTTTCAGACCTGCTTGTCTTTTGGGTCCACAGCCTGATTTCTTTCAGGCCGCCTATCCAGTTTTTCTGTTAGGTCTGCTGCCTGACTTCTTATTAGGCCCACTGCCTGACTTCTTTAAGGCCCGCTGCTGGGTTTCTGTTTTTAGGTAGTAATAATAATAATAACAGTGCTGATATTTGTTAAGGGCTTACTATGTACCAGCACCGTATTAAGCACTAGGATCGATATAAGCAAATCAGGTTGGGCACAGGCCCTGTCCCACATGGGGCTCACAGTCTTCATCCCCATTTGACAGATGAGGGAGCTGAGGCCCAGAGAATGACTGGACCAAGGTCACACAGCAGACACGTGTCAGAGCCGGGATTAGAACCCAGGTCCTTCTGACTCGCAGGCCCCGGCTCTATCCTCTCAGTCACGCTGCTGCCTTGTTTCTTTTAGCCCCCTGCCTAGTCTCTTTGAGGCCCCGGGTGCATGGGTGGCGTTGTTTGCTGCTGCGTGCCAGCGAGCGTATAGTGCCCCACCCGGCCTCCTCCAGGGAGCCACGCAGCGCCCATCCGCCTGTCCGCCCCTCCCCAGTGGGCCAGGCCGGGCCGGGCCGGGCCAGCCCGTCCCGGTCCTGCTCCCGCTGAGTCACCCTGCGGCACGCGGCCTGGAATGCTGCCTCCCCGGCCTGGTTTCCTCTTCCCGACACAGTTCCTGGGAACGGCGGGCCTGGCGCTGCCTCCGGACCCCAGCTGGGACCGAGGGAGCCCGAGGGCCTGCGTGGAGACAGGACAGGGGAGAGGGAAGGGACACGGGGACCCCAGAGGAGTCTCCACCCTAGAATGGCTCCCAGAGCCAAGATGGGTAGGAGGAGGGAGCCCTGGGGGGCCGGGGGGCAGGGGCGGGGGTGGGAGAGAGGCCCCGCCTAGCCACCTCATCATGGAGGTCAAAGGGCACACTTGAGGCCCAGAGTCTCCGGATGACTTGCCCCTGGAGACCCAGCCTGGCCAAGGCCGAGGAGTGCCCCTGGATTATCCAGATATTTCGGGAGGGACAGATTTCCTCCGGCTCCGGCGTCATCTGCCTTGTGGCCTGAGACTGAAGCCGGGCTAGGAGGGAACCCAGACCTCTGCCCTGAGTGCCTCCAGCTCCAGTTGCCAGCCCGGTTGGGGGCCGTGACCCAGTCCTCTCCACACCTGATCCAGCCTCCGAAAGAACCTCAGGGAGAGCCCTCAGCTTTGCCTCCCTTTGCCTCCCATGTGGAACAATCTTCGGAGCAGGAAGTTCTTCCTGCCATCTAATCTAAATCCTAGTTGCTGTGGTTTAACCTCACTCCTTCCAGCTCTAACCACAATAGAGTTAGGGACCACCCACACCTTCCTCCCTACTGTGCACTAGCCCCTGGGGCTCCTCAGGCTTCTCTTCTCTAGCCCACCTTCTCCTTTCCCTCAGGGTCTGGGCCACCTGACCCACCCTGACTCTCACCTGTCTTCCCAACCCTGGGACCCCTTAGTGCTGCTGGATCCAGGACCAGACAGAGGATCACTCTCCCACCTTCAATGCTTTATTGAAGGCACATCTCTTCCAAGAGGCCTTCCCTAAGTCCTCATTTCCTCTTCTCCCACCCCCTTCTGCATTGCCTTTGCACTTGGATTTGAGCCCTTTATTCACCCCACCCTCAGCCCCACAGCACTTATGTCCATATTCAGAATATTTTTATTTACATTAATGTCTGTCTCCCCCGCTAGGCGGTGAGCTCATTATGGGAAGGGAACTTGTCTACCACTGTATTCTAGTGTACTCTCCTAAGTGCTTAGTATAGTGCTCCGCACACAGCAAGTACTCAATAAATGTGATCGATTGATTGATTGATTGACTCAGCTGCCGGGATGGGGCAGGGTCCATGCCTGTACTGCCCCCAACAGCCTGGGCCCTAGAAGGAAGACAGCAATTTCATTCAGAGTTGGCATTACCAGGCTTGTGGTCCCCAGGCTAGGCTAGAACTGTGTATAGATCCTTAATTCTATTTATCTGTTTTGATGGTATTGACGCCTGTCTACTTGTTTTGTTTCGTTGTCTGTTTCCCCCTTGTAGACTGTGAGCCCGTTGTTGGGTAGGGATTGTCTCTATCTGTTGCCGAATTGTACTTTCCAAGCACTTAGTACAGTGCTCTGCACACAGTAAGCACTCAATAAATACGATTGAATGAAGGAATGAACTCAGTCCCTTCCTTCTCCTCCCCACCCTCATCCTTCCTCCTCACATCCATCCTCCATCCTCCATCCTCCTCCTCTGTCTCTCCCCTTGAAGTCCCCACCCCTTCCTTCAGGCCTGCCCCCTCCTTCAAGCCCCACCTCACGGAGGACCCCCTTACTCCATGAAATCTGATGGTTCTCTGGGACGGAGCCCAGATCGGGCACTCGGACGTTTAGTCAAGAACAGAGTGTCCATCTGTGGGGACAGCTGGGACAGGCTGGACGAGTTGGAGGTCAGGAGAGGCTGCTGTTACAGAATCCCCAGGGTCAAGCCCAAAGCCAGACATGCTCCAACCATTGGATTGTAGGCTATTTGAGGGTAGGGAGGTGTTTTTTCAATCAATCAATCAATCATTGGTATTTTTTGTGCACTTTTTCTTTCATTCAATCATATTTATTGAGCACTTATTATGTGCAGAGCACTGTACTAAGCACTTGGGAGAGTACAATACAATAATAAACAGACACATTTCCTGCCCACGAGCTTACAGTCTAGAGATGGGGGAGACAGACATCAATACAAATAATAAATTACAGATGTGTACATTAGTGCTGTAGGGCTGGGAGGGGGGAAGAACCAAGGGAGCAAATCAGGGTGAAGCAGAAATGTGCAGAGCACTGTATTAAGCTCTTGGGAGAGTATTTTCCTTCTTTATTACTCTCCCAAGTGCATAGTTCAATGTGCTACACTCAATAAATTCTACTGATTGTTCCTTTCCCTCTGGACTCTGCTTCCTGTGGGGGCACCAAGTGCCAATTACCCTCCTGGACAGGACCACCCAGCACCCCTGACTCTCCTCTTTCATCCTTAGGGTTCCATCTTGTAACAGGGAACCGATATGGCCTCAGCCTTCCAGGGAAGATGGGACAGACGCACAGACACAAACTTACTCTCCCCCAGCTTCAAAGCCTTATCACCTCCAAAAGTCCTTCCCAGACTAAGCCCCACTTTTCCTCATCTCCCATTCCCTTTTGCGTCACCCTGACTTCCTCCCTTTGCTCTTCCCCCTGCCCAGTCCCATAGCACTTATGTATATATCTGTCATTTTATTAATTTGTACTGATGTCTGTCTCCCCCCTCTAGACTGTGAACTCATTATGGGCAGGGAATGTCACTGTTTATTGTTGTATTGCAGTTTCCCAAGCGCTTAGTATAATGCTCTGCACGCAGTAAGCACTCCATAAACACGATTGATCAAATGAATAGCAAGCGCTTAATAAATACAACAATGAATGAGTGAATGAAATGAATAAAGACAGCAAAGGACAGGATTTGGTTAGTGTGGGAGTTGCGTGGATTGGACAATCAGGGAAAATTTCTGGGAGGAAGTAACCTTGACTGTCGGGGTTTTTCTCTTCCTGTCTCCAGCTGCAGAGGCTGGAACTTAGTAGGGTGTTAGGTATAGGGGGGAGGGCGGAGGCTGGGCGAGTGGGATAAACCCTGAGGGTCCTGTTGGGGTAAAGACTCAGCAAAATCGAAATGTCAAAGCTTCCCTCTCTGAGCAGCCTTCTCCGCCTGGCGCCGAGAAGCCTGAGACGCTGGCACGGCAGGGAGTGCCCCGTGGGGCCTCTGCCAGGCCTGGTGCCCAATCTCCTGGGTCCAAAGCCTGGCAAGACTCCTCCCAAAACACTCTTCCTGGTCCTCACTCTTACTCTCGGCTTCAAGGCTCTCCATCACCTCGCCCCCTCCTACCTCACTTCCCTTCTCTCCTTCTCCAGCCCAGCCCGCACCCTCTGCTCCTCTGCGACTGCTAACCTCCTCACTGGGCCTCGTTCTCACCTGTCCCGCTTTCGACCCCCGGCCGACATCCTACCTCTGGCCTGGAATGCCCTCCCTCCACATGTTTGCCAAACTATCTCTCTTCCTCCCTTCAAAGCCCTACTGAGAGCTCACCTCCTCCTTCCAGACTGAGCCCCCTTTTTCCTCTCCTCCTCCCCATCCCTCCCAACCTACTTCCTTCCCCTCCCCACAGCACTTGTATATATTTGTACAGATTTATTACTCTTTTTACTATTTGTTATTCTATTTATTTTGTTAATGATGTGCATATAGCTTTAATTCTGTTTGTTCTGACGATTTTGACATCTGTCTACATGTTTTGTTTTGTTGTCTGCCTCCCCCTTCTAGACTGTGAGTCCATTGTTGGGTAGAGACCGTCTCTATATGTTGCTGACTTGTACTTCCCAAGCACTTAGTATAGTTCTCTGCACACAGTAAGCGCTCAATAAATACGATTGAATGAATGAAGGAATGGTCCTGACTTCCAGAGGTCACAGTGTCCATCTGCCTGCCTGCAGGCTGGGCTGTCCTTCCCGCTCCTAAATGGACAGAGAAGGACAGGGGATGGGGTTTCCCCCCAGCATTGATTCATTCATTCAATCGTATTTATTGAGCGTTTACTGTGTGCAAAGCACTGTATTAAGCCCTTGGGAGAGTACAATACAACAACAAAAAGACCCAGTCCCTGCCCATAATAAGCTCACAGTCTAGAGGAGTACTTCCCACTCCCCTCACGCTGCAATAATAGTAACTGTGATATTTGTTAAGCGTTTACCAAGTGCTGAATGCTGGGATGGGCACTGCATTCATTCATTCAATCGTATTAAGTGCTTACTGTGCGCAGAGCACTGTACTAAGTGCTTGGGAAAGTACAATACAACAATAAAGTATGATCAGATCAGAGACAGTTCCTCCCCCCCATGAGGCTCCCAGGCTTAGAGGGAGGGAAAACAGGTATTTAATCTCCATTTTACAGGTGAGGGAACTGAGGCCCAGAGAAGCGAAGCAACTTGACCAAGGTCAGACAAGTGGCAGAGCTGGGATTAGAACTCAGGCTGGTGCTCTTTCCACTAGGACACGCTGTGTCTTAATAAGGCCTGCCCTCTGACTCACAGCCACCTGCCCTGTTGTCCTGCCCACCCACACCTTTCTAGAGGGCTTTCTGTCCCCTCTCCCACTGGGTCTCTCTTGAGAAGCAGCGTGGCTTAGTGGAAAGAGCACAGGTTTGGGAGTCAGAGATCATGGGTTCTAATCCCGGTTGCGCCACTTGTCAGCTTTGTGACTTTGGGCAAGTCACTTCACTTCTCTGTGCCTCAGTTACCCCATCTGTAAAGTGGGAATGAAGACTGTGAGCCCCATGTGGGACAACCTGATAACCTTGTATCTATCCCAGCACTTAGAACTGTGCTTGGCACATAGTAAATGCTTAACAAACACCATCAATATTTTTATTATTATTTCCCACCCTTTGAGGGAGGAGATGCAGGCTCCTGACTCGCCCCCGAGGGGAAAATCTTCTCCTGCAGTTCTTCCTTGTGGCCAGACATGTAGTGTGAGTGACCCCTGGGCCCCAGAGGAGGCCAGTCCCAGGAAACTACCCTATGACCTTGTGACCACTGGGAGAGATGGAGGGGGGTGGCCCCCAATCTTGGCAGATTCCCATAGGACCCAGGAACTCTGGCAGCCCACTCCCACTCACTTCCCCCTCCCTAGCCCCCCCAGAGTGGAGGACTCCTGACAGCATTAGTCACCCCTCTTTCCTAGAACTCGGCTGCTCGCGAGCGAGGCCAGTCAGTAAACCCGGTGACCAGGGGCACCCGTGGGAACCACAAAGTCGTTTCCTCAGCCATCCCTCAGCGATCCAGCAAGCCCCCTGGGGCAGGTCCTGGGGTCTGGGCTATGGGCCAGCCCCAGCCCCACCCTCAGGGAGCTCCCAATCTGAGCAGAGAAGCCGGGCAGGCACGTAGACCAATCCAGGCCCGGTCGGGGGCACTTATCAGGGAGGAAGGGGTTCGGTCAGTTGCCGATGAGTGGGTGACTCTGGGAAGGCTTCCTGGAGGAGAAGGCAGCTGTGTAATAATGACAGTATTCATGAAGTGCTTACTGGGTGATAAGTGCCAGGGTCAATACACAATGTTCAGAACAGAGACTCCCCATCCCACCCGGGGCCTACAGGGGAAGAGGAAGAACAGGTATTTCATCCCCATTTTGGAGATGAGGAGACGGAGGGCTGGAGAGGTTAAGTGGCTTACCTAGGGTCACACAAGCAGGTAAGCGGCAGAGCCAGGACTCAAACTTGGGTCCCTGGCTGCTGATCTTATGATCTTTCCACTTGTCCACACTGCCTAGAGTTGGGATATAGAAGAGGGGACACAGAGGGAAGGGTTATGGGGTTGGGGAGATGTCAGAGCAGGGAGCGCCCCCTCCTACCTCACCTCCCTTCTCTCCTTCTCCAGCCCAGCCTGCACACTCTGCTCCTCTGACGCCACTCACCTCCTCACTGTGCCTCGTTCTTACCTGTCTCACCGTCGATCCCGGGCCCACGTCCTCCCCCTGGCCCGGAATGCCCTCCCTCCACACATCTGCCAAACTAGCTCTCTTCCTCCCTTCAAGGCCCTACTGAGAGCTCACCTCCTCCAGGAGGCCTTCCCAGACTGAGCCCCCTTTTTCATCTCCCCATCCCCATCCCCCTCAGCCCTACCTCCTTCCCCTTCCCACAGCACCTGTACACATGTTTGTACATATTTATTACTCAATTTATTGTATTTGTACATATTTACTATTCTATTTATCTTGTTAATGATGTGCATCTAGCCTTACTTCTATTTATTCTGATGACCTGACACCGTCCATATGTTTTATTTTGTTGTCTGTCTCCCCCTTCTAAACTGTGAGTCCGTTGTTGGGTAGGGACCATCTCTATATGTTGCCAACTTGTACTTCCCAAGCGCTTAGTACAGTGTTCTGCACACAGTAAGCACTCAATAAATACAATTGAATGAATAAATGAATTCTACAATTCTCAGTGGTTCCAGGGCTGATTATTCAAACCCCATGTTTTGTCCCCCAGCCTTCTCTGCCACCCAGGGTCTTTTTCACTGGGGTCTCTTTCTGAGGGATGAGCCAGTGGAAAAGGGAATTTGATTGTAGGGGTCTCCAGCTGAACTGTTGGGGAACCAGATTGGGTGTGGGAGGAGGTGAAACTCCAGACCAAAATGAGGTATTTGGATTATCTGGGGATTTCAATTATCCACGTCACTCCTGGGCCCTGACCATGGATAATCAGGAGTTGATTCACTGTCTGACAGTCTGTCTGTTCATTTCTAGTCGCATCTTGAAGTCTACTGCATGGCGAAGTGGATAGTGCACAGGCCTGGGAATTAGAAGGCCGTAGATTCTGATCCTGGCTCTGACACTTGTCTGCTGTGTGACCTTGGGCAAGTCACTTCACTTTTCTGGGCCTCAGTTACCTCATGCTTAAAATTAGGATTGAGCTCATGAGCCCTATGTGGGACAGGGACTGTGTAAAACTCAATTTGCTTGTATCCACCCCGGCACTTAGTACAGTGCCTGGCACATGGTAAGTGCTTAACAAATACTATTATTATTACTATTTATCACTGGAGGTTCAGAGGGCTTTTGGAACCTCACCTCTGGAGGAGTTCAGGGTCAAGCTTCTGGGAGTGGGTGCAATGAAGGGAGGGCAGAGAAGGGAGCTTTGGATGTGTTGAGAATGTGGGGAGGGCTTCCCGATGAGGGAGGAGAATGAGTGATTCGCAGGAATGGGGTCAAAAAAGGACATACACAAATGACATGCAAACCACATGCAGAGTCCATGATGATGATGATAGTATTTGTTAAGCGCTTATACTGTGTCAAGCACTGTTCAAAGCTCTGGGGTAGATTCAAGCTAATCAGATTGGATCCAGTCCCTGTCCCACATGGGGCTCACAGTCTTATTCCCCATTTTACAGAGGAGGCAACTGAGGTACAGAGAATTGACTTACCCAAGGTCACCCAGCAGACACGTGGCAGAGCCAGGATCATGACCCAGGTCTTCCTGAATCCCAAGCTCTAGATTGCTCCTTGGCCCTGATGTGGCCGCAGGCCTCAGAGCCCAGCCACAGGCCCTCGCCCAGCTTAGCACCAAACCGGGCAAAGTCAGACAGAAAATCCTGGCTGGAGCCAGGAAGACCATGAGGCTGGGTCAGCCGGGCACTGGCAGGCCGGCCGGCCACCAGCTGCAGGGAGGGACCTCTTGGCGGAGGGTGGGGCAGGCTGACGCGGCCCCCGGATGAGCTGAGGCAGATCCGGAGGAAATTGCCCCAGACCAGGGGGCGGGGTGGGAGTGGGGGGCTGAGATCATGCTCTGGCCTGGCCCTGAGACCCAACCAGACGGGTCTTCAACTGGACTCCAGTGAGAAGCAGTGTGGCCTGGTGACCTGGTTTCTAATTCCGACTCTGCCACTTGCCTGCTGGGTGACCTTGGGCAAGTCACTTCACCTCTCCATGACTCAGTTACCTCATCTGAAAAATGGGGATTAAGACTGTGAGCCCTAGGTAGGACATGGACTGTGTCCAACCTGATTAGTTTATATGTACCCCAGCGCTTAGTATAGTGCCTAGTAAACATTTAACAAATGCTATAAAAACAAAAAACAAAAACAAAGTATGAATATGAAGATGAAGATGAAGATGAAGATGAGAGAACCGCGCAGCTCTGACCCCCTCTTCCACCCTTGCTTGTGATTCAGCTGGTTCATGCACAGAGAGACAGGCTCTGCAGCCCTGTCCTACCCACTCGACCATGGGAAATTGTTGGGCTGTCGGGGGGTGGGCCAAGGGCAGACTGGGATAAATTACAAGCATGTGTGAGGCCACTGGTATTTGCCTGCAGAGGTAGGGGCTGGGACCAGAGTTGAGGGGTTGGAAGAGCTGGCAGGATCCCCTGGGAGGCCTGTGAAGCCCTTCTGCCCATTTCTTATTGAAGGCACCTCTCCTCCACGAGGCCTTCCCTAAGTCCCCCTTTCCTCTTCTTACATTCCCTTCTTCCTCACCCTGACTTGCTCCCTTTCTTCATCCCCCCCTCCCAGTCTCACGGGACTTATGTGCATATCTGTCAATTATTTATTTTTATTCACGACTTTCTCCCCCCCACCCACCCCAGACTATAAGCTCGGTGGGGACAGGAACGTGTCTATTTATTGTTATATTGTACTTTCCCAAGCCCAGAGCCTGACTCTCTGTGCCTGAACCAGCTGAACCACACACAGAGAAGGAGGGAGAGGGGGTCAGGGAGGTGCGTGGTTCACACATCTTAACGTTCAGTTTATGTTTATTTTTATAGTATTTGTTAAGCGCTTATTAGGCGCTATCCTAAGCGCTGGGATACACTGTACACTGCTCTGCACACAGCAAACACTCAGCATAGCATAATGGATAGAGCACCGCCTGGGAGTCAGAGGCCAAGGGTTCTAAACACAGCTCTGCCAGTCGTCTCCTGTGTGACTTTGGGCAAGGCACTTCTCCCTGCCTCAGTTCCCTCATCTGTAAAATGGGGATGGAGAATGTGAGCCCCACGAGGGACAGGGACTATGTCCAACCCAATTTGTTTGTATCCACCCCAGCGCTTAGTACAATGCCTGGCACACAGTAAGCACTTAAATACCATAATTATTATTCATTTCTGAGGTTACAGCAGAAATTCTGTTTCCAAATCTGATTTCATCTTAGACTTGTCCTGCCCCATCCCTCAAGGCTAGACTTGTGGGTGCCCAGAGGTGCGGAGACCCCTTGACTCTGTGCTTCCTCCTCCCTTTCATTCATTCATTCAATCGTATTTATTGAGTGCTTACTGTGTGTAAAGCACTGTACTAAGCACTTGGAAAGTACAAGTTGGCAACATCTAGAGACGGTCCCTACCCAACAACGGGCTCACAGTCTAGAAGGGGGAGACAGACAACAAAACAAAACAAGTAGACAGGCATCAGTACCATCAAAATAGATAAATAGAATTATAGATATATAATAATAATAATGGCATTTATTAAGCGCTTACTATGTGCCAAGCACTGTTCTAAGCACTGGTGAGTTTACAATGTGATCAGGTTGTCCCACGGGGGGTTCACAGTCTTCATCCCCATTTTACAGATGAGGTAACTGAGGTCCAAAGAAGTGACTTGCCCAAAGTCACACAGCTGACAAGTGGTGGAGCCGGGATTTGAACCATTGACCTCTGACTCCAAAGCCCATGCTCTTTTCACTGAGCCATGCTGCTTCCCCAAACGACATTAATAAGATAAATAGAATCATATGGACATGATGATGATGATGATGGCATTTATTAAGCGCTTACTATGTGCAAAGCACTGTTCTAAGCACTGGGGAGTTTACAAGGTGATCAGATTGTCCCACGGGGGGCTCACAGTCTTAATCCCCATTTTACAGATGAGGTAACTGAGGCCCAGAGAAGTTAAGTGACTTGCCCAAAGTCACACAGCTAAGTGGTGGAGCCGGGATTTGAACCGATGACCTCTGAATCCAAAGCCTGGGCTCTTTCCACTGAGCCACGCTGCTTCCCATGTGTACACATGGGAAGCATGTATATATATATACACAAGTGCTTACATATATACATAAGTGCTGTGGGACAGGGAAGGGGGTAGATCAGAGGGAGGGAGTCAGGGTGATGGGAAGGGGAGGAGGAGCAGAGGAAAGTGGGGGCTCTGTCTGTCTCTCCACCCTTGCCACGCTAGGTAGGGTGAAGGCTGCGGCCTAGTGCCGCTCCCCACAACTGGGGAGGTGCACAAGCCACGACAACAGCCGAGGGGTGATTACCACGCAGGTGCAGGGGGGCGGATGGGGAGGGAGAGCAGGGCCTTGGGGGAGGGGAGGCCAGGGCGGGCAGGGAGCCCCCCGCCCCCTGAGCTGCTTGCACAACCAGCCGGGCCTCGTGGATTCACTTCTTGCAATTCCCCGGAGCCAGGGGCGAGAAGAGATGAAAGATTTTCAGTGTGTGCGCGTGCGCGTACCAAGAAAGCCTGGCAGAGGTGCCCGGGCAAGGAAGGCATTACCCTGGGGGCCCAAGCCCAGCATCCGTTGGCACCTTTGGGTGCCAGAGCAGCGACTCCAACTGTCAGTGCCCGCAATGGGTCCTGGCGGCTTCTCCTGCTGCCCAGCAGAGCAGGATGCAACTTATGTCCATACCTGTAATTCATTTATTTGTATTGATAATAATAGTAATAGTATTTGTTAAGCACTTACTATGTGCCAGGCACTATATTAAACACTGGGGTGGATACAAGCAAATCAGGTTGGACACAGTCCCTGTCCCACATTGGGCTCACAGTCTTACTTCCCATTTTACGGATGAAGTAACCGAGGTACAGAGAAGTGAAGTGACTTGCCCAAGGCCACACAACAGACAAGTGGCAGAGCCGGGATTAGAACCCATGACGTTCTGACTCTCAGGCCCGTGCTCTATTCACTATGCCATGCTGCTTCCCCCCTCTAGACTATAAGCTCTTTGTGGGCAGGGAATATGTCTGTTTATTGTTGTATTGCACTCTCCCCAGTGCTCAGTACAGTGCTCTGCACACAGTAAGCACTCAATAAATACGATTGAATGAATGACTGATGTCATGCCAGCTCTCCGTTGGCCTCCCGCAATCGGCGTGGAGTGGAGGAGGCACCCTCTCCACGCCACTTTGGAATTGCTCAGTCGCTCTGGTTAAAAGTTTTCACCATCCGAATTCCCAGGGATCTCAAAGCACTCGCTCCCTCTTTTCCCAGTTAACATCATCGAGCCCCCACCTGTCCCAGGAACTGGTCTCGGGGCGAGGAGGAGGAGGAGGAGGGGTGCTGCAACCTGAGCCCGTTGTTGGGTAGGGCCCGTCTCTATATGCTGCCGACTTGTACTTCCCAAACGCTTAGCCGGGTGCTCTGCACACAGTAAGCACTCAATGAATACGATTGAATGAATGAATGAATTGGGAGGGAGGAGGTGGGGAGGAAGAACGAGGGTCACTGCCAGGCAGCCAAGAGGCAGGCTACACCTGCAGCAGGTGGGAGTTAGGTGAGACCTCGGGAACATCTGCACAGCGGGGAACACAGAGAAGGGCTGACCATGGAGACTACGGACTCTTCGACGTCGAAGGCGACGGCATCACATAGTCCAGAGGCGGGGGAGCGGACAGGTTCATTTTCTCATTCAATCATATTTATTGAGTGCTTACTGTGTGCAGAGCACTCAACTAAGCACTTGGAAGAGTCCAATACAACAATAAACAGACACATTCCCTGCCCGTAATGAGCTTACAGTCTAGAAGATGATGATGATATTTGTTAAGTGCTTACTATGTGTCAAGCACTGTCCGAAGCTCTGGGGTTGTTACAAGCTAATCAGGTTGGTCATAGTTCCCTGTCCCACATGGGGCTCACAGTCTTAAATAATAATAATAATGTTGGTATTTGTTAAGCGCCTAACATTTGCCAAGCACTGTTCTAAGCACTGGGGTAGATACAAGGTAATCAAGGTTGTCCCCCGCGGGGCTCACAGTCTTAATCCCCACTTTACAAACGAGGGAACTGAGGCACAGAGAAGTAAAGTGACTGGCCCAAAGTCACATAGGTGACAAGTGGTGGAGTGAGGATTAGAACCCATGACCTCTGACTCCCAAGCTCAGGCTCTTTCCACTGAGCCACGCTGCTTCTCTAATGAGGAAAAGGAGGAAAAGGAGCCCCAGAGAAGTAAAGTGACTTGCCCAGGGTCACCCAGCAGACAAGCGGTGGAGTCGGAATTAGAACCCAGGTCCCATCTGACTCCCAGGATGGCAGCGTGGCTCAGTGGAAAGAGCTCAGGCTTGGGAGTCAGAGGTCCTGGGTTCTTAACCCGGCTCTGCCACTTGTCAGCTATGTGACTTTGGATAAGTCACTTCACTTCTTTGTGCCTCATTTACCTCATCTGTAAAATAGGGGTGAAGACTGTGAGCCCCATGTGGGACAACCTGATTACCTTGTATCTACTCCAGTGCTTAGAACAGTGCTTGGCAAATAGTAAGCACTTAACAAAAACCATTATTATTATTAGAGAAGCAGCGTGGCTTAACGGTAAGAGCCCAGATTTGGGAGTCAGAGGACGCAGGTTCTAATCCCCGCTCTGCCACTTGTCTGCTGTGTGACCTTGGGCAAGCCTCTTTACTTCTCTTTGCCTCAGTTACCTCATCTGTAAAATGGGGATCGAGGCTGTGAGCCCCACGTGGGATAACCTGCTTACCTCGTATTTACCCCAGCGCTTAGAACCGTGCCCGGCACGTAGTAAGCGCTGAAGAAATACCATCGTTATCCTTATTATTAGTACTAGGCCTCGCTGCCTCGGGGAGAGGGGTACCCCCATCGGGAGGGAGGCTTTTTGGAGGGCCCCCTCCTCGGCCAGCCTGGGGGGAGTGAGAGAGCTCCCCTTCGGGGGGTCGGGGAGGAAGAGGAGGGAGCCCCTCGGCCCCTGGCTCCCCCCTTTCTTCGAAAGGGGACCCGAGGTGAGCGGGGCCGGCAGTGTTAATTAAGGAACAAAGCTTGGAGGCCGAGCGAGCCTGCAGCCAGGTAAACGGGAACTCGGCGGAGAGATAATAACAGCCGAGGGAGCGCCGCAGACAGGCTGGCGTCTCCGCACACCCACACGTCACCCCCACCCTCCCCCAGCCCCGCCGGAGCCAGGAGTCCCGCGGCCCGCTCCGGCGGGATGGGGACGGCCTGGTCTAGGACCAGACCCGATCCCACCGGACAAGGGGCCGTCAGCAGGCCCTCCCCGGGAGAGTCGGGGGGCCCGCGGGGCTGCGGGCTGCAGGGCCTGGGGGGGCTGCAGGTCTGGGGGTTCTGCAGGTCCTGGGGGACTGCAAGTCCTGGGAGTCCCACAGGTCCTGGGGGTCCCGCAGGTCCTGGGGGACTGCAAGTCCTGGGAGTCCCACAGGTCTGGGGTCTGCAGGTCCTGGGGGTCCCGCAGGTCCTGGGGGACTGCAAGTCCTGGGAGTCCCACAGGTCTGGGGGTTCTGCAGGTCCTGGGGGTCCCGCAGGTCCTGGGGGACTTCAAGTCCTGGGGCTCCCGCAGGTCTGGGGGTTCTGCAGGTCCTGGGGGTCCCGCAGGTCCTGGGGGACTGCAAGTCCTGGGAGTCCCACAGGTCTGGGGTCTGCAGGTCCTGGGAGTCCCACAGGTCTGGGGTCTGCAGGTCCTGGGGGTCCCGCAGGTCCTGGGGGACTGAAAGTCCTGGGAGTCCCACAGGTCTGGGGTCTGCAGGTCCTGGGGGTCCCGCTGGTCTGGGGGTCCCGCAGGTCCGGCGGCCTCGGTGGCCGAGCGGGCGGCGGCGTTTGGGGGGGAGGGAAGGCCGGCCGAGGTGGGCTCCGACACCCCGGAGGGGCCACGCACCAGGTGCCCACAGAACTGCCCCCTCCCCGCAGGTCAAGGAGGACCCTGCAGCCTCGAAGACACACACACATACACCCCCCCCGCAGATCACCGAGGACTCTGCAGCCTCGTGGACAGACACAATCACACACACACACACACACACCGCGATCCCCAAGGACTGCAGCCTCATGGATAAACACAATTTCACACACACGGCTCCCCCCCACCCCCCCGCTCACCAAATACTGCAGCTTCATGAAGACACAATCTCTCTCTCTCTCTCTCTCTCTCTCTCTCTCTCTCACACACACACACACACACACACACACACACACACACAGTTTCTCCCAAACTTACCAGAGACTGCAGTCATATGAACACAAACAATCACACACACACTCAGTCTCTCCATGCCCACCAAGGACTCATATACACATCCACACGCCCCCAGTCTTCCCCATTCTCAGCAAGGACCACAGTCTTATACACAAACACGCACACACACACACACACACACACACACACACACAGACTCCCCCATGCTTCCTAAGGACCAAAGCCTTAGGTACATCTACAGTCTCCTTTTTGAACAAACACAATCTCACACACACTCAGCCTCCCCTGGGCTCACTATGGACTGCAGCCTTATGAACACACACAGACATAAACGCACACACAAACACATACAGAGTCTCCTCTATGCTCAAAGACCACAGACATACAAATCCAGTCTCCCATATGAACGAACACCATAACACACAGTCTCCCCCATGTTCACTAAGGACTGCAGCCTTATACACACACAGTCTCCCCTATGCTCTGCAAAGATTACAACCTTATGAAGAAAAATAATCTCTTTCTCTCACAAAGACACACACACACACACAGTTTCCCCCAGGTTTAGGGCTGCAGCCTTATGAACAAAAACAATCAAACACACTGTCTCCCACATGCTTACCCAGGACCACAGCACCGCCCCCCCCCCACCACACACACACACAAATCTATAGCTTCCCCATGCTCACCAAGGTCTGCAGCCTTAAATACATGCTATCTCTCCCATGTTCATTCATTCAATTGTATTTATTGAGTGCTTACTGTGTGCAGAACACTGTACTAAGTGCTTGAGAAAGCAACTGTAAGCTCACTGTGGGCAGAGAATGTCATTGTTTATTGTACTGTACTCAAGGACTGCAGCCACACACACACACTGTCTCCCCCATGCTCACCAAAGACTATAGCCTTCTGAAAGAACACCATCACACACACAGAAACACAGTCTCCCCCATGCTTACCAAGGGCTGCATGCTTATGCAAACATACACAACCAGTCTCCCCCCCCCTGCTCAGGAAGGACCACAACCATATATATGCACAGACGTACCCACACTCTCTCCCATGTTCCACCCACAAGTGGGAGTCACAGAGACACCCACCATTAGAGCTTCTCCAGGATAGATGCTCAGTCTTTCCCCATGAGCATTGAGGACCACAGCTCCATGTGTATACACACACATACACCCCTACACAGTCTCTCCCATGCTCCATGTACAAGCTGGTCACCCACTCTTAGACAACACCCCAAGATAGGTGCACACACATACTCACACAACAGACACAAGTTCGCCAGTGCAGACAGCCCAATGAACATAATGGGACACAGATATGCAAACACACAACATATGCACAGCAGAGCACCCACTCAGTCATACTTCCTAGTTCCCACACACCCGAAAAAGCTGCTGCCACAAGCTCAGCTCCCTCAGTTCCTCACCTGTGCAGGTGTGCCCTCTCGCAGTCGTGCAGCCTAGCGGGTAGAGCACAGGCCTTGGGAGTCAGAGAGCCTGGGTTCTAATCCCCACTCTGCCAACTGCTTGTTGTGTGACCTTGGGCAAGTCACCTAACTTCTCTGGGCCTCAGTTTCTACAACTATAAAATGGAGATTACATCCTACTCATTTTCACTTCCCAAGTGGGACAGGGACTTTGTCCAATCTGATTGACTTGTATCTACCCTAGTGTTTAGGTCAGTGCATGGCACATAGTGCTTAGTACAGTGCTCTGCACACAGTAAACAATATGAATTTAAGTGCTTAACAAGTACCCAAATTATCACCCTATGTGCGACAGGGACTGTGTCCAACCTGTTTTGCTTGTATCCACCCCAGAGTTTAGCACAGCACCTGGGACATAGTAAGTGCTTACCATAATAATAATAATAATCGACCCCAATGCTTCGAATAATGTCTGACACACAGTATATGCTTAACAAATACAAATGCCATTAGAACACGAACACACACACACACACACACCCCCGCCCCCCGAGGCCCCCACAAACCTTCCCTCCCGGCCCAGTGATTCTGGCCCCTCTGCCTGGGTTTGGAGACAAATTTAGTCACGATTTTGTATCTCATATCATGCTGTCTGTTCCAGCCCTCCTCTCTGTGCAAGTGGGATATCTTGGAGAGCAAGAAAGCACATTTTCGACTTGAACTGCCCTCACCCAAGTGATCAGCACAATGCTATGTACACAATATATCCTCCATAACTATGGAGGGCGAGGAAGGTGGTAATGAAGGAAATTGTGGAGAGGACGATGTACACACAGGTACACCTGCACATATACACACAGTATACTCACATAAACAGTTAGACACATGAAGGTATATGCAGTGTGTGTTTGTGTATTTATATACACACAGCTAAACATAGACAATGCAATGTACACATACCCACAAGTACATGTGTGCAAATACCTGTGGCCACGCCCACTCTCACATACCTAAGCTGAGCCCCCAAGGCAAGCACTCATTCAAACATGCTCCCCAAATTCTCCCAGCCACTTACAGCAATCCCCAAAGTTTAAAGCTCGATAATAACTGTGGTATTTGTTAAACGCTTCTTATGTGCCAGGTACCAAACTAAGTGCCAGGGTACAAGCAAGATAATCAGGTTGGACACAGTCCATGTCGCACATGGGGCTCTCAGTCTTAATCCCCGTTTTACAGATGTGGTAACTGAGGCACCGAAAAGTGAAGTGAGTTGTTCAGGTCATGCAGCAGACAAAAGGCAGACCAAGGATTAGAATCGAGATCCTTTGTACTCACAGGCTTGTGCTTTGTCTACTAAACCATGCTTCTAGCAGAATAGAGAACACTCAGATGCCCTGTTTCAATCAATCATATTTATTGAGCACTTACTATGTGCAGAGCACTGTACTAAGCACTTGGGAAGTACAAGTTGGCAACATATAGAAACAGTCCCTACCCAACAGTGGGCTCACAGTCTAGAAGGGGGAGACAGAGAACAAAACCAAACATATTAACAAAATAAAATAAATAAAATAGATATGTACAAATAAAATAGAGTAATAAATACATACAAACATATATAAATATATTCAACTCTTCACACCCCTTTCCTTGAGAAGCCCTTTGCCTTCGAACCTCAATCCCACCTGCTGCTATTTAAGCTATTTCCTCGTGTGTGTGTGTGTGTGTGTGGGGGGGGGTTAACTCTTCAGAGACTGAAAAGTAGAAATGGTATTTGTTGAGTAATAATAATAATAATGGCATTTATTAAGTGCTTACTATGTGCAAAGCACTGTTCTAAGTGCTGGGGAGGTTACAAGGCGATTGGGTTGTTCCACATGGGGCTCACAGTCTTAATCCCCATTTTACAGATGAGGGAACTGAGACATAGAGAAGTTAAGTGACTTGCCCAAAGTCACACAGCAGACAAGTGGCGGAGCCAGGATTTGAACCCATGACCTCTGACTCCAAAGCCCATGCTCTTTCCAATGAGCCACGCTGCTACTCTATGCACTATACTAAGTACTTGGGAAATTGTTTGTAATATTTATACACATTTATATTTAGCAGTCCTTTGTACTCCGAGAGGCCACTCATGGGGAAATTAATCTATAAGAGCATGTGAGACTGAAAAGGCCAATGTGGGACACGATTCCATGCTCTGTGAGAAGCAGCATAGCTTAGGGGATAGAGAATGGATCTAGGAGTCAGAAGGACTTGGGTTCTAATCCCGGCTCTGCCACATGTCTGCTGTGGGCAAGTCACTTCCCTTCTCTGTGCCTCAGTTCCCTCATCTTGGGAGAGGGGCTGTGTCCAACCTGATTGGTTTGTATTCACTCCAGCATCCATTCATACAGTCAATCATATTTACTGAGAACTTACTGTGTGCACAGCACTGTACCAAGTGCTTGTGAAGGTCCAATGCAACAATAAACAGTGACATTCCCTGCCCACAAGGAGCTCACAGTCTAGAGTGGGGGAGACAGACATCGATACAAGTAAATAAAATGACAGACAGGGACATAAGTGCTTTGGGGCTGGGAAGAGGGGAAGAGCAAAGGGGGCAAGTCAGGGCGATGCAGAAGGGAATGGGAGATGAGGAAAAGTGGGGCTTGGTTTGGGAAGGTCTCTTGGAGGAAATGTGTCTTCAATAAAGGGAGAATCATTGTCTGTTGGGTTAGAAGAAGGAGAGTGTTCCAGGCCAGAGGATCAATCAATCAGTCGTATTTATTGAGCGCTTACTATGTGCAGAGCACTGTACTAAGCGCTTGGGAAGTACAAGTTGGCAACACATAGAGAGAGTCCCTACCCAACAGTGGGCTCACAGTCTAAAAGAGGATGTGGGCCAGGGGTTGGCGGTGAGACAGTCGAGATTGAGGTCCAGTGAGAAGATTAGCACTAGAGGAGTCAGCGCTTAGAACAGTGCTTTGCACATAGTAAGTGCTTAATGAATGCCATTATTATTACAGGGTGGGTTGTAGAAGGAGAGAAGTGAGGTGAGGTAGGAGGGGACAAGGTGATGAACTGCTTCAAGCCAATGGGAAGTTTTCAGTACAGTTAGTACAGTGACTGACACATAGTAAGCACTTAACAAATGCCAAAATTATTATTATTACTACTATTATTAATAATAATAAAAAGATTCCTCAGGCCTGCTGGTTCACAGTTATCCTAATTTCCAGTTCACCTTTCAACAGCTTCAAACGTGTGTTTTCTAGGCATTAAGCCTCTGTCTTTAATGATTAGGTGTCTGCCTCTAGTCCTGAGTCTGGTCATCCCTGGAAGGCTTCTTGCCTCACAGTTACTCTCAGAGAACGAGAGAGACAGAGAGACAGTGTGTGTGTTTGTGTGTGTTCCAACTGCCCCATCTCATTGCAGGCAGGGAATGTGCCTGTTATACTGTTATGGCGTACTCTCCCAAGCACTTTGTAATAATAATGAATTTGTTAAGCGCTACGTGCCAGGCACTGTACTAAGCACTGGGGGGGTGGGGCTACAAGACCACAGAGGGCTCCCAGTCTCAATCCCAATTTTTCAGATGAGGTAACAGAGGGAAAGAGAAGTAAAGTTACTTGCCCCAAATCACATAGCAGACAAGTGGCAGAGTCGGGATTAGAACTCATGATCTTCTGACTCCCAAGCCCATGCCCTAGCCACTACACCATGCTGCTTCTCAGTGCTCTGCATTCAGTAAGCGCTCAATAAAGACAATTGACTGAGAGAAAGGGACCAGGTCTCTTCTCCCTCTGTCCTTCCCACAGGACCTACCCAAGGTCTGGAAGGAAATTAACAAACTGACCTAATTACCTTTTCTGCCATACATGCACCAAGCGCTTAACACAGCATTCAGGAAGTGGCTAATAAATTTGATAGGAGAGGCAACGTGGCCTAGTGGGAGCCTGTACCTGGGAGTCGGAAGGTCATAGGTTCTAACCCCCGCTCTGCCACTTGTCTGCTATGTGACCTTGGGCAAGTCACTTCACTTCTCTGGGCCTCAATTCCCTCATCCAGAAAATGGGGGATGGAGACTGTGAACCCCATGTGGGAGAAGGACTGTGTCCAGCCCGATTTGCTTGTACCCATCCCAGCACTTAGTACAGTGCCCGGCACATAGTGAGCACTTAACAAATGCCAGAGTTACTATCAAATGAATAAAGTTGGTCAAGGAATAAGCACAGCTGGTGTCCATGCACCCCAGGGTGGGTCTTATCTCCCACCCCCGCAGGTGGGGAGGCGATCTTGGGGTTATCACGCGGCTTCCTATCAATTAGCAGCGACAGCACACTCTGCTCCATTTACATAATGAGTTGAAAAGTGGACACCTTGTCTTTAATGGCTCATAAACCCGCATCACTGGGGGGTAATTGGGTTCCCAGCGGGGAAGGTGTTTCCAGGTGAAAGTGAGATGAGTTGTGTGGCTTGCAGGGGCGTGGAGGGACTTGGGGGCAAAGGGAATTGGCTGCAGGGGAGGGAAGGGAAGGCGGAGTGTTGAGTGGGGATGCCCGAGGAGAGGGGGCACTGGCTGACAGCATCTGCCCAGTTTCGAGTCAGTCCCGGTTGGGTGGGGTAGAGTGCTAGGCCTCTCTGAAGGCTTGCGGGGAGTGAGCTGGGAATTCTCAGCTGGATATGTTTGTGTGTGAAGCAGGAGTAATAATAACAATAATAATAATAATGACGGTATTGGTTAAGTGCTTACTATGTGCCAAGCACTGTTCTAAGCGCTGGGATAGACAAAAGGTAATCAGGTTGTCCCACGTGGAGCTCAGTCGTAATCCCCATTTTCCAGATGGGGGAACTGAGACACAGGGAAGTTAAGTGACTTGCCCAAAGTCACACAGCTGACAAGTGGTGGGGTTGGGATTAGAACCCACGACCTCATTCAATCAGATTTATTTAGCGTTTACTGTGGGCAAAGCACTACTCAGCGTTTGGGAGTGTACAAAATAATAATAATAACTATGGTATTTGTTAAGCGCTTACTATGTGCCAAGCACTGGGGTATTATCAAGGTACCCAGGTTGTCCCATGTGGGTCTTAATCCCCATTTTCCAGATGAGGTAACTGAGGCACAGAGAAGTGAAATGACTTGCTCAAGGTCACACAGCAGACAAGTGGCAGAGGTGGGATTAGAACCCACATCCTCTGACTCCCAAGCCCGTGCTCCTGCCACTAGACCATGCTGCACAGTCTCTGTCCCACAGACTAAGTGGGAGAGAGACCAGGTATTTCATCCCCATTTTACAGATGAGAAAACTGAGGCCAGAGAAGTTGACTTGCTCAAGGCTATCCAGAAGGCAGGCAGCAGAGATGGCATTAGAACCCAGGTCCTCTGACACTCAGAGCCATGCTCTTTTCCACTAGGCCGGGCTGCTCAGTTGTTTAAAGCCTTGTTTTCTCCAGAGGAGACACTTGTTTTGGAATCCAGTACCTTCCCACTGTCTAACCTCCATCCTTATTGCTGCAAAGGATGAGAGTGGGCTTTCTTCTGTGTGCTGGCAGGCCCTTGATGATGAGGGATCTGTGAGCCCTTCAGTAGTTGATTCTAGGGTCTTTCTTCCCAAAGACAAGAAAAGATCTACTAACTCTATTGCTCCCTCCCAAGTGCTTGGCACAGTGCCCTGCCCACAATCAGGTGCTCCCTACATCCTACTGATGAATGGGTGAAGACGATTTGACCAGGCCCAGCTGGGCTGTGCCCTGGGAGTTTCATCCAGCTTACAGGGTCAATAATGGCCCCGGGAGCTCTGGGCAGGGGGGCAAAGAACTAAACTAAGCCCCTCTTTTCCTCAGCTCCCCTTCCTCTCCACGTCGCCCCGACTCACTCCCTTTGCTTTACCCCCACTCCCTACCCCACAGCACTTGTGTATATCTGTACATATCTATAATTCTCTTTATATTGATGCCTGTTTACCTGTTTTGATTTGTATATTTCCATAATTCTATTTATTTATATTGATGCAAATTTGTTTGTTTTGATGTCTGTCTCCCCCCTTCTAGACCGTAAGCCCGGTGTGGGCAGGGATTGTCTCTCTTAATTGCTGAATTGTACTCTCCAAGCGCTTAGTACAGTGCTCTGCAGACAGTAAGTGCTCAATAAATATGATTGAATGAATGAATGAATCAATCAATCGTATTTATTGAGCACTTACTGTGTGCAGAGCACTGTACTAAGCGCTTGGGAAGTACAAGTTGGCAACATACAGAGACAGTCCCTACCCAACAGTGGGCTCACAGTCTAGAAGGGAGAATGAATGAATGAATGGTGCCCTCTCTCACTCCAAACTGGGTTCAGTACCCAGCCCAGGGCTACAGCCAGGCCCCGAGGGGCAGGCGGGTGGTTCTGGGCCCCAACCTGCCCATGGGAAGGATGGGGGGAGAGCAGTGCCAGGGACCCGGAAGATGCTGAGCTGGAGGTTGGCATATCTGTGAGAGTCCCGGCTGCAGGGGGAGAAAATTCCCGCATCGACGTATAATTAAAATCCCATTAAGCGGTGCCTAGGAGTCTCCCGGCAAACCCCGCTGCCAGGGTTGGAGCTTCTCAGCTCCAGGGGCACCCAGACCCAGGGGGCCAGCAGCGTAGGCTGGCTTTGAGAAGGGGGCCAGGCTGGTGGGCCCAGGGCAGACTGGGATTCCCATGCGGGACAGGGACCGTGTCCAACCAGATTTGCTTGTATCTCATTCATCCATTCATTCAATCATATTTATTGAGCACTTACCGTGTGCAGAGCACTGTACTGAGCTCCTGGAAAGTACAACACATCATCAGAGACAATCCCTGCCCACAACGGGCTCACAGTCTAGAGGGGGGGAGACAGACAACAATACAAGTAAACAGACATCAAGATATTCATTCATTCATTCGATTCATTCAATCCTATTTATGGAGCACATACTGTGTGTAGAGCACTGTACTAAGTGCTTGGAAAGTACAATACAGCAATAGAGACAATCCCTGCCCACAGTGGGCTCACAGTCTAGATAGGGGGAGACAGACATCAGTACAAGTAAACAGGCATCAATATAAATAAATAGAATTATAGATATCTACATAAGTGCTGTGGGTTGAGAAGAGGGGGGAAGAGCAAAGTGAGTGAGTCAGGGTGACACGAAAGGGAATGGGAGATGAGGAAAAATGGGGCTTATTCTGGAAAGGCCTCTTACAGTACAGTGCCTGGCACATAGTATGCGCTTAACAAATGTCACTATTATTAGATAAGAGAAGTAGCATGGCCTAGTGGCAAGAGCATTTTTACATTGTACTCTCCCAAGCGGTTAGTACAGTGCTCTGCACACAGTAAGCATTCAATAAATACAATTGAATGAATGAATGATAGACCACAGGCCTGGGAGTCGGGTCGTGGGTTCTGATTCCAGCTCCACCACTTGTCTGCTGTGTGACCTCGGACAAGCCACTTAACTTCTCTGTGTCTCAGTGACCTCATCTGTAAAATGGGGATTGAGACTGTAAGCCCCACGTGGGGCAACCTGATTACCTTGTATCTACCCCAGCGCTTAGGACAGTGCTTGGCACCTAGTAAGCGCTAAACAAATACCATAATAATAATAATTAGACGGATGCCTAGGTCGTCTGAGGCCCGATTTGGTGGGGGGCGGGCGGTAGTTGTTGAAGAGGGGCAGGGGCTCATCAAAATCATCCATCCACCTCTTCCCTATCTGGTTCAAGCAGCTGGGGGAGGGAATTTGAGGGGACGATGCGCAGTCCGGAACAAAGCAGAGGAGCGACCCCTGGCCCACGTCCTTCTCCTGGCCAGGAATGCCCTCCCTCCTCACATCTGCCAAACTTACTCTCTTCCCCTCTTCAAAGCCCTACTAAGAGCTCACCTCCTCCAGGAGCCTTCCCAAACTGAGCCCCCCTTTACCTCTGCTCCTCCCCCTCCCCAGCAGTTGTGTATATTTGTACATATTTATTACTCTATTTTATTAATGATTTGTATAGAGCTATAATTCTATTTATCTATTTTGATGCTATTGACGCCGGTCTACTTGTTTTGTTTTGTTGTCTGTCTCCCCCTTCCAGACTGTGAGCCCGTTATTGGGTAGGGACCTCTCTATTGCCGAATTGTACTTTCCAAGCGCTTGGTACAGTGCTCTGCACCCAGATAGCGCTCAATAAATACGGCTTCTGCCCCCGCCCTTAGTCCAGCCCCCTCCTCAGGGCCTGGAGGTCCTGGGGGTGGGGGTGCCAACCGCCAAGAGGAATCTCTAATCCCCCAGTGACCTGGCGGGGAACTTGTAACCCAAAGCCACTGCAGCCCAGCCCGCCCCCTTCATCCTCAATAGGGTCCTCCAGACCTTCCCCCTCCTACTCCCCATCTCCCCCCAGGGCAGGGGCCTTTGCAGGGGGGTGAGGGTGGGGGGCAGATCAACTCTCAAGGATTTTCTGCCTTTCATCTCCCCTCTTTGTCCCGCCGCCGGCTGGCAGCTCCTTCGGCTGAGTCTCCGGGGGCGTCGGCCCCGCCCGTCTGGGCGTTGCGGGCGGGGGAGATAAATAAAAGAATAATTCTGGTGGTATTTGTTAAGCGCTTACTGAATGTCCGGCACTGCACTAAGCGCTGGGGTGGATGCAAGCAAATTGCGTTGGACGCAGTCCCTGGCCCACATAGCTCCGCCACTCGTCAGCTCTATGACTTTCGGCAAGTCACTTATTCACTCATGCTTTCAATCGTATTTATTGAGCGCTTACTGTGTGCAGAGCACCGTACTAGGCGCTTGGAAAGTACAATTCAGCACCAGAGACAACCCCTACCCAACAACGGGCTCACGGTCTAGAAAGGGAGAGAGAGAGATAAAAACAAGTGACCTCGGGCAGACGGGACAGGCCACACAACTTCTCTGTGCCTCGGTTACCTCATCTGTAAAATGAGGATTAAGACTGTGAGCCCCATGTGGGACAACCTGGTTACCTTGGTACCTGGTTACCCAGCGCTTACAACAGTGGTTGGCACATAGTAAGTGCTTAACAAATGCCTTCATCAATACTATTATTGAGAAAGCTTGGGAAAGTACAATACTACAATAACTAAGCACTGTTCTAAGCGCTGGGGTAGATAGAAGGTAATCAGGTTGTCTCACGTGGGTCTCACAGTTTTCATCCCCATTTTACAGGTGAGGTAACAGGCACAGAGAAGTTAAGTGACTTACCCAAAGTCACACAGCTGAGAAATGGAGGAGTCAGGATTAGAACCCACGACCTCTGACTCCCAAGCCCATGCTCTTTCCACTAAGCCGTGCTGCTTCTCATAAATAAATACGATTGAATGAATGAATGAATGGCACTGTGGGCATGTGTGCTGCCCAGGACTCCATTAGGGGAGATGACGACGTGCTGAGCAGGACGCCCAACTGTGGCATGGGTGCTGGAGCCAGGGATGAGCTTTGTCAGGAAAATATCCACCCGCTGACCTCAGGATGTTTCAGGATGAGAAGAGCCCTCCCAGGAGTTGAATTCCACTTTGCCCTTCCCTCCTCTCCCCATTCCACAGTACTTATAATGATGGCATTTGTTAAGCACTTACTATGTGTGAAGCACTGTTCTAAGTACTGGAGGGGATACAAGGTGATCAGATTGTCCCACGTGGGGCTCACAGTCTTCATCCCCATTTTTGACAGATGAGGTAACTGAGGCACAGAGAAGTGAAGTGACTTGCCCAGTCACACAACTGAGAAGTGGCAGAGCCGGGATTAGAACCCATGACCTCTGGCTCCCAAGCCAGGGCTCTTTCCACTGAGCCACACTAATTCTCTTTATTTATATTAATGCCTGTTTACTTGTATTGATGTCTGTCTCTGCCCCTCTAGACTGTGAGCCCGCTGTGGGCAGGGACTGTCTCTATTGCTGAATTGTACTTTCCAAGCACTTAGTATAGTGCTCTGTGCACAGTAAGCGCTCAATAAATATGATTGAATGAATGAATCAATGGTTTAGAAAGGCTCTTCCTGGCTCTTCCCATCATCAGGGGAAGTGGAAAGAGCACAGGCTTAGGAGTCAGAGGTCATGGTTTCGAATCCTGGCTCCGCCACTTGTCAGCTGTGTGACCTTGGGCAAGCCAATTAACTTCTCTGTGCCTCAGTTACCTCATCTGTAAAATGGGGAGTAAGACTGTGAGCCCCAAGTGGGACAACCTGATCACCTTGTATCCCCCCAGCGCTTAGAACAGTGCTTTGCACATAGTAAGTGCTTAATAAATACCACAATTATTATTATTATTATCAGGGTTCTGGGGAAAGAGGGGCCAGGGGTGGAGCGTCCGGCAGAGAGGACACTGGCTGCGGGCCACAGCTAGCCCTTCCTCATAGGCCTCTCAGACCCTCCCCTCCCTCAGTCCCGGACCCCTCGCTCCCCCAGCCCTCCAGGTCGATAGGCCCTAGCGGCAGAGACGGAGATGGATTGATGGATTGAGTGCAGCCTGCGTTTGTTTTTATTAAAGGGGAGAGAGCGGAAGCGAAAGCAAAGCCAGAAAATTGATCCCGGCCTCTCCTCCGCCTCCTTCCCTCTTTCTGTTGTTCTTGGCAGCTCTTTCAGCCTCCAGACTCCCCCTCCCCCGCCTATTCCATCTCCTCTCCCCCTCCCCAGACGGCTGAGAGCCCTGTAGACCTCCCCAGAGACTGCCTCCCCCCACTCCCCTTGGGGGAACAGAGTGGATGTGGGAGCAAAAACCAGCTGGGTACCCTGAACTCAGATTAAGGAATCTGAAATCTGGTGTCATAAAATCTTGGAATCCTCAAATTCTAAACCAAAAAATTCTAAGCCAGAATCAGGAACTCAGAATCTCAGAATCTTGGAATGTAGGAACTCTACCCCCAGAATCTGGAATCAGTGAGTCTAGGAATCCCAGAATTCTAAACCCGGAATATGGAACCACTAAATCCTGGAGTCGCAGGATTCTAGACCTGGAATATGGCCTCACTAAATCTCAGAGTCCCAGCGTTCTTAACTAGCACCCTGGAATCACAGCACCTTGGATTGGAGTCCTAAAAGTCTAGAGTCTCAGGGCCAAAGAATCCAAAGGTCAAAACCCTGACCAGATTCGGGGGCGGGGGGGCATTCTAGAGACTCCCCAAAATGTTCTTCCTGGGGAAAAGCCGGTGTCTGTGAGCTGAGACTTGGTGGGGCTAATTAGAAAAGGGAAACAGACAAGGAAAAGGCACCAATAAAACAACACTTTCAAGTGAGCTACGTGGTTTGAACGGAAAGCACGCCGGCCAGACCAGCATGGCCCATAAGGTTCTATGGAAATGAACATGCAAGTGAATAGTAATGCCCAGAGATGCTTGCATACAAGGGTCTGCTCAAGGCCTCTGGCTCTTCCCAATGCTAACCACCCAAACATCTTCCTCCTCCTGTCCTCCTCCTCCTACCTCCAGGTTCTGGTCTCCTTGACTCCAGCTTCTGGTCTCCTTGAAAGAGATGGGGGAAGGCCAAAGGAGCAAGAAGTTTGGGGCTTTCAATCCCAGAAGCCTGGAGGGGCCACAGGTGTCTTCAATTAAACAATCAATCAAATAATCATACTTATCAAGTGCTTACTCTGTGCAGAGCACCATACTAAGCACTTGGGAGAGTGCGATATAACTCATTGGTAGACACATTCCCTGCACACAGCGAGCTTACAGTCCAGAGGAGGAGACAGACATGAATATAAATAAATAAATTACGGACACGTACTCTTTGGAAAAGAGTCTTGATTGGAAACAGGGGGATGGACAAGGTGACTCTGAGTCCCTGCCCAGCATGAGAATTGGAAGTTTGGCAGCTTCCAAAAATCTAATGAGTTTCAGGCCAGTGAGGAAAGCCCTGCAGCCCCAGAGAATGGCGCAAAGAGGTGCAGTGGAGGGGCTTGAGAGGGAAGAGGCCAGGAGGAGAGACACAGGGCCCTGAAGAAACAGAGGAATCTGGGATAGAGAGGGCTGTGAACTCTGACCCCAGACCTGACCTGGCATCTCAGATGCCCAGTTGTCCCCTGGGCACCAGTTGGGGAGGAGGAGATTGGAGAGCAAGTGCAGTGGAGTCATTTGTTCAGGAGGGGAGAGGAAAGAATGATGGGATCTTATCCCTCTCACCTCTCCTTCCTCACCTCTAACAGGGAAGGACCTTGGAATGTCATCTCATCCAACCCCCTGCCTCCAAGCAGGAACCCATTGAGACAGATGTGGTTTTAGCATAGCCCACTGCCCACGATGGAATGTGGGGAGGGGAAGAGCAAGGGTGTGGGTATCATGAACTCTGTACCTCAGTTTGCCCCTGCTGCACCCATCCCTCTTGATGCCGGGGCCAGGTGTGGCCAAGTCAGGCTCCCAGAGAGTGGGCAGGCATGATCCAGCTGGCCCAGATGTGGCCTCGCGGGAACATAGCCTGGATGACAGTTGGAGCCCCCGCTGAGGTTGCATTGGGCTCTGAGCTGTTGGAGGATGGTGGGCTGGAGTGGAGCGGGGGAGACATGGAGAAGTGAGGAGCATGGAGGAACTAGCCCTGGGATCCACTCTCTGGCATCATGGGGCATCCCTGACTGGGCATCCCTGCCCGGGCACTGAGGCAGAGACCTAAGCCCACTAATATGCTTGGGAAAATGGGGACACAGGCTTGGGGGTGGGGGGTGGAAAGGAGGCGGAGGAATGGGGGAAGTGGGGAGGGTGTTTGGAAGTGGAGGAGGAGGTAGAGGGGGAAGGAGGAGGAGGAAGAGGGAAATGAGAGAAGGAAGAGGAAGGGCAGAAGGAGGAGAGGGAGGAGGAAGAGAAAGGGGAGGAGGAGAGGGAGGAGGGGAAAGAAGAGAATGAAGAGGAAGAGAGGGAGGAAGATGGAGGTAAAGGGGTGGGGGGAGGAAGAGGAAGAGAGGGGAAAGGAGGAGGAAGAGAGGAAGAGAATAAGAAAGAAGAGAGAGGAGGCAAAGGAGGAGGAGGAAAAAGAGAAGGGAGAGAGAGAGAGAGAGAGAGAGAGAGAGAGAGAGAAAGAGAGGAAGATGAAGAGGTAAAGGGGTAAAGGGGTGGGGAAGTAGGAGGAGGAGCAAGTGGAAGTGAAGGTGGGCAAGTCTTCCAGTCTGTGTTGGGACTGAATGGTTTGGGGCTAAGTAGATCAACACCAGTGGAGAGGACTCAGAAGTTTCTGCTGGGACCAGAATCTGTGAAAGAAATCCTTGGGGTGCTCAGGCTTGAAGCCCTCTAGACTGTAAACTCCTCGTAGACAGGTAATATGTCTGTTTATTGTTTTATTGCACTCTCAAGCACTTAGTACAGTGTTCTGCACACAGTAAGTGCTCAATAAATAGTATTGAACGAATGAATGAAGGGCCCTCAAAGTTCAACTCATCCAGCTCCCTGCCTTCAGGAAGTCTGCCCCTCAACTATCATACCTCTGGACTCTGCTCTCCAAGATCCACCCCTCCCCACCCAGGGAGTCACAATCACCCCTAGTATCCCATGCCAGGGTCCTTCATACTCCATACTGGCACTCAGGAAAGCTTTTCCTGAGCTTAATCTAGATCCTTCCCACTGCAATTCAGGCCCATATCCTCTTGTTCAGGCAGGTTGCAGGGGGCAACAGTGGCTACCCACCCCCAGACCTGTCCGCAGACCCGTCTCTTCACTGCCTGGAGGTGGGATTGAGTCCACCCTCAGCCTTCTCTTCTCCCATCCAATCCAGCCTCAGGCCCCCATCACTCATCAGCCCTCCCCAACTGACCCGTGAAAGCACCCCCTCTCTCCCCTTCATCCATTCATTCAATTGTATTTATTGAGCTGTTTCCGAGTGCAGAGTACTGTACTAAGTGCTTGGGAGAGTATGATATAACAGTAGAAAAGACACATTCCCCACCGACCCAGGACTCTCAGGCGAGCAGGAGTAGAATCAGGGGTCCTGGCCCCTTACCACCCCCGCCCCCCATGTTGGACTGTAGGCCGGGGGCTGCCCGCCCCTTCTCCCCCAGGTCCGGCCCCAGTCCCGGGGGTGGGGGTGCGTCCATCCCTCCCAGCTGGCCGAGGGCGGACTGGATCTCTGGGCTTTTGGCAGCTTCCTCGGATGAGAAGCCAAGAACAGCAGGCCCACCCCTGCCTGCTGCTGCCCAGCCTCAGTGATAGCATCAGCCCCCCGGAGGGGGGTGTCGAGCTCAGTTGGGAGGGGTTGGGGGGCACTCCTTCCCCATCCCAGCCTCCCATCTCATTGCCGAAGGGCCCCAGCCCTTGACTCAGAAATAATGGGTTATTATGTGCATATCGTTTGCATATCATTTACTCCGGGCCCCCAGCCGTCCCCCAACCTTATTCCCCAAGCCAGGTCTGGTGGCTTTCGGCCCAGACTCAATGGGGGTCCCACCAGGGGAATGACCAAGATCCCTTCCCCAGAAAAACCTGGAGCAGTCTGGGAATTGAGCGTTCATTCATTCAATCATATTTATTGAGCACTTCCCGTGTGCAGAACACTGTACTGAGCACTTGGGAGAGTACAACATAACAATAAACAGACACATTCCCTGCCCACAGTGAGATTACAGTCTAGAGGGGTGGCACTGGGGGATTTCTAGAAAGTGGAAGTTTGGACTGCCTGGGTTCTTAGGAGCTTGGGAGAGCAGCAACAGCAGCAGGGATGAGGGGTAGAGGGAAGGGCCTTCCTGACTCCCTAATCATGCCCAGTCCCTGTCTCTACCTGTGCCCCAATTCCCTGCCCCTCACCCCGTTTCCTTCCAGTGCTGACCCCTGCCCCTGTCCTGCCCTTTCCCTTCCACGTCTCTGGAGGTCTTGGTGATGGCCTCCCACCAAGCATCTCAGTTTCCTCACCCGCAAAATGGGGATAATGATGGCGGCCAAGCAGGAGGTTGGGCTGCCTCCTTGCTCCCCTTGACAAAGTGTTTCGAAGCCGGGGGAGGGAAGAGGTGGGAGGGCAGGACACACTGAGCACTGAGTTCAAGTGGGAGTTGCCTGAGGGTCTGACCCCACGACCTGGAGGACTGCCTGGACTGCATCCACTCTGGACGTAGACCTGGGGCAGGGACCGGGGCCTGGGGAAGGAGCCAGGCTGGGGATGGGACTGTCTGGGGGTGGACCGGGCTTACCTCCAGCCTCCATTCCCGGGAGCAACCTGGGAGAGGGCAGAGGGTGCATGTGCACGTGTGTGTGTGAGCGTGAATATGTGTTTGTACGTGTGTGTCCGGGCAGTGGCCGGCAGTGGGCGGAGGACGATGCCCTTGGGGACGGTGGTGGGCGATGGCCCCGCGGGTGACGGCGGCTTCCACTCCCTCAGTTTTTCCGCTGTCCTCGGGGCGCCTTGGCTGAGTCACCGGGAGAGGCTGGCAGGCCAGGGTGGGGGCGGTTGGTGGGGTCCGCCCGCACAGATACCAGCTCCGATCAGCAGTGAGATGGACCGGAGGATCCCCCACCCCCAGCCCGCCCCACGGGGGCCTCCGGCTCCCCCTCCTGGCACCCAGAGAGTCATAGGGGCAGGTGGGAGGACCGTCCTGGGGGGAAACTGAGGCTGGGAACACTGTCTGCAGTCCAGATTCTCTGGACCCGGCCTGGAGCATCCGACAAGCCTAACTGGAAGACAGAAGACAACAAGGCCCAAAGGCCTCTACTCAACGCAGTAGACAATGGTCCGGTGACCTGGTCACGCTCAGCCTTCCCTGTGGTGGGCTAGGCACCCGGCCCACCCCTTCTGGTGAGATCTGGGGTCCAGACATCCCCATTGCCTGCCCACCCCCAGACTCTAGTGGCATGGCATAGTGGATAGAGCATGGACCCAGCCCACATCATCCCCCTGGCCTGGAATGCCCTCCCTCCCCACATCCGCCCAGCTAGCTCTATTCCTCCCTTCAAGGCCCTACTGAGAGCTCACCTCCTCCAGATGGCCTTCCCAGACTGAGCCCCCTCCTTCCTCTCCCCCTCCTCCCCCTCTCCATTCCCCTGCCTTACCTCCTTCCCTTCCCCACAGCACCTGTATAGATGTATATATGTTTGTATGCATTTATTACTCTATTTATTTATTTATTTTATTTGTACATATCTATTCTATTTATTTTATTTTGTTAATATGTTTTGTTTTGTTCTCTGTCTCCCCCTTCTAGACTGTGAGCCCACTGTTGGGTAGGGACCGTCTCTATATGTTGCCAACTTGTACTTCCCAAGCACTTAGTACAGTGCTCTGCACACAGTAAGTGCTCAATAAATACGATTGATTGATTGATTGATGGATGGATTGATTGATTGACCTGGGAGTCACAAGGTCATGGGTTCTAATCCCAGCTCTGCCACTTGTGTACCACTCTGGCACACAGTAAGCACTTAAAAAATACCATAATTATTTATTATTATTATTAGTCCCCTCTCTCACCAGGGAGAAGCTGACTCAGCCTTAGTTGAGCGATATTATTTATTGAGCACTTACTGTGTAAGGAGCACTGTACTAAGCACTTGCGAAAATACACCTTAGATTTTGCTAAATTGGTAGAAGAGGTATATAACCAAGTCAGATACAAACTCTACAGCAAGCCTCATGGCCTAGTGGAAAGAATCCGGGCTTGGTAATCAGAGGACCTGGTTTCTAATCATTCAATCGTATTCATTCAGTCAGTCATATATATGAGCACTTACTGTGCGCAGAGCACCCAACTCCACCACTTGTCTGCTCTGTGACTTTGGGGACATCACTTCTCTTCTGTGCCTCAGTTTCCTCATCTGTAAAATGGGGATTAGGACTGTGAGCCCAGGCCTGGGAGTCAGAAGGTCATGAGTTCTAATACCGGCTCCACCACTTGTCTGCCGTGTGACCTGGGGAGAGTCATTTCACTTATCTGTGCCTCAGTTCCCTCATCTGTAAAATGAGGATTGAGACTGTGAGCCCCACATGGGACAGGGACTGTGCCCAACCCGATTTGCTTGTATCCACCCCAGCTCTTAGAACAGAGCTTGGCACACAGTAAGCACTTAACAAATATCAGAATTATTACTATTATAACAGAGTTGGTGGGCACATCTACTGTCCACAAGGAGCTTACAGTCTATAGGGGGTGGCAGACAATATAAATTATGGCTATGGACATAGGTTTTGTGAGGCTGAGGGTGGGGTGAATAAAGTGTACAGATCTAAGTGCAAAGGTTATGCAGTAAGAAGAGTGGGACACTAGACTCTAAATTCAAAGTAGGCAGGGAACGTGTCTACCACCTCTGTTGTATTTTATTATTGTTATTATTATTAATAATAATAATTGTGGTATTTGTTAAGCACTTACTATGTGCCAGGCACTGTACTAAGCGCTGGGGTAGATACAAGCAAATCCAGTTGGACACAGTCTCTGTCCCATGTGGGGCTCACCGTCTTAACCCCCATTTTAAAGATGAGGGAACGAGGCCCAGAGAAGTCAAATATGCTGTGTGACCTTGGGTGAGTCACTCTGGGCCTCATCGTTGTGCCATTTGTTAAGTGTTTACTATATGTCAGGCACTGATCTAAGCACTGGGTGGATATGAGCAAATCAGGTTGGACACAGTCCCTGTCCAACATGGGGCTCACAATCTTCATGCCCATTTTACAGTTGAGGAACTGAGGCACAGAGAAGTGACTTGCCCAATGTCACACAGTAGACAAGTGGCCGAGCGGGGACTAGAGCCTTCTGACTCCCAGGCTCGTGCTGTATCTACTTCACCGTGCTGCTTCTTGGAGGTGCTTAGTACAGAACTCTGCAAACAGTAAGGGCTCAATAAATACCACTGATTGATTGACTGATAGGGAGTGGGCACGGAATGTGTCCGTTTATTGTTGTATGGTACTCTCCCAAGCGCTTAGTATAGTGCTGTGCAACCAGTAGGCGTTCAACAAATACGATTGAATGAGTGAGTAGCCTCTTCCAGTCTCTCAGAGGTGTTGTCACCTGTGGGGGCTGGTAGGGGGAAGAGAGCCTAGAGGATGGGGCACCCCACCTCAGTTCATGGGTCTGGTCTGGGCACAGGCCACCCAGAGAGCCCCGTGAGTGCTTAGAGATCTTCTTCTGAACAGCATGGAATTGGGTGACTTTCCTCCTTTTTAAATCAGTTGACGGTATTTATCGAGCACTTACTGTGTGCAGAGCACTGTACCAGGTGGTTGGGAGAGCACTGTCCAAAAGAGTTGATAGATACAAGCCCTGACGACAAGGAGTTTACAATTTAGATGGGGAGACAGACATTAAAATAAAATGTGGGAAATGGTAGAGTGTAAGGATAAGGACATAAGTAGAGAAGCAGTGTGGTCTAATAGATAGAGCACAAACCTGGGAGTCAGAAGGAACTGAGTTCTAATCCCAGCCCCGACTTGTATGCTGTGTGACCTTGGGTGAGTCACTCTGGGACTCATCGTTGTGCCATTTGTTAAGTGTTTACTATGCGTCAGGCACTGTTCTAAGCACTGGGGTGGATATGAGCAAATCAGGTTGGACACAGTCCCTGTCCAACATGGGGCTCACAATCTTCATCCCCATTTTACAGATGAGGTAACTGAGGCACACAGAAGTGAAGTGACTTGCCCAAAGTCACGCAGCTGACAAGTGGCGGAGCCAGGATTAGAACCCATGACCTCTGACTCCCAAGCCCATGCTCTTTCCTCTGAGCCACACTGCTTCTCTATGGGGATTAGGATTACCCTGAGCCCTGTGAGGGTCAAGGACCATGTCCAACACAATTAGCTTGTATTTACCTCAGTGCTCACAGCAGCACCTGGCACATAGTAAGCACTTAAGAAATACCACAAAAAAAGCTCTTCTCAGCCTCTGCTCCACGGCCTTCCCCACCAAATGAGTCTAACTTCACTCCCTCTCACTGCACTCACCGCACTGCACTCCCACTCGGTGCCCATCCATGAATATCCAGGTTTATTATTATCACCTTCACTGTTATTATTATTAATAATAATGTATGTTAAGCATTTACTAAGTGTCAAGCAGTTTTCTAAGCACTGGGACAGATGCAAGCCAGTCAGGTTGGACACAGTCCCTGTCCCACTAAGGGACCCCAGTCTTAATTCCCGTTTTACAGATGAAGTAACTATTACCACTAATAATAGCAATTGTAGTATTTTTTAAGTGCTATGTACTAGGCACTATACTAAACGCTGGGGTGGATACTAGCAAATCCAGTTGGACACAGTCCCTGTCCAACATGGGGCTCCTAATCTTAATCCCCATTTTCCAGATGAGGGAACTGAGGCCCAAGAAGTGAAGTGATTTGCCCAAGGTCACCTAGCAGGCAAGTGGCAGAGCGGAGATTAGAATCCAGGTCCTTCTGTCACCCAAGCCTGGGCTTTCTCCATTAGGCCACTCTCCAGAAGCTGACCACTCCGAGGACAGACATCTGTCTGGAGGGGCTCTCAGGCTCTTCCCTGAGGCTTGGACAGTCTTCCCCGGGGGGGTGTGGGGTTCAATAGGCTCATTGTTCCCAGCTTCGGACCGGGCATTGCCCGCTGCACGGGGTGGGAGTGGGGGTTGGAGGAGGTGCAGAGCAGGCGGGGCAGGGTGTCCCAGGTGCCACACAGCAGTGGCTTTGTTCTGCTACAGGGGAACGGCCAGCTTGGGGCCAAGACCTCCGCCCTCCCGCCCCCACCCCCACCCACCCTGTTCACTGGACTCTGGGCAAGGGGCTCTGCCAGGCCTCATCCTCATTCTCCTCCACCTCTTTTCCCCCACCTTTTTTCTCCCTCACCTCTTGTTCATTCATTCAATCGTATTTATTGAGTGCTTACTATATGCAAAGCACTGTATTAAGTGCTTGTGAGCATACAGTACTACAACATACAGACACATTCCCTGCCCACAATGAATTTACAGTCTAGAGGACTGTTCCACCCTCTCCACCACCTTTCCACCTCATGCTCCTTTTCTCTGTCTCCAAGTGCTTAGTACCTTGTGGGGCACACAGTGGGCTCTCAGTAAAAATTAATTATAACAACGGTGATATTTATCCATTATAATAATGGTGGGCTGTGCAGACCCCTGTAATATATTCTGGGGTAGATACAAGAAAGTGCTCTGCACATAGTAAGTGCTCAATAAATAGGAGATTCTCAATGCATATTGTGAGATACCTGAACAAAGCCGGCGAACATATTGGCCGAATTGTGGAGAAGAATCTGCCAGAGGGGAATTTTCTCAGGAACACTTGGGTACTTTCCAAAGGAGTGGATTATCCAGGGTCCTCTGTTTCTCAGGCTGGGGAGGGGAGGGGAAACCCAATGACAGTGGTTTGGAAGGGGAGGGAAGGGGAGAGAGAAGAGGGGGCTAAGACTTGAGCTCCCATGGAAACCTTGGATTATCTATGGTTTTCAGTCCAGCCCCTGGCTCTTGGTAGGCCACAGCAGGCCGGGGACAAAAAATAAACGCGAGGAGATTCAGAGGTGGACCGAAAGGAAACCAGGTGGTGGGCCTGAGGGGAAACCAGGGGAGAGACCTGGGGGGAAACCAGGCAGCAGACCTGAGGGGAAACCAGGCTGTGGACCTTGGGGAAACCAAGCAGTGGACCTGAGGAAAATGAGGCAGCAATGTCAAAGAAGCTGGAAGATGATAATAATAATAATAATAACAATGTCATTTCTTTAAGCACTTACTATGTGCAGTCACTATATTAAGAGCTGAAGTGGATACAAACAAATCAAGCTGGACACAGTCTCTGTCCCAAGTGCGGCTCACAGTCTCAATCCCCATTTTCCAGATGAGGGAATTGAGGCCCATGGAAGTGAAGTGACTCTCCCAAGGTCACACAGCCTACCAGTGGCAGAGCCGGGATTAAAACTCATGACCTCCTGACTCTCAGGCCCGGGCTCTAATCCATTAGGCCATGCTCCTTCCCACTTGTTCCTTCCCTTCCTTTTCTCCGGATCCTCAAAGGCCCCGAGCCTGGCCGGTGATGGGAAGAGTGTGGGGGCCTGGGGAGGGGCTAGGCAAGTGGGGCGGTTTGGGAACCGGTTTGTGAGGGGCCGGTGTGGACCCTGGGGATTCCGGGGCTGTCGGCCTGGGCCAGTCACTAATTCTCTTTTGTGTCTGCCGAGCTGAGCGGCAAAGAGCAAAGAGATCTGGGAGAAACTGGGCCCTCTGAGAGCTGCCAGCAGAAGCCTCCTTGCAGCTCCGATTTCCATCCATTGTGGAAGCCTCCGCGCCCCCAGGCCCCAGCCTCCGTTGAGCCCCCCGCCCCCTACACCTGCTCATTCTGGCCTCACCTACCCCACTTAGAAGTAGGGGTGGAGGAGGAGCCGGGGGGCCTGAGTTGCGATGGGGTTTTGGCACTTTCCATATCGTGCTGCTTCTGGGAACCCCAGAGTGACATGATCCCGTTACAGGCCACCCCGTGGGACTTGGAGGGGGAGGGTCCCGGGGGCGAGGCGGGGGAGGCTTTTTAAATGAGCAAACTCTCTTGGAGACGTTAGACTTTCCAAGCTCCTTGATTTCTCTTTCTCCCTCTGCCAATCCTCCGGCCCACAACTCTCCCAGTTTTCAGAGCCCTTCTGAAAGCCCACTTCCTTCAGGAGGCCTTCCCAGATTAATCATCCTTCTTCTGGGTTCCACCCTTCCAACTGCCACCTCAGCACTTCTGAACTTCCCATCAGCACTAGTATTCACATACAGATCAATTTGCCTAATCAGCCGTTTAAGTCCTTATCTATTCCCTTTTCCACTTTTCAACTCTCTGACTCCTCCTAACTGTAAATTATTTTGTGTTTGCCTCCCCCTTTAGATAATAATAATAATATTGATGGTATTTGTTAAGCACTTACTATGTGCAAAGCACTGTTCTAAGCACTGGGGGGATACAAGGTGATCAGGTTGTCCAACGTGGGGCTCACAGTCTTAATCCCCATTTTACAGATGAGGGAACTGAGGCACAGAGAAGTTAAGTAACTTGCCCAAAGTCACACAGCTGACAACTGGTGGAGTCGGGATTTGAACCCATGACCTCTGACTCCAAAGCCCGTGCTGTTTCCACTAAGCCACGCTGCTTCTCCTTGTAAACTCCTTGAAGACAGGGTTCTTGTCTTTCACTTCTATTGAACTCTTGCCAAAGCTTAGAACGGTGCATAAAATAGGGATTTAATAATAACAATTGAAGCATTTGTTAAGCACTTACTATGTGACAAGCACTGTGCTAAGCTCTGGGGTAAACACAAAATATTCAGGTCAGACATAGTCCCTGTCCCACATGAGGCTCGCAGCCTAAGGGGGAGAACAGGTATCTTATCTCCATTTTTCAGATGAGGAAACTGATTGTCTGAGAAATCAAGTGATTTGCCCAAAGTCACACAGCAGGCAAATGGTGGAGCTGGGATTAGAACCAAATCCTCTATTCTTTTCACTCAGCCATGCTCCTTCTCAGTAAATACTATAATAAATGTGGAGCAGAGTGGCATAGGGGAAAAAATCCAAGCCTGGGAGTCAAAGGACCTTTGTTCTAATCTTGCCTCCTTCACTTGTCTGCTGTGACCTTGGATAAGTCACTTCACTTCTCTCGGCCTCAGTTCCCTCATCTATAAAATGGGGATTAAGACTGTGAGCCCCGTGTGGGGCAGGGGCTGTGTTCAACCCGATTGGTTTGTATCAACCCCAGTGCTTAAGTACAGTGTCTGGCACATAGTGCTTAACAAATACCATTAAAAATATCTACTGATTAATTTATTGATCTCCTGCCCCACTGCGACTTTTGTTCTTGTGGTTCGTGGCTACGAGGAAGGGAAGAGAAACTCCAAATGAGTGAAGATACCTGTCTCCCCTGCTGCATTGTAAACTCCTCGAAGACAGGAACCATATCTGCTAACTCTGTTGTGTTCTCCCAAGGGCTCTTCACAGTCAGCACTCAATAAATAAAATTGATTGATTAACTGCGATAAGGAATTACTAAATAATGAGGATGATGATGATGATGGTATTTGTTAAGCGCTTACTATGTGCCAGGCACTTTACTAAGCATTGCGGTGGACACAGGCAAATCAGGTTGGACATAGTCCCTGTTTCACGTAGAACTCACAATCTCAATCCACATGGACTCACAATCTCAATCCACATTTTATGGATGTAAATATGTAACTGAGGCACAGAGAAGTGAAGTGACTTGCCCAGGGTCACACAGCAGACAAGTGACAGAGTCAGGATTAGAACCCATGACCTGCTGACTCCCAGGCCTGTGCTCTATCTACTACACCATGCTGCTCCCCAGGGGCTTCAGACTATTTGTGAATTTCCATCAATTAATCCATCGTATTTATTGAGCACTTGTTCATTCATTTATTCAATCGTATTTATTGAGCGCTCACTGTGTGCAGAGCACACAGAGAAGCAGCGTGGCTCAGTGGAAAGAGCACGGGCTTTGGAGTCAGAGGTCATGGGTTCAAATCCCAGCTCTGCCAATTGTCAGCTGTGTGACTTTGGGCAAGTCACTTAACTTCTCTGTGCCTCAGTTACCTCATCTGAAAAATGGGGATTAAGACTGTGAGCCCCGCTGTGAGACAGCCTGATCACCTTGTAACCTCCCCAGGGCTTAGAACAGTGCTTTGCACATAGTAAGCGCTTAACAAATGCCATTATCATCATCATCATCACTGTACTAAGCGCTTGGAAAGTACAATTTGGCAACAGGTAAAGACAATCCCTACCCAACAATGAGCTCACAATCTAGAAAGGGGATACAGACAACAAAACAAGTAGACAGGCGTCAATACCATCAAAATAGATAAACAGAATTATAGCTATATACTTTTCATGTGCACAACACAGTACTAAGCATCTGGGAGGTACAATAGGACAATTTCCACTCTCCTAGCAGCACTCAGCCTTTGCTTGCCTAATTTTCTCATTCTTCTCAGTAGATGCTAAGGCAGAAAAGCCAGAGAGAAGACTTTAAATGTGCTTATCTCACTGGGGAACCAGGAGAAATTCAGATCAGATTGGAATTTTTGTCATTCGAAAATACCTGGAGTTTCTTTGGTGGCCCCAGGTGACCCCAGGTGACCCTACCTCCTTCTTGGAAAAATAATTACATCCCCTCCCCCCCAGCCTGTCTCTCTTATCAGTCAATCATTGATATTTATCGAGGGCTTACTGAGTGCAGAACACTGTATAAACGCTTGGGAGAATACAGTGCAATTGAGGTGGTACACATGATCCCTGCCCTCAAGGAGCTTACAGTTTAGAGGGGGAGACAGACATTAAAATCAGTTACAGGTAGGGAAGTGCAAGTGCTGTCGACTTAGGGTGACTATCAAAGAGGCTCTATCCCCTAAATAATGATGGTATTTGTTAAGCACTTACTACGTGTCAACCATTTGTTCTAAGCTCTGGGGTAGATACAAGCTAATCAGGTCGGACACAGTCCCTGTCCCACAGGGAGCTTCCAGCCTTAATCCCCACTTTACAGATGAGAGAACTGAGGCACAGAGAAGTGAAATGACTTGCCCAAGGTCACCCAGAAGATGTGGTGGAGATGGGATTAGAACCCAGGTCTTTCAACTCCCAGGCCCCTGCTCTATGATGATGATGATGATGGCATTTGTTAAGCACTTACTATGTGTGAAGCACTGTTCTAAGTACTGGGGGGCACAGATACAAGGTGATCAGGTTGTCCCACATGGAGATCACAGTCTTAATCCCCATTTTACAGATGAGGTAACTGAAGTACAGAGAATTTAAGTGACTTGCCCAAAGTCACACAGCTGACAAGTGGCACAGTTGAGATTAGAACCCATGACCTCTGGCTCCCAAGCCCGTGCTCTATCTACTAGGCCATGCTGCTTCTCTAGTTTTGCTGCAACAGCGCTGAGTGACAGTGGGGAAGTCACTTTAACCTCTCTGGGCTCAAGTTCCACAAATGCAAAATTTTTCCTGTGGCAGCATCCTCCTTGCCCCAAGGGAAGAGAAGGGAAGGGTGGATGAAGCTCAGCATCTCCTTGGAGGGAAGGAATGAGGGAAGTTGAAACAGTCCTTTGGAATCCTCCACGCTGTGTTGAATTTGTCTAAGATATCCATCTCGGCATCAAACTGAAACTCCTGACCATCAAATTTAAAGCACTCAATCTGTTCTCTCCCTCCTAACTATCCTCACTCTTCCCCTACTACATCCCAGCCAGCACACTTAGCCACTCTGACATTCATTCATTCATTCAATGATGCATTTGTTAAGTGCTTACTATGTGTCAAGCACTGGCATAGATACAAGCTAGTCAGGTCAGAACCAGTCCTTGTCTGTCCCACATGAGGGTCACAGTCTTAATCCCCATTTTACAGAGGAGGGAACTGAGGCTCAGAAAAGTGAAATGACTTGCCCAAGGTCACACAGCAGACAAGTGGTAGAGCCGGGATTAGAACTCAGGTCCTTCTGAGTCTCAGGGCCATGCTCTATCCACTAGGCTATGCTCCTTCCTTCCTAGCTGAAATTCCCTCCCCTTCATATCTGATAGGCCACCGCTCTCCTCATCTTCAAAGGCCCCCTAAGATCACATCCCCTCCAGGAAGTCTTCCCCTGTAAACTTGTTTTGGGCAGGGAACCTATCTGTTAATTCTGTTGTATCATGCTCTCCCAAGCGCTTAGTACAGTGCTCTGCACATAGTAGGAGCTCAACAAATATGATAGATTGACTAATCTCTCATCTCCCCATTCTACTGTACATACAGTGCTCAGTACAGTGCTCTGGACACAGTTGACGCAGAGTACAGGGTTCTGCACACAGTAGGTGTCCAGTTCAGTGTTCTCCATACAGTAAGGGCTCAGTACAGCACTCTTCACATTATAGATGCCTAATCCAGTGTATCTCCCTTCTCCTTCTTATCCAACAGGTGACCACTGCCCCCACCTTCAAAGCCTTATTAAAAGCACATCTCCAAGAAGCCTCTCTAGCAGCATGGCTGAGTGGAAAGAGCACAGGTTTGGAAGTCAGAGGTCGTGGGTTCTAATCCCAGCTCCACCACTTGTCAACTGTGTGATTTTGGGCAAGTCACTTCACTTCTCTGTGCCTCAGTTCCCTAATCTTTAAAGTGGGGATTAAGACTGTTAGCCCCATGTGGGACAACCTGATTGCCTTGTGTCTACCCCAGCGCTTAGAACAGTCCTTCTAGACTGTGAGCCCACTGTTGGGTAGGGACTGTCTCTATATGTTGCCAATTTGTACTTCCCAAGCGCTTAGTACAGTGCTCTGCACACAATAAGCACTCAATAAATATGATTGATTGGTTGATTGATTGGTACATAGTAAGCACTTAACAAACACCACCATTATGATTATTATTACTCCCTCTCCCTTCTGTGTCACCCCTGCACTTGGACTTGTACCCTTTATTCACCCCATCCTCAGCTCCGTGGCACTTATGTTTATATCCATAATTTATTTCTTTCTATTAATGTGTTTCCCCCTGTTGACCTTATATTTCTTGTGGAAAGGAAACATGTCTCCCAACTCTGTTCTATTGTACTCTCCCAGGCGTTTAGTGCAGTGCTCTGCACACAGTAAACACTCAATACGTGCAATCGTCAAAGAGGTGGGGCTCCCCTATGCCTGCCTCCTGTGGGACAGGACCCCCCATCTCAGAATTCATAATTCATTCATTCATTCAATCATTCATTCATTCAATCATATTTATTGAGTGCTTACTGTGTGCAGAGCACTGTACCAAGTGCTTGGGAAGTACAAGTCGTCAACATATAGAGACGGTCCCTACCCAACAACGGGCTCACAGTCTAGAAGGGGGAGACAGACAACAAAACAAAACATCATAACTGTCTTGTCTTATACTGTCGATTCATCTCCGACCCATAGCAACACCACAGACATATCCTCCCTTCAAGGCCCTACTGAGAGCTCACCTCCTCCAGGAGGCCTTCCCAGACTGAGCCCCTTCCTTCCTCTCCCCCTCGTCCCCCTCTCCATCCCCCTCATCTTACCTCCTTCCCTTCCCCACAGCACCTGTATATATGTATATATGTTTGTACATATTTATTACTCTATTTATTTATTTATTTTACTTGTATATCTAATCTATTTATTTTATTTTGTTAGTATGTTTGGTTTTGTTCTCTGTCTCCCCCTCAGACTGTGAGCCCACTGTTGGATAGGGACTGTCTCTATATGTTGACAACTTGTACTTCCCAAGCGCTTAGTACAGTGCTTTGCACACAATAAGCGCTCAATAAATACGATTGATTGATTGATTGATCTCTCCCACATCGCTCTGCTCTCCATCTGCAATCATTCTGGTAGCATATCCATAGAGTTTTCTTGGTAAAAACCAGGAAGTGGTTTGCCATTGTCGCCTTCTGTACTGTAAACTTGAGTCTCCTCCCTCAACTGCCTCCCATGCTGCTGCTGCCCAGTATGGGTGAGTTTTGACTTGTAGCAGATTGACTTCCACTTGCTAGCCACTGGCCAAGCTAGGAATGGAATGGCCATGCCTCTGCTTGACTCTCCCTCCCATAGCTGAGACTGGTAGAGTACTGGAAACTCTCCAGTTGTGACCCTGAGGGGGGAATCATAACTGTGGTATTCGTGAAATGCTTTACTATGTGTCAAGCACTGTACTATGTTCTAACAGATGCAAATAATCAGGTTAATACAGTCTCTCTCTCACATGGGGCTCGCAGTCTAAGTAGGAAGGAGAAAGAGTAATAAATCTTCATTTTACAGATGAGGAAACTGAGGCATGGAGAAGCTAAGCAGCTTGCCCAAAGTCACACAGCAGGCAGGTGGCGGAGGCAGGTTAAGAAACCAGGTCCCCTGTCTCCTCAGCCTGAGTTCTTTCTCCTAGGCCCCACTGCTTACAAGGTTCCAGGCCTGCTCCATAATAATAATAGTAACTGTGGTTTTTGTTAAGTGATTACTATATGCCAAGCACTGTACTAAGTGCTGGGGTGGAGATAAGCAAATCGGGTTGGATACAGTCCCTGTCCTACATGGAGCTCACAGTCTCAATCTTCATTTTACCGATGAGGTAACTGAGGCACAGAGAATCAATCAATCAATCAATCGTATTTATTGAGCGCTTACTGTGTGCAGTGCACTGTACTAAGCGCTTGGGAAGTACAAGTTGTCAACATATAGAGACAGTCCCTACCCAACAGTGGGCTCACAGTCTAAAAGGAGGAGACAGACAACAAAACCAAACATACTAACAAAATAAAATAAATGGAATAGATATGCACAAGTAAAATAAATAAATAGAGTAATAAATATGTACAAACATATATACATATATACAGGTGCTGTGGGGAAGGGAAGGAGGTAAGACGGGGGGATGGAAAGGGGGACGAGGGGGAGATGAAGGAAGGGGCTCAGTCTGGGAAGGCCTCCTGGAGGAGGTGAGCTCTCAGTAGGGCCTTGAAGGGAGGAAAAGAGCTAACTTGGCAGATGGGCAGAGGGAGGGCATCCCAGGCCCGGGGGATGACGTGGGCCGGGGGTCGATGGCAGGACAGGCGAGAATGAGGTACGGTGAGGAGATTAGCGGCAGAGGAGCGGAGGGTGCGGGGTGGGCTGGACAAGGAGAGAAGGGAGGTGAGTTAGGAGCGGGCGAGGTGATGGACAGCCTTGAAGCCGAGGGTGAGGAGTTTCTGCCTGATACGCAGATTGATTGGTAGCCACTGGAGATTTTTGAGGAGGGGAGTAACATGCCCAGAGCGTTTCTGGACAAAGACAATCCGGGCAGCAGCATGAAGTATGGATTGAAGTGGGGAGAGACACGAGGTTGGGAGATCAGAGAGAAGGCTGATACAGTAATCCAGACAGGATAGGATGAGAGCTTGAACGAGCAGGGTAGCGCTTTGGATGGAGAGGAAAGAGCAGATCTTGGCAATGTTGCGGAGCTGAGACTGGCAGGTTTTGGTGACAGCTTGGATGTGAGAAGTAAAGTGACTTGTCCAAGATCACACAGCAGACAAGTGGCAGTGCTGGGATTAGAACTCATGACCTTCTGACTCCCAGGTTTATGTTCTATCCCCTACACCATGCTGCTCCATCCTTCCCTCACCAGTGTGGGGGCTAATGGGTTGTGGGGCGGTGGGGAGTTGGGGGGAGGTTCCCTTTGATGGCACAAGCCAGGGCAGCATTCTGCTGAGCGCGGGGCCCAGCCCACGCGAAACTTGCCAGCCCCCCGCTCCGGGCAGTCCCGGCTGGGTCCTAGTCAGGATGGGCCCAGCGCCAGAACCTCTGCCCTGGGGTGGGTGGGTGGGGGGGCCTAGGTGGAGGTGGCAGGCTCCTGATTTATTTATTTATTTATTTATTTATTTAAAGTGCCGCGTCTGTTGGCCCCAGACAAGGTGGCTGACACATACCTGGTTGGATCAGCCCTGCGGGATGGGGGTGGCTTGGGGGCGGTGGGAGGTGGGGGGGGGGAGGTGGGGAGGCAGCCTTTGATACACCGAAGCAGAGATGGGGAGATGGAGAGGGCCAGAGGGGGTGGGCAGGGCGGGGGGCCAGAGGCCAGGGGTGATGTAACTCAGCCAGAAGGCAGCCCCTCCCCCAGCTCCCCCTACTCCAGCTTCCCCGGGGCTTCGTGGTGCCAGGGAGCAGTCAGGAGCAGTAAAGAGCAGAGACAGAGATTTCCAAACTGGAGAGACCAAGATTCCCAGATTGGAAGGCCAAGACCCTGGGTTGGAGAGACCGAGATTCCCAAACTGGAAAGACCAAGAGTCCCAGATTGGAAGGTCAAGAGACTGAGCTGTACAGACAGAGAGTCTCTTATTGGAGAGACCAAGAGCCCTAGACTGGACAGCCCGAGATTCCCAGCCTGGAGAGTCCAAAAATCTCATGCCAGAGAGAACAAGTATCCCACACTGCAGGAAACAAGAGTGCTGGGTGGAAAAGACTCTCATAGGCTGGCTTGGGGGTTCCTCCATCTCAATCACAGAATCACAGCCCTGTTCTGGGGTGGGGGCTTGGCCCTGGATTCGCTACTTGGGTGAAAACCCCAAATCCAGAACTCTGGAATGACATCCACTCAGCCTGCCAGCGACTCAGAGTATCCTCCCCAAGGGGAGAGAAGAAGTGACAGAGATGGAGAAACACAGAGACCTAGAGACAGAGAGATGGGGGAAACACCCACGTGCATACATATACATGAGGCACCCAGGCACACATCCAAAGGCACGCTAACAAATACTCATGCACATGTACATATATGTTCAGGTCTACCCACATGGATACATGCAAAGATGCCCCAGCCCTTTTGAGTCAGTTACCCATTTCTCACGTGGTCCATTATAATAATAACAATAATAATAATTATGGTATTTGTTAAGCGCTTACTATGTGCCAAGCACTGTTGGGTAGATACAAGATAATCAGGTTGTCCCATGTGGGGCTCACAGTCTTAATCTCCATTTGACAAATTTGGTAACAGGCACAGAGAAGTTAAGTGGCTTGCCCAAGGTCACACAGCAGACATGTGGCAGAGTCGGGATTAGAACCCACATCCTGTGACTCCCAAGCCCATGCTCATTACACTAAGCTACACTGCTTCTCTTCATTATGCTGTAGGGACATGTGGGCTTCCAGGTGTATGTAGCATTAGAGGCCTGGAATCAGCCGAACGTCATGACATCAGGGCTGGATTAACACTCCTGTGGGCATGGGATTATCAGATTCTCTGGTACCCCTACACACATGTCTTTTTCCTAATCTAAAACAAAATGGTTAAAATTCTGGCATCAAGGCTATTAAAGTTTCACTAAACTTTTGATGAATATAGAGCCATCCCGTGGTGACATTTCAGTTTTAAAAGAAGTAGAAAATAGTTTTAATTCAAAATAGCCTTCTTCTTACCTCAGAACAGCTGTTGTATATACCCCAAACCATTAATCATACATAAACTACATATTTTCATATCTGTTATTATGGATTCACTTTTGACAGGCCTCCTTAACTTGAAGCCCTTGACTTCACCCTCCAGAGCCCTTGTATCTGTGGCCACTTGCCTGGACCTAGTGTTTTTCCTGATTGTCCAGGGGAAGACAATGACCCTTTCGCCATTGTCTATTACAGCTGTTATGTTGTTGTTGTTGTTGTTGTTTATGGTATTTGTTAAGTGCTTACTATGTGCCCGGCACTGTACTAAGCACTGGGGTAATAACAATAATAATGATCGCATTTGCTAAGCACTTACTATGTGCCAAGCACTTTTCTAAGCTTGTGGGGGGTGGGGGGGATACAACGTAATCAGGTTGTCCCACGTGGGGCTCACAATCTTAATCCCCATTTTACAGGTGAGGTAACTGAGGCTCAGAGAAGTTAAGTGACTTGCCCAAAGTCACACAGCTGACAAGTGGTGGAGATGGGATTAGAACCCAGGACCTCTGACTCCCAAGCCCGTGCTCTTTCCATTGAGCCACACTGCTTCTCTACAGCAGATACATGCTAATCAGGTTGGACATATTCCCTATTTTACATGGTTCTTACAGTCTTAATCCCCATTTTAAGGATGAGGGAACTGAGGCACAGAGAAGTTAAGTGACTTGCCAAAGATCACACAGCGTAGTGGATACAGCACAGGCCCTGGAGTCAGAAGGTCATGGGTTCTAAGCCCAGCTCTGCCACTTGTCTGCTGGGTGGCCTTGGGCAAGTCACTTCACTTCTCTGTGCCTCAGTTACCACATCTGTAAAATGGGGATTGAAACTGTGAGCCCCACATGAAGCAGGGACTGTATCCACTCCAGCACTTAGTACAGTACCTGGGACATAGTAAGTACTTAATAAATACCACAATTATTATTATTATTATCAAGTGGCAGAGCCGGGATTAAAACCCAGGTCCTCCTGACTCCCGGGACCTTTCCTCTCCCGGGTCCACGTGGACACAGACACTGCCCCGAGCCTAAGACCGTGGTGGCAAGAGGGAGTTTGAGCATTTAAAATTAAAATACCTGGCAAAAAGTTTCCCCATGCTCTATCCACGCCAGACAGGGGATAGACTAAAACTTCAGTTTCATCCTGCACTTTCAGCAGCAGAGGCAGCGAGGCTCCTGTGGGATTCAGATTCCCGAGTTCACTCTCACCTAGAAGTCAGAGCCACATCCTTCAGATTCCCTACTTGATTGGTGCTTTGAGATCCTCTGAGCCACGATCCCTCAGGCTCCAGGCACCTCCGGGGGCCTCAGCGCTGGTCACTTGGGAAATCAGTTTCCGGAAACAGCCCCCACCCCAGCCCCCCGGGGAGATTTTAGCAGGAAGCCAGGCCGGGGCATCCATGGATTTTAATCTAGTAAATGGGAAACACATTGATCACAGGAAGGTTGGAAACTCTAGTGCACTATAACATCTCATAAATTTCCCTGTAGATGTATGGACCAGCAGATGGAATGTACAGATCAGCTCCATATGGACAGAGCCACAGGGCAGAGGATGTCTTCTAGGGGGCTGGGGGAGGAGGTTGGCACCAACTTCAGGTTGGCTATCAATGGCCAGGTGGAATATAGGGTACGTGTGTGAGGGGTGAGACTCCAGTCAAAGCTCCTACCTTCATTCATTCATTCAATCATTTATTGAGAACTTACTGTGTGCAGAGCACTGTACTAACTGCTTGGGAGAGTACAATGCAAACAGACACATTCCCTTCCCACAACAAGGTTACAGTCTTCCTTCGCTTTGTCAGGCTGGCCTTACCCCCTCTCCCCTAGGGCTGGTGGAGTGCTGCAGGGAAAATCCTCTTCCCAGGATGAAAGTAGCCTTGAGGCAGAAGAACTGATCTGCTACCCCCAAGTCCAGGGGTTCTGGGGCACCCCTGACCCCGCAGAACTCTTCCTGAGTAAGGAGATTTTACCCACTCGATGATAATAACAATAATAATAATATTTGTTAAGCACTTACAATATGCCAAGCACCGGGCTACATGGATAGCTAGAGTGGATCCAAGCAAAACGAACTGGACACCATCCCTGTCCCATGTGGGGCTCAAAGTCTCATTCCCCATTTTGAAGATGAGGTAATTGAGGCCCAGAGAAGTGAAGTGATTTGCCCAAGGTCACACAGCAGACAAGTGATGAAGCCGGGATTAGAACCCATAACCTTCTGCCTATTAGAGACCTGGGATATGGAGGGGCCACTCAGCAGCTCTGACCCAGACTCTCCCCCTGCCCTCGACATTGCCAGGACCTCCAACCCTGCTGTGACTCGACCTCCTAGGGCAAGGGAAGCAGTGCTGCATGAAAGATAACCAACTCTGTTATTTAGTACTCCCCAAGAGCTTAGTTCAGTGCTCTGCACACAGTAATCATTTAATAATTTTCTCTACTGCCGAATTGTACTTTCCAAACATTTAGTACAGTGCTCTGCACACAGTAAGCCCACAATAAATATGATTGAATGAATAAATATGACTGATTGATTGACAACCTGGATGGACCAAACCCCTGTTCCACATGGGGCTCGTAAACTAAGGGGGAGGAAGAATAGGAATTTCAACCCCATTTAACAGATGAGGAAATTAAGGCACAGAGAAGTGAAGTGACTTGCCCAAGGTCACACGACAGGCAAATGGCAGAGCCGGGATCGGAACCCAGGTCCTCTGACTCCCAAGATTGTGCTCTCTCCACTAGGCCACCATGCTCTCCATGTTTCCGTGCTCTCCAGCCCAGTTTCCCTTGGTCTTGGCGGTCGAGTCACAGCGGTGTTGGGAAAGTCTGTGACAGAGCAGCTGAGATGCCCCTCCGCACTCCCAGGTCTCAAATCAGCAGAAGGTCATGGGTTCTAATCCCGGCTCCACAACTTGTCTGCTGGGTGACCTGGGGCAAGTCACTTCACTTTTCTGTGCCTCCGTTCCCTCATCTGTAAAATGGGGATTGAGACTGTGAGCTCCCCATGGGACAGGGACCATGTCCAACTTGATTTAGTACAGTGCCTGGCACATAGTAAGCACTTAACAGATACCACATATTATTATAATTACTATTATGGATGAGAGCAGGGATTTGTGGGGAGCCAGGACACACGGGAAGCCGGGATGCTCCAGGAGCTGGGATGTGTCAACAGACAGGACACGCCAGGATCCAGGACACGCCAGAAGCTGTGACACACAGAGAACCGGGAGCACGTCGAGAGTCCAGACGGGTTGAGAGCTGGGACGCGCGGGGAGCCGGAACACACGGAGATCTGGTACATGCTGGGAGACAAGACACATAGGGAGCTGGGACACTCTGGGAAACAGGTCAGGGAATAGGGCAGCTCCCCAAGTGGCTTCTCCCCTCTCCCCACTTCTCTGCCGACCCCGGCCCCGACTTCTCAGGGGACAAACTGGCCACCTGGCTGGGGAGGGGTCTCGGGAGGCAGTTTGGGGGGGTGGGGTCACCTCCCCAAGAAGTGGCCCCTGGGAGTCATGCCAAGGAGACTCTCCAACCTGCCCCCTGCTGGGAATGCCAGGGAGACCAGGCGCAGGGACCCGGGAAGATCCCGGAATCCGGGACAGCATTCCATCTGTGCCCGGCCTCCGGGCTTGGTAATAATAACAATAATTATGGTATTTGTTAAGCACTTACTATGTGCCAGGCACTGTACTAAGTGCTGGGGTGGGTACAAGCAAATGAGGTGGAACACAGTCCCTGTCGCCTGTGGGGCTCACAGTCTCAATCCCTATTTTACAGATGAGGTAACTGAGGCACAGAAAAGAGAAGTGATTTGCCCAAGGTCACAGAGCAGGCAAGTGTATATGATAATAATAATAATGGCATTTATTAAGTGCTTACTATGTGAAAAGCACTGTTCTAAGCACTAGGGAGCTTACAAGGTGATCAGGTTGTCCCCTGGGGGGCTCCCAATCTTAATCCCCATTTTACAGATGAGGTAACTGAGGCACAGAAAAGTGAAGTGACTTGCCCAAAGTCACACAGCTGACAAGTGGTGGAGCCGGGATTTGAACCCATGACCTCTGACTCCACAGCCTGTGCTCTTTATAATAATAATAATAATGATGATGACATTTGTTAAGCATTTACTATGCACAAGGCACTGTTCTAAGTGCTGGGGAGAATACGGGGTGATCAGGTAGTCCCACATGGGGCTCACAGTCTTAATCCCCATTTTCCAGATGAGATAACTGAGGTCCAGAGAAATAAAGTGACTTGCCCGAGGTCACCCAGCTGACAATTGGTGGAGCCAGGATTTGAACCCATGACCTCTGACTCCACAGCCCGTGCTCTTTCCGGCTCAGTCTGGGAAGGCCTCCTGGAGGAGGTGAGCTCTCCTGCCGGGGCTCCTGCACAGGGCCGGGTCTCCTCAGCAGGGGTCAGAGGTCGAGGATCAGAGGTCGGGACCCCCGGCCGCTGCCGACCCATATCTACACATTTATTATTCTATTTACTTTATAAATGATGTATATGCATCTAAATTCTATTTATATTGATGCCTGTTTACTTGTTTTGCTGTCTGCCTCCCCCGTTCTAGACTGTGAGTCTGTTGTTGGGCAGGGATTGTTTCTGTTGTTGAACTGTACTTTCCGAGCACTTAGTACAGTGCTCTGCACATAGCAAGCACTCAATAAGTACGATTGAATGAATGAATGAAGTGACAGACCCAGGATTAGAACCCATGACCTTCTGACTCCCAAACCTGAGCTCTATCTACTCTGCCATGCTGCTTCTCACTGCTTGATACTGGGGGAGGGATGGAAGGAGGAGAAAACTTGGTCTCTGTCCTCTTTCGAGGAGCTAAGAAGCCAATCCACAATAATAATAATAATAATAATGATGGAATTCGTTAAATGCTTACTATGTGCCAAGCACTGTTCTAAGCACTGGGGTTAATACAAGGTAATCAGGTTGTCCCGCGTGGGGCTCAAAATTTTCATCCCCATTTTATAGATGAGGTAACTGAGGCACAGAGAAGTGAAGTGACTTGCCCAAAGCCATACAGCTGATAAATGGAGGAGCGGGTTTAGAACCCACAACCTCTGACTCCCAAGCCAGCTCTTTCCACTAAGCCACACTGCTTCTCTAACATGTGAAGACAAAACTAGGAGGGCGCACTGTAAAACCAGGGGAGAACACTGTATAATGGGAAAGAGCACTGGAAAAACACCAAGGACCAAGGTGGTTTCTTGTACCAGGGAAGGATTGTTGGAGTCTTCAGAAGGGCCGAGCCAGAGGGATTTAATCCAGGAAAGCTCTCCGGCAGAGGCAGGCAGCAGAGCTATTTCCCCCACCCAGCCCCCAAATTGGAAAACCCTGGTGTTCAGACTCCCACTTTCTCCAGATACACAGACTCCCACCTCCCCAGACGTGCAGACCCTCATCTCCGTAGAGAGGCAGACCCCCACCCCTGGGCTATTCCTAGATTTGGGGGTGCACAGAGCGTATCCCCCGCTCTCTCACCTCCATGTGACGATCCCAGATTTAACTCTCAGCCTCCACCTCCTCCTCCTGCCCCTTGGGGAGCGGAAGAGACTGGAGAGCAATCGGTGGAGGGATGGGGGCAGGGGGCACCCCTAGGGTCCAATTAGGGAGTAAATTGATTTACAGGGGTGCAGGGGCAGAGCTCAGGGCCCTGGTCCCCCAGGGGTGTCAGGATAAGAGGGAGGCAGCTGCTCCCTTCACGTTTTCAGCCCTAACCGGCTCAGAGGGAGATGGGAGGCAGCTCTGGAAACTTCAGAGTGGAGGAGAGAGTCCCTCTCTGGCGGAAAAGGCCTGGAACGGGGAAGGGGTCTCTAAACGAGAGGGTAAGGGCCAAGTGCTTTTAATGCTGCCCTTCCATGATGCCCCCCACCTGGTCCCTTTAGCTTCAGGGAGCCCCCAAGAGTCCTAACCATCCCTCCTGAAGGCAGACTAGCCATTGTGGGCAGGGATTGTGTTTGTTTATTGTTGTATTGTACTCTCCCAAGAGCTTAGTACGGTGCTGTGCACACAGTAAGCTCTCAATAAATACAATTGAATAAATGAATGAACGAATCGCCCAAGCTCACCCCTGGCCCAAGTCTGCCAGGTTGGAATTCCTAACCAAGCCCCTCCATCAACATGAGGTGTTGTGATTATGGATCCTAGAAGTAGCGTGGCTTAGTGGAAAGAGAACGGGCTTGAGAGTCAGAGGTTGTGGGTTCTAATTCCGCTCCTCCACTTCACTTACCTTCTCTGTGCCCCAGCTACCTCACCTGTAAAATGGGGATTAAGATGTGAGCCCCACATGGGACAACCTGATCACCTTGCATTAATCCAGCGCTTAGAACAGTACTTTGCACATAGTAAGTGCTTAACAAATACCATCATTATTATTATTAAGGGGCATTATTAGAGCAGAAGCTCCTTGTGGACAGGAAATGAATCTTGGGATATTTTTTCCATTCCCAAGCGCTTAGTACAGTGCTCTGCACACAGTAAGAACTCAATAAATACGATCGAATGAATGAATGTAATTTTATTTATTTGTATTGTTGTTTGTCTCCCCTCTCTAGAATGTGAGCTCACTTGTGGGTAGCAAATGGCACTGTTTATTGTTGTATTGTACTTTCCCAAGTGCTTAGTACAGTGCTCTGCACACAGTAAGGGCTTAGTAATAATAATAATGGCATTTATTAAGTGCTTACTATGTACAAAGCACTGTTCTAAGCACTGGGGAGGTTACAATGTGATCAGGTTGTCCCACGGGGGCGCTCACAGTCTTCATCCCCATTTTACAGATGAGGTAACTGAGGCCCAGAGAAGTTAAGTGACTAGCCCAAAATCACACAGCTGACAATTGGAGGAGCCAGGATTTGAATCCGTGAACTCTGACTCCAAAGCCCAGGCTCTTTCCACTGAGCCATGCTGATTAAATGAATGAATGAATGAATGAATGAATGAATGAATGAATGAATGGTGCCTTGCATTCAGTCTTGTCTTATGCTGTCAAGTAATGTCCAATCCATAGCGATACCATGGACACAACTCTTCCAGAATGCCCTACTTTCATCTGCAATCGGCCTGGTAGTGAATCCATGGAGTTTTCTTGGTAAAAATACGGAAGCAGTTTACCTTTGCCTCCTTCTGCACAGTAAATGAATCTCTTCCCTCAACTCTCTTCTGTGCCGCTGCTGCCCAGCACAGGTGAGTTTTGACTTTTAGTAGATTTCCTGCCACTCACTAGCCACTGCCCAAGCTAGGAATGGATGGGTATGCCTCTGCCAGACTCTTCTTCCTGAAGTCGAGACTGATAGAGGACTGGAAACTCTCCAGGTGTGACCCTGAGAGGGGTTGCATTCAGTAGGCACTCAACAAACACCTTGCCTGTCCATTCATCCATGCATTTGTCAATCCATTTGTCCTTCCATCAATCCATCCACCCATGCCTCTGTCCATCTGTCCACCAATCCACCTGTCCACCATCCATCTGCCCATCCATCCACCCGTCCATCCACCCATTCCTCCCTCCATCCGTCCCTCCATCTGTCTGTCTATTAATTCATCCACTCTTCATCTGTCCATTCATCCATCCATTTGTCCACCCATGCAATTAATAATAATAATAACAATGGTATTTGTTAAGCACTTACTATGTGCCAAGCACTGTTCTAAGCGCTGTGCACTGTTCTAAGAGCAATGAATGGCATTTATTGAACACTTACTGTGTACAGAACACTGTACGAAGTGCTTTGGAAAGTGTCATTCGATAAAGTTGATAAACACAATCCTTACTCTCAAGAAGTTTATGGTCTACAATGGGAGACAGACATGAAAATAAATTACAGATAGGGAGTATAATAGAGTGTAAGGATGCTTACCTAGGTGCTTTCATCCATTCCTCTATCCAACCTCCCATCCATCTATCAATAATAATAATGATAATAATAATAATAATGGCATTTGTTAAGCACTTACTATGTTCCAGGAACTGTACTAAGCACTGGGTGGACACAATCCATCCATCTATTCATCCATCAGTGCCCCCATATGTCTGTCCATCTAACTAGCCATCATTCATCTGCTTGTCCATCCACCCATCCATCTGTCCATTTGTCCATCCATCCATCAATCCAACCATCCATATATCCATCCACCTGCCTGGTGGCTCATCAACCCATCAGGAGGTGGGTCCCAAAGATTCCCCAGGCACCAGTTCAATACTTGTGGGTAAGTAGGAGGAAGCGGAAGGGGAGGGGGAGAAGGGGGAGGAGGAGCCACTGACTGGACGGTCCAGTGGTCAGAGGAGGTTAAGACAATCTTGGGGCATAAAAACACCTTGTGTAACTCCCGCAGACTCAGCCCAGGGCTGGGCGTCCTGACTCTTGACTTCTATTTCTGGCTCATTTGCCGACTCGCTGTGCGGCCTTAGCATGTCTCTGCTCCTCTCTGGGCCTCAGTTGCTTCCTCTGTAAAATGGGATGATTCACCCCAGCCACTCTGGGCTCTCCGGGCCCTCGGGCTGTGGTAGTCGTGGTCACATGGACCAGGGGCTTCCAGGGGTTGATGAAAGGAGGTTGTGGGCTCCTGGAGGGGAACAGAAGGGGAGAGAAGGGGTTATCATGGAAGGACTCCATCTCTCCTCTGCCCCCTCCCAGAAACTGCATGGAAAGAACTGCCTTCTCAGGAGAGAATGGGACAAGGTGGAGACTTCTGCTGCTCAACTCTGGAGTCGTCCACCTCCTCCTCCTCCTCCTTCTTCTCCTCCTCCTCCTTCTTCTTGCCCTCCTCCTCCTTCTAGTTCTCCTCCTTCTCCTTTTCCTCATTTTCCTCCTCCTCTTCCTCATGTCCCCTCTCGTCCTCTTCCTTTTTCTCCTCTTCCTCCTCCTCCCCGTCCCCCTTCTCCCTGCCCCTTGCTGAGAACAAGGCTCCGCTGGGCTGGAGCTTGAGCCGTGGCCCTCCCCATGTCCGCTGTGCCCACAGAGGCCTCTGGGGCCACAGGGAAAGGGGTGCCAAGCCAGCTTCCATCCTCTCCCCAGCTGGGGGTGACGTGTTGACCAGGCCCACTGGCTTATTCCTGCCCCAGAGAGACACTCCCTGGTCCCATGGCCTAGTGTGTGGCCACACTGCCAGGAGAGTGCGCTGGCTGGCACAGCCAAGGGACAAAATCAGTGGGCGTGGACACCCCCCCCCCCCACCTATTCCTTTCCGCTCCCTTCTCCCCTCCCTGCCTCCCCTTCCCACTTCTCCTCCTCTCCCCCTCCTCCAGTTCCCTCCTTCTATCCCCTTCTTCGGTCCCCTCCTACCATTCCCTCCATCAGTCCCCATCTCCCGTCCCCTCCTCCCCATCTCCTGTTCCCTCCTCCCCTCTTCTCCCTTTCCCTCCTCCCACTCCCTCCTCCCCTCTTTTCCTTACGCCCCTTCCCTTTTCCTCCTCCGGTCCCCTTCCCCTGCCCTGAGTCCCGTAGACGGCCCGGCCGTCCTGCCAGCTCAGAGCCGGGCCCGGTCGAGGACGGGCAGGGCGGACTCGGTGGGCCGGGGGATGGGGCAAGGGAATGGGCCTGGGGGCGGGACAGGGAATGAGTCCAGCAGCTGAGGTTTGTTGTCCTGGGCCACAGACGGATTCCGGGGCCCCGGGGGCGTGGCGAGGAAGGACTAGGAGCTTGGCACCGGTCACTCCGCCACGTTATGGGCAGACAGTGTCTGCCACATCCCCAGGGCAGGCTGCTCACAAGCCCTCGCTGGACTGGTGGGGGGAGACAGATAGAGGCAGAGAGACAGAGAGGAAGAGAAGGCTGGAGATGGGGGTCCTGGGGTGGGGGGGGTGACCCCTTGGCCAGAGGGGGTCGAGGGGAGAATAATAACAGTGTTCACGAAGCACTTACTTTGTGCCAAGCATTGAACTAAGAGCTGGAGTAGATGAGAGACTGTCAGACCAAGCCCAGCTCCGGACCAGGGCTGAGGGTAGGGGGGAGGGAAACTAGGTATTGAATCCCCATTTTACAGATGAGGAAACTGAGGCAAAAAGAAGTTAAGTAACTTCCCTAAAGTCACACAGCAGGCAGGTGGTGGCGTCGGAATTGGAACCCAGGTCTTCTGACTGCAGCGTGAAGCAGCGTGGCTCAGTGGAAAGAGCCCGGGCTTTGGAGTCAGGGATCATGTGTTCGAATCCAGGCTCTGCCAATTGTTAGCTGTGTGACTTTGGGCAAGTCACTTAATTTATCTGGGCCTCAGTTCCCTCTTCTGTAAAATGGGGATTAAGACTGTGAGTCCCCCGTGGGACAACCTGATCTCCTTGTAACCTCCCCAGCGCTTAGTACAGTGCTTTGCACATAGTAAGTGCTTAATAAATGCCATCATTATTATTATATGTGCAAAGCACTGTTCTAAGATCTGGGGAGGTTACAAGGTGATCAGGTTGTCCCATGGGGAGCTCACAGTCTTAAGCCCCATTTTACAGATGAGGTAACTGAGGCACAGAGAAGTTAGGTGACTTGCCCAAAGTCACACAGCTGACAAGGGTAGGAGCCGGAATTTGAACTCATGACCTCTGACTCCAAAGCCCATGCTCTTTCCACTGAGCCATGCTGCTTCTCAAGCAAATAAGCACTTAACAATACCATTATTATTATTATTATTATTATTATTATTATTATTATTATTATTATTATTATTATTTTATTGTCCTCTCACCAGTGCTTAGTACAGTGCTCCACACACAATAAACACTCAGTAAATACACTTGTCCTCCCTCAGGTGGAAGAACATGAGCTTCGGTCCTGGAGTCCTGGGCTCCCCTCGCCCAGACCGGCCTGAGTCAAACCAACACCTCCGAGAGTCAAACCCAAGGCTTTGTCAGGGACCAGAATGTCAGAACAAGGGGTCAAGGAACAGGTAGAGACCCCGTCCCCGGGAGGACCTTCGAAACTACCAAAATGACAGTAGCGGGAGGACCTTCGAAACTACCAAAATGACAGTAGCGATGGTTTTCACTGACCGCTTATTATGTGCCAAGTCCTGTGCTAAATGCCAGATCCTAATCCCTGCTCTGCCATTTGTCTGCTATGTGACCTTGGGCAAGTCACTTCATTTCTCTGGGCCTCAGTTATCTCATCTGTAAAATGGGCATTGAGACTGTGAGCCCCAGAGAAGCAGCATGACTCAGAGAAGCAGCATGGCTCAAAAGAAACAGTGTGGCTCAGTGGAAAGAGCACAGGATTGGAAATCAGAGATCATGGGTTCAAGTCCCAGCTCTGCTGCTTGTCAACTGTGTGACTTTGGGCAAGTCACTTAACTTCTCTGTGCCTCATCTGCCAAATGGGGATTAAGATTGTGAGCCACACATGGGTCAACCTGATCACCTTGTGTCCTCCCCAGCACTTAGAACAGTGCTTGGCACATAGTAAGTGCTTAACAAATAGCAAAATTATTATTATTATTATTACGTGGGACAGGGACTGTGTCCAACTCGATTTGCTTGTATCCACCCCAGTGCTTAGGATAGCATCTGGCACATAGTAAGTGCTTAACAAATGCTATTATTACTATTATTATGATTATTATTATTATTATTATCAGCTCAAGACCAAATCCATGTCCCACTCAGGGCTCCTAAATGGGATATTTCATCCCCGTTTTATAGATAAGGAAATTGAGATCCAAAGAAGTAATGAGAACAGGCGTTCACCAGCCTGGGGTGACTTAGCGGCTACCCACTTGGAAGCAGGGGGCTGACACAATGGCTCCCACCCCCCAACCCCTCAGGCCTTCCCAATCCATGGTATGAGGTGCCTGCCAGTGGGGGCTCCGGGAGTAGGCGGAGGAAGCAGGAATGCTAAACTGAGGCACGGATGCTCCCTCTCCCTCGTCCCTGGTGTGTGTGTTGGGAGATTGGTTAGGGGAAGAGGTCTGGACCCTCCCCTGCACCCCGGAGCCCCCAAATGAGCCCCAGATGTTAGCTTGTCGTCGCCAAGAGGTGTGATGAGGCTGCACTCTTTGATTCTGCACTGCCCCCTCTAATTAGGGAAGGAAAATGAATTTCCAACAGCCTGGCTTTCTCCCTCGGCCAGCCCAGGCCCGGACTCCGGACCCCGATCTGCTCAGACACTTACCGATCCGCCCCGTTTTCCCCTTCCCCAACTTTTCCCTCCAAGCTCTCGTGGGGAAGTGCGGCGGGAGGGGGCTGGAAAGGGCTGGAGAAACAGGGGAGGGGGACAGTAGGGGAAGGAGTGGCGGAAGGGGGCATTGGGAAGATGCTGGGGGTCAGGGAAGGGCTGGAGGTGGTGGAGGGAGGAAGCTAGGAGTCCTTCTCTGCACCGTGGTACGGGAAAGCCCGAATTCCTGGGAAGGAAAGCGGGAATGGAGTTGACGCCCCCAGACCCCCTCCCACGAGCCCTCCAACCCCGGTCCCATGGTCTGACTGATGGCGAGGCTTCGAACTAAACTCCAGCTCCGGGGACCCGCTTCATACTGCCAGGCTCCGATTCCCAGATTGAGCCCCCTTTTTCCTCTCCTCCTCTCCATCCCCCCCGGCCCTACCTCCTTCCCCTCCCCACAGCACCTGTATATATGTTTGTAAAGATTTATTACTCTATTTATTTTACTTGTACATATTTACTATTCTATTTATTTTGTTAATGATGTGCATCTAGCTATAACTCTATTTATTCTGACGGTTTTGACTCCTCTCTACATGTTTTGTTTTGTTGTTTGCCTCCCCCTTCTAGACTGTGAGCCCGTTGTTGGGTAGGGACCGTCTCTGTATGTTGCCAACTTGTACTTCCCAAGCGCTTAGTACAGTGCTCTACACACAGTAAGTGCTCAGTAAATACAATTGAATGAATGAATCCACTGGAGGAGGGGTAGTCATAGTACCCGTTGTGTGCCGTGCATTGTGCTAAACGCTTGGGAAGCAGAAACAAAGAAGCCACACATTTTCTGCCCACGGAGAGCTTCCGCTCTAACGAGGGAGACATGTTGGGGGTGGGGGGGATCAGATGATGCTCTCCCTAGCACTGAGTAATTATAATTATTATTATTATTATGGTACTACTTAAGTGCTTACTATGTGCCAAGCACTGTTCTAAATGCTGGGGTAGTTACAAGGTCATCAGGTTGGCCCATGTGGAGCTCACAGTCTTAAGCCCCATTTTACAGATGAGGTCCAGAGAAGTTAAGTGACTTGTTCAAGGTCACACGGTCACACGGCAGACAAATGGTGCAGCAGGGATTAGAACCCATGATCTTCTGACCTCCAGGCTTGTGCTCTAGCCACTATGCTGTGCTGCTTCTCACGTACAGTGCTCTGGCACACCGAAAGTGCTTGATAGGTTCCACCGATGGATTGTTAGGGTCCTGGAAGGGAGGCAAAGGGTTAATCCAAAAGAGGCAAAGCAGTAGTAGTAATAATAGTAGTAGAGATCATGGGTTCTAATCCCGACTCTGCCACTTGTCAGCTGTGTGACTTTGGGCAAGTCACTTCACTTCTCTGGGCCTCAGTTACCTCATCTGTAAAATGGGGATCAAGACTGTGAGCCCCAAGTGGGACAACCTAATAACGTATCTATCCCAGCACTTAGAACACTGCTTGGCACGTAGTAAGCGCTTAACAAATACTAACATTATTATTATTAATAATAATTATTATTATTATGGTATTTGTTAAGCACTTACTATGTGCCAGGCACTGTACTAAGTGCCGGGGTGGATACAAACATATCGGGTTCGACACAGTCCCTGTCCCACGTGGGGCTCATAGTCTCAATCCCCATTTTCCAGATGAGGTAACTGAGGCCCAGAGAAGAGAAGTGATTTGCCCAAGGTCACACAGCAGACAAATGGCAGAGCTGGCATGAGAATCCATGACCTTCTGACTTCAAGGCCTGGGCTCTATCCACTATGCCATACTGCTTCTCTAATGGCAAGCATTCCGTGCTTACTGTATGGAGACCACTGTGTTAAATGCTGGGAGAGAAGCAGCATACCTATTGGCAAGAGCCCGGGCTTGGGAGTTAGAGGTTGTGGGTTCTAATCGCAGCTCCACCACTTGTCAGCCCTGTGACCTTGGGCAAGCCATTTAACTTCTCTGTGCCTCAGTTTCCTCATCTGGAAAATGAGGATTATGACCATGAGTCCAACATGGGACAAACTGATGACCTTGTATCTATCCCAGTGTTTAGAACAGTGCTTGGCACATAGTAAGCGCTTAACAGATACCATAATTATTATTATTATTACATAGGTAGGAATAAGACACGGTCCCTGTCTCACAACCTAAAAAGGGGCGGGAGAATGAAGGGAGGGCTTTGGGAGGCCTCATGGGATGGATCGGGGGGCCTTGGAGTTCCCCCCACTAGATTGTCAACTCCTTGAGGACAGAGATGGTGTCTATCATCTCTATTATATTCTCCCAAGTGCTTAGTCCAGTGCTCTGCACATGTAAGTGCTAGATAAATACCCCTGAATGAGTGATTAGTTGAGACCAGAGAAGGGAGGGCTGAGGGGACCTTAAGTTGCCTCCCTCCCAGCCATGACTTGAAGGGGGATGGGGGAGGGGGATGGGGAATAGTCTTTTCTTTGGGGAGATGGACTGAAGCTGCAGCAAAAAGGATCGAGATTAGACACAAAGCAGAGCTTCCCAGCAGTTGGGCAGGTGTGCAACACTGAACCATTTCCCTTCTCCAAGTTGCTAAAGCAGCGTGGCATAGTGGACAGAGCACAGACCCCGGAGTCAGAAGGTCATGGATTCTAGCCCCTGCTCCACCATTTGTCTGCTGTGTGGCCTTGGGCAAGTCACTTCACTTGTCTAGGCCTCAGTTCCCTCATCTGTAAAATGGAGATTAAGACTGTGAGCCCTGTGTGGGATTGTGTCCAACCAGATTTACGTGTATCCACCTTAGTGCTTAGTACAGTGCCTGGCACACAGTAAGTGCTTAACAAATACTATTATTATTATCATTGTTGCTGTTATTAAAGACTGCAGTTATGCTGGGATGGTTTGAGAATGAAGGCTTCCTGGAGGCAGGGGGTTGGATGGGATGACCCCCAAGGACCCTCCTGGGCCCACCTGTGAAGGCCTGGCAGAAGACTCTCTGTCAAGAAGGGAGCAAGTGGGTTGGGGGGGGCACCATCTGCTCTCCACAGCAGCCCCCCGGCCCCCAGGGACCAACCTCCTGGTGAACAGAGGCAGCTGGGAGCAAACTCTCCCCCTTCTCCCCCTCCTCCTCTCACCCGCTTCTACCCACACCCGGAGGCCAAAAAACCGGCTGTTGGATTTCTGTTTCCCTGGAGGCACGCTGGAGCAGGAGGGATTGGGGCTAGTCCATGCCCGCCCTGGACCCGGCCCCCTGGGTAGAAAGGGTCAGGTGGGGGGTGGGGAGTGGGGAAGTCTCATTTTACAGATGAGGAGATGGAGACCCAGAGAGGTTAAGCTACTTGCCCAAGGTTACACAGCAGGCCAGTCCAATCCAGGACAGATAGGCCTTGTTGCTGGGCTCCACAGAGAGAAGCGGCATGAGGAAGAGGAGGAGCAAGAGGAAGAGGCTGGGGGAGGGACGCCTAGGACCCTCAGGGAAACTCAATCATTCATTCATTCAATCGTATTTTTTGAGTGCTTACTGGGTGCAGAGCACTGTACTAAGCGCTTGGGAAGTACAGGTTGACAACATATAGAGACGGTCCCTACCCAACAGCGGGCTCACAGTCTAGAAGTGGTGGGGATAGGGGGCAGATTCGTGGAACGGCCAGGGGTCCCAGATTCATCTCCTTAAATTGGGGCTCACCTGCCCCTCTCTCCCCAGGTCCATGTCCCATCTCACACTGCCCAGGAAGGCTGAGGTTGCCTGGCAACTGAGTCCAGGACCCAGAGGCCCCGGTGACAGTAAGCACTGGGGGATTTCAGGGCTCGGGGGGTGGTGGCCAGTGGTCATCTAATCCATCCCCTTACCTCCACACAGTTTGCCGCTCCACCCATCGCAGACCGATCATTGGCTTAGATCAGTGCCTGCTCTTTGCAATTCACCCTTCATCCTGCTGTCTGGCTCGAATCCCTTTTGCTGCGATACCTCTCTTGCCCTTCCCTATGGAGAGGGGTCCAGAACTGAGGAGGGGGCATGGAAGCCAGGGTTGGGGGGGAGGGGCTGGGGTCTCTCCTGTCCTCCCTGATATCCAGAGATGAACCACCCTCTCTGGATTCTCCACTCCCATCCACCCCTCGTTCCCTCCCTCCCTCCAGGATCATCCAGCAGATGGACCAAGGTGACGGACAACCCCACCACTCTGCCCCTGAACCGGCTTCATCGAGAATGGCCTGAACCTGCAGCAGGAAGGATTTAGGAGAGACAGCAAGAAGGAGAGTCTTGGGCAGGAGCTGGCTGTGGGGCCACAGGGCCTCTTGCCCAAGGTTCTCGGAAGCAGGCCGGACTTAGCCTTGGGAGCAGGGCTGGGAGCCCAGTGCACCCGGAAGCCCCACTCTGCTCAGGGCTCTTGGTAAACAGGCAAAGCTCGTTATTATTAAATGAAAGTTAATTATCCTCCAGTGATTAGAGCTGGCTCCTTGGATAATGATCTTTGAATGCAGCAGAGCAAAGGAGATTCCTAGATCTCAAGTGGGCAGGCTGGGCCTGGCAGATGCCCTCCCCACCCCTCCTTGGGGATCTCAAAGCACTTTTCATTCATTCATTCATTCAATTGTACTTATTGAGCGCTTACTGTGTGCAGAGCACTGTACTAAGCGCTTGGGAAGTACAAGTTGGCAACATATAGAGACGGTCCCTACCTAACAACGGGCTCACAGTCTAGAAGGGGGGAGACAGACAACAAAACAAATCATATTAACAAAATAAAATAGAATAAATATGTACAAATAAAATAAATAAATAGAGTAATAAATACGTACAAACATATATACATATATACAGGTGCTGCGGGGAGGGGAAGGAGGGGGAGAGGAAGGAGGGGGCTCAGTCTGGGAAGGTCTCCTGGAGGAGGTGAGCTCTCAGTAGGGCTTTGAAGGGAGGAAGAGAGCTAGCTTGGCGGATGTGCGGAGGGAGGGCATTCCAGGCCAGGGGGATGACGTGGGCTGGGGGTCGACGGCGGGACAGGCGAGAACAAGGCACAGTGAGGAGATTAGTAGTGGAGGGTGCAGGCTGGGCTGGAGAAGGAGAGAAGGGAGGTGAGGTAGGAGGGGGGCGAGGTGATGGACAGCCTTGAAGCTGAGGGTGAGGAGTTTTTGCCTGATTCGTAGGTTGATTGGTAGCTATTGGAGATTTTTGAGGGGGGGAGTAACATGCCCAGAGCATTTCTGCACAAAGACGATCTGGGCAGCGGTGTGAAGTATGGATTGAGATGGGGAGAGACAGGAGGATGGGAGATCAGAGAGGAGGCTGATGCAGTAATCCAGTCGGGATAAGACCAGATCTGGCCCAGAGGCAGCCCGTCTGCACAGAGACCCCACAAGGAGGCCCCCCCTCAAGATGGAGAGACAGGGCAGAACCTAGCTCAACCTATCATATAGGTTGAGAAGATGTAGAAGCAGCATGGCTCAGTGGAAAGAGCATGGGCTTTGGAGTCAGAGGTCATGGGTTCAAATCCTGATTCCACCAATTGCCAGCTGTGTGACTTTGGGCAAGTCACTTAACTTCTCTGTGCCTCAGTTACCTCATCTGTAAAATGGGGATTAAGCCCCCCGTGAGACAACCTCATCACCTTGTAACCTTCCCAGCGCTTAGAAAAGTGCTTTGCACATAGTAAACGCTTAATAAATGCTATTATTATTATTATTATTATTATTATTATTGTTATTTCCATCAAACCAAAGCCATCTCCCTCCTTCAATACCCATCTCTCTCACCACAGAAAGTCACTGTACACTGCCCCTATCTGTCCCTGGCCTTTCTAATAATAATCATGGCATATATTAAGTGTTTACTATGGGCTACCATATTATTATTATGGTATTTGAAAAGCACTTACTATGTTCCAAGCACTGTACTAGGCACTGTACCAGGCACTGTAGAGAAGCAGTGTCGCTCAGTGGAAAGAGCCTGGGCTTGGGAGTCAGAGGTTATGGGTTCTAATTCCAGCTCCGCCAATCGTCAGCTGTGTGACTTTGGGCAAGTCACTTCACTTCTCTGTGCCTTAGTTACCTCATCTGTAAAATGAGGATGAAGACTGTGAGCCCCATGTGGGGCAACCTAATTACCTTGTATCCCCCCCAGCACTTAGAACAGTGCTTTGCACATAGTAAGCGCTTAACAAATACTATTATTATTATTATTATTATTATTATTATTATTATTATTATTACTAAGTGCTGGGGTGTTTATAAGCAAATAGGGTTGGACGCAGTCCCTGTCTCACATGGGTCTCACAGTCTTCATCCCCATTTTCCAGATGAGGAAACTGAGGCAAGGAGAAGTGAAGTGACTTGCCTGAGGTTGCACAGCAGGCGAGTGGTGGAGCCGGGATTAGAACCCACATCCTCAGCCTCCCAAGCCCGTGTTCTTGCTACTAGCACTGCCTTTCCATTATCTAGTGACCAGCTTTCCACCACCCATACCTGAATCCCCATACCTAACAGTTTCATTCTGTAGAATCATCAAACAATGGTATTTATTGAATGCTTACTGTATGCTGAGCTCTGTTCAGCTGTGTTTGGAAGAGAATGATACAGTAGAGTTAATAGACAAAATCCCTGCCCACAAAGAGCACACAGTCTAGAGGGGAGACAGGCATTAAAATAAATTACCCAGAGTGGAAATGCAGAGTATAAGGGTATGTATGTACGTACTGTGGGGCTGAAAATGGGGTGAATATCAAGTGTTTAACCAATCAATCGATGGTATTTAGTGAACACTTCCTGTGCACAGGGCACTATACTAAATGCTTAGGTGCGTACAATACAACAGAATTGGTGGACATGTTCTTTGTCCGCAAGGAGTTTACAGTCTAGAGGGCAGCATGGCTCAATGGAAAGAGCATGAGCTTAGGAGTCAGGGGTCATGGGTTCAAATCCCGGCCCCGCCACTTGTCAGTTGTGTGGCTTTGGGTAAGTCATTTCACTTCTCTGTGCCTCAGTTCCCTTATCTGTGAAATGGGGATGAAGACTGTGAGCCCCACGTGGGACAATACTGATGACCTTGTATCTCCTCCAGCACTTAGAACAGTGCTTGGCACATAGTAAGCGCTTAACAAATACCAACATTATTATTAGAGGGGGAAATGGACATTTCTACAAACAAATAAATTACAGATCTGTACATGGTGCTGAGGGTGGGGTGAATATCAAGTGCACAAAGGGTACAGGCCTTGTGGATAAAGCATGGGCTTGGGAGCCAGAAGGAGCTGGGTTCTAATTCCAGCTTCACCACTTTGCTGTGTGATCCTGGACAAATCACGTAACTTCTCTAGACCATAAATTCATGGTGGGAAGGGAATGTGTCTGTTTATTGTTATATTGAACTCTCTTGAGCACTTAGTACAATAAGTGCTCAATAAATACGACTGACTGATTGACTGTTACCTCATCTGTCAAAAGGGGATTAACAATGTGAGCCCCATGTGGGAAATGGACTGTGTCCAGCCTCATTAACTTGTATCTACCCCAGTGCTTAGAATAGCGTCTGGCACATAGTAAGCGCTTAACAAATACCATTTTTTAAAAAAAGATCCGAGTGCATAGGAATGTAGGAAGGAGGACAAATAGGGAAAAAGAGGGCTTAGTCAGGGGAGGCCTTTTGAAGGTGATTTGATTTTAGTAGGGCTCTGAAGACAGGGAGAGGGGTGGTCTGTCGGGTTTAAAGTGGGAGGGAGGGAAGGAGATCCAAGTCAGAAGCCAGAGGATGAGGGCAAAGGAGTCCATGGTGAGAAGCAGTGTGGCTTATTGGAAAGAGCATGGGTTTAGGAGTCAGAGGTCGTGGTTCTAATCCCGGCTCCACCACTTGTCAGCTGTGTGACTTTGGCCAAGTCACTTAACTTCTCGGTGCCTCAGTTACCTCATCTGTAAAATGGGGATGAAGACTGTGAGCGCCCTGTGGGACAACCTGATCACCTTGTACCTACCCCAGTGCTTAGAACAGTGCTTGGCATGTAGTAGGTGCTTAACAAATACCATTATTATTATTATAGAGAAGCAGCATGGTTCAGTGGAAAGAGCACGGGCTTTGGAGTCAGAGGTCATGGGTTCAAATCCCAGTTCCACCACTTAGCTGTGTGACTTTGGGCAAGTCACTTCACTTCTCTGTGCCTACCTCATCTGTAAAATGGGGGTGAAGACTGTGAGTCCCATGTGGGACAACCTGATCACCTTGTAACCTCACCAGCGCTTAGAACGGTGCTTTGCACATAGTAAGCGCTTAATAAATTCCATCATTATTATTATTATTATAGACAAGATTCAGGTACAGAAGTGAGGTTAGAATTCAAGGAGTGAAGTGTGCTGGAGTGGTTATTGTAGGATATCAGAGAAGCATAACCTAATGGAAAAATCACAGGCCTGGGAGACAGAGGTCCTGGTTTCTAATCCCAGATCTGTCCATTGCTTGCTATGAGGCCCTTGGCAAGTCACTTAATTTTTCTGTGCCTCAGTTTTCTCCACTGTAAAATGGGGATTTCAGTACCCGATCTACCTCCTACTTAGACTGTGAGTTCCATGTGGGGCAGGGACTGTGTTCATCCTGCTCATCCTGTGTGCATCTACCCCAGCATTTAGTACAGTGCTTGACACATAGTATATGCATCTAGCTTTATTTCTATTTATTCTGATGACTTGACACCTGTCCACATGTTTTGTTTTGTTGTCTGTCTCCCCATCCTAGACTGTGAGCCCGTTGTTGGGTAGGGACCGTCTCTATATGTTGCCAACTTGTACTTCCCAAGCGCTTGATACAGTGCTCTGCACACAGTAAGCGCTCAATCAATACGATTGAATGAATGAATGAATGAATGAATGAATGAATAGTAAGCCCTTAACAAATACCATTATGGTAAGGTGGTATGGGGAGAGCTGATTGAATGCTTTAAAGCCATGCTGACTCCTTCATCAGACTCTCAGCCCGTTTAGGACAAAGTTGATGTCTCCTCCTCCTTCTCCCTCTGGGCTGCTCCAATAATGAGAGAGAGAGAGAGAGAGAGAGAGAGAGAGAGAGAGAGAAGGAGAAAGATAAAGGGGCTCTGTCGGACAGGGACTGTGTCCAACCTGATTATCTTGCATCTACCCCAGTGCTTAGAACAGTGCTTGACGCACAGTAAGCGCTTGACAAATATCATGATTATTTATTATCACTTTCCCCTCTGTTAACTGGGGGTCGACTCTCCCCTTCTTCCCCCACCCCTCCTCAAACCACCAAAATCTCTGAATTCCTAAACCCAATCTCTTCCTGTGAGTCAATAGTATTTTTTTTTAGTGCTTACTGTGTGCATAGCTGTCTTCTTTGCCTCATTCTCGCCTGTCCTACTGTCGACCCCCGACCCATGTCATCCCCCTGGCCTGGAATGCCCTCCCTCCCCACATCCACCGAGCTAGCTCTCTTCCTCCCTTCAAGACCCTACTGAGAGCTCACCTCCTCCAGGAGGCCTTCCCATACTGAGCCCCCTCCTTCCTCTTCCCCTCCTCCCCCTCTGCATCCCCCTGCCTTACCTCCTTCCCTTCCTCACAGCACCTGTATATATGTATATATGTTTGTACGTATTTATTACTCTATTTATTTTACTTATACATATTTATTCTATTTATTTTATTTTGTTAATATGTTTTGTTCTTTGTCTCCCCCTTCTAGACTGTGAGCCCACTGTTGGGTAGGGATCATCTCTATATGTTGCCAACTTGTACTTCCCAAGCACGTAGTACAGTGCTCTGCACACAGTAAGCGCTCAATAAATATGATTGAATGAATGAATTCTGTGTCCTGAATGTAAACTAGACTGTAAGCTCGTTCTGAGCAGGGCATGTGTCTGTTTATTGTTGTAGTGTCCTCTCCCAAGCACTTGGTACAGTGCTCTGCACACAGTAAGTGCTCAATAAATGAATGAATGAATGACCTGTTCCTGAGTTCCCTCATTTGTAAAACAGGAGTTAAGACTGTGAGCCCCATGAGGGACAGGGACTGTGTCCAACCTGATTATCTTGCATCTACCCCAGCGCTTAGAACAGTGCTTGGTGCACAGTAAGTGCTTGACAAATATCATGATTATTATTATCATTTCCCCCTATGTTAACTGGGGGTCGACTTTCTCAAGGATCCCCTGAGAGTGCTTGGAGATCTCACATCCCAGATCCGATTTAGGGGAGCGGTTGGGGGATAAGGGGGATGTGGGAGCCCACTGTTGGGTAGGGACTGTCTCTATATGTTGCCGACTTGTACTTCCCAAGCGCTTAGTACAGTGCTCTGCACACAGTAAGTGCTTAATAAATACGATTGATGATGATGATGGTGGGAACTGAGAAGGGGGACGTGGGAACTGCGACCCCTGGTGAGCCTGGGCTTTGGAGTCAGAGGTCATGGGCTCAAATCCCGGCTCCACCAATTGTCAGCTGTGTGACTTTGGGCAAGTCACTTAACTTCTCTGGGCCTCAGTTACCTCATCTGTAAAATGGGGATAAAAGCTGTAAGCCCCCTGTGGGGACAACCTGATCACCTTGTAACCTCCCCAGTGCTTAGAACAGTGTTTTGCACATAGTAAGCGCTTAACAAATACCATCATTATTATTATTATTATTATAGTTGGAGCCGGAAGGTCGCGGAAGCCAGTCCGCCTTAAGGGTCAGTGCAAACAGGGGTGCTGCTTGCACCCCCTCCCTCATCCTCCCTCCTCCTCCATGCTCGCCCCCCCTCACCCCACCCTCTGTGCCCCCTCCCAAGCTGCTTTTAATTTAGTCTCCTCTAACAACCGCCTTCTTCCCCCAGGCTGCCTGTGCAGGGCCCTTGGATGGACCGGCCTCTGTAATTTCGGAGGGGAGATGGCGGGCGTGCAGACCGCAGGCCTGGGGGGAGGAGTGGCTCTCCACCGTGGCACCGGCCCCTGGACGCTGCCCCTGGCGCCCGGCTCCCTGCTCCAGTCTCGCCTCCGCGGGGGCCACCCAGAGCCGCTGGGTTCAGCTCCGAGGCCTCCAGAGTTGAGGGGCTGCTCCACGACAGGGGATGGGGGCTGTGAGCTGCAAGAGTGGGATAATAATAATAATAATTATTATAATGTGCCAGGCACTGTACTGAGTGCTGGGGTGGATACATGCAAATGGGGTTGGACACAGTCCCTTGTCCCATGTGGGGCTCACAGTCGCAGTCCCCATTTTACAGATGAGGTAACTGAGGCACAGAGAAGGGAAGTCACTTGCCCAAGGTCACACAGCAGAAAAGTGGCAGATTAGAACCCATGACCTTCTGACTCCCAGGCCTGTGCTATATCCGCTATGCTATGCTGCTTCTGTGGTGCCTGCCAGGCGTAGCGAGGGGGCAGGGAGGGGGTCACAACTCGCACCCGGGACCCACCCACTATGGGCAGGTCAGCAGGAATGGGTTTGTCCTGGCCTCTCCATGCCCACTGGGATGTCTACACAATTAATAATAATTGTGGTATTTGTTAAGCACTTACTAAGTGTCAGGCACTGTACTGAGTGCTGGGGTGGATACAAGCAGATCAGGTTGGACAGAGTCACTGTCCTGCATGAGGCTCACAGTCTCAATCCCCATTTTACAGATGAGGGAACTGAGGCACAGAGAAGTGAAGTGACTGATCCAAGGCCACACAGCAGACGAGAGGTGGAGCCAGGATTAGAACCCATAACCTTCTTACTCCCAGGCCCGGGCTCTATTCATTATGCCATGGATGGATGGCTGGGGGAGACCAGACCTCTGCCTGCATCTCCTAGGGCTTGGCTCCAGGCAGGAGGCTGGGGGCTGCTGGCTTAAAGGGGAGCAGCATGTGGGATGCAGGCTAGACACTTCCGGTCCATAATAATAATAATAATGATGGCATTTGTTAAGCGCTTACTATGTGCAAAGCACTGTTCTAAGCGCTAGGGGAATACAAGGTGATCAGGTTGTCCCATGTGGGGCTCACAGTCGTCATCCCCATTTTACAGATGAGGTAACTGAGGCTCAGAGAATTTAAGTGACTTGCCCAAGGTCACACAGCAGACATGTGGCAGAGCTGGGACTCGAACCCATGACCTCTGACTCCAAAGCCCTGGCTCTTTCCACTGAGCCACGCTGCACCCTGGGAAGGGGTGGGGGTGCGGGAGTTGGTGTCCAGGAGAGGTTGGGAGACTCCAGGTTGGTGAGGCAGGAGCTGGGAGACACAGATAAGCCTGGAAGTCCCTTTTGTCCTGGACTTGGGCTTGCCTGGACCACTTCTGGGGAGTGGCAGGGCAGGTCTGGCCAATCAGAGTTGAGCACCTGATGTTTTGTGGGGGCTGACAACACCCCCATGCCCTCCACTCACTCAACCATAGTTACGCCCCCCCTCCTCATCCAAACCAATCTTTGCTTCCCGAGATTCTATGTTTCTAGACTGTAAGCTCGTTGTGGGCATTTATTGTTGTGTTGTACTCTCCCAAGCATTTAGTACAGTGCTCTGCACACAGCAAGTACTCAATGAATATGACTGAATGGCCCCAGGACCTGCCACTCGCTCAGCCCTAGCTATGCCCCCTGTCCCCACCAACAACCTCTGCTTCTCTAGACTTCATGTCCATGACCCCATTCATTCAATGTCATATTTACTGAGCACTTACTGTTTGCAGAGCACTGTACTAAGTGCTTGGGACCCAGGAACCCATCATTCCCACAACTGGGAACCTGGGTCACAAACCCCCAGAAGCTACCAGTTGGTACTCAAGGGAAGTGGGGGCAGTGACCTGTCTGAGGCAGCAATGCACTTAGTATAGTGTCTGGCACATAGTAAGCACTTAACAAATGCCATTGATTATTATTATTACCCAAACAATTATCTGAATAAAAAACATGCTGTGGCCTTGATGTCAGGAACAGCTCCCCGCTCCTACCTCCATCTCCTTACATACACTGTCGCTCAGAATCTCCTCCTCCAGAAAGCTCTCCCAGATTTACCTCACTCACTGCCCAATGCCTCCTCCTCCACTGCTTTCTCCCATCTTGTCTCTATATGTTGCCAACTTGTACTTCCCAAGCGCTTAGTACAGTGCTCTGCACACAGTTAAGTGCTCAATAAATACGATTGGCCGATTGATTGATCTTGACTGCATCCATCTGTCCAGGTGGATGGGACCTGTCTGTGAGTCTGTCCAACCTTCCTTCATCAGTCAGTCAATTGTATTTATTGAGCGCTTACTGTGTGCAGAGCATTGTACTAAGTGCTTGGGAGAGTACAATAGAACAATGTAACAGACATAGTTCCTCCCCACATCGGGCTTACAGTCTAGGTGGGAGAGAGATAGTAATAGAAATAAATACATGACCGATATGGACATAATTGGTGTGGGGCTTTGAGTGGGGGATGAATAAAGGGAGCAAGTCAGGCGACAGTGTGGCTTGGTGAAAAAAGCACGGGCTTGGGAGTCAGAGGTCATGGGTTCAAATCCTGGCTCCACCTCTTGTCAGTTGTGTGACTTTGGGCAAGTCACTTAACGTCGCTGTGCCTCAGTTACCTCATCTGTAAAATGGGGATTAAGATTGTGAGCCCCACGTGGGACAACCTGATCACCTTGTATCCTCCCCAGCGCTTAGAACAGTGCTTTGCACATAGTAACTGCTTAACAAATACCAAAATTATTATTATTATTATTGTTATTATTATTATTATTATTATTAAGGGAATGGAAGAAAAGGAAAGAGGGCTTAATCTGGGAAGGCCTCTTGGAGGAGATGTGCCTTCAATAAGGCTTTAAATAATAATAAAATTGATGGCATTTATTAAGTGCTCACTATGTGCAAAGCACTGTTCTAAGCACTGGGGAGGTAACAACGTGATCAGGTTGTCCCATGGGGGCTCACAGTCTTATTCCTCATTTTCCTGAGGGTGGGCACTGGGGGGGGGGGGGCGGTGGGAGCGAGGAGCTGGGTGGATGGAGCGAGGTGGAGGGGAGACCCTGTGGGTCCCCTCTGTGGTCTGTCAGACCTCCTGGAGTCTCAGGGGGCAGGAGGGGGTGATGGTAACCAAGGGGAGGGAACAAGATAAGGGTCCTTAATTTAGCCTGAGTCCTGGGACAAAGCAGGACCTCACAGAAGTCAGACCCAAGTGGAGACAGAGGCCAGGGCAGTAATCACCAAGGCCCAGACCAGTGGGACAATTACAACCGGGGCCTCCAACGTTGGAGGCCCTGTGATCAGCTCAGAGGAGCCTGGCATGGGGGACGGTGGGTGGGAGGCTGGGATCGCCATTACACCCCTCCGCCCCCTGCTGAGATATGTGGTCAAGAGGGGAACTTGGGCTCCATAGGTAGTCCGGGTGCTGGTCATGACCTCGGCTTTAAGGGTCGGGGGGGGGCTAGGGAAGGAGAGGCAGGAGGTCAGTGCCTGGGTCGGGGGTGGGGAGAGGACAGAGGCCCTGCCTCCAGACCCCCTTCCCTTCCCCCTGTTCTGGGCTAGCTGTTCCCAGAGCCCCAAATTCTGTCTTGGTTATGCTAGAAAAGTAGTGTGACTTAGTGGCAAGAGCGCAGGCTTGGGAGTCAGAGGTCATGGGTTCTAATCCCAGCTCCCCACTTATCTTTGGGTGACTTTGGGCAAGTCACTTAACTTCTTTGTGCCTCAGTTACCTCATCTGTAAAATGGGGATTAAGACCGTGAGCCCCACGTGGGACAACTTTATTACCTTGTGTCTACCCCAGTGCTTAGAGCAATGCTCGGCACATAGTAAGCGCTTAACAAATACCATCATTATTTATGTATTATTAGGGGTAGGGGGCGGGTGGGAATGGAGGGGAGCCCCTTGGTCTAAGTCAGATACCCCTTCTGCCCAGTCCACCCTCCCATTCACTGTCTCTTGGTTAAGCTGGTAACTCTCAGAGCCAGGAGGCCTTTGAGGGAGAAAGGGAGAGGTAAAAAAAAGGATGTTGGAAGCAGATGAAGTGAGAATTCTGGGAATTAGGAGACTTAGGTTCTGGGCCCAGAGTTCTGTGTGATCTGGGGGCAGTCACCTAACCTCTCTGGCCCCCAAGCTTCCTTTGGTGAACTGGGGCATGGCATCCCTGCTCCAACTGCCTTCTGAGGGGCTGGAGATGAAAGAGCAGTTTCTGTCCCCCACAGCAGCACCAGGACACTTGAAGAAACATGCTTCCTGATCCGGTCACCCATTCTGGTGGTTCAGGATGAACCATCTAACATCCCTCACTCTTCCCTCTCCATCCCTGACACTCCCACAGTGACCCAGCACAAACCATCCAATGCCCCTGATTCTCTTCTCCATCCCTGATTATTCCCCACTGACCCAGGCTGGACTATCCTACATCCCGATTCTCCCCCCTCCAGCTCTGCTTCTCCCTCCAGTGACCCAGCATGGGCGCCCTGTCCACCCCCGGACCCAGCTGGCATTTCCAGCTGCAGAGTTTCCTGTGGGAACAGACTCCCTGTGCTCCCAAATTCCGCCGGGGGAACGCGTGTTTCCTGCAAAACCAGTCTACGTTTAAACTTCCACCATCTGCAATTCCAGTTTGCATCTAGACCTCAATCACCTGCAGTCCTGGATTGCCCCTCCACCCCCACCATCTGGGATCCTGGGCCACATCTCCACATCCACCCACTGCCATCCCGGGGCCGGGCCTAAACCTGACCTGCATCCTGGGACCACCTGAGGTGGGACCATTCTCCATCTGCCCCTGACCCAGGTGGAGATATTAGACACATCCCTTTAGACTGTATGCTCATTTGTGGGCAGGGAATATGTCTGTTTATTCGTTCAATCATATTTATTGAGTGCTTACTGTGTGCAAAGCACTGTACTAAGCGTTTAGGAGAGTGCAGTATAACAACAGATACATTCCTGCCCACAATGAGCTCACAGTCTAGAGGGAGCTCACAGTGTAGAGGGGTTTATTGTTGTACTCTCCCAAGTGCTTAGTACAGTGCTATGCACACAGTAAGTGCTCAGTAAATACAATTGAATGAACGAATGAATGAATCCACTTCCTACTGCTCACTGGGTCCAGTATAATACTAATGATGGCATTTGTTAAGCGTTTACTAGATGTCAAGCACTGTTCCAAGTGCTGGGGTAGATACAAGATAATCAGGTTAGACACAGTCCCTGTCCCACATGGGGCTCACAAGAAGCAGCGTGGGTCAGTGGAAAGAGCACAGGCTTTGGAGTCAGAGGTCTTGGGTTCAAATCCTGGCTCTGCCACTTGTCAGCTGTGTGACTTTGGGCAAGTCACTTAACTTCTCTGTGCCTCAGTTACCTCAACTGCAAAATGGGGATTAAGACTGTGAGCCCCCCCGTGGGACAACCTGATCACCTTGTAACCCCCCCCCCCCAGCACTTAGAACAGTGCTTTGCACCTAGTAAGGGCTTAATAAATGCCATCATTATTATTATTTACCCCCATTTTATGGGTGAGGTGACTGAGACACAGAGAACTGAAGTGACATGCCCAAGGTCACACAGCAGATGAGTGGCGGAGCTGGGATTCGAACCCAGGTCCTTCTGACTTCCAAGGTTGTGCTCTATCCACTAGGTCATGCTGCTTCCCCATTGTCTGGGGCTGCTGAAAGGGCCACTAGGAAGTTGGGGGGTGGTGGGAGTGAGGGGCAGGATTGGGCTGTAATCCTCCCCTCCTTGCTGAAGTGGGTAGTCAGTCCATCCGACCAAGGTCTGTACAGAGCCTTGGGCAAAGTATCCTGAGTCTGTCCTGGTGAGCAGAGATAGCCCCCACCCTCATGGAGCTCCTGGGCTGCTGGGGGATGGGAAGACCCCAGACAGCCCCTATTTCACGGGCCCACCCAGCCAGGGCAGGAAGGAGCTGAGGCCAGCCTGGGAGTACCAGACAGGGTAGCAGGTTGGAGACTGGATGGTGTGAAATTAGGAAAACTTCCTGGAAGGGGTGTGCTTGAGAAGGGGACAGAGCCCGGGCCTGGGAGCCAGAAGACTTGAATTCTAACCAGACTCTGTCACTTGTCTGCTGTGTTCGAATCCCAGCTCTGCCAATTGTCAGCTGGGTGACTTTGGGCAAGTCACTTAACTTCTCTGTGCCTCAGTTCCCTCATCTGTAAAATGGGGATTAAGACTGTGAGCCCCCCCGTGGGACAACCTGTTCTCCTTGTAACCTCCCCAGCGCTTAGAACAGTGCTTTGCACATAGTAAGCGCTTAATAAAATGCCATCATTATTATTCTTCTTCTTTAGGTCTCAGTTGCCTCATCTGTAAAATGGGACTGTGAGCCCCATGTGGCTCTCTCGTTCAAGCTCTCATCCTATCCCGTCTGGACTACTGCATAGCCTTCTCTCTGATCTCCGATCCTCGTGTCTCTCCCCACTTCAATCCATACTTCACGCCGCTGCCCAGATTGTCTTTGTCCAGAAACGCTCTGGGCGGGCATGTTACTCCCCTCCTCAAAAAATCTCCAGTGGCTACCAATCAATCTGCACATCAGGCAGAAACTCCTCACCCTGGGCTTCAAGGCTGTCCATCCATCACCTCGCCCCCTCCTACCTCACTTCCCTTCTCTCCTTCTACAGCCCAGCCCGCACCCTCCACTCCTCTGCCGCTAATCTCCTCACTGTGCCTCGTTCTCGCCTGTCCCGCCATCGACCCCCGGCCAACGTCCTCCCCCAGGCCTGGAATGCCCTCCCTCTGCCCATCATCATCATCAATCGTATTGATTGAGCGCTTACTGTGTGCAGAGCACTGTACTAAGCGCTTGGGAAGTACAAGTTGGCAACATATAGAGACAGTCCCTACCCAACAGTGGGCTCACAGTCTTAAAGGGGGAGACAGAGAACAAAACCAAACATACTAACAAAATAAAATAAATAGAATAGATATGTACAAGTAAAATAAATAAATAAATAAATAGAGTAATAAATATGTACAAACATATACCATGCCAACCTCGTTCACTTCAAGTTTATCATTTCCTGCCTTAACTCAGCCCTCTCTTCTGCCAGACAAAACTATTTCTCCTCCCTTATTGACACCCATGCCCATCACCCCCGCCAGCTCTTCCGTACATTCAACTCCCTTCTCAGGCCCCCGGTTCCTCCCCCTCCTCCTTCCCTCACCCCCAACGATCTGGCCTCCTACTTCATTAACAAAATTAAATCCATCAGGTCCGACCTCCCCAAAGTCTCTTCCCCCCTTTCTCCAACCCCCCGGCTCTCAACACTCTCTGCTACTCTCCCATCCTTCCCAGCGGTATCCTCAGAGGAACTCTCCTCCCTCCTCTCAAGTGCTACTCCGGCCACCTGTGCTTCTGACCCCATTCCCTCTCATCTTATGAAATCTCTCGCTCCATCCCTTCTCCCCTCCTTAACTTCCATCTTCAACCGCTCACTCTCCACTGGTTCCTTCCCCTCTGCCTTCAAACATGACCATGTCTCTCCCATCCTAAAAACACCCTCTCTTGACCCCACCTCACCTTCTAGTTATCGTCCCATATCCCTCCTACCATTCCTTTCCAAACTCCTTGAACGAGTTGTCTACACGCGCTGCCTAGAATTCCTCAACAACAACTCTCTCCTCGACCCCCTCCAGTCTGGCTTCTGTCCCCTACATTCCACGGAAACTGCGCTCTCAAAGGTCACCAATGACCTCCTGCTTGCCAAATCCAACGGCTCATACTCTGTCCTAATCCTCCTCGACCTCTCAGCTGCCTTTGACACTGTGGACCACCCCCTTCTCCTCAACACGTTATCTGACCTTGGCTTCACAGACTCCGTCCTCTCCTGGTTCTCCTCTTATCTCTCCGGTCGTTCTTTCTCAGTCTCTTTTGCAGGCTCCTCCTCCCCCTCCCATCCTCTTACTGTGGGGGTTCCCCAAGTTTCAGTGCTTGGTCCCCTTCTGTTCTCAATCTACACTCACTCCCTTGGTGACCTCATTCGCTCCCACGGCTTCAACTATCATCTCTACGCTGATGACACCCAGATCTACATCTCTGCCCCTGCTCTCTCCCCCTCCCTCCAGGCTCGCATCTCCTCCTGCCTTCAGGACATCTCCATCTGGATGTCCGCCCGCCACCTAAAGCTCAACATGTCGAAGACTGAGCTCCTTGTCTTCCCTCCCAAACCTTGTCCTCTCCCTGACTTTCCCATCTCTGTTGACGGCACTACCATCCTTCCCGTCTCACAAGCCCGCAACCTTGGTGTCATCCTCGACTCCGCTCTCTCGTTCACCCCTCACATCCAAGCCGTCACCAAAACCTGCCGGTCTCAGCTCCGCAACATTGCCAAGATCCGCCCTTTCCTCTCCATCCAAACTGCTACCCTGCTAATTCAAGCTCTCATCCTATCCCGTCTGGACTACTGCACTAGCCTTCTCTCTGATCTCCCATCCTCGTGTCTCTCTCCACTTCAATCCATACTTCATGTCGCTGCCCGGGTTATCTTTGTCCAGAAACGCTCTGGACATATTACTCCCCTCCTCAAAAACCTCCAATGGCTACCGATCAATCTGCGCATCAGGCAGAAACTCCTCACCCTGGGCTTCAAGGCTCTCCATCACCTCGCCCCCTCCTACCTCACCTCCCTTCTCTCCTTCTACTGCCCAGCCCGCACCCTCCGCTCCTCCACCACTAATCTCCTCACTGTACCTCGCTCTCGCCTGTCCCGCCATCGACCCCCGGCCCACGTCATCCCCCGGGCCTGGAATGCCCTCCCTCTGCCCATCCGCCAAGCTAGCTCTCTTCCTCCCTTCAAGGCCCTGCTGAGAGCTCACCTCCTCCAGGAGGCCTTCCCAGACTGAGCCCCTTCTTTCCTCTCCCCCTCGTCCCCCTCTCCATCCCCCCATCTTACCTCCTTCCCTTCCCCACAGCACCTGTATATATGTATATATGGTTGTACATATTTATTACTCTATTTATTTATTTATTTATTTATTTTACTTGTACATTTCTATCCTACTTATTTTATTTTGTTGGTATGTTTGGTTCTGTTCTCTGTCTCCCCCTTTTAGACTGTGAGCCCACTGTTGGGTAGGGACTGTCTCTATGTGATGCAAATTTGTACTTCCCAAGCGCTTAGTACAGTGCTCTGCACATAGTAAGCACTCAATAAATACGATTGATTGATTGATTGATTGATATACAGGTGCTGTGGGGAAGGGAAGGAGGTAAGATGAGGGGGATGGAGAGGGGGACGAGGGGGAGAGGAAGGAAGGGGCTCAAGGGTGACACCAGGAGCTGGGAGGCTGTGCCTGGCAAAGGGGTGTGATGGAGCCAAGAGGGACAATCACAGGGTGAGAGAGAGGCAGCTGGGCTGGGTGGAGAGTGCAGGCCAGCCCTCTTTGCCACAGTGCCACAACACACTGGCGTGTGAGCCAGAGGCCTGGGAGAGCCCTGCCCAGCTCCCTTCCCCTCCCCTCCCTCCTCTCCTAACACCGCCTCCTTGCTCACCCCTCCCACCCCTCAGACTAGCACCCCACCCAGCTCTGGGTTTCAGACTCAGTGTGCAGGGACTGACCATCTGATGCTACCATAAACTTGCAGATTAGATCCCCCTTTACCAGCCCACTGCCCCCTCCTTGCCAGGAAGAGCTTAGCTGGCAAAAGCACCACGATGTGGTCTCACCTCAGAACAAGTCTCCACTCTTCCTTGGTGAACGGATGGGCACTGGGCTCCCAGGGTGAGCTAGGGCTGGAATGTTGGTCCTTGAGGCCCCAGGCCAGGATAATAATAATAATAATGATGATGGCATTTATTAAGAGCTTACTACGTACAAGGTACTGTTCTAAGCACTGGGGAGGTCACAAGATCATCAGGTTGTCCCACGGGGAACTCACAGTCTTCATCCTCATTTTACAGATGAGGTAACTGAGACCCAAAGAAGTTAAGTGACTTGCCCAAAGTCCCACAGCTGACAATTGGTGGAGCCGGGTTTTGAACCCATGACCTCTGACTCCAAAGCCCGTGCTCTTTCCACTGAGCCACGCTGCTTCTCCAGGATGGAGATTGGTCCTGGAGGTGGCCCAGTCAAGACATGTCAGTCTGTTAGTCTATCTGGTGCCTCCTTGGGCCTTCGCCAGTTGGACTTCAGGACATCAGGAAGGATATCCTGCCTACTGGATGTATTCTACACCCAAGAAGGATGTGAAACAGCGTGGCCCAGAGACAGGGGACTGGCCCTGGTGACCTTTGGAGCTGGCCCTCCCTGGGTCCCTAAATTCATCCCCCTGATTCAGGAATTTGAAATCCCAACTCGACGCCTCCACCCAACGCGATCTCATCACTCAACTGGATGAAACGATTTCCAAGCTGGAACCTCTAGGTTCTGCCTGCAGCAGCAGAAGGAGCTCCATTTCATCATATGAACGTTTCAGCATCCTGCACTCTGGCATCTATCGGGTCATCAGTCGAAGAGGCAGCCAGACCAACAACGACTCTTGCTCCCTACACAGCCAAACCCTTTTGGAAGATGAACAACTTAAAGAGTTCACCTCCCATCAGGGGAAAGACCAAGCCGACCAGGACCATGTCTCTCATGCTTCAGCGCTGGCCGAGACTGATGGGAATGAAACTTTCCTCCCATTCAGTATTCCATTGTATTTTGTTCTCCATCTCCTCTTGTCTCCCTCCAGGCCGTCAAGGAAAGGAGCCAGAGTTGGTGTTTGCACTGGTCCTTTGGGTTTGTTTGAAGAATCCAAAGTAGAGGCCGAACTTCCCATCTATGACTGACCATTTTGATACTAGTGATGCCGGTCTACTTGTTTCGTTCTGTTGTCTGTCTCCCCCTTCTAGACTGTGAGCCTGTTGTTGGGTAGGGATTGTCTCTATCTGTTGCCAAATTGTACCTTCCAAGCGCTGAGTACAGTGCTCTGCACACAGTCAGCGCTCAATAAATACGATTGAATGAATGAATGAATGAACGAATTGCAGCGACTGAAGCCCAGAGTGGACATCAGCCTCCCCCCTTAGCAGCCCTAGTTTTGACCCTGTCCCGGCCGGCCAGCCCAGCACAGAAACCACAGGCTGGTTTGTGGTGGGAGCCAGAGAGAGGGTGGGTGGTGGGGGCAGAGCTGAGATGAAAGCATCTGCTTCCTCTGAACACCAAGACCTTCCCCAGAGTGGAACATGCCCCCGGGGTCCGGAGGGTGGTTAGGGGGAAGGGAAGGGAGGAGGGTTGGGGGAGGGAGGGAGGAGGAGGGAAAAGAAGAGGGTAGGCAGGATAAAAGGGCAACCCCCTGCTCTCTTCCCAGCAGAGGATGACCAGATCCCAGAACCTCCTTACCTTTGTTAGAACTTTCCCGATGGAGTCAGAGACCTCTCCCAGAAGCAGAGGGTTGGGTGGGTTCTTGACTGGGGAGCTACTGCCCCTTCCTCCAGAATGTCTCTCTTTTTTGTTAATGGTATTTGTTACTATGTACCAGGCACTGCACTAAGCACTGGGGGAGATACAAGGTAATCAGATTGGACGCAGTCCCTGTCCCACCTGGGGCTCACAGTCTTAATCCCCATTTTACAGAGGAGGTCACTGAGTCACAGAAAAGTGGAGTGATTTGCTCAAGGTCCCAGAGCAGACTAGTGGCAGAACCTGGATTGGAACCCAGGTAATGCAGCCCCCGTAGCCAGGTCTAGGGTTGGGGGCAGCGGGGGGGCGGAGAAGAGGAGGAAGGGAAGCAGTCAATTTCTTACCTGGACTTTCTGCTCAGAAATATCCCGGAGACTGCAGATGCCTTAAACGAAACTGGATTCTGGGGCTAGCCAGGAGCACAAAAATAATAATTGTCCCATTAGTTGAGCTCTTATTATGGACCAATCGCTGCACTAAGCACTTAGGTAGATACAGAATAATAGGATCAGACAGAGTCCCTGTGCCAGTCTAAATAGGAGCCAGAACAGGTATGCAGTCCCCATTTTACAGATGAGGAAACTGAGGCACAGAGAAGTAAAGTGACTTGCCCAAATTCAAACAGCAAGCAGGAGGTGGACCACAAATGAGAAGGCTGGTCCTTTGATTGTCTGACTCTTTCCACTGGACCACCACAGCTTGAGTCCATGATCTGGGGCCAGTGTAGACAGAGCGGGCCAACCCCTAGGAAAGGAGCCTCCACATCTCCTCCTCCTCCACTAATCAAAGATGGATGGGGAAACGTAGGCCCAGCCGGGGAAGCCCTGCTGGTTGGTGAGGGGGGTAGAGGGGGAGAAGGCAATTTTCAGCGATGTGGGGGAAGTGTCGACAGGTTTGAGCAGGTTTGAGGGGGCGACGGGGGTCCCTGGGGGGCATGGCCCAATGCCTGGACAAGCCCACCCCCCACCTCCACCATGGGGTGACCTCTGCCTTCTTCACCTCCCCACAGCGCCAGAGGCAGGAGGCGGGGGGCGGGGGGGAGGGTGCAAGAGAAGGTTTGGCCCAGGGCTGCTGGGGGTGGGGGGCAGCCACAGGGAACGGGGCCCAGGCGGGCCGGCTCTCCAGCCTGGCTCCCGCCCCCCTTGCCTCAGCCGCAGCAGACGTGTCCCAACTGAGAATCCAGAGGTTGCAAGAGCCCAGGAATCCGCTCTGGCTGCCGGGGGCGGGGGCCAGGTCCGGGGCCTGGGTCGGAGTCGGAAAGCCTAGGAGCAAGAGGGCAACAGAGGCCGGAACCCGGAGAAATGCCCTGACAGGCCCTCACTGCCAGGTCCTGCCCCAGCTTTGAGATGTGGGCTGCAGAATTAGTGTTGCCTAGAAAGATAGAACACGGGCCTGGTGGGTTCTAATCCTGGCTCAGCCACATGTCTGCTGAGTGACCTTGGGCGAGTGATTTAGCTTCTCTGAGCCTCAGTTGCCTCATCTGGAAAATGGGGATTGAGCCTGTGAGCCTCAAATGGGACAGGGACGTGTCCATCCCAATTTGCTTGTAACCACCCCAGTCCTTAGTACAGTGTCTGGACCACGGTAAGCACTTAACAAATGCCATGATTACTAATTATTATTATTCTCTGTGCCTCAGTTACCTCATCTGTAAAATGAGGATGAGGAACGTGAGCCACATGTGGGAGATGGGCTGTGTCTACCCCAGGACTTAGTACAGTGCCTGGCACATAGTAAGCACTTTAAAAATGCCATAATTATTAATAATTATTCTCTGTGCCTCAGTTACCTCATCTGTAAAATGAGGATGAAGAATGTGAGACACAAGTGGGAGATGGACTGTGTCTACCATAGCGCTTAGTACAGTGCCTGGCACATAGTAAATGCTTAACAAATGCTAGTTTTTTAAAAAAGCGCTTAACAAATGCCATTTCATCAGACCCCTGGAAGGGATCCAAGGCTCAGGGCCGGGCTGAGCCGGGCGGGATACCTGGGCCCCTACTTCTGTCTCCCTGGGCCTGTGGGGAAGCCGGGGGCCACTGGCCTCTGCATCATGGCAAACTGGACGGCCATGGCCGCAACAATCAATCAATCAATCAATCGTATTTATTGAGCGCTTACTATGTGCAGAGCACTGTACTAAGCGCTTGGGAAGTACAAATTGGCAACACATAGAGACAGTCCCTACCCAACAGTGGGCTCACAGTCTAAAAGGGGGAGACAGAGAACAAAACCAAACATACCAACAAAATAAAATAAATAGGATAGAAATGTACAAGTAAAATAAATAAATAAATAAATAGAGTAATAAATATATACAACCATATATACATATATACAGGTGCTGTGGGGAAGGGAAGGAGGTAAGATGGGGGGATGGAGAGGGGGATGAGGGGGAGAGGAAGGAAGGGGCTCAGTATGGGAAGGCCTCCTGGAGGAGGTGAAACACCCTCTGCAACACCCTCTGCAGCGCAGCAGCCGCTCCGCAGGGGCTTCCCCCCTCCCCCCTAACCCACTGTGGGTCTGGGGGCTCGGCCAGGGGACCCCAATTCGCTCCAGGAGGAGAAGCCACAATTTCGGCGGGAAGGGATGGAGCTTCCAGGCCACGAGGCAGGAACCAATTCCCGGCCAGGGGTGGGGGACCGTGCCGGGGGCATAAGTTTGGTCACTTCTTTAGAGTGGGAGACCCTAACCCAAAGGGCATTCATTCATTCGTTCATTCAATTGTATTTATTGAGCACTTACTGTGTGCAGAGCACTGTACTTAGTGCTTGGAAAGTACAATACAGCAATGAAAAGAGACAATCCCACCGCGAGCTCATAATCTAGGCAGGGGAGACAGACATCAATACAAGTGAACAGGCATCAATATAAATAAATAAAATTACATATCTATACGTATATACATAAGTGCTGTAGGAAGGGGTGGGAGTCGGGGCAGGTGGGGAGGGGAGCGTAAGACTGGCTACTTCTTTAGGATGGGAGACCCTAACCCAAAGGGTCTTCGGGCTGGGCCTTTTGGGGAAGAGGTGGCAGGACCTGGGGACAACCTGATCACTTTGTAACCTCTCCAGCGCTTAGAACAGTGCTTTGCACATAGTTAGCGCTTAATAAATGCCATCATTATTACTATTATTAAAGAGAGGAATTTTTCTCATTGGAATTCCTCGAATCCCCATCCCAACCCATACTCCACCCCCAGCCCTGCCCCCACCTCGGCCCCCAAGCCCAGCCCAGCCCCTGGCCACCCCAGCCCCAACCCCAGCCCCAGCTCAGCCTCCCCCATGTTGCTGTTAAAAACCCTCATGCCCTATCGGCTGGAGCCCTGGCCGGGCGTCCCCGATTCCAATGCCCTGACCTCATCAGCAGGGTTGGCCCCGCGCCGTTTGATCTCTGCCAACTGGGCACGGCGGAGGGTCATTGGCCGGCCTCCCCACCGCCCTGTTTTTAGAAACAGGAAGTCACGTTTAGCTGGAAGCAAACAAACCCTGCTGCAGAGAGACAGCTCAGAAACAAGCTCCTCCATTCCCCGAGGAGGGGAACGGGCCGCAGATGTCAGGGGAGTGCCCAGACCATGTATGCAGGAGTGACACCCACACGCCCCCAAACGTGTGTCAGACCCTCTCCTCACCCCCCTGTTGCTTGGAGTGAAGGACCTTCAGGTCCCCTGTCCTGAATCTGGATTCGTGAGTCACAACACTCAGAAGGCAGGGAGAAGAGGTCAGCTTGTCCATCCCCCTGCCTCCAGGCAGGACTTCCCTCCCCAAACATGCCAGACTTCACTCCCCCACCCTAATAGAAGTCCGTAGCCTCGGCCTTGGGCATATTTGTGTTGACTTGTCCCTCTGAGCCATGGGCCGGCGTGGGGGAGGGGGCTGGGTTGGTCTGGTGGGGGTGCTCCAGAAGGGATACGTGATCCAGGCTGGGGATGCTGGAGGGAAATGGGAACAAAATTCATTTTTCTAAATAATTTGCTCCTTTAGCTGAGGTGTTCAAGGGAGGGAGGCCCTTCCACTCATGGAAGGTGTTCCTGAAGTCATCATCATCATCATCATCAATCGTATTTATTGAGCGCTTACTATGTGCAGAGCACTGTACTAAGCGCTTGGGAAGTACAAATTGGCAACGTATAGAGACAGTCCCTACCCAACAGTGGGCTCACAGTCTAAAAGGGGGAGACAGAGAGCAAAACCAAACATACTAACAAAATAAAATAAATAGAATAGATATGTACAAATAAAATAAATAAATAAATTAATAAATAGAGTAAAAAATATGTACAAACATATATACATATATACAGGTGCTGCAGTTGAGGAGGGACCCTTCTTCTTGGGGACTTTCAGGAAGGCTGGGAAGGCAAGTCTTGCAGCCCCTCATTCCTGTGCCAATTCAGAAACAGACTGTTGGACCTCTCCCTCCCCTCCACCAGCCCTCCTGATTAATCAATCAATTGTAATAACAATAATAATGGTATTTGTTAAGTGCTTAGCCCACTGTTGGGTAGGGACTGTCTCTATATGTTGCCAACTTGTACTTCCCAAGCGCTTGGTACAGTGCTCTGCACACGTAAGCGCTCAAAAAATACGATTGATTGATTGATTCTAAATGCTGGGGTAGATACGAGGTAATCAGGTTGTCCCACAATCTCACAATCTTAATCCCCACTTACAGATGAGGTAACTGAGGCACAGAAAGTTAAGAGACTTGCCCAATGTCACCTAGTGACAAGTGGCGGAGCCAGGATTAGAACGCATGTCCTCTGACTCCCAAGCCAGTGCTTTTTCTACTAAGCCACTTGCTGGTTCACTAAGCACTTATTGTGTGCAGAGCATTCATTCATTCATTCATTCATTCATTCATTCAATTGTATTTATTGAGTGCTTACTGTGTGCAGAGCACTGGACTAAGCACTTGGAAAGTACAATTCAGCAACAAATAGAGATAATCCCTACCCAACAATGGGCTCACAGTCTAGAAGGGGGGAAAGAGACAACAAAACAAAATAAAACAAGTAGACAGACATCAATAGCATCAATATAAATAATTAGAATTGTAGATATATACACATCATTAATTAAATAAATAGAAGAATAAATATGTATGCTGTACTAAGCACCTGGAAGAGTACAGTAGAACAATATAGCAGAGTTGGTAGACACACTCTCTGCCCTCAATGGGCTCACAGTCTGAATGGAAAGGAAGATACCAGCAAGGACCCATTCCGGCTGTGCGGGCAGATAGCTTTTAGACTGTGCTTTTAGACTGTGAGCCCACTGTTGGGTAGGGACCGTCTCTATATGTTGCCAATTTGTACTTCCCAAGCGCTTAGTACAGTGCTCTGCACATAGTAAGCGCTCAATAAATACGATTGATGATGATAGCTAAGAAGCAGCATGGCCTAGTGGCAGGAGCACGGGCTTGGGAGTCAGCGGTTGTGGATTTAAATCCCGGCTCTGCCACTTGTCTGCTGTGTGATCTTGGGTAACTCACTTCACTCCTCTTTGCCTCAGTTCCCCCATCTGTAAAATGGGGATTAAGAGTGTGAGCCCCATGTAGGGCAGGGACTGCATCCAACCTGATTAGCTTGTATCTATTTTGGGGAAGGAGTTTAAGACTTGGGCCTGGATCTCTCTCGAACTCCAGCACCCTTGGGCCTGAAAAGACTTCAGAAAGTCAACTTGTCCAGCCCCGTGTCTCTCCCCTCCGCTTCCCCCCCTCCCCCCGCCTAGCTAGCACCTAGATCTCATCATCATCAATAGTATTTATTGAGCGCTTACTGTTTGCAGATTGTTTCATGTCTGGGGCCAGACCCATGGCCAGGGGCACCACTGTACTATCTGTGCCACTGCTGCCCAGCACAGGGGAGTTTTGACTTGGAGCAGATTTCCTGCCACTCGCTAGCCACTGTCCAAGCTAGGAATGGAATAGATACACCTAGAGGACTGGAAACTCTCCAGTTGTGACCCTGACAGGGATCTGCACACAATAAGCGCTCAATAAATACGATTGAATGAATGTGTGTGTGTGTGTGTCTGTCTGTCTGTCTGTCCCCATCTTCCCCATCAGACTGCTAACGCTCGGAGAGCAGTGATGGTGTCTTCTCCTCCGTGTGTGTGTGTGTGTGTGTGTGTGTGTGTCTTTGTGTGTGTCCTGTCTCCCACAGCCTGACAGCCCCTGAAGGGCAGGGACCATGTCTCCTCCTCCCCCATCCCTCCCCCAACTTCCCACACAGACCTCCAGAAATCGTGGGCAGTTCAGGCCCCTACAGCAGCTCTAACCATAGTGTCGTCCTGTGGACAGAGACCTAAGGTAGGAGGTAATCAATCAGTCAACCAGTGGGATTTATTGAGTGCTTACTAAGAGCAGAGTACTGTACTAAGCACTTGGGAGAGTACATTATGACAAAATTAACACTTTCCCTGCCCTAGAGCACGGCCCTGGGAGTCAGAAGAACCTGGGTTCCAATCCTGGTTCTGCCACATATCTGCTCTGTGATCTTGGGCAAGTCACTTAACTTCTCTGGGCCTCTGTTACCTCGACTATAAAATGGGGATTAAGACCGTGAGCCCCACGTGGGACGGGGACTGTGTCCAGCCTGATTAGCTTGTATCTACCCCAGTGTTTAGAACAGTGACCGGCATATAGTAATCAACAAATACTGTGAAAAAAAGAAGATGGGCATTAATATGAATAAATAATTTATCCTTTAAAGATATGTACACCAGTGCTGTGGGGTTGGGAGTGGGGCGAATAGCCAATGTCTGTTCTCCCATCTTTGGGGGAGTGAACCAGGTGCCAGCAAGGTTGGCAGAAAGCTGCCCTCTGGCACTTCCTCTGTGGGATCCCAGCCAGGATGACCCATCTCTGGACCCCAGAATTGGGGGGGGGGGACATGTCTCTTTTTTTTAATGGTATTTGTTAAGCACTTATTATTTTGCCAGCCACCAAACTAAATCCTGGAGTAGATACAAGATAAATGCGATTGAATACAAGATAATCCAATTGGACTCAGTCCCTGTCCCACACGGAGCTCCCAGTCTTAATCCCCATTTTAAATAAGGGAATTGAGGCCCAGAGATATAAAAGTGACTTGACCACAGACAAGTGGGCAAGACAAGTGACAGAACAGGAATTAGAATCCAGGTCCTCTGACTCCCCAAGCCATGCTCTTTCCACTAGGCCATGTTGTGGTCAGGTGGTCCTTGCCTTTCCTGAGGGCGGGACAGTCCCCAGACCTACTCTTCCAATCAATCAATCGTATTTATTGAGCGCTTACTGTGTGCAGAGCACTGTACTAAGCGCTTGGGAAGTACAAGTTGGCAACATAGAGAGACGGTCCCTACCCAACAGTGGGCTCACAGTCTTCCAGCTTCCTGGCCCCCACAATCCCCCCCCGCCCCCCACCCCTGCCAGGGCTCCCTTCCACCAAGATGGATGTGAGGAATAGAAGGCCCATCTCCTCCAAGAGGGCTTCCCTAAGCCCTCCTTTCCTCTTCTCCCACTCCCTTCTGCGTCTCCCTGCTTGCTCCCTTTATTCAACCCCCCTCCCAGCCCCTCGCCGCTTATGTCCGTATCTGTCACTTACTGATTTCTATTCATGACTGTCTCTCCCCTAGACTGTAAGCTCGAAGTGGGCAGGGAATGGGTCAGTTTATTGTTATGGTGTACTCTCCCAAGCGCTTAGTGCAGTGCTCTGCACCCAGTAAGTGCTCAACAAATATGATTGAGTTGAATTGAATTGGGTGCAACTGGGGCAGGGAAAGATGTTGGGCCTAACAAGGAATTCCAGTCTCTGCAGCTCACTACCTGATTTCTTCCCCCACAGCCTGATTTTTTTTTTTTTTTTTTTTGCCATCTGGCTTCTCTTCAATCCTCCACCTAGCTCCTTTTCAACCTGCAGCCTGGTTTCGTTTCAGCTCTCTGGCAGTAGATGCTGTTTGCAAGTCTGAGAGGGATAGATTAACACTGTACCCTATGTTTTTCTTCTACTCTATATACAACAGATTTTAAACTTCTCAAGGGCAGGGACCCTCCCTGCTCACTCGTTTCTACTCTCTCAAGTGCTTAGGATAGTGCTTTGCATAGAGTAGATGTTCAATCAATAATGACAATAATCATCATCATCATAATAATGGTATTTGAGAAGCAGGGTGGTCTAGTGATAAGATCACAGGCCTGAGAGTCAGAAGGACCTGGGTTCTAATCCCGGTTCTGCCACGTGTCTGCTGTGTGACTTTGGGCAAGTCACTTCACTTCTCTGTAAAATGGGAACAAGAGTCTGAGCCCTTTCATTCATTAATTCATTCATTCAATCATATTTATTGAGCATTTACTGCATACAGAGCACTGTACTAAGGACTTAGGAGAGTACAATAAAACAAAAAACAGACACATTCCCTGTCCACAACGATCTTACAGACTAGAGGTGCAAGAGACAAGAGTGGCTTGGATTAGTGGAAAGAGCATGGATTTGGGAGTCAGAGGATGTGGTTTCTAATCCTGGCTCCTCCACTTGTCTGCTGTGTGACCTTGGACAAGCCACTTAACTTATTTGTGCCTCAGTTACCTCATCTGTAAAATGGGGTTTAAGACTGTGAGCCCTATGTGGGACTACCTGATTACTTGTATCTACCTCAGTGCTTAGACCAGTGCTTGGCACATTCATTCATTCGTTCAATCGTATTTATTGAGTGCTTACTGTGTGCAGAGCACTGTACTAAGCGCTTGGGAAGTACAACTCGGCAACATATAGAGACGGTCCCTACCCAACAATGGGCTCACAGTCTAGAAGGGGCATATAGTAAGCGCTTAACAAATACCGTAATGATTATTATTAGAGATGGAAACAGACTTTCAATAGAAATAAATAAATCCAACCTGATTAACCTGATTAACTTAATCCCAGTACTTAGAACAGTGTTTTGCACAAAGTAAGCAATTCACAAGAACTGTAATTATTATTCATCTCTGAAGGCAGTATGGGATTATTATTAATAATAATATTGATATAATGATATTATGGTATAATAATAATCCCATACTGCCTTCAGAGATGAATTCCCCTCCTGTGGGGTAGGCCCGGATTCCCCCCGGCCCTGGCCCCTCCGTCCACTCCCATCTGCCACACAAACAACCTGCAGCAGGTTCCAATCTGGAGTCAATTTCCCCTTGGGCGTGGGGAGAGGGAAGGAGGGGTATTGGGTCAGGGGGATCGGTCCCAGTTCACCATTTCTTTAAATAGCCCCAATTGCCATTAACCGGGTGGAGAACTGCCTCACAATTAGCTGCCCCGGGACCCCTGACCCCTAACAGCTCTGGAGAGGGAAGGCCCCCAGTTTCTAATTCCCACTGGCTCTCTGCTCAAAGCCCCCTCCCACCTCTTCATGAACCCCTCTCAGGATCCTCCTGATGGGGGAGGTGGATGGGAGAAGGCTGGGAAGGGACTATCATCCTTAATAATAATAATAATAATAATAATAATAATAATAATAATTGTGGTATTTGTGAAGCACTTACTATGTGCCAGGCTCTGTACTAAGCACTCTAAGTCCGGCTATCTTGGGCCATCGGGCTCAGCCCAGTTAACCCAGGATATCTGACCAAGCCTGGCTAGTCCTTCATTTCATTCATTTGTATTTATTGAGCTCTTACTTTGTGCAAAGCACTGTACTAAACGTTGGGGAGAGTACAGTATAACAATAACAAGTACACTATAACATTCCTGACCCACAACGAGCTTACAGTCCAGAAGAGGCCTTGCAACCAGTCGGGCATATCTGCCCCAGTCCATCTCACCCAGGGCATCCAAACCAACCCGGCCAATCCAATAATAATAGTTAGAATAATCAGGGTATGTGTTAAGCACTTACTATGTGCCAAGCACTGTTCTAAGCACTGGGGCAGACACAAAATAATCAGATTGGACACAATCCCTGTCCCACATGGACTCACCAGTCTCAATCCCCATTTTACAAATGAGGTAACCGAAGCCTAGAGACGTGAAGTGATTTGCCCAAGGTCACCCAGAAGATGGGTGCCAGAGTCAAGATTAGAACCCAGGTCTTTCTGACTCCCAGGCCTATGCTCTATCCACTAAGCCAAGCTGTTCCCAGGATATCTGTCTTGGCCTGGCTAACCTAGGATATCCAACCCAACTTGGCCAACGTGGACTAGCCATCACAGCTGCCCAGCCCCACTAGCCCAGTTTATCGGTCCCAATCCAGCTAATCTGGGATATCCATCCTGACTTGGACAGACCTGGATATCCTTCCCATTCTGGCTAACGCAGGATTTGCACCGCACCCTTGCTAACCTGGTATATCCATCCCAGCTTTACTAATCTGGGATGCCCATCCCAGCCCTGCTAAACTGGGATATTGCTCTTGGACTACGGTCCCCTCCTTCCCTTCCGGCCCCATTTTGCAGGTGGAAGAAGGACCCTCAGAGATGAAGGGGTCACCCTGTACCTAGGAACCCAGGCATCCCGAGTCTCCGCCGACTCCCCTGGGGGGCAGAAGAGGAAAAAAGAAGGGAGATCCCACCCTCCTCCCCCCATCCCCCTCTCTGCCCCACCACCCTCCCCTCCCGGCCTCCTTCCCTCCCACCATTCCCTCCCCCATCTGGCGTGTCTCAGGGTGACAGCGGGCGTCACAGTGATGGGCAGCTTGCCCTTGCCCTCTCACCCCACCATGATGTCACACGGGGCTGGGTGAGAGAAGGCGGCCAAGGAGCTGTCAGGGGCCCTGCCCGGGCCTAACAACAAAGACGAATGGGCCCATCAAAGCCAATGGGCTGTAATGGGCCCCAGGCCCTGGGCCTCGGGGCTGGCCAGCAGGCTGGACGCCATATGTGAATTCTTAACTAATCACCCCAAATTGGGCCAATTTGTTAGAGAACCATGGGGTGGGGGTTTGGGGGGAGGGTGGGGGCATGGGGAACCATCTTCCTTTTGGCTGAGCTGGCTGACTGCATGGAAATCATTTGACACTTTGGGGAGGTGTGGGCAGACTGCTGGAGAAGTGGGGGGAAGGGCACCTCCGAGTTGTGGGGAGGGCATGAGTGGTGGGCGGAGCTGCTGGGGAGGGGAGGTTGGTGGGATTGAGAAGCAGCATGGCCTAGTGGAATAATAATAATAATAACTGTGGTATTTGTTAAGCGCTGACTATATGGCAGGCCCTGTACTAAGTGCTGGGATGGATACAAGCAAATTCATTCACTCATTCATTCATTCAATCGTATTTATTGAGCAGTTACTGTGCGCAGAGCACTGTACTAAGCGCTTGGGAAGTACAAGTTGGCAACATATAGAGACGGTCCCTAACCAACAGCGGGCTCACAGTCTAGAAGGGGGAGACAGACGACGAAACAAAACACATTAACAAAATAAAATAAATAGAATAAATATGTACAAGTAAAATAAATGAATAGAGTAATAAATATGTACAAACATATATACATATATACAGGTGCTGTGGGGAGGGGAAGGAGGTAAGGCAGGGTGAGGGGGGAGGAGGGGGAGAGGAAGGAGGGGGCTCAGTCTGGGAAGGCCTCCTGGAGGAGGTGAGCTCTCAGTAGGGCTTTGAAGGGAAGAAGAGAGCTAGCTTGGTGGATGTGCAGAGGGAGGGCATTCCAGGCCAGAGGGAGGACGTGGGCCGGGAGTTGACGGTGGGACAGGCAAGAATGAGGCACAGTGAGGAGATTGGCGGCAGAGGAGCGGAGGGTGTAGGCTGGGCTGGAGAAGGAGAGAAGGGAGGTGAGGTAGGAGGGGGAGAGGTGATGGACAGCCTTGTAGCCAAGGGTGAGGAGTTTTGCCTGATGCGTAGGTTGATTGGTGGCCACTGGAGATTTTTGAGGAGGGGAGTAACATGCCCAGAGCGTTTCTGCACAAAGACGATCCAGGCAGCGGCGTGAAGTACGGATTGAAGTGGGGAGAGACAGGAGGATGGGAGATCAGAGAGAAGCTGATGCAGTAATCCAGTCAGGATAAGATGAGAGATTGAACAAGCAGGGTAGCGGTTTGGATGGAGAGGAAAGGGCAGATCTTGGCGATGTTGCAGAGGTGAGACCGGCAGGTTTTGGTGATGGATTGGATGTGAGGGATGAACGAGAGAGCTGAGTCGAGGATGACACCGAGGTTGTGGGCTTATGAGACAGGAAGGGTGGTAGTGCCGTCAACAGTGATGGGAAAGTCAGGGAGAGGGCAGGGTTTGGGACGGAAGATAAGGAGTTCAGTCTTGGACATGTTGAGTTTTAGGTGGCGGGCAGACATCCAGATGGAGATGTCCTGAAGGCAGGAGGAGATACGAGCCTGGAAGGAGGGAGACGGATTGGTGAGAGTCCTTGTTCCACAGGGGCTCCTGGTCTAAATCCCCATTTTATGGATGAGGTAATTGAGGCACAGAGAAGTGAAGTGACTTGCCCAGAGTGTCACAGCAGGCAAGTGGCACTGCTGAGATTAGAACCCAGGTCCTTGGAGAACCCTGGGCCTGGGAGTCAGAGAACCTGGCTCTGCCAGTTGCTTGCTGTGGGACCTTGGGCAAAGCACTTGATTTCTCTGGGCCTCAGGTTCCTCATCTGTAAAATGGGGGTTCAATCCCTGTTCTCCCTCCTACTTAGGCTGTGAGTCTTATGTGGGGCAGGGACTGCATTTGTCCTGATTATCTTGTATCTACCCCAGTGTTTAGAACAGTGCTTGATAAACACCATGATTCTTATTGTTATTATGGGGCCCAAAGAGTAGGGATTGAGTGCTTAGAGGAAGTGGAAGAGCTGGAAGAGGACATGAGTTGGCTTGGATGGAGGCAGGGGGATAGATGAGATTACCTCCAGAGATAATGCCCCGGGTGCACTTAAATCCACATCTTTACCCTCCTTTGCTTCCTCTTGTCTGTAGATTATTCTAGCATCTGTCTCTCTACCTTGTCTGTAACCTCCTTGAAGGCAGGGATTTTGCCTACTAACCCCTATTACACTCTCTAGGCCCCATAATGGTAATAATAATGTTAAATGCTCACTATGAGTTCTAAGCTATGGAGTAGATACAAGTTAATTAGGTTGGGCACCAACCATGTCCCACATTCATTCACTCAATTGTATTTATTGAGCGTTTACTGTGTACTAAGCTCTTGGGTAATACAAGTTGGCAACATATAGAGATGGTCCTTACCCAACAACGGGCTCACAGTCTAGAAAGGGGAGACAAACAACAAAACAAAACATGTGGACAGGTGTCAAGTCATCAGAATAAATAGAAATAAAGCTAGATGCACATCATTAACAAAATAAATAGAATAGTAAATATGTACAAGTAAAATAAATAGAGTAATAAATCTGTACAGACATATATACAGGTGCTGTGGGGAGGGGAAGGAGGTAGGGTGGGGGGATGGGGAGGAGAAGAGGAAAAAGGGGGCTCAGTCTGGGAAGGCCTCCTGGAGGAGGTGAGCTCTCAGTAGGGCTTTGAAGGGAGGAAGAGAGCTAGCTTGGCGGATGTACAGAGGGAAGGCATTCCAGGCCAGGGGGAGGATGTGGGCCAGGGGTCGACGACGGGACAGGTGAGAACGAGGTACAGTGCGGTTAGCGGCAGAGGAGCAGAGGGTGAGGGCTGAATGGGACTCAGTCTAAGTAGGAGGGAGAACATTTTATAGCTGAGGAAATTGAGGCATAGATGAGTGAAGTGATTTACTCAAGGTCACACAGCAGGCATATGGCCGAGCCAGGATGAGAACCCAAGTCCTCCTTGGACTCCCAGTCCCATGCCTTTTCCATAAGGCTATGATGTTCCTCATGGCCGGAAAGTCCTTTCTGAGGCCTCAACTCCAGCCTTCCTGAGGCCTGAATTCTGTCTTTCTTGCTACCTGACCTCCATATTTTGCATGACCTGATCACTGCCCTTCCTGTGGCCTGACCTCTGCCCTTCCCGCAGCCTGACCTCCATCCTTCCTGAGGCCTGACCTCCGCCCTTCCTGAAGACTGACCTCCATCCTTCCCAAAGCCTCACCTCCACCCTTCCCGAAGCCTGACCTCCCTCCTTCCCGGGGGCTGACCTCCACTCTTCCCGAGGATTGACCTCTGTCCTTCCCGAGGCCTGACCTCTGCCCTTCCCGAGGACTGACTTCCATCCTTCCCAAGGCCCTATCTCCACCCCTTCCTGAGGACTGACCTCCGTCTTTCCTTTGGCTCTGCCTGAAATACTTTCCCCACGACTCAGAGAAACTGCAGTCGAGTTTCATTTTCCACAGAGCAGGGACAGCCCCACCCGGCCTAGAGGAGAAGATCAGAGCACCCTGCCCCTCCCGCCACCCAGCACATGGGGTCCCAAGACCCCCTCCCCTGCCCCCCCCCCCCCTTTGCCCTGACCTTGAGGTCGCAGCCCCTCTCCCCTTCATGCCCTGTCTCCGGAAAGATGGCACTGCCCGACCCAAAACCCCCTTGGCCCGGGGGTGGTGCCTCCACCACTTGTCTGCTGTGTAACCTTGGGTAAATCACTTAACTTCTCTGAGCCTCAGTTTCCTCATCTGTAAAATGAGGATTAAGACTGTGAGTCCCATGTGGGACAACCTGATTACCTTGTATCTACCCCAGAACTTAGAACAGTGCTTGGCACATAGTAAGCACTTAACAAATACCATCATTATTATTAAGCGCTTAGTACAGTGCTCTGCACACAGTAAACGCTCAATAAATACAATTGAACAAATGGGGCTTCTGTCTTTCCCTGATCCTCTGGACTATGGTGCAGCTGGGGTGGGAATGTGGGCAGCAGGCAGGCAGCAGTGGCCGAGCAGCGGATGGGCAATGGTGGGTAGATGCTCGGAAATGGGCAAGTAGCAGATGAATGGCAGTGGGTGTGCAGCAGAGGGAAGGTGGGCGACGGTGAGTGGGTAGAAAAGCAATATGGCATAGTGGATAGAGCACGAGCCTGGGAGTCGGAAGGTCATGGGTTCTAATCCCGACTCTGCCACTTGTCTGCTGTGTGACCTTGGGCAATTCACATTACTTCTCTGGGCCTAAGTTACCTCATCTGTAAAATGGGGATTGAGACTGGGAGCCCCATGTAGGACAGGGACTGTGTCCAACCCCATTTGCATGTATCTACCCCAGCGCTTTGCACAGTGCCTGGCACGTAGTAAGTGCTTAACAAATACCATCATTATTATTATTATTAGAGGGCAGATGGCATTGGCCTCATCTATAATATGGGGATTAAGACTGTGAGCCCCACATGGGACAACCTGATTACCTTGTATCTCCCCAGTGCTTAGAACAGTGCCTGGCCCATAGTAAGTGCTTAACATATACCATTGTTTTATTATTATTATTATTATTATTATTATTATTATTATTATTATGCTGCAAGTAGGCCACGGTGGGTGGGCAGGCAGTGGGCAGGTAGCAGATAGGCAGCGGGTGGGTGGCAGTGGGTATGTAGTGGGCAGGCACGAGGCTGGCCTGTGTGAGTTGTTCCAGTCCGGGCGTCCCCACCATCCAACTGTGCTAACCTGCTGCCGTGTGGCCTCTTCGAGGATGGACTGATCTTGACTCTGTTGGGAAGAATTTCCCTTCCAGTGCCTGGAAACCCTCCCTCTCTTGGCCCCAGCCTCCTGCGACCCACAGCACTGGCCCAGGACAACTACTTTTGGTCCACGTCCTCCCCCTGGCCTGGAATGCCCTCCCTCCACACATCCGCCAAGCTAGCTCTCTTCCTCCCTTCAAAGCCCTACTGAGAGCTCACCTCCTCCAGGAAGCCTTCCCAGACTGAGCCCCCTTTTTCCTCTCCTCTTCCTCTTCCCAAAGCACCTGTATATATGTTTGTACAGATTTATTACTCTATTTTACTTGTTCATATTTACTATTCTATTTATTTTGTTAATGATGTGCATTTAACTTTAATTCTATTTATTCTGATGACTTGACACCTGTCCATATGTTTTGTTTTGTTGTCTGTCTCCCCCTTCTAGACTGTGAGCCCGCTGTTGGGTAGGGACTGTCTCTATATTTTGCCGACTTATACTTCCCAAGTGCTTAGTACAGTGCTCTGCACACAGTAAGCGCTCAATAAATACGATTGAATGAATGAATGAATGATCCCCATTCTGCTCCCCTAGGTGGAGTCACCTCTCCAGCCTCAGTTCCCCAGTCTATGAAATGGGGTGGAAACACCCTGCCCCTTGCAGGAATGGGGTGAGGAAATGAGGTCACAGGGACGTTTGTGCTTGGAGCTTTACATTGACAGTAGAGTTAGACTCTCCTGGTGTGTCTGACAGACAATGACTCCCCCCACTTTCAAAGCCTTAACGAAGGCCTATCTCCTTCAAAAGGCCTTCCCTGACTAAGCCCCCCTTCCCTCTTCTCTCACTCCCTTCTGTGTCAGCCTGATTTGCTCCCTTTATCATCATCATCATCATCAATCGTATTTATTGAGCGCTTACTGTGTGCAGAGCACTGTACTAAGCGCTTGGGAAGTACAAGTTGGCAACATATAGAGACAGTCCCTACCCAACAGTGGGCTCACAGTCTAAAAGGGGGAGACATCCCCCTTCCCAACCCCACAGCACTAATTGACATAGCTGCAATTTATTTATATTAATATCTGTCTCCCCTTCTAGACTGTAAGCTCACTGTGGGCAAGGAATGCGTCTGTTCAAGTGCTTTGCACACAGTAAGTGCTCAGTAAATACAATGAATGAATGAATGAAGTGTGGGGGCTGAATGTCCTCTTTCTCTCTCTGTCTCTCTCTTTCAATTTCTCTTTCTGTCTCTCTCCAGAGGGATAGAGGGACATGGCTTATTCAGACTCATAGACCAAGTCTCTCCAGGGGTCATCTTGTTCAACCCCTTGTTTCTCCTCCCCAGTCCTCTGAGCAGGGTGGAACTGCTTCTGTCCAGACTGCCAGGCTGCTGGGGGTAGGGCCTTGGGGACTGGTGACGCCTTGTGTGACATCACCAGGGGACGAGGAGAGCAGCATCACCCAGAGATGCTCCTCCACCCTGTAACCCTGGCTGACTTCCTGTTTCTCTGGAGATGGTGTCCCCATTGCCAGCGTGGCTTCCCCTTGTGGTCAAAAAATGCTTCCTGACGTCTAACGCCAATCCCTCTTGCTGCAGGGGAGTTGGAGACTTAACTCCAACTGAATCCCCAGTGTCTCTCTGCTGGGGAGACTAGGCAGAAATTAGGGCAGAGGCAGAGAGAGCAGGGCCCAGGACTTCATAATAATAATAATCATAATAATAATGACATTTATTAAGTACTTACTATGTGCGAAGCACTGTTCTAAGCACTGGGGAGGTTACAAAGTGATCAGGTTGTCCCACGGGGGGCTCACAGTCTTAATCCCCATTTTACAGTTGAGGGAACTGAGGCACAGAGAAGTTAAGTGACTTGCCCAAAGTCACCCAGCTGACAGGTGGTGGAGCCGGGATTCAAACCCATGACCTCTGACTTCAAAGCCCGTGCTCTTTCCACTGAGCCACACTGCTTCTCATGACCTTATCCACACTGCACCCACAGTCCCACCCTAGGGATGCAGGAGTAGGTAGTGGAAAGGCTAGGGAGTTTGGATCTGGGTTCCAATCCAAGCTCTTCGACTTGTCTGATGTGTGATCTTGGGCAAGTCACTTCACTTCTCTGGGCCTCAGTTCCCTCATCTGGAAAATGAGGATTAAGACTGTGAGCCCCATGGGGGACAGGGACTGTGCCCGACCAGATTAGCTTGTATCTATCCCAATGCTTAGAACAGTGCTTGACACATAGTAAGTGCTGAACAAATACCATTATCATCATCAGGGAGGCCGGGGTGGGGAAGGAGTTGGGAGTTCCCAGGAGACTTGGGGGGTTTTGGAGTTCAGGGCTGCCCCTCCAAGGTGAACCGGACCACTGGCCCAGCCCCAACTTGCCCCCCCCCCCCCCAACTACCCAGGACTGACTGGGCCAGTCCCTAAATCGGCCCATTCCTCTGCTGGGGCTGGGGTTGAGAGTCAGGGGTCGGGGGAGGAAAAGGTGGGGTCGGTGGCTTAGTCCTACAAGGCAGGAAGCGACCTTCCCTGGGCACATGGAGGATGGTGAGGGATGGGGTTTGGGGGAACAATGGGGGGCAGGATCAGGGGTGGGACTGGAGACATGGTGGGGGGGGGTGGGTGGCAGGGTACCCGAGGTGGAGTGGGTAGGGTTTGATGGGCAGTAAAGGGGCTGGATTTGGGGGAAGGACTGGAATCTTGAAGGCCATCAAGGAGCTGGAGGGCAGGGGAACGATGAGGACTTGGGGGAGAAGTGATGATAGGGGTGGGGTGATGGGGGCGGGGTTGGGAGGATACAGTTGAGGATGGGGGCGGTGAAGGGAGGGGAAAGACGCCACAGCGGCTTTCTATTTGGGTTTGGGTCCTCGGAGCGCCCCGGGCCAGGAGGCTGCTGGGGCCGGGGGCGGGGGCATATTCAGCCCTGGCCGCCTGGTCCACCCGGCTCACCTGGTCTGTCGGCTCTGATGATGGACCAGCCCCTCCTACCCCCGCCCCCCGTCCTTCCCTCCCCACTTACCCCCTCCCCTTGGGCCTGGCACTGTAGGAAAACCGGGAGGCTGGGGGCTGAGGAGGGCGACAGGGGGCCCGGGAGAGGGTCCCTCTACACTGGAGGGCAAATGCAGTCGCTGGGGAACTCACGGGTTCAAACTCATTGTGGGCAGGAAATGTGTCTGTGTATTGTCATATCATACTCTTCCAAGTGCTTAGTACAGTGCTCTGCATACAGTAAGCTCTCAAAAAATACAACTGGATGAATGAAAGAATGAATGAATTTTACCCACAGCTCAAATGTAGACACAGTTACTCTCAGTAGGACCTGGCTTCGTGGAGCCAGGGGAGTTCATCTCAGCCTTCTCCCTATCCTCCTTTCCCCAGGCCTCTTCTTCAAACTAGCCCTCCTCTTCCAGGAAGGCTTCCCAGATTAACTCCTGCCTCCACTCATTCCTGTCACTCTTCAGCTCTCATGTTCCCACCTGAACCCCATGTTTCTGTATTTCTGTGCTCTGTCCCCTCTTGTGTGTGTGTGTGTGTGTGTGTGTGTGTGTCTTTGTATCCTGGCTCCCCAGTCAGACTGGCATATTGAACACCTCCTGACATGACACCTCTTCCAGCAAGCCTTCCCTGATTAATTCCCCGCACAAATTCCATAAAGCAATCAACTACCTTTAGCACTGGGGTACTTACCTATATGAATCCTAAAAGCTTTGTCCGTAAGTTCCTTGTGGGCTGGGATCTTCAATACCTATTGTATTGTATTGTGCTCTCCCAAGTGCTCAGCACAATCTCTGAACACACTAAGTGCTCAGTAAATACCATTGGCTCTTGTGCTGAACTATGCATTCAGTTATTTATTTTGATCACCCTAGCTGTAAATATCTTTGTCTTCCAGTTAGTCAGTCATATTTATCTAGCGTTTAGTGCATGTAGAGCACTTTACTAAACGTTTGGGAGAGTACAATGTTGTTGGGTAGGGACCGTCTCTATATGTTGCTGATTTGTACTTCCCAAGTCATCGTCATCATCATCAATCGTATTTATTGAGTGCTTACTGTGTGCACAGCACTGTACTAAGCACTTGGGAAGTACAAGTTGGCAACATATAAAGACAGTCCCTACCCAATAGTGGGCTCACAGTCTAAAAGACTGTGCTTAGTACAGTGGTCTGCACACAGTAAGTGCTCAATAAATACAATTAAATGAACAATATAACAGATGCATTCCCTGCCCACAACAAGCTTACAGTCTCGAGGGCAGGAAATGGGTCATTTCTTTATTCAGTACATCCCAGGCACGTTATATAGCATGGCCCCACTCAGTGACTGCTCAATAAACGTTTTTACTACTCCTACTGTGATTACTGCTATTAATACTACTATTACTATCATTATTACTACTATGACTACTCTTATCACTATCTCTACTGCTACCTCTAGTCTCTCGGGATGGCACCTGGATAGTTTCCAGTATTCTACCAGTCTCAGCTACTGGAGAGAGAGTCAAGCAGAGACAGACCCGTTCCATTCCTAGCTTGGGCAGTGGCTAGTGATCAGAAAGCAATCTGCTACAAGTCAAAACTCACCCGTGCTGGGCAGCAGCAGCAGCATAGGAGAGAGTCGAGGGTGTAGACATGAGTTTACTGTGCTGAAGGCGGCAATGGTAAACTGCTTCCGTGTTTTCTTCCCAAGAAAACTCTAGGGATCCACTACCAAAACGATTGCAGATGGAGGTGGGGTGTTCGGGAGAGATGTGTCCGTGGAGTCGCTGTGGGTCGGCGACAACTTGACAGAATAAAATGAGACAACACCTACTATCATGACGCCTGGAGAAGCAGCATGGCTTTAATAATAAATAATAATGGCATTTATTAAGTGCTTACTATGTGCAAAGCACTGTTCAAAGCGCTGGGGAGGTTACAAGGTGATCAGGCTGTCCCTCGGGGGGCTCACAGTCTTAATCCCCATTTTTACAGGTGAGGTAACTGAGGCCCAGAGAAGTGAAGTGACTTGCCCAAAGTCACACAGCTGACAATTGGTGGAGCCGGGATTTGAACCCATGACCTCTGACTCCAAAGCCCGTGCTCATTCCACTGAGCCATGCTTTAGTGGATAGAACACCTGCCTGGGAGTCAGAAGGACTTCGTTTCATTCATTCTTTCATTCATTCATTTGTATTCATTGAGTGCTTACTGTTTGCAGAGCACTCTAATGCTGGCTCTGCCACTTGTCTGCTGTGTGACCTTGGGTAAGTCACTTCACTTTTCTGTACCCTAGTTCTCTCATCTGGGAAATGGGGATTAAGACAGTAAGCCCGATGTGGGACAGGGACTGTGTCCAACCCGAGTACCTTGTATCTACCCCAGCGCTTAGTACGGTCTCTGGCAAATAGTGAGTGCTTATCAAATTCTTATATATTATATTAATAATAATAATTGTGGTATTTATTGAGCGCTTACTATGTGCCAAGCTCTGTATGAGTGCTGGGGTGGATACAAGTAAATCGAGCTGGACACAGTCCCTGTCCCATGTGGAGCTCACAGTCTCAATCACCATTTTAGAGATGAGGTAACAAGCACAGAGAAGTGAAGCGACTTGCCCAAGGTTGCACAGCAGACATGTGGGGGAGCCAGGATTAGAACCCATGACCTTCTAACCCCCAGGCCAGTGCTCTATGCAGTATGCCCTGCTACTTCTCAGAATTTTCACTATTATATATAGTATAGTATTATATACATATATACATATATATATATATATATTATACCACAATTATTATTGTAAGAAGTTCTACTATTGCTACTACTACTACTATTCTCCTCATTCATTCATTCATTCATTTGTATTTATTGGGCACCTACTGTATGAAGAGCACTGTACTAAGCACTTGGGAAAGTGCAATACAACCATAAATGGACACATTCCCTGCCCAAAATAATAATAATAATAATAATGGCATTTATTAAGTGCTTACTACGCACAAAGCACTGTTCTAAGCGAAGGGGAGGTTACAAGGTGATGAGGTTGTCCCACAGGGGGCTCACAGTCTTAATCCCCATTTTACAGATAATCAATCAATCAATCAATCATATTTATTGAGCGCTTACTATGTGCAGAGCACTGTACTAAGCGCTTGGGAAGTACAAATTGGCAACATATAGAGACAGTCCCTACCCAACATTGGGCTCACAGTCTAAAAGGGGGAGACAGAGAAAAAAAAAACAAAACCAAACATACTAACAAAATAAAATAAATAGAATAGATATGTACAAGTAAAATAAATAAATAAATAGAGTAATAAATATGTACAAACATATATACATATATACAGGCGCTGTGGGGAAGGGAAGGAGGTAAGATGGGGGGGATAAGATAAGGTAACTGAGGCCCAGAGAAGTTAAGTGACTTGCCCAAAGTTACACAGCTGACAATTGGCAGAGCCAGGATTTGAACCCTTGACTTCTGACTCCAAAGCCCAAGCTCTTTCCACTGAGCCATGCTGCTTCTCCAAAATAATAATAATTATAATAATTATAATAATAATGCTGGCATTTGTTAAGCACTTACTATGTACAAAGCACTGTTCTAAACGCTGGGGAGGTTACAAGGGGATGAGGTTGTCCCACAGGGGGCTCACAGTCTTAATCCCCATTTTACAGATGAGGTAACTGAGGCCCAGAGAAGTTAAGTGACTTGCCCAAAGTCACACAGCTGACAATTGGCAGAGCCAGGATTTGAACCCTTGACTTCTGACTCCAAAGCCCGGGCTCTTTCCACTGAGCCACGCTGTTTCTCCAAAATGAGCTTACAGTCTAGCAGGGACTCTCCTTTTCTTCCTGGCAGAGGCTATATGCCTCCTTCCCATTCTGTCTCTCCCTGCTAGGCTCTCTGCCCTCAGAGCCTAGTCTACACTGGACCTGGAAGGGATGAGTGGGCACGCTGTTGGTGGGCTGGGTGACCAACTGGATGTCCAATGCTGGACATATGTATTATTCTATTCATTTTATTAATGATGTGTATACGTCTATAATTCTATTTATCTATTTTGATGCTATTGATGCCTGTCTGCTTGTTTTTATTTGTTTGTCTCCCCCTTCTAGACTGTGAGCCCATTGTTGCACCCGGACCGTCTCTACCTGCTGCTGAATTGTATCTTCCTGAATTGTATATAGAGAAGCAGCGTGGCTCAGTGGAGAGAGCACGGGCTTTGGAGTCAGAGGTCATGGGTTCAAATCCCGGCTCTGCACACTGTCAGCTGTGTGACGTTGGGCAAGCCACTTAACTTCTCTGTGCCTCAGTTACCTCATCTGTAAAATGGGGATGAAAACTGTGAGCCCCCCATGGGACAACCTGATCACCTGGTAACCTCCCCAGTGCTTAGAACAGTGCTTTGCACATAGTAAGTGCTTAATAAATGCCATTATTGTTATTATTATTATTATCTTCCGAGCGCTTAGTACCGTGTTCTGCACACAGTAAGTGTCGAGTAAATACAATTGAATGAATGAATGAATGAATGTCCTGGGCTTGCTGATGGGATGGGTCAAAGTCACAAGTCCACGCACCCACTGCGCCTGCCTCCATCCACCCTTTCATTCATTCATTCAGTCGGATTTATCATATTTATTTCCCTTCCATCCGAATGTAAGGGAACGCCCTCCCCCTCACATCTGACAGACAATGACTCTCCCCCACTTCAAAGCCTTCCTGAAGGCCCATCTCCTCCAAGAGGCCTTCCCTGACTAAGCTCCACCTTTCCTCATGTCCCACTCCCTTCTGCGTCGCCCTGACATGTTCCCTTGGCTCTTTCCCCCTCCCAGCCCCACAGCACTTCAGTAGATATCCGTCATTTTATTTATTTGTATTCATGTCTGTCTCCCCCCTTCTAGATTGTAAGCTCCTTGTGGGCAAGGAATGTGTCTGTTTATTGATGGATTGTACTCCTAGCTGCTTAATACAGTGTACTGCACGCAATAAGCACTCAATAAATACAATTGAATTAATGAATGAAAGATGCCCTAGGATGGTGTGTAGTGGGGTTGGCGGGAGGGAGTTAAAGAGTAGAGACCATGCGGCCTGCATCATCTCCTTCCATGTAGGACTCTGTGCTTCACCCTGAGGCCACAGTACCTTGTCTGAGGGCCCGTGGTGTATGAATTCCCAGCAAAGTATCAGGCCTTGAACCTATGAAAGAGAGGCAGTGGAAGAAAATCAGGCAGAAGGCCAAATTAGCCCCTAAACACTCTGCCTTCCTTGCCGTTCCCTGGCAGCTGCGAGGGTGGGGGCAAATCTGGGCAGGGGGACAGGTGATCCAGAGTCCCCTGCTCAAGCCCCTGAAAGCGAGGAGCTAATCCCAGCTCCTCCACTGGTCTGCTGTGTGACCTTGGATAGTCACTTCACCTCTCTGAGCCTCAGTTCCCTCCTCTGACAAATGGGGATTGACACTGTGAGCCATGTGGGACAGAGACTGTGTCCAACTTTCATTCATTCCATCGTATTTATTGAGCGCTTACTGTGTGCAGAGCACTGTACTAAGCGCTTGGGAAGTACAAGTTGGCAACATACAGAGACGGTCCCTACCCAACAGTGGGCTCACAGTCTAGAAGTCCAACCCAATTAACTTGTATCTACTCCAGTGCAGGTTCCTGGCACATAGTAAGCGCTTAACAGAAACAAATAAAAAAAATAATTTTTTAAAAAAGGAGGAGCTGAGAGCAGGGGGGAGCAGGTATGGCAGGAAGCAGCATCGTATAGTGGCTAGAGCACAGGCCTGAAAGTCAGAAGGCCATGGATTCTTATCCAGGCTTCCCCACACGTCTGCTCTGTGATCTTGGGTAGGTCACTTCACTTCTCTGGGCCTCAGTTCCCTCATCTGTAAAATGGAGATGAAGACTGGGAGCCCCATAGGGGACAGCGACTGCATCCAACCCGATTCACTTGTATCTATTGTACAGTCTTTTAGACTGTGAGCCCACTGTTGGGTAGGGACTGTCTTTATATGTTGCCAACTTGTACTTCCCACGCGCTTAGTACAGTGCTCTGCACACAGTAAGCACTCAATAAATACGATCGATGATGATGATGATCTACCCCAGCTCTAAGTACAGTGCCTGGCACATAGCAAGCGCTTAACAAGTACCACAATTATTATCATCACTAGTATTATCGTTACCCCATCCCCGCAGTGCCTGGTGGTTCCCGCCCCAGACCCCCACTGCATTGTGGCACAGGGTGGGGGGCTGTGGGGAAGGGGAGGGGCACTGCAGGGTTGGGGGGGGGCAGGCAGCCCATCAAAGGCGGGCCCGCCACAGAAGAGCTGGAAAACCCGTTCTGCACAGGGGCTCGGGCGGTACCCGTTCTGCCGAAGGCTGGGGCTGGGGCTCGGTCTTTCAGGCCAGCCAGGTTTTTCCGGGGGTTCTGCCCTGCCCTGAGCCCAGCTACCCGCCCCACTTGGCTCCTGGCTCCCCGGAAGCAGCCTTGGGGGTCAGCCAGGATGGCAGGAGCCCTGCTGCGGGAGAGCCAGGCCTGGGCCTTGGGGAGGAACTGGGGGAGGAGGAGGACACGTGGTCCCCCTGTCCTGGGGTGGGGTGGGGTAGGGGGGATGCATGTGAGACAGGGGGAGACAGGACACATACATACACACACTCACACACTCAGTGCTGGGCGAGGCAGGAATACATATATACACCTGTACAACACCTGTATATATGTATATATGTTTGTACATATTTATTACTCCATTTATTTATTTATTTATTTCACTTGTACATATCTATTCTATTTATTTTATTTTGTTAGTATGTTTGGTTTTGTGCTCTGTCTCCCCCTTTTAGACTGTGAGCCCACTGTTGGGTAGGGACTGTCTCTAGATGTTGCCAATTTGTACTTCCCGAGCGCTTAGTACAGTGCTCTGCACACAGTAAGCGCTCAATAAATACGATTGATGAGGAGGAGGAGGAGGATGAGGGGCAGAGGGAGAAGACAATATGGTTCCTACCCGTGGAAAACTGTCAAAATATTTCATTCATTCAATTGTATTTAATGAGCGCTTACTGTGTGCAGCACTCTGTACTAAGCTCTGGGGAAAGTACAATATATTTTGTTTATACCTATAATTCTATGTATCTATTTTGATGCTACTGATGCCTTTCGGCTTGTTTTGTTTTGTTGTCTGTCTCCTTCTAGACTGTGAGCACGTTGTTGGGTAGGGATTAATTCATTCAATCGTATTTATTGAGCGCTTACTGTGTGCAGAGCATGGTACTAAGAGCTTGGGAAGCACAAGTTAGCAACATATAGAGACGGTCCCTACCCAACAGCGGGCTCACATTGCCTCTATCTGTTGCCAAATTGTACTTTCCGAGCACTTAGTACAGTGCTCTGCACACAGTAAGTGCTCAATAAATACGATTGAATGAATGAATACAATATAACAGTAAACAGACATATTCTCTGAAGAGGAAGATACCCAGTAATATGTACTTGTGCATATCTGTAATTTATTTATTTATGTTATTTATTTCTATTGATGTCTACCTCCCCCACTGGACTGTAAGTTCACTGTGGTCAGGGACTGTGTCAGTTTATTGTTCTGTTGTACTCTCCCAAGCGCTTAGTACAGTGTTTTGCACAGTCAGTGCCCCAAAAATGTGATTGAATGAAAGAATGAATGAATGAATATGAAGAATGGAGAGAAGGCACATATCCGGTTTACATACAAATGCCCAGGGGTGGCTTAGAGGGATCAGAATGAACCAAGTCATGGGGAGTCAATCTGGGAAGGCTTCTGGGAAGAGGTAGGCATTCAGTAGTGCTTAGAAATGATGGGTGGGAATCCAGTTAGGGAAGAGGAAACAGCTCAGAGATGGGAGAATCACCATTCAGTGCTTGGCTTGGCTGAACAGAGAGAATAGGCTGGGGTTAATGGGAGGTAGCATCCACCCCAGCGCTTAGTACAGTACCTGGCACATGGTAAGCACTTAACAAATACCACAATTATTATTATTAGAAGTAGGGAGGGTGGGAGCAGGGAAATAGGAGGAGAGAAGGAGAGAAAGTGGAGGGGCCTTAATAAATGTCGTAGTTTTTAAGCGCTTACTATGTGCTACCCAGTCTCTGTCCTACCTGGACCTCACAGCCTGATTCATTCATTCATTAATTCAATCATATTTATTGAGCGCTTACTGTGTACAGAGCGTTGTACTAAGCACTTGGAAAGTACAACTGGGCAACAGATAGAGACAATCCCTACCCAACATCGGGCTCACAGTCTAGAAATGGGGAGACAGACAACAAAACAAAACAAGTAGACAGGCATCAGAACAGGAATCTAATCCTAATTTTACAGATGTGGAAACTGAGGTCCAGCAAAGTTGCAGGACTTATCCAGGTCACGTGGCAGGCAAGTGGCGGAGCTGAAATTTGAACCCAGGTCTCTGGACTCCCAGTCCCATGCTCTTTCCAATGGGCCAAGTTACCTTGAATGCAGGAGGCCGGGTTCAGTGACCTGAAGGACTAATTCATTTATTTATATTAATGTCTGTCTCCGCCTCCTCTAGACTGTAAGCTCATCATGGACTGAGAACTTGTCTACCAACTCTGCTCTAGTGTACTCCCAACTGCTTAGTACAATTAGAGACGCAGCATGGCCTAGTGGAAAGAGCACGGCCTTGGCAGTCAGAGGATGTGGGTTCTAATCCCGGTTCCACTACATGTCTGCTGTGTGACCTTGGGCAAGTCACTTCACTTCTCTGTGCCTCACTTACCTCATCCGTAAAATGGGGATTAAGACTGTGAGCCCCACGTGGGACAACCTGATTACCTTGTATCTATCCCGGAGCTTAGGACAGTGCTTGGCACAGAGTAAGCGCTTAACAAATACCATTATTATTATTATTATTATTATTATTATTATTACAGTGCTGTGCATAGAATAAATGTTCAATAAACATGATTGATTGATGGATTAAGGGTGAATTTTACCTGTCGGGATTCGTCGCTTGGTTCTTGGAAACAGAGTGAGAGAGATTGGCTGTGGAAGGAAGCCAGAGAAGGGCCAGACTTGTTAGGTGAAGCCCTCATTCATTCATTCATTCATTCATTCATTCGTTCATTCATTCATTCATTCATTCAATTTACTGAGCACTTACTGTGTGCAGAGCACTGTACTAAGTGCTTGGGAGAGTACATTATGAAAATAACAGCCACATTCCCTGCCCACAACCACCTTAGAGTTAGAGAAGCTTACCCATCCAGATCACTAGATTCTAGAGCACTCATTCATTCATTCAGTTGTATTTACTGAGTGCTTACTGTGTGCAGAGCAGAGTCTCAGCCTGCTGCAGAGGAGCCTGGTGGTGCTTGGTCACAGTTGAAAAGTGGTCTCAATCAGTGGTATTTATTGAGCACTTACAGTATGCCGAGCACTGTGTTAAACAGTTGGGAAAATGCAGTACAATAGAGTTGGTAGACACAATTCCTATCCTCAAGCAGCTGATGATCTAGGAGGGAGTCGGGCTGTTGAAAGAAATTACAGGTGGGGGAAATGAGAGAGAATAAGTGGCTTGACAAGGTGTCAGTAAGGTGTAAATAAGTGGCTTGACTTGACACCTGTCCACATGTTTTGTTTTGTTGTCTGTCTCCCCCTTCTAGACTGTGAGCCCGTTGTTGGGTAGGGACCGTCTCTATATGTTGCCAACTTGTACTTCCCAAGCGCTTAGTACAGTGCTCTGCACAAAGTAAGCACTCAATAAATACGACTGAATGAATGAATAAGGATTTGTGTCTAAGTTCTGTGGGGCTGAGAGTGGAGTAAATATCCAGTACTTTCCAGGTACCAGTCCAAGCATATAGTGGACCCAGAAGAGAGTGTAGGTAGAGGAAATGAAGTCTCAGGTGAGGAAGGCCTCTTGGAGGAGCTGTGATTTTAGGAGGACTTTGACAGTGGGGAGACTATGGGATATGAAGCAGTGTGGTTCAGGGGAAAGAGCACGGGCTTTGGAGTCAGAGGTCATGGGTTCAAATCCTGACTCTGCCACTTGTCAGCTGTGTGACTTTGGGCAAGTCACTTAACTTCTCTGAGCCTCAGTTACCTCATCTGTAAAATGGGGATTAAGTCTGTGAGCCCCCCATGGGACAACTTGATCACCTTGTATCACCCCCAGCACTTAGAACAGTGCTTTGCACTTCACAAATACCATCATTATTATTATTATATGAAGGGGGAGAGAGTTCTGGGCCCAAGGGACGACATGAACAAGGTGGGTTGGTGGTGAGACGGGTAAGATCGAGGAACAGGAAATGGAGTTCTGGGCCCTGAACCCTGGATGGGGCTGGGGTCCCTTCTGCAAATTCCCCATCGGTAGGAGAACGAGGGACTTCGGTGAGGTAACGGAAGGAGGAAACTGAGGAGCCGATAGAGGAGGAAAATGTAATAATAACAATAATTGTTGTACTATTTGTTAAGCAATAAAAATAACTGTGTTATTTGTTAAGCACTTACTATGTGCCAGGCACTGTGCAAAGCGCTGGGGTAGATACAAGCAAATCGTGTTGAACACAGTCCCTGTCCCACATGGGACTCCCAGTCTTAATTCCCACTGTACAGGTGAGATAACTGAAGCACAGATAAGTGAAGTGACTCGTCCAAGGTCACATAGCAGACAAGTGGCAGAGCTGGGTTTAGAACCCCGGGAATCTGATTCCCAGGCCTGTGCTCTAACCACTAAACATGCTGCTTCTCCTGTGCAAGGTGCCACACACTATGCTAAGTGCTCAGTAGGCACAAGACAATAAGGTGGGACGTAGTCCCTGTCCCATCTGGAGCTCACAGTTTAAGTAGAAAGCTGCAAAAGAATATATTTATTCATTCATTCATTCAATCATAGTTGTTGAGTACTGTTTCTCCATTGAAGAGCCTGAATGGATGAATAATACATGCAAATCAATGCAAGAGATTTGGTAGTAAGACACAGCTGAGTTTCAAATCAATCAATCAGTGCTGAGTGCAGAGCTTTGTACTAAGCGCCCGGGGGAGTGTACAACAGAGTTGGTAGACACGTTCCCTGTACAAAATAAAGCGCCAGGCCTTGAGGAGGAGACAGACATTGAAATAAATAAATACTTGACAGATATGTCCATAAATGCTGTGGGGCTGAGGGTGGGGCAAATATCAAGTGCTTATATGGGACAGACCCAAGTGCAAAGGAGAGGGACTAGTACAGTAGGACAGTGCTAAATGTTTAGTGCAGTGTTTTGCACACAGTAAGCCCTCGATAACTGTGACTATTCTATTTATTTTCTTTTGTTAATATGTTTTGTTTTGTTGTCTGTCTCCCCCTTCTAGACTGTGAGCCCGTTGTTCGGTAGGGACCGTCTCTATATGTTGCCAACTTGTACTTCCCAAGCACTTAGTACAATGCTCTGCACACAGTAAGCGCTCAATAAATACGATTGAATTAATGAATTAATGAATTAATAAATGACAGAATGAATGAGAGGGAGTAGGGGAAATGAGGGTTTAGTCAGGGAAGGCCTCTTTCATTCATTCATTCAATCGTATTTATTGAGCGCTTACTGTGTACAAAGCACTGTACTAAGCACTTGGGAGAGTACAATATAATAATGAATAGACACATTCCTGCCCACAAGGAGCTCACAGTCTAGAGGGGGAGAGGGAGGAGATGTCTAGATGTCTACATTTCACCTGTCTCCATGTTTTGTTTTGTCGCCTGTCTCCCCCTTCTAGACTGTTAGCCCATTGTTGAGCAGGGACCATCTCTATATGTTACTGACTTGTACTTCCCAAGTGCTTAGTACAGTGCTCTGCACACAGTAAGCGCTCAATAAATATGAATGAATGAATGAGGAGATGCGATTTTAGAAGGCTTTGAAGTGGGGAGGGGGTAGTATGTGGGATAAAAAGGAGGAAGGAGTTCCAGGTCAGTGGGAGGAAGTGGGCAAGGGGTCAGCAGTGAGAGAGACGAGATCGAGGTACAGTTGGCTTTAGGGGAGCGGAGTGTGAGGGCTGGGTTGCAGGAGGAAATCAGCAAGGTAAGGTAGACGGGGGCAAGGTGACTGACTGCTTTATTGCCAATGATAAGAAGTTTCTGTTTGATCCAGATGTGGGTGGGTAACCTTTGGAAGTTCTTGAGAAGTGGAGAAAGGTGGGCTGAACTTTTTTAGAAAACTGATCCAGGCAGCAGCGTGAAGTATGGACTGGAGTGGGGAGTACAGGAGGCAGGGAGGTCAGAGAGGAGGTTGAAGCTTTATTCTCATCAAACCTTCCAGCTTGGAGGAGTTTATGCCACTCAGGCATTTAGTTTTACTTTTTCTGCCCTAAGGAGTTGGGCCCTAAAATATGCACACATATGCTTACCGCTCTGAGATGCGTACGCACATGCTCATTGCACTGAAATGGGTACGCAGAAGCAGCATGGCTCAGTGGAAAGAGTCCGGGCTTTGGAGTCAGAGGTCGTGGGTTCAAATCCTGGCTCCACCACTTGTCAGCTGTGTGACTCTGGGCAAGTCACTTCACTTCTCTGTGCCTCAGTTCCCTCAACTGTAAAATGAGGATTAAGACTGTGAGGCCCCTGTGGGACAACCTGATCACCTTGTAACCTCCCCAGCGCTTAGAACAGTGCTTTGCACATAGTAAGCGCTTAACAAATGCCATTATTATTATTATTATTATGCACATGCTCATTGCCCCGGATTGTATATGCACCAGCCTCATTCCTTTCCTAGGGTTCTCCTCTTGGTAACCCCCAGATCTCAGGACCCCCCACCTCAAGAGATCCTGAGCCTTGGTTCCTGCCTGGCTTCCAGAGAGGCGGGTGCCCCTTCCCACCCCCACATCCAAACAGCCCTAAGATGGTCATGGGTTCTGCCAAGATGCCTACATCCTGTCAGAAGCCTCTCCCTCCTCCCAGCATGATCCCAGAAAAACAGAGCTGGTAGGATTGGAATCCAGAATGTCCAGGGAGCCATCAGAGAAGCAGCATGGTATAGTGAATAGAGCATGAACCTGGGCGTCAGAAGGTCATGGGTTCTAATTCCAGCTTTGCCACTTGTCTGCTGTGTGACGTCGGACAAGTCTCTTCACTTCTCTGGGCTTCAGTTCCCCCTTCTGTAAAATGGGGATCGAGACTGTGAGCCCCACCTGGGACAGGGACTATGTCCAACCTGATTTGCTTGTATCCACCGCAGAGCTTAGTACAGTGCCGGGCACAAAGTAAGTGCTTAACAAATGCCATAATCATTATTATTATCAGAGGATCCCCAACTGCTCTGGCCAATACAGCTGGCAAACGGAGGGTCAGCCATCTTTGGCAGTTGTGGACCCGAGGGATGATGTCAGTAGTACTCATTCTCCCTGCCAGCCCAAGCCCAGTGCTCTTGCAGCGAAGGGGAGCTGCCCAAAGGCCACCACTCCTACTTCCATCTGCCCTCCCTCCATCCCCAGCCCCCCGCCACCCCCCCTCCCTCCCTCTCTGCCCTACGTTGCCCTGCTTCCCACCTCCCTTCCATCCTGCCTCCCTTCCTGCCCTTCTCCTTGTCCTGATCCCTGCATTCCTGTCTGCCCCGCTCCCTGCCCCATTCCCTTCCTCCCTCTCTGCCCCACTCCTTGCCTCCCTTTCTGGCCTACCTTGCCCCAGTTCCTGCCTCCCTCTCTGGCTTAACTTGCCCCACTTCCTGCCTCCCTCTCTGACCTACCTTCCCCCACTCCTTTCCTTCCTTCCTGCCCCGCTCCCTGCCTGCCCTTTTCTCTGCCCCACTTCCCTGACTCCCTTCCTACTCTGCTACCTGCCTTGATCCTTCCTTCCCCATCTGCCCCACTCCCTTCGTGCCCTTTTCTCTACCCCATTCCCCACCTCCCTCCCTACCTGCCCTTTTCTTTGCCCCATTCCCTCCTCCTTTCTCACCCCGCTCCCTGCCCCTCTCCTTTTCCTACCCTTTTCACTACCCCACTCACTCCCTGCCCCTCTCCCTTCCCTGGGCAGGTGTGCTGGCGCCTGGCCCCATGCCCAGCCAGCTTAGCAAGCCTTGCCCCGTCTCTGCCCTGCCCGAGGTCGGAACCAGGCAGCCAGCCTTGGAGAATCCCGGTGGGGAAGTGGGAGGAGAGAGCGAGCCAGGTGGGATCACAGGTCACTCCCTGCCCCCCCTTCCCATCGACCTGGGAAAGATTTAGGAGGAGGAGTGGTTTCCAGAGGCCCTGAATCCGGAATGATGCCTCGAGACTGGGAGGGACTGGGAGAGACTGGGAGGTAGATGGGGGTGGGACTCCACATTCTGGGAAAGGCTGGCAGAGAGAATCATCCTATTGATGGCTGAATCATGGGTACCACCCTAAGGTCATCTGGTCCATCCCCCTGCCTTGGGGTAGATGCACATCTCCCAGGCTTTCATCTAGTCAGAGCCAGGAAGTGCTACTTCGTGTCTATCCCCACTCTCTCTTGCTGTAGTTAGGTCTGGTTCTTCTGGCCTGAGGTGGGAGAAAGGGGGGCTGCCACCCCTCAAGATTGAACATTGGCTGGGCAGCTGGGTGGAGGTGTAATTTCCCTGAGAGGTGGGCCCTTAGTTCTAATAATAATAACAATCATAATAATGATGGAATTCATTAAGCTCTTACTCTATGCCAGGCACTATACTAAGAGATAGGGGAGATACAAGCAAATCTTGTTGGACATAGTCCCTGTCTTACCTGGGGCTCAGAATCTCAATCCCCATTCAATCATTCATTCAATCATTCAGTTGCATTTATTGAGCACTTACTATGTGTAGAGCACTGTACTAATCGCTTGGGAAGTACAAATCGGCAACATATAGAGATGGTCCCTACCCAACAACGGGCTCACAGTTTAGAAGGGGGAGACAAGACAACAAAACAAAAGGAGTAGATAGGTGTCAATACCACCAGAATAAATGTTACAGATGAGGGAACTGAGGCCCAGAGAAGTGAAGTGACTTACTCAAGGTCACACAGCAGACAAGTGGTGGAGCTGGAATTAGAACCCATTGCATTCTGACTTCCAAGCCCGTGCTCTATCCATTATGCCATGCTCTGCCCCGTTCCTCCCCCTACATTGCCCACATCCCCCCTCTTCCTCTCCCAACCACCCCAGTTTGCCCTTGAGTTAATGACCAGTCCAGTTCTGGACAGAAATGACAATGATCCCCATCCTGAGGTTCATCACGGAGAAGCAGTGTGCCTTAGTGGATAGAGCCTGGGCCTGGGAATCAGAAGGACCAAGGTTCTAATCCCAGCTCCGCCCCTTCTCTGCTGTGTGACCTTGGACAAGTCACTTCACTTCTTTGGGCCTCATTTACCTCATCTGGAAAATGGGGATTAAAACTGTGAACCCCATGTGGGACAGGGACTGTGTCTAACCTGATTAACTTGTATCTACCCCAGCGCTTAGAACAGTGCTTGGGAAGTAGTAAGCACTTAACGAGTACCATCGTTATTATTATTATTATCCCTTCCAGCCTCCCGCCTCCATGTGGGGCTGAGCTGGGAAGGAGATTCTCAGGGCCGTGGTGGGGTGGGTGTGGGCTGCCCCGTGGGTGGAGCAGGGGCCAGGGGACATGGGGGGCAGGTGACAGCAGCACATCAAAGGCTCGTGGGTCGGCCTGGCGCCCAGTCCCACTGCGGGGGACAGGGCGCCATGGGGCGGGAGTCGACCGGCCCAACCAGCTCCGACACCCAACCCCACCCGGGCCCCGCCGGAGGGGACCCAGTTCCATAGCAAGCTTGCTCCAGCCTGCCGGGGGCTGGGCTGGGGGGATCGAGCTGCGGGGCCAGGGAGACGAGGGACGGTCAATGTTGCAGAGGGGCAACAGGTCACCTGGTCCATCCCTCCACCTCTGGGGTCAACTGGAGAGGACCCTGGCTGGCAGGGTTGGGGGGAATGGGCTGCAGCATGGGGGCGATGAGGAATGGTCAATACCACTGAGGGTCAACAGGTCATCCCTCCTCCCCCAGGGTCAAGTGGAGGGGACTCTGGTGGACATGAAGTCCTCTGTGGCCTGCCTGGGGCGAGAGGAGGGGGAATGAGCTGCAGGGTGGGAGCGATAAGGTGCGGCCAACAGGTCACCTCGTTCATTCGTCCACTTCTGGGGCCAACTGGAGGAGACCCCAGCTGTCATGGAGGCCACTGCAGCCTGCCAGGGGCTGGTGGCGGAGGGAAATGAGCTGCGGGGTGGGGCAACAAAGGGCAGTCAACACTGCCGAGGTCTAACAGGTCACCTTGTCCATCCCTCCGCCTCCGGGGCCAGCTGGACCCCGGCCAACATGGAGGCTGCTCCAATCTGCTGAGGGCTTGATGTGGGAGGAAATGAGCTGCAGAGCGGGGGCAACGAGGAGTGGTCAATGCCGCTGAGGGCCAACAGGTCACCTTGTCCATCCCTCTGCCTCCGGGCCCAGCGACCCAGTCCGGAAGTTCATCTCGTCATTCACCCACAGTCCTCTGGTGCTGTCCCCCAAAGCCCAGGGAACTTCCCAACTAGGCCCCATTCCCTACCTTGGCAAAAATATTCCAGAGTCATTGGTGCCGGCGGGTCTGGGGCCCGCACAGCTCCCCTGGCTCAGGCGTTTCCTCCCAATCATCTTGACGTCTTTCCGCTCTGAAGCAGTACGGTCTAGCCCGGGCCTGGGGGTCAGAAGAACCTGGGTTCTAATCCCGGTTCTTCCATTTGTCTGCTGGATGACCCTGAACAAGTCATGTCATTTCTCTGGTCCTCAGTAACCTCATTTGCAAAATGGGGATTAAGACTTTGAGCCCCAAGGGGGACTTGAACTGTGCCCAACATGATTATCTTGTACCTACCCCAGTGGTTAGTACAGTGCCTGGCACATAATAAGCGCTTAACAGGTGCCATTAAAATAATAATAATGATAATAATAAAACTGTGTTGATCTCACTGCCAAGGAAAGCACAGAACGTTCATCCTGGCCAGACCCCGGCCACAGGAGTTCATTCATTCATTCATTCATTCATTCATTCATTGAATTTACTGTATGCGGAGCACTATACTAAGTGCACAGGAGAGTACAGTAAAACAATAAACAAGACATCTTCCCTGCCTACAACGAGCTTACGGTCTAGAGGAGGAGACAGACATTAGGAGATATGGAAATAAAGGTCTTGTTGACTTTACCCAACACCCTCCCTGTCCACCAGCAACACACCCAACCCCACAACTGGCCTCTCCCACCCCACCATGGCCCTGAGAATCTCCTTCCCAGCTCAGCCCCACATGGAGGCGGGAGGCTGGAAGGGATAATAATAATAATAGGAATAATAGGAATAATAGGAATGGCCCCCATTCCTAGCAAACATACATACTCACCCTCATAGGAACACACACACACACACACACACACACACACACACACACACACACTTGCATTCAGTCCATCCCCCTTCATACACTCACAGGACCTCCCCCCACAACATAGGGTGGGCCCAGAGCTGAGTGGAGGAGCTGACACAGGGGCACGCATTTTTGCCTCTGAGAGAATTATATCTGGGTTTCCTGTAGCCAACTCGGTCCCCAGTTAAGGGCAAGTGAACCCCAGATCTCTCGGTCTGAGAAGCCCCTTGCCTACCTCAGGGATCCTGGCAGCTTTATGTCGGATGGCACCCTGCATCACCTGGTTCCTTCCATCCCCATCACTCAAACTTCACATTGGTACCAGCCCTTCCCCTGTTTTCCACCCACTCAGGAGGTGCCACATTGGCATCACCTTCTCCCTGCCTACTCCCCTGCAAGCTTGGGGCCAATCCCTGGCACTTGTGCCATCCCCGTGTCCCACTTCTCCTTTGATATCCCAATGCCCCCTTTTCCAGCCTTCCAGGTCCCCACTCAATCCCCTATTCCTGTTTCTGTAATGCCTGTCCCTGCCCCACCTACTGCTAGAACACAGAGTCCCCACCCCTGGCCTGGGCACTTCCAGGCCACCAGCTTATTCATGCATTCATTCATTCAATCATATTTATTGCACTCTTATTGAGTGCAGAGAACTGTACTAAGCACTTGCAAAGTACAATTCAGCAATAAAGAGAGACAATCCCTGCCCACACTGGGCTTACAGTCTAGAAGGGGGGGAGACAGACATTAAAACAAGTTAACAGGTATCAATATAAACAAATAGAATTATAGATTGGCTCAGTGGAAAGAGCACAGGCTATGGAGTCAGAGTTCATGGGTTCAAACCCCGGCTCCGCCAATTGTCAGTTGTGTGACTTTGGGCAAGTCACTTCACTTCTCTGTGCCTCAGTTACCTCATCTGTAAAATGGGGATTGAGACTGTGAGCCCCACATGGGACAACCTGATCACCTTATAACCTCCCCAGCGCTTAGAACAGTGCTTTGCACATAGTAAGCACTTAATAAATGGCATTAAAAAAAAATCCTGACTCCTCCAATCACCACCTGTGTGACTCTGGGCAAGTCACTTAACTTCTCTGGGCCTCAGTTAGCTCATCTGTAAAATGAGGATTAAGACTGTGAGCCCCCCATGGGACAACCTGATCACCTTGTAACCTCCCCAGAGCTTAGAATAGTGCTTTGCACATAGTAAGCGCTTAATAAATGCTATCATTATTATTATTATTATTATTATTATTACTATATCTATACAAACAAGTAAACAGGCATCAATATAAATAAATAGAATTACAGATATGTACATATATATATAAGTGCTGTGGGGTGGGGAGGGGTGGGTAGAGTAGAGGGAGCAAATCTGGGTGATGCAGAGGGGAGAGGGAGCTGAGGAAAAGGGGGCTTAGTCTGGAAAGGCCTCTTGAAGGAGGTGAGCCTTCAGTAGGGCTTTGAAGGGGGCCCTCCTCCCATCTGGAGAGAGCGGAGTCAGGATCACAGGCGGGACAGAGATGGAGGCAGAGACAGAGACAAAGGAAGCTGGAGATGAGACAGAGAAAACAGAAAGGTGAAACGGAGACAGAGATGAAGATGAGAAAGAGACAAATGGAGTCAGAGACAAATGGAGACAAAGTGGAGATGAGAGACAGACAACAGAGAGAGATTAGAGTCAAATGGAGCCAGATGAGACAAAGATCAGAGATGAAACAAAAAGAGACCCAGTGGAGATAATCTCTTTTTTCCCCATCTTATTTCCCTTGCTATTGTGCCAGCCCTGTACTGAGTTCTTACCCCCTAACAGCATGGCCTAGTGAATAGAGTCTGGGCCTTGGAGTCAGAAAGACCTGGGTTCTAATCCTGGCTCTGCTACTTGCCTTCTGTGTGGATTTGGGCAAATCACTTCACTTTTCTGTGTCTCGGTGACCTCATCTGTAAAATGGGGATTAAGACTGTGAGCCTCACTGTGTCAACCCGATTTACTTGTATCCACCCCAGCACTTAGTACAGTGCCTGGAACATAGTAAGTGCTTAACAAATACTACAATAATTATTATTATTACTATTAGTATTATCATTTTTACTTAGGTACTCCCTTCCCCCGCCACACACAGCACCGATACTTGGATTCTTTATTCACTTGCTTCCTCTATCTATACGCTACTGATGCCTGTTTACTTGTTTCGATGTCTGTGTCCCTCCTTCTAGACTGTGAGCCCATTGTGGGCAGGGATTGTCTCTGTTGCTGAATTGTACTTCCCAAGTGCTTAGTACAGTACTCTGCACACAGTAAGTGCTCAATAAATACGATTGAATTGAATTTTGTTGTCTATCTCCCCAATTAGACTAAGCTTCCTGAAGGCAGGGGCCATGTCTACTCTCTACTGCGCTCTCCCGAGTGCTTAGTGCAGTGACAGCACACGGTTAGTGCTCAGTAGATACCACTGACTGATTGATGGATTGTTCGATTAGACAGAAACTCAGCTAGGCAGAGCTGGAGGTGAGGTGACAGGGCTCGAGATGAGTCAGAGAGACAGGCACAGACAGAGACAGTAACAGAGAGAGACAGATGGAGAGACAGAAAGACAGGCACGTGATGCAGTGTGATGTAATAGGAACAGCACGGTCCTGAAAGCCAGAGGACCTGGGTTCTAATCCCAGCTCTACCAATTTCCCGCTGTATGTGACCTATGGCAAATCACTTAACTGTCCTCTGTTGCCTCAGTTTCCTCATCTGTAAAATGGGGATTCAATCCCCATTCTCCCTCCTACTTAGAAGTGAGCTTCATGTGGGACAGGGTCTGTACCTAACCTAATTAACTTTAATTTCCCCCAGAGCTTAGAACAGTACTTGAAACATAGTAAGTGCAATAATAATAATAATAACAGGTCGGACTGTCAGAGTCAGTCAGTCAATCATATTTATTGAGTGCTTACTGTGTGCAGAGCACTGCACTAAGCACTTGGGAGAACAGTGCTTGGCACATAGTAAGCGCTTAACAAATACCATTATTATTATTATTATTACAATATAGCAATAGAACAGACACATTCCTTGCCCACAACGAGTTTACAGTTTAGAGGGGGAGACAAACATTAATATAAATGTGAATATAAATATTAATAGAGACAGCCTGGGCCGGAGATGGGGCTGGGGGCTGGGGCTGGGGGCTGCTCCTCATTGTCCTCTCCCAGGTGGGAGCCAGAGACCCCCATCTGCCTCCCAAGTTTCCCCCAGCCGTGGTTCGAGCCCAGCCGGAGCCCCCTCACTCCTTGCCCGCCACCCCCCCTGCAGTGGCATCATGAATGCAGACTGCCCCCCTCCCCAGGCATCGAGGGCTGAGGGCCGAGAGTGGGAGGGGAGAAGGGGCATGACCTTCTGGCACTCAATAATAATAATAATATTCCTGTTCCTTTGGTATTTGTTAAGCGCTTACTATATGCCGGGCACTGAACTAAGTGCTGCAGTAGATGCAGTGTAGGAAGATCGGACACAGTCCCCTACTAATCTCCTGGCAGGATTAGAACCCAGGTCCTTCTGACTCCTACGTCGGTACTCTATCCATACTGCCTCTCAGTTCAGTGTGGAAAGACATCGAGCCATAGGGGAGAAAACTGAGGCACAGAGATGTTAAGTGATTTATTAAGTTAAGCTGCATGGCATGGTGGATAGAGCCTGGGCTTGGGAGTCAGAAGGTCCTGGGTTCGAATCCAGGTTCTGCCACTTGTCTGCTGTGTGACCTCGGGCAAGTCACTTCACTTCTCTGGGCTTGAGTGACCTCAGCTGTAAAATGGGGATTGAGACTGTGAGCCCCATGTGGGACAAGAACTGGGTCTAACCGGATTTGCTAGTATCCATCCCAGCACTTTACTACAGTGCCTGGCATATAGTAAACACTTAAAAAATGCCATAATCATTATTATTATTATTATTATCATTGCCCAAACATTAGAACTCAGGTCCTCTGACTCCCAAATCTACGCTCTTTCTTCTAGGCACCCTGCTTCTCATATTCCAGTCCCCCATGTTCTGACCTCCTCTATCTACCTCACCACTGACCCCCTTTCTGCGTCCCCTTCCTGGCCTGAAACTCCCTCAATCAATCAGTAGTATTTAGTGAGCACTTACTGTCTGCAGAGCATTGTAATAATAATAATAATTATAATGATGGCATTTATTAAGCACTTACTATGTGCCAAACACTGTTCTAAGTGCTAGGGAGGTTACAAGGTGATCAGATTGCCCCTCGGGGGGCTCACAGTCTTAATCCCCATTTTACAGATGAGGAAACTGAGGCACAGAGAAGTTAAGGGACTTGCCCAAAGTCACACAGCTGACAATTGGTGATGCCAGGATTTGAACCCATGACCACTGACTCCAAAGCCTGTGCTCTTTCCACTGAGCCACGCTGCTTCTACTAATCGCTTGGGAGAGTAGAGTACAAGAATATAACAGAGTTGGTAGACATGTCCCTCTGCAGGCATACAATAGGTGCTCAATAAATACCACAGGCTTGGGAACTGGCTAAAGGAATGGAGTCCAGAGGGGGTGGGGGAGGGTACTGAACACCAAATCACCATTCTTCCCAACTTCAAAACCTTATTAAGGTCATATCTCTTCCAAGAAGCCTTCCCCAATTAAACCTTCGCTCTCCCTTTTGCATCGTTAATGTACTTGGATCTGCGTTCTTTGGGTGTTTGGTATTCATCCCACCCTCAACCCCCCAGCACCTATGTTCATATCTACAAATGATATATTATATTATTATATTATAATTATGTTATTATATTATATTTACAAATGATTATTATATTATATATATTACAGGTGATGTATTATATAATAACATAAGAAAATTATAAATGATTTCTTTATATTAATATCTGTCTCTCCCTCTAGACTGTAACTTCATGTTGGGCAGGGAACTTGTCTACCAGTTCCTTCACACTGTACTCTCCCAAGCGCTTAATACATTACTCTGCACCTGGTAAACGTTCAATAAACGCTATTGATTTATCTTTCAGGACCCAAGCTTTAGGAATTGGAGAAAGGAGCAGAGCATGGAAGGGAGTTAGGGTGGGTTGGGGGGTCGGGGAGCATGGAGTTGGGAGGGGGAGTGCAAGAGCCTGGGGCAGAGGGGAGCCAAGTGGGGGAGTGGGGCAAAGGGGCCTAGAATATGCCCAAGGGTCCTGCCCTCCCTACCTGTTTTTGCTTGGGCACTGGCTCTGACTCACCCCGAGGCTGAGTGCAGCCGAGAGGCCCCAGTGGGAGAGAAGGATAAGGAGGAGGAGGAGGAAAAGGAGGAGGAGGAGAAGGAGGAGAAGAAAGAGGAGGAGGAGAAAGAGGAGGAAGAGAAAGAGGATGAGGAAGAGGAGGGGGAAGAGAATGAGGACGAGGAAGAGGAGGACAAGGAGGCGGACGAGGACGAAGAGGATGAGAAGGAGGAGGACAAGGAGGAAGAGGAGGAGGAGGAGAAGAAAGAGGAGGATGAGGAGAAAGAGGAGGAAGAGAAGGATAAGAAGGAGGCCGAAGAGGAGTAAGAAAATGAAGACGAGGATGAGGAGGACATGGAGGAGGATGAGGATGAAGAGGACGAGGAGGAGGAGAAGGAGGGTAGGGGAAGAGGAGGAGGAGGAAGAGGAGGAGAATGAAAATGAGAAGAAGGAGGACCAGGAGGAGGATGAGGAGAGTGAGGGGGAAGGATAGAGAGGATGGAGGTGAAGGAGGATAGAGAAGAAGGAGGATGGAGGAAGACAGAGGAAGTTGGAGGGAGAGGAAAGGGATCAGTAGCAGCAGGAGCTGGAGGGAGAGGAGGAGAGAAGATGTAGAGACAGCAGGAGGCAGGGAGAGAAGGAGGATATAAGGGATGGAGGAGAAGGAGGAGGAGGAGAAGTAGAAGGAAGGAGAGGAGGAGGAGGAGGAGGAGGGAGAGGAGGAGGAGGAAGATAGAAGAGGATTGAGGAGAAGGAGGAGCAGCAACAGGAGGCGGAGGATCTCCAAGAGGCTCTCTCTGACTAAGCGCCCCCTTTTCTCTTCCCCCAATCCCTTCTGCATCATCCTGACTGGCTCCCTTTGTTCATTCCCCCTCCCAGCCCCACACCACTTATGTCCAGATCTGTCATTTACTGATTTCTATTCATGTTTGTCTCCCCCTCCTCTAGACTGTAAACACGTTGTGGGTAGGAAATGTAACTGTTTATTGTTGGACTGTACTCTCCCAAGCTCTCAGTATAATAGTCTGTACAAAGTAAGCGCTCAGTAAATACAACTGAATGAAATGAAGGAGGAGGGTAGAAGAGGATGGAGGAGGAGGCTGTCTAGGCCTCAGTAAGCGCTCAATAAAAATGACTGAATGAAATGAATGAAGGAGGAGGATGGAAGAGGATGGAGGAGGAGGCTGTCTAGGCCTCAGAAAGCGCTCAGTAAATATGATTGAAATGAAGGGAGGAGGAGGAGGCTAGAAGAGGATGAAGGAGGAGCAACAGGAGAAGGAGGAGGAGGAGGAGGCTGTCTAGGCACCTGACACTGTCAGGGGAAGCAGGACGAGCTACATTCCAGGTGCTGAGGCCACCGGAGTGGGAAAGCCCGAGGGATAGGCCTCTCTCCTCATGCTGCTGCTGCAGGGGCAAGAAGAACAGGTCTGCCTGCCGGCCCCGAGCAACCCAGGGCGGTGGTGGGAACTGCGGGGCCCAGGCTGCTGTGCCCAGGGGGGCGGGGGGGAACCCATCCAACCTACAGACAGAGACAGACACACAAACCCAGCCAGGGCGGGAGCCCCAGGGGTGGGGTCACAGACAGTGGGGTGTGATTGGGGGGAATCCAGGAAGGCTTCCAGGACAAGGCGTCCTTGAGTTTGGAGATTGAAGGTCAGGGGTTCTAATCTCGGCTCCACCACTTGTCTGCTGTGTGATCTTGGACAAGTCACTTCACTTCTCTGGGCCTCAGTTCCCTCATCTGTAAAATGGGGGTTAAAACTGTGATCCCCACATGGGACAACCTAATTACCTTGTATCTACCATATGTGCTTAGAACAGTGCTTGGCACATAATAAGTGCTTAAGAAATACCATCATTATTATTATTATTCATTCCTCTGGGCCTCAGTTTATGTCATCTGTAAAATGGGGATTGAGGCTGTGAGCCCCACATGGGACAGGGACTGCAACCAACCCAATTTGCTTGTATCCACCCCAGCACTTAGAACAGTACCTGGTGCCTAGTAAGCGCTAAAATACCATAGTTATTATCATTATCCACAAATGTATTCATTTATATTATTGTCTGTCTTCCCTTCTAGACTGCAAGCTCACTATGGGCAGGAAATATGTCTGCTATTTTGTTATAGCGTACTCTCCCAAATGCTTAGTACAGTGCTCTGCACCCAGTGAGTGCTCAATCAATATGACTGATTAATTGTGAGGGGAGAAGCAGGATGTGAGCAGGAGAAGGGACAGTTGGCCACCCCCTGGCTCATGCTCATCTCCCAGCTTCAAACTCCCACCCTCACACAACAGACAGACCATGGTTCACCCCACATTCAAATTCTTTCCCAGGAATAAGAAGCTGGGGGCTGAAGACTTCCATGGGAGAAGCCTGTGGGGGCTGGGACTCAGCTGGAGGGAGACTGAGGACCCTGCGAGGCCTGGACGACATACAATTACCATTAATTGAGCTAATGAGGGCTTAGCATGGAGTGAGTTTAATGACCAGCTAACTGAAAGAGACTCAGATTCTCAGTCCATCACTTTCCCACTGCCTCTAGCCACCTCTGCCTCTGCCTCCTCTTTCCCTCCCTGCCCTCTCCTTTGTCCCCTCCCCACCCCATCCTCTCCCCTGGTTTCCCCTCTGTCCCCTCCCCAACCCACCTTCTCCCCAGCCCCTCTCCAGCCCCAGGCAGTGGCTTCATCACCCACCCTCACAGTTTGGCAGCAAGACCCCCAGCTTTCCACCACATCTCCCCACACAGACCCAAGGCACCTCAGAGCTTGGATCTCCAGGTCCCTGGAAGTTGGGGGCACCTTGTTGCGTTGAAGGAATCCCACCAGGAGTGGCTCTTCTCCCCTTCCCCAACCCTACCAGGGTGGGCCAAGCGAGGGGATAGGCCCAGAGGCAGGGGATGAACCCGTTGACCTCTCAACCCCTTCCCTACACCCCCCCTGGCTCCCATTAAAGCAGCAGAACCAGAGGGCACTTCAGGGCCCAGGCCACCTGCTGACTATTGGCTTCTGCCTCAGTTTCCCCGAGAAACCTGAGGGGTTGGGGTAAGAGGGCCTGAGAAAGGGAAGACTCGGGGGAGGGTGTGAGTGCATCCAGGTGGCTTAGTGTGGGAAATTTCCTTTTAGTCCCTCCATGGGAGTTTCATTGGCTCCCAGCCTGATTTTTGCCGCTCTTGTTATTGGCTGGGCTAGGCAAGGGGTTCATTCATTCATTCATTTAATTGTATTTATTGAGGGCTTAGTGGGTGCAGAGCACTGTACTAAGTGCCTGGGTGAGTACTATAATAATATTAATAATAATAATGGCATTTATTAAGCATTTACTATGTGCAAAGCATTGTTCTAAGCACTGGGGAAGTTACAAGGTGATCAGGTTGTCCCACGGGGGGCTCACAGTCTTAATCCCCATTTTACAGATGAGGTAACTGAGGCACAGAGAAGTGAAGTGACTTGCCCAAAGTCACACAGCTGACAATTGGCGGAGCAGGGATTTGAACCCATGACCTCTGGCTCCAAAGCCCATGCTCTTTCCACTGAGCCATGCTGCTTCTCTATATAATATAGCAATAGACACATTCCCTGCCCATAACGAGCTTTACTGATTGGTGGTCCATCCCTGTGAGTCTACGTCTTGCTGAACATGAGTGCTGGGTAGGACCCAGGCTGCCCTCATCCCTCTGACTCTGTCTCCATCCCAGGCTGGGTCTCCATCTCGTGTCTCTGTCCGGGCTTGGCCTGTACTGGTCCCCATCTTCAGCTCTCCAGTTGATGATGATGGTATTTATTAAGCTCTTCCCAGGTGTCAAGCACTGTTCTAAGTGCTGGGGTAGATACAAGCTATTCAGGTTGGACACAGTCGCTGTCCCAACTGGAGCTCACAGTCTAAATCCCCATGTTACAGATGTGGTAACTGAGGTACAGAGAAGTGAAACGACGTGCCCAAGGTCACACAGCAGACAAGTGGGGGAGCCCGGATTAGAACCCAAGTCCTTCTGACTCTGAGGCCCCTGCTCTATCCACTGGGCCATGTTGCTTCTCTTGATTCAACCTCCGTGCTAGACACATAGTAAGCACTTCACAAATACCACTATTATTATAGTGGTTATAGTGTATTATATTACACTATATATTGTTATTATAGTGGTTATAGTGTTATAGTGTACTCTCCCAAGAGTGTGGTACACAATAAGTGCTTAATAAATATGAATGATGGATTGATTAAGATGAGCGTCAGGGTGTCCTCTGGATGGCCAGTTCCCTCTGACCCATGGACCGCACAGGCCAGGACCAGGTCCGAGGGGGCAATACCCCCATCTCAGCCCCCTTCTAAAAATCATAATAATAACAACTGGGGTATTTGTTAAGCACTTACTGTGTTCCAGGCCCTGTTCTAAGCACTGGGGTAGATAAAAGATATTCAGGTTAGACATAGTCCCTCTGCCACCTGGGGCTCACAAGTCTTAATCCCCCCATTTTCCAGATGAGGGAACTGAGGCACAGAGAAGTCAAGTAAGTGCTTAGTACAGTTGCTCCGCACACAAGTGCTCAGTAAATATGATTGAATGAAGTAACTTGGCCATAGGTCACACAGCAGATGAGTGGCGGAGTCAGGTTTAGAACCCAGGTCCTTCTGACGCCTAGGCCTGTGCTCAATCCACTAGGCCACACCGCTTCTCTGCTCAGCCCTGGGGAAGTGAGAAGAGAAGAATCCAATCCAGACCAAAGCAGGGCCTGCCTGACTCTACCCAGACCCCATGGGAATTCAATGCGGGCTAGATGCCGCTCATATGCAAATAATAGAAATAATAATCATATTTGTTAAACACTTACTAAGTATCAAGCACTGTTCTAAGCGCCGGAGTAGATACAAGATGATTGGGTTGGACACAGTCCCTGTCCCACGTAGGGCTCACAGTCTCAATCCCCATTTCACAGATGGGGGAACTCGGGCCCAGAGAGGTGAAGCGACTTGCCCAAGGTCACACAGCAAACAAGTGGCAGAGCTGGGATTAGGACCAGGTCCTCTGACTCCCAGATCCGGGGGTTTTCCAATTAATGCTATTTATTGAGAGCTTATTGTTTGCAAAGCAGTGTACTAAGCGATTGGGAGAGTACAATGCAACAGAATTAGCAGACACTTTCCCTGCCCATAATGACCCAGCACTGTTGCTTCCAATACAATTGCTTGTTTGATTGAGTGCTGTATTTGATGCCTATCACTATGCTAGGATCTACTACGTGCTGGTAGGAAGTACTTTATTCAGATATTTGTTGAAATTCTTACTAAAGGCCAAGCACTGTGCTGAGCTTTGGGTGGATAAGTACAGTCAGATCAGACTCAACCCCTGTGCTACATGGGGCTCTAGACTGTAGCTTGTCATGAGCAGGGACTGTGTCTGTTTATTGTTTGTTATATTGTGCTCTCCCAAGCGCTTAGTACAGTGCTCTAACCCTAACCCCCCATCTTACCTCCTTCCCTTCCCCACAGCACCTGTTTATATGTATATATGTTTGTACATATTTGTTACTCTATTTATTTATTTATTTTACTTGTACATATCCATTCTATTTATTTTATTTTGTTAGTATGTTTGGTTTTGTTCTCTGTCTCCCCCTTTTAGACCGTGAGCCCACTATTGGGTAGGGACTGTCTCTATATGTTGCCAACTTGTACTTCCCAAGCGCTTAGTACAGTGCTCTGCACACAGTAAGCGCTCAATAAATACGATTGATGATGATGATGATGATGGTAAGCGCTCAATAAATATGACTGACTGTCTGACTGACTGGCTCACAGTCTAAGGGGGAGGGAGATCATGTATTGACTCCTCATTTTGCAGAGGAGGAAACTGAGGCCCAGAGAAGTGAAGTGACTTGTCCAAGGTCACACATAAAACAAGTGGCAGAGCCGGTATTAGAACCCAGGTCCTCTGTTTCCCAGGCTCAGCCTCTTTCCCCTAAGCTCTGCCGCTTCTGCACACTCACTGTGTACGCATCATGTGCTCTCTGTGTGCTCACCCTGTGCAGCGCGCTGTGCTAGGTGCTTGGAATCCAGCCCGCCCATGGGGCACATGACGGAACGATGGGATGGAGAGATCAGGGCCCTGCATTTGGGATGACCCCCCACCCACCCAACCCCACCATGTGGGGGTTCAGCCCTGGAACAGGTGCCCTGAAGTGATCAGGAAACACAGATTGGAGGCCTGCCCCACCGTTCAATTAGGAGCTCACCTGCCAGGAGGCAGGGGGCTGGACCCAAAGAGATCCACGGGGCGTGGGGGCCCAGACACCCCCATTCCTTGAGGCAGCCAGCCCCAGCCTCTGGGAGGTGGCTCTTTCTGGGATCCCAACCTCTTGCCCCTCGGCCTCAATTCCTTCCTGGAATGAAGTGGGAATTCATTCATTCATTCATTCATTCAATCGTATTTATTGAGCGCTGAGGGAGGTGGCAATGGAGCCCACTCCCTGGAGCCAGTCAGTCATGCCCTCACACTCACACCTGCCGCATTCAAAGACACTCAGCCTTGCCCAAGCACACACTGCCACACTGACCTCCCCTACACACACACACACACACACACACACACACACACACTTCCAGACAGATACATACTCCTTTGCTAACACAAACGTACTCCCACACGGACCACCCACAGACACATTCTGGCACCCACATGTACACTTCTAGACTGATGCACCCCCCCCATGCTCACACACACACACACATACACACAAACACACAAACACACACTCCCACACTTCCATACTGACCCTCCACCAGGTACACATATCAAGCACACGCACATTCCAACACACACACATTCCAACACACACCCACACACTCCAACACATACACACATTCCAACACACACACTTCCATACTCACACACAGACACACACACACACACACACACACTTCCAGACATGCACACAGACACACATACACTCTTTACCTCACAAAGGCACACATTCCGTAAGTGCTCAATAAATACAATTGAATGAATGAATGAATGAATTCCAAAACACACACATTCCAACACGCACACATACACACAATTCCAGTCTCACACACAGACACAGACACACAGACACAGACACACACACACACACAAACTTTCAGACTGATTCACACAGACACACATACACTCTTTCCTTTACATAGGCACACATTCCAACACACACACATATACACACACTTCCAGACTGATACACACATACACACTTTCCTTCACCTAGACACTGTACACAGTATGCACTCAATAAATATGACTGACTGACTGAGTTTCAAGCCTCCTGAGGGGATGACCCCACTACCTTCCCCAGTCCCATAGAGCACCCAGTCCAACCTGCAACTCTCTCACTGCAGCCCTCAATCATATTTATTGAGCACCTATTTGTGTGTAGAGTACCACACTAAGAGCTTGGGAGAGTTATAATGTAACGAAGCCCAGTGTGGGCAGGGATTGTCTCTCTTTATTGCTGAATGGTACTTCCCAAGCACTTAGTACAGTGCTCTGCACATAGTAAGTGCTTGGAAAATACAATTGAATGAACAGGGTTGGTAGTCAAGTTCCCTGTCCTTGCTCCCTTTATTCATCCCCCCTCCCGTCCCCACAGCACTTATGTCCATAGCTGTAATTCATTTATTTACATTAATATCTGTCTTCCCCACTCTAGATTGAGAGCTCACTGTGAGCGGGGAATGTGCCCGTTTCTTGTTACAGTGTATTCACTGGGAGAGGACGATAGGAGAAGCAACGTGGCTTAGTGGAAAGAGCACGGGCTTTGGAGGCAGAGGTCATGGGTTCAAATCCCAGCTCCGCCAACTGTCAGCTGTGTGACTTTGGGCAAGTCACTTCACTTCTCTGGGCCTCAGTTACCTCATCTATAAAATGGGGATTAAAAACTGTGAGCCCCCGGTAGGACAACCTGCCTTGTAACCTCCCAGCGCTTAGAGTAGTGCTTTGCACATAGCAAGCACTTAACAGATACCATTATTATTATTATTATTATTACACCAATAAACAGACGCATTACCTGCCCAAAACAAGCTTACAGTTGGGGGGGGGGGGGGTGGTATACTCTCCTAAGCGTTTAGTACAGTGCTCTGCACATAGTAAGTGCTCAATAAATATGATTGACCAACTGTCCTGTCAAGTGCATCTCCCTCCGACCTCTCCCTGGAGGAGCTGTGAGCCTCCTAGTCAGCCAGCTTCAGGTACCTCAGCCCCGTTCCCGCTGTCGGGGTAAGAAGAAGGGACTCGGATTGCCTTCCAAGAAATATGGCCCCGTTTGTTGTGTGGCTCCATTTCAGTCTTTGAACATACAGAAAATAGTTTTAATTCCAAATGGCCTTTTTCTTACCTTAAGACAGCTGCTTATAATAAAAAACAGTGGTATTTGTTAAGCGCTTACTATTCTGTACTAAACACTGAGGTAGGTACAAGTTAATCAGGTTGGACCCAGTCCCTGCCCAACATGGGAATCACACTCTTTATCCCCATTTTACAGATGAGGTAACTGAGGCCCAGAGAAGTGAAGTGACTTGCCCAAGCTCACAGAGCAGACAAGTGGCAGAGCTGGGATTAGAACCTTGCCTGTCTCGTCTCTGACCCCTGGCCCACGTCCTGCCTCTGGCCTGGATCGCCTTCCCACATCCAATCCGACAGACAACCACTCTCCCTGACTTCAAAGCCTCCTGAAGGCCCATCTCCTCCAAGAGGCCCTCCTTGCTTAAGCCCCACTTTTCCTCATCTCCCACTCCCTTCTGCATCGCCCTGATTTGCTCCCTTTGCTCTTCCCCCACTTTCCCCCACCCACAACACTTCTGTTCATATCTGTCATTTTATTTATCCCTTTGCTCTTCCCTCCTCCCAACGTATCAGTAATTTCATTTACTTGTATCGATGCCCGCCTCCACTCCATTCATTCATTCATTCCATCGTGTTTATTGAGCACTTACTGTGTGTAGAGCACTGTACTAAGCGCTTGGGAAGTACAAGTTGGCAACATACAAAGACGGTCCCTACCCAACAGCGGGCTCACAGTCTAGAAGTAAGACTCACATTCTAGACCGTGAGCTCAAGGCCCTACTGAGAGCTCACCTCCTCCAGGAGGCCTTCGCAGACTGAGCCCCTTCCTTCCTCTCCCCCTCTCCATCCTCCTCATCTTACCTCCTTCCCTTCCCCACAGCACCGGTATATATGTATATCTGTTTGTACATATTTATTACTCTATTTATTTATTTGACTTGTACATATCTATTCTATTGATTTTATTCTGTTAGTATGTTTGGTGTTGTTCTCTGTCTCCCCCTTTTAGACTGTGAGCCCACTGTTGGGTAGGGACTGTCTCTAGATGTTGCCAACTTGGACTTCCCAAGCGCTTAGTACAGTGCTCTGCGCACAGTAAGCGCTCAATAAATACGACTGACTGATTGGTTGGGCAGGGAATGTCCCTGTTTATTGTTGGCTCCAACTTTCTCGAGCGCTTAGTACAGTCCTCTGCACGCAGTAAGCGCTTAATAAATACAATGGAATGAATGAGTGGAGCTTCTGATCTCCGGGGCCTGTGCTCTATCCACCAAGCAACCCTGCTTCTCTGTTATTTATAGCCAAACCATAGGCCATACATTATCTACACACACACACACACACAGAGGCCATACATTATCTCCACACACACACACACGCACACACACACACACATATTTCTAGATATATATATATATTCATAGATGTAATTATGGGTTTATTTTTGTGGGGGTTCTCTTAGCCCGAGGCAGTAGCCCCTTAAAACCTCCATCCTAATTGGGTCCAGCCCGCGATTTCCTGCACAGCTAATGGAAACCAGTGCGGCTGAAGAGCGTCACCCAGCGGCCCTTGCGGGAAGAGCGAAATCGAGGCCGACTAGAGGGACAGTATTATTATTATTATTATTGTTATTATTATTATTATTATTATTATTAGCATTAGCATTAGCATTAGCATTAGCATTATTATATGCCGTCGAGTCGTTCCCTATCCATAGCGACTCCATGGTTATCATCATCATCATCATCAATCGTATTTATTGAGCGCTTACTATGTGCAGAGCACTGTACTAAGCGCTTGGGAAGTACAAATTGGCAACATATAGAGACAGTCCCTACCCAACAGTGGGCTCACAGTCTAAAAAGGTTATACTTTCTCCAGAACGTCCCGTCCCCAGCCACAGTCCCCAACCTTTGCATTGGACCTTCCGTCATCGTTGTTAATGGTCCCTATCCATCTGGCTGCTGGTCTGCCTCTTCCAGTTTTTCCCTGGACTTTTCCTAGGTTTAGCGTCTTCTCCAGAGAATTGGTCCTCCTGATTACGTGTCCAAAATATGCTAATCTAAGTCAGGTCATTTGGCCTTTAGAAGACTTACTTTAAAGACTTACTTTAGTCTTTTAGACTGTGAGCCCACTGTTGGGTAGGGACTGTCTCTGTGTGTTGCCAACTTGTACTTCCCAAGCGCTTAGTGCAGTGCTCTGCACACAGTAAGCGCTCAATAAATACGATTGATGATGATGATGATGATGATGGCCTTCCACAGACCACTTTGGCTTAATTTGCTCTAAAATCCATTTGTTGGCTTCCGGGCAGTCCGTGGGATTTACAAGTCTTCTCCAACACCATACTTCAAAAGAATCAATGTTCTTTATTAGTGTTAATAATAATAATAATAACTGTGGTATTTGTTAAGCACTTACTATGTGCCAGGAACTGTACTAATCTCTGGGGTGGATACCAGCAAATCAGAGTAGGTACAGTCCCTGTCCTACTTTGGGCTCACAGTCTCATTATTGATATTATTATTATATTGGTTAAGGGCTTACTATGGGTCAAGCGCTATTCTAAGCACTTAGAGAAACAGCGTGGCTCAGTGGAAAGAGCATGGGCTTTGGAGTCAGAGGTCATGGCTTCAAATTCATTCATTCATTCATTCAATCGTATTTATTGAGCGCTTACTGTGTGCAGAGCACTGTACTAAGCGCTTGGGAAGTACAAGTTGGCAACATATAGAGATGGTCCCTACCCAACAGCGGGCTCACAGTCTAGAAGGGGGAGACAGACAACAAAACAAAACATATTACCAAAATAAAATAAGTAGAATAAATATGTACAAGTAAAATAAATAGAGTAATAGAGAAGAAATAGAGTAATAAATACGTACAAACACATATACATATATACAGGTGAATATATATGAATACATATATATTCAAATCCTGGCTCCGCCACTTGTCAGCTGTGTGAGTTTGGGCAAGTCACTTAACTGCTCTGTGCCTCAGTTACCTCAACTGTAAAATGGGGATTAAGACTATGAGCCCCACGTGAGACAACCTGTTCACCTTGTAACCTCCCTAGCACTTAGAACAGTGCTTTGCACATAGTAAGCACTTAATAAATGCTATTGTTATTATTATTAAGGTAGGTACCATGGCGTAGTGGATAGAGCGTGAGCCTGGGATTCAGAAGGTCATAGGTTCTAATCTCAGCTCCACCACTTGTCTGCTGTGTGACCTTGGGCAAGTCACTTCACTTCTCTGTGCTTTAGTTACTTCATCTGGAAAATGGGGATTGAGACTGTGAGCCCCACAGGGGACAGGGACTGAGTCCAACCTGATTTGCTTGTGTCCACCTCAGCGCTTAGTACAGTGCTTGGCAAATAGTAAGTGTTTAACCAATACCATTATTATTACTATTACCAGTTAATCAGGTAGGACAAAGCCCCTGTCCCCCACGGGGCTCACAGTCAAAATCAATCAATCAATCAATCAATCAATCGTATTTATTGAGCACTTACTGTGTGCAGAGCACTGTACTAAGCGCTTGGGAAGTACAAGTTGGCAACCTATAGAGACAGTCCCTACCCAACAGTGGGCTCACAGTCTTAAAGGGGGAGACAGAGAACAAAACCAAACATACTAACAAAATAAAATAAATAGAATAGATATGTACAAGTAAAATAAATAAATAAATAAATAGAGTAATAAATATGTACAAACATATATACATATATACAGGTGCTGTGGGGAAGGGAAGGAGGTAAGATGGGGGATGGAGAAGGGGACGAGGGGGAGAGGAAGGAAGGGGCTCAGTCTGGGAAGGCCTCCTGGAGGAGGTGAGCTCTCAGTAGGGCCTTGAAGGGAGGAAGAGAGCTAGCTTGGCGGATGGGCAGAGGGAGGGCATTCCAGGCCCGGGGGATGACGTGGGCCGGGGGTCGATGGCGGGACAGGCGAGAGCGAGGCCTAACGGCAAGGAGATTAGCGGCGGAGGAGCGGAGGGTGCGGGCTGGGCTGGAGAAGGAGAGAAGGGAGGTGAGGTAGGAGGGGGCAAGGTGATGGACAGCCTTGAAGCCTTAAATAGGAGGGAGAACAGGTGTTGAATCCTCATTTTACAGTTGAGGAAATGGAGACACTGAGAAGTTAGGTGACTCTCCCAAGGTCACACAGCAGGTGAGTGGCAGAACCGGAGGTAGGACCCAGATCTTCTTACTCCCAACCCGCTCTAGACTGTAAGATCGTTGTGGGCAGGGAATGTATGCGTCATAATGTTCTTTTGTACTCTCCCAAGTGTGTAGTACAGTGGTCTGCACACAGTAAACACTCAATATAATTGATTGATCGACTGACTAGGCTACGTTGCTTCCCAACGCAATTAACTGCAAATACTGTGATCTTGGAGGGTTTTAAGTGGAAGGGTTACTCCAGAATACTGGGGCCAAAGTGCAGCTTTAGACCTTGATTACCCTGTGAAGCCCCTAACAAGATCGCACCTGGAGTTTCCAGTACTCTCCCATCTCTAACCCATCCCATTATCATCAGTCATCAATGGTACTTATTGAGTGTTTATGGTGTTCAGAGCACTCAACTAAGTACCTGGGAGCGTACAGTTCAACCGAATTCATTCATTTATTCAATCAATCCTATTTATTGAACGCTTACTGTGTGCCAAGCACTGTACAAAACTCTTGGGACAGTACAATAGAACAACAGATACAGTCCCTGCCCACAACGAGCTTACTTACAGGCTAGAAGGGGAGAGACAGACCTTAATATTTACAAAATAATAAATTACAGTAGGGACATTCCCTGCCCACAAAGAACTTACAGTCTATCAATCGAGAAGCAGTGTGGCTCAGTGGGAAGAGCAACGAGCTTTGGAGTCAGAGGTCATGGGTTCAAATCCTGGCTCCGCCACTTGTCCGCTGTGTGACTTTGGGCAAGTCACTTAACTTCTCTGGGCCTCAGTTACCTCATCTGTAAAATGTGGATTAAGACTGTAAGCCCCTTGTGGGACAACCTGATCATCTTGTAACCTCCCCTAGCGCTTAGAACAGTGCTTTGCACATAGTAAGCGCTTAATAAATGCTACGAAAATAAAATCTATGGTACCTTGTATGTACCCCAGCACTCAGTACAGTGCCTGGTACATAATAAAATTAATAATAATAATAATAATGGCATTTATTAGGGGCTTACTATGTGCAAAGCACTGTTCTAAGCGCTGGGGAGGTTACAAAATGATCAGGTTGTCCCACGGGGGGCTCACAGTCTTAATCTCCATTTTACAAATGAGGTAACGGAGGCACAGAGAAGTGAAGTGACTTGCCCAAAGTCACACAGCTGACAATTGGTGGAGCCGGGACTTGAACCCATGACCTCTGACTCCAAAGCCCATGCTCTTTCCACCGAGCCATGCTGCTTCCCTAGTAAGCATTTAACAATTTCCATTAAAGAAAAAGAACTACTGAAAAAAAAAAAAAAACCTCTGGCCCCAAGTCCTGACTCCAGGTTTCACCATTCAAAAGTTTCCCCGGCTTCTCTTCTTCTTCCTCCTTTTCCTCCTTCTCAATCAATCAATCAATCAATCAATCGTATTTATTGAGCGCTTACTATGTGCAGAGCACTGTACTAAGCGCTTGGGAAGTACAAATTGGCAACACATAGAGACAGTCCCTACCCAACAGTGGGCTCACAGTCTAAGAGGGGGAGACAGAGAACAGAACCAAACATACCAACAAAATAAAGTAAATAGGATAGAAATGTACAAGTAAGATAAATAAATAAATAAATAGAGTAATAAATATGTACATATTGTAAATATGTAAATATGTAAATATTCTCCTCCAGGCTGTCTTCCCACAGCCCCTTCTCCCCTCTCAGCACCCTCCCCCTCGCCAGCCACCTAAGGACAGATATGAGTATATTCTTATATTCTTGTTAGGGGAGGTTCTTATAGATGCAGGGAGAACAGAAGGGTAGAATGCGGAAGGGAGGACCTGGGGGGCAAACTCCAATGGTCACACCCCGTTTCTGTCCCTCCCTATCTTAGCCTTCAAGTCTCTTTCCATCTCAATTATATTCATTCATTCATTCAATCAATCGTATTTATTGAGCGCTTACTGTGTGCAGAGCCCTGTACTAAGCACTTGGGAAGTACAAGTCAGCAACAGATAGAGATGGTCCCTACCCAACAACGGGTTCACAGTCCTTCCTTCCTTCATTCATTCATTCAATCGTATTTATTGAGCCCTTACTGTGTGCAGAGCACTGTACTAAGTGCTTGGGAAGTCCAAGTTGGCAACATATAGAGACGGTCCCTACCCAACCACGGGCTCACAGTCTAGAAGCGGGAGACAGACAACAAAACAAAACATATTAACACTGAAACCTCGTTCTCCCCAGATGACATAGTCTCCCCTGATGCTCTCTCTAGAAGGGGTCCCATCCGCAACCCCACAACACTCATGTACATAGCTTTAAATTATATATAACTTATTTATTCATATTAAGGGCTGTATCCCCCTCCAGACTGTATGCCTGTTATGGGTAGGGAATGCATCTGCTAATTAGAGACAAACAAATGGTGGGAACTAAGAACCTCAACCCAAAGTTTGGATCAGAGAGGGTAAGCAAAATGTCAGTCAATCAATCAATCAATCAATCAATCGTATTTATTGAGCATTTACTGTGTACAGAGCACTGTACTAAGCGCTTGGGAAGTACAAGTTGGCAACATATAGAGACGGGCCCTACCCAGCAGTGGACTCACAGTCAGTCAGTTGTATTTATTGAGCACTTACTGTATGCTGAGCACTGTACTAACTGTCTATTCTTGCATTGTACTCTCCCAAGTGCTTAGTATAGTGCTCTGCATACAAGTGCTCAATGAATATGATTGAATAATAATAATTGTGGTATTCATTCATTCATTCATTCAATCGCATTTATTGAGTGCTTACTGTGTGCAGGGCACTGTACTAAGCGCTTGGGAAGTACAAGTCAGCAACATATAGGGACGGTCCCTACCCAATAACGGGCTCACAGTCTAGGAGAGGGAGTGCTTACTATATGCCAAGCACTACCAAGCACAGAAAGGCAGCATGGCTTAGTGGAAAGAGCCTGGGCTTGGGAGTCAGAGGACTTGGGTTCTAATCCTGCCTCTGCCATTTGTCAGCTGGGTGACTTTGGGCAAATCACTTAACTTCTCTGGGCCTCAGTTACCTCATGTAAAATGGGGATTAAGACTGTAAGCCTCATGTGGGACAACCAATTACCTTGTATCTACCCCAGGGCTTGGAACAGTTCTTGGCAAATCCCCCCCCACCACCTTACCTCCTTCCCCTTCCCACAGCACCTGTATATATGTATATATGTTTGTACGTATTTATTACTCTTCATTTATTTATTCATTTTATTTGTACATATTTATTCTATTTATTTTATCTTGTTAATATGTTTTGTTTTGTTGTCTGTCTTCCCCTTCTAGACTGTGAGCCCGCTGTTGGGTAGGGACTGTCTCTATATGTTGCCAACTTGTACTTCCCAAGTGCTTAGTACAGTGCTCTGCACACAGTAAGCGCTCAATAAATACGATTGAATGAATGAATGAATGAATAAGCGCTTAACAAATACCATCATCATCATCATTGTACTAAGCGCTGGGGTGGATACAAGTAAATCGGGTTGGGCACAGTCCCTGTCCCACGTGGGGCTCAAACTCCCAATCTCCATTTTACCAATGAGGGAACTGAGGCCCAGAGAAGTGAAGCGACTTGCTCAAGGTCACACAGCAACAAGTGATGGAGCCATAATTAGAACCCATGACCTTCTGACTCCCAGGCTCGTGTTCTATCCACTACTCCATGCTGCTTCTCAATACTGAGCACTTGGGAGAATACAATACAGCAGACACATTCCCTGCCCACAACAAGCTTATAGTCTTGAGGTCCACAGAGCATCAAAAGCAGGGATGACCAGGCCACTGGGTTCTGCAGTCTACTGGGGGATGGGGTCTCCATCCTCCCGATCTTACCTCCTTCCCTTCCCCACAGCAGCTGTATATATGTATATATGTTTGTACATATTTATTACTCTATTTATTTATCTTACTTGTACATATCTATTCTATTTATTTTATTTTGTTAGTATGTTTGGTTTTGTTCTCTGTGTCCCCCTTTTAGACTGTGAGCCCACTGTAGGGTAGGGACTGTCTCTATATGTTGCCAACTTGTACTTCCCAAGCGCTTAGTACAGTGCTCTGCACACAGTAAGCACTCAATAAATATGATTGATTGATTGATTGGAGATGGACAAATTGACTTTGAAGCAGTCCACCACGTTGCCCCCTCCTACCTCACCTGTCTATTCTCCAACTACAACCCAGCCCACACACTTCATTCCTCAAGTACCAACCTTTTCACTGTGCCTCCATCTCTCCTATCTCGCCGCCGACTCCTGGCCCACATCCTTCCTCTGGCCAGGAATTCCCTTCCTCCTCAAATCCCACAGACAATTTCTCTCTTCCTCTTCAATGCCTTATTGAAGACCCATCTCCTCCAAGAGGCCTTCCCAGACTAAGCCCACTCCCTTCTGCAACACTCTGACTTGCTCCCTTTGCTCTTCCCCCCTCCCAGCCCCACAGCACTTATGTCCATATCGGTCATTTATTTATTTGTATTGATGTCTTTCTCCCCCTCTTTAGACTGTAAGCTCATTGTGGGCAGGGAATGTGTCTGTTGTTGTATTGTACTCTCCCAAATGCTTAGTACAGTGCTCTGCACACAGTAAGCGCTTAATAAGTACAATTGAATGAATGAATGAAATTGGAAGGGCCCCTTCCCCCTGCACTTTGCACCTCACCCCACCCCATCCCAGATCTCCCAGTCTCCAGGCCTCCCCGCTCCGGAAAAGCCTCATTATAGTGCAGCCTCTGGACGCTGACAAGCCCAAGCTCAACTTCAAAGCGGCGAGGAGGCAGCCGCCCAGCCACTGCTGAGATCGCCTCAGAGGCGGAGGGGCCTCTGCCCTTGGGAGAGGTCGGAGATGGGAGAAGATGGGAGATGATGGGCCAGATGGGAGATAGCGAGGTGCCCCGAGTCTCTCCGCGTCCCCCTCTCGCTCACGTCACCCCGCGTGGGTGATCCTGTTTCTTCCCCATGTTCCCATGGGAGCCTGGGGGAAACTGAGGCACAAAGTCCCGCCAAGGCCGGCACCTAGCCCTCTCTCCAGGGCAGTCCCCTCCCTGGCCCTCAGGCCAGGGAGACAGAAAGGCCCCAGAAAGCCAATGTGGGGTCAGACTGGTCCAGGTTGAGGCCGTGATGCCCGGTCCCACCTCCTCCTGACCCATTTTGCACTGAAGAGAGGGAGAGCTCAGAGAGGGATAGAGTCTTGCCCTAGGTCACACAGCATGTCCAGTGCAAACTTGGACTCTTCACTTAATAATAATAATTATGGCATTTGTTAAGCACTTACTATGTGCCAGGCACTGTATTAAGCACTGGGGTAGATATAAGCTCATCAGGTTGTACACAGTCCTTGTTCCATATGGGACTCACAGTCATCTTAATCTCCACTATTGCCACATTGCTGATTTCTCTGGCTGGTCTTAATAATAATGATAATGATAATAATGATGATGATAATGATAATAATAATAATCGTTAAGTCCTTACTTCATGCCAAGCACTCTGGTAAGCACTGGAGTGGGGACAAATTTGTCAGTCTTTGTCCCGCACAAGGCTCACAAGCTAAGTAGGAGGGAGAAGGATTTAATCCTCATTTTACAAATGAGGAAACTGAGGCCCAGGGAAGTTAGACAACTTGCCCGAGGTTACCCCGCAGGCAGGTGGCTGAGCCGAACCTGGTTTTGTGTTTTTTCCACTGGGCCATTCTGGAGCCCTGTCAACTAATCAGTCATATTTATTGAGCACTTATGGGGTTCAGGGCACTGTACTAAGTGCTTGGGAGAGTACAACACAACAATAAATAGACACATTCCCTGCCCACAACGAGTTTACAGTCTAGAGGATGAATTTACACAGCCTTCCTCCTGCCTCCACGCAAGACAGAATCCCTGGACCTAGTCCCAGCACATGGAATTCTCCTCCTTCTAGAAGCAACCAAAGAATTCCAATGCTTCCGAGGATCTCCAAGCCATCATCATCATCATCATCATCATTATCAATCGTATTTATTGAGCGCTTACTGTGTGCAGAGCACTGTACTAAGCACTTGGGAAATACAAGTTGGCAACATATAGAGACAGTCCCTACCCAACAGTGGGCTCACAGTCTAAAAGGGGGAGACAGAGAACAAAACCAAACATACTAACAAAATAAAATAAGTAGAATAGATATGTACAAGTAAAATAAATAAATAAATAGAGTAATAAGCCAGTCACCAAACCCCTTAAGTGCTTAACAAATGCCAATATTATTATTATTATTATTAATCATTTTATTTGTTAAGTGCTTACTATATGCCAAGCACTGCTCTAAGCGCTGAGGTAGATACAAGGTAAGCAGGTTGTCCCACGTGGGGCTCACTGTCTTAATCCCCATTTTACAGATGAGGTAACTGAGGCACAGAAAACCTATGTGACTTGTCCAAAGTCACAAAGGTGACAAGTGGCAGAGCCAGGAATAGAACCCATGACCTCTGATTCCCAAGCCCGGGCTCTTTCCATAAAGCCACGCTACTTTCATAGCCACGTTACTTCTCAGAAGTTCTACCTAAAGTCTAGTCCAAATCCCTCCAGCTGCAATTTCAGCCCAACTCCTTTCAATTTACCCTTAGCATTGGGGAGTCAGATGGACCCTGCGTAGAAAGTGTCCTCCATTCCCTAGGCCTCAAGGCTCCAAGGACAGGGCCCAATCTGACCTCCCCACTGGGTGAATATCGAAACTAGCCCAACAGGTTTTACTTCCACCAGCCTTCTTAACCATGGTATTTGTAAAGCATTTACCATGTACCAGGCACTGTACTAAGCGCTGGGGTAGACCCAAGCGAATTGGTTTGGACACAGTCCCTGTCCCACATGGGGCTCACAGTCTTAATCCCCATTTTACAATCAATCAATCAGCGATATTTATTGAGTGCTTACTCTGTGCAGAACGCTGTACTAAGGACTTGGGAGAGTACGATATGACAGAATTAGCAAACACTTTCCTGTCCATAAAGAACTTACAGATGAAGAAACTGAAGCACAGAGAAGTTAAGTGACTTGCCCAAGGTCACACAGCTGAAATGTGTCAGAGTAGGATTAGAACCCAGGTCCTTCTGACACCCAGGCCCGTGCTCTATCCACTAGGCAACACTGCTTTTCTGAAAGAACTCTGGCTAGGGTTCTCTGTTTCTACGCTACTTCTCTGGCTGACAAGCAGCAAGGCCTAGTGGAAAGAGCTCAGGCCTTGAAGTCAGAGATCCGGGTTCTAATCCTGCTATGTGACCTTGGACAAATCACTCAACTTCTCTGTGCCTCAGTTCCCTCCTCTGCAAAATGGAGAAGCAGCGTGGCTGAGAGGAAAGAGCCCGGGCTTTGGAGTCGGAGGTCATGGGTTCAAATCCTAGCTCCGCCAACTGTCAGCTGTGTGACTTTGGGCAAGTCACTTCACTTCTCTGGGCCTCAGTTCCCTCATCTGGAAAACGGGGATTAAGACTGTGAGCCCCCCCCCGCCGTGGGACAACCTGATCACCTTGTAACCTCCCCAGTGCTTAGAACAGTGCTTTGCACATAGTAAACGCTTAATAAATGCCATTATCATTATTATTATTACCTCTTCTCCCTCCTGCTTACACTGTAAGCTCCATGTGGAACTTGATGATTTTGGATCTACCCCAGTGTTTGGCACATAGAAAGACTTAAGAAATATCACAATTATTATGATTGTTTGGGGCTCTCCAGCAATGGAGAGCGAGGAGATCCTGCCTCCATAATGACCGCAATCTGACCTTTCACCTTTTCCCTGAAAATGGTGCTGATGATGGCATCTCTGAGATACATTGAGGGGGGCTCTTCCTCCTCCTCCTCCTCCTCCTTCCCCTCCTCCTCCTCCTCCTCCTTCTTCCCCTCCCACTTCCAACTCTTCCTTTTCTTCCTTCTCCTCCCCCAACACCCCCATCCATCAGCTGAAAGCTGATTGTAAACTCATTGTGGGCAGGAAAGCGTCTGTTTACTGTTGCATTGTACTCTCCCAAGTGCTTAGTACAGTGCTCTGCACGCAGTAAGTGCTCAAAAAATGTGATTGAATAAATGAATGAAAGTTGAGGAAGTGGTGGGCGTCCCCTCCAAGCTCGCAGATCTCAGCAGGGGGCTTGGCAGAGGGTCTGGGTGCTTGGGTGGTCTTCCCAGCTCTGGATATGGGTGGGGGGCTTTTTTATTTTTAATAGCATTTGTAAAGCACATACTATATGCCAAGCACTGCACTAAGTGCTGGGGTAGATACAAAATAATCAGGTTGGACATAGTCCTTGTCCTACAAGGGGCTCAGTCTTAATCCTCAATTTCCAGGCAAGGGAACTGAGGCTCAGAGATGTGAAGTGGCTTGCCCGACCAGCAGACAAGTGGCGGAGTCAGGATTAGAACCCAGGGCCTTCTGACTCCCAGCCGGGCTCTATCCACCAAGCCAAGCTGCTTCTCTGCACACAGTCTTGCCCTCAAGAAGCTTAGTACCCTCCCAAGCACTTAGTATAGTGCTCTGCACACAGGAAGCTCTCAAGAAACTCAATTGACTGACTACCGTCAGTAGTCAGTAGAAGCAGCATGGCTTATAGGATAGAGCACTTAGAAGATAGGATAATAATAATAGGAGGAACTGCCCTTGGTCTCCATGCCAACCGGGACCACCCTGGTCCAGGTGTTGGTTGTATCCCCTCACTCCATCGCTTAGAACAGTGCTTGGCACATAGTAAGCGCTTAACAAATACCATTATTATTACTATTATTATTCAGCCTCCTCACTGACCTCCTTGCCTCTGGTCTCTCCCCCCTCTAGGCCGCACTTCACTCTGCAGCTCCAATCAAAACCTCCAAAGGTTACCCATTCCTCTCTCCCTCTCGCTTATCATCATCATCATCATCAATCGTATTTATTGAGCGCTTACTATGTGCAGAGCACTGTACTAAGCGCTTGGGAAGTACAAATTGGCAACATATAGAGACAGTCCCTACCCAACAGTGGGCTCACAGTCTAAAAGACTCTCTCTTCTCCCACTGCACCCAGGTTCAACCTCTTAGCTCACCTACTTTTTGTGCCTCATTCTCACTTCCCTCACCTCTGACCCCTGGCTCATACCCTTTCTTCCTGTTCACACTCTTTCCCCTCTTCACTTCCATCAGGTCTCGGCTCTCCCATCCTCAGAACCGTTCTAAAATCCCACCTCCTTCAGAGAGCCTTCTCCAGTAAATTCCTTTTCTCCCCAGGTTGCATCCTCAGCACCTGGACCCTGCCTAGACACTCCTGAATTCATGTGTGCATGTATATACACATATGACATGCGCACACACTCATGACATAAGACATATGCATATACATATGTGTTTTAACAATTTAATGCATATAATCGTGGATAATTATAGATTTATGATTAATTCGTATTATCTACTGTTTAAGCAGTTCTTCTTCCTACCTGTAAATAATAATAATAATTGTGGAATTTGTTAAGCACTTACTATGTGCCAGGCACTGTACTAAGCACTGGGATAGACACAAGCAAATTGGGTTGGACACAGTCCCTGTCCTGAATGGGGCTCACGGTCTCAATCCTCATTTTACAGATGAGGGAACTGAGGCACCCCCTCTCAGGGTCACGTCTGGAGAGTTCCCAGTCCTCTACCAGTCTCGACTACAGGAGGGAGAGTCAAGCAGAGGCATATCCGTTCCATTCTTAGCTTGGGCAGTGGCTAGTGAGTGGAAGGCTCGCTACAAGTCAAAATTCACCTGTGCTGGGTAGTAATGGCATGGGAGAGAGTCAAGGGCGAAGGCTCAAGTTGACTGAGCAGGAGGAGGTGAAGGAAAACGACTTTCGGATTTTTACCAAGAAAACTCTATGAATCTGCTACCAGAACCATGGCAGATGGAGGCGGGGCGTTCTGGGCGAGACGTGTCCATGGAGTTGCTATGGGTCGAAGACAACTCGACAGTATTCTTGACTGTGAGACCATTGTTGGGTAGGGACTCTCTCTATCTGTTGCCAAATTGTACTTTCCAAGTGTTTAGTACAGTGCTCTGCACACAGTAAGCGCTCAGTAAATACGATTGAATTGAATTGAAGACAACTGAGGCACAGAGAAGCGAAGTGACTTGCTAAACACTTGGGAGAGCACAATATAATTAATAAACATAATCCTTTCCCTCAAAGGGCCTATAGTATAGTGGAGGAGATGGAAGCCAAGGTAAATTACTGTAGAAGGAAGCAATAGAGTGACATGAACAATGAACACTTCACTCTGCAGCTCCGATCATAACCTCCAAAGATTACCCATTCCTCTCTCCCTCTCGCTTATCCACTCTTTTCTCCCACTGCACCCCGGTTCAACCTCTTTGCTCACCTACTTTTTGGGTCTCAATAGAATGAGATAAGCAACAGAGTGACCAAAGACAAGAATGTAACTGCTACAGCAGAATGGGAGAGGGGATATGATAAAGTCCAGGACCGTCGGCTCTGTCACTCATCCGCTGTGTGTCTCTGGGCAAATCACTTTGCTTCTCTGGGCCTGAGTTTCCTCATCTGTTAAATAGGAATTAAATCCTACTCCCTTCTTCTTAGATTTTGAACCCCAGGTGTGACAGGAACTGTGTCCAACCTGATTAGCTTGTATCTACCCCAGAGCTTGGTACGGTGTCTGCCACATAGTAAGCCCTTAATAAATACCATTAAAAATAATAAGAAAAGAAGATTTTGGCCAGAAATGGTGACAAGGAGATGGCATAATAGCTGGAGGGAACTGTAGAATCTGGAGAAAGTTTTTATGTCATTGAGGGGTTTCTCATTGTAGGGAGGGAACATGTCTACCAACTCTGTTATATTGTACTCTCAAGCGTTCAGTACAATGCACTGCACACAGTAAGCGCTCAATAAATATCACTGATTGATTCACCCCACTCTCAGCCCCACAGCACTTGTGTACATATCTGCAATTTATTTATCTATATTAATGTCTGTCTCCCCCTCTAGACCGCAAGTTTCTTGTGTGCAGGGAATATGTCTGTTTATTGTTATATCATGCTCTCCAAAGTGCTTAGATCAGTGCTCTGTGCACAGTAAGCACCCACTAAATGCCACTGATTATTGATTGACATGGTTGAAGGCAGAAAGGGGAAGGAGCCAACAGAATGAATGGTTGAAGACAGCAGTCGGGGGGAGCAAGGGTTTTGGAGAAAATGAGAAGTGGTGTGGCCTAAGGGAAAGAGTGTGGGCTTCAGAGGGACCTGGGTTCTAATTCTGACTTCACTGTTTGTCTGCTGTGTGACCTTGGACAAATCACAAAACTTCTCTGGGACTCCATTTCCTCATTGATAAATGGGGATTCAGTACATGTTCTCCCACCCCCTTAGACGGCCAGTCTCCCATGTGTTGTACAGATACTATATACAGCCTGATTATCTTGTTCATTCATTCATTTAATCATATTTACTGAGTACTTACTGTGTGCAGAGCACTGTAGTAAGTGCTTGGGAAAGTACAACACAACAATAAACAATAACATTCCCTGCCCACCCTCTATACACAGTCAGCTCCCTGTGTCTTCCAAGCTTGTCACATTGTACTTTCCCAAATGCTTAGTACAGCGCTCTTCACTCAATAAACACTCAATAACTACCACTGACTGATTGTATCTACCCCAGCGCTTGGCATATTATTATTATTAATCGTTTTTACTGAGTGCTTACTGTGTGCAAAGCATTGTAGTAAGTGCTTGGGAGAGTACAATATAACATCAAGCACATTTGCTGCCCAAAATGAGTTGAGTCTAGAGGGAATATAGTAATAATAATGTTATTTATGAAGCTTTCAATACAGTGTTTGGCTCATAATAAGTGCTTCACACATCCCACCACCATTACGAGGAAATGAGAGAATGGGTCAGAGGCGCAGGCAGAGCTGGGGTGGTTTAGCAAGTAGGCCGGAGAGATCCTCCCTGAGAGACTGCTGGGGAGGAGGAGGAAGAAGGGGAAGCAGTGGCGAGATGGCGGTGAAGGAGGGGCAGTGATGATGATGATGATGGAATTTGTTAAGCGCTTACTATGTGCAAAGCACTGTTCTAAACGTTGGGGGGATAGAAGGTGACCAGGTTGTCCCACGTGGGGCTCACAGTCTTAATCCCCATTTTACAGACGAGGTGACTGAGACACAGAGAAGTTAAGTGACTTGCCCAAAGTTACACAGCTGATAAGTGGTGGAGCTGGGATTAGAACCCATGACCTCTGACTCCCAAGCCCATGCTCTTTCCACTGAGCCACACTGCTTCTCTTAATAATAATGTTGGTATTTGTTAAGCGCTTACTATGTGCCAAGCACTGTTCTAAGCATGCTCTTTCCACTGAGCCACACTGCTTCTCTTCTAGACAGTGAGCCCACTGTTGGGTAGGGACTGTCTCCATATGTTGCCAACTTGGACTTCCCAAGCGCTTAGTACAGTGCTCTGCACACAGTAAGCGCTCAATAAATATGATTGATTGATTGATTGATTAATAATAATGTTGGTATTTGTTAAGGGCTTACTATGTGCCAAGCACTGTTCTAAGCATGCTCTTTCCACTGAGCCACACTGCTTCTCTTCTAGACAGTGAGCCCACTGTTGGGTAGGGACTGTCTCTATGTGTTGCCAATTTGTACTTCCCAAGTGCTTAGTACAGTGCTCTGCACACAGTAAGCGCTCAATAAATACGATTGATTGATTGATTAATAATAATGTTGGTATTTGTTAAGCGCTTACTATGTGCCAAGCACTGTTCTAAGCATGCTCTTTCCATTGAGCCACACTGCTTCTCTTCTAGACTGTGAGCCCACTGTTGGGCAGGGACTGTCTCTATATGTTGCCAACTTGTACTTCCCAAGCGCTTCATACAGTGCTCTGCACACAGTAAGCGCTCAATAAATATGATTGATTGATTGATTGATTAATAATAATGTTGGTATTTGTTAAGCACTTACTATGTGCCAAGCACTGTTCTAAGCACTGGGGTAGATACAAGGTAATCAGGTTGTCCCACGCGGGAGCTCACAGTCTTAATCCCCATTTTACAGATCAGGTAACTGAGGCTCAGAGAAGTGACCTGACTTGCCCAAAGTCACACAGCAGACAAGTGGCGGAGCTGGGATTAGAACCCATGACCTCTGACTCCCCAGCTCCGGGATCTTGACACTGAGCCACGCTGCTTAGACTGTGAGCCCACTGTTGGGTAGGGACTGTCTCTATATGTTGCCAATTTGTACTTCCCAAGCGCTTAGCACAGTGCTCTGCACATAGTAAGCGCTCAATAAATACGATTGATGATGATGCTTCTCTCAGATGTGGAGAGTTCACATCGGATGGTTTCCACCTGATCAACTGCTGTACGTGCCAAGTCCGGCCAGAGTTGACCTGCCCAGCATGTGCCTGGCCCAGGGTGTACCAGGAGGACTAGTACCCAGGGTGGGTGGGGAGAGGCACATCCTACCTGCCGCCCACCCCGGGGGTGAGAGAGCCGGGGGGCCGAGGGGAAGGGTCCGTGTCTGAATGGTGACTATGAAGGGCGAGGCCTCCTCGGCCCAGTTCAGCAGAAGTACAGGCCGACGGACGGCTGACGTCGGCTGGCCCGGCCAAATCAATCAATCAATCAATCAATTGTATTTATTGAGCGCTTACTATGTGCAGAGCACTGTACTAAGCGCTTGGGAAGTACAAATTGGCAACACATAGAGACAGTCCCTACCCAACGGTGGGCTCACAGACTAAAAGGGGGAGACAGAGAAGAAAACCAAACATACTAACAAAATAAAATAAATAGAATAGATATGTACAAGTAAAATAGAGTAATAAATATGTACAACCATATATACATATATACAGGTGCTGTGGGGAAGGGAAGGAGGTAAGATGGGGGGATGGAGAGGGGGACAAGGGGGAGAGGAAGGAAGAGGCTCAGTCTGGAAAGGCCTCCTGGAGGAGGTGAGCTCTCAGCAGGGCCTTGAAGGGAGGAAGAGAGCTAGCTTGGCGGAGGGGCAGAGGGATTGGGGGCATTCCGGGCCCGGGGGATGACGTGGGCCGGGGGTCGACGGCGGGACAGGCGAGAACGAGGTACAGTGAGGAGATTAGCGGTGGAGGAGCGGAGGGTGCGGGCTGGGCAGTAGAAGGAGAGAAGGGAGGTGAGGTAGGAGGGGGCGAGGTGATGGACAGCCTTGAAGCCCAGGGTGAGGAGTTTCTGCCTGATGGGCAGATTGATTGGTAGCCACTGGAGTTTTTGAGGAGGGGAGTAATATGTCCAGAGCGTTTCTGGACAAAGATAATCCGGGCAGCAGCATGAAGTATGGATTGAAGTGGAGAGAGACACGAGGATGGGAGATCAGAGAGAAGGCTGGTGCACTAGTCCAGACGGGATAGGATGAGAGCTTGAATGAGCAGGGTAGCAGTTTGGATGGAGAGGAAAGGGCGGATCTTGGCAGTGTTGCGGAGCTGAGACCGGCAGGTTTTGGTGACGGCTTGGATGTGAGGGGTGAATGAGAGAGCGGAGTCGAGGATGACACCAAGGTTGCGGGCTTGTGAGACGGGAAGGATGGTAGTGCCGTCAACAGAGATGGGAAAGTCAGGGAGAGGACAAGGTTTGGGAGGGAAGACAAGGAGCTCAGCCTTCGACATGTCTTCGACTGATTGCCAAAGCAATCAGTCAGCAATTTGGCCACCCCCTCCACCACCCACTGCCACCCCAACACCCACGGGGACGCTCAGCTCACCTCTCCTCATCGCACACCCGGCCCGGACTTCCCATCCTGTATATATGTTTTAGACTGTGAGCCCACTGTTGGGGAGGGACTGTCTCTATATGTTGCCAATTTGTACTTCCCAAGCGCTTAGTACAGTGCTCTGCACATAGTAAGCGCTCAATAAATACGGTTGATGATGATGTTTGTGCATATTTATTATTATTAATAATAATAATGGCATTTTTTGATGGCATTTATTAAGCGCTTACTATGTGCAAAGCACTGTTCTAAGCGCTGGGGAAGTTACAAGGCGATCAGGTTGTCCCTCAGGGGGCTCACAGTCTTAATCCCCATTTTACAGATGAGGTAGCTGAGGCACAGAGAAGTGAAGTGACTTGCCCAAAGTCACACAGCTGACAATTGGCAGAGCCGGGATTTGAACCACTGACCTCTGACTCCAAAGCCCGGGCTCTTTCCACTGAGCCACGCTGCTTCTCTGATTAAGCACTTACTAATTAAGCGCTTACTATGTGCATAGCACTGTTCTAAGCGCTGGGGTTACAAGGTGATCAGGTTGTCCCACGGGGGGCTCACAGCCTTTATCCCCATTTTACAGATGAGGGAACTGAAGCAGAGACTAATAATAATTATAATAATGGCATTTATCAAGCAGTCACTATGTGCCAAGCACTGTTGTAACCGCTGGGGAGGTTACAAGGTAAACAGGTTGTCCCACGGGGGGCTCACAGGCTTCATCCCCATTCTACAGATGAGGGAACTGAGGCACAGGGAAGTGAAGTGACCTGCCCAAAGTCACCCAGCTGACAATTGGTGGAGCTGGGATTTGAACCCATGACCTCTGACTCATTCATTCAATTGTATTTATTGAATTTACTACTCTATTACTATTATTTATTACTCTATTTATTTATTTATTTTACTTGTACATATCTACTCTATTTTATTTTGTTAATATGTTTGGTTTTGTTCTCTGTCACCCCCTTCTAGACTGTGAGCCCACTGTTGGGTAGGGACTGTTTCTATATGTTGCCAACTTGTACTTCCCAAGCACTTAGTACAGTGCTCTGCACACAGTAAGCGCTCAATAAATACGACTGATTGATTGAATGATTGATCCCGGCCCTCTCGGGCTGCACGAGCTTGAGGGAGGCAGTAATAATAATAATAACGATTGTATTTGTTAAGTGCTTATTGTGTCAAGCACTGTTCTAACGGTTGGGGTAGATACAAGAGCATCAGATTGGACATAGTCCCTGTCCCACATGGGGCTCACACTCTTACACCCCATTTTACAGATGAGGGAACTGAGGCCCAGAGTTCATTCATTCATTCGTATTTTTTCATTCAGTCATATTTATTGAGCGCTTACCGCATGCAAAGCACTGTATTACACACTTGGGAGAGTACAATGCAACAGACACATTCCCTGCCCACAACAAGCTCACAGTCTAGCTATGTGCTGTGGGGATGGGAGGGAGATTGAATGAAAGGAGCAAGTCAGAGTGATGCAGATGGGAGTGGGAGAATAGGAGAGGAGGGCTTAGTCTGAGAAGGCTGCTTGGAGGAGAAGGGCCCTCAGTAAGGCTTTGAAGTGGGGGAGAGGAATTATTTGTCTGATATGAGGAGGAAAGATGCTCTGAGACAGAGGTAGGATTTGTCTGTTTATTTGTTTTGATGTCTGTCTCCCCCCTGCTGTGGACAGGGATTGTCTCTATTTGTTGCTCTATTTGTTGCTGCACTCTGCTGAGTGCAGAGCACTGTACTAAGAGCTTGGGAAGTACAAGTCGGCAACATATAGAGATGGTCCCTACCCAACAACGGGCTCACAGTCTCTCCCTTTTGGGACCACTGTCTCCCTCCCTCGCCCCCACATCTGCCCCCTCCACCTCCAGGCCCAGATTCTTTGAAACCCTCGTCTCCATAGGCTCATCTCACCACCCTCTCCTCCTGGGCCCCGGGAATTGTACTTTCCCAGCGCTTAGTACAGTGCTCTGCCTTCAGTAAGCGCTCAATAAATATGATTGAATGAATAAATGAATGAATGTGGGCAAGAGGTTGGTGGCGAGATGGACGAGATGGGGGTCCATCTCTAGTTCCTTAGCCCTTTAGCTGGGTAGTCCTCGCTGTTGTCACACCTCGAGCTCTCCAGCTGCGTTACGCACCAATTCCAAGAGATGGAGATTGGGGAGTGGGCGGCGTGGTTAATTCAATCGTATTTATTGAGTTACTGAGTGCAGAGCACTGTACCCTGAGGCTCTCCATGGGGTCTGATGGGTTGCTGGGACTAAGATTCATTCATTCAATCATATTTATTGAGCGCTTACTGTGTGCAGAGCACTGTACTAAGTGCTTGGGAAGTACAAATCGGCAACATCTAGAGACGGTCCCTACCCAACAACGGGCTCACAGTCTAGAAGGGGGAGACAGACAACAAAACAAGTAGACAGGTGACCCCTCAAGAAGAGAAGCAGTGTGGCCCTAGTGGCTAGAGCCCGGGCCTGGGAATCCGGAGGACCTGGGTTCTAATCCTGACTCTGCCATCTGTCTGCTGTGGGACCTTGGGCAAGTCACTTCTCTGGGCCTCAGGTAGGGAAATAAAATGGGGAATAAATCCGTGACGAGCTAATCGGGTTGGACATAGCCCCCGTCCTACATGGGGCACCCAGTCTTAATCGCCATTTTAGAGTGATTAAGCGGCCCTCTGGACGCTTTGCTCTGATAAGACTTTTAGACTGTGAGCCCACTGTTGGGTAGGGACTGTCTCTATGTGATGCCAATTTGTACTTCCCAAGCGCTTAGTACAGTGCTCTGCACATAGTAAGCGCTCAATAAATACGATTGATTGATTGATTGATTGATAAGTGCTGGCCAAACCGCATTTGAGACTCGGGCTTTCTGCCTCGGTGAAGTTTTCTAACGAGTACAAAAAAGTGAACGAAATGAACCTTTTCCCACGAAGGAGGCGGCAGGTCGTGTTCTTTAGAACCGTGGGATAGCTCCTGGGGTCTTGGCACCCAAAGCCCCGACTAGGTGAGACCCCAATGACCGCTTTCCCAAACCCAACACCACCACACAGCCCCAGGAAGACCAATCCATGAGGTCTGCTTCCCTGGAGTCCGCTGCCTGACTGCCTTCAGGCCTGCTGCCTGAGTTCCACTAGACATGCTGCCCGACTTCTATCGGACTCACCTCTTAAGTCCCATTAGACCCGCGGCCTGAGTTCCATCAGCCACACCGCCTGAGTTCCCTGAGACCTGCTGCCTGAGTCCCATTAGACCCGCTTCCTGAGTTCCCTCAGACCCGCTGTCTGAGTTTCCTCAGATCTTGAGGGCAGGGAATGGCACTGTTTTTTGTCGTGTTGTACTTTCCCAAGCACTTAGTACAGTGCTCTGCACACAGTAAGGGCTCGATAAATATGATTGAAAGAATAAATGAATGAACCTACTGCCTGAGTTCCCTCAGACCTGCTGCCCAAGTTCCACCAGGTCTCCCTTCATTCATTCATTCATTCAATCGTATTTATTGAGCGCTTACTGTGTGCAGAGCACTGTACTAAGCGCTTGGGAAGTACAAGTCGGCAACATATAGAGACGGTCCCTACCCAACAGTGGGCTCACAGTCTAGAAGGGGGAGACAGAGAACAAAACATATTAACAAAATAAAATAAATAGAATAGTAAATATATACAAATAACGGTCAGTCAACAAAAATGAAAGGTGAGAAAAGTTTTAGACAACTCTCTGAACCTTACTAAAAGGATTTAAACAGTTGGCAATAAATACCTTAATGAGAAAAAGCATTACAAAGAGCATGATTCAGAGAGCTAGAATATTAGAGTCTCAAAATTCAGGGACAGATCTGGCCTTAGTGCCAGCCCCTTACACCCCTTACATTTCAGCACTTAGAACAGTGCCAGCGCTTAGAACAGTGCTTTGCACATAGTAAGCGCTTAATAAATGCCATTATTATTATTATTATTATTATTATTATTATTATTATTATTATTACACCCCCAAAGCCTCCTAGACCCCTTTGCTCCTCCTGAAGGCCAAGATCATCCAGCATTCTGCGATCCTCCAAGCAGCACAGAGCCTGGTACGCAGTAAGTACTTAACAAATACCATTTAAAAAACAAAAAAAACAAAACCGGTCGGTGCCCAGCATGGCATAGAGGATAGAATACGGGCCTGGGAGTCAGAAGGTCATGAGTTCTAATCCCAGCTCTGCCACTAGTCAGCTGTGTGACCTTGGGCAAGTCACTTCTCTGGGCCTCAGTTCCCTCATCTGTAAAAATGGGGATTGAGACTGTGAGCCCCATGTGGGACAGGGACTGTGTCCAACCTGATTTGTTGTATCCACCCCAGCGTTTAGTACAGTGCCTGGCACATAGTAAGTCAATCAATCGTATTTATTGAGCACTTACTATGTGCAGAGCACTGTACTAAGCGCTTGGGAAGTACAAGCTGGCAACATATAGAGACGGTCCCTACCCAGCAGTGGGCTCACAGTCTAGAAGGCTCACAGTCTAGAAGTAAGTGCTTAACAGATACCGTCATTATTATTATTATTATTACAATTGACTGAGTGGGTGTCTAGTTCTCCTGCTCGGGGTGAGGGTTGCTCTCGATGTCCTCCCGGACCTGTGTTCTTCATTCATTCATTCATTCATTCATTCAATCGTATTTATTGAGTGCTTACTGTGTGCAGAGCACTGTACTAAGAGCTTGGGAAGTACAAGTCGGCAACGTATAGAAATGGTCCCTACCCAACAACGGGCTCACAGTCTCTCCCTTTTGGGACCACTGTCTCCCTCCCTCGCCCCCACATCTGCCCCCTCCACCTCCAGGCCCAGATTCTTTGAAACCCTCGTCTCCATAGGCTCATCTCACCACCCTCTCCTCCTGGGCCCCGGCCCCTGCACCTCCGGCCCGGGCCCTGGGCACACAGTGCTCATTAGTGCGGGAAGGCAGCAAGGGGAGGCTGAAATTGTAAGCTTCGCCACCTGGTAGGGGTATCATTTGCCCCCGGTCGGGGCCGCAGCCCCAGACGTGACTTCGTGACCACAGTCCTCTCTGGCCCGGCCCCCCAACCCCTACCCCCGACCCTGGGGAGCCCCAACGGTGAGCTCCGCGGCAACCAGGGAAACCGGCAGGCCCAGGAGAAATTGGGCAATGGCCTGAGAGAAAAGTAAGTGGCGATCAGGAAGGAGGCTGGTGGCCACCAGGCAGTAGGAATCAGTCAGTCGTATTTATTGAGCATGTACAGAGCACTGTACTAAGTGCTTGGGAGAGTATGCTATGACAATACAACAGACACATCCCTCCTCAAATCCGACAATGACTCTCCTCCCCTTCAAAGACTTATTGAAGGAACATCTCCTCCAAGAGGTCTTCCCAGACTAAATCCCACTTTTCCTCATCTCCAACTCCCTTTAGCGTTGCCCTGACTTGCTGCCTTCATTCACACACCCCTCCCAGCCCCATAGCACTTATGTCCATATCTATTATTTTATTTATTTGTGTTGATGTCTTTCTCCCCCACAGACTGTAAATTCACTACTTTATTGCACTTCCCCAAGCACTTAGTACAGCGTTCTGCACACAATAAGGGCTCAATAAATATGACTGAATGAATGAATTCCCTGCCCACAACGAGCTTACAGTCAAGGGAGAATGACACACCAGCAGCAGAAGTAAAAACAATTAGAAATCAGACAGGGAGCCTTGGAAGAAATCAGGCTACTGGATCAGAAGGAAACCATCACCCCCCACCTTGAGGTCATTGAGTTAATCTCCTGCCTCCAGGCAGACCCAAATGGTGGTGTTCCTCCAGGAGGGCTCACTCTAATGTCGCAGTTTCCCCCTGGAAGAAAACTCAGCACTGACCTCTCCATGATCAGATCTCAATAAATACCATTAATAGATTGATCAGATACCCTGAGGCCAGATGATCTTCCTGGAGTCTCACCTAAATCCATTGCACTACCATTGACTCTTGTATGCCCTGAGTCAAGCTGGAGTTGGAATAGCAATAATAATAATAATAATAATAAATAATGATGGTATTTGTTAAGCACTTACTATGTGCCAAGCACTGGTCTAAGTACTGGAGGGGATACAAGGTTATCAGGTTGTCCCACGTGGCGCTCACAGTCTTCACCCCCATTTTACAGATGAGGTAACTGAGGCACAGAGTAGTGAAGTGACTTGCCCATACTCACACAGCTGACAAATGGCAGAGGCAGGATTAGAACCCATGACCTCTGACTCCCATGCCCGTGCTCTTTCCATGGAGCCATGCTGCTTCAGAAAGTACTAGTAGAAATATTACTTTACTAGTAGAAATAGTACTAAGTGTTTACCATATGCAGAGCGCTGAGCTAAGCGCTGAGGGCACAGAAGGTCTAGGCTTAGGGATCTGGGAGAGCTGGGGGCAAAGTAGCTCCTCTCAAGGAAATGGGGTTTCCTGCCCAAAGGCCTAGTATGTTTGGTTTTGTTCTCTGTCTCCCCCTTTTAGACTGTGAGCCCAATGTTGAGTAGGGACTGTCTCCATATGTTGCCAATTTGTACTTCCCAAGCGCTTAGTACAGTGCTCTGCACATAGTAAGCGCTCAATAAATACGATTGATGATGATGATGAGCTCCACCCTCTGTTCCTACTGTGTGCAGGACACTGTACTACTACTACTACTAATAATAATAATAATAATAATGATGGTATTTGTTAAGAGCTCACTATTTGCCAGGCACTGTACTAAGTGCTGAGTGGATACAAGCAAATGGGGTTGGACACAGCCCCTGCCCCACATAGAGCTCACAGTCTTAATCCCCATTTTACAGATGAGGGTACTGAGGCACAGAGAAGTGAAGGTACTTGTCCAAGGTCACGCAGCAGACGTGTGGCGGAGCCAGGATTAGAACCCATGACCTTCTGACTCCCAGCCCCGTGCTCTATACACTATGCCATACTGCTTTCCACTACCAAGCCCTCTGCACAGTGCTTTGCACATAGTAAGCTCTCAATAAATACAATCGAGTGAATGAATACTAAGTGCTAAGTACTAAGTACTAAATGCTCTGCACGCAGTAAACGCTCAATAAATATGATTGAATGAAGGGCTCAGGAGAATGCAGTAGAGTTAGTGGACGCAATCCCTGCCCTCAAAGCACTTACAGCGTACCATGTGCACAGCATCATCATCAATCGTATTTATTGAGCGCTTACTGTGTGCAGAGCACTGTATTAAGCGCTTGGGACAGTCCGATAGAGCTAGCAGAGCTGATTCTTGGCCTAAAAGAGGCTAGAATCAGACCTGCTGGAAGAGATGAGGAGCCCCAAGTTGGCAGCGAGGGTGAGATGCCACCTTTCTGCCCACGGCTAGCTCCAGAGGGTGCCAACCAGAAGCAATATCTGCTGGCAGAGAGGCAGGCCTCCAGGGTGGCGGGAGCCCGCCCACCTCATCTTTGTTCAGGGGCCCCAACCCCCAAACCTGAAACTTCTGGGGGCACCGAGGGGTCCCGGGGGTCAGGGTGATCCCACCAGCCTCTCTGGAGGGGCAGAGGAGAGCTCTCTCCCTGCCTCCGCCCTCCCCCCATCAAAGCAGGGATGCCTGGTGCCCCCCGAGAGCCTGAAGGGGGGATGCCCAGCTCAACCAGAGAAACCTATCTTGGCCTCGGCTTGAAAGCAGAGCCGGGGGTGGGGGTGGGTAGGAGGGTATTGTGGCAGTGGTCCCCTGGACAACTGGGCCGGAGGGCACCCAGAGAGTTGGTGTTGGCTCAAGCTGGCCACGTCCTCCCCCGAGGACTGGCCCCGGTTGTCCCACCCCGGGGGGGACAGGACAAGGGGAGCTGGACCAGGGGGCCCAGGGAAGGGGAGGGGAGGAGGAGACAGTGGCTGGGTGGTAGGATTGCATCAAAGCCTGTCGGTGCCAGGGAGAAACTAAGGCTGCAATTACCCTGAGCTCAGACCCCCCCCACTCCCCACCCTAGACTGTTTGAAGTCCCCCGGGAAAAGCATCAAAGGGAGAGCAGGCCGGCCTGGCAGGGAGAAGAGGGGCGGGGAGGAGGAAGGAGGAAGGAGAGAGTTCCGGAGGGGGGCAGGGGGAGTCGGGGTGGGCTAGGTGGGGTTCAGGATGCCAGTCCTGCCAAGAGCATTACCCCATCTAGATAAGCCCCTGTGGAGCAAGGGAGGGGAAAGTTCATCTCTCCGTGCCCCGTCTCTAGGCCTGGACGCCGTGGCGCCTATCAGCTGGCTCCCTCACCCTTAGAAAGTTCATCCTTGGGTCTTTTGGTCCAAGGGAGAAGGTGCTCATTCATTCATTCATTCATTCCTTCAATCGTATTTATTGAGTGCTTACTGTGTGCAGAGCACTGTACTAAGCGCTTGGGTGAGTACAGTACAATAAACTGATATATTCCCTGCCCACAACGAGCATACAGTCTAGAGAGGGTGGAGGCTGGTCTCCCTCACCCTTCCCTTCTCCTTCGCTGCCTCCCGTGGATTGGGAGGGCTCCTCTGAGCTTGAGGAGGGGGAGCTGCCTGCTGGAGCGGACAGAATACTAATGATGATAGTAATAATAATAATAATAATAATAATAATAATAATAATAATAATAATAATAATAATGCAATGCTCTAAGTGCTGGGGTTGACACAAGTTAATCAGGTTGGACATGGTCCCTGTCCTACATGGTACTCACACTCTTATCCCCATTTTACAGATGAGGGACCTGAAGCCCAGAGAAGTGATGTGACATGCCCAAGGTCACACAACGGACATATGGCTGAGCCGGGATTGGAACCCAGGTCCTCCACTGCACACCCTACCTCCACACCACCCCCCGGGCCAAAATGTTCCATATGATTTCATCATGGGAAGCAGCGTGGCCCAGTGGAAAGAACATGGGCCTGGCATTCAGAGGATGTGGGTTCTAATGCCGACTCTGCCATATGTTTGCTGTGTGACCTTGGGAAGTCACTTCACTTCTCGGTGCCTCAGTCACTTCACCTGTAAAATGGGGATTAAGATTGTGAGCCCCACGTGGAACAGGGCCTGTATCAAACCTGCTTGCTTATCTTGTATCTACCCCAGAGCTTAGAATAGTACTGGGCATAGTAAGCATTTAACGAATACGATATTTATTATTACAACTGTTATTACCATGCACATATGTATAATATATACTAATGTCCGTCTCCCACTCTAGACCGTAAGTTTATTGTGGGCAGGGAATGTGTCTGTTTATTGTTTTATTGTACTCTCCCAAGCGCTTAGTACAGTACTTTACTAAGTACTTTACAGTACTTAGTACAGTACTAGAGAAGCAGTGTGGCTCAGTGGAAAGAATCCGGGCTTTGGAGTCAGAGCTCATGGGTTCAAATCCCGGCTCTGCCAACAGCCAGCTGTGTGACTTTGGGCAAGTCACTTCACTTCTCTGGGCCTCAGTGACCTCATCTCTAAAATGGGGATTAAGACTGTGAGCCCTCCGTGGGACAACCTGATCTCCTTGTAACCTCCCCAGCGCTTAGAACAGTGCTTTGCACATAGTAAGTGCTTAATAAATGCCATCATTATTACTATTATTATTATTACTTTGCACACAGTAGGAGTTCAATAAATACGATTGAGTGAATGAATGAATGAATAAATGTAGAGTCCGGTATGCTGTTCCACAACTCCCAGAGCATTTTTCCCCCTCGTCCCCCTCTCCATCTCCTTCATCTTACCTCCTTCCCTTCCCCACAGCACCTGTATATATGTATATATGTTTGTACATATTTATTACTCTATTTATATATTTATTTATTTTACTTGCACATATCTATTCTATTTATTTCATTTTGTTAGTATGTTTGGTTTTGTTCTCTGTCTCCCCCTTTTAGACTGTGAGCCCACTGTTGGGTAGGGACTGTCTCTGTATGTTGCCAACTTGTACTTCCCAAGCGCTTAGTACAGTGCTCTGCACACAGTAAGCGCTCAATAAATACGATTGATTGATTGATTGATTGATTGATTGATTGATTGATTGATTTTCCAGGGGACGCCAGGCCCCTTCCTCGCTCCCCTCCCCTCCCCAAGGTCCTGGGCACATGGGCACCTTCCAACGTCCAAAGACACCTGCCCCGTGACCAGGCCCTGAGCCTGCAGCCTTGCCCCCAAGCTTCAAATCGGAGGTGGACGGGGCCCCCCCCGGCGGTCTGGTTGTCTCCGGGGGGCTGCTCCCGGTGGGCCAGATTTGCTCCGAGGGCCGGAACCCCGGAACCCCAGAAGCAGCGTGGCTTAGTGGAAAGAGCCCGGGCTTTGGAGTCAGAGGTCATGGGTTCAAATCCCGGCTCCGCCACTTGTCAGCTGTGTGACTTTGGGCAAGTCACCTCACTTCTCTGGGCCTCAGTTCCCTCATCTGTAAAATGGGGATGAAGACTGTGAGCCCCCCCTGGGACAACCTGATCACCTTGTATCTCCCCCAGCGATTAGAACAGTGCTTTGCACATAGTAAGCACTTAATAAATGCCATTATTATTATTATTATTATTATTATTAACTCTGCAAACCTCTCAGCCTCTGCCCCAATTAGGGAGCTCCAGGCCAGGCTGGCAACAATTCCCTGGGTCTGGATCCCACCCGGCCGGGTCCGGGTCACTCATTCATTTGCATTTCTTGAGCACTTCCTGTGTGCAGTGCACTGTAAAAATAACAATGGTTTTTGTTAAGCGCTTACTATGTGCAAAGCACTGTTCTAAGCACTGGGGTCATCATCAATCGTATTTATTGAGCGCTTACTGTGTGCAAAGCACTGTACTAAGCGCCTGGGAAGTACAAATTGGCAACATATAGAGACAGTCCCTAGTCCCTACCCAACAGTGGGCTCACAGTCGACACAAGGTGATCAGGTTGTCCCACGTGGGGCTCACAATCTTAATCCCCATTTTACAGATGAGGTAACTGAGGCACAGAGAAGTGAGGTGACTTGCCCAAAGTCACCCAGCTGACAAGTAGCGGAGCCAGGATTTTTCCACTGAGCCACGCTGCTCCTCTGTACTAACCACTTGGGAGAGAACAATGTAAGAATCAAGAGATACATTCCCTGCCCACAGTGAGCTTACAGTCTAGAGGGGGAGAAGGCCGTTAATATAAGTAAGTAAATTACAGAGATGTACAGAAAAGCAGATTAACTGCAGCCTTGCTCTGTGTGTGTGTGGCCATGTGTAACTGGTTGGGGTTGTGTGTGGCTGAGTGTGGAGGTTGGAGGAAAGTGCATAGGAGAGAGGAGTCTAAGACTGTGAGCCCGTTGTGGGCAGGGATTTTCCCGATTTGTCGCTGAATTTTACATCCCAAGTGCTTAGTACAGTGCTCTGCACACAGTAAGCACTCAGTAAATAGGACAATGAATGAAAGGAGGAGAGAGACATAAGGTGGGAAAATAAAACAGATTGACTCTGATGGCGGGGTTTGTGTTTTGGGCCAGGTGTGAGTGCATGGTCTAGTGTCAAACTCCCGGGCTTGGGAGTCAGAGGTTGTGGGTTCTAATTCCGACGCTGCCACTTGTCAGTTGTGTGACCTTGGGCAAGTCACTTAACTTCTCTGTGCCTCAGTTACCTCATCTGTAAAATGTGGATTAAGTCTGTGAGCCCCACGTGGGACCACCTGATTACCTTGTATCTACCCCAGTGCTTAGAACAGTGCTTGGCACATAGTAAGTGCTTAACAAATACCAACATTATTATCATTATTATTATTACAAGTGTGAGTGTGGTGGATTAAGTCTGTGAGCCCCACGTCGGACCACCTGATTACCTTGTATCTACCCCAGTGCTTAGAACAGTGCTTGGCACATAGTAAATGCTTAACAAATACCAACATTATTAGAATTATTATTATTATTACAAGTGTGAGTGTGGTGGGGGGATGGGGGAAAGAGAGTGAGAGAGACAGAGACAGAGAATGTACCTTTCCTTGTGGAGGGAAGTGTGGGCTTTATTTATTTATACTCATGCCTGTCTCCCCCTCTAGACTGTAAGCTCGTTGTGGGCAGGGAACATGTGTACCAACCCTGTTATACTGTACTCTCTGTACTGTACCTTCTAGACTGTGAGCCTGCTGTTGGGTAGGGACCCTCTCTATATGTTGCCAACTTGTACTTCCCAAGCGCTTAGTATAGTGCTCTGCACACAGTAAGCGCTCAATAAGTACGATTGAATGAATGAATGCTCTCCAGAGCGCTTAATACAGTGCTTTTCACACAATAAGCACTCAATACATATGATCGACTGATTGGCTCAGGGCACACTGGCTGGGTTAGGTCAGTGATCAGCCTTCCTGAGAAGCCTCCTGGAAGCGGGGTCAGTCCCAGAAGGCTTTCTGGAGGAGCGGGCCTTCCCCAGTGTCAAAGGTGCCAATTCCGGTGGAAGGGAGTGGGGAAGGCTCCTGGGACCCTGGGATTTTCGCTTCCTTCCCAGAGGATCTACCTTTTCTTAGTTCTGTGGAGGGAAAAATCAATCAATCAATCAATCAATCAATCATATTTATTGAGCGTTTACTGTGTGCAGAGCACTGTACTAAGCATTGGGGAAGTACAAGTTGGCAACATATACAGTCCCTACCCAACAGTGGGCTCACAGTCTAAAAGGGGGAGACGGAGAACAAAACCAAACACACTAACAAAATAAAATAAATAGAATAGGTATGTACCAGTAAAATAAATAAATAAATAGAGTAATAAATATGTCAAACATATATACACATACACAGGTGTTGTGGGGAAGGGAAGGAGGTAAGATGGGGGGATGGAGAGGGGGACGAGGTGGAGAGAGCACAGAGTCTTCAATTCCATTCAATCGTATTTATTGAGCGCTTACTGTGTGCAGAGCACTGTACTAAGCGCTTGGAAAGTACAATACAGCAATAAAGAGAGACGATCCCTGCCCACACACTCTTCCAGCCTGGAGTGGAGCCCACGGCATATTTTTTCCCAGTCAGTGAGTCCCACTGACCGCCCCCCCCAACCCCTCTCTCTCTCTCTCTCACACACACACACACACACACACACACACACACACACACACACACACACACACACACACACACACACGTTTTCCCAAATGCAAGGAACCACAGTGAGAGGAGAGAGAGCTTGAAGTCGGATCGGCCTCGTCTTCCAACCTCACCCCTGGCCGCCACCGAGTCTGTGCCAGGCCTAAGCGGCCCTACTGAATCGCCCCTCCCCAGGAGGTAGATGGGGAGGATAAAGGAGACTCCTAGAAACTGCCCCCCACCACCGGGGGTTAGGCCCCAGTGTTCCCACTGGCGGCAAGACTGGCCAGGCCGGGGGGGACCAGGTGTCCCAGGCCGGTGCCGGGGCCAAAGAGCTTGGGAGAATGGAAATCCGTGGTCAGAATGCCAACCGGTCACCTCGCTGCCATCCCGGCTTCCGGGTGGGATGGAGGGGGCCTCGGCTGAGCTATTTCGGCCCAGGATTCGCCCCCAGAAGCCAGAAGGGCCGAATCAGCCCAACCGCCAGAGGGTGAGGGAGCCTCTCCAACCTCGGAATAGTTGGGGTTGGACCTCTGGCTAAGTGTGGGGATGGCTGGGCTGGTTTTTCAAAGCAGGAGACTCAGCAGGCTGGTCAACAACAACCACAGGGTGTAATGCTAAGCCAAGCTACCTCCTTCTTCCTCCAGGCCGCTTCCGGAGAAGCAGCGTGGCTCAGTGGAAAGAGCACGGGCTTTGGAGTCAGAGGTCTTGGGTTCGAATCCCAGCTCCGCCACATGTCTGCTGTGTGACTTTGGGCAAGTCACTTAACTTCTCTGTGCCTCGGCTACCTCATCTGTAAAATGGGGATTAAGACTGTGAGCCCCACGTGGGACAACTTGATCACCTTGTATCCCCCCCCCCAGCACTTAGAACAGTGCTTTGCACATAGTAAGCGCTTAACAAATGCCATCATTATTATTAGAGAAGCATCGTGGCTCAGTGGAAAGGGCACAGGCTTGGGAGTCAGAGGTCATGGGTTCGGATCCCGGCTCTGCCACTTGACTGCTGTGTGACCTCGGGCAAGTCACTTAACTTCTCTGAGCCTCAGTTACCTCATCTGTAAAATGGGGATTAAGACTGTGAGCCCCACGTGGGACAACCTGATCATCTTGTATCCCCCCAGCGCTTATAACAGTGCTTTGCACATAGTAAGCGCTTAACAAATGCCATTATTATTATTATTATTATTATTATTATTATTATTATTATTATTATTCGTGGCAAGCTCACAGTGCCCCCTGCTGGCTAACTGAAGTAGCACAACTAAACCCCACCGCCTGTGTGGAGGAGGAAACGGTGGGGGCCTCACTTTTTTATTTTTAATGATATTTGTTGAGCGTTGACAATAATAAAGCGTTTTCAATAATGATAGTAATAATTCTGGTATTTTTAAGTGCTTACTATGTGCCAAGCACCGTTCAACGATTTGCCAGGCACTGTACATGTTGCCAATTTGTACTTCCCAAGCGCTTAGTACAGTGCTCTGCACATAGTATTTATTTATTTTACTTGTACATGTCTATTCTATTTATCTTATTTTGTTAGTATGTTTGGTTTTGTTCTCTGTCTCCCCCTTTTAGACTGCGAGCCCACTGTTGGGTAGGGACTGTCTCTATGTGTTGCCAATTGGTACTTCCCAAGCGCTTAGTACAGTGCTCTGCACATGGTAAGCGCTCAATAAATACGATTGATGATGATGATGATGATAGTAAGCGCTCAATAAATACGATTGATGATGATGTACTAAATGCTGAAATAGGTACAAATCAATCAAGTTGGACCCAGGCCCTGTCCCACGTGGGGCTCACGGTCCTAATCCCCTTTTTACAGAGGAGGGAACTGAGGTCCAGAGAAGTGAAATGACTTATAATAATGGTACTTGTTAAGCTCTTACTTTGTACTTCCCAAGTGCTTACTACAGTGCTCTGCACATAGTAAGCGCTCAATAAATACGATTGATGATGATGTACTAAACGCTGAAATAGATACAAAGCAATCAAGTTGGACCCAGGCCCTGTCCCACGTGGGGCCCACAGTCCTAATCCCCTTTTTACAGAGGAGGGAACTGAGGTCCAGAGAAGTGAAATGACTTATAATAATGGTACCTGTTAAGCGCTTACTATGTGCCAAGCATCAAGTTGGACCCAGGCCCTGTCCCACGTGGGGCTCACGGTCCTAATCCCCTTTTTACAGATGAGGGAACTGAGGTCCAGAGAAGTGAAATGACTTAATAATAATAATGGTACTTCTTAAGCGCTTACTATGTGCCAAGCACTGTTCTAAGCGCTGGGGTAGATAATAATAATGTTGGTATTTGTTAAGCGCTGGGGGAGATACAAGGTCATCAGGTTGTCCCACGTGGAGCTCACAGTCTTAATCCCCATTTTCCAGATGAGGTAACTGAGGCACAGAGAAGTTAAGTGACTTGCCCAAAGTCACACAGCTGATAAGTGGCAGAGCCAGGATTAGAACCCATGATCTCTGACTCCCAAACCCGGGCTCTTTCCACTGAGCCACGCTGCTTCGCTAGCCACGCTGTTTCTCTAGATCCAAGAGAAGCAGCGTGGCTCCGTGGAAAGAGCACGGGTTTGGGAGTCGGGGATTAAGACTGGGAGCCCCACGTGGGACAACCAGATTACCTTGTATCCCTCAAGCGCTTGGAACAGTTCTTTGCACATAGTAAGTGCTTAACAAATGCCATTATTATTATTATTATTATTATTATGTGCCATCATTATTATTATTACTATGTTAATCAAGATGTCCCACGGTGGACTCACAGTCTTAATCCCCATTTGACAGATGAGGTAACTGAGGCCCAGAGAAGTGAAGTGACTTGCCCACAGCGCTGGAGTAGATCCGAGGTAATGTGGTTGGACACTGTCCCTTGTCCCACATGGGGCTCACAGTCTTAGTCCCCATTTTACAGATGAGGTACTCAAGGCACAGAGAAGTGAAATGACTTGCCTAAGGTCACACAGCAGACAAGTGGCAGAGCCAGGATTAGAAACCTGGTCACTCTGACTCTCAGTTCCATGCTCTATCCATTGTGGGGGGAGGTGGGGATGAATCTTCCTTAAGTGGAGCATCTGGGGCAACAAAGCCTAATCAATCAATCAATCAATCGTATTTATTGAGCGCTTACTGTGTGCAAAGCACTGTACTAAGCGCTTGGGAAGTCCAAGTTGGCAACATATAGAGACAGTCCCTACCCAACAGTGAGCTCACAGTCTAAAAGGGGGAGACAGAGAACAAAACCAAACATGCTAACAAAATAAAATAAATAGCATAGATATGTACAAGTAAAATAAATAAATAATAATAATAATAATAATGGCATTTATTAAGCGCTTACTATGTGCAAAGCACTGTTCTAAGCGCTGGGGAGGTGACAAGGTGATCAGGTTGTCCCACGGGGGGCTCACAATTTTAATCCCCATTTTACGGATGAGGTAACTGAGGCCCAGAGAAGTGAAGTGACTTGCCCAAAGTCACACAGCTGGTTATATATACAGTTATATAATGATATATATACAGTTATATAACAATAATAATAATAATGGCATTTATTAAGCACTTACTATGTGCAGAGCACTGTTCTAAGCGCTGGGGAGGTTACAAGGTGATCAGGTTGTCCCACGGTGGGCTCACAATTTTAATCCCCATTTTACAGATGAGGTAACTGAGGCACAGAGAAGTGAAGTGACTTGCCCAAAGTCACACAGCTGACAGTTTGGATAGAGCACAGGCCTGGGAGTCAGAAGGACCTGGATTCTAATCCAGGCTCCGCCACCTATCTGCTGTGTGACCTTAGGCAAGTCATTTCACTTCTCTGTGCCTTTAGAACCTCATCTGTAAAATGGGGATTAAGACTGTGAGCCCCATGTGGGACAAGGGACTGTGTCCAACCACATTACCTCGTATCTACTCCAGCACTTAGTACAGTGCCTGGCTTGTAGTAAGCGCTTAATAAATACCCCAATTATTATTCCAGGGGGGCGGAAGTTCCTCAGGTGGATCTTCCAGGGATTGGTGACTTTCTGCAGGATGTTATAGGTGGGGTGTGGGGTTGTGGGGCAGGGGGAGTGGAGGGAAGAGTGGGCCTGAGCAGCAGCTGTATTTTCTGGGCCAGAAAATATTAATATTGGGATTATATTATATATTATATTATATATTATATTATTATATTGTATATAGTTCTATTATTGTTATATATTATATTATTATATTGGAATAATATTGCTCCAGCCCAAGGTCAGCATGGCCAATGCCGCCAAACCCCAGACTAGTCATGGCATAGTTCATTCATTCATTCATTCAATCGTATTTATTCATTCATTCATTCATTCAATCGTATTTATTGAGCACTTACTGTGTGCAGAGCACTGTACTAAGCGCTTGGGAAGTACAAATTGGCAATATATAGAGACGGTCTCTACCCAACAGCGGGTTCACAGTCTAGAAGGGGGAGACAGACAACAAAACAAAACATATTAACAAAATAAAATAAATAGAATAAATATGTACAAGTAAAATAAATAGAGTAATAAATATGTATAAACATATATACATTCCTTCTTCAATCGTATTTATTGAGCGCTTACTGTGTGCAGAGCACTGTACTAAGCGCTTGGGCAGTACAAGTTGGCAGCCTATAGAGACGGTCCCTACCCAACAGCGGGCTCACAGTCTAGAAGGGGGAGACAGAGAACAAAACAAAACATGTTAACAAAATAAAATAAATAGAATAAATATGTACAAGTAAAATAAATAGAGTAATAAATATGTACAAACATATATACATATATATAGGTGCTGTGGGGAGGGGAAGGAGGTAAGATGGGGGGATGGAGAGGGGAAAGAGGGGGAGAGGAAGGAGGGGGCTCAGTCTGGGAGGACAGGGCATGGTCCTGGGAATCTGAAGTTCATGAGTTCTAATTATGGCTCCACCACTTGTCTGCTGTGTGACCTTGGGCAAGTCATTTAACTTCTCTGGGCCTCAGTTACCTCATTTGGGGGATCGAGACCGTGAGCCCCCACGTGGGACAGGGACTGTCAAGCCTGATTTGCTTGCATCCACCCCAGTGCTTAGTACAGTGCCTGGCACATCGTAAGTGCTTAACAAATGAGAAGCAGCGTGGCTCGATGGAAAGAGCACAGGCTTTGGAGTCAGAGGTCATGGGTTCAAATCTCTGCTCTGCCAATCGTCAGCCGTGTGACTTTGGGCAAGTCATTTAACTTGTCTGTGCCTCAGTTACCTCATCCGTAAAATGGGGATTAAGACTGTGAGCTCCCTGTGACCCAACCCGATCACCCTGTAACCTGCTCAGCACTTAGAACAGTGCTTTGCACATAGTAAGCGCCTAATAAATGCCATCATTAGCAGCGTGGCTCAGTGGAAAGAGCCCGGGCTTTGGAGTCAGAGGTCATGGGTTCAAATCCCGGCTCTGCCACTCGTCAGCTGTGTGATTTTGGGCAAGTCACTTCACTTCTCTGGGCCTCAGTTACCTCATCTGTAAAATGGGGGTTAAGACTGGGAGCCCCACATGGGACAACCTGATCACCTTGTAAATTCCCCAGCGCTTAGAACAGTGCTCTGCACATAGTAACCACTTAATAAATGCCATTATTATTATTATTATTATTATTTATTAATTAATTAACAAATGCCATAATTATTATTAGTCCAATCCTGGGTGGGAACAATGAACCACAAGCCCCTCCCTCTGCTTAGGGAAAATGATTTCTCCGAGAGCAATGACTGTTTCTCTCCTCTCTCTCTCTTTCTGTCTCTCTTTCTCTCTCTCCACCCTCCTCGAGGCTGCTGCCAGTTGCTAAATTCATCCCCTTTTAGACTGTGAGCCCACTGCTGGGTAGGGACTGTCTCTATATGTTGCCAATTTGTACTTCCCAAGCGCTTAGTACAGTGCTCTGCACATAGTAAGCGCTCAATAAATACGATTGATGATGATGATGATGATGATCCTCCAGCCCTGGCCCCAGGGAGGCAGGGCCTGGCCGGACCCGGCCGGACAGATTCCCAGGGTGGGCAGCCTCAGAGCTGGGCAGGACTGCTGCTTAAGCAGCGTGGCTCAGTGGAAAGAGCCCGGGCTTTGGAGTCAGGGGTCATGGGTTCGAATCCTGGCTCTGCCAACTGTCAACTGTGTGACTTTGGGCAAGTCACTTAACTTCTCTGTGCCTCAGTTCCCTCATCTGTAAAATGGGGATTAAGACTGTGAGCCCCCCCGTGGGACAACCTGATCTCCTTGTAACCTACCCAGCGCTTAGAACAGTGCTTGGCACATAGTAAGCGCTTAATAAATACCATTATTATTATTATTACTTGTGCAGGTAACCAGCACGAGGGGAGGCAGGAAGAGGGCATTGGGTGGGGGTTAGGGGGGCATCACAGAGGGTCACCTCTGAAACATCATCATCATCATCAATCGTATTTATTGAGTGCTTACTGTGTGCAGAGCACTGTACTAAGCGCTTGGGAAGTACAAGTTGGCAACACATAGAGACAGTCCCTACCCAACAGTGGCCTCACAGTCTAAAAGACCACAGCCTAGTGGATAGAGTAGGGGCCTGGGATTCCGAAGGACCTGGGTTCTAATTCTGCCTCTGCCACTTGTCTGCTGTGAGACCTTGAGCAACTCACCTCACTTCTCTGTATCTCAGTTATCTGTAAAATGGGGATTAAGAGTGTGAGGCCCACGTGGGACAGGGACTGTGTCCAACCCAATTTGCTTGTATCCACCCCAGTACTTAGTACAGTGCCTGGCTCGTAGTGAGTGCTTAACAAATACCACAATTATTATTATTATTCCTGCCCCTGACTACCAGCCCCAGCCTCCTTGACTGACACTGGAGCTAATCATAATAACAATAATGAAGATGATGATGATAATAATTCATTCAATCGTATTTATTGAGCGCTTACTGTGTGCAGAGCACTGTGCTAAGCACTAGGGCAGATCCCAGAGAATCAGGTCAGAAGCAGTCCCTATAGCACTCAGTCTAAAAGGGAGGGGTAACAGGTGGCGGGTGGGATAGGGACCACCCCTCTCTGGAAAGTGGGAAGCCCAGAGTCCCCACCCAATGGGCTGTCAATCACGCTGTCCCTTGGGCTGTCACTCACGCTACCCTGTGGGCCTGTCATTCATTCATTCATTCAATCGTACTGATTGAGCGCTTACTGTGTGCAGAGCACTGTACTAAGTGCTTGGGAAGTACAAGTTGGCAACGTGTAGAGACAGCCCCTACCCAACCACGGGCTCACAGTCTAGAAGGGGGAGACAGGCAACAAAACAAAACACGTGGACAGGTGTCAAGTCGTCAGAACGAATAGAAATAAAGCTAGATGCACATCATGAACAAAATAAATAGAATAGTAAATATGTACAAGTAAAATAAATAGAGTAGTCAACCTGTACAAACATATAGACAGGTGCTGTGGGGACGGGAAGGAGGACTCACTCATGCTACTCTTGCATGTCAATCAATCAATCAATCAATCGTATTTATTCATCATCATCAATCGTATTTATTGAGCGCTTACTATGTGCAGAGCACTGTACTAAGCGCTTGGGAAGTACAAATTGGCAACATAGAGAGACAGTCCCTACCCAATAGTGTATTTATTGAGCGCTTACTGTGTGCAGAGCACTGTACTAAGCGCTTGGGAAGTACAAGTTGGCAACATATAGAGACGGTCCCTACCCAACAGTGGGCTCACAGTCTAAAAAGTAGCATGTCACTCGTGCTACTCATGTCACTCATGCTAGGCCTGGATTTCCAGGGCGAGCAAGCTGGAAACCCCCCGGAGGGAGGGGGAGAAGTAAAAATCCTGGACCCTGTGCAAGGGGGAGTCAGAGCTTCCAGGGGAGCCCCCCGTCCTGAGGAATCAGCCCTGGGGTCCGGCCTGGCCCGGCGAGGCCCAGGTGAGGAGGGTCTGAGGTTGGAGCCGGTCCTTCCCCGCCAGGCTGCCCATCTCCCCGATTCCCCCAGCCGGGAGAGGGGGACCAGATAATCCCCAGCAGCGGGTCGTCTCCCCGGCGCCTGGATGATGATGATGATGATGATGGCATTTGTTAAGTGCTTACTATGTGCAAAGCACTGTTCTAAGCACCGGAGGAGGTTACAAGGTGATCAAGTTGTCCCACAGCGGGCTCACAGTTTTAATCCCCATTTCACAGATGAGGTAACTGAGGCCCAGAGAAGTGAAGTGACTTGCCCAAAGTCACACAGCTGACAGTTGGCAGAGCCGGGATTTGAACCCATGTTCTCTGACTCCAAAGCCCGGGCTCTTTCCACTGAGCCACGCTGCTTCTTCGTAATAATAATGGCATTTATTAAGCGCTTACTCTGTGCAAAGCACTGTTCTAAGCGCTGGGGAGGTGACAGGGTGATCAGGTTGTCCCGGGGGGGCTCACAGTCTGAATCCCCATTTTCCAGATGAGGTAACTGAGGCACAGAGAAGTTAAGTGACTTGCCCGAAGTCACACAGCTGACAGTTGGCAGAGCCGGGATTCGAACCCATGAACTCTGACTCCGAAGTCCGGCCTCTTTCCACTGAGCCACGCTGCTTTCCCTGGAGCCCACAGCCGGCAGCCTGCCCTGGGAGCTGTCTGGGCATCCGGCTGACCCCCATGAGCTGGGGAGAGCGCGGGCTTGGGGGTGGGCGGGTGCCCAGATTCCTTTCCCTTCTCCACTCCACCCTCCCCACAACTACCCCCCTCCCCGTTTTCCCCCTCTTCCCTACTGCTTCTCAAGCAGGATAAAGCAGGGGGCTGGGAGTCAGAAGGTCATGGGTTCTATTCTGGGCTCGGCCACTTCATCATCATCATCAATCGTATTTATTGAGCGCTTACTATGTGCAGAGCACTGTACTAAGCGCTTGGGAAGTACAAATTGGCAACATATAGAGACAGTCCCTACCCAACAGTGGGCTCACAGTCTAAAAGGGGGAGACAGAGAACTAAACCAAACATACTAACAAAATAAAATAAAGTATCATCATCATCATCAATCGTATTTATTGAGCGCTTACTATGTGCAGAGCACTGTACTAAGCGCTTGGGAAGTACAAATTGGCAACGTATAGAGACAGTCCCTACCCAACAGTGGGCTCACAGTCTAAAAGGGGGAGACAGAGAACAAAACCAAACATACTAACAAAATAAAATAAATAGAATAGATATGTACAAATAAAATAAATAAATAAATAAATAGAGTAATCAATATGTACAAACATATATACATATATCCAGGTGCTGTGGGGAAGGGAAGGCGGTAAGATGGGGGGATGGAGAGGGGGACGAGGGGGAGAGGAAGGAAGGGGCTCAGTCTGGGAAGGCCTCCTGGAGGAGGTGAGCTCTCAGTAGGGCCTTGAAGGGAGGAAGAGAGCTAGCTTGGCGGAGGGGCAGAGGGATTGGGGGCATTCCAGGCCCGGGGGATGACGTGGGCCGGGGGTCGATGGCGGGACAGGCGAGAACGAGGCCTAACGGTGAGGAGATTAGCGGCGGAGGAGCGGAGGGTGCGGGCTGCGCTGGACAAGGACAGAAGGGAGGGGAGGGAGGAGGGGGCCAGGGGATGGATGGACAGCCTTGAAGCCCAGGGTGAGGAGTTTCTGTCTGATGCGCAGATTGAGTGGTAGCCACTGGAGATTTTTGAGGAGGGGAGTGATATGCCCAGAGCGTTTCTGGACAAAGATAATCCGGGCAGCAGCATGAAGTATGGATTGAAGTGGAGAGAGACACGAGGATGGGAGATCAGAGAGAAGGCTGGTGCAGTAGTCCAGACGGGATAGGATGAGAGTTTGAATGAGCAGGGGAGCGGTTGGGATGGAGAGGAAAGGGCGGATCTTGGCAATGTTGTGGAGCTGAGACCGGCAGGTTTTGGTGACGGCTTGGATGTGAGGGGTGAATGAGAGAGCGGAGTCGAGGATGACACCAAGGTTGCGGGCTTGTGAGACGGGAAGGATGGTAGTGCCGTCAACAGAGATGGGAAAGTCAGGGTTTGCCCAGAGTCACACAGCTGACAATTGGTGGAGCTGGGATTTGAACCCGTGACCTCTGACTCCAAAGCCTGGGCTCTTTCCACTGAGCCACGCTTAAACTAAACGCTTAAACTTCTTAAACTATAAGAAGCAGTCTGGCCTAGTCCAGGCCTGGGTTAAGAATCCAGGCCTAGAAAAAAGGCCCTTGTTCTAATCCCGGCTCCGCCACTTCTGTGCTGTGGGACCTTGGGCAAGTCACTTCTTTTCTCTGTGCCTCAGTTATCTGTAAAATGGGGGGATTAAGACTGGAAGCCCCATGTGCGACAGGGACTGTGTCTGACCTGATTTGCCCCAGTGCTTAGTACAATGCCTGGAACATAGAAAGCACTTAACAAATACTATTATTATTATTAATAATATTATTATTAATATGGACCACAGTCCTCCTGAAAGCCAGTCTCCTCCAACAGATCTTCCCCGATTCATTCCCAGCATCTTGGGAAGCAGGCACCAGAACATATGTACCTATGTTTATTGCAGTGTCCACGCAATTACTTAATATCATTACACTTCTTGAAAATACTTCTGTGTCTGTCTTCCCCATTAGAGTGGAAGCTCCTTGTGAACAGGGACTGGGTCACTTCGCTTTTTTTCTTCTCCCTAAGCATTTAGCACAGTGCACTGCAACCCTAGGGTGCTCAATAAACACTTTCAATATCCTACTATTAATAATAATAATAATGGCATTTATTAAGCGCTATGTGCAAAGTACTGTTCTAAGCGCTGGGGAGTTTACAAGGTGATTAGGTTGTCCCACGTGGGGCTCACAGTCTTAATCCCCATTTTACAAATGAGGTAACTGAGGCACAGAGAAGTTAAGTGTTAATTCATTTCTGTCAATGTCTGTCTCCCCCTCTAGACTGTAAGCTCGTTGCGGGCAGGGAATGTGCCTTTTTTTTTGTCAGATTGTCCTCTCCCAAGGGCTTAATACGGTGCTCTGCACACAGTAAGCGCTCAATAAATATGACTGACTGACCCACTGACAGCTACTAGCCCGGGTGACCCCTGACCGAGTCGCTCAAGAATTCCAGGCACCCCTAATTTTATTTAATTAAATCATAAATGATTTACGGCTATTAAAATATCAAAAATAGAAGCCGGGGTGTATGCTACCTCATTAGAATGACTGCTGTTTGTAGCGCTGTCCGCCGTCAGTGACATTCAAAAGACATTTGGCTTTGAAGCTGGTGAGCAGACACAAGCTGTTGTGAGTTCTAGGGGTGAGGACCGCACCCCCAAGACACAAACACACACACAAACACACACACACACACACACACACACACACACACACACACACACACACACCCGAAGGTTCTTTGAATCTGTACGATGGGCGTTTAAAAATAAAAATACTAGGTGTGAAAGGGTCAGGAAGCAGCCTTTGCCCTCAGGGGGCTGCCAGTCTAATGGAGAAGACAACACACCTACCTACAGAGAAGCAGCGTGGCTCAATGGGAAAGAGCCCGGGCTTTGGAGTCAGAGGTCATGGGTTCAAATCCCGGCTCTGCCAATTGTCAGCTGTGTGACTTCGGGCAAGTCACTTAACTTCTCTGGGCCTCAGTTACCTCATCTGTAAAATGGGGATGAAGACTGTGAGCCCCACGGGGGACAACCTGATTCCCTTGTAACCTCCCCAGTGCTTAGAACAGTGCTTTGCACATAGTAAGCGCTTAATAAATGCCATCATTATTATTATTATTATTACATACGTACACACACACACACACACACACACGCTCTGGGCTCTAGGGCAGGGACAGAGAGAGGAGGAGACAAAATACATAAAAGAGAAGCAGCGTGGCTTAGTGGAAAGAGCCCCGGTTTGGGAATCAAGGGTGGTGGGTTCTAATCCCACCTCTGCCACTTGTCAGCTGTGTGACTTTGGGCAAGTCACTTAGCGTCTCTGGGCCTCAGTGACCTCATCTGTAAAATGGGGGTGAAGCCGGTGAGCCCCATGTGGGACAACCTGATTACCCTGCATCAACTCCAGGGCTTGGAACAGTACTTGGCACATAGTAAGCGCTTAACTAATGCCATCGTTATTATAAAAGAGCCCATTTAGTCCCAAATCACAAGCGATTGGAGGCGACAGAAAACCAAACAGATCCAGACTGTGAGACTTTTAGACTGTGAGCCCACTGTTGGGTAGGGACTGTCTCTATATGTTGCCAACTTGTACTTCCCAAGCGCTTAGTACAGTGCTCTGCACACAGTAAGCACTCAATAAATACGATTGATGATGATGATGATCCAGTACCAACAATGATAATAATTGTGGTATTTGTTAAACACTTTTTGGGTACCAGTCACTGTACTAAGCTCTGGGGTGGATACAAGGTAATCAGACGGTCCCACCTGGGGCTCACAGTCTCAATCCCCATTTTATAGGTGAGGTAACTGAAGCCCAGAGAAGTGAAGGGACTTCACCAAGGCCCCACAGCAGACAAGTAGCGGAGTCGGGATTAGAACCCAGGACCTTCTGGCTCCCAAGCCCGGGCTCTATCCACTGACCCACACTGCTCCGAATCCCTCAGAGAAGAGAAAGGCACAACGGGGCACAAACAGGAGTGGTTGGAGTGTTTTGAAGCAAGAGGGGATAATCTGGGAAGGCTTCCTGTAGAAGGAGGGCTTGTAGGTCACTTTTAGGAGGGAGGACGTTGGAGTGGAGAGGGCTGGGCATTCCAGGAGGGAGGAAGGAGTGAAAGCGGCCGGGAGGGGAGAACATTACTGTCCCCCCTTTCAAAGCCTTACGGAAAGCCCACCTCCTCCAAGAGGCCTTCCCAGACTAAGCCCCACTTTTCCTCATCTCGCACTCCCTTCTGCCTGCCCTTTGTTTGCTCTTTCCCTTCCCCTCAGCCCCACAGCACTTATAATAATAATAATAATAATAACGGTATTTGTTCATTCATTCATTCAATCGTATTTATTGAGCGCTTACTGTGTGTAAGGCACTGTATTATCAATCAATCAATCGTATTTATTGACTGCTTACTATGTGCAGAGCACTGTACTAAGCGCTTGGGAAGTACAAATTGGCAACATATAGAGACAGTCCCTACCCAACAGTGGGCTCACAGTCTAAAAGGGGGAGACAGAGAACAAAACCAAACATACTAACAAAATAAAATAAATAGAATAGATATGTACAAATAAAATAAATAAATAAATAAATAGAGTTATAAATATGTACAAACATATATACATATATACAGGTGCTGTGGGGAAGGGAAGGAGGTAAGATGGGGGGATGGAGAGGGGGACGAGGGGGAGTCTGGGAAGGCCTCCTGGAGGAGGTGAGCTCTCAGTAGGGCCTTGAAGGGAGGAAGAGAGCTAGCTTGGCGGGTGGGCGGAGGGATTGGGGGCATTCCAGGCCCGGGGGAGGACGTGGGCCGGGGGTCGATGGCGGGACAGGCGAGAGCGAGGCCTAACGGTGAGGAGATTAGCGGCGGAGGAGCGGAGGGTGCGGGCTGCGCTGGACAAGGACAGAAGGGAGGGGAGGGAGGAGGGGGCAAGGGGATGGATGGATGGACAGCCTTGAAGCCCAGGCTGAGGAGTTTCTGCCTGATGCGCAGATGGATTGGTAGCCACTGGAGATTTTTGAGGAGGGGAGTGACATGCCCAGAGCGTTTCTGGACAAAGACAATCCGGGCAGCAGCATGAAGTATGGATTGAATTCATTCAATCGTATTTAATCAATCGTATTTATTGAGCGCTTACTGTGTGCAGAGCACTGTACTAAGCGCTTTGGAAGTCCAAGTTGGCAACATATAGAGACAGTCCCTACCCAACAGTGGGCTCACAGTCTAAAAGGGGGAGACAGAGAACAAAACCAAACATACTAACAAAATAGAATAGATATTTACAAGTAAAATAAATAGAGTAATAAATATGTACAAACATATATACATATATACAGGTGCTGTGGGGAAGGGAAGGAGGTAAGGTGGGGGGACGGGGAGGGGGAGGATTTTTATTAAGGACTTACTATGTGCTAAACACTTTTCTTGAATCTATCTGTCATTTTATTTATTTGCATCGATGTCCGTCTCCCCCCTCTAGACTGTGAGCTCGTTGTGGGCAGGGATTGTCGCTCTTTATTGCTGTATTGTCCTCTCCCAAGCGTTTAGTCCAGTGCCCTTCGCACAGTAAGAGTTTTATAAATCAATCAATCATATTTATTGAGCGCTTACTGTGTGCAGAGCACTGTACTAAGCGCTTGGGAAGTCCAAGTTGGCAACATAGAGAGACGGTCCCTACCCAACAGTGGGCTCACAGTCTAAAAGATACAGCGTGGCTCAGTGGAAAGAGCCCGGGCTTTGGAGTCAGAGGTCCTGGGTTCGAATCCCAGCTCCGCCACATGTCTGCTGTGTGACCTTGGGCAAGTCACTTAACTTCTCTGAGCCTCCGTGATCTCATCTGTGAAATGGGGATTCACATCTCATCTCATCTGTGGAAAGGGCACAGGCTTGGGAGTCAGAGGTCACGGGTTCGTATCCCGGCTCTGCCACTTGACTGCTGTGTGCCCTTGGGCAAGTCACTTAACTTCTCTGAGCCTCCGTGATCTCATCTGTGAAATGGGGATTGACCGTGAGCCCCACGTGGGACAAGTTGATCACCTTGCGTCCCCCCCAGCGCTTAGAACAGTGCTCTGCACAGAGTAAGCGCTTAACAAATGCCATCATCATCATTATTATTATTAAAAGATAAATACGATTTATACGTATAAATACGATTGAATGCATGAGTGAATGGATAGAACCCCTCTGGACTGAAAAACAATAATAATAATCGTATTTATGGAGCGCTTACTGTGTGCAGAGCACTGGACTAAGCGCTTGGGAGAGGAAGGCAGGGAGGAATAGAGGAGGGGGAGGGAGGCAGGGAGGAAGCGGGGGTCTCCAGGGTAGAAGGGCTGACGGATTCCCACATTCCTGCGGGATTTGGTCCCGGATTCCCGTCCAAGCCCAGAGGTCCCGCCGGGGGATGGGTTGCCATGGTTACGGATACACCGTGACTCACCCACCGACACCTCCCACCCCGCTCCCTCCCGCCCAAGGCATCGCCCACCCCACCCTCTTCATTCATTCATTCATTTATTCATTCATTCATCATCATCATCATCATCATCATCATCATTCGTATTTATTGAGCGCTTACTGTGTGCAGAAGTAAAATAAATACATAGAGTAATAAATATGTACAAACATATATATATAATATATATATATATAAAGCAGAAGTAAAAGTCTGTGTGCAGAAGTAAAATAAATAAATAGAGTAATAAATATGTACAAACATATATATATATATAATATATATATATTATATATAATATATATATATATAAAGCCCGGGCTTTGGAGTCAGAGGTCGTGGGTTCGAGTCCCGGCTCCGCCACATGTCTGCTGTGTGACCTTGGGCAAGCCACTTCACTTCTCTGAGCCTCAGTTACCTCATCTGTAAAATGGGGATTAAGACCGTGAGCCCAAAGTGGGACAACCTCAATCACTTTGTATCCCCCCCCAGCGCTTAGAACAGTGCTTTGCACATAGTAAGCGCTTAACAAATGCCAACATTGTTATATACATAAATACAAAGAAGTTAAGTGACTTGCCCAAGGTCACACAGCAGACAAGTGGCGGAGTCGGGATGAAGACTGTGAGCCCCACGTGGGACAATATATATATATATATATATATATACTCCAAAGCCCGGGCTTTGGAGTCAGAGGTCGTGGGTTCGAGTCCCGGCTCCGCCACATGTCTGCTGTGTGACCTTGGGCAAGTCACTTCACTTCTCTGAGCCTCAGTTACCTCATCTGTAAAATGGGGATTAAGACCGTGAGCCCAAAGTGGGACAGCCTCAATCACTTTGTATCCCCCCCCCAGCGCTTAGAACAGTGCTTTGCACATAGTAAGCGCTTAACAAATGCCAACATTATTATATACATAAATACAAAGAAGTTAAGTGACTTGCCCAAGGTCACACAGCAGACAAGTGGCGGAGTCGGGATGAAGACTGTGAGCCCCACGTGGGACAATTTGTACTTACACAGTAATTTGTACTTCCCAAGCGCTTAGTACAGTGCTCTGCACATAGTAAGCGCTCAATAAATACGATTGATGATGATGATGATGATGATGCAGAACTCTGGATTAAGCGCTTGGAAAGTACAATTCGGCAACAGATAGAAGCAACCCCTATCCAACAACAGGCTCGCAGTCTAGAAGATAAGCATGATATTTATTGAGCGCTTACTATGTGCCAAGCACTGTTCTAAGCGCTGGGGGAGATGCAAGGTGATCAGGTTGTCCCACGTGGGGCTCACGGTCTTAATCCCCATTTTACAGATGAGGGAACCGAGGCCCAGAGACGTGGAGTGACTTGCCCAAAGTCACACAGCTAAGTGGAGGAGTCGGGATTAGAACCCACGACCTCTGACTCCCAAGCCTGGGCTTTTTCTACTAGGCCACGCTATTGTTGCCAGGAGAACCCAGGCTGATGCTTCCAGCCCTCTGGCCCCAGCTCCAAGGCAGGGAGACAGAGACAGGGCCACAGAGACAGAGGCATCCTCTTCACTCCACAAAAACAATAGTAACGGTGGCATTTGTTAAGCACTCCCCATGTTTATTTTGTTAGTATGTTTGGTTTTGTTCTCTGTCTCCCCCTTTTAGACTGTGAGCCCACTGGTGGGTAGGGACTATCTCTAGATGTTGCCAATTTGTACTTCCCAAGCGCTTAGTACAGTGCTCTGCACATAGTAAGCGCTCAATAAATACGATTGATGATGATGATGATGATGTGCCAAGCACCGTTCTAAGCACTGGGCTAGACATAAGGTAATCAGGTTGTCCCACGTGGGGCTCACAGTCTTCATCCCGACTCCGCCACTTGTCTGCTGTGTGACCTTGGGCAAGTCACTTAACTTCTCTGTATTTATGTATATATGTTTGTACATATTTATTACTCTATTTATTTTACTTGTACCTATCTATTCTATTTACTTTATTTTGTTGGTATGTTTGGTTCTGTTCTCTGTCTCCCCCTCTTAGACTGTGAGCCCACTGTTGGGTAGGGACTGTCTCTATGTGTTGCCAATTTGTACTTCCCAAGTGCTTAGTACAGTGCTCTGCACATAGTAAGCGCTCAATAAATACGATTGATGATGATGATGATGATGATGTGCCAAGCACTGTTCTAAGCACTGGGCTAGACATAAGGTAATCAGGTTGTCCCACGTGGGGCTCACAGTCTTCATCCCGACTCCGCCATTTGTCTGCTGTGTGATCTTGGGCAAGTCACTTAACTTCTCTGTATTTATGTATATCTGTTTGTACATATTTATTACTCTATTTATTTATTTTACTTGTACATATCTATTCTATTTATTTTATTTTGTTTGTATGTTTGGTTTTGTTCTCCGTCTCACCCTTTTAGACTGTGAGCCCGCTGTTGGGTAGGGACTATCTCTATATGTTGCCAACTTGGACTTCCCAAGCGCTTAGTACAGTGCTCAGCACACAGTAAGTGCTCAATAAATACGATTGATTGATTGATTCTCTGTGCCTCAGTCACCTCATTTGTAAACTGGGGATGAAGCCTGCGAGCCCCACATGGGACAACCTGATGACCTTGTATCTCCCCCAGCGCTTAGAACAGTGCTTGGCACACAGTAAGCGCTTAACAAAATACCAGTACTATTATTATTATTCTTCCCATTTTACAGATGAGGTAACTGAGGAGCAGAGAAGTGACTTGCCCAAAATTACACAGCAGACAAGTGGCAGAGCCAGGATTAGAACCCACAACCTCTGACTCCCAAGCCCGGGTTATTTCCACTAAGCTACGCTGTTTCTCTAAAAAGCTTCTTCTTCATTCCAAGAAAAAAAAACAGAGTTGAAAAGTTTCCGTTTGGAGTTGCTTGGAGAGAAACTGAGCCAGATTTAGACAAAATACATACAAACATGTAGAGTCACACAACCATGCGTGTGGTCACACAGCCACACAATCTTGCGTACCCAGCTACACAATCACGCACTCAATCGTATTTATTGAGAGCTTACTGTGTGCGGAGCACTGTACTAAGCGCTTGGGAGACAGGGACTTTGCTAGTATTCACCCCAGCGCTTAGTACAGTGCCTGGCACATAGGAAGCGCTTAACAAATACCATAATAATAATATGTTGCCAACTTATACTTCCCAAGCGCTCAGTACAGTGCTCTGCACACAGTAAGCGCTCAATAAATACGATTGAATGAATGAATGAACAATAGAACAGACACATTCCCTGCCCACAACGAGCTGTCAGTCTAGAGGGCCGGGCACTGTACTAAGCAATCAATCAATCGTATTTATTGAGTGCTTACTGTGTGCAAAGCACTGTACTAAGCGCTTCGAAGTACAAGTTGGCAACATATAGAGACGGTCCCTACCCAACGGTGGGCTCACAGTCTAAAAGCACTGAGGTAGATACAAAATAATCGGGTTACAGATACTCAATCATGCACCAAATCACAGAACCTTGTACATGATAACAATAATAATAATAATAATAATAATAATAGTTTTTAAGCACTTACTATGTACCAAGCACTGTTCTAAGCATTGGTGACGCAGCTACGCAATCGTGTAGTTGCACCATCTCGCACAGTCACACAGCTACACAATCATGCATTCATTCATTCATTTGATTGTATTTATTGAGTGCTTTTTGTGGGCAGAGCACTGTATTAGGCGCTTGGGAGAGTACAGTACAACAATATAAAAGACACATTCCCCACCCGCAACAAGCTGTCAATCTAGAAGGCCAGAAGCAGCATGGCTCAATGGATAGAGCCCGGCCTGGGAGTTAGAAGGTCATGGGTTCTAATCCTCGTTCCGCCACCTGTCTGCCGTATAATAATAATAATAATAATAATAATAATAATAATAATAATAATAGCATTTATTAACCGCTTACTATGTGCAAAGCACACCTTGGGCAAGTCACTTCACTTCAGTAAGCGCTCAATAAACACGATTGAATGAATGAATGAATTCACTTCTCTGGGACTCAGTTCCCTCATCTGTAAAATGGGACTGGGACTGTGTCCAACCTGATTGCCTTGCATCTACCCCAGCACTTAGAACAGTGCTTGATACATAATAAGCATTTAATAAGTACCATTATTATTATTATTACTATTATTAGGGCTGGGCACTTTCCGTCCGGCGTGACTCAATGGAAAGAGCACGGGCTTTGGAGTCAGTGGTCATGGGTTCAAATCCTGGCTCCACCAATTGCCAGCTGTGTGACCTTGGGCATGTCACTTAACTTCTCTGTGCCTCAGTTACCTCATCTGTAAAATGGGGATTGACTGTGAGCCCCCTGTGGGGCAACCTGATCACCTTGTATCCCCCCAGCGCTTAGAACAGTGCTTTGCACATAGTAAGCGCTTAATAAATGCCATCATTAGTATTATTATTATTATTCCCCGCACTTCCCATTGTTCTGAGCTACCCACCGGAGGGCGCCTCCCGCCCTGTCCACCAGAGGGCGCCCCCGGCCATACCCACCAGAGGGCGCCCCCCACCCTGCCCAGCAGAGGGCGACACCCGCCCTGCCCACCAGAGGGCGCCTCCCGCCCTGTCCAGCAGAGGGCGCCCCCCACCCTGTCCAGCAAAGGGCAACCCCCACCCTACCCACCAGAGGGCGCCACGGGGCCCCTCCAGACCCTGCCAAGGCCAAGGCGGGGAGCAGGGGAGGGAGCGGGAGGCTTCTAAACACTTACTCTGTGCCAGACACTGTACTAAACGCCGGGGTGGATCCCAGCAAATCATCATCATCATCAATCGTATTTATTGAGCGCTTACTATGTGCAGAGCACTGTACTAAGCGCTTGGGAAGTACAAATTGGCAACATATAGAGACAGTCCCTACCCAACAGTGGGCTCACAGTCTAAAAGCAAATCAAGTTGGACACAGTCCCTGTCCCACGTGGGGCTCACAGTCTTAACCCCCCCATTACAGATGAGGGAACTGAGGCCCAGAGAAGTGAAGTGACTTGCCCAAGGTGTGCTTTGCACATAGTAAGCGCCTAATAAACGCCCTCATTATTATTATTATTATACGGCAGACGTGTGGTGGAACCAGGATTAGAACCCATGGCCTTCTGACAACAATAACAATAACAATGTTGGCATTTGTTAAGCGCTTACTATGTGCAAAGCACTGTTCTAAGCGCCGGGGGGGATACAAAGTGATCAGGTTGTCCCATGTGGGGTTCACAGTCTTAATCCCAATTCTGACTCCCAAGGCCGGGCTCTATCCATTGAGCCATGCTGCTTCTGGCCCTCTAGATTGACAGCTTGTTGCGGGCAGGGAATGTGTCTTTTATATTGTTGTACTGTGCTCTCCCAAGCGCCTAATACAGTGCTCTGCCCAAGGTCACAGAGCAGACAAGTGGCGGAGCGGGATTAGAACCCACGACCTTCTGACTCCCAAGGCTGGGCTCTTTCCACTGAGCCACGCTGCTTCTGGCCCTCTAGACTGACAGCTTGTTGCAGACAGGGAATGTGTCTTTTTTATTGTCCCCTTAAAACCTGCCCCCCAGAGCAACTGACTCAGTGGAAAAAGCCCTGGGTTGGGAGTCAGAGGTTGTGGGTTCTAATTCCGACTCCGCCACTTGTCAGCTGTGTGACTTTGGCCAAGTCACTTCACTTCTCTGGGCCTCAGTTCCCTCATCTGTGAAATGTGGATGGAGACTGTGAGCCCCACTTGGGACAACCTGATTACCTTGTATCCCCCCCCCGCTCCACCCCCAGCGCTTAGAACAGTAAGTGCTTAACAAATACCATCATCATCAACTTAGAGAAGCAGCGTGGCTCAGTGGAAAAAGCACTTGGAGTCAGAGGTCATGGGTTCAAATCCCGGCTCCACCACTTGTCAACTGTGTGACTTTGGGCAAGTCACTTCACTTCTCTGGGCCTCAGTTCCCTCATCTGTAAAATGGGGATGAAGACTGGGAGCCCCACGTGGGACAACCTGATCACCTTGTAAATTCCCCAGCGCTTAGAACAGTGCTCTGCACATAGTAAGCGCTTAATAAATGCCATTATTATTATTATTATTATTATTATTAACTCAGGGCTGGGGGGTCGACGCCCCTCCCTGGGATGGCTTCCCCGGCCTGGTGGCAGAAGGCCTGGTGGCAGGAGGCCTGGTGGCAGGAGGCCTTCCCAGACTGAGCCCCTTCCTTCCTCTCCCCCTCGTCCCCCTCTCCATCCCCCCATCTTACCTCCTTCCCTTCCCCACAGCACCTGTATATATGTATATATGTTTGTACATATTTTTTTACTCTATTTATTTTATTTGTACATATCTATTCTATTTATTTTATTTTGTTAGTATGTTTGGTTTTGTTCTCTGTCTCCCCCCTTTAGACTGTGAGCCCACTGTTGGGTAGGGACTGTCTCTAGATGTTGCCAACTTGTACTTCCCAAGCGCTTAGTACAGTGCTCTGCACACAGTAAGCGCTCAATAAATACGATTGATGATGATGATGATGGTGGCTCAAGCCCATGCCTTTCCTCCCCACCAGGAGAGGAGACATTCTGTGTATCTCTTTTGATGGTATTGACACCTGCCTGTATGTTTTGTCTTGTTGTCTGTGTCCCCCTTCTAGACCGTGAGCCTGTTGTCGGGTAGGGACCGTCTCTTTATGTTGCCGACTTGTATTTTCCAAGCGCTTAGTCCAGTGCTCTGCGCACAGTAAGCGCTCAATAAATACGACTGACTGACAATGAATGAACAATCCTCCCATCGCCCACCCCCGGGCCGGACACCCGTCCTAGGGGCAGCTGTGGTCTGGGCCGGGTCCCCGTCCACCTCCGCCCAGTTTGGTGGGCTCCAGGCCTCCCGCCCCCAGTCCGGCCAGTCCCCTGCACCGTTCCCCGGCCTGGTCTCTGCGGCTGGAAATAGAAAGGAAGGGAACCCTTAAAATAGCCATAATTACTAGGGACAGGCCGGGGGCGGGAGGAGCTGGCTCTGCAGGGGCGCCCAGCACGCTCGCGGCTGGAAGGACCCGGCTTCGCCCTCGGATCCGGCCCTCCCTGGTGCCAACGGAATCCGCGGCTGCTAAACCTCCTCCTCCACGAAGCCTTCCCTCCCCCAGATATAATCTTGTTGTCATGGGGAGCGTGTCTTTCAGCATTGGCATCTATCGGCACTAAAGCAGCATGGTGTAATAATAATAATAATAATAATGGCATTTATTAAGCGCTTACTATGCGCAAAGCACTGTTCTAAGCGGTGGGGGGATACAAGACGATCAGGTTGTCCCACGTGGGGCTCACAGTCTTCATCCCCATTTTACAGATGAGGTAACTGAGGCATGGAGAAGTTAAGTGACTTGCCCAAGGTCACGCAGCTGACAGGTGGCGGAGCTGGGATTTGAACCCATGACCTCTGAGTCCCAAGCCCGTGCTCTTTCCGTTGAACCACGCCTGTTCACATCCAGTCAATCCATCAATCATATGTACTGAATGATTACTATGTGCAGAGCACTTTACTGAGCACTTGAGAGAGTATACCAGAGTTGGTAGACCCGATTCTTGCTGTCTGGAAGAGCACTGTCCTAAGTGCTTGAGAGAGCACACCATAGTTAATCCCGTCTCCACCCCTTGTCTGCTGTGTGACCTTGGGCAAGTCATTTCAATTTCTTTGGGCCTCAGTTACCTCAACTGTAAAATGGGGGTTAAGTCTGTGAGCCCCATGTGGGACAGGGACTGTGCCCAACCTGATTAGCGCTTAGAACAGTGTTTGGCACATAGTAAGCGCTTACCAAATACCATAATAATAATTAATAATTATTAATTAATTATTACCCTAATGATTATTATTATTATTATCATCATCATCATCATGTGGAAGCAGCGTGGCTCGGTGGAAGGAGCCCGGGCTTTGGAGTCAGAGGTTATGGGTTCAAATCCCGACTCCACCACTTGTCAGGTGGGTGACTTCGGGCAAGTCACTTCACTTCTCTGCACCTCCGTTACCTCATCTGTAAAATGGGGATTAAGACTAATTAAGACTAGCCCCCTGTGGGACAACCTGATCACCTTGCAACCTCCCCAATGCTTAGAACAGTGCTTTGCACATAGTAAGCACTTAATAAATGCCATTATTATTATTATTATTATTATCATCATCATCATCATCATTACCTTGTACCTACCCCAGCGCTTACTACAGTGTCTGGCACATTCATTCATTCATTCATTCAATCTAGACTGTGAGCTCATTGTGGGCAGGGAATGTGTCTGTTGGTGTATTGTACTCTCCCAAGTGCTTAGTACAGTGCTCAGCACTTAGTAAGCACTCAAAAAATATGATTGAACACATTTGACAGATTATACAGATGTCCCATTTTACAGATGGGGTAACAGGCCCAGAGAAGTGAAGTGACTTTCCCAAGGCCACACAGTAGTCAAGTGGCGAAGCCGGAATTAGAACCAAGTGGGGAGAGACAGAGGGCAGGGAGGTCAGTGAGGGGGCTAAGCAGTAGTCAAGGCAGGATAGGAGCAACGTTGCAGCAGTTTGGATGGAAAGGGAAAGGTGGATTTATTGATGTTGTGAAGGTAGAATCGACAGGATTTGGTGGCATACTGATGATAAGGGTTGAATTAGACTGTGAGCCCACTGTTGGGTAGGGACTGTCTTTATATATTGCCAACTTGTACTTCCCAAGCGCTTAGTACAGTGCTACAGTGCTTAGTACGGCACTACCATCCCCCCGTCTCAGAGGCACGAAACCTTGGCATCGAGTTGAGATGCTCAACTCATCTCACTCAATCAATCAATCAATCAATCATATTTATTGAGCGCTTACTCTGTGCAAAGCACTGTTCTAAGTGCTGGGGGGATACAAGGTAATCAGGTTGTCCCACTTGGGGCTCACAGTCTTAATCCCCATTTTACAGATAAGGTAACTGAGGCTCAGAGAAGTTAAGTGACTTGCCCAAGGTCACACAGCAGACGTGTGGCCGAGTCGGGATTAGAACCCATGACCTCTGACTCCCAAGTCTGTGCTCTTTCCATCCCTGTAAGCTCTTAACAAATACCATGATGATTATTATTATATATTTAAATGCAGATTAGCTTCATCCAGATTTACAGATCACCAGGGAAACTGGGAGCTTGGGGATGGGAGGCTGAGACCCCAGAGGGTGCAGAATTTGGGGGAACCAATGTTTGATAGCCTTACGATAGCCCAACCCACTTTCCTCTTTGCTTCAATCCACCCCAGCACTTAGTACAGTGCCCGGCACACAGCAAGCGCTTAACAAATGCCATAATTAAGCAGCGTGGCTTAGTGGCAAGTGGGTTCTAATCCCAGCTCTGCCACTTGTCTGCCGTGTGACCTTGGGCAAACCGCTTACCTTCTCTGTGCCTCAGTTCCCTCATTTGTAAAACGGGGATTAAGTCTGTGGGCCCCACGTGGGGCAACCTGATTACCTTATATCTACCCCAGCGCTTGGAACAGCGCTTGGCACAGAGTAAGGGCTTAACAAATACCATTATTATCATTATTATTATTATTATTCCCTCCCGGCCATGACCAGGAGCTGAGATCTCACTGCTGCTCGCTGGACAAGCTGAATCATCATCATCATCAATCGTATTTATTGAGTGCTTACTGTGTGCGGACCACTGTACTAAGCGCTTGGGAAGTACAAGCTGAATCAGCCCGGAGGAGTCACCTCCGGGGAGGGGGCAGACGGATTCCCCCCCATCTTACCTCCTTCCTTTCCCCACAGCACCTGTATATATGTACATATATATATATATATGTATATATATATATATGTATATATATATACATATGTATATATGTTTGTACATATTTATTACTCTATTTATTTATTTATTTTACTTGTACATATCTATTCTATTGATTTTATTCTGTTAGTATGTTTGGTTTTGTTCTCTGTCTCCCCCTTCTAGACTGTGAGCCCGCTGTTGGGTAGGGACCGTCTCTATATGTTGCCAACTTGGACTTCCCAAGCGCTTCGTACAGTGCTCTGCACACAGTAAGCGCTCAATAAATACGATTGATGATGAGAGCTCACCTCCTCCAGGAGGCCTTCCCAGACTGAGCCCCTTCCTTCCTCTCCCCCTCGTGCCCCTCTCCATCCCCCCCATCTTACCTCCTTCCCTTCCCCACAGCACCTGTATATATGTTTGTACATATTTGTTACTCTATTTATTTATTTATTCTACTTGTACATATCTATTCTATTTATTTTATTTTGTTAGTATGTTTGCTTTTGTTCTCTGTCTCCCCCTCGTAGACTGGGAGCCCACTGTTGGGTAGGGACCGTCCCTATATGTTGCCAACTTGGACTTCCCAAGCGCTTCGTACAGTGCTATGCACACAGTAAGCGCTCAATAAATACGATTGATGATGATGATGGCGGTGCAGGGCCCTTCCCTTCCCTCTCCCCACAACGCCGCCGCTGACCCCTCCTCGCCGCCCTGGCGACTTCTCGGGCTGGGATCTCGCTGAGGTCACGTCCATCGGGTCACGTCGATCATCCCCCTTGCCTTGAGACCCAGGGTTTAGGGCAGCGCTTGACACCTAGAGAAGCAGCGTGGCTCAGTGGAAAGAACCCAGACGTTGTGGGTTCGAATCCCGGCTCCTCCACAAGTCAGCTATGTGACCCTGGGCAAGTAACTCAATCAATCAATCAATCAATCATATTTATTGAGTGCTTTACTGTGTGCAGAGCACTTAACTTCTCTGAGCCTCAGTTCCCTCATCTGTAAAAATGGGGATTAAGACTGTGAGCCCCACGTGGGACAACTTGATCACATTGTATCCCTCCCCCAGCGCTTAGAACAGTGCTTTGCACATAGTAAGCGCTTAACAAATGCCATCATTAGTAGTATTAGTAGTAGTAGTAGTAGTAGTAGTAAGCACTTAACAGCTTCAGTTGTCCCTGAAGTCTAGCCTTAGCCCTCCTGAGCAGGCCGAGTCCAAGAGAATCAGTGTGGCCTAGCGGCAAGAGCTCGGGGTTGGAAATCAGAATTCATGGGTTCAAATCCCGGCTCCGCCAATTGTCAGCTGGGTGACTTTGGGCAAGTCACTTCACTTCTCTGAGCCTCAGTTCCCTCATCTGTAAAATGGGGATGAAGACTGTGAGCCCCCCGTGGGACAACCTGATCACCTTGTAAACTCCCCAGCGCTTAGAACAGTGCTTTGCACATAGTAAGCGCTTAATAAATGTCATCATTAAACCAGAAAATGTGGGTTCTAATCTCGGCTTCCCCCACTTGTCTGCTGTGACCTTGGGCAAATCACTTCACTTCTCTGTGCCTCAGTTAACCTCATCTGTAAAATGGGTACTGAAACTGTGAACCCTACGTGGGGCAACCTGATTCCCTTGTATCTATCCCAGCACTTAGAACACTGCTAGGCACATAGTAAGCACTTAATAAATACCATTATTATTATTATTATATTTTATATTATATTTATATATATATATATTTATATTTTATATTATTATTATTTCTTCTCACTTTGCCCCCACAGCACCTGTATATATGTATATATGTTTGTACATATTTATTACTCTATTTATTTATTTATTTTACTTGTACATATCTATTCTATTTATTTTATTTTGTTAGTATGTTTGGTTTTGTTCTGTCTCCCCCTCTTAGACTGTGAGCCCACTGTTGGGTAAGGACTGTCTCTATATGTTGCCAATTTGTACTTCCCAAGCGCTTAGTACAGTGCTCTGCACATAGTAAGCGCTCAATAAATACGATTGATGATGATGATGATGATGGAAAGTCCAGTACAAAAGGGTAGGTAGACACAAACCCTACCCTTAGGGAGCTTTTACAGTCTAGTCTGGGGAAGCAGTGTGGTCTAATGGATAGAGCCTGAACCTGGGAGTCAGAGGATGAGGGTTCTAATCCTGGCTCTGCCACATGTCTGCTGTGTGACCTTGGGCAAGTCACTTCACTGCTCTGGGCCTCAGTTCCCTCATCTGGAAAATGGGGATTAAGACTGTGAGCCCCGCGTGCGACAGGGACTGGGTCTGACCTGATTAACTTGTACTTACCCCAGCGTTTAGAACAGTGCCTGGCACATAGTAAGTGCCTAACAATTATCACAATTATTATTATTATTATTATTATTATTATTATTATTACCGTGTATCTTCCCCAGTGCTTAAAGCAGTGCGTGGCACATAGTAAGCACTTAACAAATATCTCAATTATTATGATTATTACCTTGTTTCTTCCCCAGTGTTTAGAAACAATGCTCAGTGGAAGGAGCACGGGCTTTGGAGTCAGAGGTCATGGGTTCAAATCCCGGCTTCGCCACATCTCTGCTGTGTGACCTTGGGCAAGTCACTTAACTTCTCTGAGCCTCAGTTACCTCATCTGTAAAATGAGGATTAAGACCGTGAGCCCCACGTGGGACAACTTGATCCCACTGTATCCCCCAGCGCTTAGAACAGTGCTTTGCACATAGTAAGTGCTTAACAAATGCCATCATTATTATTATTATTATTATTATTTCACATAAGTGCTTAACAAACACTACAATTATTAGTGTGCAGAGCACTGTACTAAGCTCTTGGGAGAGTACAATAGAGTTGGTAGACCGATCCCTGCCCTTAAGCAGCTTGTGATCTAGTCTGGGAGAAAGACACTAAATGAAATTACAGGTAGGGGAAAGAGGATAATAATTTTTAAATCATAGCTAAAGTTCTGGGATGGTGGGAAAAGTGGGGAGGTGCGTAATAATAATAATAATAATAACAATAATAATAATAATAATAATAATCGTATTTGTTAAGTGCTTACTATGTGCCAGGCACTGTACTAAGCAGTGGGGTGGATATGAGCGAATCGCATTGGACACAGTCTCTGTCCCACATAGGTTGCACAGTCTCAATCCCCATTTTTCAGATGAAGTCACTGAGTCCCAGAGAAGTGAAGTTACTTATCAATCAATCAATCAATCGTATTTATTGAGCGCTTACTGTGTGCAGAGCACTGTACTAAGCGCTTGGGAAGTACAAAGTGCTTGCCCAAGATCACCCAGCAGGCGGGTGGCAGAGCTGGAATTAGAGAAGCAGCAGGGCTTAGTGGATAGAGCACAGACCTGGGAGCCAGAAGGTCATGGGTTCTAATCCTGCCTCTGCCACTTGTCTGCTGCTTGACCTTGGGCGAGCCACTTCACTTCTCCGGGCCTCAGTGACCTCATCTGGAAAATGGGGATGAAGACTGTGAGTCCCACGTGGGACAACCTGTCACACTGTTAGGTAGATTACCTTGTATCTACCCCAGTGCTTAGAACAGTGCTTGGCAGCGTGGCTCAGTGGAAAGAGCCCGGGCTTGGGAGTCAGAGGTTGTGGGTTCTAATTCCGCCTCCGCCACTTATCAGCTGTGTGACTTTAGGCAAGTCACTTCACTTCTCTGGGCCTCAGTGACCTCATCTGGAAAGTGGGAATGAAGACTGTGAGCCCCACGTGGGACAAGTTGATTACCTTGTATCTACCCCAGTGCTTAGAACAGTGCTTGGCACATAGTAAGCACTTAACAAATACCATCATCATTATTAGCATTATTAGTAGTATTAGTAGTAGTAAGCACTTAACAATAATAATAATAATCGTTCATTCATTCAATCGTATTTATTGAGCACCTACTGTGTGCAGAGCACTGTACTAAGCACTTGGGAAGTACAAGTTGGTAACATATAGAGACGGTCCCTACCCAACTGCGGGCTCACAGTCTAGAAGGGCGAGACAGACAACAAAACAACACATATTAACAAAATAAAATAAATAGAATAGTAAATATGTACAAGTAAAATAAATAGAGTAATAAATCTGTACAAACAGATTCAGGTGCTGTGGGGAGGGGAAGGAGGTAGGGAGAGGAAAAAGGGGGCTCAGTGTGGGAAGGCCTCTTGGAGGAGGTGAGCTCTCAGTAGGGCTTTGAAGGGAGGAAGAGAGCTTACTGTGTGAAGAACACTGTACTGAGCGCTTGGAAAGTCCAATTCGGCAACAGAAAGGGACAATCCCTACTCAACAACGGGCTCACAGTCTGCTTATTGTTGCAGTGTACTTTCCCAAGCGCTTAGTACAGTGCTCTGCCCACAGTAAGAGCTCGACAAATATGACTGAATGGATGAACACATGTGCGCACGCACACACCTACATACACAGAGAGGCAGAGACACCCACACACACCCACACACACAGATACACACAGGGACAGACACACACACACACATACACACCTGTGTGACCTTGGGCAAGTCGCTTAATAATAACCCATGACCTTCTGGCTCCCAAGTTCATGCTCCATCCATTACACTGTGCTGCTTCCAAAAATACCCCAAAGCCCCTGGACTGAGCCAGGGCTGATTCTCCACCCCCCAATCCCCCAGCCCCCCACCCCCCAATCCTCACCTGGGTTGGGGGGGGGGGGGCGTCGGTCCTCCCTCTTTTCACGCTGGGGAAGCAGCATGGCTCGGTGGAAACATCATGGGCTTTGGAGTCAGAGGTCATGGGTTCAAATCCCGGCTCCTCCAATTGTCAGCTGTGTGACTTTGGGCAAGTCACTTCACTTCTCTGGGCCTCAGTGACCTCATCTGAAAAATGGGGATGAAGACTGTGAGCCCCCCGTGGGACAACCCGGTTACCTTGCAACCTCCCCAGCGCTTAGAAGAGTGCTTTGCGCTTAAGAAATGCCATTATTATCACTATTATTATTAGGAGAAGCAGCGTGGCCCAGTGGAAAGAGCCCGGGCTTTGGAGTCAGGGGCCGTGGGTTCGAATCCCGGCTCTGCCACTTGTCAGCTGGGTGACTTTGGGCAAGTCACTTCACTTCTCTGGGCCTCAGTTCCCTCATCTGGAAAATGGGGATTAAGATTGTGAGCCCCATGTGGGACAACCTGATCACTTTGTAATCTCCCCAGCGCTTAGAACAGTGCTTTGCACATGGTAAGCGCTTAATAAATGCCATTATTATCATTATTATTATTATTATTTCCAGGGCGGGGCGATGGCGCCATCTGCTGGTCGTGTCCCGGATGGCGCCCGGCAGACGGGGCAACCGTGTTTGGGTCCAGGCGGTCAGTCCATCCCTTTTAATAACAATGATGGCATTTATTAAGCTCTTACTACGTGCAAAGCACTGTGCTAAGCGCTGGGGATGGTACGAGGTGATCTCTTCCTCCCTTCAAGGCCCTGCTGAGAGCTCACCTCCTCCAGGAGGCCTTCCCAGACTGAGCCCCTTCCTTCCTCTCCCCTTCGTCCCCCTCTCCATCCCCCCCATCTTACCTCCTTCCCTTCCCCACAGCACCTGCATATATGTATATATGTTTGTACAGATTTATTACTCTATTTATTTATTTATTTATTTTACTTGTACATATCTATTCTATTTATTTTATTTTGTTAGAATGTTTGGTTTTGTTCTCTGTCTCCCCCTTTTAGACTGTGAGCCCACTGTCAGGTAGGGACTGTCTCTATATGTTGCCAATTTGTACTTCCCAAGCGCTTAGTACAGTGCTCTGCACATAGTAAGCGCTCAATAAATACGATTGATGATGATGATGATTATTATTATCATTATTATTTCCAGGGCGGGGCGATGGCGCCATCTGCTGGCCGTGGCCCGGATGGCGCCCGGCAGACGGGGCAACCGTGTTTGGGTCCAGGCGGTCAGTTCATCCCTTTTAATAACAATGATGGCATTTATTAAGCTCTTACTACGTGCAAAACACTGTTCTAAGCGCTGGGGAGGGTACGAGGTGATCACGTTGTCCCACAGGGGGCTCACAGTCTTAATCCCCATTTTACAGATGAGGGAACTGAGGCCCAGAGGAGTGAAGTGACTTGGGGGATTGCCCTCCTCCTCTGGCTGCTCAGATCTCCCAGCACCCCCCAGCTCGCCCTCACTGCCGGCTGGCATCACATCTTTCCCCTTCATCATCATCATCAATCGTATTTATTGAGCGCTTACTATGTGCAGAGCACTGTACTAAGCGCTTGGGAAGTACAAATTGGCAACACATGGAGACAGTCCCTACCCAACAGTGGGCTCACAGTCTAAAAGGGGGAGACAGAGAACAAAACCAAACATACCAACAAAATAAAATAAATAGGATAGATATGTACAAGTAAAATAAGAAAAATAAGGAAAGAAGGGGCTCAGTCTGGGAAGGCCTCCTGGAGGAGGTGAGCTCTCAGCAGGGCCTTGAGCAAGACATTTGCCCTGCTCGACAAGCCCAAAGCCGCCCTTCCTCCCAGCCCGGACCCTGCAGTTCCCCGCCGATGACAATCCCACCATCACGGCCTCCTGCCCCCGTGGGTAGATACAAGGTAATCAGATTGTCCCACATGGGGCTCACAGTCTTAAATCCCCATTTTACAGATGAGGTAACCGAGGCACAGAGAAGTTACGTGCCTTGCCCAATGTCACAGAGCCGACAAGTGACAGAGCCGGAATTAGAACCCACAACCACTGACTCCCAAGCCTGTGCTCTTTCCACTATGCCACACTGCTTCTCACTCTACTAAGCACTTGGGAAAGTACAATGCAACAATAAAGAGTGACATTCCCTGCCCACTACGAGCTCACAGTCTAGACGGGGGGGAGACAGATATCAAGACAAATAAATAAAGTTAGGGATCTGTACATAAATGCTGTGGGGCTGGGACGGGGGAATGAATAAAGGGAGCAAGTCAGGGCGACTCAGAAGGGAGTGGGAGAAGAGCAAAGGAGGGTTCAGTCAGGGAAGGCCTCTTGGAGGAGATGGGCCTTCAGTAAAGCTTTGAAAGGGGGGAGAGTCATTGTCTGGAAGATTTGAGGGGGGGGGGGTGTTCCAGGTCAGAGGTAGGACGTGGGCCAGGGGTCGACGGTGGAACAGGTGAGAACGAGGCCCAGTGAGGAGGTGAGCGGCGGCAGAGGAGCTGAGGGTGCGGGCTGCGATGGAGAAGGAGAGAGGGGAGGTGAGGTAGGAGGGGGCGAGGGGATGGAGGGCCTTAAATCAATCAATCAATCAATCCTATTTATTGAGCGCTTACTGTGTGCAGAGCACTGTACAAAGCACTTGGGAAGTACAAGTTGGCAACATATAGAGACAGTCCCTACCCAACAGTGGGCTCACAGTCTAAAAGGGGGAGACAGAGAACAAAACCAAACATACTAACAAAATAAAATAAATAGAATAGATATGTACAAGTAAAATAAATAAATAAATAGAGTAATAAATATGTACAAACATGTATACGTATATACAGGTGCTGTGGGGAAGCGTTTAACAGATACCACAATTATTAATACGATTATTAGTACATCCACACAGATCACCACTCTTCCTACTTCCAAAGCCTTTTTAAAATCACATCCTCAACCAAGAGGTGCTACCCAATTAAGCCTTCATCTTCTCTCCCCCCTCCCTCTCCCTTCGGTGTCACTTACGCACTTTGAACTTTACCCTTAATTGATTTTAATGTCCATCTCCCCCTCTAGACTGTAAACTCCTGGTGGACAGGGAACATGTCTACTGACTCTGTTGTAGCTTACTCTCCCAAGGGCTTAGGACAGTACTCTGCCATTGATTGACTGACCGATTACATAGAGGTTTCACTTGGCAGCCAGCAAGAGCCCACCACCAAGCCTTAGCGGTCACTGCTGCTTCTAAGGGCCTGGGAGGGTGGTAGGATCCAACCGACCCAGCCGGATTGCCGGGATTTGAGGAGGGGCTGGAAAGGGTGGGGCCGAGGGCCACTTCTTGTATGGGACAATGACGACTGCCCTTTAACAACCACGCGCTGGTGCCGGCACAAACTGGGCCACAGACTGGTCTCATTCAGGGGAAGTAGATCAGAGGTGGACGAACTCTACCGTCGACGTAGACGATCCCAGGCACGAACCTCAGCCTCTTAGCGGACTCTCGGCTCAAAGCCAGTAGTGAGGAGTTTTTGTTTCATACCAGTCTACCTGCCTGCCCTCCTATCCACCCGTCCACCTCTCTGCCTGTGGGTATGTCAGCCAGTCCATCTGTCCGCCTTACACCTGTTCACCAGGCCGCCTGTCTCTGTCCTCCTGTCCCCCCATCCACCTGTGCACCAGTCTGCCTGTCCCATCCACCCATCCATCTGTCTGTCTGTGCGCCTGTCCACCCATAGCCCCATCTGCCACGCCCCGGAGGGTCACGGTGGCCCGGGATGGGGCCGGCCCGGGCCCAGGCCGGACTCCTAACCAAGGGTGGGGGGTTCAGAGAACGCAAACCGCAGGATCTTGTTTTCCTTTCCTCCGTTCTCTTCTTGGATGCCTTGTCCTTCCACTCGGCGTTCTATTTTTCCCCCTTGGCATTGCTTTCCTACCGGTTGTTTCGAGGAAGCGGAAAAGTGCTCCCGCCCGAGGGCCACCCTCAGCCAGGGCCTTGGGTGAGGGCCCAGAGGAGTCTGCGGCGGGATGTCTCTCAAAGACGCTGTGATCGCTGGACGGGCAAGAGAGTGGGGATGACTCAGAGCAGTCCATCACATGCCCGCCCCCCCTTCCCAGGCCAGCGATGGGGTGCCCCCCAGCCCCGGACTCCCCACCAAGTCCCAGCACTCCCCTGCCTCCAGCTCTGGTGGTGTAGCAGGAATAGTATTTATTGAGCGAGCCGTGCACAGGTCACTGGTCAGCTATTAATAATTGTGGTATTTGTTAAGTGCTTCCTATGTACCAAGCACTGTACTAAGCACTGGGGTGAATAAGAACAAATCGGTTTGGACGCAGTCCTTGTCCCGCACGGGTCGCACAGTCTTAATCGCCATTGTCCGGATGAGGGAACTGAGGCCCAGAGAAGTGACTTGCCCAAGGCTACACAGCAGAAAAGTGGCGGAGCCGGGATTAGAACCCATGACCTTCTGACTGCCAGGACTGTGCTCTATCGACTACGCCACGCTGCTTCTCAATGCCACAGTTATTGCATCTGTAAAATGGGGATTGAGACTGTGAGCCCCTCATGGGACAGGGACTGTGTCCAACCTAATTGGCTTGACTCCACCCCAGCGCTTAGTATAGTGCCTGGCACACAGTAAGTGCTTAACAAATACAAGTGTGAACTACCCACACTATCCACATCCCCTCCATTGCACATCACCCAATACCATTGATTAATTATTGTCATCACTGTGCTCAATAGTATGATTGAATGAATTAATTAATGAATAATAATAATAATAATGATATCTGTTAAGGGCTTACTATGTTCTGAGCACTGTTTGAAGCGCTGCTGGGGTTGATACAAGATAAGCAGTTTGTCCCACGGGGGGCTCAGTTTTAATCCCCATTTTACAGATGAGGGAACTGAGGCACAGAGAAGTTAAGTGGTTTGCCCAAGGTCACACAGCAGACAAGTGGGGGAGCCGGGATTAGAACCCTTTTCTTCTGACTCCCGAGCCCATGCTCTTTTCACTAAGCCACACTGCTTCCGCAAAACGCAGGCATTTATCAACTGCTTACTGTGTGCAAAGCAGGGAATGTGTGCAAAGCAGAATGTGCCTGTTATATTGTTATTGTGTCTTCCCCCAAGCGCTTAGCACAGTGGTCTGCACACAGTAAGTGCCCTTGCCCTCACCCCCAGCCCCACAGTACTGATGTCCATATCTGGCATTTATTTATTTCTATTAAGGTCTGTCTCCCCCTTTTAGACTGTGAGCCCACCTTTTAGACTGTGAGCCCACTGTTGGGTAGGGACTGTCTCTATATATTGCCAATTTGTACTTCCCAAGAGCTTAGTACAGTGCTCTGCACATAGTAAGCGCTCAATAAATACGATTGATGATGATTCTCCCCCTCTAGACCTTGAGCTTACAGTGGGCAGGGACTGTGTCTGTTTATTCTTATATTGTCCTCTCCCAAGTCCTTAGTACAGTGCTGTAATAATAATAATAATTATTATTATTATTATGGTATTTGTTAAGCGCTTACTATGTGCAAAGCACTGTTCTAAGCGCTGGGGAGCTTACAAGGTAATCAGATTGTCCCACGTGGGGCTCACAGTCTTAATCCCCATTTTACAGTTGAGGTAACTGAGGCACAGAGAAGTAAAGTGACTTGCCCAAAGTCACACAGCAGAGAAATGGAAGAGGCAGATTAGATGAGAAACAGTTTGGTGAACACTGTTCGCAGAAACAGTTTGCTGTACACACCGTAAGTGCTCGATAAATATGATTGAATGAATCAATGAATGAATAGGATTGATTGAGTGATCGACTGACGAAGCACTGTACTAAGCACTTGGGAGAGCACTGGGCATCCGAGTTGGTAGACACATTCCCTGCCCACAACGAACTTACGGTCTAGAAGGGGAGACAGACATTAATAGAAATAAATGATTAATAATCTCTCATTTGTAGATCCAATCTAGAGCTTCCTGTCAAGGCAGGCATCCCCAGGGCCCTGGGTGGGTAGAGCCAAGCGCTGGAGATGGAGCCAGTGGGCTAGTGTACTGTATTCATGTCCTATATCTGTTTATTGTTAAATAATAATAATAATAACGATGGCATTTGTTAAGCACTTACTATGTGCAAAGCACTGTTCGGGATACAGTGGGATCAAGTTGTCCCACGTGGGGCTCACAGTCTTAATCCCCATTTTACAGATGAGGTAATTGAGGCTTAGAGAAGTTAAGTGACTTGCCCAAGGTCATACAGCAGACATGTGGCGGAGCCAGGATTCGAACCCATGACCCCCGACTCCAAAGCCCGTGTTCTTTCCACTGAGCCACGCTGCACTGTTTATTGTTTTATTGTAATAACAGTAATAATAATAATAATGTTGGTATTTATTAAGCACTTACTATGTACAAAGCACTGTTCTAAGCGCTGGGGAGGTTACAAGGTGATCAGATTGTCCCAAGGGGGGCTCACAGTCTTAATCTCCATTTTACAGATGAGGTAACTGAGGCCCAGAGAAGTTAAGTGACTTGCCCAAAGTCACACAGCTGACAATTGGCAGAGCCGGGATTTGAACCCATGACCTCCGACTCCAAAGCCCGGGCTCTTTCCTACTGAGCCACGCTGCTTCCCCCTTGTACTTTTCCAAGCGCTTAGTAAGGTGCTCTGCACACAGTAAGCACTTAATAAATACGATTAAATAAATAATAAATACGATTGAATGAATGGTCACCCCTTCTCACCTTCCTTCCTCTGACTTCATCCTATTTATTATTATTATTAGTCATTATTACTAATAATGATGATGATAATAGTAATTATTATTATGGTATTTGTTAAGCGCTTACTATATGCCGAGCACTGTTCTAAGCACTGGGATAGATACAAGGTAATTGGGCTGGACCCAGTCCCTGTCCCACATGGGGCTCACAGTCTTAATCCCCATTTTACAGATGAGGTCACTGAGGCCCAGAGAAGTGAAGTGATTTGCCCAACATCACAGAGCAGACAAGTGGCAGAGCCGGAATTAGAACCCACATCCTCTGACTCCCAAGCCCGAGCTCTTGCCAATAGACCATGTTGCTTCTCATCCCCGCAAGGGAGGTAGGAATTTTACCAATGGGGCAGTAGTGGCCCAGAGAGGTCAGGCAATTGTCTCCAGTCACACAGCGAACCAGGAGTAAAACTGGAAACTACCGGTCTAGACTGTACACGGTAGATCGCAACCTCGTTGTGGGTGGGGAATGTGTCTGTTATGTTGCTATATTGTACTCTTCCAAGTGTTTAGTACAGTGCTGTGCACACAGTAAGCGCTCCAGAAATATAATCGACTTACTGGGAGAGATCTTTTGCTGGTCTGGGAACCCAATTCGTCGGCGAATCTGGCCCAAACCACGGGAGGGTGTTGAGGAGGGGTACTCGGCCTTGGGGTTGTCGGAGTCGTCATCCTCCTTGCAACAATCAATTCATCAACCAAAGACACCTCCAGGAGTTTGGCTCAGAGCCTGGAAGGAAAGGCAGGAAGTAGAAAGTAGCGGGATCAGGGAGCCCCTCTATACTCAATCAATCAATCAATCAATCAATCGTATTTATTGAGCACTTACTGTGTGCAGAGCACTGTACTAAGCACTTGGGAAGTACAAGTTGGCAACATATAGAGACGGTCCCTACCCAACAGTGGGCTCACAATCTGAAAGAAAACTCCTTGTGGGCAGGGACTGTATCTGCTCTATCATCATCATCATCATCTTTTCGACTGTGAGCCCACTGTTGGGTTGGGACTGTCTCTATATGTTGCCAATTTGTACTTCCCAAGCGCTTAGTACAGTGCTCTGCACATAGTAAGCGCTCAATAAATACGATTGATGATGATCATCATCATCATAAAGAGGGTATTTGGTAAGTGCTTACTATGTGCCAACCACTGTCTCATCCTCTCCCAAGTGCTTAGTACAGCGTTCTGCACACAGTAAGCACTCCGTAAATACGATTCAATGAAGGAGTCAGCACAGCCTGGGAAGTAGGGAGGTGTTGCCTCTCCGGAGCCATGCTGTTCAACCCCGCTAACAATCCTGTCTCCAAAACACTCCTGAAAAGCTTGCAGAAAAGAAAAGAAAGCCACATTTCCTCTCCCCATCCCTCCATGCCCGCCCACTCCCTGCTGGCCCAGGGCCCGCCGGGCAGGGATTCAGGAGAGACTGACCGAGTTCCGTGCAGTTGGGAATGACGCCAGGGTGGGGAATGAGATCCTTTCTGCTTCTCCGGCACCGGCCCCCTAAACACCTCCTCCAGGAAGCCTTCCTGCATTTTGCTTCCCTGCACTCCCTATAATAATAATAATGGTATGTGCTAAGCACTTACTGTGCCAAGCACTGTTCTAAGCACTGGGGAGGATACAAGATAATCAAAGTTGTCCCACGTGGGGCTCACAGTCTTCATCCCCCGTTTACAGCTGAGGGAACTGAGGCACAGAGAAGTTAAGGGACTTGCCCAAGGTCACACAGCAGACGAGTGGCAGAGCCAGGATTCGAACCCATGACCTCTGACTCCGAAGCCCGGGCTCTTTCCACTAAGCCACGCTTTTTCTCTGCTTCTCTAGGGTCTCCGCATTTAATGGAAATTATCAGCGTGTTTCTCTTTGCTGTTAGCATGAGCGACCTCGTTTTTGTTTGTGTCCTGGATTTAGTACAGTGCTCTGCACATAGTAAGCGCTCAATAAATACGATGGATTGATTGATTGATTGATTATTGGTGTGTCTGTCCTGCCTCCCTAGCCAGACGGCTAGCTCAAGGGCAGGGACTATGTCTCCTCCTCTCCTGTCTTTCCCCAGTACACTCTCGTTCCCCCCGCCAACCCCTGTGTGTATGTGTGTGTCCTCCTCCCCTTTGGACTGGCAACTCCTTAAAGCCAGGAATTGTGTCATCGTCATCATCATCAATCGTATTTATTGAGCGCTTACTGTGTGCAGAGCACTGGACTAAGCGCTTGGGAAGTACAAGTTGGCAACATAAAGAGACGGTCCCTACCCAACAGTGGGTTCACAGTCCCTCTGGCAGCAAGAAGGCAGCAGTGTGTGTGTGTGTGTGTCTGTGTGTTTGTGTGTTTCATCCCTCCAACACACTGGCACCCCTTCAAGGGTAGTGACCACATCCCCTCTTCCTTCTGTCTTCCCTGAGGCCAGTAGGGTCCATGCACGCGTGGTGTGTGTTTGTGTGCATGCATTTCCTGCCTTCTAGTCTCCCCTAGAGTCCAGTACAGTGTGTGGGTGTGTCCTCTACTCCCACCAGGCTGGCAGCCCCCCCATCCTCCCCGTCCTTCCCTACAGCCAGGTGAGTGTGTGTGTTTGTATAAGTGTGTGTGTCTTGTTGTGTGTCCTCTACTCCCACCAGGCTGGCAGCCCCTCCATCCCCCCTGTCCTTCCCTACAGCCAGGTGAGTGTGAGTGTGTGTGTTTGTATAAGTGTGTGTGTCTTGTTTCTTCCCACTCCCATGAGCCTGGCAACCGCTCCCGGGCAAAGACCGCATTTCCTCTCCCCATCCCTCCGTGCCCACCCACTCTCTGCTGGCCCAGGGCCCGCCGGGCAGGGGTTCAGGAGAGACTGACGGAGTTGGGAACTGGCGGAGGAGCCAGGATGGGGAATGGGATCATTTCTGCATGTCCGGCCCCAGCCCCCTAAACACTCCCCATTTAATAATAACAATAATAATGGCATTTATTAAGCGCTTACTATGTGCAGAGCACTGCTCTAAGCGCTGGGGAGGTCACAAGGTGATCAGGGTGTCCCACGGGGGGCTCACAGACTTAATCCCCATTTTCCAGATGAGGCAACTGAGGCCCAGAGAAGTGAAGTGACTTGCCCAAGGTCACCCAGCCAATAGGTGGCGGAGCCGGGATTTGAACCCATGACCTCTGACTCCAAAGCCCGGGCTCTTTCCACTGAGCCACGCTGCGTTTCTTCTCCTCCTCCTCCTCCTCCTCTCTCGTCGCCCCCGGCCCGGGGAAGGGGAACGGTGACCCGGTGCGGGGGACGGCCCGACTGAGTGCGACACTCCGGCGGCAAGCGGCGAGCTAAAACCGGCCGCGGTCCGGCCGGGGCCGCAGACCTTCCGGCCTCCAGAGCTGCAGGGTCTGGAGCGGGGCTGGGCCTACCACCCCCGCGGGGCTCTGGCCAGGGCTATTTTCTCCCACAGGGTACAAATAAACAAACCAAACGGACCCCAGGAGGCGGCGGGCCCTGGCTCATGGCAGGGACTGCGGCCTCCCGCCACCCAGGAGCCACAGGCCGGGCTTTTCCCGGGCGGCCCCGGCCCAGGCCGCTGCCACACATACACTTGGGTCAAGGCCTGGCCACGGGCAGGCCGAGGCGGCCGTGGGGCCACCACTCCTCCCGTGGGCCAAAGCTGCGAGGGCCTGGAGACGAGAAGGCCCAGACGGCCGCTTTCCTCCCTGGTTGCAAGACCCCAAGTCCGGGCCGCCCAGAGCCGTCCTTGATCGGGCAGAAGGTGGCTTAGGGAGCGAGCGGGAGTCGAGTTAGACCTAAGGAAAGACAGGCTGCCGCGGTTAGGTGCAAGAGGGATCCCACCCCACCCCCATTACAGCCTGGAACTGGTCTCTCGGACGCAGGCCAAGCAGCTCCGTGTGGACGGTTTGCCAGGGCCTAAGCTCAATCTCTCCACCATCTCGTGCCAGTCACAGACCATGGCACAAAACACACGAGTTGAACCAGTGGGGAGGTAAGGATGAGGGGCAGGGTGGCACGGGTGGGAAGCAGCATGGCCTAGTGGATTGAGCACGGACCTGAAATCAGGTCCTGGGTTCTAATCACGACTGTGACCTTGGGCGAATCGCTTCACTGCTCTGTGCCTCCATTTCCTCATCTGTCAAATGGGAATTAAGACTGCACATAGTAAGCGCTCGATAAATACAATTGATTGATTGTACATATTTGTTACTCTATTTTACTTGTACATATCTATTCCTTTTATTTTGTTAGTATGTTTGGTTTTGTTCTCTGTCTTCCCCTTTTAGACTGTGAGCCCACTGTTGGGTAGGGACTGTCTCTATATGTTGCCAATTTGTACTTCCCAAGAGCTTAGTACAGTGCTCTGCACATAGTAAGCGCTCAATAAATACGATTGATGATGATGATGATGATGATGATGATGACTGAGAGCCCCATGTGGGACATGGACTTTGCCCAACTTTCCAGTCTGTGAGCCCGTTGTTGGGTAGGGACCGTCTCTATATGTTGCCGACTTGTACTTCCCAAGCGCTTAGTACAGTGCTCTGCACATAGTAAGTGCTCAATAAATACGATTGATGATGATGATGATGATGATGATGATGACTGAGAGCCCCATGTGGGACATGGACTTTGCCCAACTTTCCAGTCTGTGAGCCCGTTGTTGGGTAGGGACCGTCTCTATATGTTGCCGACTTGTACTTCCCAAGCGCTTAGTACAGTGCTCTGCACAGTTACGTGCTCAATCAATATGATTGAATGAACCTGCTTAGCTTATAGCTACCCCAGTGCTCAGTAGTGCTGGGCACAGAGTGAGCACTTAATACAGTAAAAAATATCACAAAAAAAAAAGGGTAAGAGTGCTGGATTGTCCGTGCTGGGTCACTGAGGGGAGTCGGGGATGGAGAGGGGAGAGTCAGGGATCATCATCAATCGTATTTATTGAGCGCTTACTATGTGCAGAGCACTGTACTCACTCTTTTCCCCTCTGCTCTGGGCATCATTCATTCATTCATTCATTCATTCATTCATTCATTCAGTTTACTGAGTGCTTACTGTATGCCAAGCACTGTACTAAGCGCTTGGGAGAGTGCAATGGAACAAGAAGCAGCAGTGTGGCTCAGTGGAAAGAGCATGGGCTTTGGAGTCAGAGGTCATGGGTTCGAATCCCAGCTCCGCCACGTCTGCTGTGTGACATTGGGCAAGTCACTTAACTTCTCTAAGCCTCAGTTACCTCATCAGTAAAATGGGGATTAAGACTGTGAGCCCCACGTGGGACAACTTGATCCCACTGTAACCCCCCCCCCAGTGCTTAGAACAGTGCTTTGCACATAGTAAGCGCTTAACAAAAGGGATGTTGGATGGTCCGCACCGGGTCCCTGCAGGGCTTGTCAGGGGCGGGTAGAGGAGTCAGTTGAGGTAGATGGCCCGAGCTAAGTCCCTGAGGGGAGAGTTGGGCACGCTGGAGGCCCACCCATAGCCCCGCGGGTAGGTGTCCAGGAAGGTGCCTGGCCCAAGCCCTCTGGATCCGCCGTTGGAGGGGAGTCCTAGGCTGGACGTGGTCGATGACCCCGGCTGCTGTTTACAGCCTTAGGGGCCCAGTCCAGCTCGCCTCGGCTGCTGCTTCAACGCACACGCTGGGTGGGGTCTCCCGGCGAGCTCTCCACCCAGCTCGGTTGCCATCTTGTACCTCCCAAGCGCTTAGTACAGTGCTCTGCACACAGTAAGCGCTCAATAAATACAATTGATTGATTCTCACGCCGTGTCTCCTCTGGGTCCCGTCCTTCTTGTCTGCCCCCTCGACGGGCTCCCCGCTCCCGAGCGGACAGCGTGGGCCGCAGACCAGCCCCTGGTGCGGCCCCCGCCTTAGGAACAACCCAGGGAGGAGCAGGGGGGAGCAGAGAACATGCTTTATTAGATACAGGACAGCACATTCTACCACATCAGGGAGACCCGCCTCTACCCATCGGGAGACCCCCCCACCACGGGGCTGCTTTCTCAACAGGGAAACAATGCGGAACGTGGTTGGAGGGGAGGGGGCCGAGGGGCTACGGAGCGTGCTCGCAGCCCCCGGCCCTCAGTGACGGCTTAGGGAGAGATGGGCCGGGCAGCCCCCAGACGGGGCCCTAGATTGGGATCCCGAGCCAGGGTTCGGCGGCTCCCGTCCCTGCTACCCAGGACCCCGTGGGAGATGGGGTCCCCGGGACTTCTGCGGAGAGGTGGGGGCCTCAGCTGCGCCCCTGCATCCGGACACGACCCCGGCTCCCTCAATCCGGCTCCCCGGGCTGACCTAGGTCAGCACCGGCAGGGATGGGTAAGGGGCTCCGGGCGTCTCCGCTCCCACGGCTCAGGGGCAGCCTCGGGTGGGGGGGACACACGTTGGCCTCGGCCTGGAAGCGGGGCCGGCCACAGCCAACGCAAGAAAGGGTGGGGGCGGCCAGACACGTCAAAGGCCTGGACTGCAAGGGGGCCCTAGCCCCCAGCCCCCCTCAGGGTGGCCGCTCTAAGCTGGGGCCGAGGACCCCGGGCCCGGTTCTACTCTCTGCCAGCCTCCATCTCCCTCCGGGTGAGGGACGCCGCCAACCGTTCCCCCCGGCTCTAGGGCAAGAGCTCAGTGCGGAGGCCGGATCTAGGCCAGGGGTGAGGAGGGAGGGAACGGGAAAGGGGAAGAGGGAGGAAGAGGAGCAGGGCCGCTCCGAACGGTGCGGCCAAAGACGCTAAGGCCCAGGGGCATGGTGCCCCCACCCGAGGGCAGCTCTGCCCGGCACGCCCGGGGGCGGACCGGGGCGCCGGCCACCGCTCGGAGGGCGCCACGCGACCTCGTGGGGATGGGGCAGACACACGAGGCCAGAACCAGTGATTGGACAGGTACGGTACCGGATTAGAGCTCCCCGGGCCGGCGCCGCGGGGTGTTTCCGGTGGGTCCGATACAGAGCCGATCCCAACAGCCTCACTGAGGCCGAAACGACAGTTCCTCAGAACCAGTGTCTGCGGGTGTCCACCCGCCCGGGGCTGGGCCGGAGCGGAGCCCGCCGGGCTGGGGGGCACCGGACCTGCCCGTCGCGACGGGTAGGACGGACAGACAGACGGGCGGGCGGGCGGACAGACGGACCCCCTAGGTACTTTCTACTGGTGGGGTTTACTGGCTCCGGGAAGGCTGGGGAATGGGGTTCCCCCTTAGGTCCCCTTGGGCGGGCTCCACTTCAAACAGCTGGGATCCATGGTCTTGTTGGTGCTGGACCTCTTTGCCTCTTTGGCTATCCACTCGTCGATCAGGTCCTGGTGCGGGGAGGGAAACGACCCCGGGGTGGGTGTGAAGAAACCCCCAGCCCACCTTGGGGATCCGCTCTCTCAGGGGGGCCTTCTGCCCATCCAGGCCTGGCTACCTGGGTCCGGTCCACGAGCGGCAAAGCCCGGGGCCCGACTCGGGGCCTTGACCGGTCCGGGAGGGAGTCCGGGTAGCCGAGCTGAGCCCTCCCCGCCCCTGCGCCCCTGACGTTGCCCACGTCTCACCTGTCTCTTCAGGACCAGGTGCTTTCCCTTCCAGTACTTGAGCATCTGCAGGGCCTGCAGGGTGCTGACGATGTCCACGGGGTTGACCGCCGTCTCCTGACTGATCTCTGTAAAGCGGCCGGGGCCCAGCGGTGGGTGACCGACGTGGCGGCGATGGCGGCCCTCGCCCCCCCGGTGTCCACCCGTCCGTCCCCCCGTCCTCCCGCCGGCCGGGGCCCACCTTTGATGGAGATCTCTTTCCCCTGGAAGTTGTGCAGGTAGCGCAGGAGCACCTCCTTCCAGTAGCTGCGGTAGCTGATGAGGCCCAGGTCGGACAGCGGGCGCTCGGGGGAGCCCACCTTCTCCTCCACCTTGGACAGCAGGTAGCCTGCCGGGAGATCCGCAGTCACGCGGGCCCCTCTTCAGTGGGCCGGGGCAGAGAGTGGGGGACCCCGAAGGGGTAGAGGAGGGAGGGCCCATCCGTCTGTCCGTCCCACCCTGCAAGGCGGCATGGAATACCGCTCGGCTGGCGGGGATGGTTTGACAGAAGCGGGGCTGCCTGAGGGGCCGCTCATTCATTCATTCATTCATTCATTCAGTCGTATTTATCATCATCATCAATCGTATTTATTGAGCGCTTACTGTGTGCAGAGCACTGTACTAAGCGCTTGGGAAGTCCAAGTTGGCGACATATAGAGACAGTCCCTACCCAACAGTGGGGCTCACAGTCTAAAAGGGGGAGACAGAGAACAAAACCAAACATACTAACAAAATAAAATAAATAGAATAGATATGTACAAGTAAAATTAATAAATAGAGTAACAAATATGTACAACCATATATACAGGTGCTGTGGGGAAGGGAAGGAGGTAAGATGGGGGGTGGAGGGGGGACGAGGGGGAGAGGAAGGAAGGGGCTCAGTCTGGAAAGGCCTCCTGGAGGAGGTGAGCTCTCAGTAGGGCCTTGAAGGGAGGAAGAGAGCTAGCTTGGCGGATGGGCAGATTGGCTAGCTGGCAGATTTACTGAGTGCAAGGCACTGGACTAAGCGCTTGGAAAGTACAGCTTGGCAACAGATAGTGACAGTCCCTACCCAACGTTGGGTTCACAGTCTAGAAGGGGGAGACAGACAACAAAACAAGTAGACAGGTGACAATACCACCAAAATAGATATAGAATTACAGATAATAATAATGATAGCATTTATTAAGCGCTTACTATGTGCAAAGCACTGTTCTAAGCGCTGGGGAGGTTACAAGGTGATCAGGTTGTCCCACGGGGGGGGGCTCACAGTCTTCATCCCCATTTTACAGATGAGGGAACTGAGGCCCAGAGAAGTGAAGCGACTTGTCCAACGTCACCCAGCTGACTATTGGCGGAGCCGGGATTTGAACCCATGACCTCTGACGCCAAAGCCCGGGCTCTTTCCACTGAGCCACGCTGCTTCTCTTATATACGCATCATTAATTAATTAAATAGAATAATAAATATGTACAAATATACACAAGTGCCGTGGGGTGGGGAAGGGGGTAGAGGGAGGGAATCGGGGTGATGGGGAGGGGAGGGGGAGCACAGGAAAGGGGGGGCTCAGTCTGGGAAGGCTTCCTGGAGGTGGTGAGCTCTCAACGGGGGCTGGGGAGGACAGGATGCTGCCACGGGGGCCCTCTGTCCTGCCTGGTCCTGCCAGGTGGGCAGATTCAGCCAATGCCAAGGGATGCCGCTGCCTCCGCCTGGGGACCAACACTGTCATCCACAATCACTCTTTCCCCCCCCTTCAAAGCCCTACTGAAGGCGCACCTCCTCCAGGAGGCCTTCCCAGACTAAGCCTCCTTCTCCTCAGCTCCCCCTCCCCTCCGCATCACCTCGACTCGCTCCCTTTGCCCGTCCCTCACCCCACAGCACTTATGTACATATTTATAGATCTAGAATACTACTAATATTGATGCCTGTTCACTAGTTTTGATGTCTGTGTCCCCGCTTCTAGACTGTAAACCTGTGGTGGACAGGGATTGTCTCCTGCTGAACTGAACTTTCCAAGGGCTGAGTATAGCGCTCTGCACACAGTAAGCGCTCAATAAATACGACTGAATGAATGAAATGCTCGGCACACGGTAAGTGCTCAATAAATAGGATTGAATTGAATTGAACCATCATCTTCCATGAAAGCCAACTCTTCCGGACAGAACTGGAAAACGGAGTCTTTACCAGCCCGGTGGCCCTGGGGTTGGGGTCACCTAGTCCACTGACCCAGCCCTTTCACTGGTCCCGGGTCACCCATCATCATCATCAATCGCATTTATTGAGTGCTTACTGTGAGCAGAGCACTGTACTAAGCGCTTGGGAAGTACAAATTGGCAACATATAGAGACAGTCCCTACCCAACAGTGGGCTCACAGTCTAAAAGGGGGAGACCCACGAGACCAGAAGCGACAGGCTGCTCTTCACGACAAAGGACATGGACACTGTCTCCTCCAACAGGGTTCAGAGCGCCTGCAGGTTGTTTTGTTTTTTTAAAATGGCATATTTGTATGTGCTTACTCTGTGCCAGGCACTGTGCTAAGCACCGGGTGGATACAAGCTCATCAGGTTGGACATAGTCCATGTCCCCCATGGGGTTCACAGTCCTAATCCCCATTTTACAGATGAGGAAATTAAGGCCCAAAGAAGTGAGGTGACTTGCCCAGTGTCACCGAGCAGACAAGTGGAGGAGCCGCGATTAGAACTCGGGTCCTTCTGACTCCCGGGCTTAGGTTCTATCTCCTAGGCCATGCTGTTTCTCCTGATGCTGTTGATGCCCGCCTACTTGTTCTGTTGTCTGTCTCCCCCTTCTAGATGTGAGCCCGCTGTTGGGTAAAGATTGTCCCTATTTGTTGCCAAATTGTACTTTCCAAGTGCTCAGTACAGTGCTCTGCACACAATAAGCACAACAATCCCGACTCTGCCACACGTCTGCTGTGTGACCTTGGGCAAGTCACTTAACTTCTCGGAGCCTCAGTTGCCTCACCTGTAAAATGGGGATGATGACTGTGAGCCCCCCGTGGGACAACTTGATCACCTTGTAACCTCCCCAGCGCTTAGACCACTGCTTTGCACATAGTAAGCGCTTAATAAATGCCATCATTAATAAGCGCTCAAATATGATTGAATGAATGAGTTTCCTTAGGACAGGCCTTGGCAAGGGGCAGAAGGATGGACGGATGGGCACACCCTCCCCTAGATCCCCCTCTCCATGCAGATGGATGGAGACCCCCCCCACCCCCCTACCCTGCCCCTCTACCCCTTCCCCTGGGCAGAACCAACAGCATCTAGGGGCTCCTCGAGAGCGGGGCCCGGGACTAACGGGAGCCCAGATGGGCTCCATTTGCAGCTGTGAAACCTGCCCCCCGGCCTCTCCCCCGGCCCGCCCGAGCCCACCCTCCGCCCCTCAGCCACTCACTGAAGTCGATGAGCATTTTGCCGTAGCCCTGCCTCATGTACTGGGGCATGGTCAGGATGCAGGATACATTGTAGTTAAGGAAGGAGTTCTTCTCCTGAAAGCCACACCGAGGAAGAGGAGGAGTCAGGGCCAGGCTCCCCCCGCCGGGCCTGGATCCCCGCCTGCCCCTCGGCGCTGACGCAGCCCCGGATGACCCGGTCCTCGCGCTCCCCAGAAGCCGTTAGAAGAACATCTGACGTCCTCTTGACGCTTCCACCCCCAGGAACTTACTTCGGCGTCCGTCTTCCCCCTCGGTCTCTTAGCTCACCGAGGACGGGGTCGTGTCCACTAACTCTACTGAACTCTCTGAAGCGTTTAGCACAGAGATCCGCACACGGTAGACTGTCAGCACCTTAAGGACGGGGACTGTGTCCACTAGTGCTTTTGGACTCTCCCAAGTGCTTAGAACGGTGCTCCGCACCCACTGGGCGCCTCAGTCACTACTATAGATTGCCTGGGATGACTCAACCTCCTTGCTGACCTCCCAGCCTCCTGCCTCTCCCCCCTCCAGTCCGTACTTTGCGCTCCTGCCCGGATCATTTTTCTACAGAAATGCTCAGGCCGTGTTTCCCCTTTCCTCAAGAGCCTCCAGGGGTTGCCTACCCACCTCCGCATCAGACACTCCTCAAGACTGGCTTTAAAGCAGTCAGTGCCCTTGCCCCCTCCTATCCCACCTCACTACTCTCCTACTCCAACCCAGCCCCCACACATCACTCTTCTAATGCCCACCATCTCACTGTACCTCAATCTCAACCATCTCGCCACCGACCCCTCGCCCACGTCCCGTCTCCGGCCTGGAATACCCTCCCTCTCCCTATCTGACTGACAATTCCTCTCCCACCCTCTTAAAGCCTGACTGAATGCCCAACTCTTCCTAGAGGCCTTCCCTAAGCCCTCCTCTCCTTTCCTCCCTCTCCCTTCTGTGTCGCCCTGCCTTGCTCTCTTTATTCATCCTCGCCTCAGCCCCACAGCACTGAAGTCCACAGCTGTCATTTATTTATTGATTCAGCCCCACAGCACTGAATCAATCAATCGTATTTATTGAGCGCTTACTGTGTGCAGAGCACTGGACTAAGCGCTTGGGAAGTACAAGTTGGCAACATATAGAGACAGTCCCTACCCAACAGTGGGCTCACAGTCTAAAAGGGGGAAGTCCACAGCTGTCATTTATTTACTGATATTAATGTCTGGCTCTCCCTCTAGACTGTAAGCTCGTTGTGGGCAGAGAATGTGGCTGTTCTACCGTACCGTGGCTCCATGGAAAGAGCCCGGGCTTTGGAGTCAAAGGTCATGGGTTCGAATCCCGGCTCCACCACCTGTCAGCTGTGTGACCTTGGGCAAGTCACTTAACTTCTCTGAGCCCCAGTTCCCTCATCTGTCAAATGGGGATTAAGACTGTGAGCCCCAGGTGGGACAACCTAATCACTTTGTATCCCCCCGGTGCTTGGCACATAGTAAGTGCTTAACAAATGCTGTCATGATTATTATTATTATTACCCTCCTCAGCGTTTAGCACAGTGCTCTGCTCAGGGAAAGCGCTCAATAAACACGATTGGCTGAACCTCAAAGCCACCCCCACTCGGCTAGCTCACCCTCGCTGGCCGGCGGTGGGGCTCGTGGGGTTTCCGGGGCCACAGCCGATGCCGCCGCTCTGTAGCCACCCAAGTCTCTGCCCCCGTCTGGATGCCCGCCCCCGGCCCGGTTCACCCTTCGCCCACACCTCCGAAGCGCGCCTGGCCCCCCGGCTGCTCCATCTCCCTCGCCGGTGCCCTCCCACCCAAGCCCCTGGCCACTCCACCTCCCAGTGGGGCTAGCACCTAGAGGTGGTCCCAGGCTGGGGCTCCCCCTCTGATGCGCCCTCGCGGCCCCGTGGTCGCCGACCTTGGAAAAGTAGCCAATCAGATGGCAGCCAGTGTTGTCCGCTTCCGTCATGACGTAGAAGAGGAAGGGCTCCACGTCGTAATAGAGCGTCTTGTGGTCCAGGAAGAGCTTGGCCAGCAGGCACAGGTTCTGGCAGTAGATCTGGAGAGGCAGGAGCAGGGTTCAGCGGGCCCGCTCCCTTTCCCCCTCCCCGCTCCGCCCCCCGCCTCCGCCACCCCACCCCGGGCACCTTGTTCTTCTTCCCGTCCACCTCGAACACGGAAATGGAGCCCTTGCGGTAGATCTCGTCTCCGGGGGGGTGTTTCCACACGCACTTGGCCTGCGAGGGAGGCACAATGGCTTCAGGACGGGGGGCACCTCCTCTGGGGACCCCTCCCGGCTCTTAGCGTGTTTCCGGGGGGGAAGTCGTCAGGGTCAGCAGAGCGAGGAGGAGAGGAAGAGGGAGAGGGGACGCTTCCTGCCTCGGGAGACTCATTCGACCCAGCAGAGGGGCGCTTGTGCCCTTCGCAGGCTCAGTAGAAAGAGCCCGGGCTTTGGAATCAGAAGTCATGGGTTCAAATCCCGACTCCGCCACTTAGCTGTGTGACTTTGAGCAAGTCCCTTAACTTCTCTGTGCCTCAGTTACCTCATCTGTATAGTGGGGATGAAAACTGTGAGCCCCCCCGTGGGACAACCTCATCACCTTGTCACCTCCCCAGCGCTTAGAACAGTACTTTGCCGTTAATAAATGCCGTTATTCACCGATGGCTGGGCAGCAGGTCACATCGAGGACCAGCCGGGTGGCCCGGTGGTTCTTGCCGGCCCCATGGCCGCTCCTCCCCCGGCGGACTAAACCTGGGGGCAAGCCAGACTTTTCTTCCTCCCCCTGCCCCTCCCGCTGCCTGCCCGTTGGGCCAGGGTGTACCCCAAGACCCCGTTTTAGAGATGGGGGTGGTGGGCAGTGCTGCTGGGGGGCTCCCTGGCCCCGGGAGAGGGTGCTACCACAGCAAGCCCCACCCACATCCCAGTTACCGCCATCCGGAGAGGTGTCCCTGAAAGGAACAGTAATAGTTAATAATGATGGTATTTGTTAAGCACTTACTATGTGCCAGGCACTGTACTAAGCACTGGGGTAGATACAAGCTAATCAGGTTGGACACGCTATTTTACTTGTACATATTTACTCTTCTATTGATTTTGTTAACGATGTGCATCTAGCTCTATTTGTTCTGACGACTTGACACCTGTCCACGTGTTTTGTTTTGTTGTCTGTCTCCCCCTTCTAGACTGTGAGCCCGTTGTTGGGTAGGGACCGTCTCTATATGTTGCCAACTTGGACTTCCCAAGCGCTTAGTACAGTGCTCTGCACACAGTAAGCGCTCAATAAATACAAATGAATGAATGAATGAATGAATGAACGAACATGGGGCTCAGTCTTCATCCCCATTTTATGGAGGAGAGAACTGAGGCCCAGAGAAGTCAAGTGACTTGCCTAAGGTCACACACGGCAGACACGTGGCGGCGCCTGGACTGGAACCCAGGTCTTTTTGGCTCCCAGGACTGTGCTCTTGCCACTGGGCCATGCTGCAAGCCCCACTGCACTTACGAACATGTCCATAATTTATTTATTTATATTCATCGAGGGTAGGGAATGTGACTGCTTGTTGTATTGTCCTCTCCCAAGCACTTACTACACTGCTCTGCACCCAGTAAGCGCTCAATAAATACAACTGAGAAGAAGCGTGGCTCAGTGGAAAGAGCACGGGCTTGGGAGTCGGAGGTCAAGGGTTCGAATCCTGACTCCGCCACGTCTGCTGTGTGACCTTGGGCAAATCACTTAACTTCTCTAAGCCTCAGTTACCTCATCTGTAAAATGGGGATGAAGACTGTGAGCCCCACGTGGGACAACTTGATCACCTTGTATCCCACCCAGAGCTGAGAACAGCGCTCTGCATACAGTAAGCGCTTAACAAATGCCATCATTATTATAACTGAACGAACGAATGAATGAATGGATGGATGCAAACCCCTAGAAGGGGGCAGTAGAAATGAGCCAGGAGCCGGCGGGAAAAAGGTCCGGCCACGTTGGGCCTCGGGCCCGGTTCTGACGGGTTTGCCAAAGAGGAGGCCGGCATCCTGGGCTACCTGGGGGGCTCTCCGGCCCCCTTCGCCCTCGTCCCCTGCCCCCCGCCCGAGGGGCCCCGAGGCGGCGGCTCACCATGTGCCGGCGGAGGATGGTCTGACTTTTCATGTACTTGAGGCAGAACTCGCACATGTAGAGGCGGCCGAGGCGGGCGTACTCCTCGGGGTAGGGCGAGTGGTACCAAGTGTCCAGCTCGTAGCGGCCAAAGGCGATCGTCTTGATCATGTTGCTGCCCTCTGTGATCTGGCCCTGTAGGCGGAGCTTCTCCTGGCGGCGCGAGGGAACGGAGCGTTTGGGGGAGGGTGGCGGGGGCGGGCTGGCCCGGCCCACAACCATCCCCCCGCCCCTGGGGCAGCGGGAACCGTTCTCGCTCCCCAGCCAATGGCGTGGTCCACCCGGCCGCCTCCGTTCCTTAATCCCGGGAGACCTCCCCTCCATCCCCAAGAGGAACGAAAGGAGAAGCCCAGCAGATCGTATTTGGCACCTCTGGGGCCCTGGGGGGGACAAAGCCGAAAACCACCGGGGCGGCCCCCGGCCCGCCCGCCTCCCTAGGCCTCCCCAGACTCGCCCCACAGCCCTGGGCCTCACCAGATCCTCTGAAGCCCGGGCCTGTGCCCTCCGGAAAAGGTCAAGGTCGTATTCGCTGGTCAGGTTCTCCAAGAGGGGCTCGCGGGTGCTCCCAAAGGTCTGCCTGTGCTCCTGGAGTGGACGGCAGCGGGACCGCCACCTGCTCAGCCCATGGTGCCCTCTTTGAAGAGAGGCCGGGACCCTAACCCACTCTCAGTCAGCCCCGGCCCGGCAAGAGCTCGGGACGCCCGGAGCCGCTGGCCAGCCTGTCCAGCGACCTCCCTCTGGCCGGGGGGAAGGGGGTGATGGTCTCTGTAGGGCCCCCCGGCGAGCCCAACCTACCATATACTTCTCCTTCTGCTCCTTGCTCAGCCCCGAGTTCCTTTTCTTCCTGAGCTCGGCCACTTTCTCCTTGTAACGCAGCTGCCTCTCCGTCGGGGCCTCGGAGGAAAGGGAGGAGAAAGCTGACCGGGGGAGGTGGGCGCACCGCGGGGGAAAGGTGATGGCCACAGTCAGGGATGGGATTGTTGTTGGGGGGGGGGGGGCCACCCCTCCTCTCAGGGCAGGGCAGATCAGATTCATTCATTCATTTGATCGTATTTATTGAGCACTTACTGTGTGCAAAGCACTGTACTAAGTGCTTGGGAAAGGAGAATTACAGCAATAAACAGACCCATTCCCTGCCCACAATGAGCTTACAGTCTAGAGGGAGGAAACAGACAATACAAATAATTACTATTATTATTATTATGGTATTTGTTAAGCACTATGTGCCAAGCACTGTTTTAATAGCTTACTATGTGCCAAGCACTGCTCTAAGTGCTGGTTTTAAGCGCTTACTATGTGCCAAGCACCGTTCTAAGCGCTGTTTTAAGCGCTTACTATGTGCCAAGCACTGCTCTAAGTGCTGGTTTTAAGCACTGTTCTAAGCGCTGGTTTTAAGTGCCAAGCACTGTTCCAAGTGCTGGTTTTAAGCACTGGTTTTAAGCACTTACTATGTGCCAGCACTGTTCTAAACGCTGGGGAAGATACAAGGTAATCAGGTTGTCCCACGTGGGGCTCACAGTCTTCATCCCCATTTTACAGATGAGGTCACTGGGGCCCAGAGATGTTAAGTGACTTGCCCTAAGTCTCAGAGCTGATAAGCGGCAGAGGCAGGATTAGAGCCCACGACCTCAGACTCCCAAGCCCGTGTTCTTTCCACTAAACCACGGATATGTACCTAAGTGCTGTGGGGCTGGAAAGGGGGAAGAACCACGGGGGAAAATCAGGGCGATGCAGAACGGAAAGGGAGAAGAGGAAAGGAGGGCGTAGTCAGGGAAGGCCTCTTGGAGGAGATGGGCCTTCGATAAGGCTTTGAAGGAGGCGGGGAGTCAGTGTCTGTTGGATCTGAAGAGGGAGGGTGTTCTAGGCCAGAGGCAGGATGTGGGCAAGGGGTTGGTGTTGCCAATCTGTACTTCCCAAGCGCTTAGTACAGTGCTCTGCACACAGTAAGCGCTCAATAAATACGATTGATGATGATGATGATGACAGGCAAGAGTGAGGCCCAGTGAGAAGGTTAGCGGCACCAGAGGAGCAAAGTGCGTGGGCTGGGTTGTAGAAGGAGAGTAGTGAGGTGAGGTAGGAAGGGACAAGGTGATAGAGGGCTTTAATGCTAATGGTGAGGAGTGTTTGTTTGATGTGGAGGTGGATGGGCAACCACTGGAGTTTTCTGAGGCGCGGGGTGACAGGCCCTGTTATTATTTTGTTAATACGTTTTATTTTGTTGTCTGTCTCCGCCTTCTAGACTGTGAGCCCACTGTTGGGCAACCACTGGAGTTTTCTGAGGCGCGGGGTGACATACCCTGTTATTATTTTGTTAATATGTTTTGTTTTGTTGTCTGTCTCCCCCTTCTAGACTGTTAGCCCACTGCTGGGCAACCACTGGAGTTTTCTGAGGCGCGGGGTGACAGGTCCTGTTATTATTTTGTTAATATGTTTTGTTTTGTTGTCTGTCTCCCCCTTCCCCTTCTAGACTGCTGGGTAGGGACCGTCTCTATATGTTGCCAACTTGTACTTCCCAAGTGCTTAGTACAGTGCTCTGCACACAGTAAGGGCTCAATAAATACGACTGAAGGAATGAATGAAAGTCCTGTACGCTTTTGTTGAAAAATGATCCGGGCAGCGGAGTGCAGTGTGAACTGGAGTGGGGAGAGGCAGGACGCTCGGAAGTTAGCGAGGAGACTGATGAAGTCATCTGGGCAGGAGAGGATGAGCGCTCGTATTAACGCGGTAGCAGTTTGGATGGAGAGGAAAGGGCGGATTTTGGCGACGTTGTGAAGGTGTGAAGACCGAGGGCCTAGGCGCCAGACTGCCTGGCCTCCTACCTGGTGCCTGGTCGCGTGCCGGTTGTTGTCGTCTTGCCGGTGGGACAGCATCCTTTCCTCGATCTGTTTGTCCCGGCTCTGGGCCCTCACCTGCGTGGACGCCCCCAGGACCCACGGCAAGACTGAGCCCCTGGCACCCCACCCCAATGCAAACCTTAAGCCCAGACCCTTCCTGGGGGGAGACCCCAAGGACCACGAGGCCGGCAGCCAGCCCAGTCTCCCGGGAGTTTGGGAAAAATAATAATAATGGAATTTATTAAGCGCTTGCAATGTGCAAAGAACTGTTCTAAGCACTGGGGAGGTTACAAGGTGATCAGGTAGTCTCATGGGGGGCTCACAGTCTTCATCCCCATTTTAGCCCATTTTAGGCCTCTAGACTGTGAGCCCGCTGCTGGGTAGGGACCATCTCTACATGTTGCTAACTTGCACTTCCGAAGCGCTTAGTACAGTGCTCTGCACCCAGTAAGCGCTCCATAAATACGACTGAATGAATGAAAATGAATTTTACAGATGAGGTAACTGAGGCCCCGAGAAATGAAGTGACTTTGGGCAAGTCACAGCTGACAAGCTGACAAGTGGCGGAGCCGGGATTTGAACCCATGACCTCTGTCTCCAAAGCCCGGGCTCTTTCCACTGAGCCACGCTGCTTCTCTAAAAAGGAAAAAAGAAAGCCAGACGTCCGGCCGGGATGCAGGAAATGGCCGGGGAGCCCAGGGAGGGCGGGGGGAAAGGACCGGGAGGAGAGGAGGGGGCGGGAAAGATCTCCAGAGATACGGAGGGCGGAAAGCCCACTGTTGGGTAGGGACTGTCTCTATATGTTGCCAATTTGTACTTCCCAAGCGCTTAGTACAGTGCTCTGCACATAGTAAGCGCTCAATAAATACGATTGATGATGATCAAGGAGGGACCCCTGGGAGCGGCCCGCTGCCATCGGGAGCCTGGAGCCCGGGCTGCCGCAAGGCCTTAAGTGAACTCCGTCCGTTTGGGGGGAGGAGGGCTACCCAACACGGGACGGGGGTGAGAGCTTCCCAGACCCCCGCACACCCACCTTGCACTCGTCGGCAGACAGGTTGTGGTAGAGGGGGCACCCGGAGATGGAGAAGTGCCTCTCATGCTTCCCGGTGAGGTGCCCTGGGGAGAAAAAAAAAACAAAAAACGCCCCCGTCAATAATAATAAGAATAATGATGGCATTTATTAAGCGCTTACTATGTGCAAAGCACTGTACTAAGCGCTGGGGAGATTGCAAGGAGAACAGGTTGTCCCACGGGGAGGGGCTCCCAGTCTTCATCCCCATTTTACAGATGAGGGAACTGAGGCCCAGAGAAGTTAAGTGACTTTTTTTTTTTTAATGGCATTTATTAAGCACTTACTATGGGCAAAGCACTGTTCTAAGTGCTGGGGAGGTTACAAGGTGATCAGGTTGTCCCACGGGGGGCTCACAGTCTTCATCCTCATTTTACGGATGAGGGAACTGAGGCCCAGAGAAGTGAAGTGACTTGCCCCAAGTCCCACAGATGACAACTGGCAGAGCCGGGATCCGAACCCATGACCCCCGACTCCAAAGCCCGGGCTCTTTCCACTGAGCCACGCTGCATCCATCGGTCCATGTTGGCATCGCTGCTATTAGTTGAGCGCGCGAACTGTGTGCGGGGCACTGGACTTGGCGCTTGGCAGAGTACGATACGACAGAGCCAAGCTGTACTTTCCAGGCGCTTAGTACAGTGCTCTGCACTCAACAAATATGACTGACTGAATGAATGATAGAGCCAGGAGACACGTTTGCTGATAATGGTGTTTGTTAGGCGATTACTTTGTGCCAGGCACTGTTCTAAGCTGTACTTTCCAAGCGCTTAGTACAGTGCTCTGCACTCAATAAATGTGACTGAATGAATGAACGATAGAGCCAGGAGACACGTTTGCTGATAATGGTGTTTGTTCGGCGATTATTTTGTGCCAGGCACCGTTCGAAGCGCTGGGGTAGATCCGAGCTAATCAGGTTGGACACGGTCCCTGCCCCAAGTGGAGCTCACAGTCTTAATCCCCATTTCACAGATGAGGGAACTGAGGCCCAGAGAAGTGAAGTGACTTGCCCAAAGTCACACGGCTGGCTATTGGCAGAGCCAGGATCTGAACCCATGACCTCTGACTCCAAAGCCCGTGGTTTTTCCACTGAGCCATGCTGCTTGTTAGGCACTTACTATGTGCAAAGCACTGTTCTAAGCTCTGGGGAGGTTACAAGGTGATGAGGTTGTCCCACGTGGGGGGCTCACAGTCTTCATCCCCATTTGACAGATGAGGGAACTGAGGCCCGGAGAAGTGAAGTGACTTGCCCGAAGTCACACGGCTGGCTATTGGCAGAGCCAGGATTTGAACCCATGACCTCTGACTCCAAAGCCACTGAGCCATGCTGCTTGTTAGGCACTTACTATGTGCCGAGCACTGCTGGGGGAGATGAGAGTTAATCAGTTTGGACACAGTCCCTGTCCCTTGTGGGGCTCACATTCTCAATCCCGATAATAATAATAATAATAATAATAATAATAATAATAATAAATGCCATCATCATTATTATTATTATAGTAAGCGCTGAACGAATGCCATACACGAACACGCCAACCAACTCCCCAAAGCCGCCCGCCCGCCGGTTATTGGCAATCCCCTGGGCGTTGGGGGGTCTTCGGTGACCGTGGAGGTGGGCAGGGGGCCGGGGGGAGTCCTCACCCAGGGAATTGCAGCCGGGCGTCGGGCACTTCATGTTGAAGTTGTAGCTCTCGTGGAAGCGGCGGCGCTTGGGCCGGTGAGAGAGGTCGCTGCCCGAGTCCTTCAGGGAGAGGTCCTTGGCGACGCTCTCGTCGTGCGACACGTTGGGGCTGGAGATGTCGATGTCCGACTCGGACGAGGGCGCGTTGCCGGTGGGCGTGCGCGGCGGGGACTCGTCGTGGTCGGCCGCATTCTTGGTGTCTGCGCGATCGAGCCAGCGGTCAGTCCCCCCCGATCGTATTTACTGGGCGCCGACCCGGCGCGGGGCACCGGACCAAGCGCTCGGGAGAGGCCGGCACCGCGGTACGACGGACCCGGCCCCTGCCCGCGAGGCGCTGACAGTCCAGGCGGCCTCTCCCGAGGGGTCTCGGCGGCCCGTCTCCCCGGGGGCCGTCCGTCTGGGCTGCGGGCCGCCCCCGAGAAAGGCTGAGCCCCCTCCAGCGAGCGGGCGGGCGGCCCAACTGAGAATTCTTGGAGGGCAGGGAACATCAATCAATCAATCAATCGTATTTATTGACCGCTTACTGTGTGCCCACTGTTGGGTAGGGGCTGTCTCTATACGTTGCCAACTTGTCCTTCCCAAGCGCTTAGTACAGTGCTCTGCACACAGTAAGCGCTCAATAAATACGATTGATTGATTGATTGCAGAGCACTGTACGAAGCGCTTGGGAAGTCCAAGTTGGCAACATCTAGAGACAGTCCCTACCCAACCGCGGGCTCACAGTCTAAAACGGGGAGACGGAGAACAAAACCAAACATACTAACAAAATAAAATAAATAGAATAGATATGTACAAGTAAAATAGAGTCATAAATATGTACAAACATATATACAGGTGAAAACTGTCAAAACAGCTGCGTTCAACTCTCACAGATGCTCAGTACAGTGTTCTGCACACAGTGAATGCTTAATACTATTGATCGATTGATTCCTCGTACCACAGGGGATCCCCATCACCCTCCCCAATCGAAGGACAGACAGATACTTGCCCTTCCCACTTCAAAACCTTACTGAAGGCCCATCTCCTCCAGGAAGCCTTCCCTTCCTGCGCCCTCCTCTCCTCTTCGCCCTCTCCCTTCCACGTCACTCCTTCATTCATCCTCCTGCCCATTCCCACAGCACACGTGTATGCACCTGTAATTTATTTATTTATATTACTATCTGTCTCCCCCTCTAGACTGGGAGCTCACTGTGGGCAGGAATGCGCCTGCCCGGTGCTATACTGTCCTCTCCCAAGTGCTCAGCACAGTGCTTTGCACACAGTAAGCGCTCAATAATAATAATAATGATGGTTTTTGCTAAACACTTACTACGTGCCAAGCACGGTTCTTAGCGTTGGGGGAGATACAAGGTTATCAGGTTGTCCCACGTGGGGCTCACGCTTTTAATCCCCATTTTACCGATGAGGCAACTGAGGCACAGAGAAGTAACGTGACCAAAGTCGCACAGCAGACAAGTGGTGGGGCCGGGATTAGAACCCATGGCCTCTGACTCCCAAGCCCGGGCTCTTTCCGCTAAGCCACGCTGCTTCTCGCAGTAAATTTGTTTCTCAATAAATATGAGTGACTGAGTGAATGGATGCCACCCCTCTGCCTCAGGCAGCCCGCAGCTCATCGTGGTCCTTACGGGGCCAGGAATCAATCAATCAATCAATCAATCGTATTTATTGAGCGCTTACTATGTGCAGAGCACTGTACTAAGCGCTTGGGAAGTACAAATTGACTGCGGGCCACGAGGGGCTTTCAATGAGAAGCGGCTCGGCCTGATCATCAATCGTATTTATTGAGCGCTTACTATGTGCAGAGCACTGTACTGGATAAAGCCCGCACCTGAGAGTCAGAAGGTCATGGGTTCTAATCCCGGCTCTGCCCCAGTCGCCTGCTGTGTGACCTCGGGCAAGTCACGTCACTTCTCTGGGCTTCAGTTCCCTCATCCGTAAAATGGGGATGAGGACTGTGAGCCCGACGTGGGGACAGGGACTGGTTCCTACCCAATTATCTTGTATTTACTCCAGAGCTTAGATTAGTGCCTGGTACATAGTAAGTGCTTAACAAATACCATAATTATTCCACCCCTGTGCTTAGGACAGTGCCTGGCACATAGTAAGTGCTTAACAAATACCATAATTATTCCACCCCTGTGCTTAGGACAGTGCCCGGCACATAGCAAGCGCTTAACAAATATCATGTAAAAAATGTTTTTTTAATTCCCCAGTGAACGAGGAGCTGCCTGTACTCCCCACCCACGGGGCCTCATAATAATAATAATAATGATGATATTTGTTAAACGCTTACTATGTACTAAGCACTGTTCTAAGCACTGGGGTAGATACAAGGTCGTCAGGTCGCCCCACTTGGGGCTCACACTTTGAATCCCCATTCTACAGATGAGGGAACTGAGGCACAGAGAAGTGAAGTCACTCGCCCAAGGTCACACGGCAGACAGGTGGCGGAGGCAGGATTAGAACCCACATCCTCCGACTCCCAAGCCCGGGCTCATTCCACTAAGCCACGCTCCCCAGGGAAGTACCCACAGGGTACAAGACGTGGGCATCGGTTCTGCCGGCCCGAGGCGGGGTGCCTCTCCCAACCAACTCCAGTGGGAGGGAGAGGGGGGACAGCTTCCCGATCTTGGCCGGCCCCCGACCTCACTGTGGGCCCGGAATGTGTCTGTTTATTGCTGTACTGTACTCCCCCGAGCGCTTAGTACAGTGCTCTGCACGGAGGAAGTGCTCAATCAATACCATGGAACTGACGTCTGTCTCCCCCGCCAAAACTGTGAGCTCGCTGTGGGCAGGGACTGTCACAGTTTATTGTTGTATTGTACTTTCCCGAGCGCTTACTACAGTGCTCTGCACACAGTAAGTTCTCAATAAATGTGATTGATTGAATGAATAAATGAATGAATGAGGCTGGAGAGCCCCAAGGTAATTCTGGGCCCAGAGCTCGGCCTGGAGATGGGGGTGGAGGGCGGGGGTGGTAGCCCAACATCCCAAGTGTCTTCGTGGGGCCAAACCGACCCCCCCCAGATCTGCTGTTGAGGGGGGGGATGTGAAGCAGCGTGGCTTGGTGGAAAGGGGCCCGGGCTTGGGACTCAGAGGTCATGGGTTCTAATCCTGACTGGTTCAAATCCAGGCTCCGCCACTTGTCAGCTGTGTGACTTTAGGCAAGTCACTTAACTTCTCTGGGTCTCAGTTACCTCCTCTGTAAAATGAGGATTAAGACTGTGAGCCCCCTGTGAGACAACCCGATCACCTTGGACCTCCCCAGTGCTTTGCACATAGTGAGTGCTTAACAAATGCCATTATTATTATTATTATTATTATTATTATTATTATTATGGGGCTGGGAGTCAGAAGACCCAGGTTCTAAACCCAGATCTGCCCTATGCCTGCAGTGTGACCTCGGACAATTATATTGTCCAACTGGATAATAAATATTACTCTATTTACTTAACTTGTACCTATCTATTCTATTTATTTTATTTTGTTAATACGTTTTGCTTTGTTGTCCATCTCCTCCTTCTAGACTGTGATCCCACTGTTGGGTAGGGACCGTCTCTATGTGTTGCCAACTTGTACTTCCAAAGCGCTTAGTACAGTGCTCTGCACACAGTAAGCGCTCAATAAATATGATTGATTGACTGAGTGACTCCGCTACTTGTCTGCTGGGTGACCTTGGGCAAGTCGCTTCACTTCTCTGGGCCTCAGTTCCCTCATCTGAAAACGGGGATGAAGACTGTGAGCCCCACGCGGGACAAGCTGATGACCTTGGATCTACCCCAGCGCTTAGAACAGTGCTTGGAGCATACTAAGCGCTTAACAAATACCGTTACTATCATTATTATTATTTGTCTGCCCTCTGGCCGGCCCCCTCAATGAGCCCAGACCGCCCAGCCCGGGTCCGGCCCCCAGCGTCCCACCTCACCTCTGTCGGAGAAGTCCACCACCTGCTCGGTCTCAGAGCCGGACGAGCGCGTCTGGCGGAGCGGGTACTTTTTGGGGGTGACCGGGGCGGGCTGCTGCTGGCTGCGGGTCACCCGGCGGGTGGAGTAGGCCGGCTCCTCCGAGCCGAAGGCCTGCAGGGTCCGCACGGGGCTGGAATCTGGTTCGGGGCGACAGCGGGTCAGAGACGGCATCGCCACCGGCACGATGCCACCCCACCCCCGATCACTGGGGCCGTCGGGGAAGGTGTGTGGGGGGGGGATGAAGGGGAGAGCCCAGCGGGGCCAGGAAACTGCGGTCTGGCGCCCGGCTCCTGTGGCCCCCCAAGGGGTGGGCACCTGGGGTTTGGCTCCACTTTGGGTCACCCCCACCCGCTGCAGCGGCCCCGTAGGAGCTTCCTAGCCCAGTGGCACGCTCTCCCCTGGCAGGGGAGCGCTACCCATCCCCTGCCCTGGACTCTGGGCGGTGGCGACCGTGGCCACGAACACACCGCCGGATACCGTGACCGGGCCCACCTACGCCCTGGCCCGAGATCCTCCTGTAGGGTGGCTTGTTAGCCTGGTGGCCAGCAGGTTCACTTGCCCGCCGGGCACACGTGCCCACTGCACGGGGCGTTGGCCGCCCCTCAGCCTCTCCTTCTCACCCCCCCACCAGGGTGACTGGCTTTGCCCAGGGCCCGGCCGGGTGCCCGGCTCAGAGGGGCCACCGCCCCGGCTTTCTGCCGCCGGTGCGGAAAGCTTTCTGCCCCGGCCCACGTCATCCCCCAGGCCTGGAATGCCCTCCCTCTGCCCATCCGCCAAGCTAGCTCTCTTCCTCCCTTCAAGGCCCTGCTGAGAGCTCACCTCCTCCAGGAGGCCTTCCCAGACTGAGCCCCTTCTTTCCTCTCCCCCTCGTCCCCCTCTCCATCCCCCCGTCTTACCTCCTTCCCTTCCCCACAGCACCTGTATATATGTATATACGGTTGTACATATTTATTACTCTATTTATTTATTTACTTATTTATTTTGCCTGTACATTTCTATCCTACTTATTTTATTTTGTTGGTATGTTTGGTTCTGTTCTCTGTCTCCCCCTTTTAGACTGTGAGCCCACTGCTGGGTAGGGACTGTCTCTATGTGATGCCAATTTGTACTTCCCAAGCGCTTAGTACAGTGCTCTGCACATAATAAGCGCTCAATAAATACGATTGATTGATTGATGATTGAAAGCCACCAGCCCTGGTTGAAGCCGGCTACTGACTCCCGGCCTCCAGGTCCCCTAAAGACGTCCGCCGGGCAGCTGGCATCCAGGGAGGGCTTCTGCCAGTCCCCGGCAAGCCCCAGGCCTAACCGAGCTGCCGGAGGCCGAGATACGACGTGGCCAGCGGCGACTGTTTTAGACTGTGAGCCCACTGTCGGGTAGGGACCGTCTCTATACGTTGCCAACTTGGACTTCCCAAGCGCTTAGTCCAGTGCTCTGCACACAGTAAGCGCTCGATAAATACGACTGATGATGATGGATGGACTCTAAGCGGCCCCTGGACCAGCTGAGTCCCCTCACGAGGCCCGAGGCTCCTCCCCACCCACCCCCAACCAGCCCCTGACCCCTGAGAGGTGATTTGGGGGGAAAAGAAGGAAGGTAGCGGGGAGGGGGAAAGGGGGCCGGTCACCTTGAGAGCTCTGGCTGAGCCGGGCTGAGGAGCGGGTCACGCGGGCCGACCGCCGGGACGCCCCGTCGCTCTCCGAGCTGTCCGTGTGCTCGAGATCTGTAGAGAAATCGGAATCTTCCGTTCCATCGGAACTACTGCCTGCATTCCTCTGCAACACCACAGAGCCGGACGTTAGCACCGCGAGCGCGACCGCCCGCCCGGCCCCCCCCGCGCTCGCTTCCGATGCCCCGCGGACGGACGGATGCCAAGCCGAGCCCCGCCGAGCCACAGCGAGCGGCCCCTTCCCCGGACTCTCGGAGGAGCCGAGGGGACCCGGCCAACGCCCATCTCCGCCGCTTCATTCATTCAATCATCTTTATAATAATAACAATAATCATGATGATGATAATAATGATGGTACTGGTTAAGCGCTTACTTTGTGCCAAGCGTCGCTCCAAGCGCTGGGGTAGATACCGCGTAATCGGGTTGTCCCACCTGGGGCTCACAGTCTTAATCCCCATTTTACAGATGAGGGAACTGAGGCCCAGAGACATGAAGTGACTTGCCCAAAGTCACACAGCTGACAAGTGGTGGAGGCAGGATTAGAACCTCTGGCTCCCAAGCCCGTGCTTTTCCCACTAAGCCCCGCTGCTTCTTTCCAGAGTGGCTCGGCGGAAAGATCCCGGGCTTTGGAGTCAGAGGTCATGGGTTCAAATCCCGGCTCTGCCAGCTGTCAGCTGTGTGGCTTTGGGCAAGTCACTTCACTTCTCTGAGCCTCAGTTACCTCATCTGGAAAATGGGGACTAAGATTGTGAGCCTCACATGGGACAACCTGATCGTCTTGTATCCTCCCCAGCGCTTAGAACAGTGCTTTGCACATAGTAAGCGCTTAACAAATACCAAAATTATTATTCTTTACTGAACACTTACAGTGCGCAGAACACTGTACTGAGCGCTGGGTGACCCTGGGCAGGCCACTTCACTCCTCGGGGCCTCAGTCCCCTCAGCTGTAAAATGGGGATGACGACCGTGAGCCCCATGGGGGACGGGGACTGTGTCCAATCTGATTAGCTTGGATTCACCCCAGTGCTTAGTACAGTTCCTGGCACATAGTAAGAACAGCGCTTAGTACAGTGCTCTGCACACAGTAAGCGCTCAATAAATACGATTGATGATGATGATAAATACCACGACTATGATTATTGTTTTATATTTAAGCGCAGATTAGCTTCATCTGGATTTACAGATCCCCAGGGAAACCGGAGGCTTGGGGAGGGGAGGTTGAGACCCCAGAGGGTGCAGGATTTGGGGGAGCCGAGCTTCGATAGTCCTACGTCACTCCCCAACCCTCCTTCCGATTTGCTTCTATCCACCCCAGCGCTTAGTACAGGGCCCGGCACATAGTAAGTGCCGAGCAAATGCCATTAAAAATAAATAAATCAATCAGTTTGGGATGCAATGCTCCCGGCAGCGGGGTCGGGGCACCGGGCACGCCGGCTCCTGGGAATGCCAGGCTCAGTTCCATCCCCCCCATCTTACCTCCTTCCCTTCCCCACAGCACCTGTATATATGTATATATGTTTGTACATGTTTGTTACTCTATTTATTTATTTATCTTACTTGTACATATCTATTCTATTTATTTTATTTTGTTAGTATGTTTGGTTCTTGTTCTCTGTCTCCCCCTTTTAGACTGGGAGCCCGCTGTTGGGTAGGGACCGTCTCTATATGTTGCCAACTTGGACTTCCCAAGCGCTTAGTACAGTGCTCTGCACACAGTAAGCGCTCAATAAATACGATTGATGATGATGATCAAGCTCATTCCAGGCAGGGAACGCGGCTGCTGATTCTGTTGCATTGTACTCTCCCCAGCGCTTAGTACAGTAGGGAAGCAGCCAGGCCTAGTGGCAAGAATACAGGCTTGGGAGTCAGAGGGCGTGGGTTCTAATCCCGGCTCCGCCCCTGGTCTGCTGTGTGACCCTGGACAAATCACGTCACTTCTCTGTGCCTTGGTGACCTCATCTGTAAAATGGGGATGAAGGCTGCGAGCCCCATGTGGGACAACCTGATGACCTTGTACCTACCCCAGGGTTTAGGACAGTGCTTGGCAGGTAGTAAGCACTTAAATACTGTAATTATTACTATTATTATTACAGTAAGTGCTTAATACTGTGGATTGACTAGTTGTGCGTGAGCCATCATCATCATCAATCGCATTTATTGAGCGCTTACTGTGTGCAGAGCACTGTACTAAGCGCTTGGGAAGTGCAAGTTGGCAAAAAGTTGAGCAAAGTCCCAGGCGGAGGAGGCCGAGGCTGGACTCTGTTAGCCCCTGCCATCTACCCCATTTGAAAAGAAACAGAACCATCCACCCCCTCTCCATCCCCCGCACCTTACCTCTTTCCCCTCCCCACAGCACCTGTATATATGTATATATGTTTGTATGTATTTATTACTCTATTTATTTTATTTGTACATATTTATTTCTATTTATTTTATGTTGTTAATGTTTTGTTCTCTGTCTCCCCCTTCTAGACTGTGAGCCCACTGTTGGGTAGGGACCGTCTCTAGATGTTGCCAACTTGGACTTCCCAAGTGCTTGGTACAGTGCTCTGCACACAGTAAGCGCTCAGCTGAAAGCTCAATTTATTTTACTTGTACATATTTAGTATTTATTTTATTTTGTTAATATGTTTGGTTTTGTTGTCTGCCTCCCCCTTCTAGACTGTGAGCCCGCTGTCGGGTAGGGACCGTCTCTAGATGTTGCCAACTTGGACTTCCCAAGCGCTTAGTCCAGTGCTCTGCACACAGTAAGCACTCAATAAATACGATTGAATGAATGAACAAATACCATCATTAGTATTATTATAGCTGAAAGCTCTATTTATTTTACTTGTACATATTTACTATTTATTTTATTTTGTTAATATGTTCTGTTTTGCTGTCTGTCTCCCCCTTCTAGACTGTGAGCCCGCTGTCAGGTAGGGACCGTCTCTAGATGTTGCCAACTTGGACTTCCCAAGTGCTTAGTCCAGTGCTCTGCACACAGTAAGCGCTCAATAAATACGATTGAATGAATGAATGAACAAATACCATCATTAGTATTATTATAGCTGAAAGCTCAATTTATTTTACTTGTACATATTTACTATTTATTTTATTTTGTTAATATGTTCTGTTTTGCTGTCTCCCCCTTCTAGACTGTGAGCCCGCTGTCAGGTAGGGACCGTCTCTAGATGTTGCCAACTTGGACTTCCCAAGTGCTTAGTCCAGTGCTCTGCACACAGTAAGCACTCAATAAATACGACTGAATGAATGAATGAATGAATAAATACGATTGAATGAAACAGAACGTGTAGCTCAAAGGTGCTGGGGTCGCTCCTCTGACACCAAGGCCGGGGGAAAAGGCCGAATGTACAAGGGTGACTCCATTTCCCTCTCTGGGATCATCTCTTGCAGTGGCTCCACCTCGGGCTGAGGTTTGGGGGAGGGAGTCGGTCAGTCAGCTGTATTTACTGAGCTCTTTCTTGGTGCAGGGCACTGTACTAAGCCCTTGAAAGAGTAGTAATAATAATAATAATAACAATAACGGTATTTGTTAAGTGCTTCCTATGTGCCAAGCGCTGTTCTTGGATACAAGGTAATCAGGTTGTCCCATGTGGGACTCACGCTTTTAATCCCCATTTTACAGAGGGGGTCACCGAGGCATAGAGAAGTGAAGTGGCTTGCCCAAGGTCACACAGCTGACAAGAAAACCCAGGTCCTCTGACTCTCAAGCCCATGCTCTTCCCACTACATCATGTTGCTTCTCTATACAGTACCCTATGATGATGATATTTGTTAAGCGCTTACTATGTGCCAAGCACTGTTCTAAGTGCTGAGGGGGGATGCAAGATGATCAGGCTGTCCCACATGGGGCTCACAGTCTTAATCCCCATTTTACAGAGGAGGGAACTGAGGCACAGAGAAGTCAAGTGACAGTCTTTTAGACTGTGAGCCCACTGTTGGGTAGGGACCGTCTCTATATGTTGCCAACTTGGACTTCCCAAGCGCTTAGTACAGTGCTTTGCACACAGTAAGCGCTCAATAAATACGACTGATTGCCCAGAGTCACACAGCTGACATGCGTATAGCAGATACATTCCCTGCCCGCAGCGAGCTTCCAGTCTAGAGGGAGGAGCTGGAGGAGGGGAACAGGTAGGGGACGAATAAAGAGAGCCCAAACTCTCGGCTCCTCCGACCGGCAACTAAAATTCCATCCCGGCCTGAAGAAATGCTATAATAATAATTATTATTATTATATTATTATCATCATTATTATTATTATTATTATGGTACTTGTTCTGCGCTTACTATGTGCCAAGCACTGTTTTAAGCACTGGGGTAGATACAAGTTAATTCATTCAATCATATTTATTGAGTGCTTACTGTGTGCAGAGCACTGTACTAAGCATTTGGGAAGTACACGTTGTCAACATATAGAGACCGTCCCTACCCAACAGTGGGCTCACAGTCTAGAAGGGAAAGACAGAGAACAAAACATATTAACAAAATAAAATAATTAGAATAAATATGTACAAATTTGATAAATAAATAGAGTAAATCAGGTGGGACATAGTCCCTGCCTCCTTTGGGGCTCACACTCTTCTGTCAAATGGGGATTAAGGCTGTGAGCCCCACGAGGGACAACCTGATCACCTTGTATCACCCTAGCGCTTAGAACAGTGCTTTGCACATAGTAAGCGCTTAACTAATACCATCGTTATTATTATTATTAATTATTAATCCCCATTTTACAGATGAGGTCATGAGGCCTAGAAGAAGTGGAGTGACTTGCCCAAGATCACACAGCAGACGTACGACAGAGCCGGGATTAGAACCCAGGTCCTTCTGGCTCCCGGGCCTGTGCTTTATCCACTAAGCCACGCTGTTTCTTGATTCTGGGATTCTGATTCCCCTTAGAACAGCGCTTGGCACATAGTAAGCGCTTAACAAATACCATTATTATCATCATCATCTCATTTTCTCCTTGATGATTCCCCAGATTGACCAGGAGACTGGCAGCGTTCCGGGATGACTGTGCCTTGAGGCAGAGGGATGGACGAAATCAATCAATCGTATTTACTGAGCGCTTCCTGTGTGCAGAGCACTGTACTAAGCGCTTGGGAAGTACAAGTTGGCAACCAAATGACCCCCCAGCCAGCTCCGGGCCTGCAACCATTGGAATGGGGGATAACTCACCCTCTTCCCACCCACCCCCGCCCAGGGATGGGGCAGTCACATGCGGGAGCTGGACGGGACTGGCTGCCCGCTGGTCGTGACCGGTGACCGTTCCGGGGGTAATAATGATAATGACGGCATTTGTTAAGCGCTTACTATGTGCTAAGCACTGGTGGCTCAGCATGGAGCCCCCACAGTGGCAGCGCAGGGAGGGATGGAGGTCCAAAGTGGGTATCCCTCAGCCGGGAGTATTTACTGAGGGCCTACTCTGTGCGAAACGCTGCCCTAGCTGCTCTGCACACAGTAAGCGCTCAATAAATACGATTGATGATGATGATGATGATGCAGAGCACTGTACTAAGTGCTTGGGAAATACAAGTTGGCAACACATAGGGACGGTCCCTACCCAACAGCGGGCTCACAGTCTAGAAGGGGGAGACAGAGAACAAAATCAAACATATTAACAAAATAAAATAGAATAGAGATGTACAAGTAAAATAAATAGAGTAATAAATATATACGAACATATATACATCTCATATATATATCTCTTCCTCCCTTCAAGGCCCTGCTGAGAGCTCACCTCCTCCAAGAGGCCTTCCCAGACTGAGCCCCTTCCTTCCTCTCCCCCCATCCCCCTCTCCATCCCCCCTTCTTACCTCCTTCCCTTCCCCACAGCACCTGTATATATGTATATATGTTTGTACAGATTTATTACTCTATTTATTTATTTAACTTGTACATATCTATTCTATTTATTTTATTTTGTTAGTATGTTTGGTTTTGTTCTCTGTCTCCCCCTTCTAGACTGTGAGCCCACTGTTGGGTAGGGACTGTCTCTATATGTTGCCAATTTGTGCTTCCCAAGCGCTTAGTACAGTGCTCTGCACATAGTAAGCGCTCAATAAATACGATTGATTGATTGATTGATTGATACAGGGCCAAGAGGAGTTTTGTGGAGGGAGAACGAGGACGAGCGAGTGGGTTGGCTTGGGAGGAGTTAGAGTGCGAGCAGGGGTGTGGTGGGATTGGAGGGTGGAAAAACAGGAGGGAAACAACGTGGAGCTTAAAGCCAGTAGTCACGGCTTTCCGCTGGATGCCTCCTCCAGACTGTAAGCCCACTGTTGGGTAGGGACCACCTCTATATGTTGCCAACTTGTACTTCCCAAGCGCTTAGTACAGTGCTCTGCACACAGTAAGCGCTCAATAAATAATTGATTGTAAGCTCGTTGGGGGCAGGGATAGTTTAGGGGCTACAGCACGGACCTGGGAATCAGAAGGTCATGGGTTTTAATTCTGCCTCTTCCACTTATCTGCTGGGTGACCTCGGGCAAGTCACTTCACTGTGCCTCAGTTACCTCACCTGTAAAGTGGAGATCGGGACTGTGAGCCCCACATGGGACAGGAAGGGACTGTGTTCAAACCTATTTGCTTGCATCTACCCCATTCATTCATTCAATCGTATTTATTGAGTACAGTACCTGGCACATAGTAAGCGCTTAATCAATCAATCGTATTTATTGAGCGCTTACTGTGTGCAGAGCCCTGTACTAAGTGCTTTGCAAATGCCACAATTACAATTAATGATAGTCACTGTTTATCGTTGCACTGTACTTTCCCAAGCATTTAGTACAGTGCTTTGCATACAGTAAGCACTTAATACACCAATGAAACGCTTAGTACAGTGCTCTGCATGCGGTAAGCATTCAATAAACGTTCTGCTCCCCCAGACTGCGAGCCCATGGTGGGCAGGAATTATCTCTTTATTGCTGTACTGTACTTTCCAAGGGCTTAGTACAGCGCTCTGCACACACTAAGCACTCGATAAATTTAATTGAATGAATGAACAAACATGACTGAATGAATACCAAGGGCAACAACTGGAGGTTTCTGAGGTCTCTAGACTGTGACTTCATTGGGGGCAGGGAATGGGCCTGTTCACTGCAACAGTGTACTGTCCCAAGCGCTTAGCACAGTGTTCTGCACACGGTAAGCGCTCAATAAATACGACTGAATAAATGTGATTGATTGAATGAATGAATAGTACAGTGCCTTGCACATAGTAAGCACTTAAACACCATAATTATTATTATTAGGAGCGGAGGATGGGAAGAACGGCGGAGCCAGACGAAGCCCCTCTTTTCCTCAGCCTCCCTCCCTTCCGCATCACCTCGACTGTCTCTCTTTGCTCTAACCCCCCTCTCCCCGCAGCATTTATACACGTATATATGTATATACCTATAATTCTATTTATTTATCCTGATGCCTCTTTACTTGCTTTGATGTGTATACATTTATAATTCTATTTATTTTAACCCCCCTCTCCCCGCAGCATTTATACACATATATATGTATATATCTATAATTTTATTTATTTATACTGATGCCTCTTTACTTGCTTTGATGTGTATACATTTATAATTCTATTTATTTACACGGATGCCTGGTTTACTTGTTTTGATGTGTACGGTGCCCAGCGCTTAAGAACAGTGTTTGGCACATAGTAAGTACTGAACAAATACCATCGTTTTTATTATAATTCTATGTATTTATATTGATGCCTGTTTAGTTGGTTTGATGTCTGTCTCCCCCTCCTAGACTGTGAGCCTGTTGTGGGCCAGGACTGTCTCTGTTTGGTGCTGTATTGTGCTTTCCAAGGGCTTAGGACAGTGCTCTGCACACAGTCAGTGCTCAATAAGTACAACTGAATGAAGACGATTGAATGATTGAATGACTGAAGAAAGACCATTGAATGACTGAATGACTGAAGACCACTGAATGAATGAATTCATTTATTCTGAGTGAACCCACTTTTTCCTCTCCTCCTCTCCATCCCCCCTGCCCTACCTCCTTCCCCTCCCCACAGCACCTGTATATATGTTTGTACAGGTTTATTACCCTATTTATTTTACTTGCACATATTTACTATTCTATTTATTTTATTAATGATGTGCATCTAGCTTTATTTCTATTTTTTCTGATGACTTGACACCTGTCCACATGCTTTGTTTTGTCATCTGTCTCCCCCTTCTAGACTGTGAGCCCGTTGTTGGGTAGGGACCGTCTCTATATGTTGCCAACTTGTACTTCCCAAGCGCTTAGTACAGTGCTCTGCACACAGTAAGTGCTCAATAAATACGATTGAATGAATGAGTGAATGAAGGCAGACGATTGAGTGAATGAAGGCAGACGACTGAATGAGTGAATGAAGGCAGGCGACTGAATGAGTGAATGAAGGCAGGCGACTGAATGAGTGAATGAAGGCAGGCGACTGAATGAGTGAATGAGGGCAGGCGACTGAATGAGTGAATGAAGGCAGGCGACTGAATGAGTGAATGAAGGCAGGCGACTGAATGAGTGAATGAAGGCAGACGATTGAATGAGTGAATGAAGGCAGACGACTGAATGAGTGAATGAAGGCAGACGATTGAATGAGTGAATGAAGGCAGACGATTGAATGAGTGAATAAAGGTAGACGATTGAATGAGTGAATGAAGGCAGACGATTGAATGAGTGAATGAAGGCAGATGATTGAATGAGTGAATGAAGGCAGACGATTGAATGAGTGAATAAAGGCAGACGATTGAATGAGTGAATAAAGGCAGACGATTGAATGAGTGAATAAAGGCAGACGATTGAATTTCATTCATTCATTCAATCGAATTTATTGAGTGCTTACTGTGTGCAGAGCACTGTACTAAGCGCTTGGGAAGTACAAGGTGGTAACATATAGAGCCAATCCCAATCCAACAGCGGGCTCACACTGAATGAATTGAATGAACTGACGAGAATGGTGATGGAATGAGAAGCAGTGTGGCTCAGTGAGAAGAGTAGGGGCTATGAAGTCAGAGGTCACGGGTTCAAATCCCGCCTCTGCCAATTGTCAGCTGTGTGACTTTGGGCAAGTCACTTCACTTCTCTGGGCCTCAGTTCCCTCATCTGTAAAATGGGGGTGAAGACTGTGAGCCCCACAAGGGACAACCTGATCAGTGCTTTGAACAGTGCTTTGCACATAGTGAGCGCTTAACAAACACCATTATTATTATTATCTAAACAGCTCTGGATCTCCATTCCCTCATCTGTAAAATGAGAATAAATGAGGTTGCCCAGTATCATCCAGCAGGCCAGGGGCAGAGTGGTGATTAGAGCCTGGACCTCTCGCCTCCCAGCCCCATGCTTCTAGACTGTAAGCCCGCTGTTGGGTGGGGACCGTCTCTATATGTTGCCAACTTGGACTTCCCCAGCGCTTAGTACAGTGCTCTACACACAGTAAGCGCTCAGTAGGTACGATTGATTGAATGAATTACCCTGTATTCCCGCAGCACTTAGAACAGTGCTTGGCACATCAATCAATCAATCAATTGTATTTATTGAGCACTTACTGTGTGCAGAGCACTGTACTAAGCGCTTGGGAAGTAAGTTGGCAACATAGTAAGTGCTTAATAATAATGATGGTATTTGTTAAGCGCTTACTATGTGAAAAACACTGTTCTAAGCGCTGAGGGGGATACAAGGTGATCAGGTTGTCCCACGGGGGGCTCACAGTCAATCCCCATTTTACAGATGAGGGAACTGAGGCTCAGAGAAGTTAAGTGACTTGCCCAAGGTCACACAGCAGACGTGTGGCAGAGCTGGGATTCGAACCTATGACCTCTGACTCCAAAGCCCATGCTCTTTCCTCTGAGCCATGCTGCTTAACAAATACCGTGATTATTATTAATAATTATTATTTATTAATATCAATCATATCAATAATTAGTTAATATTAATTAATAATAATCATCGTACTTGTTAAGCTTAACAAATACCATTATTATTAATGAATGAAAATAATGATGATGATGGCATTTGTTAAGCGCTTACTACATGCAAAGCACTGTTCTAAGCGCTGGGGAGGTTACAAGGTGATCAGTTGTGCGCCGGGAAACAATAATAATTATGACGGCATTTGTTAAGCACTTACTACGTGCAAAGCACTGTTCTAAGCGCTGGGGAGATGACAAGGTGATCAGCTGCCCCCCGGGAAACAACAACAACAATAATAATAATGATGGCTTTGTTAAGCGCTTACTATGTGCAAAGCACTGTTCTAAGCGCTGGGGAGGTTACAAGGTGATCAGTTGTCCTGTATATATGTATATCCTGTATATATGGTTGTACATATTTATTACTCTATTTATTTATTTGTGTATTTTACTTGTACATTTCTATCCTATTTATTTTATTTTGTTGGTATGTTTGGTTTTGTTCTCCGTCTCCCCCTTTTAGACTGTGAGCCCACTGTTGGGTAGGGACTGTCTCTAGGTGTTGCCAATTTGTACTTCCCAAGCGCTTAGTACAGTGCTCTGCACATAGTAAGCTTTCAATAAATACGATTGATTGATTGACTGATTGTCCCCTGGGAAACAACAATAATAATAATAATTATTATATATAATAATATATAATTATAATAATAATAATGGAATTTGTTAAGCGCTATGTGCCAAGCACTGTTGTAAGCGCTGAAAGAATGAATAAATACGATTGAAAGAAGGAATAAATACGATTGAAGAAATGAATGGATCCGCAGCCCGCAAATCCCGCCGCTTTGTTGCGGCCCCTCCCAGGGCGGGACGCGGGGCAGGGCCAGCCAATCAGCGTCCCCCACCGGAGGGGAGCCGGCCAATAGGAGCCCGGCGAAGCGCGGGCAGCCGGGAGCCGCGAGTGACTGACGGCGCCGCCCCGCCAATCAGGAGCGGAGGGAGCGCTCTCCCCAGCCAATCGGGGCGCCGCTTTCCCGGGCCCGCCCGCCGCCCCCCGCCCGCAGGGAGGAGACCGTTGGGCGCGGACGGGCGGGGACGGCAGCCAATCAGATCCCCCGGCGGCGCCCGGCCGGCCAATAGGAGCCCAGAGAGCCGAGCAGAGGGCGGGAACAGCGCGAGCGGAGGCCGAGGCCCGGGCCGGGCCCGCATTTTCCCGCCGCGTTGGGGCCGGGGAAGGGGCTCCCGGGCCGGGCTTGGGGGAGCGGGAAGCGGCGGTCACCGAGCAGCAAGCGTTGCTTCCCCCACCTTCCCCCCCTCCGACAACCCGCCGACCTCCCGCTTTCTCACCTTCCTCCTCGGCATCGCCGGCGGCTGCGGCCCGGCGTTTCCGACGCGGGCGGCGGCGGTGGCTCCGGTGGACTCCGTGGCGGCCTCTTTTCAGGGTCCCAACGCTGAGGACGGTCCCAGGTCCCCTCCTGCCTCGCAGCGTCTCGGGCGTGGTGCGCATGCGTCGCGGGCCGAGGCGCCTTCCCCTCACTTCCGGCCGCTCGCCCCGTCACGTGGCGCGGCCCGGCGAATGGCCAGCTCGGACGGGGGCCTGAAGCCGCGGTCGCCATCTTGGGCTCGGGCAAGGCCCGCCCGGCGAGGCCGGAAGGCGGGGGCGGCCATCTTAGGTGAGGGCAGGGAGCCATTAAGGTGCAGGGCACTGAGGCACCGTGCTGCCATTTTGGTTTTGGGCAAGGACCCTTTCCTGCCCATTGCCATCGAAGGAGGAAATTCCCAGAATCCACCGCTCTTCTCGAATTTAACCTTACAGTCGCCTGTGTGGCCTTCAGGGATGTCATCGGCCTGGGCACAGTATATCCAAGTTGGAAATCAATCAATCAATCGTATTTATTGAGCAATTACTGTGTGCAGAGCACTGTACTAAGCGCTTGGGAAGTACAAGTTGGCAACATATAGAGACAGTCCCTACCCAACAGTGGGCTCACAGTCTAAAAAAAATGTCCGGCCCACAGGAGTCAGATTGTGGTTGAAAGGGCCAAACTTGCACCACTGAGGAAAATCAAATTCACAAGCCAGGGTGTTGCTAGATTGGATTGCTAGAGCTTATCAATCAATCAATCGTATTTATTGAGCGCTTACTGTGTGCAGAACACTGTACTAAGCGCTTGGGAAGTACAAGTTGGCAACATATAGAGACAGTCCCTACCCAACAGTGGGCTCACAGTCTAAAAAAAATGTCCGGCCCACAGGAGTCAGATTGTGGTTGAAAGGGCCAAACTTGCACCACTGAGGAAAATCAAATTCACAAGCCAGGGTGTTGCTAGATTGGATTGCTAGAGCTTATCAATCAATCCATCGTATTTATTGAGCGCTTACTGTGTGCAGAACACTGGACTAAGCGCTTGGGAAGTACAAGTTGGCAACATATAGAGGCAGTCCCAACCCAACAGTGGGCTCACAGTCTAAAAAATTGTCCGGCCCACAGAAGTCAGATTGTGGTTGAAACGGCCAAACTTGCACCACTGAGGAAAATCAAATTCACAAGCCAGGGTGCTGCTAGATTGGATTGCTAGAGCTTATCAATCATCAATCAATCAATCATATTTATTGAGCACTTACTGTGTGCAGAGCACTGGACTAAGCGCTTGGGAAGTACAAGTTGGCAACATATAGAGGCAGTCCCTACCCAACAGTGGGCTCACAGTCTAGAAGGCTTAAATTAATTCACTAATGTTGGTATTTGTTGAGCGCTTACTATGTGCCAAGGACTGATCTAAACGCTGGGGGAATACAGGGTAATCAGATCTGTCCTACGTGGGGCTCACAATCTTAATCCCTGTTTTAATAATAATAATAATGGCATTTATTAAGCACTTTCTATGTGCAAAGCACTGTTCTAAGCCCTGGGGAGGTTACAAGGTGATCAGGTTGTCCCCCAGGGGGCTCACGGCCTTAATCCCCATTGTACAGTTGAGGTAACTGAGGCACAGAGAAGTTAAGTGACTTGCCCAAAGTCACACAGCTAAATTGCGGAGCTGGGGTTTGAACCCATGACCTCTGACTCCAAAGCCCGCGCTCTTTCCTCGGAGGCACAGAGAAGTGAAGTGACTTGCCCAAAGTCACAGGTCTTAAAGGGACCTAAAGGGTGGAGAGTCATCTTGAGAAGCAGCGTGGCTTAGTGGAAAGAGCCCGGGCTTGGGAGTCAGAGGTCGTGGGTTCTAATCCCATGGGGATTAGGACTGTGAGCCCCCTCCGTGGGACAACCTCATCACCTTGTAACCTCCCCAGCGCTTAGAACAGTACTTTGCACATAGTAAATGACATGCAAATTCATAAATGAAATGACACGCAAATTTGTGAAACGTTCCATATTTTTCTTTGTGCAGAAACGCCCTGGGAATGTTACTCCACTCTTCAAAAATCTCCGGTGGCTACCAGTCAACCTACACATCAAGCAAAAACTCCTCACCCTGGGCTTCAAGGCTGTCCATCCATCCATCCCCTGGCCCCCTCCTCCCTCCCCTCCCTTCTGTCCTTGTCCATCGCAGCCCGCACCCTCCGCTCCTCCGCCGCGAATCTCCTCACCGTTAGGCCTCGTTCTCGCCTGTTCCGCCATCGACCCCCGGCCCATGTCCTCCCCTGGCCTGGAATGCCCTCCCTCCGCTCATCCGCCAAGCTAGCTCTCTTCTTCCCTTCAAGGCCCTACTGAGAGCTCACCTCCTCCAGGAGGCCTTCCCAGACTGAGCCCCCTTTTTCCTCTCCTCCTCCCCATCCCCCCCGCCCTACCTCCTTCCCCTCCCCGCAGCACCTGTATATATGTTTGTACAGATTTATTACTCTATTTTACTTGTACATATTTACTATTCTATTTATTTTGTTAATGATGTTCTTCTAGCTTTACTTCTATTTATTCTGAAGACTTGACACCTGTCCACATGTTTTGTTGTCTGTCTCCCCCTTCTAGACTGTGAGACCACTGTTGGGTAGGGATCGTCTCTATATGTTGCCAACTAGTACTTCCCAAGCGCTTAGTCCAGTGCTCTGCACACAGTAAGCACTCAATAAATGCAATTGAATGAATAAATGAATGAATATTAAGCGCTTAATAAATGCCATCATTATTATTATTATTATTATTATTATTATTATCCCGGCTCTGCCACCGATTAGCTGTGTGACTTTGGCCAAGTCGCTTAATTTCTCGGTGTGAGCCCCACGTGGGACAACCTGATCACCTTGTATCTACCCCAGTGTGTAGAACAGTGCTTGGCACATTGTAAGCTCTTAACAAGTGCCATCATTATTATTATTATTAATCCCGGTCCTGCCACTTGTCAGCTGTGTGACTTTGGGCAAGTCACTTCATTTCTCTGGGCCTCAGTTGCCTCATCTGGAAAATGGGGTTTAACATTGTGAGCCCCCCGTGGGACAACCTGATTACCTTGTATTTCCGCCCCCCCCGCCCCCCTCGCACTTAGAACAGTGCCTGGCACATAGTAAGCGCTTAGCAAATACAATCATTATTATTATTATTATTATTATCTAGATTAGTCCCTTGCCTTGAGAAGCAGCACAGTGTAGTGGATAGAGAACGGGCCTGGGAATCGGAAGGTCATGGGTTCTAATCCCTCTTCCTCCACTTGTCTGCTGTGTGTGACCTTGGGCAAGCCACTTCGCTTTTCTGGGCCTCGGCTACCTCATCTGTAGTGTGGGTGTGAAGACTGTGAGCTCCATCCCCTCCCCACAGCACTTGTATATATTTGTACAGATTTATTACTCTATTTACTTTACTTGTACATATTTACTACTCTATTTATTTTATTAATGATGTGTATATGGCTATAATTCTATTTATTCTAACGATTTTGACACCTGTCTACATGTTTTGTTTTGTTGCCTGTCTCCCCCTTCTAGACTGTGAGCCTGTTGTTGGGTAGGGACCGTCTCTATATGCTGCCGACTTGTACTTCCCAAGCGCTTAGTCCAGTGCTCTGCACACAGTAAGTGCTCAATAAATACAATTGAATGGATGAAATAGGGGACAGGGAACGTGTCCAATCTGATTACCTTGTATTCATTCAATTGTATTTATATTTGTATCTACCCCAGTGCTTTAAACAGTACTTGGGACATATTAAGTGCTTAGCAAATGCCATAGTTATTATTAAGTCACTTCACTGGGCCTCGGTTACCTCATCTGTAAAATGGGGATTGAGACTGTGAGTCCCACCTGGGGACAGGGACTGTGTTCAACTCCATTTGCTTGTATGTATTTATTTATTTTGCCTGTACATATTTTACCTGTACATATCCTATTTATTTTATTTTGTTGGTATGTTTGGTTTTGTTCTCTGTCTCCCCCTTTTAGACTGTGAGCCCACTGTTGGGTAGGGACTGTCTCTATATGTTGCCAACTTGTACTTCCCAAGTGCTTAGTACAGTGCTCTGCACACAGTAAGTGCTCAATAAGTACGATTGATTGATTGATTGATTGATTGATTGTATCCACCCCACTACTTAGTACAGGGCCTGGTACATAGTAAGCACTAAATGAATACCATTATTATTATTATTGTAATTATTCAAAGAGGGGACTAATCAGAGGGCTAATTCTTCGTTAATTAATACAAGCATATCACTAAGTGCTTGGGAGAGACCAATACAGCATAGTTGGTAGGCAGGTTCCCTACCCAGAGTGAACTGACTGTCTACAGGGACCTCGTCCCCCTCTCCATCCCCCCATCTTACCTCCTTCCCTTCCCCACAGCACCTGTATATATGTATATATGCTTGTACATATCTATTACTCTATTTATTTATTTTATTTTACTTGTACATATCTATTCTATTTATTTTATTTGTTAGTATGTTTGGTTTTGTCCTCTGTCTTCCCCTTTTAGACTGTGAGCCCACTGTCGGGTAGGGACCGTCTCTATATGTTGCCAACTTGTACTTCCCAAGCACTTAGTACAGTGCTCTGCACACAGTAAGCGCTCAATAAATACGATTGATGATGATGACGATGATGATGATGAAGCCCTGGGCTAATACCTCTTGTTCTGCGTTTCCTTCCACTGAAAGTAAGGTAGTTCCTCCTTGTGTCCACCCCCAATCCTCCCCTTATCTATTTAAATCACTTTCAAAATGATAATCATGGTATTTATTAATCACTCCCGATGATCATGGTATTTATTAATCACTTCTTTCATTCATTCAATCCTATTTATTGAGCTTACTGCACCCAGAGCACTGTACTAAATGCTTGGGAAAGTACAATATAGCAATAAAGAGAGGCAGTCCCTGCCCACAGTGGGCTAACAGTCTAGGGGGATGCACTTGCTAGATGGCAAGCACTGTACTAAGCGATGAAGTCGAGTCAAGATAATCAGGTCAGTCAAAGTACCTGTCCCACACAGGTACTCACAGACTAAGCAGGAGGAAGAAGAGATTTAACAGATAAGGGAACCTCACCTCGATTCCCTCCTACAACACAGCCCGCACACTTCGCTTCTGCACATAGTAAGCGCACAGTGCTCTGCACATAGTAAGCTCTCAATAAATACGATTGATTGATTCTGTAATGCCAGCCTACTCACTGTACCTCCATCTCCTCTATCTCGCCACTGACCCCCCTCCCACATCCTGGCTCTAGCCTGAAACGCCCTCCCTCTTCCTTTCTAACAGAATAATTCCTCTCCCCATCTTCAAAACCTTATTGAAGGCACAAATAATAATAATAATAATAATGATGATGGCATTTATTAAGCGCTTACTATGTGCAAACTTACTATGTACTATGTGAGCCCCTTCTTTCCTCTCCCCCTCGTCCCCCTCTCCATCCCCCCGTCTTACCTCCTTCCCTTCCCCACAGCACCTGTATATATGTATATATGGTTGTACATATTTATTACTTTATTTATTTATTTTACTTGTATATTTCTATCCTATTTATTTTATTTTGTTGGTATGTTTGGTTCTGTTCTCTGTCTCCCCCTTTTAGACTGTGAGCCCACTGTTGGGTAGGGACTGTCTCTATGTGTTGCCAATTTGTACTTCCCAAGCGCTTAGTGCAGTGCTCTGCACATAGTAAGCGCTCAATAAATATGATTGATTGATTGATTGATTGCAAAGCACTGTTCTAAGCGCTGGGGTAGATACAAGGTAATCAAGTTGTCCCACGGGGGGCTCACAGACTTAATCCCCTTTTTTCCAGATGAGGGAACTGAGGCCCAGAGAAGTGAAGTGACTTGCCCAGAGTCACCCAGCTGACAAGTGGCGGAGCCGGGATTTGAGCCCATGACCTCTGACTCCAAAGCCCGGGCTCTTTCCACTGAGCCACGCTGCTTCTCCAAATCTTCCAAGATGCCTTCCTGGACTAAACCCCCTTGTCCTTTTCTCTCACTCCCTTCTGCGTTACCCTGATTGGCTCCCTTTATAATAATAATAATAATAATGATGGTTTTTATTAAGCACTTACTATGTGCAAAGCACTGTTCTAAGCACTGGGGAGGTTACAAGGTGATCAGGTTGTCCCATGGTGGGCTCACAGTCTTAATCCCCATTTTACAGATGGTGTAACTGAGGCACGGAAAAGTTAAGTGACTTGCCCAAAGTCACACAGCTGACAATTGGCGGAGCCGGGATTTGAACCCATGACCTCTGACTCCAAAGCCCGGGCTCTTTCCACTGAGCCACGCTGCTTCTTTATTCGCCCTCCCCTCAGTCCCACAGCACTTCTGTACAGATCCATAACTTATTTATTTATACTAATGTCTGTCTCCCCCTCTAGAATGTAAGCTCATTGTGGGCAGGGAATGCGTCTGTCATATTGTACTCTCTCAAGCGCTTAGTACAGCGTTCAGCACGCTTCACATCATCTCGTTACTCTCCTAATACAACCCAGCCCACGCACTTGGCTCTTTTAATTTTAGCTCGATCCCATCTATCTCACCGCTGACCCCTGGCCCACGTCCCGCCTCTGGCCTGGAACGCTCTTCCTCTTCATATCCGACAGACAATGACTCTCCCCGCCATTCAAAGCCTTATTGAATAATAATAATGATAATGGCATTTATTAAGCGCTTACTATGTGCAAAGCACTGTTCTAAGCGCTGAAGGTGGGCTTATTGAAGGCCCACCTCCTCCAAGAGGCCTTCCCTGACTAAGCCCTCCTTTCCTCTTCTCCCACTCCCTTCTGCGTCGCCGTGACTCGCTCCCTTTGTTCATCCCCACTCCCGGCCCCACAGCACTTTTGTACGTATCTGTAATTTCATTTATACTAATGTCTTTCTCCCTCTCTAGACTGTAAGTTTGTTTGGGGGCAGAGAATGTGTCTGTTTTGTTTTTGTATTGTACTCTCCCCAACACTTAGTGCACAGTACTCTGTACACAGTAAGCGCTCAATAAATACAATTAACTGACCATACCTCCTGACCAAGGCCCTACTGAGAGCTCACCTCCTCCAGGAGGCCTTCCCAGACAGAGCCCCTTCCTTCCTCTCCCCCTCGTCCCCCTCTCCATTCCCCCCATCTTGCCTCCTTCCCTTCCCCACAGCACCTGTATATATGTATATATGGTTGTACATACTTCTCACTCTATTTTACTTGTACATATCTATCCTATTCATTTTATTTTGTTAGTAAGTTTGGTTTTGTTCTCTGTCTTCCCCTTTTAGACTGTGAGCCCACTGTTGGGTAGGGACTGTCTCTATATGTTGCCAACTTGTACTTCCCAAACGCTTAGTACAGTGCTCTGCACACAGTAAGCACTCAATAAATGCGATTGATTGATTGATTGATTGCAGAGTAGGGCAGAGTGGTGATTTGTCAGATGTGACTTCCTCTCTAGAATGTAAGCTCACTGTGAGGTACTGTCTCTATATGTTGCCAACTTGTACTTCCCAAGCGCTTAGTACAGTGCTCTGCACACAGTAAGCGCTCAATAAATACGATTGATTGATTGATTGATTGCAGAGTAGGGCAGAGTGGTGATTTGTCAGACGTGACTTCCTCTCTAGAATGTAAGCTCACTGTGGGAAGGGAACGACTGTTGGATTGTACTCTCCCAAGCGCTTGGCATAGTGCTCTGCACCCAGTAAGCGGGGTTCAGTGACAAGAGCCCGGGCTTGGGAGTCAGAGGTCATGGGTTCTAATCCCAGCTCTGCCACTTGTCAGCTGTGTGACTTCGGGCAAGTCACTTCACTTCTCTGGGCCTCAGTTCCCTCATCGGTAAAATGGGGATGAAGACTGTGAGCCCCACGTGGGACACATGGCTCCCCAGACTGAGCCCCTTCCTTCCTCTCCCCCTCGTCCCCCTCTCCATCCCCCCACCTTACCTCCTTCCCTTCCCCACAGCACCTGTATATATGTATATATGTTTGTACAGATTTATTACTCTATTTATTTATTTATTTATTTATTTATCTTACTTGTACATGGCTATTCTATTTATTTTATTTTGTTAGTATGTTTGGTTTTGTTCTCTGTCTCCTCCTTTTCGACTGTGAGCCCACTGTTGGGTAGGGACTGTCTCTAGATGTTGCCAATTTGTACTTCCCAAGCGCTTAGTCCAGTGCTCTGCACCTAGTAAGCGCTCAATAAATACGATTGATGATGATGACAACCTTGATTACCTTGTATCCCCCCCCCCCAGCGCTTAGAAGAGTGCTTGGCACATAGTAAGCGCTTAACAAATACTAGCATTATTAGTATTATTAAGTGCTCAATAAATATGATTGATTGATTGATACTTTGGAGAGTTCCAGGCCAGAGGGAGGGTGTGGGCAAAATGTTGGCGGTGAGATAGACGAGATCGAAGTATAGTGAGTAAATTGGCATAGAGGAGTGAAATGTGTGGGCTGGGTTGTAGTAAGATATCAGTGAAGTGAGCTAGGAAGGGTTTATTTATTTACTTGTTTGTTTATATTAATATCTGTGTCCCCCTCTAGGCTGTAAGCTCATTATGGGCAGAGAATGTGTCTGTTTTTTGTTATATAATAATAATAATAATAATAATAATAATAATAATAGCATTTATTAAGTGCTTACTATGTGCAAAGCACTGTTCTAAGCGCTGGGGAGGGTACAAGGTGATGAGGTTGTCCCATGGAGGGCTCACAGTCTTAATCCCCATTTTCCAGATGAGGGAACTAGGGCCCAGAGAAGTGAAGTGACTTGCCCAAAGTCACACAGCTGACAAGCGGCGGAGCCGGGACCTGAACCCATGACCTCTGACTCCAAAGCCCGGGCTCTTTCCACTGAGCCACGCTGCTTCTCAAGCTAATATCGTCTTCAAATTTTGGCTTCAAAGCTGTCCATCCCCTCACCCGCTTCTTGCCTCTCCTCCCTTCTCTCCTTCTCATTCATTCATTGATTCATTCACTCAATCGTATTTATTGAGCGCTTACTATGTGTAAAGCACTGTTCTAAGCGCTGGGGAGGGTACAAGGTGATGAGGTTGTCCCATGGAGTGCTCACAGTCTTAATCCCCATTTTCCAGATGAGGGAACTGGGGCCCAGAGAAGTGAAGTGACTTGCCCAAAGTCACATAGCTGACGGGTGGCGGAGCCAGGATTTGAACCCATGACCTCTGACTCCAAAGCCCGGGCTCTTTCCACTGAGCCACACTGCTTCTCAAGCTAATATCGTCTTCAAATTTTGGCTTCAAAGCTGTCCATCCCCTCACCCGCTTCTTACCTCTCCTCCCTTCTCTCCTTCTCATTCATTCATTGATTCATTCACTCAATCGTATTTATTGAGCGCTTACTATGTGTAAAGCACTGTACTAAGCACTGGGGAGGTTACAAGGTGATGAGGTTGTCCCACGGAGGGCTCACAGTCTTAATCCCCATTTTACAGATGAGGGAACTGAGGCCTAGAGAAGTGAAGTGACTTGCCCAAAGTCACATAGCTGACGGGTGGCGGAGCTGGGATTTGAACCCATGACCTCTGACTCCAAAGCCCGGGCTCTTTCCACTGAGCCACGCTGCTTCTCAAGCTAATATTGGCTTCAAATATTGGCTTCAAAGCTGTCCATCCCCTCACCCGCTTCTTACCTCCCCTCCCTTCTCTCCTTCTCATTCATTCATTCACTCAATCATATTTATTGAGTGCTTACTGTGCGCAGAGCACTGTACTCTCCTAAGTGCTTAGTACAGTGCTCTGCACAAGGTAGGGACTCAATAAATATCACTGATTGACTGATCAAGTTTGTTGTGGGCATCGATTGATGGAGAGATGGATGGTCGGATCAACTTTCCCCTTGTCCCAGAGCGAGCCCTTAGCTCTGCACACAGTAAGCGCTCAGTAAATACGATTGATGGATTGATTGAATCATTCATTCAATCATATTTATTGAGCACTTAATGTGTGCAAAGCATCGTACTAAGCACTTTGGAGAGTGCAATGCAACAATAAACGGACACAGTCACTGCCCACAACATGCTCAGTAGATAGAGCCCAGGCTTGGGAGTCGGGGGTCATGGGTTCTAATCCCGGCTCCGCCACATGTCTGCTGTGTGACCTAGCGTGGCTCAGTGGAAAGAGCCCGGGCTTTGGAGTCCGAGGTCGTGGGTTCAAATCCCAGCTCTGCCAATTGTCAGCTGTGTGACTTTGGGCAAGTCACTTAACTTCTCTGGGCCTCAGTTCCCTCACCTGTTTTAGAGAAACAGCATGGCTCAGTGGAAAGAGCCCGGGCTTGGGTGTCAGAGGTCATGGGTTCGAATCCTGACTCTGCCTCTTATCAGCTGTGTGACCTTGGGTAAGTCACTTAACTTCTCTGTGCCTCAATTCCCTCGTCTGTAAAATGGGGATTAAGACTGTGAGCCCCACGTGGGACAACCTGATCACCTTGTAAACCCCCCCTCCAATACTTAGATCAGTGCTTTGCACATAGTAAGCACTTAACAAATACCATTATTATTTATTATTATTCTCTGAGCCTCGGTTACCAAATCTGTAAAATGGGGATTAAGACTGGGAGCCCCACGTGGGACAACCTGTCACCTTGTAACCCCTCCCCCCCAGTACTTAGAACAGTGCTTTGCACATAGTAAGCACTTAACAAATACCATTATTATTTATTATTACTCTCTGAGCCTCAGTTACCAAATCTGTAAAATGGGGATTAAGGCTGGGAGCCCCACGTGGGACAACGTGATCACCTTGTAACCCCCCCCCAGTACTTAGAACAGTGCTTTGCACGTAGTAAGCACTTAACAAATACCATTATTATTTATTATTATTCTCTGAGCCTCGGTTACCAAATCTGTAAAATGGGGATTAAGACTGGGAGCCCCACGTGGGACAACCTGATCACTTTGTATCCCCCCCCGCAGCGCTTAGAAAAGTGCTTTACACATAGTAAGCGCTTAACAAATGCCATCATTATTATTATTATTATTATTATTAAAGATTGATCAATTGATAAATAGAGGCTCCATTGCCATCTTCTGAGCGGGGAGAGATCTGTTTTTTGTTATATTATACTCTCCCAAGCGCTTAGTACAGTGCTCTGCACAAGGTAGGGACTCGATAGATATCACTGATTGACTGATCAAGTTTGTTGTGGGCATTGATTGATGGAGAGATGGATGGTCGGATCAACTTTCCCCTTGTCCCAGAGCGAGCCCTTAGCTCTGCACACAGTAAGCGCTCAGTAAATACGACTGATGGATTGATTGAATCATTCATTCAATCATATTTATTGAGCACTTAATGTGTGCAAAGCATCGTACTAAGCACTTTGGAGAGTGCAATGCAACAATAAACGGACACAGTCACTGCCCACACCGTGCTCAGTGGATAGAGCCCAGGCTTGGGAGTCGGGGGTCGTGGGTTCTAATCCCGGCTCCGCCACATGTCTGCTGTGTGACCTAGCGTGGCTCAGTGGAAAGAGCCCGGGCTTTGGAGTCCGAGGTCGTGGGTTCAAATCCCGGCTCTGCCAATTGTCAGCTGTGTGACTTTGGGCAAGTCACTTCACTTCTCTGCGCCTCAGTTCCCTCACCTGTTTTAGAGAAGCAGCATGGCTCAGTGGAAAGAGCCCGGGCTTGGGTGTCAGAGGTCATGGGTTCGAATCCCGACTCTGCCACTTATCAGCTGTGTGACCTTGGGTAAGTCACTTAACTTCCCTGTGCCTCAGTTCCCTCATCTGTAAAATGGGGATTAAGACTGTGAGCCCCACGTGGGACAACCTGATCACCTTGTAACCCCCCCCCCCAGTACTTAGAACAGTGCTTTGCACATAGTAAGCACTTAACAAATACCATTATTATTTATTATTATTCTCTGAGCCTCGGTTACCAAATCTGTAAAATGGGGATTAAGACTGGGAGCCCCACATGGGACAACCTGATCACTTTGTATCCCCCCCCCCGCAGCGCTTAGAAAAGTGCTTTACACATAGTAAGCGCTTAACAAATGCCATCATTATTATTAATATTATTGTTAAAGGTTGATCAATTGATAAATAGAGGCTCCATTGCCATCTTCTGAGCGGGGAGGGATCTGTTTTTTGTTATATTATACTCTCCCAAGCGCTTTGACAAGGTAGGGACTCGATAAATATCACTGATTGACCGATCAAGTTTGTTGCGGGCATCGATTGATGGAGAGATGGATGGTCGGATCAACTTTCCCCTCGTCCCAGAGCGGTTGAGGTGCCCTTTAACTTCCACCCGATTTAGGCCTGAAATCGAAAAGGGAGCTTTCCGGAGCCGGCCGTCTCCCGGGGAATCTCTCCAGATGGCCGGAGCGCCGAGCCACCCGCCCCCGTCGTGTCGCTGCGGTGAGCCTGGGCCCTTTCATCTCCCTGCCCAGCTGCTCCTTGGCTCTCCGTCCCCGGAGCCCTGCCCAAGAGGAGTTTACCAAGAGGAGTTTACCAATGTGATGCCAATTTGTACTTCCCAAGCGCTTAGTACAGTGCTCTGCACATAGTAAGCGCTCAATAAATACGATTGATTGATTGATTTACCGGGCGGCCTGCCGCGTGATTAAGGCCGGCTCCCGCTCCTGGAGCTGGGCCTTTCAGCCCTTGCCAGAGCCAAACGGCAAAAAACAACCGCGTTTCGCCAATCGCTCGGAAAATCCCCGGGCGATCCGGCTCGGAGAACCCCAGGAGAACGGTAAACTCGAGAACGGAGGCCGGCTGGCAGTAACGCAGAGATTTCTCTTCCATTCCTCGTGCGGCCAGGGTGTCCTAGTAGTTCCGGCTACGGCACGTTGTTATGGCGGCAGAGGCCTCCGGGAAACAGATGTTCACCTGCGGGAATTGCGTTTGTCCGACAGACGGTTTTTTCCACCCCACCCTTCCACTCCCGGATCTCGAGTCTCTAAATCGGGCCTCCGGTCTCTGTTCAGAGCAATTCGTGGGAAGCAGCGTGGCTCAGTGGAAAGACCCCGGGCTTTGGAGTCGGAGGTCATGGGTTCAAATCCCGGCTCCCCCAACTGTCAGCTGTGTGACTTTGGGCAAGTCACTTAACCTCTCCGGGCCTCAGTTCCCTCATCTGTCAAATGGGGATTAAAACTGTGAGCCCCCTGTGGGACAACCTGATCACCTTGTAACCTCCCCAGTGCTTAGAACAGTGCTTTGCACATCGTAAGCGCTTAACAAATACCATCATCATCATCATCATGTCTGCTGTGTGACCTTGGGCAAGTCACTTAGCTTCTCGGAGCCTCAGTTCCCTCATCTGTAAAATGGGGATGAGGACTGTGAGCCCCACGTGGGACAACCTGATCACTTTGTATCCCCCCAAGCGCTTAGAACAGTGCTTTGCACATAGTAAGTGCTTAACAAATGCCAACATTATTATTATTATTATGTCTGCTGTGTGACCTTGGACAAGTCACTTAACTTCTCGGAACCTCAGTTACCTCATCTGTAAAATGGGGATGAAGACGGTGAGCCCCACGTGGGACAACCTCATCACCTTGTATCCCCCCCCAGCGCTTAGAACAGTGCTTTGCACATAGTAAGCGCTTAACAAATACCATTATTATTATTATTATTATTATTATCATTTGAAGAAACAGAAGGCCTGATTACTGTCGCTTCCCTGAATGGCCCAAGATGGGGGCGGGTGGAGGGGCCGGGGCTGTAGCGAGAAGGCTAGTATCGCCTGGCAAGTCCGATCAATCAATCAATCGTATTTATTGAGCGCTTACTATGTGCAGAGCACTGTACTAAGCGCTTGAGCACTGTACTAAGCGCTTGATCATCTGCCACCTGGCTCAGAAACTCACGTGGTTTCAGCCCCCACCTCTACCCGGATGACTCCAAAATCTAGCCCCTAAGCCCTGGCCTCCTCCAGGAGGCCTTCCCAGACTGAGCCCCTTCCTTCCTCTCCCCCTCGTCCCCCTCTCCATCCCCCCCTTCTTACCTCCTTCCCTTCCCCACAGCACCTGTATATATGGATATATGTTTGTACATATTTATTACTCTATTTTACTTGTACATATCTATTCTATTTATTTTATTTTGCTAGTATGTTTGGTTTTGTTCCCTGTCTCCCCCTTCTAGACTGTGAGCCCACTGTTGAGTAGGGACCGTCTCTATATGTTGCCAATTTGTACTTCCCAAGCGCTTAGTCCAGTGCTCTGCACATAGTAAGCGCTCAATAAATACGATTGATGATGATGATGATGATGATGATGTTCTCTGCTTTTTTTTTTCCCACAAGGCTCCTTAAACTGAACACATCTTAAACCCATCTCCTCTATCTCCTGACTTCCTCATTTCAGTCAAAAGCAGAGGGCTAAGCGGAAAGAGCCAGGGCCTAGGATTCGGAGCCCGTTGTTGGGCAGGGACTGTCTCTATATGTTGCCGACTTGTACTTCCCAAGCGCTTAGTAAGTAATTAATTAATGTTGGCGTTTGTTAAGCGCTTACTATGTGCAGAGCACTGTTCTAAGCGCTGGGGGGGGATACAAGCTGATCAAGTTGTCCCCTGTGGGGCTCACAGTCTTAATTCCCATTTTACGATGAGGGAACTGAGGCGCAGAGAAGTGAAGTGACTTGCCCAAGGTCACACAGCAGACAGGTGGTGGAGCCGGGATTCGAACCCATGACATTCTGACTCCAAAGCCCGGGCTCTTTCCACTGAGCCACGCTGCTTCTCAGCGTACAGTACAGTGCTCTGCACACAGTAAGCGCTCAGTAAATACGATCGAATGAATGAATGAAGCAGCGTGGTTCAGTGGAAAGAGCCCGGGCTTGGGAGTCAGAGGTCATGGGTTCAAATCCCAGCTCTGCTGCTTGTCAGCTGTGTGACTTTGGGTAAGTCACTTAACTTCTCTGGGCCTCAGTGACCTCATCTGTAAAATGGGGATGAAGACTGCGAGCCCCACGTGGGACAACCTGATCACCTTGTATCCTCCCCAGGGCTTAGAACAGTGCTTTGCACATAGTAAGCGCTTAATAAATGCCATTATTATTACTATTATCCCCATTTTACGGATGAGGTCACTGAGGCCCAGAGAAGTTAAGTGACTTGCCCAAAGTCACACAGCTGACAAGTGGCGGATCCAGGATTTGAACCCATAGCCTCCGACTCCAAAGACTGTGAGCCCCACATGGGACAACCTAATCACCTTGTATCCTCCCCAGTGCTTAGAACAGTGCTTTGCACATAGTAAGCGCTTAACAAATGCCATAAAAAAAAATCCCGGCTCCTCCACCCGCCTGCCATGGGAGCTTTACTTCTCTGGGCCTCAGTCTCCTCATCTGTAAAATGGGGATTTAAAACCTGTCGTCCTTCCTATTTAAACGGTGAGCTCCATATCGGATAGTTGTTGTGGGTAAGGAAGTTAATCAGGTTGGACACGGTCTCTGTTTTCCAAAGAGAGCTCTCCAGTCTCAGCAGGGGGGAGAACAGGTATTGAATCCCCATTTTACAGATGAAGAAACTGAGGCACAGAGAAGTTGAGAGACTTGACCAAGGTCACACAGCAGACACGTTCAGAACCAACACAAGAACTCAGGCCCAAGATCTTTCCACAAGGCCATGCTGCTTCTCCACATTTATTATCATCATCATCAACATCAATCGTATTTATTGAGCGCTTACTATGTGCAGAGCACTGTACTAAGCGCTTGGGAAGTACAAATTGGCAACATATAGAGACAGTCCCTACCCAACAGTGGGCTCACAGTCTAATAGTAAAATTATTACTATTTATTAAATACCACAATCATTAGCTCTCTTTGGGCTGGGACTATGTTTATCAACTCTGTTGTATTGTATTGTACTGTCCCAAGTGCTTAGCACAGTGCTCTGCCCACATACGCACTCAAGAATTCATCCTCCTGTTACTGGTGATGCTATTTATTAAGCACTCTGTAAACTGGAGAAGCAGCATGGAGAAGTGGAAAAAGCGCAGGCCTGGGAATCGGAAGGTCATGGGTTCCAATTCTAGTTCTGCCACTTGTCTGCTTTGGGACCTTGAGCAGGTCACTTGACTTCTCTGTGCCTCAGTTACCTCATCTGTAAAATGGGGATCAAGACTGTGAGCCCCACATGGGACAGGAACTGTGTCCAGCCCAATTTGCTTGTAATAATAATAATTGCGGTATTTAAGTGCTTACTGTGTGTCAGGCCCTATACTAAGCGCTGGGGTGGAGACAAGCAAATTGGGTGGGACACAGTCCTTGTCCCACTTGGGGCTCACATTCTCAGTCCCCATTTTACAGTTGAGGTGACAGGAACAGAGAAGCCAAGTGACTTGCCCAAGGTCACACAGCATATGCGTGGCAGAGCTGGAATTAGAACCCATGACCTTCTGACTCCTAGGCTCGTGCTCTATCCACTATGCCATGCTGCTTCTCATATCCACTTCAGTGCTTAGTACAGTGCCTGGCACATAGTAAGCACTTAACAAATACCAGAATGATAAGAACAATAATAATAATAATGATTTATATTAAATATCTGGTCTCCCCCTCTAGACTGTAAGCTCCTTTTGGGCAGGGAAGGTGTCTACCAACTCTGCTATATTGTACTCTCCCAAGCATTTAGTGCAGTGCTCTGCACACACTAAATGGTCAGTAAATACAATTGATTGATTGATTACCCAGTTAGGCCGAGTCATCGTCACCATAATAATATTAATTTCCTCTAGACTTTATAGACTTTATAGCTTATGCACATATAAGCTCGTTGTGGGCAGGGAATGCGTTTATTGTTGTAGTGTACTCTCCCAAGTGCTTAGTACAGCGTTCTGCACACAGTAAGGGCTCAATAAATACGACTGACTGACTGAATGATTATTATTGGTGATGAAAATGCAGGTGGCAGGTCACAGGGCAAGGTCAGGGCTCTCCATGCCTAGCAAGATCCCCTCCCCACCCCACCCAGGCCTAATCTTTCCATCCTCAAAGAAAGCTGAGTTAAGTCCTGCGGGCCTCCACAAGGAACCGACCCCGGAAAAAATTCCTTGGAGACTACCCAAGGATCAATCAATCAATCAATCAATCGTATTTATTGAGCGCTTACTATGTGCAGAGCACTGTACTAAGCGCTTGGGAAGTACAAATTGGCAACACATAGAGACAGTCCCTACCCAACACTGGGCTCACAGTCGAAAAGGGGGAGACAGAGAACAGACCCAAACATACCAACAAAATAAAATAAATAGGATAGAAATGTACAAGCAAAATAAATAAATAAATAAATAAATAGAGTAATAAATATGTACAACCATATCTACATATATACAGGTGCTGTGGGGAAGGGAAGGAGGTAAGATGGGGGGATGGAGAGGGGGACGAGGGGGAGAGGAGAGAAGGGGCTCAGTCTGGGAAGGCCTCCTGGAGGAGGTGAGCTCTCAGCAGGGCCTTGAAGGGAGGAAGAGAGCTAGCTTGGCGGATGGGCAGAGGGATTGGGGGCATTCCAGGCCCGGGGGATGACGTGGGCCCGGGGTCGATGGCGGGACAGGCGAGAGCGAGGTACAGTGAGGAGATTAGCGGTGGAGGAGCGGAGGTTGCGGGCTGGGCAGTAGAAGGAGAGAAGGGAGGTGAGGTAGGAGGGGGCGAGGGGATGGATGGACAGCCTGGAAGCCCAGGGTGAGGAGTTTCTGCTTCATGCGCAGATTGATCGGTAGCCACTGGAGATTTTTGAGGAGGGGAGTAATATGCCCAGAGCGTTTCTGGACAAAGATAATCCGGATCTGCCCTGTGCCCGCAAACCTCTGCCAGTCCGGGGCTCTGAGGGCCCACGGGGGCACGGTAGTCTGGCGGTTATGCCCCAGACCTTTCTCTGCACTCAGTAATCATTTTCTGTAAAAACATCCAGGCCATGTTTCTCCACTCCACAAGAAACTCCGGTGGTGGCCCATTCACCTCCGCGTCAAACGAAAACTCACACTGGCTTCAGAGCAGTCAATCCCCTTGCCCCTCCAACCTCATCTTGCTACTTTAACCGTGCCCGCGCGCCTCACTCGTCTAATGCCAACATTCTCACTGTGCCTTGATCTTACCTATCATCATCATCAATCGTATTTATTGAGCGCTTACTATGTGCAGAGCACTGGACTAAGCGCTTGGGAAGTACAAATCGGCAACATATAGAGACGATCCCTACCCAACAGTGGACTCACAGTCTAGAAGGGGGAGACAGAGAGCAAAACCAAACATACTAACAAAATAAAAATAAATAGAATAGATATGGACAAGTAAAATAAATAAATAAAAAGAGTAATAAATCTGTACAAACATATATATATATATGTACATATACACAGGTATACAAACATATATATAAGGCATATACAGGTATATAAACATATACATATACACAGGTATATAAGATATACAGGTATATATACAGGTATATAACATATATCATCATCATCAATCGTATTTATTGAGCGCTTACTATGTGCAGAGCACTGTACTAAGCGCTTGGGAAGTACAAATTGGCAACATATAGAGACGGTCCCTACCCAACAGTGGGCTCACAGTCTAAACAGTATATATATATATATATATATATATACATACATACATATATATATACATATATATATGTATGTATGTATGTATGTGTATATATGTATATATATGTATATGTATGCATGTATATATATGTATATATATATGTGATCTCCCATCCTCGTGTCTCTCTCCACTTCAATCCATACTTCATGCTGCTGCCCGGATTATCTTTGTCCAGAAACGCTCTGGACATATCACTCCCCTCCTCAAAAACCTCCAATGGCTACCGATCAATCTGCGCATCAGGCAGAAACTCCTCACCCTGGGCTTCAAGGCTCTCCATCACCTCGCCCCCTCCTACCTCACCTCCCTTCTCTCCTTCTACTGCCCAGCCCGCACCCTCCGCTCCTCCACCACTAATCTCCTCACTGTACCTCGCTCTCGCCTGTCCCGCCATCGACCCCCGGCCCACGTCATCCCCCGGGCCTGGAATGCCCTCCCTCTGCCCATCCGCCAAGCTAGCTCTCTTCCTCCCTTCAAGGCCCTCCTGAGAGCTCACCTCCTCCAGGAGGCCTTCCCAGATTGAGCCCCTTCTTTCCTCTCCCCCTCGTCCCCCTCTCCATCCCCCCGCCTTACCGCCTTCCCCTCCCCACAGCACCTGTATATATGTATATATGGTTGTACATATTTATTACTCTGTTTATTTATTTATTTATTTATTTTACTTGTACATTTCTATCCTACTTATTTTATTTTGTTGGTATGTTTGGTTCTGTTCTCTGTCTCCCCCTTTTAGACTGTGAGCCCACTATCGGGTAGGGACTGTCTCTATGTGATGCCAATTTGTACTTCCCAAGCGCTTAGTACAGTGCTCTGCACATAGTAAGCGCTCAATAAATACGATTGATTGATTGATTGATTATATATACCTATCTTGCCACCAACCCCTTGCCCACAACCTGCCTCTGGCCTGGAACACCCCCCCCTCCTCAAATCTTCCAGACAGTGACTCTCCCCGCTTTCAAAGCCTTACTGAAGGCCCATCTCCTCCAAGAGGCCTTCCCTGACTGAACCCTCCTTTGCTCTTCTCCCACTCCCTTCTGCGTCACCCTGACTTGCTCCCTTTATTCATCCCCTTGCCCAGCCCCACACCATTTATGTCCATAGCTGTAATTTATTTATTTCTATTAATGTCTGCCTCTAGGGAAGCTAACGGGGGGTGGGGAGGAGTGTTTGGCGCTCAGAGTCTTGCAAGGACACTCCAGCACGCCCGTTCTCCCCTGTAGGAAAAGCGCTAGAGAAATGATTTTCCCAAGGCTCTCCAGAGCAGTCCAAGATCCAGGAATCCTGGGAGTAGATGGGAAGTGATTGGGGGAGGGAAGCGGGGGAGAGACAAAGGCTGGGACAGGAGTGGGGGGTAGTACAGTAAATGGCATATAGTAAGCAATTTACAAATATGATAAAAAGCGGGTCTGGGGCTGGAGCCAGTTCTGTGGGAGGTTTTCAGGAGGCCAAAGGCCAGGAGAGTGGGGCTGGGAGTAATGGTGTGGGCCCAGGATCTGATTTTTTTTTGTTTTAATACTATTTGTTCAGCACTAATATGTGCCAGACGCTATACCAAGCACTGGAGTAGAATTATATTCATTCAATCATATTTATTGAGGGCTTACTGTGTGCAGAACACTGTACTAAGCTCTTGGAAAGTACAATTCAGCAACGGATAGAGACGATCCCTACCCAACAACAGGCTTAGTACAGTGCTCTGCACACAGTAAGCGCTCAATAAATAGGATTGAGTGAATGAATGAGTGAATACAAGATCATCAGGTTGGACACAGTCCATGTCCCAGACGGGGCTCACAGCTTTAATCCCCCCTAACTGTGGGAGTCCCTTAAGGTTCAGTTCTGGGTCCTTTTCTGTTCTCCATCTACACTCACTCCCTTGGAGAACTATTTGGCTCCCGCGGCTTCAACTACCATCTCTTTAATAATAATAATAATAATGATGGCATTTATTAAACGCTTACTATGTGCAAAGCACTGTTCTAAGCACTGGGGAGGTTACAAGGTGATCAGTTTGTCACACGGGGGACTCACAGTCTTAATCCCCATTTTACAGATGAGGGAACTGAGGCACAGAGAAGTGAAGTGACTTGCCCAAAGTCACACAGCTGACAATTGACAGAGCCGGGACTTGAACCCATGACATCTGACTCCAAAGCCCGGGCTCTTTCCACTGAGCCACGCTGCTTCTATGCGGATGACACCCAGGTTTACACCTCTTCCCCTGATCTCTTTCGCTCTCTCCAGGCTCACATCTCCTCCTGCCTTCAGAGCATCTCCTCCTGGATGTCCTCCCACCACCTAAAACTCAACATGGCCAAAACTGAGCTCCTTATCTTCCCTCCCAAACCTACCCACTACTTCCCAAGCGCTTAGTACAGTGTTCTGCACACAGTAAGCGCTCAATAAATATGAATGAATGAATGCTCAGTAAATACGATTTAATAACAATAATAATAATGTAATAATAATTATGGTATTTGTTAAGTGCTTACTATGAGCCAAGTACTGTTCTAAGAGTTGGGGTAGATACAGGGTCATCAGGTTGTCCCACGTGGGGCTCACAGTCTCAATCCCCATTTTTCAGACGAGGTCACTGAGGCCCAGAGAAGTGAAGCGACTTGCCCAAGGTCACACAGCCGACAAGTGGGTGGGGGGATTAGAACCCACAACCTCCGACTCCCAAGCCCAGGCTCTTGCCACTAGGTCATACTGCTTTGCTGCATGCCTACTTGTTTTGTTGACTGCCTCCTCTCTTCTGGACTGTGAGCCCATTGTTGCCGAATTGGACTTTCCAAGCGCTTAGTCTGGGACTCTGCACACACAAAGCAGCGTGGCTCAGTGGAAAGAGCCCGGGTTTGGGAGTCAGAGGTCATGGGTTCTAATCCCAGCTCTGCCACATATCTGCCGTGTGACCTTGGGCAAGTCACTTAACTTCAGCATGGCTCAGTGGAAAGAGCCCGGGCTTGGGAGTCAGAAGTCATGGGTTCTAATCCCAGCTCCGCCACATGTCTGTTGTGTGACCTTGGGCAAGTCACTTAACTTCTCTGAGCCTGTTACCTCATATGTAAAATGGGTTTTAATAATAATAATAATAATGGTATTTGTTAAGCGCTTACTATGTGCAAAGCACTGTTCTAAGCGTTGGGGGGATACAAGGTGATCAGATTGTCCCACGTGGGGCTCACAGTCTTAATCCTGTGATTAGAGAAGCATAATGACTCAGTGGAAAGAGCCCGGATTTTGGAGTCAGAGGTCATGGGTTCAAATCCGTGCTCCATCACTTGTCAGCTGTGTGACTTTGGGCAAATCACTTAACTTCTCTGTGCCTCAGTTACCTCAACTGGAAAATGGGGATTACGTCTGTGAGCCCCACATGGGACAACTTAATTACCTTGTATCCACCCCAGCACTTAGAGCAGTGCTTTGCACGTAGTAAGCGCTTAATAAATGCCATCATCATTATTATTATTAAGACTGTGAGAGACTGTAAGCCCCACGTGGGACAACCTGATCACCTTGTATCCCCCCAGTGCTTAGAACAGTGCTTCGCACATAGTAAGCGCTTAACAAATGCCATCATTATTAATAAATACGATTGATTGAATGAGTGAATGAGTGAATGAGTGAATGAGTGAATGAATGAATGGATGGATGGATGAATGGATGGATGAATGAATGAATGAATGAATGAATGAATGACGGTGACGCCGCCGGGTCCGGCCGCGCCGAGCGCGAGACACGTGTGTCCCGGGCCTGAGGCGCATGCCCAGACGGAGGGGAGGGCGGGGCCGGCGCTGTTACCCCGGGCAACGCAGTCTAGGGGCGGGGCTTAGGCGGGGAAGGCGTGGCCGGCACCGTAACCCCGGGCAACGCAGGATAGGGGCGTGGCTACGTCCGGGGAGGGGCGGGGCCGACGCCGTTACCCCGGGCAACGCCGGCTAGAGGGCGGGGCTCCTGCGGGGCGGGGCCGGTGCCGTAACCCCGGGCAACGTAGATAAGGGATGGGGCTTCGGTGGGGAGGGGCGTGGCCTCGCGCCTGCGCTCTGCGGGCCCTGCCCCACACAATAATAATAACAGAAATAATAATAATAATAAGAAATAAGAACTGTGAGCCCACTGTTGGGTAGGAACCGTCTCTATATGTTGCCAACTTGTACTTCCCAAGCGCTTAGTACAGTGCTCTGCACACAGTAATAATAATAATAATAATAATAGGCATTTGTTAAGCGCTTACTATGTGCAAAGCACTGTTCTAAGCTCTGGGGAGGATACAGGGTGATCAGGTTGTCCCACGTGGGGCTCACAGTCTTAATCCCCATTTTACAGAGGAGGTAACTGAGGCCCAGAGAAGTTAAGTGACTTACCCAAAGTCACACAGCAGACATGTGGCTGAGTCGGCATTCGAACCCATGACGTCTGACTCCAAAGCCCGGGCTCTTAATAATAATAATAATAATAATAATAATAATGGCATTTATTAAGCATTTATTTACTACGTGCAAAACACTGTTCTAAGCGCTGGGGAGGTTATAAAGTGAGCAGGTTGTCCCATGGGGGCTCACACTTTTAATCCCCATTTTTACAGATGAGGGAACTGAGGCGCAGAGAAGTTAAGTGACTTGCCCAAAGTCACATCCACTGAGCCACGCGGCTTCTCTGCAGCGCTCAACAGTAAGCGCTCAATAAATACGATTGAATGAATGAATGAATGAACTGGCCAGTTTCTTAAGCACTTACTATGTGCCAGACACTCTACTAAGCGCTGGGGGATAGGGGAAAATGCAAGCAAATCGAGTTGGACACAGTCCCTGTCACACCGGGGGCTCACAGTCCAAATCCCCATTTTACAGGTGAGGTCACTGAGACCCAGAGAAGTGAAGTGACTTGCTCAAAGTCACCCAGGAGACACGTGATGGGTTGGGATTATTAATAATAATAATAATGATGGTATTTGTTAAGCGCTTACTACGTGCAAAGCACTGTTCTAAGCGCTAGAGGGATACAAGGTGATCAGGTTTTCCCACGCGGGGCTCTCGGTCAATCCCCATTTTACAGATGAAGGAACTGAAGCACAGAGAAGTAAAGTGACTTGCCCAAAGTCAGACAGCCGATAAGTGGTGGAGCTATGATTAGAACCCATGACCTTCGGACTCCCAGTCCTGTGTTCTATCCACTACTCTAGAGAAGCAGTGTGGCTTGGGAGTCAGAGGACATGGGTTCTAATTCTGACTCCTCCACTTGTCTGCTGTGTGACCTTGGGTAAGCCACTTAACTTCTCTGTGCCTCAGCCCCCTCATCTGTAAAATGGGGATTAAGACTATGAGCCCCACGTGGGACAACCTGATTACCTTGTATCTACCCCAGTGCTTGGCACATAGTAAGCACTTCACAAATACAGTAATAATTATTATTATCTGTAAAAACGGGGACTACGTGGGACAACCTGATTATCTGGTACCTACCCCAGTGCTTTCTTGAATCCCGGCTCCGCCACTTGTCTGCTGTGTAACCTTGGGCAAGCCACTTAACTTCTCTGTGCCTCAGTGACCTCATCTGTAAAATGGGGATTAAGACTGTGAGCCCCAAGTGGGACAACCTGATCACCTTGTACCCCCCCAGCGCTTAGAACAGTGCTGTGCGCATAGTAAGTGCTTAACAAATGCCACCTTTATTATTATTATTGAGCACTTGTGTGCAGAGCACTGTACTAAGCACTTGGGAAGTACAATTCAACAACAAACAGGGACAATCCCTGCCCACAACAGGCTCACAGTCTAGAACGGGGTGGGGAGGCACACATCAAAACAAGTAAACAGGCATCGGTAGCATCCTTATAAATCAATAGAATTATAGATATATGCACATTATTAATAAAATAAATAGAATTATTAAAATAAATATTATTAAAATAATATTATTATTGGTGATTTAATTTAATAATAATTATTAAAATAATATAATTAGAATTATAAATATGTACACCAGGCTGCTTCTCCATGACCCAAAGGTCACCCCTCCCTTCCCCTTCATCTTCCAGAAAGCCTTCTGGGAGTCACCCCCTCTGCCCCTCAGGGGCTGCCTCCCTTTTCTCTTCTCCCCTTAATCAAACAATCAGCAGTATTGAGCACCTCCTGTGTGTGCAGAGCACTGTACTTAGCGCCCCGGAGAGTACAATCCATTCATTCCCTCATTATTCAATCATACTTACTGGGCGCTTTCAGGGAGCAGAACACTGCTTACTGCTTGGAAGAATAAATATAATAAAATAGAGTTGATAGACTTGTTGCCTGCCCTCAAGGAGTTTACAATCTAGTGGAATAATAATAATAATAATGATGGGATTTATTAAGCGCTTACTATGTGCAAAGCACTGTTCTAAGCGCTGGGGGGTTACAAGGTGATCAGGTTGTCCCACGGGGGGCTCACAGTCAACCCCCATTTTACAGGTGAGGGAACTGAGGCCCAGAGAAGTTAAGTGACTTGCCCAAGGTCACACAGCTGACAAATGGCAGAGCCGGGATTTGAACCCGGCTCTGTGGAAGAGAGAAGCAGCATGGTGTAACACAGGCCTGAGAGTCAGAAGGTCATGCTTTTTAATCCCAGCTCCGCCCATGTCAGCTGTGTGACCTTGGGTAAATCACTTCACTTCTCTGTGCTTCAGTAACCTCATCTGTGAAATGCGGATTGAGACCGTGAGCCCTATAATAATAATAATGGCATTTATTAAGCGCCTACTACATGCAAACACTGTTCTAAGCACTGGAGAGGTTACAAGGTGATCAGGTTGTCCCACTTGAGGCTCACAGTCTTCATCCCCATTTTACAGATGAGGGGACTGAGGCACGGAGAAGTGAAGTCACTTGCCCAAAGTCACACAGCAGACAATTGGCGGAGTCAGGATTTGAACCCTTGATCCTCTCCCCCTCATCCCCTTCCTTCCTCTCCCCATCGTCCCCCTCTCCATCCCCCCATCTTACCTCCTTCCCTTCCCCTCAGCACCTGTATATATCACTATTATTATTCATCCATTGAAGCATATTTAGGGAGCACTTACAGCATGCAGGGCACTGTACTAAGCGCTTGGAAAGTACAACAGACAACAGACAATCCCTATCCACAACAGGCTCACAGTCTAGAAGGGGGGGAGACAGGCAACAAAACAAAATAAGTAGACAGGCGTTATTATTAGTGTCTGTCTTTCCCTTTAGACTGTAAGCTTGTTGTGGGCAGGGAATACATCTGTTATACTGCTATATTTTACTCTCGCAAGCACACAATAGGTGCTCAATAAATATAATTGAATGAACCTCTCCGAAGCACTTAGTACAGTGCTCTGCACGCATTGAGCTCCATAAATACAATCGAACCATTCAATCACATTTATTGTTAAGGGAGAAGCAACGTGGCTCAGTGGAAAGAGCCCGGGCTTGGGAGTCAGAGGTCATGGGTTCAAATCCCGGCTCCGGCAACTGTCAGCTGTGTGACTTTGGGCAAGTCGCTTCACTTCTCTGGGCCTCAGTTCCCTCATCTGTAAAATGGGGATGAAGACTGGGAGCCCCATGTGGGTCAACCTTGATGACCTTGTATCTCAGGCCCTACTGAGAGCTCACCTCCTCCAGGAGGCCTTCCCAGACTGAGCCCCTTCCTTCTCTCCCCCTCGTCCCCCTCTCCATCTCCCCCCATCTTACCTCCTTCCCTTCCCCACAGCACCTGTATATATGTATATACGTTTGTACATATTTGTTACTCTATTTATTTATTTTACTTGTACGTATCTATTCCATTTATTTCATTTTGTTAGTATGTTTGGTTTTGTTCTCTGTCTCCCCCTTTTAGACTGTGAGCCCACTGTTGGGTAGGGACTGTCTCTATATGTTGCCAACTTGTTCTTCCCAAGTGCTTAGTACATTCTCTGCACACAGTAAGCGCTCAATAAATACGATTGATGATGACCTTGTATCCCCCCCAGCGCTTAGAACAGTGCTTGGCACATAGTAAGCGCTTAACAAATACCAACATTATTATTATGAAGTGCTTACTGTGTGCAGGAGTCGCCCACCAGCTTCCCCGCGGGGCTCTGCAGCGACGCTCTGCTCTGGTCACCGCCGCCCCTCTCCTCGGCTGAAAGGTTGCTCTCTCCCGATTAACCGGCGGCGGAGCCCATAAAGGTGTCACAGAAGGTGAAGAAGCTGACCGAGTGACCGAGGCGACCGAGCCACCGGGCCCCGCGTCCCCAGGAATCCAGCAGAATTGCCTCCTCACAACCTCATCTTCCGATCCAGCGTGCGGAGAGGCTTCAGCTGCGTTCTCAGGGTCTCCCCACACCCGGGGGCCTCCTTGGGCCGGGGTGTCCCGCCCCCACGGAGGGACCTCCTAGTGGGCTGGTGACCGGACAAGTGGCATCCGTCCTGAACCCAGCGCTCCCGGTTTGGCGTCCACGGTCTTCTCTGGAAAGGTGCTTAGTACAGAGCTCTACATGCAGTCATCATGATGCCCAGCCGCACCCTCCGCTCCTCTGCCGCTAATCTCCTCACCGTTAGGCCTCGTTCTCGCCAGTCCCGCCGTCGACCCCCGGCCCCCGTCCTCCCCCGGGCCTGGAATGCCCCCAATCCCTCTGCCCATCCGCCAAGCTAGCTCTCTTCCTCCCTTCAAGGCCCTACTGAGAGCTCACCTCCTCCAGGAGGCCTTCCCAGACTGAGCCCCCTCCTTCCTCTCCCCCTCCTCGCCCTCTCCATCCTCCCGCCTTGCCTCCTTCCCTTCCCCACAGCACCTGTATATATGTTTGTACATATTTATTACTCTATTTATTTTACTTGTACGTATTTATTCTACTTATTTTATTTTGTTAATACGTTTTGTTTTGTTCTCTGTCTCCCCCTTCTAAACTGTGAGCCCACTGTTGGGTAGGGACCGTCTCTATATGTTGCCACCTTGTTCTTCCCAAGTGCTTAGTACAGTGCTCTGCACAAAGTAAGCACTCAATAAATACGATTGAATGAATGTGGTGGAGCCGGGATTCGAACCCATGACCTCTGACTCCAAAGCCCGGGCTCTTTCCACTGAGCCACGCTGCTTCATGCACTATGCACTATGTACTAAACCAGCCTCCCGCTCCAGGCCGCTCCGAGCGGGAGAAGGAGACAGATGGATTTTGATATTCTGAAAGCCCACGCTTTGAGCAAATATTGGCTCTGTTTTCGGCTGGGGGCCAGTGGGTAGACAGTGGGCTCCGGGCCAGAGGCCAGAGAAGGAGCAATCCCTCCATCCATGTGGCTCACTCCTCTGCGTTTTGGGCCTTTGCTCCGCTTCTCCTTACTCGTGGGAGTTCAATCACGAAAACAAATCCCGGCCCACCCGCCCAAACCCCAAAGCAGGTCAAGCCCCAAAGCGATCACTGACATTGGTTTTAAAATTTGCCATTTGTTGAGGCTACGTCGGCGCATTCCGCCGTTTTCATCTGATGTTTGTCTCCCCTTAGGCCTTGCTACCGACCCAATGCACTATGGAAAAGCCTGAGTAGTTCCTTAGCTGGGTTATTTTTTAATAGTATTTGTTAAGTGCTTACTGTGTGTCATCATCATCATCAATCGTATTTATTGGGCGCTGACTATGTGCAGAGCACTGTACTATGCGCTTGGGAAGTACAAATTGGCAACATCTAGAGACAGTCCCTACCCAACAGTGGGCTCACAGTCTAAAAGTATACATATGTATATGTATGTACATGCACATGTATGGCTCGGTGGAAAGAGCCCGGGCAGATGTCAGGCACTGTTCTAAGCACTGGGATACCGACTCCGCCACTTGTCAGCTGTGTGACTTCGGGCAAGTCACTTCGCTTCTCTGTGCCTCAGTTACCTCAACTGTAAAATGGGGATTAAGACTGTGAGCCCCCTGTGGGACAACCTGATCACCTTGTATATATATGTATATATATGTATATATGGTTGTACATATTTATTACTCTATTTATTTATTTATTTATTTATTTATTTTACTTGTACATTTCTATCCTACTTATTTTATTTTGTTGGTATGTTTGGTTCTGTTCTCTGTCTCCCCCTTTTAGACTGTGAGCCCACTGTTGGGTAGGGACTGTCTCTATGTGATGCCAATTTGTACTTCCCAAGCGCTTAGTACAGTGCTCTGCACATAGTAAGCGCTCAATAAATACGATTGATTGATTGATTGATTGATTGTAACTTCCCCAGCGCTTAGAACAGTGCTTTGCACATAGTAAGCACTTAATAAATGCCATTATTATTATTATTATTATTATTATACATGCAGAGTAATCAGTGGTCTGTCAGATAATAATAATAATAATAATGATGATGATGGCATTTGTTGAGCACTTACTAGGTTCATTCAATTATATTTATTGAGCGCCTACTGTGTGCAGAGCACTGTACTAAGCACTTACAGTTCCAGACACTGTTCAAAGTGTTGGGGTAGATGCAAAATAAGTGGGTTGGACATTCATTCATTCATTCATTCATTCAATTGTATTTATTGAGCGCTTACTGTGTGCACAGCACTGTACTAAGCGCTTGGGAAGTACAAATCGGCAACATAGAGAGATGGTCCCTACCAAACAATGGGTTCACAGTCTAGATGGGGGAGACACACACACACACACACACAAAATCATTCATTCAATCGTATTTATTGAGCGCTTCCTGTGTGCACAGCACTGTACTAAGTGCTTGGGAAGTACAAATCAGCAACATACGGAGACGGTCCCTACCCAACAATGGGCTCACAGTCTAGATGGGGGAGACACAACAAAACAAAACATCATTAATTCATTCAATCGTATTTACTGAGCGCTTACTGTGTGCACACCACTGCACTAAGCACTTGGGAAGTACAAATCAGCAACATACGGAGACGGTCCCTACCCAACAATGGGCTCACAGTCTAGATGGGGGAGACACAACAAAACAAAACATCATTAATTCATTCAATCGTATTTACTGAGCGCTTACTGTGTGCACACCACTGCACTAAGCACTTGGGAAGTACAAGTCATGCTTCACATCGGGCTTCACAGTCTTAAACCCCATTTTACCAATGAGGTACAGAGAAGTCAGTCAGTCAATACTATTTATTGAGCACCTCCCGAGGGCAGAGGACTGTCCTAAGGGCTCGGGAGAGGACAATGCAACAATGAACAGGTACATTCCCTGACCACGAGGAGCTTTCAGTCTAGAAGGGGAGACAGACATGAATGTGAAGAAATAAATTACAGATATAAATTACACAAGTGAAGTGACTTGCCTAAAGTCACACGTTGCTTCCCAGCTTGTACTTCCCAAGCGCTTAGTACAGTGCTCTGCACACAGTAAGCGCTCAATAAATACAATTGACTGATTGATTGATTGATGGCCATGGAAGGGCACGAGCCTGGAAGTTGTCAGTTCATGGGTTCTAATCCCGGCTCTGCCCCTCGACTGCTGTGTATCCTTGGGAAGAAGTCACTTCACTTCATCATCATCATCAATCGTATTTATTGAGCGCCTACTATGTGCAGAGCACTGTACTAAGCGCTTGGGAAGTACAAGTTGGCAACATATAGAGACAGTCCCTACCCAACAGCGGGCTCACAGTCTAAAAGGGGGAGACAGAGAACAAAACCAAACATACTAACAAAATAAAATAAATAGAATAGATCTGTACAAGCAAAATAAATAAATAAATAAATAGAGCAAACATATATACATATATACAGGTGCTGTGGGGAAGGGAAGGAGGTAAGATGCGGGGGATGGAGAGGGGGACTTCTTTGGCTTCAGTTACCTCATCTGTAAAATGACGGGTGAGACTGTGAGCCCCACATGGGAAAGGGACTGCGTCCAACCCCATTTGCTTGTATCCACCCCAGCGCTTAGTACTGGGCCTGGCACATAGTAAGCGCTTAACAGAGACCATAGTTATTATTATTATTGTGTCACCAAGGTTTGGGGCTGGGGGAGCTCAGAAGCGAGGATTCAGGCGAGGCAGAGGGCTATCGGAGGCAGGAGGAGAGGCCTTGAGGGTGGAGAGAAAGCAAGGACCCCTCGTCCCCCTCTCCATCCCCCCCATCTTACCTCCTTCCCTTCCCCACAGCACCTGGATATATGTATATATGTTTGTACAGATTTATTACTCTATTTATTTATTTATTTTACTTGTACATATCTATTCTATTTTATTTTGTTAGTATGTTTGGTTTTTTTTCTCTGTCTCCCCCTTTTAGACTGTGAGCCCAATGTTGGGTAGGGACTGTCTCTATATGTTGCCAATTTGTACTTCCCAAGTGCTTAGTCCAGTGCTCTGCACATAGTAAGCGCTCAATAAATACGATTGATGATGATGATGATGATGATGACTGTCTCTATATGTTGCCAATTTGTACTTCCCAAGCGCTTAGTCCAGTGCTCTGCACATAGTAAGCGCTCAATAAATAAGATTGATTGATTGATTGATTGACCCCCATCTGAGCAGGGCCCACCTCAGCAGGAGCTGGCCCTAGGCCGGAGCGACTGTCTGGCCCGATAGAGCCCAAAAAGGCCTCGTCCTCCCCCTTGACCTCCAGCGGACAGGAAACTCAACCTCCCAGCCCTTATCAATCAATCAATCAATCAATCGTATTTATTGAGCGCTTACTGTGTGCAGAGCACTGTACTAAGCGCTTGGGAAGTCCAAGTTGGCAACATATAGAGACAGTCCCTACCCAACAGTGGGCTCACAGTCTAAAAGGGGGAGACAGAGAACCAAACCAAACCCGTGCCACTGCCCCCACACTGTGGCTTTCCCCTCCTGGGAGTCACAAGGTCGTGGGTTCTAATTCTGGCTCCGCCACTTGCCCGCTGTGTGACTCTGGGCAAGTCACTTCACCGCTCTACGGCTCGGTTCCCTCATCTGGAAAAGGGAGAACGAGATTGTGTGCCCCGTCTGGAACGGGGACTGTGTCCAACCTGATTTGCTTGTATCCACCCCGGCGCTTAGTACGGTGCCTGGCATAAAGTAAGCGCTTAGCAAACATATGAGAAGCAGCGAGGCTTAGTGGAAAGAGCACGGGGTTGGGAGTCAGAGGAAGTGGGTTCTAATCCCGCTCTGCCACTTGTGAGCCCACTGTTGAGTAGCGACTGTCTCTATATGTTGCCAACTTGTACTTCCCAAGCGCTTAGTACAGTGCTCTGCACACAGTAAGCGCTCAATAAATACGATTGATTGATTGATTGATTGATTTGGGCAAATGACTTCACTTCTCGTTGCCTCAGTTACCTCATCTTGCCAAATAGGGACTAAGACTGTGAGCTGCACGTGGGACAACCTGGTTATCTTGTATCTACCCCAGTGTTTAGAACAGTGCTTGGCACATAGTAAGCGCTTAACAAATACCATTATTATTATTGTTGTTGTTGTTATTATTATTATGGGTTCTAATCCCAGCTCTGCCACTTGTCTGCTGTGTGACCTTGGGCAAGTCACTTCACTTCTCCCTCATCTGTAACATGGGGATTAAGATTATGAGCCCCGTGTGGGGCAACCTGATGACCTTGTATCTACCTCAGCACTTAGAACAGGTCTTTGCACATAGTAAGCGCTTAACAAATACCATCGTTATTATTATTATAATTAACTACCACAATTATTATTATTATTAGTCCCCCACCTGACTCCCTGGGCAATCTGTCTCCCCCTTTTAGACTGTGAGCCCACTATTGGGTAGGGACTGTCTATATATATTGCCAACTTGTACTTCCCAAGCGCTTAGTACAGTGCTCTGCACGCAGTAAGCGCTCAATAAATATGATTGATGATGATGATGATGATCTCCAGCAGGGAGCCTGGGGGGCTACAGACTGGGGGTCCAATACCAGCGATAAACTGCCCCTCTGCCCTCCCCACCTCTAGACTGTCATAGGCCCAGCAGGAGAAAAATGAAACTCCGTCTTTCTTTTTCTCTTTTTAACTGTGTGTGTTAAAGCGCTTACTATGTGCCAGGCATTGTTCTACGCGCTGGGATAGACCCAAGGTACTCAGGTTGGACACAGTCCCTGTCCCACATGAGGCTCCCACTCTCAATCCCCATTTTACAGATGAGGTCACCGAGGCCCCAAGAAGTGAAGCAACTTGCCCGAGGTCACCCAGCAGATGAGAGGCGGGATTAGAACCTGGGTCCGTCTGACTCCCAGCTCTATCCAGGAGGCCTTGCCCAGGGTCACACAGCAGGAGATAAGCAGTGGAGCATCATCATCATCATCAATCGTATTTATTGAGTGCTTACTATGTGCAGAGCACTGTATTGAGCGCTTGGGAAGTAGAAATCGGAGCAGATAAGGTCTTTCTGATTCACGGGCCATGCAGCCACGTTGCTTCTCACCACTTCCTTGCGTACTGCTTCCTCTCTCGGGCCTGGAACTTCCTCCCCCTTCACATCCGACAGCCCACGTCGCTCGCTCTCCACCACCACGGCCTCGTTCAAATCACATCTCTTCTAACGGGCCCTCATTTTCCCTCTCCTCTCATCATTCATTCATTCAGTCGTATTTATCGAGCGCTTACCCAGTGCAGGGCACTGTACTAAGCACTTGGGAGACTGTGAGCCTTTTAGACTGTGAGCCCACTGTTGGGTAGGGACTGTCTCTAAATGTTGCCAATTTGTACTTCCCAAGCGCTTAGTACAGTGCTCTGCACATAGTAAGCGCTCAATAAATACGATTGGTGATGATGATGATGACAACACAACGAGAAATGGACGCGTTCCCTACCCACGACAGGCTTACAGTTGGCGGGGGGGAGACGGGCGTTAATAGAAATAAGGAAAATTAGAGATGCGGACACAGACTTCTAGACTGTTAGCCCGTTGTTGGGTAGGGACTGTCTCTAAATGTTGCCAATTTGTACTTCCCAAGCGCTTAGTACAGTGCTCTGCACATAGTAAGCGCTCAATAAATACGATTGATGATGATGATGATGACAACACAACGAGAAACGGACGCGTTCCCTACCCACGACGGGCTTACAGTTGGCGGGGGGGGAGACGGGCGTTAATAGAAATAAGGAAAATTAGAGATGTGGACACAGACTTCTAGACTGTGAGCCCATTGTTGGGTAGGGACTGTCTCTATATGTTGCCAATTTGTACTTCCCAAGCGCTTAGTACAGTGCTCTGCACATAGTAAGCGCTCGATAAATACGATTGGTGATGATGATGATGACAACACAACGAGAAACGGACACGTTCCTTACCCACAACGGGCTTACAGTTGGCGGGGGGGAGACGGGCGTTAATAGAAATAGGGAAAATTAGAGATGCGGACACAGACTTCTAGACTGTTAGCCCGTTGTTGGGTAGGGACTGTCTCTATATGTTGCCAACTTGGACTTCCCAAGCGCTTAGTACAGTGCTCTGCACATAGTAAGCGCTAGATAAATACGATTGATGATGATGATGATGACAACACAACGAGAAACGGACGCGTTCCCTACCCACGACGGGCTTACAGTTGGCGGGGGGGAGACGGGCGTTAATAGAAATAAGGAAAATTAGAGATGCGGACACAGACTTCTAGACTGTGAGCCCGTTGTTGGGTAGGGACTGTCTCTAAATGTTGCCAATTTGTACTTCCCAAGCGCTTAGTACAGTGCTCTGCACATAGTAAGCGCTCAATAAATACGATTGGTGATGATGATGATGACAACACAACGAGAAACGGACACGTTCCTTACCCACAACGGGCTTACAGTTGGCGGGGAGGAGACGGGCGTTAATAGAAATAGGGAAAATTAGAGATGCGACACAGACTTCTAGACTGTTAGCCCGTTGTTGGGTAGGGACTGTCTCTATATGTTGCCAACTTGGACTTCCCAAGCGCTTAGTACAGTGCTCTGCACACAGTAAGCGCTCAATAAATACGATTGAATGAATGAATGAATGAATGAAGTGCTGAGGGGCTGGGAGGAGGGGAAGAAGATAAGGGAGCAAGTCGGGGTGAAGCAGAAGGGAGTGGGAGATGAGGAAAAGCGGGGCTTAGTCCGGGAAGGCCTCTTGGAGGAGATGGGCCTTTCAGTAAGGTTTTGAAGGAGGGGACAGTCATTTTCTGTGGGATTTGAGGAGAGAGGGCGTACCGGGCCACGGGCAGGACGTGGGCGAGGGAACGGCGGCGAGATCGATGCACAGACTGTAAGCTTGTTGTGGGCAGGAAATGTGTCTGTTTATTGTTGTACCGTCTCTCCCAAGTACTTAGTACAGGGCTCTGCACACAGTAAACACTCAATAAACACAATCCACTGACTGACCCACTCTCCCCTCTGTGTGGCAGAGTACCCTTTCAGCACTTTGTCACTCAGCCCAGCCCCACATTCTACTCTGTCCACATCCAAATATTTCACTCTTGCCCCGATCTGTAAATGGGAACATCCAATAACACAAAGTTGATAGACCTGATCCCTGCCCACGAACGGCTTCCAGTCTACAGAGAAGCAGCTTAGCCTAGTGGGTAGGGCAAGGGCCTTGGAGTCCAAAAGTCCTGGCTTCTAATCCCGGGGCCACCACTTGTCTGCTGAGTGTGACCTTGGGCAAGTCACTTCGCTTCTCTGGGTCTCAGTTACCTCATCTGTGAAATGGGGATCGAGATGTGAGCCCCACGTTGGGACAGGGACTGTGTCCAACCCGATTTACTTGTATCGACCCGTAGTGCCTGGCCCGTAGTAAGTGCTTAACAAATGCTATTATTATTATTACAATCTGCAATCCTCATCTAGGCTCTTGGACTTCTCACAGCTGGTCCTATTGGAGACACTGCAGTGAGGCAAGCTGATACCACTTGGGTGGCATTCATTCATTCATTCATTCATTCAATCGTATTTATTGAGCACTTACTGCGTGCAGAGCACTGGACTAAGCGCTTGGGAAGTCCAAGTTGGCAACATATAGAGACAGTCCCTACCCAACAGCAGGCTCACAGTCTAGAAGGGGGAGACAGACAACAAAACAAAACATATTAACGAAACAAAATAAATAGAATAGTAAATATGTACAAGTAAAATAAATAGAGTAATACATCTGTACAAACATATGGCAGACGCTTCTTTTTATGGTATTTAGTAATAATAACAATTGCGGTATTTGTTAAGTGCTTACTATGTGTCAACCTTTTGTCCTAAGCGCTGGGATAGATACAAGGTAATCAGGTCGGACACAGTCCCTGTCCCACATGGGGCTCGTAATCTTAATCCCCATTTTCCAGGTGAGGTAACTGAGACACAGAAGTGAAGTGACTTGTCCAAGGTAGACAAGTGGCAGAGCCGGGATTAGAACTCAGGACCTTCTGATTCCCAGGCCCGGGCTCTGTCCATTAGGCCAAGAGAGACTGGGGTGGGCGGCTGAGGCACTTCTCGGGGTGGTAGACACTGAGACGCTGCAGTGGGCACCCGAGACTCCGCTTCAATCAATCAATCATATTTATTGAGTGCTTACTATGTGCAGAGCACTGTACTAAGCGCTTGGGAAGTACAAATTGGCAACATATAGAGACAGTCCCTACCCAACATTGGGCTCACAGTCTAAAAGGGGGAGACAGAGAAAAAAAAAACCAAACATACTAACAAAATAAAATAAATAGAATAGATATGTACAAATAAAATAAATAAATAAATAAATAGAGTAATAAATATGTACATACATATATACAGGTGCTGTGGGGAAGGGAAGGAGGTAAGATGGGGGGGTGGAGAGGGGGACGAGGGGGAGAGGAAGGAAGGGGCTCAGTCTGGGAAGGCCTCCTGGAGGCCTCACTGGCAGAAGCCACGGCAGCTGAGGAGATGCTGGGGGGCACACAATGCGGCGGTGGGCAGCAGAGGCAGTCCTCAGGTGGAAGAAACTGAGACGCTTTGGCAGGCAACTGAGGCACCGTTTGGGGGGCAGACAGAGAGATACAATGGCATGCAGCGGAGGTGCTGCTCAGGTGGCAGGGACTGAGACAGTATGCAGCAGGCGCGTGACATATTATTCAGGTAGCACACACTGAGGTGGACAGCTGAGGCATCGTTAGGGTGGCAGACACTTCATTCATTCATTCATTCATTCATTCATTCAGTCGTATTTATTGAGCGCTTACTGTGTGCAGAGCACTGGACTAAGCGCTTGGGAAGTCCAAGTTGGCAACATCTAGAAACGGTCCCTCCCCAACAGCGGGCTCGCAGTCTAGAAAGGGGAGACGGACAACAAAACAGAATGTATTAAGAAAATAGAGTATTACATATGTACAAGTAAAATAAATTCATTCCTTCATTTAATCGTATTGATTGAGCGCTTACTGTGTGCAGAGCACTGGGCTCAGCGCTTGGGAAGTCCAAGTTGGCAACATCTAGAAACGGTCCCTACCCAACAGCAGGCTCGCAGTCTAGAAAGGGGAGACGGACAACAAAACAGAATGTATTAAGAAAATAGAGTATTACATATGTACAAGTAAAATAAATTCATTCCTTCATTTAATCGTATTGATTGAGCGCTTACTGTGTGCAGAGCACTGGGCTCAGCGCTTGGGAAGTCCAAGTCGGCAACATCGGGAGACGGTCCCTACCCAACAGCGGGCTCACGGGCTAGAAGGGGCAGACGAACAACAAAACCAAACATATTAACAAAATAAATAGAATCGTAAATATGTACAAGTAAAATAAATTCATTCAATCGCTCGTATTTATTGAGCGCTTACTGTGTGCAGAGCACCGGACTAAGCGCTTGGGAAGTACAAGTCGGCAACATCTAGAGACGGTCCTTACCCAACAGCGGGCTCACAGGCTAGGTAGGAGGGGGAGACAGACGACAAACCAGAACATATGAATAAAATAAATAGAATAGTAAATATGTGCAAGTAAAATAAATTCATTCCTTCATTCAGTCATTCAGACACTGAGATACTGCAGTGGGCAGCTGAGATGCTGTTCAAGTGGCACACACTGAGGCGTACAGCTGAAGCATTGCTAGGGTGGCAGATCTTGAGACACTGCGGTGGGCAGCTATGGCACCGCTCAGGTAGACAAACTGAGGCAGAGAGTTGAGGCACTGTTAGGGTGGCATTCATTCATTCAGTCGTATTTATTGAGCGCTTCCTGTGTGCAGAGCACTGGACTACGCGTTTGGGTAGTACAAGTTGGCAACATATAGAGATGGTCCCTACCCAACAACGGGATCACAGTCTAGAAGGGGGAGAAAGACAACAAAACGAAACATGTGGACAGGTGTCAAGTCATCAGAATAAATAGAAGTAAAGCTAGATGCACACCATTAACCATCATCGTCATCAATTGTATTTATTGAGTGCTTACTATGTGCAGAGCACTGTACTAAGCGCTTGGGAAGTACAAATTGGCAACATACAGAGACAGTCCCTACCCAACAGTGGGCTCACGGTCTATTTAACAAAATAAATAGAATAGTAAATATGTACAAGTAAAATAAATAGAGTAATAGATCTGGACAAACATATATACAAGTGCTGTGGGGAGGGGAAGGAGGTAGGGCGGGGGGTTGGGGAGGAGGAGAAGGAAAAGGGGGCTCAGTCTGGGAAGGCCTCTTGGAGGAGGTGAGCTCTCAGTAGGGCTTTGAAGGGAGGAAGAGAGCTAGCTTGGTGGATGTGTGGTCAATCTGTGCATCAGGCAGAAACTCCTCACCCTGGGCTTCCAGGCTGTCCGTCCCCTGGCCCCCTCCTCCCTCACCTCCCTTCTCTCCTTGTCCAGCCCAGCCCGCACCCTCCGCTCCTCCACCGCTAATCTCCTCACCGTACCTCGTTCTCACCTGTCCCGTCATCGACCCCCGGCCCACGTCTTCCCCCGGGCCTGGAATGCCCTGCTCCCTCTGCCCATCCGCCAAACTAGCTCTCTTCCTCCCTTCAAGGCCCTGCTGAGAGCTCACCTCCTCCAGGAGGCCTTCCCAGACTGAGCCCCTTCTTTCCTCTCCCCCTCATCCCCCTCTCCATCGCCCCCATCTTACCTCCTTCCCTTCCCCACAGCACCTGTATATATGTATATATGTTTGTACATATTTTTTACTCTATTTTACTTGTACATATCTATTCTATTTATTTTATTTTGTTAGTATGTTTGGTTTTGTTCTCTGTCTCCCCCTTTTAGACTGTGAGCCCAATGTTGAGTAGGGACTGTCTCTATATGCTGCCAATTTGTACTTCCCAAGCGCTTAGTACAGTGCTCTGCACATAGTAAGCGCTCAATAAATATGATTGATGATGATGATGATGATGATGATGCGGTGAGCAGCTGAAGAACTGCAAGGGTGGCAGCTTGGACTGGTTGAACTTGTACTTCCCAAGCGCTTAGTACAGTGCTCTGCACACAGTAAGTGCTCAATAAATATGACTGATTGATTGATTGATTGAATATGAGCAGCAGTATCCCACTTGGCAGCATGGAAGCAGCGTGGCTTAGTGGAAAGAACCCGGGCTTGGGAGTCAGAGGGCGTGGGTTCTAATCTCAGCTGTGCCACTTGTCTGCTGAGTGACCTTGGGCAAGCCACTCAACTTCTCTGTGCCTCAGGTACCCCATCTGTAAAATGTGGATTAAGACTGTGAGCCCCACGTGGGACAACCTGATTACCTTGTATCTACCCCAGTGCTTAGAACAGTGCTTGGCACATAGTAAGTGCTTAACAATTACTATTACTATTATTATTATTATTATTATTATGACAGACACTCAGGAAAAATAGCATCTGCCAGAGGGGGCCAGGACTCTTTCTGTGAAGTGGCATCAGAGGGGAGAGCACTGACCCGAGCCCCAGGATCAATCAATCAATCAATCAATCGTATTTATTGAGCGCTTACTATGTACAGAGCACTGTACTAAGCGCTTAGGGAACCTTCTGTCTCACTATGAGACTTTGGGAAAGTCACTTACTCTCTCCGGGCCCCAGGACCCGTGGAACCTTCTGTCTCACTGGGTGATCTTGGGAGAGTCACTTACCCTCTCTGGGCCTCAGTTTCTCCACCCATAAAATGGGGAGAACAATCGCAGCCTCTCCCTACCCTGAAGAAATGGCAGGAGGATGAATGGGCACATAATAGCCGGTGAAAATGCTCGGAGCTCTGAGGAAGAAAGGCTTGAACAGCATATTATTATTTAAAACTCCCCCACGGTCTGAAAGAGAACAAAGTTCTGGAGTCATTTAGATCCTTGGCTTCTTCTTTCCTTCCCATGGGGAGGTTGGCCATATCTATTCTATTTATTTTATTTTGTTAGTATGTTTGGTTTTGTTCTCTGTCTCCCCCATTTAGACTGTGAGCCCACTGTTGGGTAGGGACCGTCTCTAGATGTTGCCAACTTGGACTTCCCAAGCGCTTAGTACAGTGCTCTGCACACAGTAAGTGCTCAATAAATACGATTGATTGATTGATTGGCCTGCCTCAGGGATATCGGCCCAGGCTCTTGGTGAAGGTGTTTGGCTTTTCCTTCCTGGTTTACATTTTTTTTTCAAGAACAAATCTGGGAGAAGGAATGATTTTCAAACAGCGGGGGACCCAGGGCCCCACCGAATCAGGAATGCCATTTTCGGGACGGGTCCCATCCTGGTCCAGCCCCATCTTACCTCCTTCCCTTCCCCACAGCACCTGTATATATGTATATATGTTTGTATATATGTTTGTATATATGTTTGTACATATTTTTTACACAGTCTTTTGGACTGTGAGCCCACTGTTGGGTAGGGACTGTCTCTATGTGTTGCCAATTTGTACTTCCCAAGCGCTTAGTACAGTGCTCTGCACATAGTAAGCGCTCAATAAATACGATTGATTGATTGATTGATTGGTTCGCCAGAGTTTGAAGTTATGAGTGATGCGTGTCCCCAACAATCTTCTTTTATTTGCTTCAGCGAACGGCGGGCCAATCTTTTTCTTTGCTTTGCCACATACAGTTCACCAGTCACTGAGATCACTTCTTCCCACCCCCTAACCCCCTCCCCGAAACCCCACACCAACTCGGTCGAATTTTTTTTTTTTTAATCGTATTTATTGAACGCTTACTATGTGCAGAGCACTGTACTAAGCGCTTGGGAGGTACAAATTGGCAACATATAGAGACAGTCCCTCCCCAACAGTGGGCTCACAGTCTAACAGGGGGAGACAGAGAACAAAACCAAACGTACTAACAAAATAAAATAAATAGAATAGATATGTACAAGTAAAATAAATAAATAAATAGAGTAATAAATATGTAGAACCATATATACATATATACAGGTGCTGTGGGGAAGGGAAGGAGGTAAGACGGGGGGGATGAATTTAGGGAGAGTAGCTGAGACTCTAGGCGCCTCTGATCTTGTACTTCCCAAGCGCTTAGTACAGTGTTCTGCACACAGTAAGCGCTCAATAAATATGATTGAATGAATGAATGAATGATCAGCGGGCTGTGTGACCTTGGGCAACTCACTCGACTTCTCTGTACATATTTATTACTCTATTTATTTATTTATTTTACTTGTACATATCTATTCTATTTATTTTATTTTGTTAATATGTTTGGTTTTGTTCTCTGTCTCCCCCTTTTAGACTGTGAGCCCACTGTTGGGTAGGGACTGTCTCTAGATGTTGCCAATTTGTACTGCCCAAGCGCTTAGTACAGTGCTCTGCACATAGTGAGCGCTCCATAAATACGATTGATGATGATGATGATGATGTTCCTCATTCCTTTCAGGGACTGGCACAGGCCCAGCCCGAATTGAAAATGGAGAAAGCATACCGCACAGTCTCTTGGCCAGCGCGGTAGAAGCATTTAACTGAGACCATAAAAAAGAAGATGTACCGCGTCTTAGGAAGTTCTTCTGGTTTATTACCATCGCATGATGTCTGACCCAACTCAAGTTCTGCCTAGTGGAAAGACCGTGGGCTTGGGAGTCAGAGGAGCTGGGTTCTAATCCAGACCCCTCCACTTAACGGCTGTGTGTCCTTGGGGAAGTCACTTCACTTATCTGTGCCTCAGTTTCCTCAGCTGCAAAATGAAGGGAATGAGGTCCAGTCTTTTCTCGGGACTTTAGCGAGGCCACTCTGACGCATCACAGCCGGGGAAACGAGCTAGGGAGAAGAGAGGAGGGGAATTCCTGGTTTTTTAGCCTGGGGTGGTTATTATTCACTTAGTACAGTGCTTAGTAAGCGCTTAGTACAGTGCTCTGCACACAGTAAGCGCTCAATAAATACGATCGATGATGATGATTATTCACTTACCAGACCTGCAATGACCATTTCTTTTGAGTCAAGGGCTCAGGCACTCAATAATTGTTATTTTATTATTATTAAGCCCCGTGTGGGACATGGACCGTGTCCAATTTGATTAGCTTGCATCTTTCCCGGCGCTTACTACAGTGCCCGGCACACAGTAAGTGCTTAGCACAGGACGGCCGAGTCGGAAGATCCAGTCCCCGTCATTTAGTGGTATTTTATTGAGCCACTAAATAAATAAATAAACTTATTTATTTCTAGACTGTGAGCCCGCTGTTGGGTAGGGACCGTCTCTATATGTTTTACTTGTACATATCTATTCTATTTATTTTATTTTGTTAATATGTTTGGTTTTGTTCTCTGTCTCCCCCTTCTAGACTGTGAGCCCACTGTTGGGTAGGGACTGTCTCTAGATGTTGCCAACTTGGACTTCCCAAGCGCTTAGTACAGTGCTCTGCACACAGTAAGCGCTCAATAAATACGATTGATTGATTAGCAAATACTATAAAATAATAACACCGATAATAATGGTATTTGTTCAGCAGTTCCCCTGTGTCAAGCACTGTACAAAGCGCTGGGGCAGATACTAGATGATGAGGTCCCACAAGGGGCTCTATTCTACATAGGAGAAAGCTCGGGTAGTGAATCCCCATTTTGCAGATGAGGAAACTGAGGCACAGAGACGTGAAGTGACTTGACCAGGGTCACACAGCAGCAAAGTTCATTCATTCATTCATTCATTCAATCGTATTTATTGAGCGCTTGCTGTGAGCAGAGCACTGTACTAAGGGCTTGGGAAGTACAAGTTGGCAAAATATAGAGACGGTCCCTACCCAACAGCGGGTTCACAGTCTAGAAGGGGGAGACAGACAACAAAACAAAACATATTAACAAAATAAAATAAATAGAATAAATATGTACAAGTAAAATAGAGTAATAAATATGTACAAACATATATACAAATATACATATATACAGGTGCTGTGGGGAGGAGAAGGAGGTAAGGTGGGGGTGATGGGGAGGGGAGGAGGGAGAGAAGAAGGAGGGGGCTCAGTCTGGGATTAATTAATTCCAGTATTAATCCCTATTTTAATAATAATAATAATAATTGTGGTATTTGTTAAGTACTCAGTATGTGTCAAGCACTGTTTTAAGCACTGGGGCAGATCCAAGCGAATCAGATTGGACACAGTCCCTGTTCCACATGGGGCTCACAGTCTTAGTCTCCATTTTACAGATGAGGGAACTGTGGCGAAGAGAAGTTAAATGACTTGCCCAAGGTCACCCAGCAGACAAGTAGCAGAGGCGGGACTAGAACCCAGGACCTTGTAAATCCTGGGTTCATGCCCTATCCACTAGGCGACACTGCTGTGACCTTGGGCAAGTCACTTAACTTCTCTGTGCCTCGGTGACCTCATCTGTAAAATGGGGATTAAAAGCGTGAGCCCCACGTGGGACAATCTAATTACCCAGTGTCTACCTCAGGGCTGAGAACAGTGCTTGGCACATAGTAAGTGCTTAAAAAATATCTTTATTATTATTATTCTCTACAGAGGAGAGGACTGAGGCACAGAGAAGAGAAATGACTTGTCCAGGGTCACGCAGCAGCAGACTAAGTGGTGGAACCGGAATTAGAACCCAGGTCCTTTCTCCCTCCCAGGCCCTGCCTCAACCCACTAGGCCATTCCAACTTCCATCTTGACACCCTAATTGTCATTTTTTGTCCCAGCCTGCTTGAGGGAATTGTGACGCCCCTTGCCCTAATAATAACTGGGGTATTTGTTGAGCTCTTGCTATGTGCTAAGCACTGGGGCGGATACAAGCGAATGAGGATGGACACAGTCCCCTGTCCCATGTGGGGCTCACAGTCCCTATACCCATTTTCCAGATGAGTCAGAGGTCGTGGTGGGAGTCAGAGGTCATGGGTTCCAATCCCCGCTCCACCACTTATCAGCCGTGTGACTTTGGGCAAGTCCCTTCTCTTCTCTGTGCCTCAGTTTCCTCCATCCCTCATCTCCGTGCCTCAATTCCCTCATCAGAGAAACAGCAGGGCTCAGGGGAAAGAGCAGGGGCTTGGGAGTCAGAGGTCATGGGTTCGAATCCCGACTCCGCCACTTTTCAGCTGTGTGACTTTGGGTGTGTTACTTCACTTCTCTGTGCCTCAGTTATCTCATCTGTCAAATGGGGATTAAGACTGTGAGCCCCACATGGGATAACCTGATCACCTTGTATCCTCCCCAGTGCTTAGAACAGTGCTTGGCACCTAGGAAGCGCTTAACAAATACTGTTATTATTATTATTATTATTATTCTCTGGGCCTCATCTGTAAAATGGGGATGAAGATTGTGAGCCCCATGTGGGATAACCTGATCACCTTGTGTCCTCCCCAGTGCTGAGAACAGCGCTGGGCACCTAGGAAGCGCTTAGCAAATACCATCATGATTATTAGATGAGGGAACTGAGGCCCAGAGAAATGACTGGCCCAAGGTCACCAGGCAGACAAGTGGCGGGGTCTGGATTCGAACCCAGGTCCTTCCGCCTCCCAGGTTCGGGCCTGAGGTGCTGAGAAAAGAGAAACAGTGTCGCTCAGTGGAAAGAGCTTGGGCTTGGGAGTCGGAGGTCATGGGTTCAAATCCCAGCTCCGCCAATTGTCAGCTGTGTGACTTTGGGCAAGTCGCTTCACTTCTCTGCACCTCAGTTACCTCATCTGTAAAATGGGGAGTAAGATTGGGAGCCTCACATGGGACAACATGTAACGTCCAGAAGAGTGCTTTGCACATTGTAAGCGCTTAATAAATGCCATTAAAAAAAAAAGTTGGGGAGCCCCCGTCGAGTGAGCCCCCTCCTTCCTCTCCCTCTCCTCACCCTCCCCATCTCCCCTGCCTTACCTCCTTCCCCTCCCCACAGAACCTGTATATATGTACGTATGTTTGTACGTATTTATTACTCTATTTATTTATTTATTTATTTATTTATTTTATTTATACATAGTTATTCTATTTATTTTATTTTGTTAATATGTATTGTTTTCTGTCTCCCCCTTCTAGCCTGTGAGCCCGCTGTTAGGTAGGGACCGTCTCTATGTGTTGCCGACTTGTACTTCCCAAGCGCTTAGCCCAGTGCTCTGCACACAGTAAGCGCTCAATATTCATTCATTCATTCAATCGTATTTATTGAGCTTGTACTTCCCAAGCGCTTAGTACAGTGCTCTGCACACAGTAAGCGCTCAATATTCATTCATTCATTCATTCAATACAGTGTGCAGAGCACTGTACTAAGCGCTTGGGAAGTCCAAGTTGGCAACATATAGAGACGGTCCCTACCCAACAGCGGGCTCACAGTCTAGAAGGGGGAGACAGAGAATCAATCAATCAATCAATCAATCAATCAATCGTATTTATTGAGCGCTTACTGTATGCAGAGCACTATACTAAGCGCTTGGGAAGTCCAAGTTGGCACCATGTAGACACGGTCCCTACCCAACAGTGGGCTCACAGTCTAGAAGGGGGAGACAGGGAACAAAACAAAACATATTGACAATATAAAATAAATAGGATATGTACAAGTAAAATAAATAAATAAATAGAGTAATAAATACGTACAAATATATACATATGTACAGGTGCTGTGGGGAAGGGAAGGAGGTAAGGCGGGGGGATGGAGAGGGGGAGGAAGGGGAGAGGAAGGAGAGGCCTCAAAAACAAAAGAGAACAAAACAAAACATATTAAGATAAAATAAGTAGAATAAATATCAATCAATCAATCAATCGTATTTATTGAGCGCTTACTGTGTGCAGAGCACTGGACTAAGCGCTCGGGAAGTACAAGTTGGCAACATATAGAGACAGTCCTTACCCAACAGCAGGCTTATAGTCTAGAAGGGGGAGACAGAGAACAAAACAAAACATATTAACAATATAAAATAAATAGGATATGTACAAGTAAAATAAATAAATAAATAGAGTAATAAATACGTACAAATATATACATATCTACAGGTGCTGTGGGGAAGGGAAGGAGGTAAGGCGGAGGGGATGGAGAGGGGGAGGAGGGGGAGAGGAAGGAGAGGCCTCAAAAACAAAACAAAAGAAAACAAAACAAAACCTATTAACAAGACAAAATAAGCAGAATAAATATCAATCAATCAATCAATCGTATTTATTGAGCGCTTACTGTGTGCAGAGCACTGGACTAAGCGCTTGGGAAGTCCAAGTTGGCAACATCTAGAGACAGTCCCTACCCAACAGCGGGCTCACAGTCTAGAAGGGGGAGACAGAGAACAAAACCAAACAGACTAACAAAATAAAATAAATAGAATAGATAGGTACAAGTAAAAGAAATAAATAAATAGAGTGATAATACGGATGAATGAGTGACGTCATCGGAACCGAGGGTAACGGGCCTGACGGGGCGTGACGTCACGGGCCCTCGCCGGCCCCTACCTGAGGCCGGCCGGCCGTCACGCACGCGCTGCCCCCCCACAACCTCCCTCCTTGCGCTCTGATTGGGCCCCCCGCCCCGCCCCCGACCCGGGCTGAAGGCCCGGCGGGAGTGACGGGGGAGGCGGCCAATGGGCGCCCGTCGGGGGCGCGGCCTCTGAGGGGAGACGAGCGCCCATTGGCGGAAGGGGCGGGACGGGGGCGTGGCGCGCGTCCCGGGCCAATGGGCGCGCCGGACGGGCCGTTAGCCCCGCCCCCGGAGGGCTGAAAAGGCGGCGGCGCGGCGGCGGGGGCCGGTGCGGGGCCGCGCTGCGGGGCGGGAGGGTGGGATGGCGGGGGCGGCGGGGGTCGGGCCCGGGGTCCGCCGGGCCGGGGCCGGGGGGTCCCCGCCGGGGTCCCCGAGGGGGGGCGGCGGAGGAGGAGGCGGCGGCGGAGGCGGACCCGGCCCCGGACCCGGACCGCAGCCCCTCCGGGCCACCGTGCCCTTCCAGCTGCACCAGCGCCGCGACGCCGCGCGACCAGGTGAGGGACGCCACGACACCCCCACACACACAGACCCCCCCCGTCACCGGGGTAACCCACCCACCGGGGGGGGGGGAGGCAGGAGAGGGGGGCGTCCTGGGGGGGGGGGGAGGGGGTGGGGGAGGGGGATGTGGGGGCTGTGGGGATGGAGTGGGGGAGGGGGAGGAGGGGGGGGGTAACAATAATAATAATAATAATGATGATGGTGGGCCCTGCTAAGCGCCTACTCTGTGCCCAGCACTGTTCTAAGCGCTTAAGAGTGTGGGCGGGTTGGGGGTGTGGGGAGGGGGGAGGGGCTGGGGTGGAGGGAGGGCTGGGAGTTAATAATGATAATAATATTGATGATGATGGGACCTGTTAAGCGCTTACTATGCGCCCAGCACTGTTCTAAGCGCTTTATAGTGGGGGGGGGTGGGGGGAGGGCTGGGAGTTAATGATGATAATAATATTGATGATGATGGGACCTGTTAAGCGCTTACTATGTGCCCAGCACTGTTGTAAGCGCTTAATAGTGTGGGGGGGTTGGGGGTGTGGGAAGGGGGGTGTGGGGAGGGTGGGGGGAGGGCTGGAAGTTAATAATAATAATAATGATGATGGGACTTGTTAAGCGCTTACTCTGTGCCCAGCACTGTTCCAAGCGCTTGATGGTGTGGGAAGGGAATGGGGGTGGGGGGAGGGGTGGGGGGAGGCCTGGGAGTTAATAATGGTAATAATATTGATGATGATGATGGGACTTGTTAAGCGCTTACTCTGTGCCCAGCACTGTTCTCAGCGCTTAAGAGTGTGGGCGGGTTGGGGGTGTGGGAAGGGAATGGGGGAGGGGTGGGGTTGTTTAATAATAAGGATGGGGCTTGGTAAGCGCTTACTATGTGCCCAGCACTGGTAAGCGCTTAATAGTGTGGGGGAGTTGGGGGTGGGGGAAGGGAATGGGGGAGGGGTGGGGGAAGGGAATGGGGGAGGGGTGGGGGTGGGGGAGGGCTGGGAGTTCATAATGATAATATTGCTGATGATGGGACTTGTTAAGCGCTTACTCTGTGCCCAGCACTGTTCTAAGCGCTTAAGAGTGTGGGGGGGTTGGGGGTGTGGGAAGGGAGTGGGGGAGGGGTGGGGGTAGGGCTGGGAGTTAATAATGGTAATAATATTGATGATGATGATGGGACTTGTTAAGCACTTACTGTGTTCCCAGCACTGTTCTAAGCGCTTAATAGTGTGTGTGGGGGGGGGGGGGGGGGGGGGTTGGGGGTGTGGGAAGGGAAATGGGGTGAAGGGAGGGCTGGGAGTTAATAATGATGATGATGATGGGACTTGTTAAGTGCTTACTATGTGCCCAGCACTGTTCTAAGCGCTTAATAGTGTGAGGGGGGTGGGGGTGGGTCGGAAGGGAATGGGCGAGGGGAGGGCTGGGAGTTAATAATAATAATGATGATGATGGTGGGACTTGTTAAGCGCTTACTCTGTGCCCAGCACTGTTCTCAGCGCTGAACAGTGTGGGGGTGGTTGGGGGAGGGGGTGTGGGAAGGGAATGGGGGAGGGGACGTTGGGAGTGTGGGAAGGGAATGGGGAGGGGTGGGGGTTGTTTAATAATAAGGATGGGGCTTGGTAAGCGCTTACTATGTGCCCAGCACTGTTCTAAGCGGTGAACAGTTGGGGGGGGAGGGGGGGGCTTCGTCCATTCCTTCATTCCATCGTATTTATTGAGCGCTTACTGTGTGCAGGGCACTGGACGAAGCGCTGGGGAAGGACAAGTCGGTTGGGGGAGGGGGAGGGAGGTGGGAAGGGAATGGGGGAGGGGATGTTGGGGGAGGGGGGGAGGGGGTGGGGTGGGTCGGACGGAGCAGGTGGGACCCTCGGGCCCATCCCCCTCCCAGGCCCCCAGGAGCCCCGAGCAGCGCACTGCTGCGCTACAAGTTGTGCCCCGAGCCGTGGGCCCGCCGCCCTTCCCCCTCCCCCCCCCCCCACCCCCGGAAGCACTCACTTCTTTTTCCTGCTCTTTCATGGTGCTCCGTAACGGCTCCCTTTTGTGCCCGGCCCTGTTCTAAGCGCTGGGCGACAGCCAACCTCCCCCCGTGGGACGCAGCTCCTGAGCCACGTGGGGCTCACCGGCTGCATCCCCATTTTACAGACCGTGAGGACGATAATAATAATAACGATGGTGGGACTTGTTAAGCGCTTATTAACAGACAAAAGCAGTTCTGAGCGCCGGGGGAGAGGCAGGCTCGTCGTGTGGAACGCAGCTCCCGCGGGGCTCCGTGGAAAAGCCAGGAGTTGGGAGTCAGCGGTCATGGGTTCCAATCCTGGCCGCTTGTCAGCCGTGTGACTTTGGGCAAGTCACTTCTCTGGGCCTCGGTTACCTCATCTGTAAAATGGAGGTGAAGGCTGTGAGCCCCACGTGGGACAACCTGATCACCTTGTATCCTCCTCAGCGCTTAGAACAGTGCTTTGCATATAGTAAGCGCTTAACAAATGCCATCATTATTATTATTATGGGCCTCACCATCTTCACTCCCATTTTACAGACAGTAATAATAATATTGATGGAAGTATTTGTTAAGCACTCACTACGTGCCAGGCAGCGGTTTTGGTTAAGCACTTACTACGTGCCAGGCAGCGGTTTTGGTTAAGCACTTACTACGTGCCAGGCACTGTGCTAAGCATCGGGGTGGATACAAGCTAATCGGGTTGGACACGGCCCCCATCCCATCTGGGGCTCGCAGTCTCAATCCCCATTTTACAGATGAGGGAACTGAGGTGCACAGAGAAGTGAAGTGACTTACCCAGGGTCACACAGCAGACAAGTGGAAGGCCCATCTCCTCCCAGAGACCTTCCCTGACTAAGCCCCCCTTTCCTCTTCTCCCCTTCCCTTCTACGTCGCCCTGACTTTCTCCCTTTTTATTATAATAATGATGGCATTTGTTAGGCACTTACTATGTGCCAAGCACTGGGGTGGAATACAAGGTGATCAGGTTGTCCTATGGGGGGCTCACAGTCTTCATCCCCATTTTACAGAAGAGGGAACTGAGGCCCAGAGAAGTGAAGTGACTTGCCCAAAGTCACAGAGCTGGCAAGCGGAGGAGCTGGGATTCGAACCCACGATCCCCCCTCCCCTCCCCACATCACGTCAAGCGCTTAGTACAGTGCTCTGCACACAGTAAGCGCTCAATAAATACGATTGATTATGTCCATCTCTGTCATGAATTTATTTCTATTAACGTCTATCTCCCTCTGTAGACTAGTTGTGGGGAGAGAATGAGTCTGTTACAGTGTTCTATTGTACTCTCCCCAGCGCTTAGTAGAGTGCTCAGCACACAGTAAACACTCAACAAATACAACTGACTGACTGGAGGCAGGATGAGACCCCAAGTCCTTCGGACTCCCTGGCTGGGCTCTAATAATAATGATGGTATTTGTTAAGTGCTTACTATGTGCCAAGCACTGCTCTAAGCGCTGAGCTCTAAGCGCTGAGCACTGTTCTACGTGCCACTAGGCTTGCTGCTTCTAAGGGATCATCATCATCATCATCAATCGTATTTATTGAGCGCTTACTATGTGCAGAGCACTGGACTAAGCGCTTGGGAAGTACAAATTGGCAACAACTAGAGACAGTCCCTACCCAACAGTGGGCTCACAGTCTAAAAGGGGGAGACAGAGAACAAAACCAAACATACTAACAAAATAAAATAAATAGGATAGATATGTACAAGTAAAATAAATAAATAAATAGAGTAATAAATATGTACAAACATCCCTGCCCTTAGGGAATAATGGGTGGGCCGAGTCTCAGCGGCCTTAGTTAATTCTTTAGAAAACCCACCACCCCTTCCTGCAGGAGCCCCCCGACAGACAGGGGGGATTGTGACCCCCTGGTTGGGTACTGGGCATCATCATCATCAATCGTATTTATTGAGCGCTTACTATGTGCAGAGCACTGCACTAAGCGCTTATAATAACAATGATGGTATTTGTTAAGCGCTTACTATGTGCAAAGCACTGTTCTAAGCGCTGGGGAGGTTACAAGGTGATCGGGTTGTCCCACTTGGGGCTCACAGTCAATCCCCATTTTACAGATGTGGTAACTGAGGCACAGAGAAGTTAAGTGACTTTCCCCAAAGTCACACAGCTGACAGTTGGCGGAGCTGGGATTTGAACCCATGACCTCTGACTCCAAAGCCCATGCTCTTTCCACTGAGCCACGCTGCTTCCTGCCTACAATCTCTCTTCTGTTGTCCCCTCCCAAGCGCTTAGTACTGGGCTCTGCACACAGAGAGCACTCCATAAATGCCACTGATTGTATTTGTCCCCCCTCCAGCACCTAGTACAGTGCGCTTCACACACGAAGCACTCAGTAAATACCATTGAAGGATTGGATTGTCCTTCCCCAGGCACTTAGTAAGCACTCAGTAAAGACCACTGACTGTATTCATCCCCCCTCAAGCGCTTAGTATAGTCCTCTGCACACAGTGAGCACTCAGTAAATATGTTCATCCTCCCTTAAGTGCTTAGTATAGGGCTCTGCACACGGTAAATAATGATAGCATTTAAGTGCTTATTGTGTGCAGAGCACTGTTCTAAGCGCTGGAGGGGGATACAAGGTGATCAGGTTGTCCCACTTGGGGCTCAGGGTCTTCATCCCCATTTTACAGATGAGGTAACTGAGGCCCAGAGAAGTCAAGTGACTTGCCCAAGGTCACACAGCTGACAATTGGTGGAGCTGGGATTTGAACCCATGACCTCTGACTCGGAAGCCCGTGCTCTTTCCATTGAGACATGCTGAAGCACTCAGTAAATGCCACTGATTGTTTTCGTCCTCCCTCAAGCGCTTAGTACAGTGCCCTGCACACAGTAAGCACTCAGTAAATACCATTGGATTGTCATCATCATCATCAATCGTATTTATTGAGCGCTTACTGTGTGCAGAGCACTGTACTAAGCGCTTGGGAAGTACAAGTTGGCAATATATACAGTCCCTACCCACCAGTGGGCTCACAGTCTAAAAGATTGTCCTTTGCCAAGTGCTTAGTACAGTGCTGTGCACACAATGCACACTCAATAAATATCATTGATGGGTTACATTTTCCTTCCCCAAGCACTTAGTACAGTGCTCTGCACAGAGGAAGTTCTCAATAAATACCATCGATGGATTGTATTATCCTCCCTGAAGCACTCAGTACTGTGTTCTGTACCCAGTAAGTGCTCAAAAAATTCCACTGATTGTCTTGTCCTCCGCCAAACACTTAGTACAGTGCTCTGCACACAGGACTCCAAAAATATTATTGATCAATCATATTTGCTGCTTACCATATGCAGAGCAGTATACTAAGCGCTTGGGAGAGTACAATATACCCAACAGAATTAGAGACACAATCCCAGCCCATTATTGACAGACTGTATTGTCCTTTCCCAAGCTCTGAATGCTGAAAAAATTCCACTGATTGTATCATCCTCCTCCAAGTGCTTAATACAGTACTCCCCCCCCCACAGTAGGCGCTCAAAAAATACCATTGTTGTCCTCTCCCAAGCATTTAGTACAGTGCTCTGCACCCTGTAAACACACAGTAAATGCCATTGATTGGTGTTGGGGCCAGGATTCCCCTATCCAAACACGATTCAGAGTCTTCTGTGAGATTATCTTGTCTCTGCCCCAGTGCTTAGTACAGTGTTTGCCACGTAGGTGCTTAATAAGTACCATTATTATTTTATATAGTACTCTCCCAAGTGTTGTGGCCTACTGGATAGAGCAAAGGCCTGATAAAATGGTATTTGTTAAGCACTTACTGTATGCTAGGCCCTGGGAGACAGGTGGTCAGGGGTTTTAATCCCAGCTTGCCACTTGTCTGCTGTGTGACCTTGGGTAAGTCCCTTCACTTCTCTGGGCCTCAGTTCCCTCATCTATAAAATGGGGGTTGACTGGCGAGCCCCATGTGGGACAGAGACTGTATCCAACCCGATTTGCTTGTATCCACCCCGGCGCTTAGAACAGTGCCTGGCACATAGTGTGCGCTTAACAAATGCCACAGTTATTATTACAGTGCTCTGCACCCAGTAAGTGCTCAAATAAGATTGATTGTCTTTGTTATTATTCAGATGCTGAGTGTCTATTGAAGGCCTCGACTCTTGGGGGGCTGAGGTAGATTTGGTCGGATTCATTCATTCTATTGTATTTATTGAGCACATACTGTGTGCAGATCACTGTACTAAGCGGTTGAAAAGTACAAATTGGCAACAGAGACAATCCCTATCCAACAACGGGCTCACAGTCTAGAAGAGGGGAGACAGACAACAAAACAAGTGGACAGGTGTCAATGCCATCAAAATAGATAAATAGAATTATACATACACATCATTAATAAAATAAAGTAATAAAATCACATGTGACTGGAAGGTGGGGAATTGATCTAGCGGCTGCATGTCTTAGCCCAAATTAAGGAGAAGCCAACTAATTTGAAGCCAACAAATTAAGGAGCCCCAACTTCCCTCTGAGGAGAAGAACCTATTTACACCCTTTCCTTTCCGCACGCTAGACCCAGGATGCCTTGTAAGCTGGCAGGTGTCAGCCCTAATTATAAGAACTGTGGTATTTGTTAAGCGCCTACTACGTGCCAGGCACTGGATATAAGAACAAGGGGGATAGAAAAAGAAGCAGCGTGGCTCAGTGGAAATAGACCGGGTTTGGAAGTCAGAGGTCATGGGTTCTAATCCCGGCTCCGCCACTTGTCAGCTGTGAGACTTCGGGCAAGTCACTTCACTTCTCTGGGCCTTAGTTCCCTCATCTGTAAAATGGGGATCAATCAATCAATCGTATTTATTGAGCGCTTACTGTGTGCAGAGAACTGTACTAAGCGCTTGGGAAGTCCAAGTTGGCAACATATAGAGACGGTCCTTACCCAGCAGTGGGCTCACAGTCTAGAAGGGGGAGACAGAGAACAAAACCAAACATACTAACAAAATAAAATAAATAGAATAGATATGTACAAATAAGATAAATAGAGTAATAAATATGTACAAACATATATACAGGGGATGAAGACTATGAACCCCCCGTGGGACAACCTGATCACCTTGTATCCCCCCCCAGCGCTTAGAACAGTGCTCTGCACATAGTAAGCACTTAACAAATACCATCATTATTATTATTATACAAGCAAATTGGGTGGGACACAGTCCCTGCCCAGCATGGGGCTCACAGTCTCCATCCCCATTTTACAGATGAGGTCGACAAGGCCCAGAGAATAATAATAATAATGTTGGTATTTGTTAAGCACTTGCTATGTGCCAAGCACTGTTCTAAGCGCTGGGGTAGATACAAGGTAATCAGGTTGTCCCATGGGGGGCTCACAGTCTTCATCCCCATTTTCCAGATGAGGGAACTGAGGCCCGGAGAAGTGAAGTGACTTGCCCAGAGTCACCCAGCTGACAAGTGGCGGAGCTGGGATTTGAACCCATGACCTCTGACTCCCAAGCCCGGGCTCTTTCCACTGAGCCACGCTGCTTCCCCTAAGAGAAGGGAAGTGACTTGTCCAATCAATGAATCAATTGTATTTATTGAGCGCTTACTATGTGCAGAGCACTGTACTAAGCGCTTGGGAAGTACAAATTGGCAACATATAGAGACAGTCCCTACCCAACAGTGGGCTCACAGTCTAAAAGGGGGAGACAGAGAACAAAACCAAACATACTAACAAAATAAAATAAATAGAATAGATATGTACAAATAAAATAAATAAATAAATAGAGTAATAAATATGTACAACCATATATACATATATACAGGTGCTGTGGGGAAGGGAAGGAGGTAAGATGGGGGGGATGGAGAGGGGGACGAGGGGGAGAGGAAGGAAGGGGCTCAGTCTGGGAAGGCCTCCTGGAGGAGGTGAGCTCACACAGCAGAGTGGCGGAGCCAGGATTAGAACCCAGGTCCTTCTGATTCCCAGGCCTACGCTCTATCAACTACATCATGCTGCTTCTCACAGCCCTAGTCATCATAACCCCAGCTCTGCCTTGGGACCGCTGTGTGACCTTGGGCAAGTTACCTCACTTCTCTGGGCCTCAGATTTCTCACCTGTGAAGTGGGGTTTCATTACTTAATAATAATAATTATTATTATTGTTATTGTCATTGTTAATAGTAATAATAATGGCATTTGTTAAGTGTTTACTATGTGCCAGGCACTGTACCAAGCGCTGGGGTGGATAATAATAATAATGATGGCATTTGCCAAGCACTTACTATATGCAAATCACCATTCTAAGCACTGGGGAGGATAGAAGGTGATCAGGTTGTCCCACGTGGGGCTCTCAGTCTTAATCTCCATTTTACAGATGAGGGAACTGAGGCACAGAGAAGTTAAGTGACTTGCCCAAAGTCACACAGCTGACAAGTGGTGGAGCCGGGATTAGAACCCATGACCTCCGACTCCCAAGCCTGTGATCTTTTCACTGAGCCACACACTGCTTCCCCTAACAAGCAAATCAGGCTGGACAAAGTCCCTGTCCCACATGGGGCTCACGGTCTCTTCACCTCCACTTTGCAGATGAGGGAACTGAGGTCCAGAGAAGTGAAGTGACTTGACCAAGGTCACCCAGCAGACGTGTGGTGGAGTCAGGATTAGAACCCAGGTCCTTCTGGCTTCCAGTCTCGGGCTCTGTCTGCTAGGCCAGGCTGCTTCCCTCTCTTGATTCTACCCCAGAGCTCAGCACTTAGTAAGCGCATAACGGTTACCGTTTGTTAGTAGTAGGAGTAATAATTATATTGTCATAATGAGGATGGGAAAGAATCAGGCATTGTAGCCAGCGGCTGGGGGGATCAGCTTGTGGCCATGTTAATTCATTCAATTGTATTTATTAAGCGCTTACTGTGTGCAAAGCACTGGACTAAACGCTTGGAAAGTACAATTCGGCAACATATAGAGACGGTCCCTACCCAACAACGGACTCACAGTCTAGAAGGGAGGAGACAGACAACAAAACAAGTAGACAGGTGTCAATAGCATCCAAATAGATAAATAGAATTGAGATACATACACATCATTAATAAAATAAATAGAGTAATAAGTATGTACAAAATATACACCAGTACTGTGGGGCGGGTAGAGCAGATGGAGGGAGTCGGGGCGATGGGGAGGGAGAGCAGAGGATGGGGGGGCGGTCAGTCTGGGAAAGCCTCCAAAGCCGCTGTTTGAGCATCCTCCTGGACTGGCGTGGGCACCTGGCAGGAAGGTAACAAAGAGTGGGGTCCTGGCGCGTGAGAGAGGTGGATGGGTGCGGCACTCCTGGGTCCCGGCCGGCTTCAAAGCCTTATTGAGGCCCGCCGCCTCCAAGGGGCCTTCCCTGACTGAGTGCTTGGGAGAGTACAATATAATCAATCAGTGGGATTCATTGAGCGCTTACTCTGCAAAACACTGCACTAAGCGCTTGGGAGAGTACACTGTAGTCAATCTGGTATTTAGGAAGTGCTTATTGTGCAGAGCGTTGTACTAAGCGCTTGGGAGAGTGCAGTATAATCAATTAATGGTATTTATGGTATTTATTGAGTGCTTACTATGCAGAGCACTAAGTAGTTGGGAGAATATGATATAATGTATTTATTGAGTGCTTACTGTGTTAAGCATTTAAGACCATCCCCCCGTCTTACCTCCTTCCCTTCCCCACAGCACCTGTATATGTGTATATATGGTTGTACATATTTATTACTCTATTCATTTATTTATTTATTTTACTTGTACATTTCTATCCTACTTATTTAATTTTGTTGGTATGTTTGGTTCTGTTCTCTGTCTCCCCCTTTTAGACTGTGAGCCCATTGTTGGGTAGGGACTGTCTCTATGTAATGCCAATTTGTACTTCCCAAGCGCTTAGTACAGTGCTCTGCACATAGTAAGCGCTCAATAAATACGATGGATTGATTGATTGATTGAGAGTGCAACATAATCTAGACTGTGAGCCCACTGTTGGGTAGGGACTGTCTCTATATGTTGCCAACTTGTACTTCCCAAGCGCTTAGTACAGTGCTCTGCACACAGTAAGCGCTCAATAAATACGATTGATTGATTGATTGATAATCAGTGGTATTGAACATTTACTCTGTGCAGAGCACTCTTGGGAGAGTACATTATAATCAATTGATATTTATTGAGTGCTTCTTGTGCCGAGCACTGTACTAAGCGCTTAAGAGAGTACATTATAATCCATCGATGCTATTTATTGAATGCTTATTGTGCAGAGCACTGTGTTAAGTACTTGTGAGAGTACAATATAATAATGGTATTTGAGTGCTTACTGGTACGGAGCTCTGCTAAGCACTTGGGAGAGTGCAGTATAATAAATCAGTGGGATATATTGAGCAATGGTATATACTGAGCATTTGCTGTGTGCAGGGCACTGGACTAAGCACTTGGTAGAGTACAATATAATAAATTGGTGGTATTTATTGAGCATTTGCTGTGTGCAGAGCACTGTACTAAGCACTTGGGACAGTATAATATAATAAATCAATGGTATTGAGCATTTGCTGTGTGCAGAGCACTGGACTAAGCTCTTGGGACAGTATAATATAATAAATCGATGGTATTTATTGAGCATTTGCTGTGTGCAGAGCACTGGCCTGAGCTAAGATGGACATTTCATATTTCGGCCAAGATTTGTGGGGAAGGGGTCCGGCCACCCCCCCACCCCCCAGCACAATCAGAAGGGGTGCGACCAATCTATAATGGCTGGGGGCACAGCGTGGCCTCATCAGTCATATTTACTGAGCGCTTACAGTGTGCAGAGCACTTGTCCGCCGTGTGACCTTGGCAAGTCACTTCACTTCTCTGAGCCTCAGTTCCCTCCTCTGGAAAATGGGGATTGAGGCTGTGAGCCCCAGGGGGAACAGGGACGGAGTCCAACCCAATTTGTTTCCACCCAGGCGCTTGGTATAGTGCCTGGCACGTAGTAAGCGCTGGAAGCAGCGGGGCTCAGTAGAAAGAGCACGGGCTTAGGAGTCAGAGGACTCGGGTTCTAATCCCGGCTCCGCCACTTGTCTGCTGTGTCACCTTGGGCAAGTCATTTCACTTCCCTGGGCCTCAGTTATCTCATCTGGAAAATAGGGATTAAAAGGGTGAGCCCCATATGGGTCAACCTGATTACACTGTATCTACCTCCATTGCTTAGAACAGTGTTTGGCACATAGTTAGTGCTTAACAAATACCATAATTATTATTACTATTAACAAATACCATTATTACTGTGTGGATAGAGGCCAGGCCTGGGAGTCTGAGATTAGAACTCAACCCTTCTGATGCCCAGGCCTGGGCTCTAACCACTAAGCCACGCTGTCTCTCAGAAGAGATTCATTCATTCAGTTGTATTTTTTGAGCGCTTACTGTGTGCAGAGCACTGTACTAAGCACTTAAGAGATGTTCTTCTGACTTACAAAGCACTTATCAACCTCTACCTTGTGCCAGATTTCATTGTTGCTTGCCTAAACTCCCATTTCTGGGTAAATCTAATGACACATTCCAGTCTCAATAAGCACTCAATACTTCTGATTGATTATACTGTAGTCTCCCAAGGGCTTAGTACAGTGCTCTGCACACAGCAAATGCTCAATAAATACCATCAGTTTATTATATTGCACTCTCCCAGTGCTCAATCCATGCTTGGCCTGTAGTAAGGACTTAATGATAATAATGATGGTGTTTGTTAAGCGCTTCTTATGTGCCCAGTACTGTTCTAAACACTCTGGTAAATACAAGGTAATCAGGTTGTCCCACGTGGGGCTCACAGTCTTCATCCCCATTTTACAAATGAGGGAACCGAAGCCCAGAGAAGGTACCAAAGTCACACAGCTGATGAATCTTTTAGATAAGTCTTTAGATAAGTCTTTAAGACTGTGAGCCCACTGTTGGGTAGGGACTGTCTCTATATGTTGCCAATTTGTACTTCCCAAGCGCTTAGTACAGTGCTCTGCACATAGTAAGCGCTCAATAAATACGATTGATGATGATGATGATGATGATAAATGGCAGAGCTGGAATTAGAACCCACAACCTCTGACTCCCAAGCCCACACTCTTTCCACTAAGCCACACTGCTGCTCGAAGAGATACCACAATAATAATCGTTATTATTATTATGGTGATCAGATCTCTCCCCCTCCAGACTGTAAGCTCACTGTGTGCTGGGAATGTGTCTGTTATTTATTTATTTATTTTACTTGTACATATCTATTCTATTTATTTTATTTTGTTAGTATGTTTGGTTTTTTTCTCTGTCTCCCCCTTTTAGACTGTGAGCCCAATGTTGGGTAGGGACTGTCTCTATGTGTTGCCAATTTGTACTTCCCAAGCGCTTAGTACAGTGCTCTGCACATAGTAAGCGCTCAATAAATACGATTGATGATGATGATGATGATGTTCAGTATTGTACTCTCCCAGGCGTTCAGTACAGGGCCCTGCACACAGCTCTCGAGTGATTGATTAATAATAATAATGGTGATTTTTAAATGCTTACTGTGTGGCCGGCGCTGTTCCAGACTTGGGGGTTGATACAAGTTTATCAGGTTGGACACAGCCCTTGTTCCACCTGGGGCTCACAGGCGAAGCTGGAGGGAGGAGGATGTAATCTCCATTTTACAGATGAGGGAGTTGAGGCCCGGAGAAGTGAAGTAAAGCTGGTGGTGGGTAGGGAATGTGTCTGGTTATGGTTGCATTGTCCTCTCCCAAGGGCTTAGTACAGGGCTCTGCACGCAGTAAGCTCTCAGTAAATTTAATTGATCGAATGAAGTGACTTGCCCAAGGTGACACAGCAAACAGTCGGCAGAGCCGGGATTAGAACCCAGTTCCTCGGACTCGCGGGCCTGTGCCATTCAGGCCACACCGTTGTACACGTAAATAAATATTTATGTATATTAATGTCTGTCTCCCCGCTCTAGACTGTAAGCTCATTGTGGGCAGGGAATATGTTGTATCATTCTCTCCCAAGCGCTTAGTACAGTGCTCTGCACACAGTAAGCGCTCAATAAATGTGATTGAATGAACGCTCCTCGACTTTATTCAGTTCCTCAGAGCCGTGCCGCCTTCCTCAGCAGCACCTGATCGTTTTTCCACCTGGGGCTCCTCTGGAATTTGGTAATAATAATTGTGCTATTTGTTAAGCGCTTACTATGTGGCAGGCACTGTCCTAAGCGCTGGGGGAGATTCAAGCAAATTGGTACGGACACAGTCCCTGTCCCACGTGGGGCTCACAGTCTCTGTCCCCATTTTCCAGATGAGGGAACTGAGGCCCAGAGAAGGGAAGTGTCTCGCCCAAGGCCATGCAGCAGACAAGTGATGGAGCCAGGGATTAGAACCCATGACCCTCTGACACCCGGGCTGTAGCCACTAGGCTCCGCTGCTTCTCACGCGGCTGGTAACTCCGGCCTGGTGGTCCTGCCCTTTGGGGAGGGCAGTGGGGGTCCGCAGGGAGGACAGGCTGGCACCTGCCAGCTTTCTCAGGGTCCCCCATCCCTCGCCCTCCGAGCCTTCCTGGGAACCAGAACACCTGGCTTCGTGTGGGGAGTTGGGCATGCCCGGCCCGCCCCCCAACCTGATTCATCATCATCATCATCAATCGTATTTATTGAGCGCTTACTATGTGCAGAGCACTGTACTAAGCGCTTGGGAAGTACAAATTGGCAACATATAGAGACAGTCCCTACCCAACAGTGGGCTCACAGTCTAAAAGGGCCAGGGGCCTCCTTCAGCGGGTGCCAGTCTGGCATAGCTCACCATTAGGTGGGCGGGACCTGGCTTTGCCCCAGGAAAGGCACTGGGGGACCCTCCCAAATGCTCAGTACAGTGCTCGTCACGCCATAAAAGCATTATCGAACTCTCCCGAACACTCAGTACAGTACTCTCCACACAGTAAAGGCGCTTTTTGAACTTGTATCTGCCCCAGCGCTTAGTACAGTGCCTGACACATTGTAAGGGCTTAACAAATGCCACAGTTATTATTACGATCATTATTCTGATGGTGCTTGTGAGTTAAAGGCGCAAGAACAGCATTGCTCAATTGAAAGAGCCCGGGCGTGGGAGTGAGAATAAATATGGTTGTACATATTTATCACTCTATTTATTTATTTGTGTATTTTACTTGTACATTTCTATCCTATTTATTTTATATTGTTGGTATGTTTGGTTTTGTTCTCTGTCTCCCCCTTTTAGACTGTGAGCCCACTGTTGGGTAGGGACTGTCTATGTGTTGCCAGTTTGTACTTCCCAAGTGCTTAGTACAGTGCTCTGTACATAGTAAGCGCTCAATAAATACGATTGATTGATTGATTGATTGAGAGGCCGTGGGTTCTAATCATGGTTTTGCCGCTTGGCAATTGTGTGACTTTGGGCAAGTCACTTAGCTTCTCTGTGCCCCAGTTACCTCATCTGTAAAATGGAGATGAAGACTGTGAGCCCCATGTGGGACAACCTGATCACCTTGTATCTACCCCGCACTCAGAACAGTGCTTGGCACATAGTAAGCACTTAACAAATGCCATCATTATTATAATTAAGTGCATAGGCAGTGCACAGGGGAGAAAGGGTAGGCTGGAGGTGGATTAGGGAAGATCTAATTTTAGTGGGGCTTTGAAGTTGGAGAGTGGTGGTCAGTAAGATAATAACAATAATGATGGTATTTGTTAAGCACTTACTGTGTGCCAGGCACTGTTGAAAGCACTGGGATTGGTACAAGATAATCAGGTTGATAATTGGAATGTTAAGTGCTCACGGCACTTATGTATCGATCAGTAATTCATATAGTTATTTATGTATATTGATGTCTGTCTCCCCTCTAGACTGTGAGCTCATTGTGGGCAGAGAATGTGTCTGTTGTTCAGCTTAGCTTAGCTTAGTGGCAAGAGCCCGGGCTTGGGAGTCAGAGGATGTGGGTTCTAATCCCGGCTCTTCCACTTGTCTGTTGTACAACCTGGGCAGGTCACTTCCCTTTTCTGGACCTCAGTTCCCTCATCCGGAAAATGGGAATTAAGACTGAGCTCCACATGGGTCAACCTACCTTGTAATCAATCAATTAATCGTATTTATTGAATGCTTACTGTGTGCAGAGCACTGTATCTACCTTGTATCTACCTTGGCACTTAGTGCTTGGCACATAGTAATCGCTTAACAAAAATACCATCATCATTACCATAGTGTCCTCTCCCAAGCACTTAGTACAGTGCTTTGTGCATAGTAAGTGCTCAATAAATACGATCGAATGAATGAACATATACCAAATGCTGTGTCACGCACTGGGGTAGATGCAGATCAGGTAGATACGGATGAGAAGCAGCGTGGCTCAGTGGAAAGAGCACGGGCCTTGGAGTCAGAGGTCATGGATTCGAATCTCAGCTCTGCCAGTTGTCAGCTGTGTGACTTTGGGCGAGTCACTTAACTTCTCTGGGCCTCAGTTACCTCATCTGTAAAATGGCGATGAAGACTGTGAGCCCACCGTGGGACAACCTGATCACCTTGTCACCTCCCCAGCACTTAGAACAGTGCTTTGCACACAGTAAGCGCTTAACAAATGCCATTATTATTATCAGTCGATCAATTAATAGTATTTATTGAGTGTAACTGTGTGCAGAGCACTGTATTAAGCACTTGGGAGAATACAACGGAGTTGGTAGACACGTTCCCTGCTCTTCCCTGCTCAGTTACCTTCCAGTCAAACAATATTGTAATAATAGTAATCACTTTGGTATTTGTTAAACGCTTACTATGTGCCAGGCACCGGACTGAGCGCCGAGGTGGATACCAGCAAATCAGGTTGGACACAGTCCCCGTCCCACGTGGGGCTCAAACCCTTGATCCCCATTTTCCAGGTGAGGTCACAGAGGCCCAGAGAAGTGAAGCGACTTGCCCACGGCCACCCAGCAGGCAGAGTGGCGGAGCCGGGATTAGAACCCGTGACCTGTTCAGCTGTCCTTGTCTTAATGTTCTGGTCACTTCTCTCCTCCTCCTCCTGGTCCTCCTCCACGCCTCTCCCCGGGGAGCCCCGGGGCAGGGATTTGGTGGCCCGGGGCCAGTCTGGTTTCCGCTGGGACCTGGCTCCAGGGCGGGGGGCAGGGGGTGGGGGGAAGCCCACCCTCTGGCCGGTCCTTCCAGGATGTCCTTAGTCCTGGCTCGGGGGAGCTAGGGGGGGGCGGTCACGGCTGGGAAGAAACCACCGGGCTTCAAGGGCTCCCGGGGGGAGGAGGCCTCCGGCCAGGTCCTCAGGAGGCCCAAACTGCAGCCGGCCCTTCCTCTCCCGCTCGGCGGCCATCTGGCGCGCTAGCCCTCCCCTCCACCCCGCCGGTCCTCCGGGCCCCGGCTCCGTCACGGGGCGGCAGCCGAGAATGCCGGGAAGGGGCTTCCTGGCCGGCGGCGATCTGGTTCCCCGAGCCGGGGAAGGGGCTTCCTGGTCAGTGATGGTCTGGTCCCCCCGTGGTCCTCCGCCCACGGCAGCCCGGAATGCTGGGAAGGGGCTTCCCGGCCAGCGGTGAGCTTGTCCCCCGGGGTCCTCCGGGCCCCGGCCTAGTCACGGGGCGGCAGCCGAGCGTGCTGGGAGCGAGCCTCCTGGCCAGCGGCTACTTGGTCCCCCGGGCTCCCTTCGTGATGCTCCTGGCCCCAGCCCGGTCACGGGGCGCCGGGAAGGGGCTCCCCGGCCAGTGGCCATCTCATCGTCCCCCGGCCTCTCCTGTGGTCCTCCGGGCCCCGGCTCCGTCACGGGGCGGCAGCCGGGCATGTTGGGAAGGGGCTCCTTGACCACGGTGAGGGGCCGTCCAGCTCGGAGGCATTTGGGGTTTGGGCTGGGGGTGCCAGGCCGGGGGACACCCCAGCTTTCTGTCCGTGCGCCCGCCCCGGCTAAGTTGCGATCACTCCTTGCCATCCTGGGGATCTCAGCTGGCAAAGGTGGAGAAGGTGCTTTCTTCTCAAAGGGCTCCAGCGGGCACTTGCTATAAATCAATCAATCGATCGTATTTATTGAGCGCTTACTATGTGCAGAGCACTGTACTAAGCGCTTGGGAAGTACAAATTGGCATCACATTGAGACAGTCCCTACCCAACAGTGGGCTCACAGTCTAAACACAGGGGTGGCATGGTTTTTTTTATTCTTTATTTAATGGCATTTAAGTGTTTATTATGTGCCAGGCCGAGCTCAGGGGTAGATACAATCTCATCAGGTTGGACACAGTCCCTGTCCCACATAGGGCTCACAACATCTTCATCCCCATTTTACAGCTGAGGTAACTGAGGCCCAGAGAAGTGAAGTGACTTGCCCAAAGTCTCACAGCCAACAAGTGGCGGAGCCGGGATTAGAACCCATGACCTCTGACTCCCAAACCCGGGCTCTTTCCACTGAGCCACGCTGCGGCTGCTTCTTCTATCCCCCTTCTTCTTATATCCAGTGCCTGGCACGTAATAGGCGCTTAACAAATACCACAATTCTTATAATTAGGGCTGACGCCCGCCAGTTTGTCACTCAGAAGATGAGTGGTGGAGCCGGGACTAGAACTCAGGACCTCCGACTCTCAGGCCCGTGCGCCTTCCGCTAGACCACACTGCTTGTTGTTGTTCGTGGTATTTGTTGAGCACTTCCTATGTGGCAGGCACTGTTCTAAGCGCCCGGGGTGGATACAAGCTAGTCGGGTTGGACACAGTCCCTGTCCCACGTGGGGCTCACAGTTTTAATCCCCATTTTACAGATGAAGTAACTGAGGCCCAGAGAAGTGAAGTGATTTGCCCAAGGTCACACAGCAGCAAGGGGCGGGGCTGGGATTAGAACCCGGATCCTTCCGACGCCGGGGCCTGGGCTCTAGCCACTAGGCCGTACTGCTTCTTAAGCGCTTACCCTGCACCGTGTCATAGGCGCTAGAGCAGGGACCTGGGAGCTAGAAGGTCATGGGTTCTAATCCCGGCCCCTCCACTTGTCAGCTGGGTGACCTTGGGCAAGTCACTTGACTTCTCGTGGCCTGTTACCTCATCTGTAAAAAAAAATAATGGGGATAAGAGTGTGAGCTCCCTGTGGGAATGGGACTGTCTCTAACCTGATTAACAGGTATCTACCCCAGTGCTTAGAACAGCGCTTGGCACACAGTAAGAGCTTAACAAGAACCAGAATTATTGTTGTTGTTGTTGTTTATTTTGTTAATATGTGTTGTTTTGTTGTCTGTCTCCCCCTTCTAGACTGTAAGCCCGCTATTGGGTAGGGACCATCTCTATATGTTACCAACCTGTACTTCCCAAGCGCTTAGTACAGTGCTCTGCACACAGTAAGCGCTCAATAAATATGACTGAATGAATGAATGTTCCCTGGGCCTCAGTTCCCTCGTCTGTAAAATGGAAACTGAGACTGTGAGCCCCACGTGGGACAGGGACTGTGTCCAAGCCCATTTGCTTTGTATACACCCCAGTGCTTAGCGCAGTGTCTGGCACATAGTAAGCACTTAACAAATGCCGCAGTTATTGTGTAAACAGCATGGCTCGGTAGAGCGAAGGACACGGGTTCGAATCCCAGCTCCACCACAAGCCTGCTGTGTGACCTCAGGCAAGTCACTTCACGTCTCTGTGCCTCAGTTACCTCGTCTGTACAATGGGGAGTAAGACTGTGAGCCCCACGTGGGACAGAAACAGCGTGGCTTAGCGGAACGAGCCCGGGCATGGGAGTCAGAGGACGTGGGTTCTAATCCCGGCTCTGCTACTTATCTGCTGTGTGACCTTGGGCAAGCCACTTCACTCCTCTGTGCTTCAGTTCCCTCATCTGTCAAATGGGGATGAAGACTGCGAGCCCCATGTGGGACAACCTGATCACCTTGTATTGAAGAAGCAGCGTGGCTCTGTGGAAAGAGCCCGGGTTCGGGAGTCAGAGGTCATGGGTTCTAATGCCGACACTGCTGCTTATCAACTGTGTGACTTTGGGCAAGTCACTTAACTTCTCTGAGCCTCAGTTACCTCATCTGTAAAATGGGGATTAAGATTGTGAGCCCCACGCGGGAGTGGGACAACCTGCTCACCTTGTATCCCCCCCAGCGCTTAGAATAGTGCTTTGCACAGAATAAGTGCTTAACAAATACCATCATTATTATTACCAGCGCTTAGAACAGTGCTTGATACATAGTAAGTGCTTAACAAATACCGTTATTATTATTCTCTGTACCTCAGTTCCCTCATCTCTAAAATGGGGATGAAGACTGTGAGCCCCATGTGGGCCAGCCTGATTATTTTGTATCTACCCCAGCGCTTAGAACAGTGCTTGGCACATATTAAGCGCTTAACAAATACCAGCATTATTATTATTAATCTACCCCAGTGCTTAGTACAGTGCCTGGAACATAGTAAGTGCTTACCAAATACCATGATTATTATTATCATTATAGAGAAGCGGCATGGCTCAGTGGAAAGAGCCCGGGCTTGGGAGTTAGAGGTCACGGGTTCTAATTCTGGCTCCACCACTTGTCAGCTGTGTGACTTTGGGCAATTGACTTCACTTCTCTGGCCTCAGTTACCTCATCTGTAAAATTCATTCATTCAGTTGTATTTATTGAGCGCTTACTGTGTGCAGAGCACTGTACTAAGCACTTGGGAAGTACAAGTTGGCAACATATAGAAATGGTCCTTACCCAACAATGGGCTCACAGTCTAGAAGACTGTAAAATGGGGATTAAGAATTAAGAATCAAGCGCTTAGTACAGTGCTGTGCACACAGTAAGTGCTCAATAAATATGATTGAATGAGTGAATGAAGACTGTGAGCCCTATGTGGGACAACCTGATTACCTTGCAGCGTGGCTCAGTGGAAAGAGCACGGGCTTTGGAGTCAGAGGTCATGGGTTCGAATCCTGACTTCGCCACATGTCTGCTGTGTGACCCTGGGCAAGTCACTTAACTTCTCTGAGCCTCAATTACCTCATCTGTAAAGTGGGGATTAAGACTGTGAACCCCACGTGGGACAACTTGATCACCTTGTATCCCCCCTCCCCAGCGCTTAGAACAGTGCTCTGCACATAGCGCTAAAACGCCACTATTATTATTATTATTATTATTATTGTTATTATTATTATTGTATCCCCCCAGCGCTTAGAACAGTGCTTGGCATATAGTAAGTGCTTAACAAATGCCATTATTATTATTATTATTAAGATTAGGTGGGAGGGAGCTTGCTGAAGGGCGGGGAGGGGGCTCCACCAGGCCGGGTGTGTTGCTGCCTTCTCCCTCCCCCTTGCTCCAGGGTGCTTAACAAATGCCATTATTATTATTATTATTATTATTATTATTATTATATCCCCCCAGCACTTAGAACAGTGCTTGGCATATAGTAAGTGATTAACAAATACCATTATTATTATTATTATTAAGATTAGGTGGGAGGGAGCTCCACCAGGCCGGGTGTGTTGCCTTCTTCTCCCTCCCCCTTGCTCCAGGGTGCATAACAAATGCCATTATTATTATTATTATTATTATTGTTATTATTATTATTGTATCCCCCCAGCACTTAGAACAGTGCTTGGCATATAGTAAGTGCTTAACAAATACCATTAATATTATTATTATTATTACTATTAAGATTAGGTTTGAGGGAGCTCCATCAGGCCGGGTGTGTTGGCTTCTTCTCCCTCCCCCTTGCTGCAGGGCGCTTAACAAATGCCATCATTATTATTATTATTGTTATTATTATTGTATCCCCCCCGGCACTTAGAACAGTGCTTGGCATATAGTAAGTGCTTAACAGATACCATTATTATTATTATTATTAAGATTAGGTGGGAGGGAGCTCCACCAGGCCGGGTGCGCTGCCTTCTTCTCCCTCCCCCTTGCTCCAGGCTCCAGATGTTCGAGACCAGAAAGGCCAAACATCTGGTTTTTGGCACCAGGATGGGTCCTTCTAGGGCCAGCCTGGCCGGGAGGCTCCCCGCCCCCTCTGCTGGGATTTCCCCTGGGGGGCCGGGAGGGAGGGACCGTCCCCTGCCCCCTGCCCCCCGCCCTGGTCAGCCCGGGCTGGAGCGGCGCCCGGCTCGGCCCGGCCCGGACGGACGGACCTCTCCGCGCCCGGGGCCTGGGAACTTGCAACTGCCTCCTCGGGCCAAACCGGGCAGAGCCCGCCCTGCCTGAATCTCCGCTCCCCGGGGCGGGGGTCCCGGGAGACCCCTGGCCCCCCCGGAAGCGGCAGACACAGCCCCCCGGGTGGACCGAAGCCCCGCTGGCATCCGCAGCCCCAGGTAGGCCAAGCCCCGGTAGCGGTATCTACAGCCCCAGAGTGGGCCGAAGCCCCGGCGATAGGATCTACGGAAGAAGCGGCGTGGCCTAGTAGTCGGAGCCCGGGCCTGGTGGTCAGAAGGTCATGGGTTCTAATCCCGGCCCCACCCCATGCCTGCTGTGTAACCTTGGGCAAGTCACTTCACTTCTCTGGGCCTCGGTTCCCTCATCTGGAAAATGGGGATTAATAATAATAATAATAAAATAATAATGATGGTATTTGTTAAGCGCTTACTATGGGCAAAGCACTGTTCTAAGCGCTGGAGCACTGTTCTAAGTGTGAGCCCCACGTGGGACAGGAACTGGGTACAACCTAACGGGCTTGTCTCTACCCCAGTGCATAGTACGGTGCCTGGCACGTGGTGAGTGCTTAAAAAATACCTTTAAAGAAAACCCCAAAACATCCCATAACAACTCTGTCATCATCATCATCATCATCAATCGTATTTATTGAGCGCTTACTATGTGCAGAGCACTGTACAAAGCGCTTGGGAAGTACAAATTGGCAACACATAGAGACAGTCCCTACCCAACATTGGGCTCACAGTCTAAAAGGGGGAGACAGAGAAAAAAAAACAACAAACATACTAACAAAATAAAATAAATAGAATAGATATGTACAATAGAATAGATATGAATAGATGGGGGGGCTGTCGAACCCCCTAAGACCTTTGATACCCCTTCCCTCCCCCCTGGCTCATATATATATATTCATTCAGTCGTACAAATTGAGCGCTTACTGCGTGCAAAGTACTGTACTGAGTGCTAAAATATATTGTGCTAAGCTAGCTATGTATCAAGATCCATATCTTGATAATCTATAGCTTCCTCTATCTGTAATTTATGAGTGTCTGTCTTCTCCACTAAATTGTAAGCTCCTTGAGGGGAGGGATCATTTCTGCTTACTCTGTCGGAGTCTCCCAATAATAATAATGAATAGTTACGGCTTTTGTTAAGCATTTACTATGTGCCAAGCACTGTTCTAAGCACTGGGATAGACACAAGGTAATCAGGTTGTCCCACCTGGGGCTCACAGTCTTCATCCCCATTTTCCAGATGAGGTCACTGAGGCCCAGAGAAGCGAAGGGACTTGCCCAAAGTCACACACATGCCAAGTGGCGGAGCCGGGATTAGAACCCATGACCTCTGACCCCTTAGCTCAAGCTGTTGCCATTAAGCCATGCTGATTAGAGATAATTGCTCTCCTCACCTTCAAAGCCATACTGAAGGCCCACCTCCTCTAAGAAGCCTTCCCTGACTTCACCCTCCTCTCTTCTTCCCCTCCCTTCTGCGCCGCTCTGACTTGCTCCTTCATTCATCCTCCCTCCCAGCCGCACAGCGCATGGGTATAGAGCCGTATCAATCTGTCATTTATCTATTTATTCCTATTAATATCGGTCTCCCCCTTGAGACTGTGATCTCATCTTTTAGACTGTGAGCCCACTGTTGGGTAGGAACTGTCTCTATATGTTGCCAATTTGTACTTCCCAAGCGCTTAGTACAGTGCTCTGCACATAGTAAGCGCTCAATAAATACGATTGATGATGATCATGGGCAGGGAATGTGTCTGCATCTGTTGTTCTGTTGTGCTTTGCACATAGTAAGTGCTTTATAGACTTTTAGACTGTGACTTTATAGACTTTTATCCCCTTTTAGACTGTGAGCCCACTGTTGGGTAGGGACTGGCTCTATATGTTGCCAACTTGGACTTCCCAAGCGCTTAGTACAGTACAGTAAGCGCTCAATAAATACGATTGATTGATTTATAAATGCCATCATTATTATTGTTATATTATTGTCCCCTCCCAAGCGCTTAGTATGGTGCTGTACCCACAGTAAGCGCTCAATAGATACGATTGAATGGATGAATGGGAGCCAGGGAGCCAACCGCTGGCCCAGCTGAGGGCAGACTGGCATTTGCGGGCCTAATGAACTGCCCTCTTCCTGTTGGCAAATAATAATAATAATAATGGCATTTATTAAGCGCTTACTATGTGCAAAGCACTGTTCTAAGTGCTGGGAAGGTTACAGGGTGATCAGGTTGTCCCACGGGGGGCTCACAGTCTTCATCCTCATTTTACAGATGAGGTAACGGAGGCCCAGAGAAGTGACTTGCCCGAGGTCACACAGGTGACAAGTGGCAGAGCTGGGATTTGAACCCATGACCCCTGACTCCAAAGCCCGGGCTCTTTCCACTGAGCCACGCTGCTTCTCTGCCCTGTGCCCTGAGGCCCGGCCTTGCCCAGCTCCAGCACCCCAAGGGGGTGTGACTTCCGTGGTTCCTCCAGATAACATGGGCCTTATCTCCTGCGGGGTCTCTCCCGCTGCCTTGAGAACGCGGAGCACCCAACCTCGACCTGCCCCCCTCCTCCTCCTCCTCCTTCTTCCCTCCCTCTCCCCCCGGGCCCGGCCTGGCCCGGTGCCAGCTGGCTCTGCCAGGTGCCGGGACTGTGCGGGCGGCAGGCGATAGCCCGATAAAGCCCGGGCTCGTAAACAGGACACTCCACCCTACCCGCCTGCTGCCGCCCGCCGCCACCCCCGGCCTCCCTTCCCTGCAGCCTGCTCTGTGCCAGGCTCAGCCCCAGCCGCGGGGGCCTGGGGGTCATCGTCATCATCATCAATCGTATTTATTGAGCGCCTACTATGTGCAGAGCACTGTACTAAGCGCTTGGGAAGTACAAGTTGGCAACATATAGAGACAGTCCCTACCCAAGAGTGGGCTCACAGTCTAACAGTATTATCCTCTTAGGGAAGCAGCGTGGCTCAGTGGAAAGAGCCCAGGCCTGGGAGTCAGAGGTCATGGGTTCTAATCCTGGCTCCGCCACTTATCTGCTGTGTGACTTTGGGCAAGTCACTTAACCTCTCTAGGCCTCAGTTCCCTCATCTGGAAGATGTGGATTAAGACTGTGAGCACCACGTGGGACAACCTCATTACCTTGTATCGCCCCCAGCACTTAGAATAGCGCTTGGCACATAGTAAGCGCTTAACAAATGCTATTATTATTATCCCATCCCACCACCAGCCCTGCTGTGTGACTGCTGGGCCCAGCCCCAGCCTGGTGGACACCCCCCCCCACCACCACCACTGTAGTAGTAGTAATAATAATAATAGTATTGGTTAAGCACTTACTATATGCCAGACACTGAACTGAACGCTGGGGTGGATCCAAGCAAATTGGGTTGGACACGGTCCCTGTCCCCTCTGATGTCTGCCTCCCTGCCTCTAAACAGTAAGCTCGCTGTGGGCAGGGAATGTCACGGTTTAGACTGTGAGCCCACTGTTGGGTAGGGACTGTCTCTATATGTTGCCAACTTGTACTTCCCAAGCGCTTAGTACAGTGCTCTGCATGCAGCAAGCGCTCAGTAAATACGACTGAATGAATAAATCCCTGGCCGACAGAGCCCGGGCCCAGGAGTCAGAAGGAGCTAGGTTCTAATGCCGATTCCTCCACTTGTCTGCTCTGTGATCTTGGGCAAGCCACTTAATTTCTCCGTGCCTCGGTTCCCTCGTCTGTAAAATGGGGGTTAAATCTGTGAGCTTCATGTGGGACAGGGACTGTGCCCAGTTTGATTAGCTTGTACTTACCCCAGTGCTTAGAACAGGACTTGACACGTAGTAAGCGCTTAATAAGCACCATCTTTCCGCCCCCACCATCCCCTTAGGCCCTAGCCACTTGTGGGGGTGGCAACTCTGTCCAATCTCACTTGGTCGCCCCTTCCCCAGCGCTTACCACCTAAAGTCTTCTAATCCCGGCTCCGCCACTTCTCTGCTGTGTGACTTCGGGTAAGTCGCTTCACTTCTCTGGGCCTCAGTTCCCTCATCTGGGAAATGGGGCTGAAGACTGTGCGCCTCATGTAGGACGTGAACTGAGTCCAACCTGATTGTTTTGTATCTACCCCAGTGCTTAGTTCAGTGCCTGGCACTTAGCGCTTACCAAATGCCATTTAAATAAGGACTTAATAAATGCCATATAGTAGTTGTATTTATTGAGTGCCCACTGGTTGCAGTGCACTGTACCAGGCACACAGCAAGCATAGAATTACAGAAGCTGCCCACTGCCCTGCTCACAAAGAACTTTCGCTGTAACAATGGTGCTGTTTGCTGAGCGCTTACTTGGTGATGATGGTATTTGTTAAGCGCTTACTATGTTCCAAGCGCAAAGCACTGTACAAAGCACCAGGGTGGATAGAACACAATCAGGTCAGACACAATCCATGTCCCACGTGGGGCTCACGGGGTGGAAGAATATCTATCGAATCCCCATTTGCCAGATGAGGAAGCTGAGGCCCAGAGAAGTGAAGCAACTTGCCTAAAGTCACACAGCAGACAAGTGACGGAGCTGGGATTAGAACCCAGGTCCTCTGATTCCCAGACCCGGGCTCTTTCTGCTAGTCCACCCTGCTTCTATTCGAATACGATTGAATGAATGAATGAATCCTTTTCTGTTATTATCTAAAATAATAATAATAGTGGTATTTAAGTGCTACTCAATGTCAAGGACTGTACTAAGCACTGGGGTAGATACCGGATAATCAGGTCTCACATGGGGCTTACCAAGAGAAGCAGCGTGGCGCAGTGGAAAGAGCCCGGGCTTGGGAGTCAGGGGTCATGGGTTCTAATCCCGGCTCCGCTACTTGTCAGCTGTGTGACTTTGGGCAAGTCACTTCACTTCCCTGGGCCTCAGTTCCCTCATCTGTAAAATAAGGATTAAGACTGGGAGCCAGCCCCCTGTGGGACAACCTGATCAACTTGTATCCCCCCCAGTGCTTAGAACGGTGCTTGGCACGTAGTAAGCGCTTAACAAATACCAACGTTAAGTAGGAGGGAGAACGGGCATTCAACCCCCATTTGTATATATTCATTACTCTAGTTATTTATTTATTTTACTTGTACCTATCTCTTCTATTTATTTTATTTTGTTAGCATGTTTGGTTTTGTTCTCTGTCTCCCCCTTTTAGACTGTGAGCCCGCTGTTGGGTAGGGACTGTCTCTATATGTTGCCAACTTGTACTTCCCAAGCACTTAGTACAGTGCTCTGCACACAGTAAGTGCTCAGTAAATACGATTGATTAATTGATTGATCCGCCAAGCTAGCTCTCTTCCTCCCTTCAAAGCCCTACTGAGAGCTCACCTCCTCCAGGAGGCCTTCCCGGACTGAGCCCCCTCCTTCGTCTCCCCCTCCCTCCACCTTGCTTCCTTCCCCTCCCCACAGCACCTGTATATATGTATATAAGTTTGTACGTATTTATTACTCTATTTTATTTGTATGTATTTATTCTATTTATTTTATTAATACGTTTTGTTGTCTGTCTCCCCCTTCTAGACTGTGAGCCCGCTGTTGGGTAGGGACCGTCTTTATATGTTGCCAACTTGTACTTCCCAAGCGCTTAGTACAGTGCTCTGCACACAGTAAGTGCTCAATAAATACGATTGAATGAATGAATGAATAAATACGATTGAATGAATGAATGAATTTTGCAAATGAGGGAACTGAGGGCCAGAGAAGGGAAGTGACTAAGCCAAGGTCTCAGCAGACTAGTGGGAGAGCCAGGCTCGGAACCCAGGACCTCTGGCTCCCAGGCCCTGGGCTCTTCCCGCTAGGCCCCCGCCGCTTCCGAGGCCGCGCCCGGCAAGCCCCCCTCTTCGACTTGTAGCCGGGGAGCCCCCCAGGGGCCCCGGTTTGGCCACGGGCCCGAGCCCTCGTTCCCCGGGCTGTGGCAGCGTGACCACAGCCAGGTACCTCCGGGAAAATCACCAACCGTCTCCTGGAGCCCCCACCCCGCTGGTCTTCCTCCCTCCGAGGGGGCAGTGGCCGGGGGAGGGGACCCCAGGGTCCTCAATTCATTCATTCATTCGTTCATTCAGTCGTATTTATTGAGCGCTGACTATGTGCAGAGCACTGTACTAAGCGCTGGGAAGTACAAATCGTCAACATATAGAGACGGTCCCTACCCAGTGGTGGGCTCACAGTCTAGAAAGGGGGGAGACAGACAACAGAGGATTGGTTTTTTCATTCACATTTAAAAGGGGGAGGCCCAGAGAAGTGAAGTGACTTGCCCAGCGTCACCCAGCTGACCAGTGGCGGAGCCGGAGCCCCTTCCTTCCTCTCCCCCTCCTCCCCCGTCCATCCCCCCATCTTACCTCCTTCCCTTCCCCACAGCACCTGTATATATGCATATATGCTTGTACATATTTATTACTCTATTTTACTTGTACATATCTATTCTATTTATTTTATTTTGTTGGTATGTTTGGTTTTGTTCTCTGTCTCCCCCTTTTAGACTGTGAGCCCACTGTTGGGTAGGGACTGTCTGTATATGTTGCCAACTTGGACTTCCCAAGCGCTTAGTACAGTGCTCTGCACACAGTAAGTGCTCAATAAATACGATTGATGATGATGATGAACCCATGGCCTCCGACTCCCAAGGCCGGGCTCTTTCCACCGAGCCACGCCAAAAAGGGTTTTTCCTTATAAGAACCGAAACACTGATGAAAGGGGTGGGCGTCCATCGATTGTTGTATTGTGCTCTCCGAAGCGCTTAGTACAGTGCTCCGCACACTGTAAGCGCTCAATACCTAGGATTGAATAAATGAATGAATGAAGCCCGAGTCCAGCCCCTCTCCGCCCCCCACCCTGCCGCCCTGGGCCATTAATTACACTCGTTCAATCAGATTTATTATTGTCATATTTATTATTCAGTCGTATTTAGAGAAGCAGCCTGGCCTAGTAGATAGAGCCCGCGCCCGGGAGTCCGAAGCTCATGGGTTCTAATATCGGCTCCGCCACATGTCTGCTGTGTGACCTTGGGCAAGTAACTTCCCTTCTCTGGGCCTCAGTTCCCTCATATAATAATAATAATAATAATAATGGCATTTATTAAGCACTTACTATGTGCGCAGCACTGTTCTAAGTGCTGGGGGGAGAATACAAGGTGATCAGGTTGTCCCACGTGGGCTCACAGTCTTCATCCCCATTTTACAGATGAGGGAACTGAGGCCCAGAGAAGGGAAGTGACTTGCCCAAAGTCACACAGCGGACAAGTGGCGGAGCTGGGATTCGAACCCATGACCTCTGACTCCAAAGCCCGGGCTCTTTCCACTGAGCCACGCTGCTTCAAATGGGGTTTGAGACTGAGCCCTACGTGGGACAGGGACTGTGTCCAACTCGATTAGCTTGTGTCCACCCCAGCACTTAGTACAGTGGCTGGCACATAATTCGTCTTATGCGGTCGAGTCGTCTTCGACCCATAGCGACACGCCATGTACACATCTGTTCGAGAACGCCCCACGCTCCTTCTGCAGTCGTTCTGGTAGTAGATCCATAGAGTTTTCTAGTGCTTAACAAATACCATTATTATTGTTTTTACTATTATTAGAGCTTACAGTCCAGGTGGAGAGGGCAGAGGGGGCCTGCCAGGAGAAGGAGTTAGAATGAAGGGCAGGGTTGGGGGTTGGGGTCCTTGTCCCTAAGATTCCTGGGTTTCTAGGACTCTGAAGGCATAGGAGCCGGGAGGGGAGAAGCCAGGAAGATGATAATAATAATAATAATAATGATGGTATTTGTTAAGCGCCTACTATGTGCCAAGCACTGTTCTAAGCACTGGGGTAGATACAGGGCAATTAGGTTGTCCCACGTGGGGCTCACAGTCTCCATCCCCATTTGACAGATGAAGTGACAGGCACAGAGAAGTTAAGTGACTTGCCCAAGGTCACACAGGTGTGTGTGTGGGGGGTGTCTGTCCCTGTGTGTATCTGTGTGTGTGGGTGTGTGTGTCTCTGCCTCTCTGTAGGTGTGTGCGCACGCACATGCTTTCATCCATTCGGTCGTATTTGTCGAGCGCTTACTGTGGGCAGAGCACTGTACTAAGCGCTTGGAAAAGTACACTACAACAGTAAGCAGGCTGTGAGCCCGTTGTTGGGTAGGGATTGTCTCTTTCTGTTGCCGAATTGGACTTTCCAAGTGCTTAGTACAGTGCTCTGCACACAGTAAGCTCTCTTCCTCCCTTCAAAGCCCTACTGAGAGCTCACCACCTCCAAGAGGCCTTCCCAGACTGAGCCCCCTTTTGTCTGTCCTCCTCTCCATCCCCCCGGCCCTACCTCCTTCCCCTCCCCACAGCACCTGTATATATGTTTGTACAGATTCATTACTCTATTTTACTTGTACATATTTACCATTCTATTTATTTTGTTAATGGTGTGCCTTTAGCTTTAATTCTTTTTGTTCTGACGACTTGACACCTGTCCACATGTTTTGTTGTCTGTCTCCCCCTCCTAGAATGCGAGCCCGTTGTTGGGTAGGGACCGTCTCTATATGTTGCCAACTTGTGCTTCCCAAGCGCTTCGTCCAGTGCTCTGCACACAGTAAGCGCTCAATAAATACGATTGATGATGATGATGATGATGATGTTGCCAACTTGTATTTCCCAAGCACTTCGTCCAGTGCTCTGCACACAGTAAGCGCTCAACAAATACGATTGATGATGATGATGATGATGTTGCCAACTTGTACTTCCCAAGCACTTCGTCCAGTGCTCTGCACACAGTAAGCGCTCAGTAAATACGATTGAATGAATAAACAGTGACGTTTCCTGCCCCCAAGGAGCCGACAGGCTAGAGGGGGAGAGACGAGACGTCAGTGCGGATGACTAAAATGACGGGTACGTGCCCTGTCTCCCCCCAGCTGGCGTCCCCTGTGCCACGGCAGCGGAGAAGCCCGGGTGCCGCCCCCGCCCGCCCCGGGTGAGACGCACGTTCTCCCTGGACACCATCCTGGGCTCCTACCTCCTGGGCCAGTGGCCGCGAGATGCCGACGGCCCCGTTCCCTGCTGCGTGAACGACAAGGCCACGCAGGTATGGCGGGGGGTGGGGGGACGGCTGGGCGGCGGGACCCCCCACCCCGAAGTCCCCCACCAGCACCCGTGGTCACGGGCACCCCAGCCCGGTGCGGGGGGATCCCCCCGGCGGGTCGGGGTGCCCGCTGACAGCGGAGACGGCCTCGGTTGCGGGCAGGGATGCAGTCCCCATCCCCCTTGGGGTGAGGAGGCCCGGCCGTAGCTAGCTCTCTTCCTCCCTTCAAGGCCCTGCTGAGAGCTCACCTCCTCCAGGAGGCCTTCCCAGACTGAGCCCCTTCCTTCCTCTCCCCCTCTCCATCCCCCCCATCTTACCTCCTTCCCTTCCCCACAGCACCTGTATATATGTTTGTACATATTTATTACTCTATCTATTTTACTTGTACATATCTATTCTGTTTATTTTATTTTGTTAGTATGTTTGGTTTTGTTCTCCGTCTCCCCCTTTTAGACTGTGAGCCCACTGTTGGGTAGGGACTGTCTCTAGATGTTGCCAATTTGTACTTCCCAAGCGCTTAGTACAGTGCTCTGCACATAGTAAGCGCTCAATAAATACGATTGATGATGATGATATGTATATATGTTTGTACATATTTATTACTCTATTTATTTTACTTGTACATATCTATCCTATTTATTTTATTTTGTTAGTATGTTTGGTTTTGTTCTCTGTCTCCCCCTTTTAGACTGTGAGCCCACTGTTGGGTAGGGACCGTCTCTATATGTTGCCAATTTGTACTTCCCAAGCACTTAGTACAGTGCTCTGCACATAGTAAACGCTCAATAAATACGATTGATGATGATGATATGTATATATGTTTGTACATATTTATTACTCTATTTTACTTGTACATATCTATTCTATTTATTTTATTTTGTTAGTATGTTTGGTTTTGTTCTCCGTCTCCCCCTTTTAGACTGTGAGCCCACTGTTGGGTAGGGACTGTCTCTATATGTTGCCAATTTGTACTTCCCAAGCGCTTAGTACAGTGCTCTGCACATAGTAAGCGCTCAATAAATACGATTGATGATGATGACCAGACCGATTATATGTATACATGTACTTGTACTTCAATTTGTACTTCCCAAGCGCTTAGTACGGTGCCCTGCACACAGTAAGCGCTCAATAAATACGATTGATGATGACAATATGTATATATGTTTGTACATATTTATTACTCTATTTGTTTATTTTACTTGTACATTTATATTACTTGTACATAGAGAAGCAGCGTGGCTCAGTGGAAAGAGCGTGGGCTTGGGAGTCTCAGGTTATGGGTTCGAATCCCGCCTCCCCCACCTGTCCGCTATGTGACCTTGGGCAAGTCACTTCACTTCTCTGGGCCTCAGTTCCCTCATCTGGAAAATGGGGATTAAGACTGTGAGCCCCACATGGGACAACCTCATCTCCTTGTATTCCCCCCCAGCGCTTAGAACAGTGCTTTGCACATAGTAAGCGCTTAACAAATACCAACATTATTATTATTATTATTATATCTATTCTATTAATTTTGTTTTGTTAGTATGTTTGGTTTTGTTCTCTGTCTCCCCCTTTTAGATTGTGAGCCCACTGTTGGGTAGGGACTGTCTCTAGATGTTGCCAGCTTGTACTTCCCAAGCGCTTAGTACAGTGCTCTGCACACAGTAAGCGCTCAATAAATACGATTGATTAAGGGAATATTCTGAAAGGGATTGGCGGGTTGGGTTGGCACCGCTTGGGGTGTCGGGGATTCATCCCGGAAGGCTGCCGAGAGGAGCCTCGATCCTAGACTTACGGACCTCTAGACTGTAACCTTGTGGGCAGGGAATGTGTCCGCTCTATTACGTTGTACTCTCCCCGGTGCTTAGTACAGTGCTCTGCAGCCAACGTTTGATTAAGACGATCGACTGACTGGTAGGAGGACTTCGAGACTGTGAGCCCGTTGTTGGGTAGGGATCGTCTCTATATGTTGCCAACTTGTACTTCCCAAGCGCTTAGTACAGTGCTCTGCACACAGTAAGCGCTCAATAAATATGACTGAATGAATGAATGAAAAGATGGGGAGAGCTGGAGGGTTTGGAAGAGGATGACCACGGGGAGGGTGTCTTGGACCTAGGGAAGGATGGGAGCTAGGGGGTAGAGACAGGAGGGCTTTAGTTGCTTACCAAGCGCTTAGGGCAGTGCTTTGCGCACAATCACTCGTCAGCTCCTTGAAAGCAGCGTGGCTCAGTGGAAAGAGCACGGGCTTGGGAGTCAGCGGTCATGGGTTCGAATCCCGGCTCCGCCACGTGGCAGCTGGGTGACTTTGGGCAAATGACTTCACTTCTCTGAGCCTCAGTGACCTCATCTGTAAAATGGGGATTAAGATTGTGAGCCCCACGCGGGAGTGGGACAACCTGCTCACCTTGTATCCCCCAGCACTTAGAACAGTGCTTTGCACAGAATAAGCGCTTAACAAAGACCATCGTTATTATTACCAGCGCTTAGAACAGTGCTTGATACATAGTAAGTGCTTAACAAATACCATTATTATTATTCTCTGTACCTCAGTTCCCTCATCTGTAAAATGGGGATGAAGACTGTGAGCCCCACGTGGGCCAACCTGATTACCTTGTATCTGCCCCAGCGCTTAGAACAGTGCTTGGCACATAGTAAGGGCTTAACAAATACCAGCATTATTATTACTGTAATTATGTCTTCTAACTCCATTGCGTTGGACTCCCCTGAGCGCTCAGTTCAGTGCTCCACCCTCGGTAGACTGGTAAGGACAGGGATCGTGTCTAGGAACTTTGTAGCTTCTCCCAAGCGCTTAATACAGTGCTCTACACACAGTAACCTGTCAGCTCTTGGAGGGCAGGGACCGTGTCTCCCGATTTTACTGTCCTCTCCCAAGCGCTTGGTACAGTGCCCGCCACATAGTAGGCGCTTCTTGATAGATCGATTGGGAGAGTCTTCCTCATTCAATCCATCCATCAGTGGTATTTATTGAGACCTTACTGTATGCAGAGCACTCGTCTTAGCGCGTGGCCTAGTGGATAAGAGCCCGGGCTTGGGAGTCGGAAGGACCCGGGTTCTAATCCCGGCTCCGCCACTGGTCTGCTGGATGACTACGGTGCTCTGCACACCGTAAGCGCTCAATAAATACGATTGATTGATTGATGACCTTGGGCAGGTGATTTGACTCCTCCGGGCTACAGTTCCCTCATCGGTAAAGTGGGGATTGAGACTGTGAGCCCCACGTGGGACAGGGACTGTGTCCAACCCCATCTGCTTGTATAATAATAATAATAATATAAAATAAAATATATAATATAATAAAATATCATAATATTATATATTAATATATTAATTAACATGTTATATATAATATATAATATATTAATGTAATGTAATATAATATAATAAAATAATAGTAATAATAATAATATACACCCGAGCGCTTAGTACAGTGCCTGGCACGTAGTTGTGCTGGAGGCCGAGGGGGGTGGGCAGAGTCCCCCGGCGGGGCCAGGCCAACGGGGAGGCCGACACACGGTGTCCAGCCGTCAGGGGATGCCAGCTTGACCCGGGGCGGCGGAAACCGCCAACTTCTGTTATCTGGTTCCCCATCTGACCCTTCCCCCTCCTCGCTTTTCCTGGCCTCGGGTGGTTGGTGAGAATCAATCAATCAATCAATCAATCGTATTTATTGAGCGCTTACTGTGTGCAGAGCACTGGACTAAGCGCTTGGGAAGTCCAAGTTGGCAACATATAGAGACAGTCCCTACCCAACAGCGGGCTCACAGGCTAGAAGGGGGAGACAGAGAACAAAACCAAACATACTAACAAAATAAAATAAATAGAATAGATATGTACAAGTAAAATAGAGTAATAAATATGTACGAACATATAGACAGGTGCTGTGGGGAAGGGAAGGAGGTAAGATGAGGGGGATGGAGAGGGGGACGAGGGGGAGAGGAAGGAAGGGGCTCAGTCTGGGAAGGCCTCCTGGAGGAGGTGAGCTCTCAGTAGGGCCTTGAAGAGAGGAAGAGAGCTTCCGGGGGGTCGCATAACTAATAATAATGATGATCTTGGTTAAGGTCTTGCTATGATGATTGGTGATGTTGGGAGGGGGCCCGGCAAGGTGCCGCCTCCTAATAATGACAATTGTGGGATCTCTTAAGCACTTACTATGTGCCAAGCACTGTTCTAAACTGCCGGGGTCGATCCAAGCTAATCAGGTTGGACACAGTCCCCGTCCCACGTGGGATTCACAGTCGTCATCCCCATTTTACAGCTGAGGTCACTGAGGCCCAGAGAAGTGAAAGCGACTTGCCCGAGGTCACAGAGCAGGCAGGTGGCAGAGCCGGGATTAGAACCCATGCCCTCCGACTCCCAAACCCGGGCTCTTTGCACTAGGCCGTGCTGCTTGGAGGGGAGGGGGCCGGGGCGGGAGTTCCTGCTGCCCTCGGGGACCCGTAAACTGCTCCCCACCCCACTGCTCACCTCCCCGGCCACCTGCAGCGTGGCACCGTGGATAGAGCCCAGTCAGAAGGTCATGGGTTCTCATTCCGCCTGCGCCATTTGTCTGCTGTATGACCTTGGGGAAGTCACTTCACGGCTCTGTAACTCAGTTCCCTCGCCTGTAAAATGAGGATTGAGACTGTGAGCCCCACATGGGACAGGGACTGTGTCCAACTCGATCAATCAATCGTATTTATTGAGCGCTTACTGTATGCAGAGCACTGTACTAAGCACTTGGGAAGGACAAGCTGGCAACATATTCATTCAGTCGTATTGAGCGCTTACTGTGTGCAGAGCACTGTACTAAGCGCTTGGGAAGTACAAGTTGGCAACATATAGAGACGATCCCTATCCAACAACGGGCTCACAGTCTAGAAGTCCTCCTACCAGTCAGTCGATCGTCTTAAACTCTGGGTGCAGAGCACTGTACTAAGCACCGGGGAGAGTACAACGTAACAGAACGGACACATTCCCTGACCACGACAAGGTTACAATCTAGAGGTCTGTAAGTCTAGGATCGAGGCTCCTCTCGGCAGCCTTCCGGGATGAATCCCCGACACCCCAAGCGGTGCCAACCCAACCCGCCAATCCCTTTCGGGATATTCTCTTAATCAATCGTATTTATTGAGCGCTTACTGTGTGCAGAGCACTGTACTAAGCGCTTGGGAAGTACAAGTTGGCAACATCTAGAGACGGTCCCTACCCAACAGTGGGCTTACAGTCTAGAAGGGGGAGACAGAGAATGAAACCAAACATACTAACAAAATAAAATAAATAGAATAGATATGTACAAGTAAAATAAATAGAGTAATAAATATGTACAAACATATATACAAGCAACTCAATTTGCTTGTATCCACCTCAGCATCTTAGAGCAGTGCTTGGCACATAGTAACTGCTTAACAAATACCACAGTTATTATTGTCTTCTGCTTGAGGACTTGTGGTCTCCTGAGGGCCTCACCCTCCTTCCACAGTGCCCACAGCACGTCTAGGGCAACAGCAGCTGAGGAGCCAGTGGAACTGCAGCAGGATTAGAACCCAAGACCTCTGATTCCCAAGCCCGGGCTCTAGCCACTGAGCTACGCTGCTTCTCAAGGAGCTGACCGTCTCCAGGAGGATTCTGACATGAAAATACGTTACCAAAAGGGGAAGAGACAGAGTCTAACCAACAGCAATAATAATAGTGATGGTATTTCTAAGCACCAGGGTAGATACAAGATCATCAGGTTGGACAGAGCCCCTGCCCCACATGGGGCTTATAGTCTTTCTAGACTGTGAGCCCACTGTTGGGTAGGGACCGTCTCTATAGGTTGCCAGCTTGGACTTCCCAAGTGCTTAGTACGGTGCTCTGCACACAGTAAGCGCTCAATAAATGCGATTGATTGATTGATTGGTTATAGTCTTAATCCCCATTTTACAGAAGAGGAAACTAGGGCCCAGAGAAGTGGGGTGACTCGCTAGAAGCAGGATTTGAACCTGGGCCCTTCCAACTCCCAGGCCCGGTCTCTATGCACTAGGGCCACACTGCTTCATCACCCCCTGCCCTTGGGCAGGGCACAACTCTTTCCAGGATGCCAAGCTCCTACCCCCAGCTGAGCAGCTGGGGCTGGTAGTGCCCGGGGAGGGTGGGGCCGCGGACGGCGGCTCACGACGGTTGTGGTCACCGCCTCAGTTTCTGCCACACTAAGCATCTTGCTGTCACATCACCAGTGAGGAAGCAGGCCTGACCCGGGCCACCACAGACCACCACGGTGACAGATTCTAAGATGATGTTGCCAATTTGTACTTCCCAAGCGCTTAGTACAGTGCTCTGCACACAGTAAGCGCTCAATAAACACGATTGATGATGATGTACCCCTCTGTAACGTATTTATATTACGTACACATAATAACTGTGGGATTTGTTAAGCGCTTGCTGCGTGCCAGCCACTGGACTTAGCGCTGCCACAGATGCAAGCCAATCAAGGTTGGACACAGCCACCACGTGGGGCTCACAGTCTTAATCCCCATCTTCCAGATGAGGGAACTGAGGCGCGGCGAAGTGAAGCGACTCGCCCAAGGGCACACAGGGGACAAGTGACAGAGCCGGAATTAGAACCTGGGTCAGTCAATCAATCAATTGTATTTACTGAGCGCTTACTGTGTGCAGAGCACTGTACTAAGCGCTTGGGAAGTCCAAGCTGGCAACAAATAGAGACAGTCCCTACCCAACAGTGGGCTCACAGTCTAAAAGGGGGAGACAGAGAACAAAACCAAACAGACTAATAGAATAGATAGGTACAAGTAAAATCAATCAACCAATTGTATTTATTGAGCGCTTACTGTGTGCAGAGCACTGTACTAAGTGCTTGGGAAGTACAGGTTGGCAACATATAGAGACAGTCCCTACCCAACAGTGGGCTCACAGTCTAAAAGGGGGAGACAGAGAACAAAGCCAAACATACTAACAAAATAGAATAGAATAGATAGGTACAAGTAAAATAAATCGAGTCATAAATATGTAAAATAGAGTAATAAATATGTACAAACATATATACATCAATCAATCAATCAACTGTATTGAGTGCTTACTGTGTGCAGAGCACTGTACGAAGCGCTTGGGAAGTACAAGTAGGCAACATCTAGAGACAGTCCCTACCCAACAGTGGGCTCACAGTCTAAAAGGGGGAGACAGAGAACAAAACCAAACATACTAACAAAATAGAATAGAATAGATAGGTACAAGTAAAATAAATCAATAGAGTAATAAATATGTAAAATAAATAAATAAATAGAGTAATAAATAATTAGGCCTTCCCAGACTGAGCCCCTTCCTTCCTCTCCCCCTCGTCCCCTTCTCCATCCCCCCCATCTTACCTCCTTCCCTTCCCCACAGCACCTGTATATATGTATATATGTTTGTACATATTCATTACTCTGTTTATTTATTTTTCTTGTACATATCTATTCTATTTATTTTATTTTGTGAGTATGTTTGGTTTTGTTCTCTGTCTCCCCCTTTTAGACTGTGAGCCCACTGGTGGGTAGGGACTGTCTCTACATGTTGCCAACTTGTACTTCCCAAGCGCTTAGTCCAGTGCTCTGCACACAGTAAGCGCTCAATCAATACGATTGATGATGATGATATATACAGGTGCTATGGGGGGGGGAAAGCACGGCCACGAGCGGGGCCGAGTGAGTGCCGGCCCAGCGGTCCTTCTGCCTCCCACGCCCGGCTGTCTCCATTACACCATGCTCCTTGGGCATGGCTGGGCTGCCGGGGAAATGGGGGGCTTCAGCTGGACCCGAGCCCGGCCGCACCGAGCGGTGAGAGGCATCTCTGCCTCCTTTGAGCCCCCGTCGAGAGGCCCGGCTGCCTGGGATCGAGTGGCCGCCGGCCTCCCCATCCCTCTGAGCCAATAGCAATCAGTCGGTCAATCAGTGGTATCGATTGAAGCCGAGCACAACTACAATGGACAGGTTCCCTGTCCACTGCAAACTTACGATCAATCAGTCAGTGGGGTTTATTAATGATAATGATGGTATTTGTCAAGCGCTTACTACGTGCCAAGCACTGTTCTAAGCGCTGGGGTAGATGCAGGGTAATCAGGTTGTCCCACGTGGGGCTCACAGGCTTCACCCCCATTTGACAGATGAGGTAACTGAGGCACAGAGAAGTTAAGTGGCTTGTCCAAGGTCACACAGCAGACAAGTGGCAGAGCCAGGATTAGAACCCACATTCTCTGACTGTTGAGCGCTTACTGCATACAGAGCACTGTACTGAGTGCTCGGGAGAGAATACAGTAGCACTGGGAGACACGATCCCTGCCCACAATAATAATAATAAATACGATTGATGATGATAATTGATTGATGATAATAATAATAATAATGGTATTTGTTAAGTGCTTGCTACGTGTCAAGCACTGTTCTAAGCGCTGAGGAAGATACAAAGTGATCAGGTTGTCCCATGTGGGGCTCACAGTCTTCATCTCATTTTACAGATGAGGTAGCTGAGGCACAGAGAAGTGAAGTGACTTGCCCAAAGTCACACAGTTGACAAGGGGCAGAGCCGGGATTAGAACCCACGACCTCTGATTCCCAAGCCCGGGCTCTAGCCACTGAGCTACGCTGCTTCTCAAGGAGCTGACAGTCCCCAGGAGGATTCTGACATGAAAATACGTTATCAAGAGGGAAAGAGACAGTCTAAAGCTATGGACAGAAGCAATAATGATAATTATCAATCAATCAATCAATCAGTCGTATTTATTGAGCACTTACTGTGTGCAGAGCACTGTACTAAGCGCTTGGGAAGTACAAGTTGGCAACGTATAGAGACAGTCCCTACCCAACAGTGGGCTCACAGTCTAGAAGGGGGAGACAGAGAACAAAACCAAACATATTAACAAAAGAAAATAAATAGAATAGATATGTACAAGTAAAATAAATAGAGTAATAAATATGTACAAACATATATGCATATATACAGGAATAATAATGTTGGCATTTGTTAAGCACTTACTATGTGCAGAGCACTGTTCTAAGCGCTGGGGGACACACAAGCCGATCAAGCTGTCCCACGTGGGGCTCACAGTCTTCATCCCCATTTTACAGATGAGGTAAATGAGGCTCAGAGAAGTTAAGTGACTTGCCCAAGGTCACACAGCAGACATGTGCTAGGCACTGGGGTGGGTACAAGGAAATCGGGTTGGACCCACTTGGGGCTCACAGTCCCAATCCCCGTTTTCCAGATGAGGTAACTGAGGCCCAGAGAAATGAAGGGATTTGCCCAACGTCACACAGCAGACAGCTGGCAGAGCCCGAATTAGAACCCACGACCTTATGACCCCCAGGCCCGGGCTCTGTTATAATAATGATGGCATTTATTGAGCGCTTACTATGTGCAAAGCACTGTTCTAAGCGCTGGGCATTTATTGAGCGCTTACTATGTGCAAAGCACTGTTCTAAGCGCTGGGCGCCAGGCTCCTCCTCTAAGTGGGGCTGGGGTGACTATCCACCTACAAAGGCAGAAACGAATTGGAACAGACAGAAAGCAGCAATCTCAGGCGATCAGTCAACGCTATTGATTGAGCACTTTGGGTGCACAGAGCACTGTACTAAGCGCTTGGGAGAGTCCAGTACAACAGAGATGGAAGAGACATTCCCCGCCCACAGTGAGCTGACAGTCTAGGGCAAGTCAGCCCTGGAGACCTTGCCACGATTCCTCTGGGCATCATTCATCATCAATCGTATTTATTGAGCGCTTACTGTGTGCAGAGCACTGTACTAAGCGCTTGGGAAGTACAAATTGGCAACATATAGAGACAGTCCCTACCCAACAGTGGGCTCACAGTCTAAAAGGGGGAATCATTCATCTCATTCGTATTTATTGAGCACTTACTGTGTGCAGCAGAGCTGTATACTAAGCACTGGGGAGAGGACGACAGAACAATGTAAGAGACATTCCCTGCCCACAACAAGCTTACGGAGTAGAGGCATCCTTCCCTCTATGAGGGGAGCCCAATGTGGCTTCTTCGGCAGTGGGCCCTGAATGCCCTCTTCATCATCATCAATCGCATTTATTGAGCGCTTACTATGTGCAGAGCACTGTACTAAGCGCTTGGGAAGTACAAATTGGCAACATATACAGTCCCTACCCAACAGCGGGCTCACAGTCTAGAAGGGGGAGACAGAGAACAAAACCAAACAGACTAACAAAATAAAATAAATAGAATAGATATGTACAAGTAAAATAAATAGAGTAATAAATATGTACAAACATATATACAGGTGCTGTGGGGAAGGGAAGGAGGTAAGATGGGGGGATGGAGAGGGGGGCGAGGGGGAGAGGAAGGAAGGGGCTGAGTGTGGGAAGGCCTCCTGGAGGAGGTGAGCTCTCAGCAGGGCCTTGAAGGGAGGAAGAGAGCTAGCTTGGCGGGTGGGCAGAGGGAGGGCATTCCGGGCCCGGAGGATGACGTGGGCTGGGGGTCGATGGTGGGACAGGTGAGAACGAGGTACGGTGAGGAGATTAGCGGCGGAGGAGCGGAGGGTGCGGGCTGGGCTGGAAAAGGAGAGAAGGGAGGTGAGGGAGGAGGGGGCGGGGGGATGGATGGACAGCCTGGAAGCCCAGGGTGAGGAGTTTCTGCCTGATGCGCAGAAACTCCCTCTTGCCCTTTGCCCTTTCGGTGCCGGCCGGGGGGCACACCGGGCCCTCTCCTGCCGGCCCCCACGGCAGGGGTCGGCCCCACCTCTCACGGTCTATCGGCCCGCAGACCCCCCTGTCCTGGCCGGAGATGGACAACGAGAAAACCAGCTCCTGCTCTCATAAGCGTTCTGCGTCCTGGGGGAGCACCGACCACCGCAAAGAGGTACGGCCGCCGCCCACCCCGGCCTGAGGGGCGTTCGGGACCCCTCCTCCGGCCGGCCCCCACCGCCGGCGCCCCCAGGCCCGGCCCTCCGCCCAACCCCATCCTGCCGGCCTTGCCTCACCAGGCAAGGTAGGAACGCGCTTCCTGAAGTTGTGAAACAGCTTCCCGTTTCGGTCTCCTGTGCTATGAATTTCTCCCGCTCCACGGGGCGAGCAGACACCCACCTGCCGCCCCTCCCCGCCTCACCCGGTCGTTTCCGAGCGTCTCAACGGGCCGGGCCGGGGCCGGGGGGGGCCGTCCCAACCCGAGGGAGGGCAGCCCCGACCCCCTGCCCTGACCCATCCGGTCTTTCCGGCCCCTCAGGTCGCCAAGCTGAAGCAGCAGCTGCAGCGGACGAAGCTGACCCAAAGCAGCAGGGAGAAGGGGCAGAGCTGCCCGCTCCAGGGCGACCACTCGGTGCAGGCCGCCGGAAGGGTGAGTCCGGCCGGCTCCGCGCTGATGCCCGGTCCCCTCCACCCCTCCACCTCCAACCAGCCTGGTCCGCCCCCCCCACGGGGTCACACCACCTAAGCAGCGTGGCACAGGGGCCCGGGACTCAGAAGGTCGTGGGTTCTTATCCCGGTTCAGCCACTTGTCTGCTGCGTGACCTTGGGCAAGTCACTTCTCTTCTCCGGGCCTCAGTTACCTCATCTGGAAAATGGGGATTAAGACTGTGAGCCCGCCGCGGGACAGGAACTGGGTCCAACCCCATTTGCTTGTATCCACCTCAGCGCTTAGTACAACGCCTGGCGTGCCGTAAGTGCTTAATGAATACCACAGTTATTAAGTTTTCTAGCTAATGAATCTTGTATCTACCCCAGCGCTTAGAACAGTGCTTTGCACATAGTAAGCGCTTAACAAATACCAACATTATTATTAAGTTCTCCATCCGAGGGGGAGGGCAGCAGTCCGCGGGGGCCCCCAAAGCAGCCCCAACCCCTCCGGCTCTCCCAAGCCCCCCGTGACTTGAAGGCGTGACATCCCCCGCCGCACGGCTCGGCCGGGTGACCCCTGCCCGGCAGCGTGGTCCCCCCCGCCGGCCTGCCCCCGCAGCGGGCAGCGCCTCGGTGAGAGCCCCCGCGTTTGGCTCGTGTGTCCTAGGCGGCGGCCCCGGGCCTCCCGTCGGGGTCCCCCGTCCTGCGCCTCAGCCCCTGCCTGCACCGGAGCCTGGAGGGGCTGAACCAGGAGCTGGTGGAGGTGTTTGTGACGGAGCAGGGCGACAACCAGCTGCTCAGGGTGAGCGGGGGGCTCGGGGGGAGGAGGGGCTTTGGGCCAGGGCCCGGAGGGACCGAACGCCGAGGGGCAGGGCTAAAACGGACGACGGGAGAGGGGCAGGGCTAGGGGGGCTGACCGGAGAGGTGTAGGGCCCAGAGGGACCAGCCTAGAAGGGCCAGGCTAAAGGGGTGACAGTAGAGGTGTAGAGCCAGATGGGTCTCGAGGTTATTACCTGTGCCAACAGCTGGCTCAAGACCCCCCGGAGTGGCACCTAGCTTGTCCGTGGCCCGGGGTGTATCAGTACTAGGGGACCCGGGGGACCCGGGGGACCCGGGCTTATCATTCGTCCCTCCCCGGGTGCGGTCGGGACCCCCGACGGACAGCTCGCTGGAGCCCAACCCCTCCCAGCGGGAACCTAGGTCTCATTACCCCGGCGAGGACCCGGGCCCTTCGACCCTTCCCTTTGCTCCCTCGACCCCAAGCCGGGCACCGGCGGCTTCCGCTCGTGACTTTCCCGCTCCCTCGCGCAGATCCTGGACATTCCAGACGGGCACCGGGCCCCGGCCCCTCCCCACGGCGGCTCCAGCGACCCCGCTCTCCTGCCCCCGGAGCCCGGCAGCCTCTCCCCGGCCACCCCCCGATCAACCCCCCGTGCCCCCGGCCGGGCCACCCCCGACGGGCCCGCGGGCACCGCAGAGGGTGCCCTGTCCGACGCCAAGGAGAACGGTGAGTGGCCCGGCCCCCCCCCCCAGCCCCTCCCATCCGTCCCCCACACAGCCAAGAGGCCGTCACCCCCAGGAAGACCCCCGTCCATGCCGAGAGCTGAGCCCACGGACGGGGCTTGGGCAATCACCAGCCAGGGGGAGGGGGGGATCCGGGAGGCTTCCTGGGAGTGGCAGCCTGGCACCACACCAAGTGGGGAGGCCCGAAAGCTGACGTGAGCGGGGAAACGTTCATTCAACCGTATTTATTGAGCACTTACTGTGTGCAGAGCACTGTACTAAGCACTTAGTTGCGGAACCAGCGAGGAGCCAAGACCTCAGAGAAGCTCGGAACTCCCCTCTCGCGTCCCCCGCCTCCCGGCAGCTGGGGGTCTCTCCGGCCTGCCCGCGGCCGGGTCCCTGAGGGCTCCGCTCCGCTTCCAGATTCTCCTCCCCCTCCTCCTCCTGCTCCCGTTCCTCCTCCGGCCCAGCCCGCGGGCAGCTTCGGCGGCGGGATTCCGGGCACCCAGGAGACGGGCAGCCCTTCTCCGGTCCTGGCCTTGGCCTCGTCGCCCCGCCCCAATCACAGCTGCGTCTTCAAGCGGGAGCCGCCCGAGGGCTGCGAGAAGGTCCAGGCCTTCGAAGAAGCCACGTAAGTGATGGGGACTCTCGCTCGAAGCCCCCCTCCCCGGAGTGTGGTCTATCTCACGCCTCCCTGGGGTCACTGAGGCGTGGATCCAGGGGGCTCCGTGCCCGGTGAGGTGGGTTCCTCCGGGCCTGGTCGGGGGGCATGAGGGAGGATGCCCAAGATCTAACTCTATCCTGCTAGAACCGATTTGGGGGTGTTTGGTGGGTACCGGGCCAGCCCCGCAAGGTGAAGATCTGCCACCTGGGCAACCAGCCCCTCGACACCTTTAGCCCTCCTGGGAGGCAAAAACCCCTCCAAGCAGGGACCCTGGCACTCCCTGGGAGGGCGAGGAACCAGACTGTGGGAGCCCTTTCACCTCCTAATCTCCCCTGCCCCCTGTCCTCAACCCCCAGACCCCCGGCCCCTGGCCCCTAAAGAGCCACTGGCCACCATTTCATTCATTCATTCATTCAATTCAATCATATTTATTAATAATAATAATAATAATAATAATAATAGCATTTATAAAGTGCTTACTATGTGCAAAGCACTGTTCTAAGCACTGGGGAGGATATAAGGTGATCAAGTTGTCCTACGGGGGGCTCACAGTCTGAGCCCACTGTTGGGTAGGGACTGTCTCTATATGTTGCCAACTTGTGCTTCCCAAGTGCTTAGTACAGTGCTCTGCACACAGTAAGCACTCAGTAAATACTGTTGATGATGATGATGATTACAGTTGAGATAACTGAGGCCCAGAGAAGTGAAGTGACTTGCCCAAAGTCACACAGCTGACAAGTGGCGGAGCCGGGATTTGAACCCATGACCTCTGACTCCAAAGCCCGGGCTCTTTCCGCTGAGCCACGCTCCTTCTCGAGCACTTTATTGAGCGCTTACTGTGTGCAGAGCACTGGACTAAGCGCTTGGAAAGTACAATTTGGCAACAGAGAGAGACAATTCCCTACCCAGCAACGGGTGCACAGTCTAGAAGGGGGAGACAGACGACAGCAAAACAAAGCAAGTAGGCAGGCAGCAATAGCATCGGTATAGATGAATAGAATTATCGCTATATACACATCATTAATAAAATGAATAGAATAATAAATATGCACAAATATACTACCAAGTGCTGTGGGGAGGGGAAGGGGGGAGGGCAGAGGGAGGGAGGCGGAGTGATGGGAAGTGGTGACCAGTCTCCTTGGTTGGTGTGTTCATCAGGCCAAACCCCTGCCAGTCAATCTGTTGTATTCATTGAGCATGTTCTGTGTGCCCAGCATTGTACTGAGTGCTTGGGAGAGTACACTAGAACAATAAACTACTGTTATTCATTCATTCAGTCATATTTATTGAGCGCTTACTGTGTGCAGAGCACTGGACTAAGCGCTTGGGAAGTACAGGTTGGTAACATATAGAGATGGTCCCTACTCAATCATCATCATCAATTGTATTTATTGAGCGCTTACTGTGTGCAGAGCACTGTACTAAGCGCTTGGGAAGTCCAAGTTGGCAACATACAGAGACAGTCCCTACCCAACAGTGGGCTCACAGTCTAGCAGGGGGAGACAGAGAACAAAACCAAACATACTAACAAAATAAAATAAATAGAATCAATCAATCAATCAATCAGTCGTATTTATTGAGCGCTTACTATGTGCAGAGCACTGTACTAAGCGCTTGGGAAGTACAAATTGGCATCACATAGAGACAGTCCCTACCCAACAGTGGGCTCACAGTCTAAAAGGGGGAGACAGAGAACAGAACCAAACATACCAACAAAATAAAATAAGTAGGATAGAAATGTACAAGTAAAATAAATAAATAAATAAATAAATAGAGTAATAAATATGTACAACCATATATACATATATACAGGTGCTGTGGGGAAGGGAAGGAGGTAAGACGGGGGGATGGAGAGGGGGACGAGGGGGAGAGGAAAGAAGGGGCTCAGTCTGGGAAGGCCTCCTGGAGGAGGTGAGCTCTCAGCAGGGCCTTGAAGGGAGGAAGAGAGCTAGCTTGGCGGATGGGCAGAGGGATTGGGGGCATTCCAGGCCCGGGGGATGACGTGGGCCGAGGGTCGATGGCGGGACAGGCGAGAGCGAGGTACGGTGAGGAGATTAGTGGTGGAGGAGCGGAGGGTGCGGGCTGGGCAGTAGAAGGAGAGAAGGGAGGTGAGGTAGGAGGGGGCGAGGTGATGGAGATATGTACAGGTAAAATAAATAAATAAATAGGGTAATAAATATGTACAACCATATATACATATATACAGGTGCTATGGGGAGGGGAAGGAGGTAAGATGGGGGGATGGAGAGGGGGAGGAGGGGAAGAGGAAGGAAGGGGCTGAGTGTGGGAAGGCCTCCTGGAGGAGGTGAGCTCTCAGCAGGGCCTTGAAGGGAGGAAGAGAGCGAGCTTGGTGGGTGGGCAGAGGGCTTGGGGGCATTCCAGGCCCGGGGGAGGACGTGGGCCGGGGGTCGATGGCGAGACAGGCGAGAACGAGGTACGGTGAGGGGATTAGCGGCGGAGGAGCGGAGGGTGCGGGCTGGGCTGGAGAAGGAATAAGCCCCAATAGTGGGCTTACAGTCTAGAAGGGGGAGACAGACAACAAAACAGTACATATTATCAAAATAAACAACTATTATTATTATTTTGGTATTTGTTAAGCACTTCCCAGGTGCCAGACACTGTACTAAATGCTGGGGTGGATACAGATCAGTTGGGCCCAGTCCCTGTCCCACGGGGGGCTCGCAGTCTCGATCCCCATTTTCCAGATGAAGTAACCAAAGCGCAGAGAAGTGAAGTGATTTGCCCATGGTCGCACAGCAGACAAGTGGCAGAGCCGGGATAATAATAATGCTGGTATTTGTTAAGCGTTTACTATGTGCAAAGCGAGGATGAGACTCTTCTGACTCTCAGGCCTGGGCTGTAGCCACTACACCATGCTGCTTCCCTGCTCACACCGAGCTTACAGTCTAGAGGGGGAGGCAGCCATTAAGAGCCCAGGCTTGGGCGTCAGAGGATGTGAGTTCGAATCCTAACTCTGCCACTTTGTTTGCTGTGTGACCTTGGGCAAGTCACTTAACTCCCCTGTGCCTCAGTGACCTCATCTGTCAAATGGGGATTAAGACTGTGAGCCCCACGTGGGATAACCTGATTACCTTGTCTCTATCCCAGCACTTGGAATAGTGCTTGGCACATAGTAAGCGCTTGACAAATGCCATCATTATTATTATAATAAAGAGCTGGGAGACTATTATTATTAATATCATTAATAGACCCTTCTAGCCTGTGAGCCTGCTGTTGGGTAGGGACCGTCTCTATATGTTGCCAACTTGGACTTCCCAAGCGCTTAGTACAGTGCTCTGCACACAGTAAGTGCTCAATAAATATGATTGAATGAATGAATAAAGCACTGGGAGACCCCGTGCCTTCCTCTCCAGTGGGGAGTTATTCATTCGAATTGATTGAGCACTAGCCGTGTGCAGAGCACTGTACTAAGCGCCTGGGAGAGCACAATGCAACAGTCACCAGTCCGATTCCTTGCCCATGCGCCAACAACCCTCCCCCTGCCCCCTCGATGCCCGCAGGGAGGAGTAGCGAGAAAGATGCCGCTTTGTCCACGCTGACCCCGGGGAAAACGCCGAGGGAGAAGGGGGCGGGCGGAGCCACCCCCACCCCAGGGTTCTCGAGGTTTCAGCGGGAGATCAATCAATCAATCAATCGTATTTATTGAGCGCTTACTATGTGCAGAGCACTGTACTAAGCGCTTGGGAAGTACAAATTGGCAACACATAGAGGCAGTCCCTACCCAACAGTGGGCTCACAGTCTAAAAGGGGGAGACAGAGAACAGAACCAAACATACCAACAAAATAAAATAAATAGGATAGAAATGTACAAGATAAATAAATAAATAAATAGAGTAATAAATATGTACAACCATATATACATATACATATATGTACATATATACATATATGGGAGAGAGACTCCCCCTTTGAGACTGTGAGCCCACTGTTGGGTAGGGACTGTCTCTGTATGTTGCCAACTTGGACTTCCCAAGTGCTTAGTACAGTGCTGTGCACATAGTAAGCACTCAATCAATACGATCGATGATGAGAGAGGGGAATGGGCCCCGGGGGCTGTGGGGGGCTTCAGTCCAGGGCCACCTTTGCTCCCGCCGGACTGGTCTTTTACGGCCAGAACAAGCGCTGGTTTTGAGTCTGATGTCCCGCGGCCTCCACCCGCAGCCCCCGCCAGCTAGCCACACCAAGCTCTCTCGGACGCAGAACTCCCGGCCCAGACGGTCCTTGGATCGCTCCCCGCCAACCCCGTCCAGGGCTTCATAGTACAGTGCAAGCGCTTAGTACAGTGCTCTGCACATAGTAAGCGCTCAATAAATACGATTGACTGATTCATCCACTCTGCCTTGCCCTCCTCCTCCAGTCTGGCCTCGCCCCCTCCACCCCAGACCTCCTGCTCCGGGTCCTGCCACCCCTGACCACCCCCCCCGCCGTCTCTGTGTGTGTGTGTGTGTCTGTCTCCGTCACCACCCCGCAGGTCGCCCGGCCCCGAGCAGGCCTTCCTGCCCTCCTGCCCCGACAAGAACAAAGTCCACTTCAACCCGACGGGCTCGGCCTTCTGTCCCGTGAGCCTGGGGCGGCCCCCGTTGCGCGGGGCGGGCTTCCTGTTCCGCGGCGGCCCGGCCCCCGCCCCCGGCGCCTTCCTGGCCGCCCCCCGCACGGACCCGGGAGCGGACGCCCCCAAGCCGCCCGCCCTGGCCTGCCCACCCTGGCAGCGGTCCCCACAGGCCGAGGACACGGCGCTCTTCCACAGCTCTCTGGTGGTCTGAGGGCTGGGGGGGGGGCCGGGCCGGGGCGGAGGGAGGGGAGCCCCACCCCGCACGTCCCGGCGTCCCAGCTGGCCGGCGGCGGGGACCAGCACCTTGCCACCGGGAAGCCCCCCGGCCTTTAGGCCCAGGACTCCTTAAAGGGCCAGTGCCGCTTGCCTCTCTGGGTCTTCAAGCACTTTGCTTCCCCTTCCCCACCTCGGCCCTACGGGCCCACGGGCAACCGGGGCCGCCTGTAGGCACTCGACCCATCGCCCGCACAGGGGGGCAAGAGGCCCGGCGGGATGGTCCGGGCCCCCCACCCGCCACAGCCGCCTGCCTCTTTCATTCCCCCCCCTCAGCCCCAAACCTCCTCAGGCCTCTTCAGGGGGCTGTCAGCGGCAGCGGGCTCCCCCCCCCGATCCCCCCACCCCAGTGTCCTCTGGAGGAGGCCAAGCGGGCCCGGCTCCGTGCCGCGGGGACGTTCACTCCCCACCTCCGCATGGGACCCGTTCCCCCCCATCCCGGCCAGGCCCTCGCGGGGCCGGGCCGGGCCCGCGTGGGCTCCCGGCCGGAGCCCCCCCAGCCTCTGAGTTGTATTAGAGAAACGCCTATTCTTGTATCCGGGTAGAGACTCTATTTTCTCCCAAAGACACTATTTTTGCAGCTGTCTGAAGTTTGTACGTTTCCCGAACTGCGAAGCTCACGAAAGCCAAGGCTGAGAGGACTTTTGGCCGTTTCCTCGCCTCCTCGTGTTTCCAGGAGCTGCTTTTGCAGACCTGGGTGTTCATAGGAAAATAAAGGAATCTTCCCAGCACCAGGCCCCCGCCCGCTCTTTGAAGGGGAGGGGGGGGGGGGGAGCCGGTGGGGGCCGAGACCCCCCCAGCTTTGAGAAGCCGGGTCGGGTGGGCCGCCCCGGGGAGCCGGGATGGGGGTGGGCCCCAGGATTCCTCACCCCGTCGCCCAGCCCCTGGGGAAGACGAGAGATGAGGAGGCGGGCGGTGAGAGGAAATGTCAGCCGCAGCGGGCACAGAGGAAATGCCCACACCCAAGGCCTCCGCCTGGAGGGTGAGATGCCGTTCGTCTGATCGTACGTGTCGAGCGTTTGCTGAGTGCTGTACTAAGCGCTTGGAGAGTGCTTGGCACATAGTAAGCCCTTAACAAATACCATTTTAATTACAATACAGCAATAATAATGGCATTTATTAAGCGCTTACTATGTGCCAAGCACCGTACCAAGCGCTGGGGAGGTTCCAGGGTGATCAGGTTGTCCCTTGGGGGGCTCACAATCTTAATCCCCATTTTCCAGATGAGGTCCCTGAGGCCCAGAGAAGTGACTTGCCCAAAGTCACCCGGCTGACGATTGGCGGAGCCGGGATTTGAACCCATGACCTCTGACTCCAAAGCCCGGGCTCTTTCCGCTGAGCCACGCTGCTTCTCAGTAACGTACAGTTGGGTTGCCGTGCCCAGGCAACGTGACGAGGCCCAGGCACCCGCCGCCCACCTGATGCCCCGGAGAGCTGGACCCACCGGAGGGAGAGAGGCAGGGTCCCAGCCGGGGCATCCCCCCCCTCGCCCCTGCCCATCTCCCTCCCTGGGCCCAACCGCGCCAGCTTCTCCGAGCTCGCCCCATTCCGGCGGTGCCAGCCTGGAACGCCTCTTCCTCACTGGGGCGAGGCTGGCGGAGTCCCCTCACCCCGTGAGCCGGGGGAAGGGGGCCGCAGAGTGAGGAGCGATTCCCCTGCGCCCGCCCACCCGCCCGCCAACCCTTCTGGCAGTCCGAGCGTGAGGGCAACCGGGCCGAGGGCCGGCCGGGAGGGTCACTGGGTCTGTGTGAGGTTGACCACTCCTACCGGCGTAGCTCAGCGCAAAGAGCCCGGGCTTTGGAGTCAGAGGTCATGGGTTCAAATCCCGGCTCCGCCAATTGTCAGCTGGGTGACTTTGGGCAAGTCACTTCACTTCTCTGGGCTTCAGTTCCCTCATCTGTAAAATGGGGATGAAGACTGTGAGCCCCCCGTGGGACAACCTGATCACCTTGTAAACCTTCCCAGCGCTTAGAACAGTGCTTTGCACATAGTGCTTAATAAATGCCATTATTATTATTATCATTATTATTATTATTATTACAGTAGCAGCATGGCCTAGTGGCAAGAGCCCGGGCTTGGGAATCAGAGAGCGTGGGTTCTAATCCTGGCGAGCACTTAGTACAGCGGTCTGCACACAGTAAGTGCTCAATAAATACGATTGAATGAATGAATGAATACTGTGTGACCTTGGGCAAGTCACTTGACTTCTCTGGGCCTCAGTTCCCTCATCTGTAAAATGGGGATGAAGACTGTGAGCCCCATGTGGGACAACCTGCTTACCTTGTATCTACCCCAGTGCTTAGAACGGTGCTTGGCACATAGTAAGCGCTTAAACACCATTATTAGTAAGTAAGCACTCAATAAATAGAATTGCCTGACCCCTAGGCACCCCCCCAACCTGGCTGGTCCCACCCTGCCCAGATGTCCAAGGGGAGCCGAAGAATCTGTCCCGTCGGGACATGTATTTATTTATTTATTTATTTTACTTGTGCATCTCTATTCTATTTATTTTATTTTGTTAGTATGTTTGGTTTTGTTCTCTGTCTCCCCCTTTTAGACTGTGAGCCCGCTGTTGGGTAGGGACCGTCTCTATATGTTGCCAACTTGTACTTCCCAAGCGCTTAGTACAGTGTTCTGCACACAGTAAGCGCTCAATAAATACGATTGATGATGATGATGATGACAACCCCATCGTCACTCTGTTCGTCTGGTCAGGGAAGGACGTTTTTTATTTCAATCCATCAGTCGTATTTATTGAGCGCTTACGGTGTGCAGAGCACTATAATAATAATAATAATAAGAATAATGGCATTTATTAAGCGCTTACTATGTGCAAAGCACTGTTCTAAGCACTATACTAAGCGCTTAGGAAAGGACACTATAAAAGACATTCTTTGCTCAAAATGAGCTCACTATCTAGAGGGGGAGACAGACGTGAAAAGAAATAAATAAATGACGAATATGGACGTGAGTGCTGTAGGGCTGAGGGAAGGATGGTAGAAGTGAGTAGGGTGATGGGAAGCAGCATGGCTTAGGGGATAGACCCCAGGCCTGAGAGTCAGAAGGTCATGGGTTCTAATCCTGACTCTGCCACTTGTCTGCTGTGTGACCTTGGACAAGTCCCTTCACTTCTCTGGGCCTCAGTTCCCTCATCTGGAAAATGGGGATGAAGACTGGGATCCCCCCCCGTGAGACAACCTGATCGACTTATACCGACCAGCGCTTAGAACAGTGCTTGGCCTATAGTAAGCGCTTAACAAATACCATAATTACTATTATGAGAGAAGCAGCTTGGCTCAGTGGAAAGAGCCTGGGCTTTGGAGTCAGAGGTCATGGGTTCGAATCCCGGCTCTGCCACTTGTCAGCTGTGTGACTTTGGGCAAGTCACTTCACTTCTCTGGGCCTCAGTTCCCTCATCTGGAAAATGGGGATTAAAAGTCTGTGAGCCCCACGTGGGACAACTTGATTACCTTGTATCTCTCCCAGCGCTTAGAGCAGTGCTTGGCACACAGTAAGTGTTTAATAAGTGCCATCATCATTATTATTATTATGGGGATTAAGACTGTGAACCCCACGTGGGATAGGGACTGTGTCCAACTTGATCATCTTGTATCCACCCCAGGGCTTAGAACAGTGCTCGGCACGTAGCAGACCCCTAACAAATACCACTGCTATTAATCAATCAATCAATCGTATTTATTGAGCGCTTACTGTGTGTAGAGCACTGTACTAAGCGCTTGGGAAGTCCAAGTTGGCAACATACAGAGACAGTCCCTACCCAACAGTGGGCTCACAGTCTAAAAGGGGGAGACAGAGAACAAAACCAAACATATTAACAAAATAAAATAAATAGAATAGATATGTACAAGTAAAATAAATAAATAATAAATAGAGTAATAAATCTGTACAAACATATATACAGGCACTGTGGGGAAGGAAAGGAGGTAAGATGGGGGGGATGGAGAGGGGGACGAGCGGGAGAGGAAGGAGGGGGCTCTATTACTGTTTGTTGCCGATTTGTACTTCCCAAGTGCTTCGTACAGTGCTCTGCATACAGTAAGCGCTCAATCAATATGATGGAATGAATGGAATGGGGAAGCAGCCTGGCTCAGTGGATAGAGCCCGGGATTTGGAGTCAGAAGTCAGGGGTTCAAGTCCCGGCTCCGCCAACTGTCGGCTGTGTGACTTTGGGCAAGTCACTTCACTTCTCTGTGCCTCAGTTCCCTCATCTGTCAAATGGGGATGAAGACTGTGAGCCCCCCGTGGGACAACCTGATCCCCTTGTAACCTCCCCAGCGCTTAGAACAGTGCTTTGCATATAGTAAGCGCTTAATAAATGCCATTATTATCATTATTATGAATGAAGACTATTATTATGACTAGCCTGGCATTTAGAGTGGGGCCTGGCCCGCAGTAAATCCAGGTCCTCGGAGTCCCGGGCCTCTTTCCGCTGGGCCTCGCCGCTTCTCGTCGGGGGTTCAGCGGAAAGCTGGGAGGGAGAGAGGGAGGGACGGAGTGCCGGCCAGAGCAGCGGATAATCAACTTCACTGCCAAGAAGTCACTTCCTGGACAATCCATCAATCAATCGTATTTATTGAGCGCTTACTGTGTGCAGAGCACTGTATTAAGCGCTTGGGAAGTGCAAGTTGGCAACATACAGAGACGGTCCCTACCCAACAGTGGGCTCACAGTCTAAAAGGGGGAGACAGAGAACAAAACCAAACATATTAATAAAATAAGTAGAATAAATATGTACAAGTAAAATAAATAAATAGAGTAATAAATATGTACAAACGTATATCCATATATACAGGTGCTGTGGGGAAGGGAAGGAGGTAAGATGGAGGGGATGGAGAGGGGGAGGAGGGGGAGAGGAAGGAAGGGGCTCAGTCTGACAGCCTAGCCTTGCCCCCTGCCCCTCGCTGCCCGCCCCGGCCGGCTAGGCCAGAGGGCCAGCTCCAGTTTTCCTTCTCCACCCTCCGCTTTCCTTCCTTCCTGGGTGACTTTGGGCAAGTCACTTCACTTCTCTGGGCCTCAGTTCCCTCATCTGTCAAATGGGGATGAAGACTGTGAGCCCCCCGTGGGACAACCTGATCACCTTGGAACCTCCCCAGCGCTTAGAACAGTGCTTTGCATATAGTAAGCACTTAATAAATGCCATTATTATTATTACTGTTATTCTCCCCGGTCCCGGGGCTTGTCTCACTTCGCTTAGTACAGTGCTCTGCACACAGTAAGTGCTCAATAAATACGATTGATGATGATGATGATGAGGGCCCCGGGCAGGAAGGAGGGCCTGGGAGGATGGGGACGGCCACGAAAGCCTGGGCTGCGGAGAAGCCCAATGGCCCCGTAAGGGGTGATCCGGGAAGGCTGCCCGGAGGCGGTAGTGTTCAGCAGCTCTGTGATAATAATAACGATGGCATTTATTAAGCGCTTACTATGTGCAAAGCACTGTTCTAAGCGCTGGGGAGGTTACAAGGCGATCAGGTTGTCCCACGGGGGGCTCACAGTCTCCATCCCCATTTTACAGATGAGGTAACTGAGGCACAGAAAAGTTAAGTGACTTGCCCAAAGTCACCCAGCTGACAAGGGGCAGAGCCGGGATTTGAACCCATGACCGCTGACTCCAAAGCCGGGGCTCTTTCCACAAAGCCAAGCTGCTTCTTACATTGTGTTGGCGGTTGCCCGTTGTTGGGTAGGGACCGTCTCTATGTGTCACCAACTTGTACTTCCCAAGCGCTTAGTACAGTGCTCTGCACACAGTAAGCGCTCAATAAATATATTCTATTTATTTTATTTTATTAGTATGTTTGGTTTTGTTCTCTGTCTCCCGCTTCTAGACTGTGAGCCCACTGTTGGGTAGGGACTGTATATGTTGCCAACTTGGACTTTTCAAGCGCTTAGTACAGTGCTCTGCACACAGTAAGCGCTCAATAAATATGATTGATGATGATGATGATGATAAATATGATTGAATGAATGAATGAATGAATGCAGTGCTCTGCACACAGTAAGCGCTCAATAAATACAATTGAATGAGTGAATGCTGGGCCCGGGTAAGCAGAATGCAGGATAGTGAGTAATAATGATAATGTTGGTATTTGTTAAGTGCTTACTATGTGCCAAGCACCGTTCTAAGCGCCGGGGGGGTACAAGGTAATCAAGGTCCCACATGGGGCTCCCAATCTTCATCCCCATTTTCCAGATGAGGGAACTGAGGCCCAGAGAAGTGAAGTGACTTGCCCAAAGTCACACAGCTGACAAGTGGCGGAGCTGGGATTTGAACCCATGACCTCGGACTCCCAAGCCCGGGCTCTTTCCACTGAGCAATGCTGTTTCCCAAGCGCTTAGCACAGTGCTCTGCACACAGTAAGTGCTCAATAAATAGGGGCCATCTCTCTATGTTGCCAACTTGTCCTTCCTGAGCGCTTAGTCCAGTGCTCTGCACACAGTAAATGCTCAATAAATAGGGACCGTCTCTCTATGTTGCCAACTTGTACTTATAATAATAATGGCATTTATTAAGCGCTTACTATGTGCAAAGCACTGTTCTAAGCATCCAGAGCTCTGAAAACAGTAAGCGCTTAATAAATGCCATTATTATTATTATTATTATAAGTGCAAGTTATACGATTGAATGAATGAATGAACGAACCACAGTCCTTCTAGACTGTGAGCCCACTGTTGGGTAGGGACCGTCTCTATCTGTTGCCAACTTGGACTTCCCAAGCGCTTAGTACAGTGCTCTGCACAAAGTAAGCGCTCAATAAATACGATTGATTGACTGTCTCTCTATGTTGCCAACTTGGACTTCCCAAGCTCTTAGTCCAATGCTCTGCACACAGTAGGCGCTCAATAAATATGATGGATTGATTGTCTCTCTATGTTGCCAACTTGGACTTCCCAAGCGCTTAGTCCAGTGCTCTGCACTCAGTAGGCGCTCAATAAATACAATTGACTGACTGACTGTCTCTCTATGTTGCCAACTTGAACTTCCCAAGCGCTTAGCACAGTGCTCCGCACACAGTAGGTGCTCAATAAATACGATTGATTGATTGACTGTCTCTCTATGTTGCCAACTTGGACTTCCCAAGCGCTTCGTACAGTGCTCCACACACAGTAGGCGCTCAATAAATACGATTGATTGACTGACTGCCTCTCTACGTTGCCAACTTGTACTTCCCAAGCGCTCAGTACAGTGCTCTGCACACAGTAAGTGCTCAATAAATACGATTGATTGACTATGTTGCCAACTTGGACTTCCCAAGCGCTCAGTCCAGTGCTCTGCACACAGTAGGCGCTCAATAAATACTATTGATTGACTGACTGTCTCTGTATGTTGCCAACTTGGACTTCCCAAGCACTTAGCACAGTGCTCTGCACACAGTAGGCGCTCAATAAATACGATTGACTGTCTCTCTATGTTGCCAACTTGTACTTTAATAATAACAATAATGGCATTTATTAAGCGCTTACTATGTGCAAAGCACTGTTCTAAGCGTCCAGAGCTCTGAATACGATTGATTGACCGTCACTATATGTTGCCAACTTGAAGTTCCCAAGCGCTCAGTACAGTGCTCTGCACACAGTAAGTGCTCAATAAATACGATTGATTGACTGACTGCCTCTCTATGTTGCCAAATTGTACTTCCCAAGCGCTCAGTACAGTGCTCCGCACACAGTAAGCGCTCAATACATACGATTGATTGACTGTCTATGTTGCCAACTTGGACTTCCCAAGCACTTAGTCCAGTGCTCTGCACACAGTAGGTGCTCAATAAATACGATTGATTGACTGACTGCCTCTCTATGTTGCCAACTTGGACTTCCCAAGCGCTCAGTACAGTGCTCTGCACACAGTAAGTGCTCAATAAATACGATTGACTGACTGTCTATGTTGTCAACTTGGACTTCCCAAGCACTTAGTCCAGTGCTCTGCACACAGTAGGTGCTCAATAAATACGATTGATTGACTGTCTCTCTATGTTGCCAACTTGTACTTCCCAAGTGCTCAGTACAGTGCTCTGCACACAGTAGGTGCTCAATAAATACGATTGATTGATTATGTTGCCAACTTGGACTTCCCAAGCGCTTAGTACAGTGCTCCACACACAGTAGGCGCTCAATAAATACGATTGATTGACTGCCTCTCTATGTTGCCAACTTGTACTTCCCAAGCGCTCAGTCCAGTGCTCTGCACACAGTAAGTGCTCAATAAATACGACTGAATGACTGTCTATGTTGCCAACTTGGACTTCCCAAGCGCTCAGTCCAGTGCTCTGCACACAGTAGGCGCTCAATAAATACGATTGATTGATTATGTTGCCAACTTGGACTTCCCAAGCGCTTAGTACAGTGCTCCACACACAGTAGGCGCTCAATAAATATGATTGATTGACTGCCTCTCTATGTTGCCAACTTGTACTTCCCAAGCGCTCAGTACAGTGCTCTGCACACAGTAAGTGCTCAATAAATACGACTGAATGACTGTCTATGTTGCCAACTTGGACTTCCCAAGTGCTCAGTACAGTGCTCTGCACACAGTAGGCACTCAATAAATACTATTGATTGACTGCCTGTCTCTGTATGTTGCCAACTTGGACTTCCCAAGCGCTCAGTCCAGTGCTCTGCACACAGTAAGTGCTCAATAAATACGACTGAATGACTGTCTATGTTGCCAACTTGGACTTCCCAAGCGCTCAGTCCAGTGCTCTGCACACAGTAGGCGCTCAATAAATACTATTGATTGACTGCCTGTCTCTGTATGTTGCCAACTTGTATTTCCCAAGCACTCAGTACAGTGCTCTGCACACAGTAGGTGCTCAATAAATACGATTGATTGATTGGCTGTCTCTCTATGTTGCCAACTTGTACTTTAATAATAATAATAATGGCATTTATTAAGCGCTTACTATGTGCAAAGCACTGTTCTAAGCGTCCAGAGCTCTGAATACGATTGATTGACCGTCTCTCGATGTTGCCAACTTGGACTTCCCAAGCGCTCAGTACAGTGCTCTGCACACAGTAAGCGCTCAATAAATACGATTGATGGACTGATTGTCTCTGTATGTTGCCAACTTGTACTTCCCCAGCGCTTAGTCCAGTGCTCTGCACACAGTAGGCGCTCAATAAATATGATGGATTGCCTCTCTATGTTGCCAACTCGGAGAACGAACGAACGAACGAACGAACGAACGAACGAACGAACGAACGAACGAACGAACGAACGAACGAACGAACGAACGAACGAACGAACGAACGAACGAACGAACGAACGAACGAAAGAACGAACGAACGAACGAACGAACGAACGAACGAACGAACGAACGAACGAACGAACGAACGAACGAACGAACGAACGAACGAACGAACGAACGAACGAACGAACGAACGAACGAACGAACGAACGAACGAACGAACGAACGAACGAACGAACGAACGAACGAACGAACGAACGAACGAACGAACGAACGAACGAACGAACGAACGAACGAACGAACGAACGAACGAACGAACGAACGAACGAACGAACGAACGAACGAACGAACGAACGAACGAACGAACGAACGAACGAACGAACGAACGAACGAACGAACGCTGAGTGAGTGAATGAGCGGATGAATGAGGCCGTCCAGGCCCCGCCCCCTCGGGGTAGCCAATCCGCGAGCTCCACATGAGTGTACGTCATCAGGGCGCGCCGCGGCCGGCTGAGGACCCCCGCCCCCGCGCCCGCCGGGGCTGCCCCGCGTCGCGCCTGACCGGAGGGCGCGGCATGGCGGTCGGCGGAGGGGGCCCGGCGGGGCCCGGAGAGGGGGCGGCGGCGGCGGCGGAGTCCGCGTGGTCCCGGGCCCGGCGGCCGAGGGGGCGTCCGAGGGGTCCGGCGGACCGGCGGTCGCAGGCCTATGACGCCTCCCGACCCGCCGCCGCCGCCGCCGTTATCTTTGTCGTCGTCTCCGGCGGTGGAGGAGGAGGAGGAGGAGGCGGAGGCGGAGGGGAAGGTCCGGGATGTGCGGCTGCACCTTCCGGCGCCCTCGGCGCGGTCCGTGAGCGGGGCCCCTTGCCCCATGGCCGAGCCCCGGGCCCCCCCCCGGGCCCCCCCCCCCGCTGCCCGACCGCCTGCGCCTCCCGCTCTGCTTCCTCGGCGTCTTCGTCTGCTACTTCTACTACGGCATCCTGCAGGAGAAGATGTGAGCCGCCGCACGGCGACCCCGGGACCCCGGGACCCCGGCAGGCCTTGGACTTGTGATCCCCCCCCTCCCCCCCCCGTAGCGGGTGGACCCCTCAACACCGCCCCCCCATACAGTAGTTGGATCCCTGACCCCCCCCCCCCCCGCCCTTAAGTAGTTGGGCCCCTGTCCCCCCATCCCTCAAATGGTTGGGCTTCTGATCCCCCTTTCCCCCAAATGGTTGGACCCTTGACACCCCCCCATTCCTCAAATGGTTGGGCTCCCTATCCCCCCCCTTTCCCCCAAATGGTTGGACCCCTGACCCCCCCATTCCTCAAATGGTTGGGCTCCCGATCCCCCCCTTTCCCCCAAATGGTTGGACCCCTGACCCACCCATCCCTCAAATGGTTGGGCTCCTGATCCCCCCCCTTCCCCCAAATGGTTGGACCCCTGACCCCCCCCTTACTCGCAATGGTTGGGCTCCCGATCCCCCCTTCCCCCAAATGGTTGGACCCCTGACCCCCCCTTCCCCCAAATGATTGGGCTCCCGATCCCCCCTCCCCCCAAATGGTTGGGTCCCCGACTCCCCCATCCCTCAAGTGGTTGGGCTCCCGATCCCCCCTTCTCCCAAATAGTTGGACCCCCGATCCCCTCATTCTTCAAATGGTTGGGCTCCCGATCCCCCCCTTTCCCCCAAATGGTTGGACCCCTATCCCCCCATCCCTCTAATGGTTGGGCTCCTGATCCCCCCCCTTCCCCCAAATGGTTGGACCCCTGACCCCCCCCCCCTTACTCGCAATGGTTGGGCTCCCGATCCCCCCACCTTTTCCCCCAAATGGTTGGACCCCTGACCCCCTCATCCCTCAAATGGTTGGGCTCCCGATCCCCCCCTTCTCCCAAATGGTTGGACCCCCGACCCCCCTATTCCCCAAATGGTTGGGCTCCCGATCCCCCCTTCCCCCAAATGGTTGGACCCCCTGATCCCCCCCCTTCCCTCAAATGATTGGGGCCCCGACCCCCTCCCTCTTTCAGTGCTTGGGATCTCTAACACCCCCCCCCACACACACACACAGTAGTTGAACCCCGACCCCCCCTTTCATTCATTCATTCATTCATTCCATCGTATTTATTGAGCGCTTATTGTTTGCGGAGCACTGTACTAAGCACTTGGGAAGTACAAGTCGGCAACATATAGAGACAGCCCCTCCCCCCCTTACTCGCAATGGTTGGGCCCCCAATCCCCCCTTCCCCCAAATGGTTGGGGCCCCGACGCCCTCCCTCTTTCAGTGGTTGGGACCTCTAAACCCCCACACAGTAGTTGGACTCCTGACCCCCCCTTTCATTCATTCATTCATTCATTCACTCATTCAATCGTGTTTATTGATCAATCAATCAATCGTATTTATTGAGCGCTCACTGTGTGCAGAGCACTGTACTAAGCGCTTGGGAAGTACAAGTTGGTGGCAGCATATAGAGATGGTCCCTACCCAGCAGCGGGCTCACAGTCTAGAAGGACTGTGGTTGGACCCCTGACCCCCCCTTCCCTCAAATGGTTGGGCCCCTGACCCCCCCTCCTTCAGTGGTTGGGCCCCGACCCCCCCCCCCCACCCCTTTCAGGGTTGAGTCCCCGCCCGACCCCTCCTCTCTTTCAGTGGTTGGGCCCCTGACCCCCCCCCCCCCCCTTACCCCAAATGGTTGGGGCCCCAACCCCCCCCCTTCACTGGTTGGGACCTCTGACCACCCCCGTACACACACACACACACACACACACACACACACACACACACACACACACACACATCCACCCTCCCGCTCTCGCTCTCCCTCTCCCCCCCACCATTTGGACCCCTGACCCCCCCCACCTTACAATGGTTGGGCTCCTGATCCCCCCCCCTTCCCCCAAATGGTTAGCCCCCTGACCCCCACCTTCCCCCAAATGGTTGGGCCCCTGACCCCCTCTCTCCTTCAGTAGTTGGGACCTCTGACCCTCCCCCCCCCCCCCCATACTGTAGTTGGACCCCTGACACCCCCCCCCCCCCCACTTCCCCGCAATGGTTGGGTCCCTTATCCCCCCCGCCCTCCCCCAAATGGTTAGCCCCCTGACACCCGCTGACCAGCAGTAGTTGGGCCCCTGATACCCCCCTTACCCCCAAATGGTTAAACTCCTGACCCCCCCCCCAGTGGTTGAACCTCTGACTCCCCCCCAGACACACACACACACACACACACACACAGAGTAGTTGAACCCCCTGACCCCCTCCACCCCCCCTCCCTCAAATGGTTAGGCCCCTGCCCCCCCCCCCCCCCCAGCAGTTGGCCCTCTGACCCTCCCCTCCCCCACCAGCAGTTGTACCCCGGACCTCCCCCTTCCCGGCAGTAGTTGGCCCCCAACTCCCCACCCCTACCCCCAAAATGGATGGACCCCCTGTGGTCCCCCTTTAAAGCTCTGATGTCAGATTTATTGAGCGCTTACCGTGTGCAGAGCACTGTACTAAGCGCTTGGGAAGTACAATCTGGCAAGAGATGGTACAGACAATCCTTACCCAGCAACGGGCTTACAATCTAGAAGGGGGAGACAGACAACAAAACAGAACAAGTAGACAGGTGTCAGAATAAATAGAAGTATTTTTTGACTTCCCTCCTTACGCGTTCCCATTCTCTCCACCCCACCAATCCCAAACAGTGGTATTTCTTGAATATTTATGAATAGAGATGGTCCCTACCCCCCTTACTCGCAGTGGTTGGGCCCCCGATCCCCCCTGTATATACAGAGCCCTGTACTGAGCAGTTGGGAGAGTAGAGTACAACAGAATTGGTAGGCGTGCTTCCTGGCCCCAAGGAGCTTCCAGTCTAGAGGGGGGAGCTTACTGGGCCCACCCCTTGAGCCCCCTGTTCCCTGCAGTCCCGTCCGGTTGTGAGTCCGTCCCCCGGCTCTTGGCTCGAGGGTTGGCCCGCTCCCGGTACACACCCACGTACCCCCCGACACGTACAGTTATACACACAGACACACACACACACGTGTGGTCCCCCCCCCTTCCCCAGGCCTGGTGGGGGGCTGTGGGGGCCGGACCCCCGGCCTCGCCATCCCCACCCGCCCGCATCTGCTCCTTGTCTCCCCCACAGCACGAGGGGCCACTACGGGGAGGGACCCGACGAGGAGAAGTTCACGTTCGCCTTAACCCTGGTCTTCATCCAGTGCGTCATCAACGCGGTGTTTGCCAAAATCCGTGAGTGCCCTCCGTGGAGCTGAATAATACTGATAATAATGGCATTCATTAAGCGCTTACTACGTGCAAAGCACTGTTCTAAGCGCTGGGGAGGTTACAAGGTGATCAGGTTTTCCCACATGGGGCTCACAGTCTTAATCCCCATATTACAGATGAGGGAACTGAGGCACAGAGAAGTTAAGTGACTTGCCCAAAGTCACACAGCTGACAGTTGGTGGAGCTGAAGGGTGGGGGGAGGGCAGGGGGGCCGCCCACACCCCGGACGCGGCTTCATCTGCCGGGATTTCATTCATTCATTCATTCATTCAGTCGTGTTTATTGAGCGCTTACTGTGTGCAGAGCACTGGACTGAGCGCTTGGGATGGGCAAGTCGGCAGCCTGGAGAGACGGTCCCTCCCCGACAACGGGCTCACGGTCTAGAAGGGGGAGACAGACAAGTACGAGCAGACAGGTGTCAGCACCAGCAGGATAAATAAAATAGCTATATACACGTCATTAATAAAATAAATAGAATAGTAAATACGTACAAGTAAAATAAATAGAGCAATAAACCCGTACAATCAATCAATCAATCATATTTATTGAGCGCTTACTGTGTGCAGAGCAGTGTACTAAGCGCTTGGGAAGTAGAAGTTGGCAACATACAGAGACAGTCCCTACCCAACAGTGGGCTCACAGTCTAATCAATCAATCATATTTATTGAGCGCTTACTGTGTGCAGAGCACTGGACTAAGCGCTTGGGAAGTCCAAGTTGGCAACATACAGAGACAGTCCCTACCCAACAGTGGGCTCACAGTCTAATCAATCAATCAATCATATTTATTGAGCGCTTACTGTGTGCAGAGCACTGTACTAAGCGCTTGGGAAGTAGAAGTTGGCAACATCTAGAGACGGTCCCTACCCAACAGTGGGCTCACAGTCTAATCAATCAATCAGTCATATTTATTGAGCGCTTACTGTGTGCAGAGCACTGGACTAAGCACTTGGGAAGTCCAAGTTGGCAACATACAGAGACGGTCCCTACCCAACAGTGGGCTCACAGTCTAATCAATCAATCAGTCATATTTATTGAGCGCTTACTGTGTGCAGAGCACTGGACTAAGCGCTTGGGAAGTCCAAGTTGGCAACATCTAGAGACAGTCCCTACCCAACAGTGGGCTCACAGTCTAATCAATCAATCAATCATATTTATTGAGCGCTTACTGTGTGCAGAGCACTGGACTAAGCGCTTGGGAAGTACAAGTTGGCAACATACAGAGACGGTCCCTACCCAACAGTGGGCTCACAGTCTAAAAGGGGGAGACAGAGAACAAAACCAAGCGTACTAACAAAATAAAATAGAATAGAAAATAGAAAATTCTAACATATACAGACTGTATAAACGTGGGATGGAGCCTCGGCCCCTCCCAACCCGAGTACGTGGTCCCTTGGCCCTGAGGCGGGCAGGGGCGGGCCGGGTTCGCGTTGGCCGCCCCCGGCGCTCAGTCCCGGCCCCCCGGACGGGCGTCTCTTGTATGTTCTTGTGTTTCCTCCCAGTGATCCGGTTTTTTGACACCGCCAGGGTGGACCGAACACGGAACTGGCTTTACGCCGCCTGTTCCGTCTCCTACCTGGGCGCCATGGTCTCCAGCAACTCCGCGCTGCAGTTTGTCAATTATCCGACACAGGTGAGACAGCCCCCCACCCCCACCTTGGGGGCCACCCCCTCCATCCCCCCACCCCAGGCTCCCTGCGGTTGGAGGGGGATTGGGGATGGAGGAGGAGGAAGCAAATACTCGAGTGAGCGTCCAAGAAGGACTGAAATGAGAGAGAACCCATCAGAGCCAAGGGGCTTCTTGGTATTTGCCCCCACGGCACTTAGGCGCATTTCTTTTTAAATTCCGTATTATAAATTATTCATTCATATCGATATCTGTCTTTCTAGACTGTAAACTCATTATGGGCAGGGAGCGTATCTGCTAAATCTAATGTATTGTACTCTCCCAAGGCCTTAGAATCGTGTTCTGCATGGAGTAAGCGCTCAATAAAAACCACTGACTGATTCTGACTCCCCTTACTCCCCTCACCAATCCTCCAGCTTTTTTTTCTATATATATATAGAAATATATATATGGTATTTGTTAAGTGCCTGCTATATATATAGAGATATAGAAATATGTATATATATGGTATTTGTTAAGTGCCTGCTATATGTGAGGCACTGTACTAAGCACTGGGGTAGATATAAGGTAATTGGGTTGGACACAGATATATTTATATATATATACATATATGGTATTTGTTAAGTGCCTGCTATATGTGAGGCACTGTACTAAGCACTGGGGTAGATATAAGGCAATTGGGTTGGACACAGATATATATATATATATATATATATATACATGTATACATATTTGGTATTTGTTAAGTGCTTGGTATATGTGAGGCACTGTACTAAGCACTGGGGTAGATTTAAGGTAATTGGGTTGGACACAGTCCCTGTCCCGTGTGGGGCTCACAGTCTCAATCCTCGTTTTACAATTGAGGGAACCGAGGCCCAGAGAAGTGACTTGCCCAAGGTCACACAGCAGATGACTGGCAGAGCTGGGATTAGAACCCAGGCCCTCCTGATTCCCGGGCTGGCGCTCTATCTGACCTGCTTCTCTGAGCTTGCTCAGGGAATGGCAGGGGAATGGGGATGGCCGGTCTGGGCCGGCTCCCATAGAGAATGAGGGGGTTGGGGCTGTTTTGAAGGGCGGAGGAGCTGGTTTGGGGGGGGCTGGGGAGCCGGGGAGGGGGCCGAGCGAGGGTGGGAGCGGGAGGGTCCGGCTCCGGAATGAGAGGCATTGCCCTTGTCTTCCAGGTCCTGGGCAAGTCCTGCAAGCCCATCCCAGGTAAACGCGGGCTCAGCCCCGCTCACCTTCCTCCTCTTCCTCCTCCTCCTGGTCCTCCCTGGCTTCTCCTGGTAGCCCTGGGGTCAGGCTGACTCCTCGCCCTCCACTGATGCTCCCCCCCACCCCCCCCCACCTCGCCACCCACACACGTACACACACGCATGTGTTTGCGTGCGCACACGTTGTCCCTTCTGGCCTCGTTGGCTGCTGACTTTGGACTGTGACAGGAGTTGGGGTGGCAGTCAGCCCTGCCCTGCCCTGCCCTGCCCTGCCCTGCCCCGGCCTCGTTCACTGTGTTCCCCGGGCCCCAAGGCCCCCACCCCTCCCCGAGCTTATCCACTCTGGGAAGGCCAGGGCAGGGCAGAAGCCCTGCTCTTCCCAGCCTCCTGCCCCTTCCCAGCTTCCTGCCCTTTGCTCTGCCTAAGTCTGTTGCCTCATTGAACTCCTCATTTCCTTCTTCCTTGGTGGCCCTGGTTCCCGTGCCATCCTGCAGAGTTCTCTCCTGCCTCCCAGAGGGCTGCCCCTCCTTCCCTTCCCTTCCCTTCCCTTCCCTTCCCTTCCCTTCCCTTCCCTTCCCTTCCCTTCCCTTCCCTTCCCTTCCCTTCCATTCCCTTCCCCTCCCCTCCCCTCCCCTCCCCTCCCCTCCCCTCCCCTCCCCTCCTTCCCTTCCTCCCTTTCCCTTCCCTTCCTCCTTCCCTCCTTTCTTCCTTCCCTCCCCTTCTTCCTTTCCTCCCTTCCCTTTCCCTTCCTCCCTTCCTCCCCTCGTTCCCTCCCTTCCTTCCCTTCCTTCCCTTCCCTCCCTCCCCTCCCTTCCCCTTCCTTCCCTTCCCTCCCTTCCCTCCCTTCCCCTTCTTTCTCTCCCTCCCTCCTTCCCTCTTCCTCTCCTTCCCTACAAGAGCCACCTTCCTCCGGGCAGTTGTCTGGGGTCACTTGTGCATCCCCTCAGCCCTCAGCCCGGACTCCGGTGGGTACTAGTTGGGGGGTGGCTGGTGGCCCCAGCTCCGTCCCTAGATCTGGACCCTGGAATCCCCATTGAGGGGGGCACAGTTGTTGGGAGCCCCAAGCCGGTAGCTGGTTGGCATGGGGCGGGGGGGGGGGGGGGGGGCAGCTGGCCCCCTAAGGGCTGTGCCCCCCCACCCGCCCCCGCAGTGATGCTTCTGGGGGTGACGCTGCTGAAGAAGAGCTACCCCAAGGCCAAGTACGTGTGCGTGCTGCTCATCGTGGCGGGCGTGGCGCTCTTCCTCTACCGGCCCCGGACCGGAGGCGGTGGCGGCGGCGGCGGAGGCGGTGACCACGCGGTCGGCTACGGGGAGCTGCTGCTGGTAGGCCGTGCCCGCTGGCGGCTCCGTCACCCCATCCCTGCCCCCACAGAGCGGGCACGCTAGCAGTCGGGGCTCCGGGTGTCGGGGCAGGGGGAGGGGAGGCGTTCCTGCCCGGCGTCGGGTGGGGTGGGCAGAGCCGGGCCGCAAGGACCGGTGATGCCGGCCGTCTCTGCCGGCCCTGAGGGAGCTTGTCCGTACTTGGTGACTGTGGGCAACACACACACACACACACACATACACCCCTTCCCTGAGCACTGTTCACCAGAAGAAGCCCCAGATCCTCCCCGGTTGCCTCCTCGCCGACCGAAGGCCTGCAGGCTCCCCGGGAGTCCCGGGCCGTTGGGGTCACCCGGTCGGGGCAGCCCCTGGGCCCGAGCCGCCCCCCTCGGGCCAGGGATGGTCCGGGCCGCGTCAGGGGGCCGTGGTGGTGTAAGCCACCCCTGCAGGCCCATTTCCTTGTCGTCCCTGTGCAGCTGCTGTCCCTGACCCTGGACGGGCTGACGGGGGTCTCCCAGGATCACATGAGGGCACACTACCAGACCGGCTCCAACCAAATGATGCTCAACATTAACTTGTGGTCCACGCTGCTCCTGGGAGGCGGTAAGGGGCCCCCACCCCCTTCCCCGCCCCCCTGCCAGAGGGAGACACGCACCCAGCTGCCGGGCAACCCCCCAACCCCGGGCTTAGCCCCCCGGTGCCCGCTCACGGGGTCCCGTGTCCGTCTCCCCAGCCATCCTGTGCACCGGGGAGCTGTGGGGCTTCCTGCGGTTTGCGGAGCGCTACCCCAGCGTCCTCTCCAGCATCCTGCTCTTCGGCCTGACCAGCGCCCTGGGCCAGGTGAGTCCCCCCCCATCCCCCCATCCCCCCACGACCTCCCAGGCCCCCCCGCCTCACCCCCTCACCCTCCTCCAGAGCTTCATCTTCATGACGGTCGTGTACTTTGGCCCGCTGACCTGCTCCATCATCACCACGACCCGGAAGTTCTTCACCATCCTGGCGTCCGTGGTCCTGTTCGCCAACCCCATCAGCTCCTTGCAGTGGGTGGGCACCGTGCTGGTGTTCTTGGGTGAGTCGGCCCCCGGGTGGGCGGTGGGGGGGAGGGGAGGGAGGGGGGAGAGCGTGACTGACCTGCAGCCCACCCGTCCCCCCTCAGGCCTCGGCCTGGACGCCAAGTTCGGCAAGAGCTCCAAGAAGGTCTCGCGCTGATGGCGTCGGTGGCGGCAGAAGCTGGGGTCAGGGCTCAAGACCCCCAGCGTGTTGCCTCGGTCCCGGCCCGGCAGAGAAGCAGCGGCGCTGGACTGCGGGCGCCAATTTGGTTTTTTCCCCACAAAGAAACGACTCTCTGGGAAAACGGCTGCCGGCCCGCGGGGGCTCCTGGGGTCAGGACCCGGGCACGGAGCCCCCCGCCCCAAACCTCACTCCCTACCCTCCCACTGGAATAAAGCGAGGAGGAGAAAGCAGGCACCTCAGCCCTCTCCCTGGCTCCGCTGTGTCCCCGGGCATCCATCTGGCCGTCCAAGGGGCCGCCCGGAGCGAGCCCCTGGGCGACGGACGGAGGGAGGGCGGGAGCCACTGGGCCCTCCCTGGTTCCCAGCCCAGCTGCTTCCCCCTTCCAGGGCCAAATGAATCCCCCCCCACCCCGGCCCCTCTGGTGCCCAGTCCTGTGCCAAGGTGCCTGGCTGCCAGCCTGAGCCTGGTGCCAAGAGGCTCCCGGGCCCGCCTCCTCTCGCTGCCCCCGGTGCCGGGCGGCCCGTCCTCCCCTCTGGGGAGCGAGCGAGTGAGCGAGCGAGCGCGCCCCAGGAAAGTGTGCCGCCACCAGATGCCACCCACTCTGCCTCCATCTGTTCCTCAGTCCCTTGTTGCGCGGCTGCGGCAGCGGTGCCCACGGCGGGGGCCTGTGGGCCGCCCCCCACTTCCACTCTCGCTCCAGCCCAGCCCCGTTCCGCACGGCGAGGGGCCAGAGGGGAAGCAGCGTGGCTCAGTGGAAAGAGCCCAGGCTTGGGAGTCAGAGGCGTTGGCTTCCAGTCCCTGCTCCGCCACATGTCTGCTGTGCGAACCTTGGGCAAGTCACTTAACCTCTCTGAGCCTCAGTTGCCTCATCTGTAAAATAAGGATTAAGACAGTGGCCCCACGTGGGGCAACCTGAGCACCTTGTATCCCCCCCCAGTGCTTAGAACAGTGCTTTGCAGCGTGGCTCAGTGGAAAGAGCCCAGGCTTTGGAGCCAAAGGTCATGGGTTCAAATCCCAGCTCCGCCACTTGTCAGCTGTGTGACTTTGGGCAAGTCGCTTCACTTCTCTGGGCCTCAGTTACCTCATCTGTAAAATGGGGGTGAAGACTGTGAGCCCCCTGTGGGACAACCTGATCACCTTGTATCCCCCCAGTGCTTAGAACAGTGCTTTGCACATAGTAAGCGCTTAATAAATGCCATTATTATTATTTTTAGTATAGTAAGCGCTTAACAAATGCCATCATTATTATTATTAAGGGGGCTGGAGTCTGTAGGGGCCAAGGGGAGAGGGTTTTGCCCTCCTCCCTTCGGTTGCTCCCTTCAGCACCCGTTCCTCCCCGCACCAGCCCTAAGGCGCGGTGACCAAACCGTTTCCTAAAATGAGACAGCGGCACCCGGACAACTGAAGTGACTCGGCCAAGGTCACTCAGGAAGCAGGGGCCGGGGCCAGACCTCCCCCTTCTGACTCCTCTTCCACAGAATAAAACCATGCCGGGCTTGATCTTTTTTTCTTTTTTACTGGTGTTTAAGTGCTCGCTGTGTGCCAGGCACTGTACTAAGCATGGAGGTAAGATACAAGCTAATCGGGTTGGACACAGTCCATGTCCCCCTGGGGCTCACAGGCCTCATTTTGCAGGCGAGGTAAACGAGACACAGACCAGTTAATAGTGCTGGCATTTGTTAAGCACTTACTCTGTGCCAGGCACTAAACTAAGCACTAGTGACTTTGCCCAAGGTCACAGCAGATGAGGGGTCCCCATTGGCCGCCGCCCACTCACCCCAACGACACACGGCCACCGGGAAGGGGGAGGTCTGCGTTGTCGTTGTCCCCCCACCCTTGCCTCTCTCTTGGGGGTCCAGGGAACCGGCCCGAACGAGAGGGGCCAGTTGGAAGGTGGCCCGGGGAGCCTGAATGCCCTGCCACGCTGGCAGCTTAATCAATCATCATCATCATCGTCATCATCAATCGTATTTATTGAGCGCTTACTGTGTGCAGAGCACTGGACTAAGCGCTTGGGAAGTCCAAGTTGGCAACATCTAGAGACAGTCCCTACCTAACAGTGGGCTCACAGTCTAAAAGGGGGAGACAGAGAACTAACAAAATAAAATAAATAGAATAGATATGTACAAGTAAAATAAATAACAAATAGAGTAACAAATATGTACAAACATATATACAGGTGCTGTGGGGAAGGGAAGGAGGTAAGATGGGATGGAGAGGGGGACGAGGGGGAGAGGAAGGAAGGGGCTCAGTCTGGGAAGGCCTCCTGGAGGAGGTGAGCTCTCAGTAGGGCCTTGAAGGGAAATCGTATTTACTGAGCACTTACTACGCACAGAGCATTGTACTAAGCGCTGGGAAGAGTACAACAGAATTAGCAAACACTTTCCCTACCCATAATGAGCCCACAGCCTAGAGGGAGGACATTGGTGTGAATAAATAATTCCCTGGTGCCCGTCTCCTGCTCCTGTCCCTCCTGGGCCAAGAGTTCGGGGGAGGCCAGGGCTAAGACCACCCCTATGCAGGAACAACCCCCTTCCCTCTTCTGTGGTACTTATTAAGCACTTATGTGCTAAGCACTAGGGTAGATACGTGGTCATCAAGTTGGCCATAGTCCCTGCCCCGCACAGGGCTCACAGTCTTGGTCTTATTTTAAAGACAAGGGAACGGAAGCCCGGAGAATAATAATCATTCATGCATTCAGTTGTATTTATTGAGCGCTTATATGGTGACAACTTGTACTTCCCAAGTGCTTAATACAGTGCTCTGCACACAGTAAGCGCTCAGTAAATACGATTGATTGATTGATTACTGTGTGCAGAGCACTGTACTGAGCGTTTCGGAAAGTACCATACAGCAATAGAGATAGTCCCTGCCCCATACAGGGCTTGCAGTCTTGGTCTTATTTTAAAGATAAGGGAACGGAAGCCCAGAGAATAATAATCAATTGTATTTATTGAGTGCTTATATGTTGACAACTTCTACTTCCCAAGTGCTTAGTACAGTGCTCTGCATACAGTAAGTGCTCAATAAATACGATTGATTGATTACTGTGTGCAGAGCACTGTACTGAGTGCTTGGGAAAGTACCATACAGCAATAGAGATAGTCCCTGCCCCATACAGGGCTCGCAGTCTTGGTCTTATTTTAAAGATAAGGGAACGGAAGCCCGGAGAATAATAATCATTCATGCATTCAATTGTATTTATTGAGCGCTTATATGTTGCCAACTTGTACTTCCCAAGCGCTTAGTACAGTGCTCTGCACACAGTAAGCGCTCAATAAATACGATTGATTGATTACTGTGTGCAGAGCACTGTACTGAGCGCTTGGGAAAGTACCATACAGCAATAGAGACAGTCCCTGCCCACAACGAACTCACGGTCTAGAGGGTTTGTAGAATGGCGTCGTTCCTAGGGCACAGGCCTAGGAGCCAGAAGGTCATGGGTTCTAGTCCCAGCTCAGCCACTCGTCTGCCGTGTGGCCTTGGGCAAGTCACTAATTGTGGTGTCAAGTGCTGACTATGCACCAGGCACTGTTCATCATCATCATCATCAATCGTATTTATTGAGCGCTTACTATGTGCAGAGCACTGTACTAAGCGCTTGGGAAGTACAAATTGGCAACATATAGAGACGGTCCCTACCCAACAGTAGGCTCACAGTCTAAAAGGGGGAGACAGAGAACAAAACCAAACATACTAACAAAATAAAATAAATAGCTATGTACAAGTAAAATAAATAAATAAATTAATTAATAAATATGTACAAACATATATACATATATATAGGTGCTTAGAACACACACTGTTCTAAGTGTTGGGGTATATACAAGATAATGGAGTTGAATATAGTCCCTGTTCCACATGGGGCTCACAGTCCTAATCCCCATTTTTTTAAATGAGGGAACTGAGGCCCAGAGAAGTGAAGTGACTTGCCCGTGGTCACCCAGCAGACAAGGGGCAGGGCCGGAATTAGAACCCAGGTCCTTCCTCCTTCCAGGCCCGCCCAGGCTCTATCCCCAAGGCCAAGCTGCTTCTCCTGTCAAGTTGGGGGGGTGGGAGGGGGCTTCAGGAGGCGGCCAGAAGTGAGGGTCTGGGGGCTCGCGGGGGGTTGAGGTTGAAGGCCTGGATGGCCGTCGCCCTCCCTGGCTTGGGGTTCTTCTTAAGCGCTTAGTACAGTGCTCTGCACAGAGTAAGCGCTCAATCAATACGATTGATTGATTCTTCTGCCTTGGTTGGAAGCCCAGCGACCCCCCAACGGTCAATACAGGGCAGAGGGGGAGTCCGGCCCGGGACCCCAGAGGAGCTCCCGACCCGGGTTGGGGGGATCAATCAATCAATCAATCATATTTACTGAGCGCTTACTATGTGCAGAGCACTGCACTAAGCGCTTAGGAAGTACAAATTGGCAACACATAGAGACAGTCCCTACCCAACATTGGGCTCACAGTCTAAAAGGGGGAGACAGAGAACAAAACCAAACATACCAACAAAATAAAATCAATCAATCAATCAATCGTATTTATTGAGCGCTTACTATGTGCAGAGCACTGTACTAAGCGCTTGGGAAGTACAAATTGGCAACACATAGAGACAGTCCCTACCCAACAGTGGGCTCACAGTCTAAAAGGGGGAGACAGAGAACAGAACCAAACATACCAACAAAATAAAATAAATAGGATAGACATGTACAAGTAAAATAAATAAATAGAGTAATAAATATGTACAACCATATATACATATATACAGGTGCTGTGGGGAAGGGAAGGAGGTAAGACGGGGGGATGGAGAGGGGGGGCGAGGGGGAGAGGAAGGAGGGGGGCTGAGTGTGGGAAGGCCTCCTGGAGGAGGTGAGCTCTCAGCAGGGCCTTGAAGGGAGGAAGAGAGCGAGCTTGGCGGGTGGGCAGAGGGATTGGGGGCATTCCGGGCCCGGGGGAGGACGGGGGCCGGGGGTCGACGGTGGGACAGGCGAGAACGAGGCCTAACGGTGAGGAGGTTAGCAGCAGAGGAGCGGAGGGTGCGGGCTGGGCTGGAGAAGGAGAGAAGGGAGGGGAGGTAGGAGGGGGCGAGGGGATGGACAGCCTTGAAGCCCAGGTGAGGAGTTTCTGCCTTTATTGAGCGCTTAGTACAGTGCTCTGCACACAGTAAGCGCTCAATAAATACGATCGATTGATTGCCAAGCCGAAGGACTCGGGTCACGTGAAGCATCAAGGCCTGCTGGAAGGAGCCCGGGCTGGGAGTCAGAGGACCTGGATTCTAATCCCGGCTTCACCTCTGGCTTGCCGTGGGACCTGGGCAAGTCCCTTAATTCCTCTGCCTCGGTTTCCTCTCCTTTAATAATAATAATGGTATTTGTTAAGCGCTTACTATGTGCAAAGCACTGTTCTAAGCGCTGGGGGGGGGATACAAGGTGATCAGGTTGTCCCACGTGGGGCTCAGGGTACAACGTCTTCTCCCTTCTCAGACTTTGAGCCCCATATGAGATGGGGGGGTTGTGTCTGACCCGATTATCCATTCATTCATTCAATTGTATTAAGCACTTCCTGTGTGCAGAGCACTGTACTAAGCGCTTGGGAAAGTCCAAATCAACAATGAACAGTGGCATTCCCTACCCGCAGGGAGCTCACAGTCTAGAGGAGGGGAGGCAGCCGTCAATACAAATAAAATGACAGACAGGTATGTAAGTGGTACGTGAGCGCTTAGTACAGTGCTCTGCACACAGTAAGCGCTCAATAAATACGATTGATTGATTGGTGGGGGGTGGGGAGGGGGCAAAACAAAGGGAGCAAGTCAGGATGACAGAAGGGAGAGGGAGATGAAGAAAAGTGGGGCTTAGTCTGGGAAGGCTTCTTGCAGGAGATGGGCTTTCAGTGAGGCTGTGAATCAATCAATCAATCAATTGTATTTATTGAGCGCTTACTGTGTGCAGAGCACTGTACTAAGCGCTTGGGAAATACAAGTTGGCAACATATAAAGACGGTCCCTACCCAACAGTGGGCTCACAGTCTAAAAGGGGGAGACAGAGAACAAAACCAAACATACCAACAAAATAAAATAAATAGAATAGATATGTACAAGCAAAATAAATAAATAAATAGAGTAATAAATATGTATAAACATATATACATATATACAGGTGCTGAGGGGAAGGGAAGGAGGTAAGGGGAGGGATGGAGAGGGGGACGAGGGGGAGAGGATCAGGGGTTCAAATCCTGACTCCGCCAATTGTCAGCTGTGTGACTTTGGGCAAGTCACTTCACTTCTCTGTCCCCAGCATTCAGTATGGTAATAATAATAATAATAATGATATTTGTTAAGCACTTACTATGTGCAAAGCACTGTTCTAAGCGCTGGGGAGGTTACAAGGTGATCAGGTTGTCCCACGGGGGGCTCACAGTTTTAATCCCCATTTTACAGATGAGGTAACTGAGGCACAGGGAAGTGAAGTGACTTTCCCAAAGTCACACAGCCGACAAGTGGCGGAGTCTGGATTTGAACCCATGACCTCTGACTCCAAAGCCCGCGCTCTTTGCACTGAGCCATGCTGCTTCTTATGGGTATTTAACCCACGGTAAGCGCTTTTCAAATACCACCATTATCACTACTACAGGAGCGGGTTCTCCCAGGCCCCTGTCCGCTCCACGACTCGGCCACCCTGGACCAGGCCTAGCAGGGTTGAGGGGGGTTGCAGGATACCGTCAATCATCAATCGTATTTATTGAGCGCTTACTGTGTGCAGAGCACTGTACTAAGCGCTTGGGAAGTACAAGCTGGCAACGTCTAGAGACAGTCCCTACCCAACAGTGGGCTCACAGTCTAAAAGGGGGAGACAGAGAACAAAACCAAACATACTAACAGAATAAAATAAATAGAATAGATGTGTACAAGTAAAATAAATAAATAGAGTAATAAATATGTTCAAGCATATATACATATATACAGGGTTGCAGGATACGTGGGGGTCTCGCTCAGCTCTGCACACCGATTTGGAGGCTCTGGTGACTTAACATCCGAACAGCTCCCAGGTTCTTGGGGTGGACGGGAGAGGATGGAGAAACGCGATTGAATGAATGATCCATCAGCGTGGCTCAGCGGAAAGAGCCCGGGCTTTGGAGTCAGAGGTCATGGGTTCAAATCCCGGCTCCTCCAATTGTCAGCTGTGTGACTTTGGGCAAATCACTTCACTTCTCTGTGCCTCAGTTGCCTCATCTGTAAAATGGGGATCAAGACTGTGAGACCCCCCCGCCCCGGGACAACCTGATCACCTTGTAACCTCCCCAGTGCTGAGAACAGTGCTTTGCACAGAGTCATTGCTTAGTAAAAACGCCATCAAAAAAATGCCATCAATGGTATTTATTCATCAGCATCATCATCAATCGTATTTACTGAGCGCTTACTGTGTGCAGAGCACACAGTACAAGTTGGCAACATCTAGAGACAGTCCCTACCCAACAGTGGGCTCACAGTCTAAAAGATTTAGACTCTTATTTATTTTATTTTATTTATTATTATATTTAATATAATCAATATAGTATAATATAATATAATATAATAATATAATATAATAATATAATATAATATATAATACAATATAAAATAATACAATATAATGCAACATAATATAATATAATATACAGTAATATAATTATTATATTGTTTATTATTTATTATTAATTATTAAGATTTAGACTATTAAGTATTTATTGAGCGCTTAATGCCTGCCAGGCACTGTACTGAGCTGTTGGAAGTATAACAGCAGAGCCGGTAGACACATTCCCTGCCCACAAGGAGCTTCCAGTCTGGAACAGGACCTCCCCACGAGGGTCC